>NC_080860.1:6729751-8074067 GCF_030435755.1 Ochotona princeps | reverse complement strand
GGGGGTGGGGGAGGAAGAGGAAGGAGGGGACGTCGCTCGGGCGACGTCCCCTCCTTCCTCTTCCTCCCCCACCCCCCCCCCCTTCGCGAGTTCGCGCTCCGCCGCGGCGACTCCGTGAAGGAGGAGGAGGAGGAGGCGGCGGCGGCGTCTCCGGGGCTCGCCTCCCCTCACGCGCCGGCGGGGCCCGAGGGGGAATCGGTGGTTGGAGATAAACAAGGCGGCGGCGGCGGCTGAGGATCCGGGAAGGCTAGAGGAGGCGGCGGCCGGCCCGGGAAGCAGGCGCGGCGGCGGCCCTGAGAGGCGGGGAGGGCCGGCGGCCGCGCGGACAGCGCCCCCCCGCCGCCGCCGAAGAAGCCGCCGCTGCTGCCGCCGCCGCCGCCGCCGCCCGAGCAGGAAGGAGCCGCGCGGCCGCCGCCGAACCCCCCCCCACCGGCGGCCCGGGCCCGCCGCCCCCGGCGCGGCGTCTCCGCGGCGCCTCCCGCCCGCCGGCCCTCCCGCCCTCCTGCTCCTCCCGCCGCCGCTGCTCCTCCTCCGGCCCCGGCCCCGGCCCCGGCCCGGCCGCTCCGCGCTCCCCGGCCAGGCGACGCCGCCGCCGCCGCCCGGCCCGGCCCGGCCTCGCCTCGGACACCTCGCTCCGACATGCCCCGCTCTGGCGGCCGGGCTCGCGGAGGATCATGACTGCGGCAGCGAACTGGGTGGCGAACGGGGCGAGCCTGGAGGATTGTCACTCCAACCTCTTCTCGCTGGTGAGTAGCCGGGGCCGCGGGGAGGGAGCAGCAGGCCGGGGCGCGGAGCGGTGAGGTGCGGTGGGTCGGTGGGTGGGGAGGGGGGTCCCCGCCCGACCTCCGCCGCCGCCGACACCAACTTTCTCCTCCCGCCGCCGGGACTTCGCCCCTCCCTCGCCTCTCTCTCTCCCCCCCCCCCCCCCCGCCGCTGCCGTTTCGCCTCTCGGCTGATTCTCCCCCCCCCCCATCGTCTCTCTCTGGCCTTGGATCCCATCCAGTGTTTATTTGGCTCTTTAAAAAATCATTTGTGAGCGCGGCGCTCGGCGTGGAATTTGCATGTGGAAGTCTCCAAGCTGCGGATTCTGGGTCGCACTTCCAACGCCCACCCTCTGTTGCAATCACACCCCTCTTCCCCTCCCCTCTACCCCCGTCCCCCCACCCCCTCCTCCTTGCCGAGCTTTCCCTTCCGAAATGTGGAAGGCTTTGCCTGGTGCTGCCCGCGCCTGCCATCAGCAGCCCTTTTCCCTCTTTGGGGCTGGATCGGCCGCCCGCCTGCCTTTTGAATTTTTTTTCTTTTTCTTTTTCTTCTTTTTCTTTTTTAATTCCACAATGACACCTGCAATTCTGCCCGAAAACAGTTAATTGAATTGCGATTGTGTGGGGAAAGGACTCTTGCAACCCCGAGCTCCGGTGCTTGTAAACACCGGACCTGCCGCCCGCCGGAGCCGGCGCCGGTGGAGCCAGGGCCCCGAGCTGTCGGGAAAGGCGGGGAGAGCTTTACCTCCTTCTCTCCTTGGGTGTCTCTTTAAAAAATTTTTTTTTATTCTCCTTACAACGAATACACAAACACACACACAAAAGCAACAAGCTGGGCAGTGTGATAGCATCGCTTTTATCTGCCTTCGCCTCTTGCACTCTCGCTCTTTGATAATTGACAACTTTTCCTCTGGATTTGCATCGCCTGCCTTAATCTGGAAGCAGTTTAGGGTGTCAATTGTTCTCGTGGAAGCCCGGCACCCGGCAACGGCGTCTACAGTCATTGAAATTAAAAATGTATAGGGCTCCAGAAACTCTTTCCTGGCATGCTGGTGACATTTGGTGGTAAATGCCATCTTTGCTTTTTATTGGGTCGTATTACCTAGCTCTGAAAACATTCACGTTGTTAAACCTGGCGTTTGGACTAATAATTGCAGTGCGTGGTCTTTAAATATGTGCTTTGTGCATGAGTTACTGTATGTATAGCTATGTGCCCGAGAGACTACGAATTTGTTTAAATATTGAGCAAAGATTTGTAAACAGATGTAAGGCAATTATGTTTCAAGCGTAGAATATAATTGGAAAATTGGCAGAACGCTTTATTTAATTTAACCTTAAAAAAGCCCCAACTTGTTTTAAGTTATGTACCCTGTTTTTTTGGGGGGGTGGGGAGGGCAGGCTTTTGAAGAACATGCGTGTTAGAAATTATGTTCTGTAACTCCTGCTGTAGATAGAAGCATTATTCTTAATCTTTGTTTATACTGGATAAATAATTTAGTGTTCAAATTGTAATTAGTTAGATTTAATTATGGGTGGCATAGATGCTTTTTTCCCTTTGAGGCTAGTGGAGAAATACAAAATCTTGCCAACTTTTTGAGTGGAAGTGTTATTAAATATGTTACGGCATTTGTACAGATAAAGACATTGCATGTGTGTGTGTTTTTTTTTTTTTTTGCCTACAAACACTGATACAGTGTTGCCGCTGCTGCTACTGTGGTGTGGGGTCACTTACAGTTTTTTTAACCATCAAACATTTTTATCGCGTTTAATCTGAACATTAAATTACAAGTTGTGAATCTTCCTCTCTGCATTGTGATAGTTTTTCTTGATCTTTTCATATATGGCAGTGAAACTCACTTTGCCTCTTTTCCTCCCATCAATCTATCATTCGCCATTAGGTTGAGGAACGTTCATAGATTAGCAAATGTATTGATTAAGGAACATTTGCAATTATTATTTTTTTGTTCGGTGACTGGTGACCACCTCGACACAGCTACAGGTAATTAAAATAACCAAGTGTACCGATAGTAGCGAGAGGCGAGCACCCACATGGTCCTGTATCCTGCTGACTATGAGGGCTGTGTATGTGTGGATACACACTCCACTGTAGCGGAGTGGAGGTCTGCTGCTCGTACAGCTTGTCTCCAGGACGTTCCTTTTTGAAAAAAGCTTCTGTCAGCGATGATGCTTCCGATGAGATGCTGGAGATGCTGCTGGAGAAGCTGTCCACCGAGGGGAGTCTCTGACCTCCCGCAAGTAGCGTGCTGTGGGGATTGATTTCTCAGATCTCTCCACCCAGGAGTTGCTCTTGAATAAAGTACTTCTTTTTAAGTATAATTGTCTTTAGTAAATTTGAAATACAAAAGTACAGGAATGTTAAGTTTTTTTTAACTTTGAAATCTACTTACATTCGCTTATACGTGGAGAGGGGATAAAGTGCAATTAAAAGAAATTCTGAATTAAACTGCTGATTTGGTATTTTTGCTTCAAATTTGAGCATTTTTCTTGAAAATCACGTACAGCAGCCACCTGGGATATCAAAAATGTTACCTAAAATACATTGCATAGAATAGTTAATTCCAAAGGAGAGCTGATGGGCTCTTGTTGAAGTGGAGCAACTCTTAAATGTGTTTAGTAATAGCTTATTTGAGAATATGGTGTTTTGGCTCGGTTTTCTTTTTATTTGTTTGCTTTTGAGCAAAGTATTGTTTATGTTTACCTAGGTGCTCTTGTAGCCAGAGAGGAAAGTGCCATGGCACAGTAAGGACCCACCCGTTTGCTGTCACCTGGTGGTGTTCATTATGCTTTGGCAAAAGTTGGTTGTGCAGTCAGCTGCCTTAGGATCTTTGCGAATCTTTTTCTTATTTTGTTTTATGATTTTTCTACTGCACGGCATCAAATTTCCTGAAATCTTTTCTCAGCCGCCTTCCCCCTTTGCCAGCATGTGAAAAATGCCATTGTGTGTGTATGATATGGGTCATTGTATGTGTTTCTTATTCTTCACTGCTGTGAGATTTGTAGCTACTGCATTAAATGCGGGCCTGGCTGTGCCTTTGTGACTCAAAACTGTTTTCTCATGCTGTCCATCACAGCTCTGGGTGACTCTTGTTACATATGCACTCAGTTCTAATTCAGTTCAGGGTGTTAAATCTGCCTTTTTCGAAAGCTTAACAGTGCGCCCTGTGGGATAGGAACCTACCCTTGTGGGAAGACATTATAATTTCCAGATGTTAAGTATGTATTTTTGTTTTCACATTGAGATAATCTGATGCAAGTGATTCTGTGACCTTTAAGTGGATTTAAGTATATGCTCTTTGACATGAAGGAGTGATCTTTAATTCTTAAATATGCTTGTTCCACATATATGTTGTTTTATTTGCTTAGCATCTTTCTAACTGATAATTGGGTGACGACCTCGAGTTATTGCTGGATGGAAGCATACATGTACACATTAGTACTTAATTCCTGATGAAGGCTATTAATTTTATATTTGAAGCTCTTAACGTAATCTGTTGTTGACCCAGTTTCTTTCTGTTTTAAGAGATTATTTTTTTGCAGCAGGGGAAATAGTTGTAAGCACAGAAACTTTGGAATCTATTCTTTTGCACTAGAACTAAATGGGGAGCACTATCAAATGAAAGAAAAATGAATGAGGTCTTTACTGTTCTATATTGCCAAATATTACATACACAAGAGGTGTTTTCTTAACTTGCAATTTTAGTATTTATGTTTAAAGCATCTTTTTTCATGATGATTAGTTGTGTTCAGTGAAAAGATTTATAATTTGCTAATGGGTGCTTTCTGTTCAGCATTTGTTGTTAGCAGCACATGGTGTTAGAGTATTTATATATTTTTAATGGCAATAATTGCCACCCGGTAATAGTTGCCATATTAACCTCCAATTGCTAGTAAATATTTTAAAGTACATAATAGACAGCAATTTAAGGCAGAGTGTAGCAGTTTACTGGACTGTTTTAAAAGCCATTTGTATGTGTGATGAGTTCATAATTTTAAAGAGAAAATAAGATTCTAAGATGTGTGTGCTCCTGGGGAAGACGTGAGGTTGGGTCTGTTTCCTCCTTGTCAGGATGGACAGGGCACTGCACGTAGGGCAGTGAGGGCGTTGAGTTTTTGCCAGATGTTTACATAGCTTATCACTTTGCTTTGAAGTGCTCTAATCATTCTTTTAGGGATATGTTAGATATTTATGTGGGAAAAAAAAAGGCTTTTAGGGCATTGCTTTGAATAACGTTAAGTTCTGGTAGTGGGTTTTACCAATTAGTTGTGGAAAAATTGATTGATCTTTTTTGTTCCCTGGCTAATTTAGCCTAGTTAATTGTGAGTTAATTGTATTCATCAAAACTTTCAATGATCTCCACTCGTGAGATTAATAAAGATGATGCTGTGTTGCCAGTTTGTATTGTGCGAAAATAAGTTGTGATATTCATTAGCAAAACCGAAGTTCATGCCACAGTTCTATTTTCCAAATTATTTGAAATTGAGATGAAAGTGTTGTGTGGACAGTAATGACATCAGTTACCTGGATGTGTACGAATGACTGATTCAGCTGTTTTCTCAGAAGTTTGATTCAAGACAGACTATGTGTTTTGGGAAACGTTTGATTTGTTTTTTATAGAAGATAATAGTAACGTTCCTTTTTTAAAAAAAAGTGGAGAAGTTCTGTTCCTGTGTCTCCCAGAAGTGGATGACACAATTATTTCAGAGGAGCTGGCCAGTGAGAGATTAAATGAAGCTTATGAGAATTAGTAAGATGGTTGGATATTAAGTATTGAACTATATATTGCGATCACTTATTAGAACTGGAGGAGTAAGGTTTCCACAGCATTGCTATTATTAGTTTGGTTTATTTTTGAGACACAGTGTGTACAGATTTCTTCTCAGACTCTGTATAGTGTTGGCCACCAGCATTTCTATTTTGTCATTTTATAAACATTTGTATTTCAAGAATTGCATTTAATACACTGCAAAGTGAGATAATTGAGTAGCCTAAAATGTACCTGTGGGGGTATGGTTAAAATACACACTCAAGCATACACATGCACACACACATTTGTTCCATAGGACTTGCTTTGAGTTTTAGAATTAGTCAATATTTGTAATGTGTTTTGGAATTTAGGATTTTTTTTCCTGCTGGAATCATTTAAGTTTTTTCTGATCCTATTCAGATAATTTCCTTTTATAATATATGCTTTCATTGTTTATTTGAAAGATTTGAGAATGTTAGCTTTGTGTTGTTGGGGGAATTCACTTCATTACATAGGGGAGATGATATTCCATTAATCTTGGTAAATATTAACATAAACGAGCAATTGTAAATTCAGACTCATTTGCATGAATGAAATATGTATGCTTGCTCAACTTTTGTTTAGTATAAAGTCACGAATGTGTATCAGCATGCTTTTTATCCTTGCTTTAGTTGAAACATAAGTGGCTTTAAATTGTGTTAAAATCTTGTTGTATGCTGATTTCAGGGACAGTTTCCATATTCTGCTACAGTGTTTTGTTGTTTGACTTTTTTTTTAAAGATTTATTAATTTTATTACAGCCAGATATACAGAGAGGAGGAGAGACAGAGAGGAAGATCTTCCGTCTGATGATTCACTCCCCAAGTGACCGCAACGGGCCGATGCGCGCTGATCCAAAGCCAGGAACCTGGAACCTCTTCTAGGTCTCCCACGCGGGTGCAGGGTCCCAATGCATTGGGCCGTCCTCGACTGCCCTCCCAGGCCACAAGCAGGGAGCTGGATGGGAAGTGGAGCTGCCGGGATCAGAACCGGCGCCCATATGGGATCCCCGGGCCTTCAAGGCGAGGACTTTAGCCGCTAGGCCACGCCGCTGGGCCCTGTTGTTTGATTTTTAAGATCTCTGTAGGATAGAGTAGATTCTGTCCTCATAAATTTTAATAGTGCTTGGGCTCGGTGTGATAGCATAGCGGTTAAAGTTCTTGCCTTGCACGCGCCGGCATCCCATGTGGGCACCGGTTCTAATCCCGGCAGTCCCTGCTTCCCATCCAGCTCCCTGCTTGTGGCCTGGGAAAGCAGTTGAGGACAGCCCAAAGCCTTGCGACCCTGCACCTGTGTGGGAGACCTGGAAGAGCTCCTGGCTCCTGGCTTCAGATTGGCTCAGCCCCCGCCGTTATGGTCACTTGGGGAGTGAACCATCAGACGGAAGATCTTCCTCTCTGTCTCTCCTCTGTATATCCACCTTTCCAATAAAAATAAATAAGTCTTTCAAAAAAATTTGTAATGGTGCTTCTTTAGCCAGTCCTAAATATGCATTGTTATTAGGGTATTTTAGTTTTCTGAAGTAGGAATTTTTTCCTTTTTAAACTGCTAGAATACTCTTCAGAGTATATTGGAATTCTGATCTGAAAAAGAATTAGATGTTTTTCCTTTCTTTCTGGATGAGAGGAGAATCATTGGCCCTAGTGTGGATGTTATTGGTGTCTCCGTTGTAGTTTATTATGTATATTTTGCAATGTCGGCTTTCTCATTCTGGATGAATTGTGGTGGAATCTTATGTAAAATTATATTTCCACTATTGTGAAATAGCAGTCGTGCCTAAAAGCTTTCTACATGTTGATTTTATTACAGTTTCGTTTGTGTTTTCATTTTGCATGGTTTAAATTTGTAGATTTAACTTAAAAGATGAATAGAGAAAGATAACCTTTTAGTTGAATATTTCTTTTAAAATCTTCAGTGGGTCTTTTTACTTTAAATCTAAAATATATTGTTAGTGAATCATGATTATATTTGAGACAGTTATTTGACATTAAAATTAAGTTTGTGGAAGGTATTTGTTTCAAATAAAATGTGTACTTTTGAACAGAATTTTCATAATGTTGAGTGGGAATTTAATAAATTGTTAGTCTACATTATTACATTGAACAAAAGTCATTCCATCCCCCTCTCCTGAAGAACATTGATAGATTTGTGAGGAAGTGTTTTTGAGAAAGATATGTGAAGCTTCTGCTTGTTTGCAGATTATTTAATGTATTAGGAAAGATTGATCAGAGAACTAACAAATAAGGTATTCAAAACATTTTGTTGACAAGTCCTATGATTAAGGCCCCCAAAAGACGTAAGATCCACTTAGCTATCCCAATGCTCGAACATTTGCAGCACCCTTCCTGTGCACCCTTCCTCTGCACAATTCTAACCTTTTCCAGTAGTTTAAATGCCACTTCTGTGGTGCTTTCTCTGATGACCGCAGGCTCAACTAGTCACTCTGGCTCCTCGTGTGTAACTGTTTCTGAGTACTTCTGATAAGTAGATGAGCCTCTTTGGGCAGGCACCCCGCCTCCTATCTTTACAGGAAACATTGTTGCATGCATGTTCTCCCTTGTTAGATACCCAAGAATTATTTGTTAATGGAGCAGCAGGATGGTTAACCTTCCCTCAAATTCCCAAAGGAATCATGGGCCTTTGGGGTTCTCATCATTAGTGTGCTATTTTTAGTTCTTTGCTTATTTGAAAGGAGGAATTACAGAGGGAGAAACACAGAGAGGAATCTTCCATCTGCTGGTGCACTCCTCAGATGCTGGCTGCAGCCAGTGTAGGACTGGGCCTAAGCCTTCGCTCACCACCAAGACCCCCTGGTGGATGACAGAGACTCAGATACTTGAGCAATCATCTACTCCTCTAAGGCTTAATTAACAGGAAGCTGAATCAGAAGTCCCGTAGTTGGGACTTGATCCAGGCACTCCAGTATGGGATGTGGACATCCCACAGGGCCACAATGTACAGCCCACAAGTGTACTTTTTATTTGAAATTTTTAGGTGCTTGGCTTTGTGTTCCATATTATTGAGACTGTCCATAATGTGGCTTGGTAATGTTTTAAAATGAAATCAAGGAAATTTCCATTGAAGAATTCAAACTTGATTGTGTTATCATATCAAACCTCAAAGGAACAGGAAGTCAGTATTTACATTTTCCATAGCATGATAAACAGCCTATAGATTTTGCAACCTGTTGTGGATTTTGTTTGAGGCTTGATATGGAATTTTTCACTTTCTGTAAGCTATGTAGGAGGACCTGTACTCAATCTTCAGTTGTAAGTTTTCATTCCGTGAGAAAAGTAAAGTGGGCATTGTACTTGTAACAGGGAAATGTGAGTTGTATTCACCCCTTTTAGTAAAGACTAACCAGATCCTGTTGATTGTTTAATTTTGGCTCAGTTTCTCTTGTCAACTTGGTGGGATTATGGACAACACAGTGTGAAAAGTCATTTTGGGGCCCGGCGGCATGGCCTAGTGGCTAAAGTCCTTGCCTTGAACGCCCTGGGATCCCATATGGGCACTGGTTCTAATCCCGGCAGCCCCACTTCCCATCCAGCTCCCTGCTTGTGACCTGGGAAAGCAGTTGAGGACGGCCCAGTGCTTTGGGTTCCTGCACCCGCGTGGGAGACCTGGAAGAGGTTCCAGGTTCCTGGCTTCAGATCGGCGCACACCAGCTGTTGCGGCTCACTTGGGGAGTGAATCATCGGGCGGAAGATCTTCCTCTCTGTCTCTCCTCCTCTCTGTATATCCGCCTTTCCAATAAAAATAAATAAATCTTTAAAAAAAAAAAAAGAAAAGTCATTTTGAGCACCCTGAAAGGGACATATTTTGAGTGATTAGGCAATTAAAAATTGTTTCTATTTATTTGAAAAGTAGACACAGAGGAGTAATCTTCTGTTTGCTGGTTCACTCCCCGATGTCTGCAACAACTGGCACTGGGCCAGGCTAAGAAGCCTGGAGCCCAGAGTTCAGACTGGATTTTCCACATGGAAAGCAGAGACCCGAGTAATTGGGCCATCGCCTGCCACCTTCCAGGGTATGCATTAGCAGGAAACTGTAGTTTGGAACTGGGACGGAACCTTGGACTCTGGACTCTGATATTGAATGCAGGTGTCCCAAGAGGTAGTCTAGCTGCTGTGACAGATGCTTGTGCCTGGGTAATGTTTTTAAATAGAAAGAGATTGCTACTAAATTACAGCTAAAGTCAGAGTGGCAGTAGGCAGTTAACCAGCAACTTGTAACACTATGTAACACTAAAGTGATTTTAAGTATAGCAGTTTTCTTTGCACTTTTTGTGTTTTTCACCTTTTTTTTTTTTTTTGAGGTAATGAGTAGAGGATTAAAGTGCTTCTTCTGTCTTTACTCATTAATAAGTTGTGATCTAGAAACTGGAAATTAGTATTTATGACTTTTTGGTTGGTACATATTGTTCAGAGTTGTGTGGTTTGTCTTTAATGTGCTAGATGATTTTGTTGAACTAAGTCTGAGCCCATGATTGGCTGAGGGAGCTGAACTGTGGCTTTTATTTGGTAGTTTAGGCTATAAATTCCTTGGCAACTCCTGAGTGATCTTTGAACTTTAAGTAGTGTTTCCGTTAACATTTTGAGATTTGTCTCAGGGAATGTCAGACGTAGTACTTAATAAATATAGTTTTCTTCCTAAAGACTAAATCACGTTTTAGTCTGACGTGCATGTCACAACTCTTACTATGTTTTGAACAAAGACAACTCAGGCACTGGTTAATATCTATTTGCATTTAATAATGTGGCAGTATCTAAAACTATTGTTTAGTCCTTGCTGAAGGAAGGAAAGCCCTCTCACAAATCCTTAGTTTTTGTATTAGTCACGTTGACCATGAATAGTGTTATGTTTTATCTAGAGGTTTAGAATTTTACTTGTGGGTATTCTCTAGTATTCTAAAGGGCTAAGAAGTGAATTTAGAAGTTTGTTTTATAAAATAACCCTTGACTTGTGTGTTGCTACAGATGATAGTTAACCTATTTACCTTGTATTGTTCTTAATTACATGTGTGTTAGAATACAGCCACTGTTTTTCACAGTATTTTTATGGGCATCGACTTGATGCTTAGAGTGACTGGAGTTCCTTTGCTCTGCCCACAGTGCAGGCAATCCCAGCCCACCGCTGAAAGCCTGTGCAGTGCATGGCAGAGGGAGTGGGACCGCCCTCAGCTCTGGGTCCTCCTCTGGGCCTGGCACGCCATTACTCCGGCTGAGGCTTGCAGAGACTGTCTGGAGTGCAGGAGGGCTCCTGCAGGAGGAGCAGCACTTGGGAGTGAGGATTGAAGGCAGATCTTGCCTGCTTTCCTGCAGGGACCTGCTGCTGATGTCGTTTTGCTGATACTAGTCTATTAAAATGTTGACATTAGTGGCAGGTTCTCTGCTGTCATCATGAAAAGATTGTCTTTTTTGCCCTTTAACTCCCTCCCTTTCCTCCTCCAACTGGAGACAAAGTTTCTGCTTGATATTTTGTTTGGTAAATGAATACTTCTGAAACCCAGTGAGATTTTAAGGGGAATTTGAGGGTGTGATTGGATGGTGCAGTCAATGAAGTGATATCTAGAAATGTTGAATTTTTCACCTGTAATGTTTGAGAAGAATGAGACATGTATAAACTCATTAGGAGTAATATAAGTCAGAAACAAATTAGCTTTGACTTAAAGGGTTTAGAGCCTAGTTTGTGGGAAAAAGACCTACGGATGCTATGTGATTTCTCAGATGTTACATTACACTTTAAGTACCAAGGGAGAGAAGCATGGATTGCATGACACCTGCAGCCAGAAAAAACCCCACAGGGCTGGTATTCAGCTGAATCTGCATGTGGGTGGATGTGGCTGGAGAGTCTTTACTGAAGACTCTTAGGATGCTTTTGTAATTTATGGTCCTGGGTCTTGATTTCCTTTTAAAAAAATTGTACTCAAACTTTCTGAAATTAAATTTTTTTTAGGTGGAAAATCTGAGGTGTGAGCTGGCCAATTTAGATTAAGAAATGGTGATGTTAAAGTAATAATTTAGTTTTCCAAAATAACTGAATTCTGAACTTAAAATAACAGTGCTATATTACGCAAAATGCTAATGACTAAAGTGACATGTTTCAGAAACTGGACAGACGTGAATCTTAAATGAGCAGATGGGGTATGAAACTAAAATGGGAGATAATCCAAGATGATATAGAAAGTATTATAAGAAACAAATTGAGGAAAAGCAAGTATGTGAAATGGTATTACATTTAACAGTGTGTTTAAAAGCCTTTCTAGGACTGCTCTCTTAATAGATGAATTAGAATTGTGGAATGGTGTAGCCCACCAAAGTTTAATTTCTGTGCAGTTAGAACAAATTAGTTTGGTTCAGGATTATTTCTTGTGAAGCCCAGGCTTTTTACATTTCAGATGTAGGTATTCTCTGTGGCTTGGGTAGACACTATAATTTGCTTTCTCTGACCTATAAACAAAAGAAATAATCAAGATTTTTAAAGAAAGTTGTGCTCGACCTTAAAGGGGAGTATAGAGTGAAAAAGGTTTGCTGCTTGGGCAGCTTGGCAGTTGGAATCACTACATGTGACAGTTGAGGATGGAGTTTGGATTATGGAAGGCAGGGATGGCTGGCAGGGTGAGCTAGCATGAATATTGTTTTGTGAAACAAGCAGGGCATGGACAGGGTTAAAAAGCCTGAAAGGTAGGTTTGTGATCTTACACTGAGGAGCAGCAACAGTGCAGGACAGAAGATAAGAGAAAGATACTCCTTTAAGAGAAGTGGATAATCTATCAGACAGTCTGGCTGGAGTGTCAAGAACCCAGGAGACAGGGTTAGTACTGGAACAGAGTGTGGATACCTCTTAGAAGTCAAATGTTTGGGGCCCAGTGCAATAGCCTAGTGGCTAAAGACCTCGCCTTGGGTGCGCCATATGGGCGCTGGTTCGTGTTCAGTTGCTCTGCTTCCCATCCAGCTCCCTGCTTGTGGCCTGGGAAAGCAGTCAAGGAGAGCCCAAAGCTTTGGGACCCTGTGCTCACATGGGAGACCCAGAAGAAGCTCCTGGCTCCTGGCTTCGGATAGGTTCAGCTCTGGCTGTAATGGCACTTGGGTAGTGAATCAGTGGACGGAATATCTTTCTAACTCTCTCCTCTCTGTATGCCTGCCTTTCCAATACAAAAAAATATATTAAAAAATTTGCCTTTCATATACAAAATAAATCTTTTATAAAAAAGTCAAATGCTTGAGAATATAAGAGAATCAGTGTGAAGGAAGCAAGGATCCTCTCTTATAGCCTGAGTGCTTCTTGTATTCAGAGATCAGAGGTCAAGCTTGACCCTGAGTGAACAGCATCAGAAACCTTTACATTTTATCTGACGATGATTGATTACAAGTACTTGATTCTTCATTCTCCTTTAGTGCTTATCTTAAAGAGTTTAAAACTGATTTTTGAATCCTGCCAGAACTCTGACACACTTGTCTCAATGGAGTAATCCCCTTTGACATGGATCAAATATCATAGTTGTTGTTTAGAATTTGTTTTGCTCCTTTTGCCTTGGGATTTCTTTTAGAGACAATTTATTACCCAAATCTTATTTTTTTTTTAAGATTTATTCATTTTATTACAGCCAGATATACACAGAGGAGGAGAGACAGAGAGGAAGATCTTCCGTCCGATGATTCACTCCCCAAGTGACCGCAACAGGTTGATGCGCCGATCCGAAGCCGGGAACCTGGAACCTCTTCTGGGTCTCCCACGCGGGTGCAGTGTCCCAAAGCTTAGGGCCGTCCTCAACTGCTTTCCCAGGCCACAAGCAGGGAGCTGAATGGGAATGGAGCTGCCGGGATTAGAACTGGCGCTCATATGGGATCCCGGGGCTTTCAAGGCAAGGACTTTAGCCACTAGGCCATGCCACCGGGCCCAAATCTTATTATTTTTTAAAATATTTTAAATGTTTGTATTCTGGCATGATGGCTCATTTGGCTAAATCTTCTTTGCAAGTGCCAGCAATATGGGTGCCAGTTCATGTCCTGGCTGCTCCACCTCCCATCCAGCTTTTTGCTTATGGCCTGGGAAAGCAGTAGAGGTCGACCCAAAGCCTTGGGACCCTGTACTGGTGTAGCAGACTCAGAGGAAGCTTCTGGCTCCTGAGTTCAGAATTTATTTAGGATTTTTCCTTATGGTCAGTTGCCCCAATCCTTAGATGTTTTATCCGTAATAGGGATACTGCTGACTGGTTGTTCAGATTATATATTACAAAGGCATAGCAAGTATTATTTTTTGGTTTTTTTTTGTAATTAAAAAATTTTTTAAAGATTTATTTATTTTTATTACAAAGTCAGTTATACAGAGAGGAGGAGAGACAGAGAGGAAGATCTTCCGTCCAATGATTCACTCCCCAAGTGACCGCAACGGGCTGGTACTGTACCGATCCGAAGCCAGGAGCCAGGAACCTCTTCCGGACCTCCCAGGTGGATGCAGTGTCCCAAAGCTTTGGGCCGTCCTCAACTGCTTTCCCAGGCCACAAGCAGGGAGGTGGTTGGGAAGTGGAGCTGCCGGGATTAGAACTGGCGCCCATATGGGATCCTAGTGTGTTTAAGGCGAGGACTTTAGCCGCTAGGCCATGCCGTAGGGCCCTAGTTTTTGGTTTTGAGTTAAGAAATATTATATTTGGATATTTTCTCGTTACACTCTGATTTCCGTAGATGGTTTTATTGTCCTTTTTTCTTTAGTAGTTTTGATATTGAAAAAGGAACTCAAATCCTATCATAAAAGTATTGTGGTTTAATCCTAGAGTTATGGATATTTTATTAAGATTTAGCTGCATAGTATGTTAAACAAGTGTGAATAACTACGGCATTTCAGGTTTATGCTATACTTGAGTAATTTAGCATTAAGAATTTTTTAAAATTCTGCATTATTTACTTATTTTTCTTGGAAAAAGCAGATTTTGAAAGTAGAGATAAGAAAAGATATTTAATACACTTGTTTATTCCTCTAGAGAACACAATGACAGAGCTGTACTGGTCTGAAGCCAGGAGTCAGGAACCTTCTGTGGTCTCAAACATGGGTGCAAGGTCTCAAGACTGAGCTGTCCTCTTCTGGCTTCCCAGGCCATAAGCAGGGAACAGCTGGGATATGAACCACTGCCCATATGGGATGCTGGCACTTGCAGGTTGAGGATGGCTAATTCAGCCATTGTACTGGCCCCTAGTGTTTAGAATTTGTACTGGCGCATAGATCTACATCATAGCTACTGAGAAGCATAAATATTTATTCTCTGAAATATGAGTCCTTAGGTAAGGTTTGTTACTCAAGCCACAGTTTTCAAAGTATGTTGGTTTACATGAAAAAGATGCAATCATCTGTACAGATTGAATAAAGTGTCATGACCCCAAATAGTGAAAATCAGTAGTTGTCTATAAATCACTGGAGAAAGACTTGTGGACATGATATTTTGTTTTCTGTTTGTGACTTGGTTGTGAAACTGAGCTTTGAAGCCCAGACAGATGGTTCTTTTCTTGAAGCTGTCTGCAGGATCTGATAACATTTAGTTCAACAGTTGGGGTGATTCTCTGGAGAACCTGTCCTTAAACTGGCTCCTTTAGCAAATCGTATAAATTTGTTTTGAAATAGAAATATTTTTCTTTTGATGAATAGCTTGTGTTGGCAGTTTCTGTAGTAAACCCAAGGAATATTCCAGATGAAAAATGAGTGGCACTCACAAAGGTAGATATTTATCAGTTAAAATAATTTGTATTTTGTTGCTAAACTTTCTTACATGGTGGATATGATACACTGTTAATGACCCAGAGCTGACTGTATGTTGACACTCATTTCAGAAAATAACTATTATATTTCAATTTTGGAATTAAAAATGGTAGCCCAATTTTAATGTGTTAACTTAGTTTAATTGTTTTATGAAAGATTGATTTGGGTGATCTTATTGTGTGGTTGAGAGAAGTGAATTTATCATTTATATAAATAATTAAGTAATACACTAGTAGGTCTTAAAATATTTCTAGACATTGTTAGAAACGTTCTTTTAGACTTCATGGCCTTTTATTTAATACCATCTCTTTACTAGATGGGAGACAAGATGAAAGGTTTATGCCAGATTGGATTATGGGAGGAGTTGCAAGTTAATTCAGTGTGCAGAGAAGCATGCATGAAGGATTTTAAGGAGGGTAATGACATGATCAGATTTATGTTTTAAAGAGAAACTTGTGTGACTTGTGGAATATGGATAAAACAAACGAGAAAGCAGGACAGGAAGAGGCTCTCAGAAGGTACAGGAATGAGAAATGCTGCAGGGCCGGAGGAGTGGGAAGAAGAAAATGTGTTTGTATGTACTTTGGAGGTAGAATTTACAGGACTTTGTGACCAATTGTATATTCACAGGAGAGAAATCAAATGGCAAACAGATGTTCCTGGTTTTCTTAAATTTGTTTTCCTGTACGTACAAAAGAGGGCCCAGCTTGGGAGCCTAGTGGCTACAGTCCTCGCCTTGCACGCGTCAGGATCCCATATGGCCGCCGGTTTATATTTTGACAGCTCCGCTTCCCCTCCAGCTCCCTGCTCGTGGTCTGGGAAAGCAGTTGAGGATGGCCCAAGGCCCTGGGACCCTGCACTCGCACATGGGAGACCCAGAAGAAGCTTCTCTCTGCTGGCTTCAGATCGGCTCAGCTCTGGCTTGTTTCGGCCACTTGGGGAGTGATCGAAGATCTTTTGTCTGTCTCTCCTTCTCTCTGTATGTCTGCCTTTCCAAAGAAAAGAAAGTGAATCTTAAAAAGAACAAAAGGAAAAGAAACAGCAACACCTAAGAACCGTACATGTTACGCAGCAGACTTCTTGGATCACGGGTGTGTGCATAGGAAAGTATCTACTAAATCTGTTCCAATTGTTAAAGGAAGCCCTACAGAACTCAAGTTTTAAGCAAGGAATTGTGAAATGAAAGTAAAACTAAGGTTTTCATTTTTAACTGACCTCTTTCCAGGAGAGACTTGAGTCCAGAAGAATACGATTTATTTGGGCCTGAGGGAGACAGAGGTAGAAGTGAGGAAGAACGAAGGTGGCCAGATCTGTGAGGTGGGTCCTGCAGGGCCTTTGGCAAGTGTTGGCTGGTGATGGTAGTGGTTGGAGACCTGATTTGGACTCTGGGAGAGCTCAAGAGTGAAACTTGGCATAGCAGAAGTAGGCCTGGAGGAAACTGGTAGGAAGAGAGAAAATGGAGTGGCAGAACCCTGGCAGCAGTTGGCGTCTCTTCACCTTTAGCTGCTAGAGGCTCTGTCTCAGAGGAGCTAGGCTTAGAGCAGATGCCGTTTTCTTGTGCAAACCCGCTCCATGGTGTTTTAACCAGAGAAAGTTTGTGTATTTTAATTCTGGGCCAGTGACATTTTTGGTGGGAAGATGAAATGCACGGCTCCCCATGGCCCTGTCTTGGGAGCCAGAGAAGAATAGAGAGGGCATTTGTGCATAGCACCAAACAGTATTTAGCATTGGTGCCTTTTTTTTATTATGATTTTGTGTTCTTTCACATTTTTATTCCCATGGTTCTGTTTTTCTCTCTGGTCCTTGGTTTGCCTCCTGTGCATTATGTTTATAGTTGCGGAAAGTGTGATGATTATACCATGTTGTATTTTTGTTTTGCTTTCTGAGAAGCCTTTCTCTTCCTTCCTGTCCCTCACCGTCCTCCCTTTACAGTTCCTTGCTGCATTTCTTGGGCTGTCCCGATGCTCTGCAGCCATCCCTTCATGGCTGCATTTTGACTTTCACAACCCTGTCCTCAGTTAAATGCGAAAATGTGTCCCTGCTTGGTGTGGTGGGGACCCTGTCCAGTGGTACTGAGTACACTTATAGGCACAGTGTGTATTGTGCTGGCCATTGTCAGTTAGCTGTACGTTTCGTCTTTCTTTCCCTATGGGGAGGTTTTCCCTCTGTAGTTAGAGCAGTGGTTTGGTTGCAGTTGTCATTTTCTTTAATTTCTTTTCAAGTGTAGTAGTACTAATGATAAAATATGTTCAAGAAATAAAGCTTCTAAGAAATTAAAACTATAAACAAAATTAGACCGGCATGGTGGCATATCATGCTAATTCTCTGCCTGCTAGTGTTGACATTCCTTCTTGGTGCTGGTTCATATTCCAACTGCTCTATTTCTGATCCAGTTATCTGCCTTCAGACTGGGAAGGCAGTAGAAGATGGCCCAAGTCCTTTGGACCCGGCACCCACATGGGAGACCTAGAAGAAGCTCCTGGCTCCCAGCTTTGGATCAGCTCAGTTCTGGCCATTGCTACCATTTGGAGAGTGAACCAGCAGATGGAAGAACTCTGTCTCTCCTTCTCTTTGTAAAATCTGCCTTTCTAAAAAAAAAAAAAAAAAAAAAAAAACTTAAAAAACTATAAAAAGTAACTCATGTTTCAGCCAGTCCATTAGATCAGCTTTACCCCAGGTATTCTGTTTATGTGCACTTTTTTGTGCAGAGATAGAATTACAGTGTGAGTGGTTCTGTATTCAGCTGTGCTCACTAACATGCTTCCTTGTGGTTATAATTTTTATAATTATAATTGCATTTGAAAATTAATTTCTTTTCTAAATTGAATAAGAAATTTTGTAATTGGTCTCAAATTCAGATAATTTGGAAGTATCTAACATAAAACCATGAAGGTTTTCATCCCCCAAAGAAAGGTTATTCCCAATAGCTTTATTTGTATCATTCCAGGGTGTTTGCTTTTTTCTTATATATTCCACATTTCTGGGTGCCTGTATACATATACGGGCTCAGAATTTTTTTTGTTAGATGTTGAGTAGATTGAAACTAGCATGGCATAGTGGCTAAGGCCGCTGCTTGGAATGCTGGCATCCTATATGGGTATTGGTCATGTCCTGGCTGTTTCTGGATTCAGCTCCCTGATTTGTTTGTTTGTTAATTAATTAATTAAAGATTTATTTATTTTTATTGGAAAGGTGGATATACAGAGAGGAGGAGAGACAGAGAGGAAGATCTTCCATCCAATGATTCACTCCCCAAGTGACCACAACGGCCGGTACAGTACCGATCTGAAGCCAGGAGACAGGAGCTCTTGCGGGTCTCTCTCACAGGTGCAGGGTCCCAAGGCTTTGGGCTGTCCTTGACTGCTTTCCCAGGCCACAAATAGGGCAGCTACCTGTTAATGCCCTGGGAAAAGCAGTGGTAGGTGGCTTAGTGTCTGGCTCCTTGCCACCCAATGATGAAGCTCCTGGCTCCTAGGCTGTTATTGCTGTCAGGAATTAACCCAGGGATAGATGATATTTCTCTCTTTCTGTAGCATTCATAATAAATAAATCCTGAAATCCAGCATATGCAAGAAAGAATCATGATATAATTATACCCAGTTTAAGAAAAAGCATTGGGCCTGGCATGGTAGCCTGGCGGCTAAAGTCCTCTCCTTGCCTGCATCAGGATCCCATATGGACACCGGTTCTAATCCCCACTAACCTGCTTCCCATCCAGCTCCCTGTTTGTGGCCTGGGAAAGCAGTCAAGAAGGGCCCAAAGCCTTGGAAACCTGCACCCTCATGGGAGACCCAGAAGAGGCTCCAGGCTCCTGGCTTCGGATCGGTTCAGTTTTGGCTGTTGCGGCCCCTTGGGGCGTGAATCAATGGACGGAAGATCTTCCTCTCTGTAGATCTGACTTTCCTTTTTTTTTTTTTAATTAAGATTTATTTATTTTTATTACAAAGTCAGATAGAGAGGAGGAGAGACAGAGAGGAAGATCTTCTCTCCGATGATTCACTCCCCAAGTGAGTGCAAGGGCCGGTGCTGCGCTGATCCGAAGCTGGGAACCTGGAACCTCTTCCAGGTCTCCCACATGGGTGCAGGGTCCCAAAGCTTTTGGCCATCCTTGACTGCTTTCCCAGGCCACAAGCAGGGAGCTGGATGGGAAGCGGAGCTGCCGGGATTAGAACCAGCGCCCATATGGGATCCCAGTGTGTTCAAGGCGAGGACTTTAGCCGCTTGACCACGTTCCTGGGCCTTGACTTTCCAACAAAAATAAATCCTTAATAGGAAAAGAAAAAAAAAACTCCAAAAAAAGCATAAGTTTGGTTGTTCACTGGAATTTCAGGCTGGGGTGTGGCGTTTTGGTTGACTGGAAAACCTTCTTCTGCATTTGGTTCCAGTGTTAAGATTCTTTAATTTTCATTCTGTAGTACACTTACATGTTAAATTTTGATAGCTATTTCCATAGACCATTTTGAAGTTTATGTTTCTATGGGAAGTATTTAATGCTCATTCTCTTGGCCAGGAATGGATCATTTTAACTTTTGCTACTCTCAGCATGCTCAATCTCTAAGATCAATTTATTGATTTCTAGTGGGGTTCTGTGACCTTCTTTTCATACCAAAGGGTATACTGATTTCTTCTGTGAATTTTTTTTTAAAGATTTATTTGTCTTATTTGTATGTCAAACTTACAGTGAGGGAGACAAAGGGAGAGTGCCTCCATCTGCTGGTTCATTTCCCAAACGGCGGGCTGCTCAGGTTGGATCTGGTCTATTCCAAATTTGGGAGACTAGACCTTTGTTTGGGGCCCAAGGACTTTTGGCATCTTCTGCTTTCCCAGGCCATTAGCAGAGGGCTGGATCAGAAGTGGAGCAGCTGGAACATGAACCGGCACACATGTGGGATGCTGACACCAAAGGTAGAGAATGAGTGTGCTGTACCACCACTCTGACCCGAGTCTTACCTTTTTTTTTTCTTAAGATTTGTTTATTTTTATTGGAAATAAAAATATATAGAGAGAAGCAGAGACAGGAAGATTTTCCGTCCAATGATTCTCTCCCCAAGTGGCTGCAGTGGCCAGAACTGAACTGATCCCAAGCCTTTTAAAACCAGTTTAATCTCTAAAAACATTGTTGCTTTTTTATTTTCTTGTATTTCAAGCTATTTCCTAATAAGATTCTTTGAGGACAATTGTTTCCATCCTGTGCACATCCTCACCTCAAAGCTCTTGTGTTTCGAAGAGGACTTCTGTGTCTTAACTGTCAGCCAGTCACTTGTGTTTCTTATGTAGTGCTCACGTTATCTTCATGCTGCTCTGCCGTTTGCCAGGGAAGGGCATTGCAGAAGAAATGTAAGTAACTTGTTCAGATTTATTAAGGAGCCGATTCTCGACTTAGGGTCTGGACTTGTGCCTCGTGTGGGGTACACTCTTTCTTCTAAATCCTTTAAGGACTTCACTGAAGCTCTTCATTGCTGTTCCAGATATTATTGGCCTCTTTGTTTCCTAAGCCTTTTAAACATTAACAGCACAGACCATATAATTTAGTGCAAACATGAAAGTAAGAATCACTAGAGCATTTAGATTTGCCTGAGATTAATGGTGTGATAATACAGTTTACATTTTTTAAAAGTTTCATCAGAGATTAATGGAGTAATAATGCAGTTTAAAATTTCTTCCCTCAGAGAAATGCAATTTTTTTCTCTTTGTTACAAATTGAGGTATCACTTGCAAAATAAAATAATTAGGGTACTTTATTGTCTTGATCAATGAATGTAGCAAGCCAAAAGCCTGTGACATACCTGTATTCTCAACAAAATTTATCACCCAGCTAACATGATTTAATTAGCATAATCATGTGCTTATTTAAAAATAGGCAAATAACTTAAACACAGAAGAAAAAATTTTTCACATATATATATATATACACACACACACACACATACATACATATATATATAAGGCCTAGTGGTAGATATTTAACAACTAGTTTGATCACCAAGGGGGCTGGGGATTTTCTCTTCCTACGGCGTCATCTTTGTTTTTTTTGTCCAAGGTAACTGTTGGAGCTGTAGTCTTCAGGGTGACAGTCTAGACAGGAAGGAGGAGGGAAAAATGAGAAGGAAATTCCTTAGAGCACTCTGTTCATACCTGCTTTTTTGTTTTAATTGACATACAAGAGGCCCTCAGATGTGCTTTGGAGGGATGACTGATATGGTGCAGGTTAAACCACTGCTTGGACCACCTGTGCCCACGTTGGAATGCCTGGATTCAAGCTCCATTTCTACTACTTCCTGTTTATTTATTTTTTTAAGGATTTATTTTTATTGGTAAGGCACATTTACAGAGAGGAGAGACCAAGAGAAAGATCTTCCATCTACTGGTTTGCTCTCCAAATGGCTGCAGTGGCCACAGCTGAGCTGGTTCAAAGCCAGGAGCCAGGAGCTTCTTCCAGGTCTCCCATGTGGGTGCAGGGTCCAAAGGCTTTGGGCCGTCTTCTGCTGTTTTCCCAGGCCACAAACAGGGAGCTGGATGGGAAGTAGAACAGCCGGGACATGAATTGGTACCCGTTTGGGGTGCAGGATTAGCCAGTTAAGCCGTGGCACTAGTCCCCTGCATTTCCACTTCTGAGTCTAGCTTCCTGCTGATGAGTGGGTAATGGCTCAGGTCCTTGGGTCTCTGTCACCCGTGTGACGGACTTATTACTGACTTCCTGACTCGGACCTGTCATAGTCTTAGTTGCTGGAGGCTTCTGCTTTTCAAAGAAATCAACTTTTTACATAAAAACTTTTATTAGAAATTATTAGAAAGCAGCTTATTATTATTGTTAGAGCTTATTTTCATAAATTCCATTATTACATAAATTTTTAATATTGAGATAATTTATGTGCAATAATATACCCATTTTAAGTGTGTAGTTTTACAAATTTTGACAGATGTATTCACCTGCTGAAATCAAAGCAGAGGATCTTTCTATGACGCAGTAAAGTTCTTACGTGATGTGTTGCAGTCAGAATGTCCTTGCCTGCTGCCCCCCAACTCCCCCTGTCTAGTCTTCCTTCCACCTCCAGGCTGTCATTGATCTCTTGCTAGTATAGAATCATTTTTCTTTCTTTAGAACTTTTAATACGTGGGTTTGTATTATTGCTTAAGTGGATCATTCCTTTTTATTTGCTAACTAGTAGTTCCTTGTGTGGGAATGCCACAGTTTGCTTATCTCTTTTTTTAATTGATGGCTAGAAAAGTCATTTATTTATTTATTTTTTTAGTTTCTGTAAATATTTTATTTCTGAAAATAGGAGTCTCACTTCATAAAGAATTGCCAAACTTTAAATATTAAAGTTGTAGCAGCTTTACATCCCACCAGTTATCTCTGAGTTCTAAGTACCCTATATGATTGCAGTATGTAATATAACCATCTTTTAAATTTTTTACCCCTTCTAGTAGTTTGTGGTAGTAACTGTGATTTTGATTTGTGATTCCTTGATAGTTAAAGAAATTGAATATCTCTTCATGTACATATTAAGTTGTTTATATATCTGTTGTAGATTGTTTATATCTTGTTCAGTTAAAAAATTAGGCTTTCTTATAAAACTTCAACTATTCTGGCTACAGATATATTGGCAGATAAATGTACTGTGGATTTCCTTCTGTGATTTGCTTTTTTTTTTCCTCATGTGTATGAACAGCAAAAGTTTTAAATTTCAAGTGGTCCAATTTATTACTCTTATTTTCTCTAGTTTTGTAGATTTTGTATCTTAGAATTCTTTGCACTCTAGAGGTAGCAAGTATTTTTTTATTTATTCTGGAAGCTTTGTAATGGTGTTTGTCAGTTTTGAGTTGTTCCAAGGTCATGTTGGAAGTTGATTTGTATGGTGTGAGGTATGGATTTTGAGCTGCTGTGTTTTATTTGCTAATTTTTGCGTGTGTATTTCTAGTTTCAGCATCATACATTTGTAGACTGTTCTTTTCCCTTTGAATTATCTTGATATATTTTTTAAGAACCAATATAATTGCATACATTTCTATATGTTCATGTATTTCTTGACTCTATAGTTTTTTGTTTTTTTTTTTAAAGTTAGATTTATTTATTGGGCTTGGCAGTGTGGCCTAGTGGCTAAGGTCCTCGCCTTGATCCCATATGGCCGCTGGTTCTAATCCCGGCAGCTCCACTTCCTCTCTGTCTCTCCTCCTCTCAGTATATCTGACTTTGTAATAAAAATAAAATAAATCTTTAAAAAAAAAGATTTATTTATTTATTTGAAAGTCTGAGTTTCAGGGGGAGGGAAAGGTTTGGTTCTCTCCCCAGGTGGTCTCAACAGCCTGGCCTGGAAACTGCAACTTCTCCCAGATCTCCTATACGGGTCATAGGGGTCAAACCCTTGGGCCATCTTCCTCTGTTTTCCTTGACACGTTAGCAAGGAGCTGCACCAGAAAATGAACAACTTAAGACATGAACCCGTGTGGGATGCTGGTCTTGCGGGTGATGGCTTGACTGCATCACTGCATCACTGACTGCTTAAATCCTTGTTAATACCATATTTTGATTACCAAAATCATTTTACGTCTTGAACTCATATTTTCCAAATTTGTTCCTTTTCAAGATTGTTTTGGCTGTTCTGGCTGCAGAATAAATTTTGGAGTCAGCTCATCAGTGTGGGAGTTTAATTGGGATTATGCTAATCCTCTGGGTTGAATTAGTGGCAGTTGGCATGGCTACAATTTTGAGACTTTTGAGATGTCTGAATTTGGTCTAGCTCATTTCTTTATTTTCACTCAGAATTGTTTCATAGTTCTTGATGTATGAATCTGGAACATTTTTACGACATTTCCCCCTAAGTAGTTCTTCGTCTTTTTTTCTTAAATTTTATTTTAATATTTATTACAGAGGTGAGGGAGTAGCAGACCCGTGCATGTGAGCTTCTAATTCTGCTTAGCATGGAGAGGGTGTGAGGGGCGGTGAGATGAATGTTCTTTACTCTTGTGTTCACCATGGGGGTGGGGAGAAAGCATGCCACTCCTTGTTATCACCCTGTACCAGCCCCCTGAGACAGTCCTTTGAGGCCCCAGTGTGGCAAGAATATAACTTGGGTGGTCTTGATTGTTCTTAGAGGTTGTTGGCTTTCTTACACAAGAGATGTGAAATTCTTCTAAGGTCTTTTGTGCTTTTCTGCTTCAGTGTGTTCACAGACCTAAGTGCCTGTTGTAGAACCTGGCCTGGAATGTTGTTGAAACTGTCTTTCCCATTTTTGATGAGGTGCTTGAAGTCTTTTCTGGTTTAGATGAGCTGTCTGTCTGTCTTTCATGTTCTTCTGGGATTGTTCTCCATTCTTGCACACATGTCAGTAACCTGAGGTGGCCCAGCCCTGCAACATGTGCTTCAAGATCAGACCACATGTCCATGTGCTTCTCCCTGAGGTCAGGGATTTAGTGCAGAGGCATAGTTGGGAAACCCCTTTACCTAGAGATCTTCAGACCTTGTTCTCATGTGTGCCATGTGGTGCAGGATTGAACTCAGGTTGCCTCTTTCACCAGCAAACACATGTACCAGTGGATGCAGCTGCCTGATCAGTCCCACCTCCTCAGCTCTGGCTGGTGCTGCAGCATGCCCCTGGGCCTGGCTCTCCTGTGTATCAGTGGTGCTGTGGCCCAAGAACCCCAACCACAACTGCCCCCGACCCTAGCTCTTTTGCATGAGCAGATACTTTGGCTTGACCCTGGGAGGCCGTCAGATTCCCCTTTCTGATTCACCCTGTTTCAGCACCCTTGATTACCAGCAGGTACAATGGCCTGGTCTTAGAAGCCCCCAGAAATAATTTTATGTATGTCAAATGAACCTGCTTTGGGTGGCTCCATTGCAACCTGTCCCCACGTGATGTGTGCCCGCCCGCCTGCCTGCCCCTGCTACCCCATGATTGAGGCAGTGGAGATGAGATGGTGGTGGGGTGGCCCCAGCTGTCAGAGTATTCAGCAGTCACTCTGTCCTATTTCCCAAAGATCTTAAAAAGGTAAACTGCATTGGCATACTGATATAGTTAACATAAATTTGTCATTAACTAGGTCCATTGGCTTCCTCGTGGTTTGTGTTCCATGTGCATTTGGAAAATTAAAGTACTATTCAAGGTGCAATGCTTTACAAATGTCAATTTGGTTATGTTAGTTGATACTCATATTCACGTTTTCCATATTCCTATTCATTTTCTGTTTGTTTATTGATTTGCTGAGAGGAAGCCTGTTGAAATTAGCAACTATAATTCTGGATTTCTCTTTTTTTCCCTTTAAAGCAATGCATCTGTTCTTGTTTCAGGTATTTTGAAGCTCTGTTATTAGTTGCATACATATTTGGAACTTTTTATGCCTTCCTGAATTTAAATTTTTAGTAATGCAAATTTTTTTAATTCCTGGTAATAGTTATTCTGCTGGCATCAACTTTGTTAATCCAGCAACTTCAGCTCCTTTCTTTTTTTTAAAGATTTATTTTTTATTGCAAAGCAAGATATATAGAGAGGAAGAGAGACAGTGAGAAAGATCTTCCATCTGATGATTCACTCCCCAAGTGAGCGCAACGGCTGGTGCTATGCCGATCCGAAGCCAAGAGCCAGGAACTTCTTCCAGGTCTCCCACACAGGTGCAGAGTCCCAAGGCTTTGGGCTGTCCTCAACTGCTTTCCCAGGCCACAAGCAGGGAGCTGGATGGGAAGCAGGGCTGCCGGGATTAGAACCGGTGCCCATATGGGATCCTGGCGAGGACTTTAGCTGCTAGGCCATGCTGTTGGGCCCTTCAGGAGCCCTTCAGCTCCTTTCTAATTAGCGTTTGCATGGCCAAGCTTTTTCTGTTATTTACTTTTAACCTGATATCAGGATAGAGATGCATTAGTAAGGAAGCTGGATCTAAAGTGGAACAGCCAGAACTCAAACCAGCATTCTTTTGGGATGCCAGCATTAAAATCTATGGCTTAGGAGCTGGTGTGATGGCCTAGTGGCTAAAGTGCTTGCCTTGAACACGCTGGGATCCCATATGGGTGCCAGTTCTAATCCCTGCAGCCCCGCTTCCCATCCAGCTCCCTGCTTGTGGCCTGGGAAAGCAGTCAAGGATGGCCAAAAGCCTTGGGACCCTGCACCCGCGTGGAGGAAGCCTGAGGAAGCTCCTGGCTTTGGTCTGGCTCAGCTCTAGCCTTTGCAACCTGTTGGGTAGTGAACCAGCAGAGGGAAAGTCTTCCTCTTTGTCTCTCCTCCTCTCTGTATATCTGCCTTTGCAATAAAAATAAATAAATCTTAAAAAAAAAAAACAGGAAAAAAAAGCTATGGCTTAACTTGGTGTGCCATAGTGTTGGTTCCTGCTTAGTTTTCTTATTTCTAATGATCCGTTCTCACAGTGTTTAGCAGCTGTCTTTCCCTCATTTGTTTTTCTTCTCTTGGGAATCCTAGTTCTGTAATGGCTGTTGTCCAATGTCTAGAAATGTTCATTTCTTATTTTTACCCCAGTTTTCTAGTTGTTTCTGATGGGAGGACAGGTGTGGTGCCCCTCTCAGGTGTCCGGCTTGTGCATTTACCTTCTCCTGCTTCAGGGTCGGCAGACGCTGTGGTCAGGTTTTAGGCTGTCCAGTTTAAGTTGGAGTTGTGGTTGTAGTAAAAACAGCCACAGACAAAATCTAAATAAGTGGGCATAGTTGTGTGCTACCAAAAAAACTTCACAGAAACGGGAGGTCAGCGTGAAGGCCACAGTTAGTTCGATGGCCCCTGAGTTAGCTGACAGAAATACAAGTGATATTAAAATTGTGAAATCTTACTGTTGGAAGGCATCTCTTGGGAATGGTATTGCAATTTTAAATGGAACTTCGTAAAATATAATGTCCAACTTGCCCTTTGATTTGGAAGCTACTCTTCCATAATCTCATCTGCTATGGATTGGCTTCTTAATGCGCTGTTCCCTCCACGCCCCAATCTATGATTAACTCTCAGTCAGGCTTCTTTTTCTTGGGGGAGCTCTCTCTGTTGTTGTTGTTTTAATCACCAGTTTTTCCATTTGGTTCTTTTGTTATCACATGGGACTTTGCTGAGCAAATCTAATTAATCTTCTGTGTATCAGTCATTCATATGATAGAACTAGGTTTTTAAATAACTCCTGACTCTTAACTACATATTAATTTCATTCAAGCATGTTTTTAACTGTGAGACTTTCTGTTTCCACTGCATCTTTTTTCTTGGTGCCAAGATAATTTGATCAGAAAAATTGAATGTGAGGTTGTATAGCCTGTAGCCATGTGACATTCTTAGATTTCTTAGTTTTGTTTCATTTTGTTTAAATTCTTCTGAAAATATGAAGCTGGGAGCTAAAAACAATATTGATTACTGACTTAATGAGTTTGATGGCATACATTTCTGGTAATTGCTTGACGTTGTTCAATTGTGTTAAATTTACTTAAACCTCTGAGTCGTTTTCAATTTGAAGCAATTTTTGTGTGTTGTGTGCTTTTAGTCCTTTAATTTTTGAGTTGGTAAGTGCAAATCAGGGAGTAAAAAGGCAATTCCGCCTGAAGAGTTATTAATGGATTGGTAAAAGTTAGTGTTAAACAACACCTTTTATGTAAGGTCATTTCTTCCTACGGAGAATACTGCATTTCTCATTTCATGGAAATGACTAGTCAGATGAGAGCCCCAGTGCCTTGTCAACAGCCCCTTTGCAGAGACCCAGGCCAGGAGGAGTTTGAGCAGAGCCAGATGGGAGGGAGCCCGCAGCTGGAAGAGTGTGTCTGCCCAGCTGGAGCTTTAATGTCTGAAATGGAGAAAAGAAGCAGACAATAGCATGTTATTTTTATTTATTTATTTATTTATTTTTTTAATAGCATGTTATTTTAACACATGATAAATGATTTTGTGGTTTTTGCAACACAATTTATGGGTTGCTAAGGCTAGGAATTTGTCTACAATAAGTCTGTAAAATGATATAAGTGAATTCTCAGTAGTAGTGGTAAATTTGTAGTAAGCACATTTTGTTTCTATATTTTACTAGTTTTAGGTTAATTTCATTCTTTTTTTTTCTTTTGTATATTTATTTATTTTTATTGGAAAGGCAGATATACAGAGAGGAGGAGAGAAAGAGAGGAAGATCTTCTCTCTGCTGGTTCACTCCTCAAGGGGCCGCAAAGGCTGGAGCTGAGCCAATCCGAAGCCAGGAGCCTCTTCCAGGTCTCCCATGTGGGCGCAGGGTCCCAAGGCTTTGGGCCATCCTTGACTGCTTTCCCAGGCCACAAGCAAGGAGCTGGATGGTAAGCAGTCCACTGGGATTAGAACCTGCGCCCATATAGGATCCCGGTGCATTCAAGGCGAGGACTTTAGCCTTTACGCTATCATGCTGGGCCCCCAGTCCTTCTTTTTTAAAAACCAGCTATACTTTTACATAAACAATCAAATAATTTTTTGAAATTTATAAAAAATAGTGATTTCCCCCTAACTTATCTAAACTTTTTGGGTTACTTCTCTTACTTAATACCCATCACCTGCTCTCTTTCATGTTTATTTGCTTTCTTAAAAAAAAAAAAAAAGAAGATTTTTAAAAAATTATTACAAAGTCAGATATACAGAGAGGAGAGACAGGAAGATCTTCCGTCCGATGATGATTCACTCCCCCAGTGATCACAAAGGCTGGAGCTGTGCCAAGCTGAAACCAGGAGCCAGGAACTTCCTCCAGGTCTCCTACGCAGGTGCAGGGTCCCAAGGCTTTGGGCCGTCCTCGACTGCTTTCCCAGGCCATAAGCAGGGAGCTGGATGGGAAGCAGGGCATCGGGGATTAGAACCGGCGCCCATATGGGATCCTGGTTCGTTCAAGGCGAGGACTTTAGCTGCTAGGCCATGCCGCCGGGCCCTGTTTGGTTTTTTTTTTTCTAGAAGGTTTACTAAACTTGATCTTTTTAGCATTTTACTGAGTTTTATCATTTCAGTATCAATATTTAAAAATTTCCAGTAACTTTTACTTTTCTTTTTTCTGAAGTCGAATTCTGTTCTTTTCTAATGGGAATATTTTATCTCTGAGAATATGTCTTTTAATTTTCTTCTCCCAGTGAAGATGCTTTCCTGTTTGCTTTTGTCTCTCTAGTTTTCAGTGGGTTTCTTTAACTATTTCATAATTTTTGTTTGGTAAGGCTTAGGAGCAGTGGACTGCTTGAAAATTGAGTGTGGGAATTACGTGGGCCTTTTTCGTTTGGAACCTGGTATATTAGTGTCTTCAGGTTTTTTTTTTTTTTTTTTTTGCTGTAATTGGTCAGAGTTTACAGACAGGACTTGAACTTTCCCATGTTCTGCTAGGGGATGAAGGCCTGGCTTCTGGCTTACGGGGTGCTGGGAGATGTTCATGGGCCCAGGGTTGCTGGCCTGCAGTCTGTACATACTCACCTGATGCCCTGTATGCCAACTCTGTTTATGTGCTCTCAGTTTGCCTGTGTGCACTTGTGCCCCAAGGCCTTCTGTTCTGTTGTCTCCAGAGAATTCTCTTCCAGCGATTTTCTGGGATAAGAGGCCATAGCTGATCTCTGTTGTGGGGAGGGTTCTTTGGCATTTGATTGCCTTTGAAACAAGTTCTCAACGAATTTCCCTATTTTATCTCCTTTGTGTGGCTCAGCCTGATTTTCAAAGATACATGTATCTAAAGCTCCTGAGATGAGGGCATTCTCTGTGGATTGGGTCTATGTTTCCACTTTTTCCATGTCTGAGATTGACTTTTTTTTTTTTTAATTTTTTTAAGGATGTGTGAGTCTTTTTATAGTATTTGCTTCTTAGCTTCCAAAATTCCTGGTGCTTTTACTTCTGCTTGTTCTACCTACTATTGTAATTTTATGTCTTAAGGACAAAGAAAAACAGCACATAGAAGCAGATTTCTTCACCAGCAGGTTAGAGAGTTGCAAGAGTGAAAGCAGATGTGTGTGTGTTTACTCTGCCTTTACTTGGAGTTGATTAGTAATGTTTCAGTGAAAGTTTGCTATTGTATGTTACTTTTTTCCTTCCTCAGAATCCAGTTGACAGGTGACTTTGTTTACTGTACTTCTCTGGTCCACTACAGTAGGAACTGTGTCTCAGGGGGAAGTGAGGTTAGATACACTTGGAATTTCCTAGTGTGTTACTTTCTGTCCCCAGTGCTCACAGATGCTTTGCTGCACAGCATCAGAATGCTGCCCAGGACGGATGTTAATTGTTCTGTAGTTTGAGGAATCATTCTTTCAACTTGTTTTTAAAGATTTGAATATTTTCTAGTGGCCTGTCTGTTCCCACTGATTATTTAGAGATCTCTAACAAGGATTCTGTTTCATTTACAAGTTACCTTTGTGAGTGGGATTATAATTGGACTGGGCCAGGAGACTTGAATCATTTATAGTATCTAGGTCATCCCTCTCACTTTACGAGTCCTGAAGCCAGTGTGCTCTGAAAGGGAATCAATTCCCTAATATCATACAGGTAGAGGGTTGAGAAACTGCAGTCTGGAACCCAGATTTTCAGCCAGTGTTGTTTCCAACCCTCATCCCGGGTTCATTCTTCCTGGTGTCTGATTCTTGTCTGTGATCCATGGAATATAGTGTTAACTGTGCAAGTGTGTCCTGTCGGCCATTAGGGGTCTCAATGGGCTCCTCTTTTACATGTGATACCTCAGGAACAGAGCATTAAGAATCAGTCATATTAATATTGTGAGGAATTACATCCTGATTGTTTTGTAAACTACTTGTCGTGGCATTCTGTTTAGACTAAGGGATTCTGCCAGTTTAATTCAGCTTTTGGAGAATGCTGACTACTTATTTTACAGTTGCCAGCTATTGCTGAGCAAATTTCCTTCTAGTCTGTCTCAAATTGTTATTTTTTTGGTTTGTTTTACCTACTGTCATAAGATTAGTTTGTGTAGCTACTATCTTTCAGTAATAACATTTTATCTGAGTGAAATGTAGAAAGTATCTTCTTTCTTGGGTTGGTGTGTGGGCACTTTTAACACTAGTTTTCTTAATAGCTCATGAAGACTAAAGAAAGATTCATGAACTTTCTTAAATTAGAAAGTATGGCCAGGGCTCCTCTAGTCATTGCTAAATTGAGTTGATGACAGTTTCTTTGTACTATTTTATAATCCTCCAGGACTCATTTTTACCATCAGGTCTATGAAGCAGCATGGCAGGGTGGAAAGAATTTATTTTTAAAAATTGGTTATGATTTCTGCCGATATTTTGGATCTGCTATTTATTATCAGCATAGCTAGGGCAGAATATTTAGCTTTTTTTCAGTCCTAGCTATTTGGTTGTAAAGATTAGAAAGAAAGAATGAAGATTCCCTAGTAGATTACTTCATGTTAGAAATTAAATAGTAAGACTCTTCTATAGTACTTATTAAACAATAAGTGTTTAATAAATGACGATGGTGGTGGTTGTTCTACTGGTTTTGTTCCTTTTGTACGTTGATTTAATGTAATTATAGCTGGTCTTTTTGTCAGTGAGAATGATTGTGTTTTCAGTATAACGACTGTAGAATCATTTTAAAGGAAATCATTAGATAAATTGAGTTTTGGAGACATACATTTGTCAGTAATTGGGAGAATAGAACTTGGAAGTGGAATTGATTTTAGCTATAAACTATCATCTTGTATATGAAGTTGTTAGAATCTAATTGAATATAAGTCCCTGATGGGAATTTTTTTCATGAATCTATTTCAGTATGATTAAGTTGTCTTTTCTGTTATCAAACATTAATTCAAAATGTAAAACTATGTCTTTGAATATCTATTTTATGCTTAGTTATCTCTCTGGGGCTTGATTGGAATTTCGTTGTTTGGTTTTTCAGGAAAGAGGAAAGACTGATACAGTGCTATTTAGCTGTAGAGTAGGAATGGGCAGTCTTTATCCTGCTAAGGGCCATATGGATATTTATAACATCATTCGCTGGCATTATAAAATTATCAACTTAAAAATTAGCCTGCTGTAGATTTATTGAATTCCATGTCTTGCTTGCAGTCTTCTTGGCAGGGCTAGGGCCAAATGATCTTATGACCTTATATGGCCCATGAACAGGATATTCCCCTCCTATGCTTTCAAGCAAATTGTTTTTAGAAAATAATAGGTCAGTTTTCAGTTCTTTTGGCTAGATTAGTCATGGAGTAATTTGGTTTGTAGCCTTGCATTTATAATATATGACTTCGTTGAATAACTCTGTTAGAGTGTAGAGCAGGTGGCAGCAGGATTTCTTTCCCTCTGAGATCATAGAAGCGCTGATGGGAAGCCAGTGGAAGTGCTAGGATTAGGAAGCCGTCTCATGAATCAAATCCAAATATTTGTCTGCTGAGTTGTACAGAATGTTGTAGGTGAACATATTCTAGTAAGTAAACTGTTGAGCGTAGATTTTATTGTACTAACTCATCCAATGCTTAAATCTCAGATATATATTTTTTGAAGATTTATTTTTTATTTATTTATTTATTTATTTATTTATTTACTTATTTATTTATTTATTTATTTATTTATTTTTTGATTGAAAGATCTGCAGCGAGAGATCTGCTCTTCGCTCCACCTTCTCTGTAGCTTCTCAGGCACGGAACGCTCTATGTCTAGCTCATATGATGAGAGAAGTAGCCTTATATTTGAGTGTTCTGATTTCAGTGCCTGTTTGTTGTTTTATTTAGTTTACTTCCTTGATGTTTGTTTATAGATTGAGGTTAAGTAATCTTTCTGAGTAAGAACACAAATATTTTAATAAAAAACAAATTTTGTAATAGAAATTGACAAAGGGTAGGAACAGGTGACTCACAAGAAATACTACAAGTTGTGCAGTTATTCCTCATTATTTTATCAGTGGAGGATTGATTCTGGAATCTGTGGATGCCAGAGTTCCAAAATGCTCAAATCCCTAATCTGTGTATTGGTATTTGCATATTAACTGTATACATTTTTAAATGATCTTAGATTATTTCTATTGCCCAAAAAAATCTCTGTGTTGTGTGGACAGTTGTACTCTGCTATTTAGGGAATAATACAAAAATAAATCTCTACATGGGGAGATCATTGCAGAATTTTTTCTTGAAAAATTTTTAGCCATATTTGATTGAATTCACTGATGTGGAACCCTTTGATATAGGATCAATTTATATCATCTTAAATACATAACCAATAAGTCTGTGAGTAAGTACTGTTAGCCTGATTTTACAGGTGAGGTAGCTGGGGACAGCCTTCAAGTAGCTTACTCTGGGTACTTGTTACAAGTATAAGCCTGGGGTTCAAATGTAGGAAGACCGGACCTAGGTTTGCCTCTGATGAAATAGGTGGGGACAGTTTGCCTCACACAGAACAAGGGCTATAAGTTAGTACAAGGATATTCCGTTTTAGGGCAGGTATTTCTTTTTTTAATTTAAATTTTTATTTTTATTGATTACATTGCATTATGTGACACAGTTTTATAGGCACTGGGATCCCCCTCCTCCAACCCCTCCCATGGTGGATTCCTCCACCTTATTGCATTACCACAGTTCAAATTCAGTTGAGATTCTTTCATTGCAAGCATCTACCAAGCATGAAGTCCAGCATCTTATCGTCCAGATAAGTTCAACGGTTTCTTGGGGAGACCATCTCTGGTCTGAAGGTAGAGCCCGCAGAGTATCATCCCGTTCAATTAAAAGCCCCGACACAACATCAGTAACAATTTATAACATTATGGAATTAATTGACATGGTATTGAGTAACCAATATGTTAAAAGGGGAAAAAAAAAGAATGTAAGTTCTGGACCACTTCCTGTGACTTCTACATTGACATTTCACTTATTAGTTTATATATAACTGGGTTCTATACACCTTTTTTAAAATGGCTATAGATTACTATTCAGCTGTCTCTTGTCTATTGTAATTTTAGTATTTAGCAGTTTATAGCATTGAAGCATGATTTTGCTGAACCTGGCTGTTTTTCGGGTAGTCTAACTCTATAACTCTAGCAAGACATATGTCAACAGTTTCGGTGAACAGTTTTAGGAGGGGTGTGCAGAGAAATCTTCAATACCCCAGTGAGGATTAACTAATCTTTGTGTCCCACCTAATGAGTTATAAGTGTATCCCCGCTGGCCGTTTCCTGTCTGATTCTAAGCTTTCCTTGTTCTCTATCTATTCTAGTTTTTTTGTTTATTTATTTGTTTGTTTGTTTTGAGGGGTTTCTGGAGCGATCCTGATGGTCATTGGCAGAGAGGGTGGGGACCCAAAGTCGGAACCAGGCAAGGACCAGAGAAAGCTTCTCTCCCTAGTCCCGAAGGAAGTTTATTGTTCTTCTGCTTCTGCTTCTGGTTGTTGTTCCGATGACCTTGGATCCTGCAAGGCAGGATTTGGGCTTCTTCCATCCCTTGTGGTAGATCCAAATGGGGGTGTGTGACCTCAGAGAGTCCTCCGAAGGCACGCCGATTCCCCGTGGTCTCCTTGGCAGTTGGGATGTAGTCCTCGGTGCTTGTACTGATAGTCTTTGGTGAGGATCTGGGAGTCTTCAGGGTTGGGATACAAGCCTTCTCCTGTCCCCCTGCTCCACTCTGGGGTTCCACCCCTACTCTGTGCATATGAGGTTAAGAGGTTATTAAGAGGTTAGGATCGCTCCTGATTCGCCCCATATGCCTTTGTAGTTTTACTATTGTCTAATGCTGATTCGAGTCTGTTGTCTGTGAGTTACCAGTTATGATCCTGATAGGTTATACTTCTCGTCTTCCTCACACCTTCTAGGGTGTTGTAAGATTTCTCTGGTCTCCCTCGCCATTACGGAATAACATAGGGTATTAAAAGTATATTAGGGGGGCTCGGCAGCGTGGCCTAGTGGCTAAGGTCCTCGCCTTGATCCCATATGGCTGCTGGTTCTAATCCCGGCAGCTCCACTTCCTCTCTGTCTCTCCTCCTCTCAGTATATCTGACTTTGTAATAAAAATAAAATAAATCTTGAAAAAAAAAAAAAAAGTATATTAGGTTTTACAGTTCTTTGATGTAGATCCTAAACTGTCTGACTCACATTGATTGTTGATTTATAGGTTACATCACATTATCTTATTGTATTAGATACAGGCTGTTTGAGGTTGAAATAGTATTACAATGTACAGATACTATTTTCTGGATTTACATAATTTCATCTTATATTAGGGCAAACAGGTGGTATTTAACTTTTTGGGATTGGCTCTTTTCCCTTAGCATAATGGTTTCCAATTGGGCACATTTGGCCACAAAAAACTGCATTTCGTTTTTTTTTAATAGCTGAGTAGTATTCCATGGAGAAAATGAACCATAGCTTTCTTATCCAGTCCTCTGTCGATGGGCATTTTGGTTGCTTCCAAGTTTTTGCGATTATTGATTGTGCTGCTATAAACATAGGGGTGCATGTTGGTTTCTCGTGTAACAGTTGTTTTGGATATATTTCCAGGAGTGCTATTGCTGGATCATATGGTATGCAGATTTTGAGTTGTTTGAGTGTTGTCCATACTGATTTCCATAGAGGCTGTACAAGTCTGCAGTCCCACCAGCAGTGGAGTAGGGTTCCCTTTTCCCCACATCCTCGCCAGCAAGTGTTGGTGGTTTTTTGTATGTGTGCCATCCTTACTGGCGTTAGGTGGTACCTCATTGTTGTATTAATTTGGATTTCCCTTATTGCCAAAGAACTTCAGCATTTTTTCGTATGTTTGCCATTTGGGTTTGTTCCTTTGTGAAGTGTCTGCCCATTTCCCGTGCCCATTTCTTGAGTGGTTTGTTTGTTTTGGTATTTTGGTTGTTCTGGAGATCTTTGTATATCCTGGAGATTAGCCCCCTATTCGCCTATGTAGTGTGCAAAGATCTTCTCTCATTCTGTGGGTTGCTTTTTTACTTTGTTGATTGTTTCCCTTGCTATACAGAAGCTTCTTAGTTTGATAAAGTCCTGTTTGTTTATTTTGGCCTTGATTGCTAGTGCTTTTGGTGTCCTTTTTAGGAAGTCGGGACCTACACCTAAATCTTGCAGTGTGTTTCCAACATTTTCTTCCAAAAGTTTGAAGGTTTCTGGTTGTAGGTTTAAGTCTGTCCATTCAGATTTGATCTTAGTGTATTAGGGCAGGTATTTGTAGAAGACTTGCAGTCTGGGAGGAGGTTACTTGCATTGAGAGAAGACCATCACGAGTCTTGGAATGTCATTTTCTTTGTTCTGTTCCAAGGATGTTCATCGATTATAACAGTTACGATGATGGAGAAAGTGGGAGGTTGTCCGGTGTTAGGGATTGACGATTTTCTTCAGTGTAGAATATGAAACAAACACCAAGAATAGTTTTTGAACAGTAATTAGCTGTACATGTATAAAATGTTTATAATAAATGAAAAAATGGGTTATAAACCTATGCAATTCGGTTATGACTTTAAAAATATACATGAATCGTGCATGGTAAAATCGGAAAAATTAGTGTAAGATACCAATGAGTATTTCTAGTGTCATTATGGAGTATTTTGTAATTTTTTTATAGGTTGTGTGGTACTTCTCAGAGAAAACAAGTGGCATAGGGAAAGGCTAAATGATGCCAATACCAGTTTTATGAGAAATATTAATTAAAGCCTATATTATTGCAGTATTATTATTAAACTTCTTAAAAATAAATGTTTTTTATTTGGATTAAGTAGAATTTTTTTCTGATGGTATCATTCTTCTAGTTTTCAAGTGTTTTTCAGTTGTGTTGCTGTAGAAGACATTTTGAATTGACTTTGACAGGAAGGAGATGAATCATGCATGTATGTAGTGCAGTAGAGTTATAGTTTCTGTTCTCCGTTTTAAGATTTTAAAATGTTTAAAAACAGAAGACAAAGCTTCATTAGGGAATTGTTACAGAAACAAAGTTTTTCTGAATGCTGCATGTTAAATAATGTAAGCACATTGCTATTAGTTTTGTATCTATTTTGTTAGTACTTCCTACCTTAATAGTCTTTTGGTGTTCGAAATGAAGCAGTATGGCACTGTATAGTAACTGCTTTCCTCATTAGGAAGTATTTCAACAGGAGTTTCTGGGTGGAAAGAAATGAAGGAAATCCTTTGAATAAAATTGTATCACTTCTGCAGGTTGAGTGTCCCTTGCCTAAAAGTACTTGTTACCAGAAATATTTTGCAATGTTTGCATAGATTTTATTGATGGACGTCTTTAATTTGGAAATCTGCAAGGCACCAAAGTTTAGATTTTAGGAACCTTTTTGATTTTGAATTTTCAAATGAGTGATGCTCAACTGTACAAATTTTTAAGTTGTTTTAAATGTAATTTGAACCAAGTAAGGGCTTAAATGGAAGCGTGTTTATAGGGGAATAAAATGGCTTAACAGCAAATACTGATTATCAGTTTGTTTAGATATTAAATATAAAGAGCTATGTGTTAACCTTGATAGAAATTAACTAACCCCATTCACCAGTGTAGGGATCGTCTCATTTAATGTAAGAAATCTTTTGATGTGACATTTACTGTAAACATCTTAGTTTGATTTTCTGTATAGAATCCTGCTTTTAGTGGTTTGTAAGTAAAAGGAAAAATCAAAACTATTTCAATGCTTTTATCTTTTTCCAGGCTGAACTCACGGGAATCAAATGGCGTAGGTACAATTTTGGAGGGCATGGGGACTGTGGACCCATAATTTCAGCCCCAGCCCAGGATGATCCAATCCTGTTAAGTTTCATCCGCTGTCTGCAAGCCAACCTGCTGTGTGTATGGCGTCGTGATGTCAAACCAGATTGCAAAGAGTTATGGATATTCTGGTGGGGAGATGAACCCAACCTAGTGGGTGTTATACATCACGAACTGCAGGGTAAGAACTTTGTTTTTATTAAAAACTATTTGCATTGGATTGTTTTGAAGTGGGGTAAATCTGAAGAGGTTATTAAGATTTGCTTGAGATCCCAAGTGTTTAAAAGCTATCTCTTTATAAAAAGCAGCATCCTCAGTCTTACTGTTCTGTCTCTGTCTCCCACCTTTACTGTTTCAAACTTCCTAATTCTTTCCCAGCTGTGCTGAGAACCGGACCTTGTAAACCCCATTATTAAAGGAATATATTGTGTCCCCTGAGTGTATTAGGGCTGGAAATATTCACTGTTTTTAAGTGATAGTGAATTGTGGGCCCTTAACAAGACAGTGACAGGAACAGATTTTTTTATTTCCTTAACTGGCTGTTGTGGTTTACTGCCAGTTGAACTCTTTGGTTGAATGACACAAAGTTCGTGTGAGCCTCACTGGATAGAATTATGATATTAGTTCATATTTGAGAAAAATTAAAGAATTTGACCTGGACTTGGTGTAGCCAATTTTCTTCCTGCTTTTTTCTGCTTCTCCTGTAATTTGGTGATTCCAGGAAATATTGGCTCCACTACTAAGTTGTTATTGACAGGTTGCGCCTGTTACCTAGACACTCTGAATGTGAGAGTTTCGTTTTTCTGAAAAGCTGCAGGGCAGGTGTTGTGGCACAGCGAGCTAAGCTTCCCACTGGGACACCTGCATCTCACAGCAGTGCCTGTTTTGAGTCCTGGCTGTGCTGCTTCTGATCCAGCTTCCGTAGCGCATCCTGCCAGAGCCAGCAGACGGTTGCCTGGGACACCTGGATGGATTCTGGCTCTTGGCTTAAGTCGCTGTTTCTGGTTACCACAGATTGATTATCAGAGGTTATTTCATTAGTATTTTTTGAATAATTTACCCAAGTGTTTCTATAAAGTATGCCAAGGGTTTTTCCTGAGTCAATGCTAATTCCAGCCTTTGGTTAGAGTATCAACTCTTTTTCAGTTAGTGTCTTAGAGCCAAGTTTTTTTTTTTTCCCTCCAATTACTCTTCATTTGATTAGTTTGTGGTTTGGAGTATTCAGATAATATAATATCAGGCTGTTTTGGTTATTCTTTTAAAAGGAGTAAAGCTTGCTTTAATACATTGGAGGGTCTGTTCAAGCTTCTAAATCGGCCTGAAGCATTTTCTGCCAACTTTCGCTTGACACCTTTTTTCTTCCTGACTTTTCTTGGCAACTCTCTTCTCTCCTGTGATAGCTCCTGTCACAGCAGCAGGGGGCAGTAAACCAAAGGATGGTCCCTTTGTCTCTTGAGCTTAAGACCTTTCTCCTGCCGTTTTCAATATATTTGCTTAATAAATATAGGGCCACATTTTGAATGACATTACCGATTTAGCTAGTTAACTAGCAATATCTCAGAACTTAGGTTCATTTCAAATAAGTTAGCAGGTAGCTGTAAAGTAAAATTAGCATTTTAGAACAATGGGATTCTGTTTATCAGAGCTAAAGCAATAAGATATCTCCTACAATATACTTAGCGCATTGGCTTGCTTAAATACCAAAATATATACTTTTATTCTTTCTGAAAAAAAATGTTCACATGTAGAATATAGTTTTCCTCTTTTTGTTTCTTTGTTTTTCATTTCTGTTTCTACTCTTCTTTTTTTCTTTGCTGTATATTATTCCTTAAGTTGTAATTTTTCATCTGACCTTTGTCAGTGGTGCAGATCTGATTTTGTAATGATGAGGAACCCAAATTCAGCTGTTAATTAGGGTTCTTTAGTTGATGTGCAAAGTGATTTATTCACACCAATGAAGAAAGAAGTAGCTTATGTTATCATGTTCTAGACTTCGTGATTTACTTAAGGGAAAAGTATAGGTTATTTGTAATTTTTTTAAACAATGAGGTTTTTTAGATTGTATGTGTTAGATTCCTTAATGACTTAAATTTTTTGGTAAAGATTTAAGCAAAAATTAGCTTCTAATGTTATTTTTAAGATGACAGAAGTATTGCATTTTAATTAAAAAATTAGAAAGAGCATAGAGGCACATAATGAAGATAATGAAGAAAAAACCTGTCTCGAGAGTTTTTAATACTTGATGGGTTTATATATAGATAAAATTGTTGTCATAGTGTTCTGTAACTCAGACTTTGTACTTACTTGTCAATATATTGACTGTTTTCTCATGAGAATGATTACTTTTAGTTTTAATTTTCTTGCCTTTTGAGTTTAAAAACAGTGGGAACTGTTATCTGCTGTTTGTGACCAGCAAGGGATTGTAGTGATGGAACAGTTCAAACTTTGTTGAATGAACCTAATTTTTTTTAGTGTGTTGAATTTTAGATTATTTTCCCAAATCATATTAAGTGTTCATTTTTGTCAGTTTAAGTTGGAAGGGTAATTATGGCTTAACCTAATATTAGGATATATTTAAATATTTAATGAGAAAACTTAATGCCATAAGGACAACTTTGGTTCAAGTGAGAAGGAGTAAGAGAGAGCATCGTGAAGAAGTGGGGCACACATAGGGTGTGCTGATCGGTAGCCAGGCGAATTGAGGAGTTGGTGGAAAGTTTCATTCTCAAATATTTTAATCATTTTATTTTCGGTAAAATAAATCTTAGTGAAATCCTGTCAGTAGGTTCCACCTAAGATATCCGAACCAGGCTAGTTTAAATTTAAATTATAAACTAAAACATGTAAAAGGAGACAAGTCTTAACAAGGTAAGTGTACTGGAAAGATGCTTGGGTAATGCTGTGTAGCTTAACCACAAAAACACCTGGCTTACACCCAGATTTCATGATTATGACTTTTCTGAGCCAATTCTAGCCCTAATACCTCATGTTAAAACTATTGTTTATTCCATAACCAAAACATTTATTATTGCTAAAAAAGTTTTATTTTTATTTGCAAAGCAGAGTTAGAGAAGGAAAGAGAGAGAGTGAGCTTCCATCCATTGCTTCACTTCCCAAATGGCTGCAGCTGCTGGAACTGAACTGATTGGATGTCAGAACCTAGCATCTTCTGGGTCTGCCACATAGGAACGAGGGCCCATGGACTTGAGCCACCCTCTGCTGCTTTCCCATGCCATAAGCAGGTTGTTGGATTAGCCCAGCCCAGACAGTTGTTTGGGAGAGTGAATCTGCAAAAGGAAGATCTCTGTTTCTCTGCCTCTTCCTCCCCCTCTCTCTGTCTCAACCTTCTAAATGAACAAATTTTTAAAAGAATCAAATGTGTTACTTTCCTTAAAAAATTTAATTAATTTGAAAGAGAGAGGGAGGTTAGTTGGGTTGGGGCTGGGTGAGATTGAAGCTAGGATCTGGAAATTCAATCCAGCTCTACTGTAAGGATGGCAGGGACCTGATTATTTACTTGGGGCATATCCTGCTGCTTCTAAGGGTCTTCATTAGCAGGAAGCTGGAATCCAGGAGGAACCAGTACTTGAACTCAAGTCCTGCAATATGGGATGTGGGCATGTGAGGGTCACAGATGGCATCTTGACTATTAGACCACATGCCTGCTTCCTTTACACTACATTCTTAAATCACATCAGAGGTCAGAAGGAGGGAGGAAAGGTACTGAAGATTTAGCTAGAAGAAATTAGACGGCAAAGTCAAACGGAAAATTCCTTTCCTCCCTAACTGTGTTTGTTCGTTCATTCATTCGTTTCTACCTTCCTTTCTTCCTTCCTAAGTGATTGTCATTGTCATAGCAAACCAAGTTAAGCCACCTCCTGTATTGTCCCCAACTCTAATGGGTACTGGTTTGAGTCTGACTGCTGCACGACCCACCCAGCTCCATGCTTTGTTTGCCTGGGAAAGCAGCAGGAAGTGGTCCACGTGCTTGGGCCCTTGTATTCATGTAGGGAACCTGGAAGAAACTCCTGGATCCTGGCTTCAGTCATTTGGGGAGTGAAATTACTTATTTGAGGCTTACTCTATTTACTTGAAAGGCAGAGTTACAGAGAACAAGAAGGAAAGAGAGAGGACAGAGTCAGACCGAGAATTTCCATCTGCTTGTTCCCTCCCCAAATGGCCTTAGTCACTGGTGCTGAGCCCAGCTGCTTTAGCAAGGAGCTGGATGGAAAGTGGAGTAGTCAGGACTCCATCTAGCTTCCTCCATGCACTCCTATTTGCAGGTGGCAGCTTTACTTGCTAAACCACAGCATTGACCCCAACGCTTAGTTTCCTAGAAATAAGACACAATAAATACATAGGAATATATGTATTATTATGTATCATAAAGTTTGTGTGTATATTTATTTACTTATTCTATTGGAAAGTCAGATTTACAGAGAGAGGGAGAGAAAGAGAAAAAGGTCTTTCATCCACTGTTTCATTATGCAACTGGCCACAGTGACCAGAGCCAAGTTGATCTGAAGCCAGGAGCCAAGAGTTTCTTCTAGGTCTCGCATGGGTACAATGTCTCAAGGCTTTGGGCTGTCTCTACTCTTTTCCTAGGCCACAAGCAGGGAGTTGGAAGGGAAGTGGAGCAGCTGCGATATGATCTGGCTCCCATATGCTATCCTGGGCTCATGCAAGATTTGGTCTTTAGCCACTAGGCTGTTGTGCTGGGCCCAAAGTCTGTGCACTTTCAAGTAGATTTTTGCTTGTATTTGATTATAATCTTAAACAGTATTATAAAAAGGTTTACTCTAAGCTGAATGAAAAAGATATTTTCTGGGAAAATAATGACTCACAGAATTGATAAAAATGAAATTTTTGGGTAAAATGTCATTTACTTTGTAAATTTCTTCCAAGGAAAAAATCGGAATCTGAACATTCTATACCCTGGTTTTATATCTATTTTCCTTATTAGTGGTGAATTTGTGAGTCACTGAAATTAATATCTGATTTGGAAGAACTTTTTGTACATTATTCGGATTCATGCTTTAATTATAGAATTCTGGTGAATTTTAAAACAAATGGTGTCATTTGGTAGCATCATAGATTATTAGTGTTTTATACATCAGCTTTTATTTTACAATTAATTTTTGAGGTTGTTTACATGATGGTACCTGAGAGATAAATTTTGTTTTACTGTTCTTATTTGACTTTTTTTTTTTGTGGATAATAATAACAGTGTATTTTGTGTTTCATGAGAAGCAGGAGCTTTCAAGAAAAGCGTGTGAATTGACGGCTAGTGCTAAATAGTTTATAAAATAAGTACACCTTGGTCTCATGAATATCTGTATTCAGGTCTTAAATAGGTTTTCTAATGCATTCAGTGATTATTTTCTTGGTTTTTGGAGAAGAATTATATATAAAGTATAAAAGTTTATATAACATATAAAATAGTTTTATTTTATTTTATAATGATTATCTAAATGATTTTGGTGCATTCTGTGTAACTATTACACTTAAGTAATTACATTTTATTTGGCACACAATTTATAAGTGAATGGTCAGATCAAGGTGACTTTAGATTTCTTTCAAATATAGAAAATGATTTAATGAATTTTTTAGAATTGTTAAACTAAATGTGCTTGAAATTGAGAGAATAAGCTCAAGTTCAACTTTGAATGTAAATAAAATCGATGTGTTACCACAGGCAACTTACTGAACCATGTAATTAGTTTTTTTTTTTGATATGAAAAATGAGACATTTATACTGAGATTGTGATGAAATTGCATGTAAAGGGCTTATGTTCTAATATAAAAATCAAATAATTGGCAAAACAACATTCAAAGATCACTACTTTAGGGAATAAAATTTAATCTGTTGAAGGGGTTTAGCAGCAATATAAACATTTATTGTATAGCCTTGAATTGTTTCAGAATCATCTACTCAGTTAATGTAAATATGAAAATTTCTTTAATGAAATGTTCGAGTCACCACTGGAAAAAGTCGAGTTGAAAATTGGCTTAATGCTAGGTAAACTGTTACTCTGCACGTTGGTGTGCTTTTAAAATGTAGTTTCAGTGCTGAATACCTTGTGCTTTAGAGTAAGTTTAAGAATAGCCATGTGTAAACACTCCCCATCTGACCACCATCCCTTCGTTTATATATGTTTCATTTCAAAAGCTTGTGCCTGAATATGAAAACTTCACAATGGAGAAGAGTTTATACGTTAAGGTGGCATCAGATATTTTTTTTTAGTCCAGTAATAGTTTCTTTGTTTAAGGAGGAAGGTATAAGAATCTGATTGTGAAAAACTGGAGAAGTGTAGGTACTCCATGTAGGAAATGGAATTAAAAGACTGTATGATAAAAATGATATTTTCTTACGATGGAGGAGACAGAACTAGACCTTCATGAGTCTTGAGCAGTTATTGTCCTTTCTTAATTTTATGTTGAACTTAACATGCCCTAAGGGAAATTGAAGCTTAGAGGAATCTGTAACTTGATATTCTATCATCTGTAATACTGAAATTCTAACCCATATTTTATACCTTTTAAAATTCAGATCGTTTTCTAAAAAGGGGCCATATATAACACGCTGTGGTCATGTTGTATTAAATGAAAAGGCTGACTTTACTGTTGCCCACATGGCTTTTTTAAAAGAAAGATTTATTTATTTTTATTGCAAAGTCAGATATACAGAGAGGAGGAGAGACAGAGAGGATCTTCCATTCAGTGATTCACTCCCCAAGCGGCCACAATGGCCAGAGCTGAACCTATCCGAAGCCAGGAACCTATCCGAAGCCACAGGCAGGGAGCTGGATGGGAAGCGGAGCTGCCAGGATTGTAACCAGCACCCATATGGGATCCTGGTACGTTCAAGGCGAGGACCTTGCGGTTAGGCCTCCAAGCTGGTGGGACCATCCCACACGGCTTTTATAATTCTGTATCAAATCAGTCTCCTGTGTTTACAGGAAGAGTACCAACTTGTAGCATACCGGACAGAGCACTTGTCTTCTTTGGTCTCTGTTTTTTTGTGATACTTAGCAAATGTTGATTCAAATGGCATCAGCACATACATTTAGTCTGGATCCTGTGAACTGAGCACATACTGCACTGGTAACATTTGGGCTTATAAAACCTTGTTATGAATATAACACTTGGATATTTAGAGTTAATAGGGGTTAGCATCTGGTTTTGTAAAGCTGGAATTACATATGAGCTGTCATTGCAGATGTTTTTTTCACTACTCTGCCTTTTTAGAGACATATTGTGATAGACTTAGATGTGGAAAAACCACAGATATATAGCTAAGAAATGGGATAGTTGTGGGTGAAGCAATAGGTGAGCTGCTCAGGTTAGCATTTGGTTGTTGTGTGATCTTTGGGGACCTGTTTATAGTTGAGAGATCAAACTGATTTCATTTGAAACAGTATTTACACATGATTTCCATTTGGTTGTATTTTATGATGCTTGGGTAAAAATGTTAATGGCAGAAATAGCACACAAATATGCTTTTTCTCAAAAGATTCAAAACAATGTAGAAATCCATTTTAAGTACTATAGAATCATGCAGTTGAATTCTGTTACTCTAAGGCTTTCTCAGGACAGCTTCTTGTCCTGCTACTACCTGAAGGGATTTCTCATTGTATATCATTATGGCTTGTAAGTGTTCAATAATTTGCTTTAAAGCTCTATCCACGTAAATATTTTTTGAACAAATTTTCACAAGGACTGGACCACATATCTATTTTTTATAAACCCAACATTGATAAAATGCGCTCTTTGTGTAATTGGGTCTTGTTTTGATCCTGGCCCTTTCATATTGTGATTTGGCAGTGAGTTCAACAGACTAAGCATTATCCTCTTGAGGCCCATCTAGGACTGAACTAAAGGGCTTCTACAATATCCACATGATCATACAATTAGTTCTTTTTTTCTTTTTTGTGTGCGCTGTAATAGTGTAACCGAATATGAGCTGGTTGTCAGGGTATTGTGGAGGAATAATACCCTGCAGTTTGTAGTTAATCATGCAGCAGAACTGACTTGATTCAAAAAAAGGAAAAAAAAGAATGAAGATCAAAATTGGATAAAGATGAAATGTCTGTGTGGAAAAAGATTATGTGTGTACAGCAGGAAAGTGAAGGTCAGAGCATCCATACATCTATTTGTCATTAGTTTGATATAATGCAATATACAAAATATTTTCTTTTTAAAATTACTTTTACTTCTTTTCTTGGTAGATTTTTCGGAGGTTAAACTTTCTGCCAATCTTATGAAGGCATGTTTTCTGTTACTGTTGGTAAACCAAATAAAGTATTTGTGGAATGACTGTCTCAGTGAGGGACTCGCCAACCTCTTCAGGATGAGGTGTCATCATTTAGATAGTTTCTCATGGGTGATCTTATTGTCGCATAAGCTGTTTTTTTCCATTTTCTGTATATTAGTATCCATCCTGTAGTACATTTTTAAAAAAGATTTATTTATTTTTATTACAAAGTCAGGTATACAGAGAGGAGGAGAGACAGAGAGGAAGATCTTCCGTCCGGTGATTCACTCCCCCAGTGAGCCGCAACTGGCCAGTGCTGCACCGATTCAAAGCCAGGAACCAGGAACCTCCTCCAGGTCTCCCACGCGGGTGCAGGGTCCCAAAGCTTTGGGCCGTCTTCGACTGCTTTCCCAGGCCACAAGCAGGGAGCTGGATGGGAAGTGGAGCTGCTGGGATTAGTACCGGCACCCATATGGGATCCCGGCACGTTCAAGGCGACGACTTTAGCCGCTAGGCCATGCTGTTGGGCTCAAACCCTGTAGTACATTTAAAGGAGAAATCAGGTGCCCTCAGTTAAATTTAAAGCACTGTATTTTTAGCTGATTTTAGAAGTAGCCTTGTAAGTATAATGGAAAGGATGTCTACCTTGGCATCCTTGGAAAAATTACATACAATTCTGGTAATTTGGGAAGGAAATAGCATTTGTTGATAATGGCTCCTAGTATATGGAAACATTTTTCATAAAATTTATTGGTTTTATGAAGAGTATAGCAAAGAGGAACTCTTCATTTAAGTAGAAAAAGTGACTGTGGCAATTAATTCCCATTGCTGCCGTAAAGGCTTCATTAACCAGAGCTCAGCTAGACTGCCCAAATATTTAAATACAATACTTTTCCTGCCCCCTGTAAGCATTTACCTTTTTTTTTTTTAATATTAAATGACTTCAGCATGCAGTTACCCTATGGCTGGAGCAGTATGCTAGAAGGGTACTCAGGGGACAAAAACATTTTCCTTAAGAGGTCTTGAGGTCAGTACTGACTCAGTTTAGTTGCTCACACGTTTAAAATTATGGCTTATATAATTATGATGATAGAATAAACAAAAGAGGATGCTTTTAATGAGGCAGTTTTTGAACTTTATGTATGTAAAATGTTGTTAGTGTTAGACGAGATTTTATGTTTACATTGCCATTGTTTATTCACCATGTATTTATTGTGTTTGGTGCTATGCAGATTACATACATGAATCAGTAATAAATGTTCTTGCATTTCAGAAACTGAGAATCTAATATAGGAAATGTTGTGGATACAGATCACACTACTAAAAGGTGGAAAATAATGGCTCTTTTTAAGAGGAACGCAAGGTACTGCAATTGCATGGAAGGAGGCAGTGCTTTGCTGAATTTCTTCTTTTCTTGAGCTTGAGACGTAAAGGATGTGTAAAAATGGGATGAATGGCTGTGTTAGAGCAAGCAATGGCTTGTGTCCTTCCTGCTCCACTTCTGATCTTTTTTCTTTGGAGAGGTAGAAACCATAAGAAAGGAATAAAAAATAAGCTAGAAAGAAGGGGTTGTCATTCACCTTCCTGTGGTTAACTGCTTTCACAGATAAGTCAGATAAATTTGGCTGTCTTTTATTTTTATAATATGGGAATTATAGCTTTATTTGATATGTATGTGAAAAACATACTTAAATTCTGTCTAAATATGTGTCATAGTCCTGTTTTTTCCTTGAATGGACAGTCCATCTATAACCAGTGAGCCAGAGTGGAGTTTGTGGGCCAGGAACTATCTCTTGATTTCTTTTTTTTTCACTTTCATATGTGACCTTAACTTAGTTGGCAGGTTTGTAGTTAATGCCCTTGTATTCAACCTCACATACCCAAAATGGATTAGAGGCCAGCTACCTGCTTCTGGCCTGGGAGAGCAGCGGCGGATGGCCCAAGTCCCATGTGGGAAACCGGAGGGCTGGCTTCAGATTCACTTAACTTTGTAGCATCTGTTTGGGAAGTGAACCAGGAGATGGAAGACCTTTCGCTTTCTCTCTTTCACACGTTCTGTCAATTTGCCTAATAAAAATAAATTTCTTAAAAAACACTTTCTTATGAATGACCATTTCTGACTGTTCATGAATGATTGTACTATCTTTGTCCTTGTCCCTAAAGAGATTCTAGAATAAGAAGTAAAAATTATATCCCATTGTATTGTGAATATTGTGATCTACTCCCTTGAAAATTACATCCTGTGTATGGTGTATCTTAATTATAAGTTGATGAGTGCTCTTTTGTGCTTGGTTTTAGTATGACATGTATAAAGCTATCAAACAAATTTGGTTGACGAGAATCATTGGTATACATGTATGCTGTATGACTTAATAAACCTATTGCCTTTTCCGAATTCAGTTTGCTTTGATATAATAATTCTCATTTGTGCTTATTCTGCTTGATTTTATAGTAGCAACAACCTAAGAATGAGTGATGAGAATTACATGGTGAAAAGTACACACTTGGGAAAAATTGGCTTTCTACCATTGCCTTAATAGTAAAATAGATTCTAAAAAAAGATTTATTTATTTTTATTGCGTAGTCAGATATACCAAGAGGAGGTGAGACAGAGAGGAAGATCTTCCCCAAGTGGCCACAATGGCCGGAGCTAAGCTGATCCTGGAGCTATCAGCCCGGAGCTTCTTCTGGGTCTCCCACACGGGTGCAGGTTCCCAAGGCTTTGGACCATCCTCTACTACTTTCCCAGGCCAGAGGCAGGGAGCTGGAAGGGAAGTGAAGCATCCGGGACATGATGGGATCACATCATGCAGGACCAGGACTTTAGTCACTAGGCTACCACACCGGGACCCTTCACGAACTTTTGATGCAAACAACTTTGAAAATCCCGTGTTCCTGAGATTTTCAAAACGTTCATAAAAAAATACGTTATAAAGAGATTGTGCATGGATTTAAACCTTTTTTTTTTTGCACCAAAATAGCGTTGAAATCCATTTTTCCATGAACTGTTACAAGTAGTCTCATACAGAATTTGAAAGCTCCATCTCTTGGTTGATCGTGTTTGCTTCCAAAAGTTTTCGAATTAATGAACATGGTGTCTTGTGGAATTGTCTTTTTGACACTATCCATGACACTTTTTAATAAAAAATTAGTAAAAGATTTACTTATTTGAAAGACCTGCAGAGAGGGGACGGGGAGGGAGGCAGGGAGCCCCGAGGGGGAGGGAGGAAGATCCGCCATCTGCTTTGCAGGCCATTGGGAGCCAGCCTCCACTATGGTATACTCATGTTGCAGTCAGGGGCTTTACTTGCTACAATGTAGTGCTTGCCCATTTAGTAAATTCTTTATGAAAGTATACTTTTGTTTAGATCTTTAAAAAATTGTGTAAGTATGTATATTTCATTAGCCCATTGATTTGCATTCCTTTTATGATTGAACATCTTTAATTTTTCAAATCCATTTTTCTGTATTTTGAAGATCTCTAAAATTACTCGTTTTGAGCTTTTTTAATTTCTGAAAATAGAAAAATTTAAGCTAGCATTGAATTATAAGTGTAGTCAATTATTTGATGTTTATTTGAAAGCTAGAGCTGGATATTGAGGAGGAGAAAGAGAGATCATTGATTGATCTGTGTGCTGGTTTACTCCTCCAGTGTGCACAGCAAGCAAGGCGGGGCGGGCCAAAGTCGGAATGGAAGAGGACTGTGGGAAACTGCGTGTGGGTGGCAGGCCCCATGCCTGCCTCCCAGGTGCATTAGCAGAGGACTAGGTTGGAAGTGGCATTGCCAGGACTCTAATACCGAGGCACTCCTACATGGGCTGCGAGTATTCACAGCAGTTTAGCTCACTCTACAATGTAGTCAAGTTTATGGGAAAACCTAGCACTGGGAATATTGTTGCTTTTCATAAATGCTTTGCAGTAGCGCTGCTAAGTTAAGTTACAGATTTGAAATTGGAGTCTCAACATCTTCTATACTTGATATCTTTCTCCTAAGTCTGGGTTTAATGTCATCAAAAATGCTGGTGTGTATTAAGTGTGAAGACTGAGTATCTGGAGAATGCCAAAATACAGAGAGTACTGAACTATTTCGGTGGTAGGAATAAAATATGTTGGGTGTAAAAAGCATGTTTTTGTTGTAAATGTTGGCTGATTGTCTTGGTTTTTACTTTTGCGGAATCCTCAAGTGCATATTGCTTTAAATAGAGTAAAAACTGACCTTGACATTGTTATATTTAGGATGAGTAGACAGTGATCGCCAGTGCATTAAATATTGGATGTAAAGAGATTGTTTCACTTGTGGAGCTGGAGTAAGGTTATTGGACACCATGAAGGAAAGCTCGAAAAATTAAAAGTCCTGTGTTATTATTCTTTGTGTTGCCTTTTTCTAAGAATGTTACTGAAATAAGTTAAAATGATTCAGTAGTTCCTGAAGTGACTTAGTGAAGCTTTAGTAAGAAAAAGCTTCCTTAAGTAGTTAGCTGTTGGATTGCTTTATGTAGCATTTGTTGAATGCTAGGGCCTTTGCCGTGTGCTAGGAAACATGATCACAAGTCTGTAGGGACTGAATGATATGATAGGTTGCTATATTTTCCTATAATGCATTTAACTAATTTTGATTTTAGGCTATCTTTTGTTGGTATGATTCTCAGATTGCTGTAGAGTTCATAGTGGTCTCTTTTCACTGCTGCAGAGCTTCTGTTTATTTAATATTTATGTATGATTATTCTTTAAACATGGACCAAATAATGTGCTAGGTATTTGGCTCTTACTCCTGGTCTGGTGACTCAGTTGTTGACCTGTCAGAGCTTATAGTGTAGGGGGTCAATTAGATAAGTAAGCAGGAAGGTACAGCACAATATGATAAGCACTGTGATAGGGCATGTTATTACAGTTTGACCATGATTTGGCCTCTTCTAAGTCCCTTTCCTGATGCAACATTTTCAGTTCAAAACGTATACCCAACTTATTTTTTTTAGCCTTTCTTTTTTTTTTTCTTTTATTTTTCTTGGAAAGGCGGATATACAGAGAGGAAGATCTTCCATCTGATGGTTCACTCCCCAAGCGGCTGCAATGGCTGGAGCTGAGCCAATCCAAAGCCAGGAGCCAGGAGCTCCCTCCAGGTCTCCCACACGGGTACAGGGTCCCAAAGCTTTGGGCTGTCCTGGACTGCTTTCCTAGGCCACAGGCAGGGAGCTGGATGGGAAGCAGGGCCACCAGGATTAGAACTGGCACCCTTATAGGATCCCAGCGCGTGCAAGGCAAGGACTTTTACCACTATGTTATCGCACTGGGCCCTTTTTCGAGCTTTTCTTTCGTAATACCCCATTACTTTGGCTAGAAAAATGAGTTAGACATAAACGTTCTTTTTTTTTTTTTTTAAAGATTTATTGTTACTGGAAAGCCAGATATACAGAGAGGAGGAGAGACAGAGAGGAAGATCTTCCATCTGATGTTTCACTCCCCCAAGTGAGCCGCAACGGGCCGGTGCGTGCCAATCCGGTGCCCGGAACCAGGAACCTCTTCCAGGTCTCCCACGTGGGTGCAGGGTCCCAAAGCTTTGGGCCATCCTCGACTGCTTTCCCAGGCCACAAGCAGGGAGCTGGATGGGAAGTGGAGCTGCTGGGATTAGAACCGGCGCCCATATGGGATCCCGGCGCTTTCAAGGCGAGGACTTAAGCCGCTAGGCCACGCTGCCGGGCCCATAGACTTTCTTTTTTGCTGGGGTAGGGCTTTACTAATCTTAAGTTTATGAAAGTACAAGGGGGATGTAATTATTATGACAGCTAAATTTTCAGGTCCAGAGTGCAAAGTTTTTTGGAAAAGTGCCTAGTCATTTATCTTCTCCAGCTTCCCAAGAGGAATTCTTCCAGTGTTGCACACTTGGTCAGCTAATACACCCAGATAGTACCTTGTAAAACTTACTCTTCCTGTCTTCCTGGGCTGATGTTTCATTGCCACATAGGTTGTTAGTTACCATTGTCTGTACAGGCAGCTGTCTCAGCAACGTCCTGGTCGTACTGATCCATCGGCTGTCTTCCTAGGCAATGATAGCCTTTGCAGAAAGAGCACACATTTCAGCACAGGTGCATTAAAGGCTTTCAGTTAATATTCTGTCAGTCCAAGGGAAAGACTTAAAAATTATCCAGTCATCTAAAATGTCAGAGTATTCAAGTTTTCTTTTAGTGAAATACAATGGATTTTGCCCAGTTTTCTATGCTTAATTTTACTGTTGATATAAAGATAGGGTGTTTTTAATATATTGATACCAGATTACTTTTCTAGTTAGGCAGATCATTTTGGGAAAATTTCAAAATCAAGTCAAACACGGTAGTAGCATATTGGGTTTGCTGCAGACCCACTTTTCAAGTCAGGTTTCCTTGACCAACTTAATCCCCTTTATCAAATAGTGCTTTTGCGAGTGTGGAACATCAGATGATGCATTTAATTGCCTAGCAGGGCCCCATTTGTGGTGTTGATGATTAAATGACCCTTCACATTCTCCCCCCACCCCAGCAATGCAGGATTTTTAAAAAGTGTTTATTTTCATTTACTTGTAAGGTGGAATGACAGAGGAAGGAACAGGCAGAGGGAAAGTGAGAGTAAGAGGGAGAGAAGAAGGAAGATGTGTCCTCTGCTGGTTGGTTTCCTGAGTGTCTCCACTAGTCAGCACTTGGGCAGGCTAAAGCAAGGAGTGTGGTACTGCTCTGGGTCTTCCATGTGGGTGGCAGTGGCCAGGCCAGCAGCTGCCTCCCGAGACAGGAAGCTCGAGCAGAAGCAAAGCAACCTGGACTTGCATCAGTGTTCTGATATGGAATGGGAATGTCTCAAGTGGTGACAGTTCACTCGCTGAACCACCATGCCTGACTCTAGTACAGATCTAATTAGTTGTTTTCCTTGGTGATTGTCAGTTACAAGATTACACATTAACATGTAGTAGGAACCGTAGTGAAGGCACAGATAAAGTGCTCGGGGAATTCAGAAGAGTAGGAATGACTTGGTGTTCGCCAGTCTTTCTGGAGGTAATGTCATCTAAAATGATGCTTCAGAGTGAATTGGGATATGCAAGTTTTAGTCTGAAGGATGGAAAGATAGTCTAGTAACTAGATTAACAAGGATGAAAACAGTGCAGAAATATGTCACAGCTAAAATTTCAACTTGGCTGTGGAGAAGGGTGTGATAAAGAGGACGTGGAAAGGTGGTTTAAGTTAGACCACAGGGGATGGTGAATGCTGCTTTAATGCATTATCACCATTCGGTAGACCATTAGAGGACCCTCTAGGGAGTCTTAGGCAGAGAATTATAGGAGTAGTTTGGAGGATTGATGTGGACTTCAATATGTTGAATAAATTGTGCCAGAGAAGTTTATGATAAGGAAAGTAATAGGTTGCTCCTCATTCTTGGTAAGACACAATGAGGACCATTAAATTGCTGTTTTGTAAATATTTTTAGTTACATGTGTGTTTTTGGTTCTTTAATACTAAGCTGTTATATGAGAGTTTTAATTTATTGATAGTATTAATCAATTGAAGCATAGACAAAAGGACTTGGACTCATTTTATTCACTAAACACATTGAGAAATTAGTTTTTCCTAAACATAGAAGTGCTGGGACTTGTGACTCTGAAAGGTGTCATCCCAGCGCTTTTGGTTTTTGTATTGTGGCAGAATATGGAAAGTGAATTTCATTGAAACCCTAGTCATTTCATGTGTTTAAGGCTTGTAGGAAATGTTCTAGAAGGGGCTTGAGGCTGGGCAAGGTGGCAGAGAGGATCCGGCACGTGTGAGGCTTCCTTCGCCTTATTCCTCGGCCAGCATACGAAGGCTTTGAAGACTGAGAGATGTGATGGCGGGTTTCTCCAAGAATGCTGAGAAAAGTGTCACTCTGAAACTAAGGTATTAGGGAAGCTCAGTTGAAGGCAAAAGCATTTTTAGCCAATCTTCCAAAAAATCAACCTAGTAGAATATTTAATAGGAATTAGCTTATTACTAGATCAGCTTATACATATGTAAGGATATAACAATATCCTTTGAAATTTATTATGGGGAAACTAACATTCTTGGTATTTTCCTGGATTTTTCAGACTGACAGGCAGCCTCAAGCGGTAAGCAGTGAGTGTTGCTGTTGATGCCTCTTGATGAGCTTTGATTATGTTCTGTGAGCATAGGTAGAGGGCAGTGTATTGTTACACTTGTCCTAAGCTCCACCCAGCAGGATTTGTGGAAGCTTATATTGGTGTAGTCCTTGTGTGCAAATTTAACTGTGATAGGTTAGTTGTCTTATTTTTGATTTTAAAATCCATGGTTGCTTTTGTACAGTATATTTTACAGTTAATGTTAGGTATTATTGAGGATATACACATTTTCTCTGAAGGATATATGCTTAGATTTTAGGGCTATCTGTGGTATTACATATGGAAATTTAATGTATATGTGTGTTAGTTACCCTCTAGGGGTGTCTTTTTTTTTAAAGATGTATTTATTTTTATTGAAAAGTCAGATATACAGAGAGAAGGAGAGACAGAGAGGAAGATCTTCCATGAGCTGATTCACTCCTCAAGTGGCCCAGTGGCTGGAGCTGCACCGAACTGAAGCCAGGAGCTAGGAACTTCTTCTGGGTCTCCCACAGGGGTGCAGAATTCCAAGGCTTTGGGCCGTCCTCCACTGCTTTCCCAGGCTGCAAGCAGGGAGCTGGATGGGAAGTGGAGCTGCCAGGATTAGAACCGGCGTCCATATGGGATCCTGGAACAAGCACAGCGAGGACTTAAGCCACTAGGCTGCCATGCTGGGTCATACCTTTTGGGATAATATTAAAAAGAAATTTGAAGTGATACAGAATGTATTCCATGAAATAAGGCAATTTATTCAATATATACTTACTAAATGCTCTCAGGTTTGGGAATAATAAGACTAATATTTATAACATTTGTTTGGTGAGTCCTCTGATTTCCTTTGGGAATGTAAATGTGGGAACATATCAAAGCAAGTGACGTTTCTTTGGATGTAGCTGAGGATACAGTCCAGCTTAAACATTGTCGTGAAATGATTTCATTGATGATTTTTTTTTATCCTTTGAATGTGGTCTAGAACATACCTTTGTGCTTGTGTGATGACTGGAAACTGTTATGTGATGCCTAGAATATTAACCTTCTTGTTTGAGAGTATAATCCTGTGGTTCTCCCTCCTGTAACACTAGTTCATCTAATGCGTAAGTTGCAGTGAATGAGAAGGGAGGGCAACTGTGTTTGTCTTGAATTGCTTTCACTGAAATTCACTTAATCTGGTTTGTTGCAGTGACTGCTTAGAATGTAGGGACAAATGGTTGGCTTTCACAGAAATTTAGGGAGAAGGGCCCGGCGGCGTGGCCTAACGGCTAATGTCCTCGCCTTGAAAGCCCTGGGATCCCATATGGGTGCCGGTTCTAATCCCAGCAGCTCCACTTCCCATCCAGCTCCCTGCTTGTGGCCTGGGAAAGCAGTCAAGGACGGCCCAATGCATTGGGACCCTGCATCCGCGTGGGAGACCCGGAGGAGGTTCCAGGTTCCCGGCTTCGGATCGGCGCGCATCGGCCCGTTGCGGCTCACTTGGGGAGTGAATCATCGGACGGAAGATTTTCCTCTCTGTCTCTCCTCCTCTGTGTATATCTGACTGTAATAAAATGAATAAAATCTTTAAAAAAAAAAAAGAAAAGAAATTTAGGGAGAAAACTAATTTGTTTAAGCCATGGTACTAGAATTTTAGAACACAGAATAGGAGTACTTGAAAATCTGCTAGGTTTATGCAATTTGAGTATCTCTATCATCTGAGGAAGTATCTTCTTGGTTTTATTTTGGCCATGGAGCCCTGGAAATACGTCTGGAACAAATCTCATTGTGGTAGGAGCGTGGGCAGGAGACTCTATGACCATCCCTTCTGTAATTGCAGGAGTATAAGAAAAACATTTAGGCAGGAAATCATAATAAAAGATGGGGTGCATTAGAGTATGTACCCTGGGAGAAAAACTGAAGAAAGAACCAAATTGGTCTAGTGTCACAACTGTAGAAGTGTGTTTATTTTCTGGAGAGAGAGAGTTTTCATTCACTGTTTGTTTTCCAAGTGTCTGCAGTAGACCCAATCAAAGCTGAGAGTCACTTACTAATTTGAGGTCTGCCATGTGAGCGGCAAGGACTCAAATTCTGGAGAAATCAGTTGCTATCCCTCCGGGTCTGCATGGGCAGGTGTTGGAATCAGGAGCAGTGCCAAGACTGCAAACTCAGACACTCCATGGTGGAATAATATTGGCATCCTCATTGATATCTCAACCACTAGCCCAAATTCAAGCTTGGCCGACTAACAGCTATTTTTCGTGTGTGTGTGTGTGTGTCTGTTTAAAAAAGAATTTAAGAGTTTTACAGAAAGGCGAAACAAAGTCCAACCATCCAGTGGTTCACTCTAAATGGCTGCAGCAGCTGGAGCTGAGCCAGTCTGATGCTAGGGAGCTGCGTCTGGGTGTGATACCTGGGCACTGGGTCCCAAGGCTCTGGGCCTTTCTTGACTGCTCCCAGGCCAGAAGCAGCGAGCTGGATGGGAAGTGGACCAAAAGGGACATGAACCGGTGCCCATCTGGGATGTCTGTGCTTTGGAGATAGAGGATCTGTGAGTTGAGCCAATGTGCCGCCTCTTTTTTTTTTTTTTTAAACGTATATCCATATAGTGTTAGTTTTCAGTGTATTTGTAGACACAGTTTGTAACTGTTTCTTCGGTGTGACCTTGTTTATGTCTGCTGGTAATCCTAAGTAGAAGTCTTTAAGGATATTGGATAATGAATTCTATCTCTTCAACTTATAATTTTTGCTCAGGAATTGAATTCCAAAGCCAGTTTTGTCTGTAACACATATTGGCAGTTTTTTAAGTCCACTGATAATGGATAATTTAAACTGTTGACAATTAAAAAGCTTACCACTGTTTATAATCTTTGATAAAGCTTGTGTAAGTACATTTTACTTTACCAAGACATGAACTTTTTTTTTTTTTTTAAAGATTTTATTATTATTGGAAAGCCGGATATACAGAGAGGAGGAGAGACAGAGAGGAAGATCTTCCATCCGATGATTCACTCCCCAAGTGAGCCGCAACGGGCTGGTGCGCACCAATCCGATGCCGGGAACCTGGAACCTCTTCCAGGTCTCCCACGCGGGTGCAGGGTCCCAATGCATTGGGCCGTCCTCAACTGCTTTCCCAGGCCACAAGCAGGGAGCTGGATGGGAAGTGGAGCTGCCGGGATTAGAACCGGTGCCCATATGGGATCCCGGGGCGTTCAAGGCGAGGACTTTAGCCGCTAGGCCACGCCGCCGGGCCCGACATGAACTTTTATATGTAGAGATTTATTGAAATGCACTAAATACTTTACATATTGTGACTGTTGGGAGCAAGACTTTAACATTTTAGTTTTTATTTCATATTTTTGAGGTGGTAACACTATTTGTTTAACTAATGCTTTACTCTTCATAACTGAATATTTGAATTGGTCTTGTTCCTTTCTTTGTAATTAGAACGATTGAATTTTGAGACATTAAAATGACAGGAGTGATATGAACAGCATCTCAGATTTCTAGGAAAGTGTAGCTGCATGAAGTTTACTTTGTGGAGTGATAGTTAACTGGGGGTGAACTATTTTATAGTTTTGAATTATGATTGCTTGAAATTGACATACTTTGTTTTACTCTACTACTGTTATTCATCTCACTGTAAATAGTCCTATCTTCAGTCTAAATAGGGTAGCTTCTGAGTTCTTTTGACATAACCTTTGTAGTCATCAATATCTTCCTCATTTCTTCCCCCTTTGGGTCATCTCAGGGTTACTTTGAGCATTTTATGATCCGTATCTGGACGTGGCCATTTTACCAAGGAATTCCAGTTCCTTTTGTTGATACATAGGCTTCAGAGACTGCAGTCTGAACAGTGGGCTGTCTTGGTGCTGCTAAGCTAGTAAGTATTATAGAGCTTCCAGAGAACAGACCTAGAGATATGCCCACTCACACTTTAAATTACGTAGTAATTCATAGACCTTTAAGTGGACAAACCCATATAATAAATTTAACAGTCAATAACAACACTGCCATTAACAGTGTCATTACTGAAAATGGTATTTTCTGCTGTTGTTGACATGTATGTAGTTTTAGAGTTTCTTTTTTCTTAGTGTGTATTACATTGGGAAAGTGCTGTTGCACTAATGTGCACTGTGAGTGATTTCTCTCTTTGTAATATTGCCACCAACTGATTATACAAAAAGGTGGCTAGTTTTTCATTTTACTTTGATTTTTGGAGGGGCAACATGAAGATATTTAATCTTATAAATATGTAAAATGTGGTTCCAAAGTCATATGTATAAGGCAGCCATGTTCAAAGAAGCCTAGCAGGAATACCAGTTTATTTATTAATATTTTTTTTTACCTTGGTGAACAGTAAACTGTATGGAGGTGGAGGTTTATTTTTGTGTTGTATCTTCTTTCATGGAGCTTATCTTGAAACAGTTACATTGTGTATCAGTGTTTCTGTGACAGTTTTATACTCTGGTTTCCCAGATAATTATTATTATTATTTTTTAAAGATTTATTTATTTTTATTACAAAGTCAGATATATATAGAGGAGGAGAGATAGAGAGAAGGTCTTCCGTCCAATGATTCACTCCCCAAGTGAGCGCAACAGCCAGTGCTGTGCCGATCTGGATTCAGGAGCCAGGAACTTCCTCCAGGTCTCCCACGCAGGTGCAGGGTCCCAAGGCTTTGGGCCATCCTCAGCTATTTCCCAGGCCACAAGCAGGGAGCTGGATGGGAAGTGGAGCTGCCGGGATTAGAACCGGTGCCCATATGGGATCCCAGTGTGTTCAAGGCGAGGACTTTAGCCGCTAGGCCACGCTGCCGGGTCCCAGATAATTATTAATAAAGAGAAGAGATCAAGTGAGATAGGAAGGGACACACACACACACACACACTCTCTCTCTCTCTCTCACTCTCTCACCATTTACCCACACCATTTACACACACACACACCATTTTCCCTTGATAGCTCTTTGGCTTGCTAATTGTGCATGGAGGTATAATTGTTTTCCTTGCTGTAAGTTCTACTCACCCTTCTTCACTGAGAGCTGCTTAGGACTACTGAGTCCTGAGTATGTTGATGTTGTCATCTTTACTTTTGTTTTCTAATTTGTAACTCTTTCTGATTGTTTTCTAAGTTCTGGTTAGTTATTGGCAACGATGTAAAGATTTGTCTGCCTGTCCCAGAAGGCAAACCAAGAGAATACTTTTAGGAGGCTCTGAAGTTGGGAGGTAGGTTTGGAGGAAGGTTTATCTACTTGCATTTCTTGACTGTGGCTTGGCAATGAGGAGAGGATATGACCAAATAGTAGTATTGTGAGTGAGTGCCAGCTGTCACTCCTACTAGTAACACATTGCTACTTTCTCTTGGCGGTAAAATTATTCTACTTTTATCTTCACTATTTTGCAAATTCTGAAAGGGCTTACATCTCCTTCTTTGCTAATTCTGTACTCTGGCTGGGTTAGTTTATGAAAGTAAAATAGCAAAGTCAGGTCCACAAACTGGACAAGGTTTGTTTAGGATTAAATACATACCCAGAACAAGATAAGGCTACTAAAGGAGGACATGTAATGGGAGAGAAGGAATGAAAGGCGGGAATAGGTGTTTGACCTATTGGTGGAATTGTTGTATAAGACACACTCAGGACCTGGCATGATGACTCAATGGCTGAATCCTCACCTTGGAAGTGCTGATATTTCATATGGGCCCTGGTTTGAGTCCTGGCTGCTCCACTTCTCATCCAGCTCGCTGCTTACACCTTGGAAAGCAACAGAGAATGATGCAAAAGCCTTGGCTTCCATGCACCCGCATGGAAGACCTGAAAGTAGATTCTGGCTCCTGACTTCAGATTAGTACAGCTCTGTCCATTGTGGGCATTTGGGTAGTGATTCTGCAGGTGAAAGATCTTTTCTCCCTGTCTCTCCTTCTCTCCATAAATCTGATCTGCCTTTCCAATAAAAATAAAGAAATCTAAAAAAAAAAAAAAAAAAAAAAGACACGTCTATCTCCTGTTAAGTGTCTTGATTTGATACCCAGCTGCACCTGACTTGAGTTTCTTGCTCATCAGAGAATGGGTGGCATTGATGATGGCTCAGGTAATTGGCATTTTGCCACCCATGTGGGTGACCTGGATTGAGGTCTTGGCTTTTGGCTTTGGTCTTAAACCAGCAACAGCTGTTCATAGGCATTTGGGGAACAAACCAGTGGATGGGTGTTTTTTGTTTCTCTACTTCACAAATTAAAATCAAACAAAGAAATGAATGAATGAACAGGTAGCTGAATCAGTACAACAGCTGAGTGCTAGAACATGTAGTAAAGGCGGGACAGCTGGTTAATAGTTTGTAACTTAGGAATCAGAACATTCATGTGCATTGAAAAACAGACTTACTGAGAAGTGGCATAGCTGCCCACAGCATGGGGTAGCTGGGGAAGGTCTCACAGGCTCTTCCTAGGCAGCAGCAGAAGCTATTGGTAGCAGTCACAGAATTTCACTTTACACCGAATCAGATTACCCAGGTCAGCTAATCTCAATCACTGGAATATTATGGACAAGCTGGATTCTGTTAAGATCTTCTCTTTCAATGTAAGCAGATTTCTAGATTGTGATCTATAAAATCTCATTCTTCTTGCTTGTCTTTTTAGAACAGATCCCTAGGCTCTTAATGATATGGTATACTTTTGACACTTGGAAAAAATGCATCTAGAAGCTTTCCAAAAGACTCCTTTTTACAGATGCCAGTGTGGCATAGAAGTTTTCACCATCAAGTGAAGTTTTTGGCGTGGTTGGCCATTAACCAAAAATGTTTGTGTGCATGGACTTCCCTTGTTTCTGACCAAGCATATCATTTACTGATTCAGTTCCCAAGTCTGAATGATCTCAAGTGATATTTTACCCTTGCAGTTTTGGCCAACACTAGTCATTCCTTAAACCTCTTCGCTATTAGCACCAGCACTTGCAGTTGAATTTGTTTTAACTTTCATATCCATTTCCAGTAAGAAAAAAAAAGGAAAAGATTTTTAAAAATAATAGTTTTAAGAAAAGTACTGTGATTCTGACATCAAGAACAGAAAAATAAGCAGTAACCCAAAAATCATGAAGGATTTACATCTGGGGCTCCTTCACAAGTGAAGGCACTGCTTGCTTGTCCACCCTCCCTGAACTAACGATTTCATATTCAACATTTGGCGTATTTGCAGGGATTATATTTCAGTGGCTCTTTCTTGTGGGCCTTGAATAGTTGAAACTAAAAACTTGAAATTCATCAATGTCAGGGAGCTTCAATGTATTTTTTCCTCATGTAGAGTTTCTTTGAAAAATATTTGAAGCAGTTTATTAGCAAATTAATACCAACTTGAATAGTAGTTATAGAGACTCTGATAATAAGCATATTAAATAAATTTCGTGGAGGAGCCACAGATGATTTTAACAGTAGGTGTTTTGCTCGCTGTTTTAATTGTTGAGACTTTTACTGATGTTTTTGTGATATGCCACGATGTTAGTGAAAATAAACGCCAGGTATCTCTGCATCTCTTGCAATGTTAAATAGACAGACGTTCTCTGTTGTCAGTTCTGTTGCAAAACAGGTTTTTGTAAAGCCTCACTTTACAGAGTGACAGTATAACATTCAGAGCATGTCATAGCTTTAAGGACTGTTTATTTGTGCATGATATTTAAAAATTTATGAGCAGAGCTTACTTGTGAAAACAAATCTCTGAAGGAACCCTAATGTATGTAAGCAGTTAGCCCAGGACTGTGCATGCTTCAGGCTGATAGTGAAGACGTCACAGAGCCTCAGCGTCAGAGGCAGCAGTGAAGGCCTGTGCTTTGCTGCAGGGCCTTTGTTTCTGCAGAAGGCAGTTGTCAAATAAACCTGAGACTGTGAGCAGAAGCCACTGAGCTGCTTTCCAGGTCCTGACAGGCACAGCAGTTCTTTTGCGACGTTTTCTAATTCATTCTTCTTTTGCTGTATTTTGCGAAGTATTTCAGAATTTTGTAACTTTGCATTTACTCCCTAGCTGTTTGTGAGAAGAAACTCTCAGAATTGCCCAATTGAGGAGAATGGTAAGAACCCAGGAGTTGGAGTAACTGGGACTAAGGGCTGTTGATGACTACGGAAGATTAGGGGTTTCTTCTGCACCGCTGCCAGTGGATTGTTGAGAAATCAGTAAGTTGTACAATGAGCGGTGAGCTGACTTGTTGCAAGTCACACAGCTTGATAGTGGTAGTGTCACAATTACACCCTGATTAAAGACCATGTTTTTAAAAAAGCGGGTGTTGTGTATGTGTGTGTGTGTTTGTATTTGGGAGCCAGGGAGACAGATGAGGAACTCAGATCTGCATCAGCAGGAAGCTGGAGTAGGCAGCCAGAGCTTGCAATCAAATCCAAGCTCCCAGGTGTGGGATGCAGATACGTGTCCTGCCTCCACCCCTCCCCACCTGCCCACGCCCCTGACTGCCTAGGCTCAACTTATTTGAACTTTTGTAGTATTTTGCCTCTTGTTGTCCCAATAGCCATAACATATCTAAAGGATAGTATGCTGTATTTCATGAGCAGATGGTATTTTATCATTAAGTTTGACTTAAGTCCTATATACTGATGTTAATCTCTTAAAAAAAATCTTAAGCTCTGTAAAAGGTTCTGTTTTGCATGAAGGGCACTCCTAGCTGCCAGAATCATTATCAACCTTCTCTAGTCATTTATTTTCTTGAAATTGTAATGAAACTTTCTGAACACAGCTTTACTGAATATGGATTTCAGAGCCATAATAATGCCTCTTGCCTCTGTACATTCTGAATTGATCTGAGTTTGGCAGTGAATTAGATATGTGTTATTTCAGGAATTTTGCACATGCTCTACTTTAAACCACTGATTATTTTTGTAAGATGCTGTTGTGAGGATTTGGCTCATTCCATTGATGCTGAACTCATCAGATGGCTATATTGTCTTAGGAATGTGACTTGAATTGATTAAAATGACAGAGGCAGAAACATCTGTTTTGTAAAGCTAGTGTAATTTCCTAAAACTTTAAATTTTCAGTTTCACAGCTTACAAGTAAAAACGAATGTTTCTTTTTGACCACAGAAAGCTTTATGTGAAATTTTGTTGGTAGTTTATTTTATTCTTAATTTACTTCTTTAAATTGAACATTTCTTAATGCATTTAACATTTCTTAATATATTCTTAGTGACATTGTTCATTTTCAAGGAAAAATCACCTAAGGAATGTTGGAAACTTAGTCTTAGATGAGTGATTCTTTTGAGGTGATGCATTCATCCATTTAAGAACCTGCAGGACATTTTGGACTGTCTGCTAGAAAAAAAAAAGCACAGCCACGTAAAACTTGATGAACAGTTGTGGGGAGCTAGAGCTTCTGTGTGTGTGTGTGTGTGTGTGTCCTGAAGTCCATTGACTCCAAGTTTGTCCTTGTTTCGCATGTGTTATGGAACACATTAGCAATGCTGTGTCCTCTGCACAGGTTTTTATTCATTTCTGTCAAGGTTTGTTTATTTGAAAGTGCAGCAGAGACAGACAGACAAAAGGATGTATCTAGCATTCATCTTCTGATTCAGTCACCCAGTACCTGCAATAGCTAGGGCTGGGTGAAGCTGAACCAGGATACCCAGGTGTCCTAGGCAGTGCCTTATTAGCTGGAAGCTAAGAGTGAAGGCAGCACTCAAACCCAGGCACTTTGAGATGGGGTGTGGATGTCCCAAGCAGGGGCTTAGCTGATGCTTCATACACAGGTTTTAGATTTGCACAGTATTTGGGTCATTGTTAGATTTATTGTTCAGAAAATTGACAGTGGAAGTGTTTTTGAGTGTGCTTCAGGCAGACTTGACTGTTTCCCTCCCTGTGGGCTAGTGATCCCAGTGAGGCCAGTCCATGTGGAGATGCTGCTGGTAACACTCTAAATCAGAGTACCTGGAAGAGTGTCACAGAGAGCCAGGCCGTTTCAAGTTGAATGAATTTCCAAGAGTTTTAAAATTCAGACCTGACAGGAAACATTTTCACAGTGTATCATCTTGTTTTGAACTGTAAATGGTAGTAAAATGATAACATATTACGGATATAACTAATGCCCTGGTTTAGCGTCAGTTATGCAATGTGTGCTGAAAAAGGTAGCACCAGTATACTAAATTTGTGCATTGCCATTTACACTGTTAGAAACAACAGTTCAGAAGTACTTTGGATGATGTGGCTCTTAGTGACTTTGCTGGCACAAGGGTGGGTTTTTGTGTAGCAGTTTTGGTGCCTCTTGACACACTTACATCCTCTGTTGGAGTGCTGGGATTTAAGTTCTGACTCTTCCTGATTTCTGAGAGGGAGTGGGTGTTGCTCAAGTAGTTTGATCCTTGTCACCACATGGGAAACTGAAGTTGAGTTCTGGCCATGTCCAGCATCACATGTTTTGATCATTGTAACTAGTAGAATCAAGAAAAAGGTTTCCCCTTCATCCTCACCCTCCTATTTCGTACTTCCCTCCCTAACACACACCCATGAACACACATGCAAGAGCAGACATTTGGTGTCACTGCTGAACAAATCTTATTTTGATAATATGTGATCATGTGATTTTAAAAATAGCATAAAAATAAGTTATTTGTTTTTTCCCTTCCTCATTTTAGTTATGATAAAATATTTTGGCTCTTTGCTGACTAAAATTATAGTAGAAAACAAACTGCCATAGAAAACATTTGAATAACTTTTAACTGAAAATTATTTTTCTGAGAAAATCTGTGTCCTTATCATTGCCCTTTTTTATATATTTTGTTGGTAGCTTCCTGAATGTTGGTAGTGTAGTGTACAGAAGATGTATTTCTTTATTTTTTGGGGAGTAGAGGAGGATAGATGTTGATACTGGTCTAAAAGGTATTTCTCCTGATGTAGGTTTGAATTTTTTTTAACGAAAATGTCTAATAAGTATGGAGACTCCTAGAATTTGATGACTGTTAAGTCAAATGGGAACTAATTTCCCAAAAGTGCTTTATGGTGATCAGAGCTTAATTTTACCCACTTACTGAAAGAAGAAAGTTAGATATTTGATGAGAGTACTTCCTAACAGATAGAGAATGCTTAAAAGTCAGATGATAAGCTTCTGCAAGCCTCAAGGGCAACACAATTTAGAACTCCTAAATTAGGATCTTGAATGTCTTTGCAGAAGAGGATATTGCTGCAGGAAGTTATTGCATATAAAAATAAAGTATGCATGAAGCCTGTATCTTATGTGTAAACACTCTTTTTAAGTAGAAATGGCTGGGGTTAGGTTTATAAAGTCTATTAAAATCAAAGCTTGCTTTACTGAATAAAATAAAATGTGCTTCTATAACTGACTTGTAGTGAATAAAATGGGCCAGCTCTGTCATGGAAAAGCTGATATACAGTGAAAGACATGGAGAAGAAAATTATGCCAAGAGAGGGAAGGGTGTCACTGCGGTGGAGAGAAAGAAAAAGTGAATAAGTTGAGTAAGACAGTAACCTCGACCTCGCAGTCCTAATCAGTCCTAATCATACATCTATGGACATATGAATCTTATGGCTTCTAGGGTCAGAGAATGTTCATTAGGGTTTAAAGAAAGGCAATAGGAGATACTAACTTGTGTGGTTGTTCTGGACCACACTAAGTAAATCTTAGGTTCCTTAGCATCTGCATCTACACCAAAGCCATATTTCTGGTTTATTGCAGTTATTTTTCCCAAAGTGTATCCTGTTACTCATCAAACACAGTTTGAATCCCTACTATGTGGAAGGCAGGTGGGTAAGAACTGGAAGAGGAGTAGGGTGATACCTAGTCTTGAAGAAGCTGTTAGTCTCAATAGGATGTTGGAGACAGCATGATAGACACTAAGAAGAAGGAAGCTATAAAACCCTCAAGTTGGGGCAGTAGTCACTGAGGTTCAGGGTGCTTCTCAGTTAAAACACACTGCTCCCATGACCTCATGAGTGACGTCAGATCCATGTCAGAGGTGAGTCTATGGGTTTATAAGGGGTTCGAAAGTGAAGGCAACTGATTTCTTGGGTTGATGAAAACTTTGCTAAAGAAGAAGAAACTACTGACTTTAAAGAGCAGTTGGATTTCACTGGGTAAGAACGAAGGAACATTCATTCCAAGTGGACAACACAACATAGGAAGGGCAAGATTTCTTGTTGCACATGTGACATGTGCAGAGAGTATTAATTATTTTTAGGCTCCCTAAATGGAGACTCCTGTGTTGGTCTAAGAGTTTAAAACATAGGGTGAAGCCAGACTGTGGCATAAGATCAATAGTAGGAGGAAAAGATAAAATAATTTTTTTATAAACATTATAATTCTGTAGTGTTTTAACATTCAGTGTGAAAGAAAAAACAGTCATTGGTGAGTGAAAGGAAAGTAATGAATTACAAACAGGCCATGTTTGGGTACCTGCCATACATGAGCAAATACTATTGATGTTATTTTATCTTTAGTGTTAATGAGTTTGTACTCACATAGGCATTTTCTAGGTAAATGCTTTCCTGTGTAAAAATTTCTTATCAAAGGGATTGCTTTTACATGAACATGTGGATTTGGGGGGGGGTGTTTTATAAAATATAGTGGATTGCTGAGTGGTAATGGAAATTTACAATGCTATACTCTTGGTTAAAAAAATCAGCATGGATAGCTTCCTAATGTCCAGGAGTTTAGTTTGCGTTGGTGAATAACTGCTTTTCATGTAGGTAGAACTCCTGTTTCTGTTCCAAAAGGGCATCTTACTGATGAATATGGAATAAAGGTGTGCTAATTGACTGAGGAATGGACAGTGATAAAGCAGAGAACAGATTTGGAGCTCTTGATAGCAGTGAGCCGGAGTTCCTGACATTTGCGGAGAATTGGGGAAGTCTGTGGTGTTTCTTGCGCTGTCAGGCAGATGCTGCCTGGACTGTGCTAGTCAGTGAGGCCAGGCAGTGTGCTGTGTCCCCAGCACTAATGTCTGCACTTAGGCTGCATGTACACTGCTGGCCTTTGAATTGCTGGAATCAGTGAGATCTTACAAACCACAATGTATCAATGACACACAGTATTATGAACAGTAACTAATCAAATCTAAAGCATGAACTGTAAGAACATCATCACTTCCGTCATTTCAGTGCCTCTGTCTTGACAAAGTATAACCTTACTAGTGATAAATGACATTTTTTCTTTATTTCCATCACCCCTGTGGTTCCTAAGAGGAAGGGAGACAGAGAGGAAGATCTTCTGTCTGCTGATTCACTCCTCAAATGGCCGCAACTGTCAGAGCTGAGCTAATCCGAAGCCAGGAATCAGGAGCCTCTTCTGGGTCTCCCACATGGGTGAAGGGTCCCAAGACCTCATTTGTTTTCCCATGCTATTAGGCTACCATGCTGGGCCCTGTCATACCTATCTTTAAAGCAAGCATGACTTTTTTCCAGCTACTTTTATAGTTTTCAAATTTTGGCACTCTTTAGAAAAGTATTTTATTATGCTGTTGTTTCATGCCTAGCTATGTAAGGTCAAGGTTGGATTGGTTTGTGTAAAGGGGGATGAGGAGGGTACTGCTTGTGCAGTGATAATGCTTTTATTGTTGTTATTGTTTGAATGTTTATTGTTCATTTTTGCTTTGTTTTCGGTGATTCAAAAATTACTTGCCTTTTTACTTTTGGTTCAGTAATACTATTAAATAAAACTAGAATCTTTGTCCTTAACGTTATGTGATTTGAGAGTTTAAAACGGATGTGTTTAATTAGTGTTTCATCACTGATTCTTGCAAGCTTTGATGTGTCACTTTACAAACCTAGAGAAAATAACAATTAGAAGATAGATTTTTGTTTGAGGTATTTGACAGGAAATGACTGTTTCTTGACTGAACCCTATTGGAATTTTCAAGGTAGCGACAGAAACATTTCATGATAGGGAAATTTATTTTGTTTTCATTGGCAAGGGTAACTTGTATTGTTATTGTATGTTTAAAAAATAGTATGGTAAGTTACAATTTATGGTGTAATTAAAATAAATGAATCTAAGAGCATGCAACAAAAAATGATGTTCAGTTTTGAGAAGTTTACCAGAAAGTTATAGCTTGATGGGATGACAAAATGATTGTATTTTGGAGTGTTTCTTAAAGAATGGGCCTTCAGAGTGTTGTAAGCATATGTTTTGTAGTAAGTTGCAGTGCATTTTAATTTAGAATTGATGTAGGAAGCAGTGTTTCTGTGTTTACAGAATTGTAAGCTGTTGCAAAGCAGTATGTCTTTGAATTTCTTCATCTTTAAGGAGTATCTATAATACTTTGTAGCTAGCATGCTTAATTGAAAGAGTGATCAGCTTTTGAAAAACTGATCACTCTTTTTTTTTTCAAAGATTTATTCATTTTATTACAGCCAGATATACACAGAGGAGGAAAGACAGAGAGGAAGATCTTCCGTCCGGTGATTCACTCCCCAAGTGAGCCGCCATGGGCCGATGCCGAGAACCTGGAACTTCTTCCCGGTCTCCCACGCGGGTGCAGGGTCCCAATGCATTGGGCCGTCCTCAACTGCTTTCCCAGGCCACAAGCAGGGAACTGGATGGGAAGTGGAGCTGCCGGGATTAGAACCGGCGCCCATATGGGATCCTGGGGCTTTCAAGGCGAGGACTTTAGCCGCTAGGCCACGCCGCTGGGCCCAAAACTGATCACTTTTAAGATCTGAAACATGGCACGAGGTTGCTTGCTTTCAACATTCTTAGTCAATATAGTGCTAAAGTACTTGATAATGCAGTATGGTTAAACACATAAAAAATAAAGCTGTTTAAGTTTACATGTAGATTGCATGAACATTTCAAGAAATCTAATGTTTTTATTTTGAAAGAGTTATCTATTTATTAACTTAAAAGGCAGAGTGACAGAGAGAGATGGAGATAGATCCATCGGGTGCCCACAAGTTCAGCCCCCCAATTCCTGCAACACAAACCTCCTGAAAATGTCTTGATTAGGTACTTCATCTGGTCTCTCCTCTGGGTGGCAGGGACCTAAGTTCCTGGGCCACCATCCCTCCCAGGAATACTGGCTGGATTGGAAATAAAGATCTGGCCCACTAAGCAGGACTCAAATATGGGGTGTGGGCATCGTATGAAGTCTCTTAATTGGTTGTACCACAATGTCTACCCCTCAAGGAATCTTTAAAAACAAAAATCACAGGCTGCAGGATAAACATAGAAAAGAATCAGTTGACAGTGAACAATGGTCACCAAGCTAGAAATATACCATCTCTAATTGCTCTAAAAATAAGTACATATTAAAGGTTTCATATGCTAAATACTGCACTGGCATTTTCAAATGTGGTTGCTAGAGTAATTAGTCAAAATTATGTTCCTTATCCTGTCTCATATTTCTCAGATTATCACAGTGGCTTAAATTGAGCAGAGAGTCAAGAGATTCTTCCAGGTCTCCCACGTTTGTGCCAGACCCAAGGCTTTGGACAGTCCTCTGCTGCTTTCCCAGATCATTAGCAGGGAGGAACTGGATTGGAACTGTAGCAGCCAGGACTTGAACTAGCGCCCATGGGGGATTCTGGTGCCACAGTTGGATTAGGCAAACTAACGGAGAGAGTCTAGGCAGGGGTGGGGGTGGTGATAGGGAGGGAGGGAGGAACGGGCTAGGGAAAATTAATATCAGTATGCAAACCAACTTTGCCAAAAAAAATGGTTGAAGTGCTCACAAAAATAAAAAAATCTCTTTGACATAGGATACCATTAACACAATCCATAAAGAGATGAAGTGGACTTTGATCAAAATTCAAAACTTGTATTCTATAAAATGGGCTTTTCTTTTTTTTTTTCCTTTTTTTTATTTTTATTTTTTAATATATATTTTTTTACTTTATTGTATTGTTGTTGACAATCTTTACATAGTTAATTGCGGTTAAAAAAAAAGGTTCAGGGGGTATAGGTAAGTGGGTAATACTATTATGTCCATATTGTTTCCATCATGTATCTGAGGTAAAGGGGGATATTGAGGGAGAAGCCCCACCTGGTTTCCCGCCCACCCCAAGTCCCGGATGTGTGGCATGCTCTGAGATATTTGCTCAAGTGGTTTTAATAGTTCTCCAGTTATGAATCGCTGCCAGTTTCGCTCGATGAGGTCGTCCACTGATTGATATGGTCCATCATAAAGTCTCCGTTTGCCCCATATTTCGCTGCCAACATATAGCTGAGATGAATGATTGACCTGTTCTGTCTTCTGTCTTTTCCTGGTTAGAGTTCTGAGTCCAGCAGTTCAATTGGGGAGATCTCCAAAGAAACCTTGAGGTATTCCCAGACCAGATTCTTGTATGTTCTAGCAAGCACAGGGCCCGGCACAGTCCATCACCCCGATCAGCTGGTGGTTGCAATTGCTGGGTTGGTTCTGTTTTTAGTCCTGTTTTCCACTGGAACCAATGGGTGTTGCTGTCCAGTCTGGTTCTGCCCAGCACATACTCAGCCCTTACATCAACCAGTGGGAGCTGCAGCCTAGTCGGGGCGACCCACAATAACCCCCATCAGGCCCACCCCCTACCCTGGTTTGCCAGTATGTGCAGCAGTAGACCAGTCTGTCCCCCATCCCATTTGGCTCTTGTACTTGTCAGTGGGTATTAAAGCTTAGTTCCATCTAACCAACTCAACTCTCCAGCCCTCACGGATGTTGAGTGCCTCTCTGTCTAGCCACCCCTGCCCCCGTCCTAGTTTTCATGCCCTCCCGCGGGAGTAGTGACCCAGGAAGGGGGAACCCTTGTTTCCCTCCCAGGTCTCTCTTAGTCCCGGTTTATGCACTCTTTGGGTGGTTCTGTGATTTAACTTGACAGAATTAGTCCCCAGTGCCAGCTTCTGCCAGCTGATGCTGTGGCCAAGAATGGGCTTTTCTTTTTAAAGATTTGTTTATTTTATTTACAAAGTCAGATATACAGAGAGGAGGAAAGACAGAGAGGAAGATCTTCCGTCTGGTGATTCACTCCCCAAGTGAGCTGCAACAGGCCGGTGCGCACCGATCCGAAACCGGGAACCAGGAACCTCTTCCAGGTCTCCCACGTGGGTGCAGGGTCCCAATGCATTGGGCTGTCCTCCACTGCCTTCCCGGGCCACAAGCAGGGAGCTGGATGGGAAGTGGAGCTGCCGGGATTAGAACCGGCGCCCACATGGGATCCCGGGGCTTTCAAGGCGAGGACTTTAGCCGCTAGGCCACGCCGCCGGGCCCTAAAATGGGCTTTTGAGTGGATGAAAAGAAACTACCAACACATCATCAAAAATAATAGTAAAAAGTAAAGAAAACTGCATTATTTGACAGAAAAAACACCACTACATAGAATATGTAAAGAGTTTTCAAAGCTCAGTGATAAAATTCCAAACGTTTTAATTAGAAAACAGACAAAAGACATGAAGAGACATGTACATATGGCAAATAAGCATTTAAAAAGATGCTCAGTATTATTAGATATTAAGGAGATGTAATTTAAAACTACCAGGAACTGTGGTTGACCTATACATCAAAATGGTTAAAATGAAGAATTAATGATAATGCAAATGCTGGTTAAGGAACAGAAATAAACTCTTGTTTTGCGTAGAGTTCCAGAGAATAATGCCGGTTGTTTACTGTGGTGTTCCATTTAAATAACATTCTTGGTACGAAAAAATAATAAGAGAATGCTTCAGTTTGTGAAAAAGTAAAACTAAAGAGGTGTTTATTTGGTCTCCAAACTAAAGTTCATAGTTTTTCATCATATGCATTTTCCTTAACTTTTTGAAAATTCTGCATTTACATGGACTTCATTTTTTTTTTTTTGGCTGACAGTCAACTCATCTGTAAATTTTACTTTCTGTGAAGTTTATTTTTGGGCATATAGAAGAGGTTGGTGGTTGTCAGCAGGCTGGAGAATCTCAGAGTGACAGGAGTACTGACTGAACAACAAAGGGGTAAAAGCAGGGTGGTGGTGGGGAGTGTTCTGTGTCCGCGCTGTGACAGTGAACTGCAGTTCTGGCAGTGAGCGTTGTGGAAACAGGTGGAAAAGTACACGTGTTTTCCTTTACAATTGCAGACGTTGTATGATTCTCTTAGTGTAGCAATTAAAAATTAATACAAGTGAATCATTCTTCTAGGTAGGGACTGATTTTATATTTTACTGAGCTTATTGACTATATGAAATCTGAATCCAGCTCAGTATATTTCGATGACTAATTGGCGAAAATGGGAGATCTTTGAAACATATTCTTTAATCTGGGCATGGATTTATTTTTTTTTTTATCTTTTAATTGTTTACTATCCTTGCTATTCTTAAATTGCTCAAAGAATGTCATTTTAGTAACGTAGTTAACCCTGTTGCCCATGACATCATTGATTGCTTTCTTTTAAAATTTACAGGACTAATAAAAAAATAGAGGCTGTGATGGGGCAGGGGCTTTATAATTTTGTCAGTCTTGTGTAAAATGTAATACTGGTGAGTAGCTGGTAAACGATTAAAGCTTGAGAAAACATGAGTGGATCCAGTGGATGAGTGAGACCTGTGACTCTGCTGTGGGTATTCTGGAATTCTACAGAGGCTCACACCAGCACTGAAGTTGCTCCTATCTTCTTGCTGTGTTCAAAGAGCTTTTCATTGATTCTGTTGAGAGGAAAAGCCTTTTTTTTTTTTCCATAAACCTAACAAAGGAAAAGAAAAAAGGCAGTACTCTCTGGGCTCTGTGGATTATTAATATCTTTTAGCAATGAATTGCTCTTTCTCTGGGAAATTGGCTGTTAAAATCAAATGGAATTCTTAATAGTTTGCATGGTGATTGATTGAATGAAACAGGTGGTTCAGTTCAAATCCTAGACTTAATAGAGCAGATATTCACCTGTCTGCATGCTCTATGGTTAGCATAGTTTTTTTTTAGTAGTATAGAAATGCAAGTTTAGGATATACTGGTTTGTATTATACAATAGAAAGAAATATGTTAGAGAAACTGAAAAATTGAGCTTTTTGGAAAGAGCATATGACCAAAATATGACTAAACAATATGTGTCTAGCAATCAAACTAACAATGATCTTGAAAGAAATAGCAATGATTGCTGCTAACTTTGAATCATCATTTCTATGCCAGGTGTTGTTCAAAGCCCGTCTCATCCATGTATTTATTCATTTTTATCTTTCTACCATTACTGTGAGATGTAAGGGCAGTTGAGAAAACTGAAGCATGAGGGGATTAAGTCCATGGAAGTTGGAAGAGAGCTTCCTGCTTCAGTATTTGCAGGTTTTTTCTTTTAAAGATTTATTTATTTTTATTGGGAAGTCAGATAGACAGAGAGGAAGGGGGACAGAGAGGAAGATCTGTCTTCTGATTCACTCCTCAAGTGGCTGCAATGGCTGGAGCTGTGCTGATCCGAAGCCAGGAGCCAGGAGCATTGCATATGGCCACTGGTTTGTGTCCCAGCTGCTCCACGTCTGATCCAGCTCTTTGGTTATGGCCTTGGAAAGCAGTGGAGGATTGCCTATCTCCTGGTTCATTCCGCAAGTGGTTACAATAACCAGGGCTGGGCTGGACTGAAGGCAGGAGCCAAAGGGTGTGTAGATTCCCAAAAACTTGGGACATGCTCTGCTGCTTTCTTAGGCACAGTCTTGGGAACTGTATTGGTGCTGTATTGAAAGTGGAACAGTCGGGATTCAGACCAGCTCCCATATGGGATTCTGGTGTTATTGATGGCAGCTAAACTTCCTGTGATGCCACAGTTCTGGCCCCCTGCTTATTAATTCTTTAGAAACTGTATCCTTATAAAAACCCTCAGTACCACACCGAGTGCTCTTTCTTACTGGCTTGGGTCATAAATACATAGATAGCAGTTATTTAAGAAAGCCTTAATATTAAAACTTTATTAAAACTTTAATAGGAGTGAATTTCAGTTCTTGGGTGAAACAGAGGATGCCCAATCGAGCCTATGGTTTTTGGATATATAATTTAACTCCAACTAATGGCTTTTATTGGTTTTTGGGTGGGGCGGGGAGAAGAATGTGATTATGGGACTACTTGAAAATTAATTCAGACTGTCAGCTTAGGTAGAGGTCTAATAAATTGACAACTCTGGAAATACAGGTGGAATAAATGATGTGTTATTTTATTGACATTTTGAATTAAACAGTGTTTCTTTGTAATCCATAGTTGTCATTTCTGTTTCCTGGAAAACTTTATTTTCTTAACAGATTTGATTCAAAGTGAGACATTGGCTAGTTGTCAATTAACAGAAACCATCTTTCTCCATTGTAATACAAACCCCAGATTTCAGGGTGAGTGTTTTAGGGTACAACAGGTTGAACTGCCACTTGGAATACCCACAACTTCTCTTATCCACATACTGTATCTGAACATCAATGTGAGTCTTGCATACTCTGACTCCAATCCAACTCCCTGAGAGTCCCTGACTGGTTCCAACCTTGTGAGGAAGAAACTGCTATGGTAGATGGAAGAATTTTTTTTTTCTTCTTCTCCTGCTCCCTACTTCTTTCCACCTTTCAAATATATTAAATAAATCAATCTTAAAAAAAAAAAAAACCTCCTCAAGCTTCCTGAAAGTATGTGAACACATTTAAAAAATGATCTTGCTTACTGTCCCTGTTTTGGAACTAATGATTTAATTCTGTTTTGTTACTTTATACAGCAATAGAGTATCATCTACCAAATGCACTATAGATTGGCAGTAATTATCCTAGCAGTTTAAAGTTTAACTAAAGATTGTGGCAACCACCAGAGGAGATCTGACTTTCTGAGAACTGAGTAGCCTTTTTCTGTGTGTTCTCTTTAGCTAATGACAAATACATTTGTTGAAACCCATGTTTGTTTAATCAGTTCATTGGGCTCACCACTGGAGTAGTCCAGTGAGGTTAGATTGGAGGCGGTAATCCTTCTTAAATGAGGCTTAAGGAAAGTTGGCATGGTGGTTTGTAAACTCTTTGTAGCTTTGCTGGCTTCTACTCAGTGGGGTGAAAACTATAAATGAAATCTAAAGCACTAATCAGAACCACAGCATTCTTCTTACTATTTATTGTATTGCTTACATGTATGAGAAATGTCTTAAGAATTTCAAAACAGAAAACATTCTGTCTTGGAGATTGCAATGAAGTAATTGATCATATGAATTTTTAAAAATTAGTTTGGAATTACTATAATTATGAAATGTTAATACAGCTTTCAAAGTATTTTTTTTTTTAGTATTGTCACATGGATGAGGGGTTTGCAGACCCCTGTATACAACTTTTAAAGTATTCCCTTGTTTGTTTTTTTTACAGTTTAATATTGTCACATGGATGGGGAGGATTGCAGACCCCTGTAGGCCTCTAATTAAGTGGAGAGTGTTGGGATGGGGAGGGTGAGGGAAGACAAATGCCTCAGTTTTGTCTTCTGTGTCTGATAGGAAGGACTACTTCAGCTGAGGGACAAAGAAAGCCCCTGTCTCCAGTTTCCTGCTATTAGGGACACTGGGAACCAGGGCAAATAATTGGGTTCTTACAGGGGCTCTATACTGAGTTTCCAACTCCTGGCTTTAGCTTGGTCCAGTCCTGGCCTTTAGGCATTTTGGGAATGAACCATAGATAGATGCTCTTTCTCATTGCCTCCCAAATAAATAAATAAGAATTCTGAAAGGAATTTAAAGATTGTATTAATTATTTAGACGCAGGGAAATGTGATGTTTATAGGTCCACTTAGTGATTGAGCAAAAATCACAGTGGGAAGACATAGACAAATAACTGTAAAAATGGGCATAAATTGTGTAGCAATTTGTCATTACTTGAGAGTTACCTTTAACTGACACTGAATGATCGTTTGATTTTGAATTGCTATAATAATCATGAGGCTTGCTACTTTCCAAGTAACATTCTGATCCCTTTTGTATAACATTTAGACACACTCTGAACTAATTTATGTTAACTCAAATCATTACATGGGGTGGGCGTTTGGCCTAGCATTTCAGAATCCCTGTTAGGATGCCATGGTACACGTCTGAGTCCCTGCAAGCTGGCTCCTGGCTCCAGTGTCCTGCTGATGCACACTCTGGTAGAGCAGCAGTCGCTGCTTAGCTCTGTCAAAAATATCTTTTGTAGTCAGAACTGTTTTTTTGGAATTCTTTTTGTAAGCATATACATTTCCTTTGTGGATGATCATGGTTTAGTAAATATTAGGCGATTCAGAAAATATTTTTAATGTGTACTGAAAAAATATCAAATGGAGTTTAATCATTAATTAGACCTTGCCTGAGGTACATGCTATGAAATATTTGTGTATTTTCATATATGTAAGTTTTTCTTTTTACCACATTCACTTCAAAAATTGTAGAAGTTAATCTGTTTAGGGAGGCATTGGCAATTGGCAGGCGTCTTAGTAGATATACTACAGAATTAGATGTAGTAAACCAAAGCTGGAGAAATTACTCTGGTTCTTGAGGGATCTGTGTGTTGGTAACAAGATGGAGTAGGTGAATATACTTTTTATGTTAGATTGGCTTCCCTAGTAAGAAAATAATCAGCTTGTACCTGCTCTTTTAGAGCTAGCTCAAAAATCAAGAAGAGAGAAAGGGCAGCTTTCATCATTTAATGAAGTGTATTGTCTCTTTCTAGTTCCTTACTGGGTTTAGTTGTGCCCTACAATTGCCTTTTTTTTAAAAAACCCTTGATCAGATATGGTGAATTTTTAGACTTTATTTTTCATTTTGACTGACAGCAGCCTTACATCTCATATGTGATTATTTTGTGTTGCTGGTTGTGTGCCCACGGCTGATGCTTCTCTGCTGTGTAGTACTACTGTGTTAAACTAAGGTGGTTATGTTTTATTAAAACTGTCTCTATGTTCTTGCTTTTGTTCTTGGACTGCTGTTGTAGTATAGTGTTGAATGTGTTTCTTGTAGTAGTTTGTCTTTTTCTTTCCCTCCCTCCCTCCTTCTTCTTCCTTCCTTCCTTCCTTCCTTTGAGCACCGGTATTGTAATCCTTGGGCAAGTTATATTTACCCATTGGGGATCTTATTTTAGGGATTTAGGGCCTTTTTTAAAACAGAAAAGAGAGTTTTTGATTGAAAGGATTTTGTTCTTGAACCTGCAATTCTTTTTTCCTTGAACAACAGCTTTTTTGGGCTGAGGTTATAGAATCACTGATTCGGAAAACTTTATTTTTGAGTGCTTCTATTGTGCCATGCACCTATATCTAAAGATGAGCGAAGTGTATTTTCTGATCTCAGATATTACACAGTCTAAAATACCTTCTGTGAAAGCTGTTAGATCCTGGACTTAAGAGTGATAGCTTTCGTCTGCTGTGCAAATTCATAATGCTGCCTGGTTTTTATCGTGTATGGGTCACAAGGAAGCATAATGCTGAAATGTGGGAATGCTTACTCCTTGGATGGAACTGTGGCAGAAAGGACGGAAACTAATAGATATTTTTGCTGGATGGTGAGTGAGGCAGTTTCATTTACATTATCTCAATTATTCTTCACAACAAAGCTATGATTTATGCAGCTTTCTGAAGTTCCAGTAGATGAACAGATGGAAAGAGAAGGCTTCACTAAGGTAGTAAACCTTAGGCTCCAGGACTTTTCCACTGTAATGCTTTCTAGTGTTTTGTGCTGCCGGGAGGACAATGTTTTTAGCATTCCAGGTTAAATTACTGGTAGGGAGTAGAAATAGGCCTGTACAATGTGCTTCATTTTCTGTAAGCATTTCTCATTTCAAGGGAGTGAACCCTGGAAGGAGCTGTCCTTTCAGACAGTGTCATGTAGTATGGGGTTTATGGCCAAAGAGATCTTACTGGCAGTGATCTCCCGGCTACTTAGAATAGTGGAATGGCTGTTTGTCACGATCTTTGTCTGTTGCTGGGAGTGATAGTAGCGAATCAAGGATTAATACTGGCCTCTTAATGGCTTGAAATGTAATTCTTTGATTTTAAAAGGAACTCCCATGTTCGTTTTTTTCTGTCATTGCCCAGAAGCCAGCAGCTATACACTTTACCTTCTGTGGAAAGTGTGTAGAAGGGGGCTCATATGCTAGTGTGTCCTTGAGTTCTTTGAACCAGAGAGAAGGGCTCTGCTTTAAGGACACTGGACTCTGCCTGTGGTTTGGTCTAACATTAACTTACCTAGAAAGTTGAAAAAGAGGTCATATTTGCAACATCTCAATATAAAGTTTATTTTTCTTTTTTATGAAACCGGGAGGGATAACCATTGTTTATGATAAGTAAAATTTCAAAAGATTAGTTTTAGCTTGTATTTTTAATCAACTGGACAGAAAATAATGCAGATAAGTATGAAGCTTTGCTTGAGGTTTTAAAAAGCAAATTGAAAGGTGTTAGGGAAGAGATAGGGCTTGATAGTTCTGTGACTGTAAAAGAGCAGGGTGTTTAGTAAGTTAGTAAGATATCTAGAATATCCTATGGAAACGTTTCTCCCAGACTCTGCTGATAGCTTTACTCTTCTCTACTTGTTGGCAGCGATACTTGAAATAATATGACCAAATCTTTTTATTTTTTTAAAGAAGGACTTAAATAACTGGAGCCTTTACAAAAATTATTGGAATGGGACTAAGTCTGGGATCTGTGACATTGCATATATTTAGCCTAGAGGAAAAAAAACGTGTTGGATTTTGGGGGGCTAAATGGTTTCTACTGTAGTCAGAAATTTACTGTGTATTTTTCTACAAGAAGTAGATCTGAGTTTTGGAGTGAAGGTGTTTCACTTTGTGTAAGAGTAGAAGTGTCTAAAAATTTCATTTTTTCCCCAGGAGAAAGCTCCTATCTTTGCAGTTACAGGAACTCTCTAGGATGAAAGCCATCTGGCTTTTGCAGGAAGGGCTTTTTGGTGGATTGTGGTTGGGTATGTTTATATTTTGATTTTGTCTGTCTGTCTCTTTTTTACTGGGTAGTTCCTTGACAAACCTTAGAATGTGCAAGTGCACACATACTCAGTTCCTGGTTTTAGCACCCAAAGAAAGCATAGAACCTCAGTTTTCAAAGTGTAGTCTGAAACCACGAGGGATTGGGGTGATGGATCCTATACACGTTTCACGTGGTATCACAAGGACAGAACTATTTTGATAATGTAAACACAGTATTTGTCGTTTCATCCTCTGCTGACATCTGTGATGATGGGGTAAAAGCAGTGCTAGGTAAACTGCCTCAGTAGGAAACAAGGTCGTGGCCACCAAACTATGCCGGTCATTATTGTATTCTTCAGAAGAAAAACTCAGGGTTAACTTCAAGAATAGTTATTGTGAAGGAGTAAGAGTAACTAGTTTTTTTTTTTGTTTTTTTTTTTTTTTTTTTTTTTAAAGTCTGCTCCTTTCGTGCATGTCTTCTTTCCTGCTCTGAGAAACCGTGGCAAGTATCCATGAAGCAGTCAGGCCACACATGGTAGTCCTCTCGATGGGAGAATTTTGTGCAGTTGCTTGAGGGATGTGCAGCCACTCATTGGGTGGAGCATCATTGATCCCTAAGAGAGCAACTGCTTAAGCTGTCATTCAGATTTAGGATTTGGCAGCTGTTTTCTCCAATGTGAATTAAGATAGCTGCTTGCCAGGGAAACCTGATAGTGTTTGTTGTTTATCAGCACGGTAAAATTGGATTTCATATAAAAACAAAAGTTTTGGAAAACTTGTAACTGTTAATGTGTATAAAATCAGTATTTTGCAAATTAGCAAAGCATGTTATTCAAGATTGTGCATGAATAAATCATTTTAAAGGACAAGATGCACTTTTTTGAAATTATTTATTTATTCAAAAGACTTACAAAGGAGGACAGTGGGGGAGAGGGAAAGAGGGAGAGAGACTAGAGACAGAGACAGGTATCAACCAGTCTACTGGTTCATTCCCCAGGTGGCCATATGGCCGGGGCAGGCCCAGACTAAAGCCGTGTGCTTCATCTGGTCTCCAGTGTGGGTGGTAGCAGAAGGTGGCCAAGCACTTGGGCAGTCCTTGACTGCTTTTCGTAGTCCATTAGCAAAGCTGGATAGGAAAGTGGAACAGCTAAGAATGAACTTGGTGCCCAAATTGGATGCTGGTCAGGTCTTTATCCGCCATACCATAACTTCAACCCCTTCCATGAAATTTTAACCAAACAATATGTGGGATGTCCATTTACAGGAATTTTAGGTTCCACATTTCAATCAACCGCTTAGATTTTTTTTTTTAAAGATTTATTATTATTGGAAAGCCGGATATACAGAGAGGAGGAGAGACAGAGAGGAAGATCTTCCATCCGATGTTTCACTCCCCAAGTGAGCCGCAACGGGCCGGTGCACGCCAATCCTATGCCGGGAACCAGTAACCTCTTCCAGGTCTCCCACGCGGGTGCAGGGTCCCAAAGCTTTGGGCCGTCCTCGACTGCTTTCCCAAGCCACAAGCAGGGAGCTGGATGGGAAGTGGAGCTGCCGGGATTAGAACCGGCGTCCATATGGGATCCCGGTGCGTTCAAGGCGAGGACTTTAGCTGCTAGGCCACGCCGCCGGGCCCTGACCTCTTAGATTTTTGTATAGTTAGAGAATAGTGCGTATAGTGAACTGAAAAGGTATTAAAATACTGTTCCATTCTCCAACTATGTATTTGTGTGAAGCCAGATTTCCTTGTATATTTCAACCTAAATGAACATATTATGGCATATTTAATGTGCAAATAGGTATGGTCCAAGCATTTTCTGTTAGAGCAGGTATAAAAGCTATTTATAAAAGTGGAAATCAGAGCATTTCTTGTCTTCTTAATTTGTTTTTTAGAAAGGTTATTTGTGCTGTTGTATTTTGGGTTTAATATGTTTTGATGAATTAACAATTGTTAAATTTTGGCTTTAATTTCTAAGATAACATGTTAATATGTATATACCCATATGAAGAAAACTACTTCAGTGTCCTCAAATTTTTAGAAATGGAAAGGGGATCTGAAACCAAAAAATTGGAGACCACTGTAGTGTAATCTAATTCTGTCTTTTTGCCCCCACTTTGATCCAGCTCTGGGGACCTGGACTCCTGAGAGAGAAGTTAATTTATAATTCTCAGTGCTAACTGACAGTGAGCTAGAGCTGCTTTCTCAGTGGGTGGAATAAATGCTTGCTCTTCAGAATGCTTCCTTATCATGCCTTAATGCCTGGGAAATTTACCTAGGAATTGAAAGGTTGCTTGGTGAACAGCGAATGAAAGCAATTGGGTATGTTTTTTGGATGTTTTACTGTATAGGAAGGCCTGCTAAATTTTGTGTCTGCTCCACAATAGTGATGGTGTCTCTAGGATTTCTAGTGCCTAGTGTCCATTATTTGTTTGCCATTTGTAATGTTTTGTGTAGGGTCCTTTAAAAAAGTATTTCGCCAGAATTGCATTGTCTTGCAGTTAATGTTGTAACAGCTTATAGGCTTTTAATAACTTTTTCTACTTTGGATTCACCAGATGTCTTAGTTGTGTCACCCATGGAAAGCTCTTTGGTCTTGACTTATGCGTTCCTATTTGTTTTTTATTGCACAGTGTGTCTTGTTGATTTTTTAATGTTTATTTATTTTTTGCAAAGTAGAGATGACTCCCACCTTCACCTAGTCCAGGGAGAGAGACAGAGAGAATTATCTAATGATTCATTCCCCAGATAGCTGCAACAGCTGGCATTGGAACAGTTCAAACTCAGGAACCAAGAGTTTATTCCCAGCCTCCCATGTGGGTGCAGGTGCCCAGGCACATTAGCAGGGAGCTGGATGGGAAGTGAAATAGCCTAGAATTATATTTTGGCCTCTATAGTATGCCAGCACTGCAGGTAGCAGCTTCATGGACTGTGCCACAGCATTGGCCCATGCTGTAACAAGAATGTTGATTTGGAGAAGAAAATTCTTATTTTAGTTTGAGTCTTTCCCTGCCTCATCCCCATATTCCAGCTAAGACCACTAGAGTTTACAAAGCAGAAAAACTTCCAAGAGATAATCTGGCAGGATTAAGTTGTTTGTGTGAAATTTTGGATTCTGCAGGTCTACAGGCCATGTGAATTTGAGGGTTCCTTTCAGTGTTTTTACCCTCACTGGTTGGAGGCTTGTGAGGAGGTGGCGAAGGAACCTTCTAGCTTCTCATCACAAAATGCCTGTGTTTTGTTTGCTCATACATACCACCCCACTGTATGAATGACATAGGGAGGGTATGCAGCTTCTCTTTTTCCTGGCATTTATTTCTTGTGATTGAAACCTTTGAATTTTTATTTATAAAGAAAGCTTTATCTTCCATAATTAAATTTTATCTTTAGAAATGAAAATGTCTTCATTTTGAACCTTGAAAACCACTCTCACAAAGCCTTTTTAAATGTTTCTGATAGCAGATAACAGTGAGATTAGATTGGTTCATAGGTGATAGTGCTGGAAGGGGTTGCAAACTAGCAGGTAGCTTGGATGATTTCAGAAAGTAATGTATTTCTATAAATTGTATGAGGTAAAGCATTATAAAATTTGAAAATGGTTTTTAAGTTGTTTTTAAAGGTTGACATCTTATCTTGAATATTTATAGTGTTGTGAGAAGTGCTATGTAAAAATGTCATTCCTTTGAATAAACATGATTAAATAAACTTTTCAATTTGTATTGAGATTTAATAAAATGTAGTCCATCAGTTATAGACAAGAAAAGCAGTATTACAGCTGTTAACATGATGGTCAGTACATGTCAAAAGTAGATGTTGGCAATGAAGCAATAAAAAACTCATAACAATGAAAGTCTGGATGAGGATAAAGTTTGAATTACTCTCTTGATACCTTAGAGTAATTACCTAAGAAATGACATAAGTCCTTTTAGTGATGGATGTTACTTAAAGGGACAAGATTTTTGGAAATGTAAATATTATTAGGAAGAATGAATTTCAGTTGTATAAGTTAGAATAGTTTAAGGAGCAAAAATGAATGTTAGCTAGTTTCTGACTACCTTTTTGGTTATGGAATTTTTATAATATTACAACCACAACAGATTGGCATATCTATTCTGTTGTTCCCTCATTTTTTTTAATATTTATTTTATTTTTATTGCAAAGTCAGATACACGGAGAGGAAGATCTTCTGTCTGATGGTTCACTCCCCAAGTGACCACAACAGCTGGTGCTGCACCGATCCGAAGCCAGCAGCCAGGAATTTCTTTCCGTTCTTCCACACGGGTGCAGGGTCCCAAAACTTTGGGACATCCTCAACTGCTTTCCCAGGCCACAAACAGGGAGCTGGATGGGAAATGGGGCAGGCGGTATTAGAACTGGCGCCCATATGGGATCCCAGTGTGTTCAAAGTGAGGACTTTAACTGCAAGGCCACGGCACCTGGCCCTGTTCCCTCATTTTTTTGGTGGTCAAATAGTTGTGTAATTTGCTTTTATTTAAGATATCCCTTTATGCACAGAACATAATATTAGTCTTTTCTTGCCAGCAATTCTATTTCATCTATTCATCTAGCAAAATAATTTTTCTTTGTTAATAATTGTTCTCATCAAGTTTGCTTTTCATTCCATGTTTGTTTCTTTATAATAAATTCTTTGAATTATTTGTTTCTAAAGCAAAGTGTGATTTCAAAGATTTTTTTTATTAAAGGTTTTATTCTATCTTTATTGGAAAGGCAGATTTACAGAGAGCAGACACAGAAAGATTTCCATGTGCTGATTCACTCCCAAATTCATAAAATTCATATAAATTTATGGAGTTGTGAATGAAGAATTCTATCTTTTTTTTTTAGAAAAATAAGATTTGTATTTATTCCCTTGTAGAAACCTTTACACTTGCAGACAAGAATTCTATCCTTATGCTTAAAGAAAAAGTAAAATTGTATTCATAAAGAGTTCTTTTCAGACATTTCCAAATCTGTGAAAACAAAGAATTACTGTAGAATTCTGATTCAAATCTTACTAGTAAATTTTCTTAGTTGATGCATTTGAGTTTTTCAAATTCCCCTCTTCACTCATCCAGCGTATGCATTAGGCACAATTTGTGCCTGTCACTATAGTAAGCACTGGGTGTTTTAGTAGTCAAGCTTGATTTGTGCAGTATGTGAATTTACGTTCTTGGCATGTTGAGGAGAGCAGACATTAATAAAATTATACAGATAAAGGAAAAGAACTCCAAGTAGAATAAGTACAACTGTGAGCTGTATGGTGTCATATAGATAATAATAGCATAAAAAAGGAAGCCGGAAAAGGAGTTTCTCTGAAGAAATGATGTACATAGTGCAATCTGAACGCAGAGTGGACTAGAAGCAGATAAAACGAAGGAAGGGAAAGAGGAAAGCACACCCCTTGGTAGGAGGCCTGACATGTCCCAGCCCTGGAAAAGACAGAACAACCTGATTAGGTAGAAGGGGTGGGGACATTAGCCATCACCAAATTACAGGTGGCTTTCAGTCTGAGATAAGAATTTGGGTCTTTATCTCACAGACAAAGAAAATCCTTGTTACGTATGTTAAGTTAGGATCCTGGATACAGAGTCAGGGGAGGAGAATGGATGTGGAGTTAGATGAGAATGGTGTTGGCTCTGGCAGTTTCGCATGCAAGCGGGTAAAAGTGGATGAGACCAAGAGTGATATCAGGTGTTCTGATTAGAAAGCTCTTTCAGTAGTTTAAGAAAATATAGTGTCATTTTCTTTTATTTTAAAGATCTATTTATTTTTATTGGAAAGGTAAATACACAGAGAGGAGGAGAGACAAAGAAAAATATCTTCCATCTGATGTTTCACTCCCCAGGCAGCCGCAATGGTGGGAGCTGAGTAAATCCGAAGCCAGGATCCAGGAGCTTCTTCCAGGTCTCCCTCGCAGGTGTAGGGTTGCAAGGCTTTGGGCCATCCTCCACTGCTTTCCCAGGCCACAGCAGGGAGCTGGATGGGAAGTGGAGCTGCCAGGACTAGAACCAGCGCCCATATGGGATCCTGGCACATTCAAGGTGAGGATTTTAGCAACTAGGCCATGCTGTCGGGCCCGAAATGTACAGAATTCTTAGACCCACACTAGGTCTTTACTTTTTCACACTGCTGGCTTGAAATAAAGAACAGGATGTAATACATTTGTAGTTTTTCCCTTTGAGAGTTGCTTTAAAGCTGAAGGTTTAATTTAAAAATCAAGGAAAACTGTTTTTATGAAATTAAACATCTAGATGCTACTCATTTGGTTTAGTGAATAAATTATTCACAGAATGCAACCTTTGTAATTCTTTTCTGACATTTAAATATACCTTGTATGTCCTCGTAAGACTTTACCCTTTCATATATGTCACATTGCAAAGCAAGATGCCAAAATTAAAGATATATTAATGTGTCATTCTTAAAATTCCAAAATTCAATCAGAATGTAAGTTGTAAGTATGCAGGAATGGGTGCTGGAAGTCAAAGTAATAAGACACGAAATACATGTTTTTAAAAGTAGTTGCTCGCTTTCCTACATCTTATTATAGCTAAAGGTAATGAAAGAGAAAATTATGTTGTGGTGTTATTTAGACCTTAGATTTAAAATATTGTTAAAAATCCATCCTGCTGATTTGTCCATTCGGTTAAAATGTGTTCTGGCATTCTGTGGGCAAGGAGCCAGCTCTAAAATAGCTATTTGTATTGCTATTTGTATTGCAGTAGTTCTGGTGATGTTTGGTGATGTTTGGTGATGTTTGTGTAAGCTCTGAGATTGGGATCTCCACTATTACACAGGGTAACCTCAGGGCCTCAAGCTTGACTCTTTCATATACAATGGTGTAGAAAATAGGATTTGTTTGTTTATGTTGAGAAGCTTTTAGGTAAATATAACATATTGCTCTTTAACTCTTAATGTTACTCTTGTTTTAAAGCCTTAAAAAACGGAAGTCATGGTGGTGCGAAATGTTGATGTTGATGCTGAAGCAAAGGAGGACTGACTGTGTTTCTCAGTTTTCCCTAGGGGAGTAAGATGTTAAGGACTGTCAGTAACTGGTTGACATGATCTGTTTCTATTGAAATGTATTTGTTAAGGAATAGAAAATATACTAGTTTTTTGTGCCTCAGAGTCCTCATCTGTAAGATGGGTCACATACCTACTTTACAGGATTATAGGCAATATTGTATTAGAGAATGTTCTACACACCTCTCATAGTGAATTCTAGTATTTGTTATTATCACTATTAACAAAATGCTAGGTTGCATTTGATCCCTAATTTATAACTGATATTTTGTTTGTGTTAGGTATTCCTTTGGATGTATAGATAATCTTTTATAAACATACTTCATCAGTGTATCATGTATTGTACTTTTTGTCTTGCTTTCAGATCTCGTACCATGTATTTTTTTAATACAAAATCTGATTTATCTCGGAGTGTTGATTTTGAAGAGCCAGTCTTCAGCCAGGATACTACTAATTAGTTCATTATTGTTAACATAAGAGGAATAATATCAAGAGAAAATTGCATTGAGGGAGAGTATGTGTGCTTCTGTCACTGGTCTACTCCTCAGATGCCTGAAAAGGCTGGAGTTGAACTGGGGCTAGGCCCCACAGAAGCTGTGAACAAGCCATGCAGTTCAGCTTTTTGTGAGTTGTAGGAACCCAGCTTTTTGAGCTGTCGTTGCTGCCTTGCAGGTCCGTCCTGTGTTAACAGGAAGCCACTGTTGGGAACTGGAGCTGGACGTCAAAGCCCGGCACTCTGCTGTGGCCAAAGGCTTGGTCCTTTACAATAAAGTCTTAGTGCCCTCAGTTTTTTTCCCTCTTCATTCTCTTCTCCTTCAATCATTTCATGTTTAATTCACCCCAGGTTTTGAGACAAGTTTTTATTTTTAAAAATACAAAACAAATGCTTAGCTTCAAGTGGTTTTTTTTTTTTAATGTTGTCTTGCTTTGAGGGAGCATTCAAGCTAAACTTTTGGATGTGGATAATATATATTGCTTCTCCAGGGTTTCCTCTAAACTAGAGAATGTATTAAGTGGGTTTTTTTTTAAATTTTATTTTTATTGGAAAGGCAGATTTTACAGAGAGAAGACAGAAAGGTCCTCCATCTGCTGGTTCACTCCCCAGGTGGCTGCTGCAATTGCCAGAGTTGAGCCAATCTGAAGCTAAGAGTCAGTAGTTTCTTCCAGGTCTCCCAAGTGGGTACAGAGTCCCAAGACTTTGGGCTGTCCTTGACTGCTTTCCCAGGCCACAAGCAGAGATCTGGTTGGGAAGCAGGGCAGCAGGGATTAGAACTGGCGCCCATATGGGAAACCGGTGTGTTCAAGGTGAGGACTTTAGCTGCTACTCTATCACGCCTGGCTCCAAATCTTGATTTCTTACCATTCCTTCTTCACTTCCATCCCTCCCGAAGATTTATTTGTTTGTTTGAATGAGTTACAGAGAGAAACAAATTACAAGGGAGAAACAGAAATCTTCCTTATGCTGATTCACTCCCAGATGGCCTCAGTGGCCAGATCTGGACCAGTTTGAAGCCACAAGTTAGTAGCTTCTTCCTGTCTCCCACTTGGCTGTAAGGATGAAAGTACTTGGCCCATCCTCTGTTACTTTCCCAGGTACTTTAGCAGGGAGCTAGGTAAGAAATGGAACAGCTAGGACTCCATCCAGCACCCATTTATGGTGCAGGAGCTATTGGCTGTGACTCCACCCACTGCATCACAGGGCTGACTCCATCAGCTCTCCCTTGAAGAAGAGGTGGCCATTGCTTATGTTACTTCTCACGGGGTGTAAGCAGAAGTAACACGCCTCCACTTGTATTTTCTTCTTTTCCCTATGACTGCAAATATATATATGGTATGATTCTTTTTTTTTTAAAGATTTATTTATTTTTATTACAAAGTCCGATATACAGAGAGGAGGAGAGACAGAGAGGAAGATCTTCCATCCAATGTTTCACTCCCCAAGTGAGCCGCAACGGCCGGTGCACGCTGATCCGAAACCGTGAACCTGGAACCTTCTCCGGGTCTCCCACGTGGGTGCAGAGTCCCAGTGCATTGGGCCGTCCTCGACTGCTTTCCCAGGCCACAAGCAGGGAGCTGGATGGGAAGTGGAGCTGCCTGGATTAGAACCGGCGCCCATATGGGATCCCGGGGCATTCAAGGCAAGGACTCTAGCCATCGGGCCCATGATTATAATGCTGAGCCTCGAGATTGAAGCTACATGCTGAGGATAGAAGGAGGAACCATGTCTGTCTTGGTTTTTTTTTGTGTTTAAATGAAAGAAAAACAGAGATAATTAGTTTTTTTGATCAGCTGGTTAACTCCCAAATGCCAAAGTCAGAAGTGAGGAACTCAACCTGGGTCTCCAACACAAGTGACAGAGACCCAGTGACTTGAATTGATGGTTGGCTGCCTTCTAAGGAAGCACCAGCAGGAAGCTGGGATTGGAAATGGAGGTGAACTGAACCCTCAGATCCCCAATAGGGGGTGTTGGTGTCCCAAGTAAAGTCTGTACTGCTACACCAAATGAATGTCAGCATTATTAGGCCTTTTTTGTCTGTAACTGTTTCTGTTTATGTGTAAGGAGGTACTTGCTGCTTAGCAGCCTGGTCTGTGATATGCGCCATCCTTTCTATAATTTGGCTTTGCCTGACTTTGAAACTGGCATTGCTGCCTTCTGAATTCATTTGAACTATTTCCGGTTAATTGAGAACCCTGTGTTTATATTCTGTATCCTTCACTGATATTTTAATGGATGTTCTTGTATCTTATGTATAACACATACTTCAGTGAAAAGTTTCACATTATTTTTACTGGAAACATTTTATCATGTAGTTGAAGAGATATTTACTTCCACTGCCAAAATAAAATAGTTGATGAACTTGAACCTTAAGATAATGCTGAAAGCAGTGCAAACGAAGTTGAAGAATTTCACGTTTCTGGAGATTTTTGTTATTGTATGACAGGTATCTGCAATGACAAAAGTAAGATTTTTTATTAAAAGCAGAAGGTGTAAGAATGATCTAGAGTGAGTTATTTTTAGAAACATGAAAGTGTGAAGAAATTCTTGAATTGCTCAAAAACATAATTAGGAATATGTATATATATATATATACACACACACACACACACACACGCATACAACACACATTTAGTACTGGGAATGGAATTGTAATTTGTGCTCTCCATCTTACTCTTCTAGTCATCAAATTAGATGTTCGTTCTACAATTCTGCAACTGATCATTTTAAGGTGGTAGAATAAATACTTTGACTCTAGAATCCATGTATTTAGAGTTTGGCGTTTTCAAGTACCAAAAATTTCTAAGAATAGAAGCAGCAATAATTATGTGTCAGTAATTTTGCATTAAAAAAAATCTTGTTTGGATAGACAGTGGTTGCTTAAGATGTTGTGTGCAAAATGTTGCTCTGTAGTACAGATCTCAGCTGAATAGGCTTGGGTCAAAAAGTGTGCTATTTCAATGCTGTATGTGTTGTCTTAAGCAAACCTTTTTAAAGTAAGCTCCAGTCATTTACTGTTGTTGGAATTAAATAGCTATCTTATTATTTTTTCTATGTTTTAATGAAAGGATTATTTATTATTAGGTTATATTTATGTTGTTATGTGAGAGGAGGAGAGAAGAATGAAGAACTCCCTTGTGTTGGTTCATTCTGCAAATCTTGCAACACTATAGAGTCCCAGTCTCCCACATGGCTGATGGGAACGAGTTGAGCCATCACCTGCTGCCTTGCAGGGTTCTCACTAGCATATTATAGTGAAACGCAGGTACACTGATGTGAGCTATGGGCATCTAACCAGCATTTTTAAGTACTAGACAAAACACCCATCTCTTTTAATATATTTTAAAAAAATAAAAAATTGAGTGTGTCTTTTTCACTTTATTGATTCTTTACTTGGTATTTTGTTGAGTTACTAGTCTATGTGCAGGGCACTTAATATCCCATACTTGGCACTGATTTTTCCAGTGCCAATTCTTAGAAACAGATTTCTCCCCCTCCCTATTTTCCCATTCTTGGCACAGATTCTCCCAGTCACAGTTTTCTGGAACCTTGAGAGAGATTCCTGAATAAGGTAGGTTTGGATTCACAACATGAGAGAAAATAAGTGTTTTGCATGAAATCTTTCTTCTAAAAGTAGCATTTCCTCCTCCCAACCACAACTCCTAACATATACTGACTAGAAATAACTTGTAGCAGTTGTTTATTGTATGATTGGAGTCTTTTTTTTTTTTTTTTATCATTGTCAGTACAATTGGCCTTGATATTGAGAGAATCATTTTTCCAGACTGGCTTTAGGTATGAAGATTCACTGGCAAGAGAAACGTAACAGTTCAGTAGTTAAACTGTCTGGGCTTTGGGTTACACATATTGTCTTACCTCATCCTAGTTGTATGACTTCTCTTTTGACAAACCTCTGCATCATCATCATTATTATTGCAGAGTGGTAGTGCTTGATTGAGTGTGAGGATTTCATGGGTTAACACATGGAAATGACTTAGACACATCACTTGGATCATAGATAATTCAGTAAGTATAAGCTGCTGTTAATTTTATTACCTCTATCTTTGCTACTGCTACAAGAATACTGCCTTAGGCAGCTGTGATTTTTGTTATATCTACTATTCGATACTCTTCCTTTAATTGACACTGAAATGTATGTGTGTATGTATTAGAGCCTTTTCTATGTTTTAATGAAAGGGTTATTTATTTCTTTTAAAAAATCGGAGTATTATTGATTTTGAGGTAAAAAAAAGCCAGTGAGATTTGGTATATTTATGTGGAAGTATATTTTAAGCGCCATAGGAAGAATTAAGCCAGATACCCTGTTTGTGTATTGAAGTTTAAAGGATTTTCTTTGGGTTCCAGAATTCTCCACAGAAAGGAAGGTAAAAACGCCGTTTTGCTTTCTTTCATTCAGAATCATGTTCTGAGTATTCTTCGCTTAGTTTTTTGAGGCTTTGTAAATTAGAGTCTGTTTGTGAGGAGGAGCTTGTTCAGTAGGAGGAGAGAGCTGGAGTGAACTAATGAATGTTCATATGAGATCCAATTGCAGATGCTGTAAGACAGGGCCAGTGAATTTGCTCAAGTTGCTTGGGAAGGGATGAGGACTACTTCCAAGAGCTGAAGGTTTGGGGCAGGCATGGGGAATATCTGTCCCATCCAGAAGGTATATGAGACCCACAGGATCATTTGGTTTGGTAGCTGCAGATGGGACTCAAAATGCAATAAATCTGCAGCAGGTTAACTTTTCCGTTGATAATTTTGTATGGCCTGTGAATTATGTTATGAAGATCCAAATATAGCTTGGAAGAAAAGTGGTTCCCAATCACTGGTTTAGGGGAACAGGAAGAAATAATGAAATAATTCAAATGATTAGTACTTAGCTTGAATTAACCGGTGTTAGTTAGACAAGGTAAACCAGTGTAAACATGAGAAGGTATGCTTGAAGTGGTACAGCAAACTAAACTGACGGTTGGCTGCTTGGCTTCCAATCCAGGTTCCTGCTGATGCACACCCTTACAAGCAGGGAGTGATGAGTGATGGCTCACGTACTTCAGCTGCTGCCACTCTAATGGAAGACCTGGAAGCAATTGTGGGCTTCTGGCATTCACCTAGCCCAACCAGAGCTGTTGTAGGCATTCAGAAAGTGAACCAGTGAATGAAAGATAGCACTGTCTCGGTGACCGTGATTCTGTGATTCTTTTTCTCCCTGCTTTCCATTTTCTCCCTCTCTCCCTTCTGTCAATGTATCTTTCAAGTAGATGAAAGTAAACACATTAAAATGGGAAAGATAGGGAATAAATGATGAGTAAATGTGTGTTTCTAAGAGGTGCACTCTGCCATTTGACTCCTGTGTTTGCTCATTTCCCCATTGAAGTTCACCCTTGAAAAAGTTAGCAGCAGGGTACACATTATTTTGTACTGTTCGCTTAGCCTGGTGGCAGAGGCCAGTGGCATCATTTTGCTCTTTTACATTGAGGTCAATTTTTGATTTTCTGGAACCTGCTGTATGTTTCTTTTCATAGTTAGCTCTCTTGTAATGCTCAGTTTAGGCATTTTGTAGGGTCTATCATACCACAATGAAAAAACGTGAGTGTGAAGTCTGATTTAATATTGTTGAGGGGCTTGGCAACATGAGGGTGTATGTGTGTAAAGTGTAGTTTGTTCTGATTTTGTTCCAAAATCAGTATAATAGAGGAGTTCCAGTCTATACATTTATTCTTAAATCTCTGTCCTAAAGTCTTGCTAATGGAGTTTTTTCATGATACCTTTTAAAATTATGTTCCTGGAGAAAGCAATTCAACTGTAGGATGTGAAGAAACATTTTAAAGCATTCAACGGTTCTGACGTTTCTATAGTAAGCTAGGAATCTTTGATCTTTTTACCAATTACATATGAAAATTGACTTCTTGTGAAGCCCTTATACATATTTCTTTTTTTTTTTTTTTAAGATTTTTATTATTATTGGAAAGCCGGATATACAGAGAGGAGGAGAGACAGAGAGGAAGATCTTCCATCCGATGTTTCACTCCCCAAGTGAGCCGCAACGGGCCGGTGCTGCGCCAATCCGAAACCAGGAACCTGGAACCTCTTCCGGGTCTCCCACGCGGGTGCAGTGTCCCAAAGCTTTGGGCCGTCCTCGACTGCTTTCCCAGGCCACAAGCAGGGAGCTGGATGGGAAGTGGAGCTGCCTGGATTAGAACCGGCGCCCATATGGGATCCCGGGGCATTCAAGGCAAGGACTTTAGCCGCTAGGCCACGCCACCGGGCCCATACATATTTCTTTTCAGTAACAACAGTATAGCTAAAATTTTTTTTGCTCCTAAGTAGTCCTTGTTGTAATGAAATTTAAATTATGGGGCTGGTTTATCCTGTATAATTTCTTTCTCTCTATTTTTTTTAAGCAATAAGGTGACGTGATAGACCTGTGGGAATCCAAATGGGTATCAAGTGGAATGGTAGTATCAACAACTATGTGCTCTTTCCCTACTGTGGGTCTAATACAGTGCAAGATACTAGACATGCACTTGCTGTAATTCTCAGAAGTAGTGATAGTGATATAAATTGCATTCACAGAAGAAGAAACAAAAACTTGGGTGACCTAAGACTATATGACGGAACACATCTGGATTTCAAAACCAGACTTGCCTAATTCTAAAGATTATATTATCCCATAATTGCGGCATACACATTAATAGAAAGTTTTCACTGTGTTTTGGCTTTAAAACCTATAATTAGAGCATAATAAAAGGAAATTTTAAATGTGAAAGCAATGTGCCTGAGACTGTGAGAACTGTCAGAAGAACAACAGGTGTATCTGAGCGTCAGAGGATTCTTGTAGGAGCAGTCAGTGACACGTGGCTGGAGAAGAGAGGCATGTTGGGGGGCATGTGGAAGAGACCAGAGTGACAGTTGGGGCACAGTTGTGGGAGGTGTGGAATGCTGGCCTGGGGAAATCAGCCTTTTCTGGCTCACTCATTACAGAAATTTGGCGTATTAAATTATGGCAATGCTAGATGTTAGAAATGATTTCATTGCCTTCTTGGATTTGCTTTCTAAGACTTTGTTATAATAAAAATTGAGTATGCTGATAAGCTGGCTCTGCTGTAACAGAAGGCAAACCATGTATACAGGCTGCTACAAGAGGACCAGATACTTGGTGTCTTATTTGATGCTTGTAAGTTAGTGTCCAGTTACACAGCCTGCATGGTCAGCCTGAAAAGAGATTTGGCTTAGGGCCATCTGGTATTGTAGCCATCTCAACATCAGCTCTGATTCCAGTTAGGCCTTCTTAGGGATTCTTGCATTTAGAACCATTCTTTTGACATCTAAGTTTCCCTCTGAGCTGAACTTGAGACAGTGAAGGACAGTAGGGAGGGGAAAGTGTACCAGGACTGGGTCACCAACTTTGCTTTGTCACCCATGAAGATGTGACCTTATGTGAAGATGCTGAGTTTGATTTGGAGATCAGGAGCACTCACTGTCATACGTTTCTGAGTGGTAGATTAGAGCTCTGGCACAGGGAAGGGCAAGATTGTTCTCAGCACACTCAGGACCCTTACTTGCATGCTCTATGTGGAAACCAGGGCCTGAGGAACAAGCAAGCGTATGTAAGTGTGCATGCATGCCTGTTCCAGGGAGTCACCTGGCTTCTGTTAAGGTCTGTAGCAGCTTTGGTAAGGTGTGCATGTGTGGTCTCCTGTAGCCAGTCCATCACTGGTTTTTATAAAGGTACAAATCACTCTGATTATCTTCCTGCTTAGAAGTTGTTTTTGCATATTTACTTTACATGGGTTAGGATGTAACTTTAGCATAGCATCTCTGAATTATATGAATAGGAACAGTTCAACAGGGCCCAGCCCCTTCTGGAGAGAAGTATCAAAAACATGCACCCCACACACGCTTTTTTTTTCCTTGCCTTGCAGTTTGCTCGCTTGTTTTCATACACGTACACACACACACACACACACACACACACACACGTGACAGTTATATATCTAGCTTAGACCATAAAGTCAGTAAATACACAATTTGCTTGAAACATTTCAAAAGCAGAAAATCCTAGAGAGTGATGGACACGAGAGTCTATGCTGACGTGAAGTTAGGGTGGTGTCAGCTGCCGTGGGATAAGGTGAGATCTAACTAATGTGCCCAATGTCGTATTTATAGAGAACCCCTTTGTGAGTGCTTTATCAGTGACAGTGTGGCTAATGTGTATCCCATTGATAGTTGGAGTCTGAGTAGGCTTGAAGGAAGTGAGTACGCCTAAATTTCTGTGTCTGGTATTCATTATTCCTTTTTAGCCAATTTATGGCCAGTAAATATTTTGTATTGTATTTCCTTTATGTGCATAAAATGTGGCATGAGGGTTTTCTTTGTATATTGGTGTGGCAGAGCAACACATGTCCTTGTTTAGTTTGACACCAAGGAGGAAGGAAAACATTTAGCATTGGTTAAGCTCCTAAGTTTCTCTTCATCGCTTTTGCCACCGCTTTCTCCTTCCAGACACACCACCAAACACAGGAGAAAGTGAAAACAAGAATCTTTACAAAAAGTTTTGTAACGTTTTCTTTGGGACATCTACAAGTATCTGTGATGTGGAAAAAAATGCTGTGAGCACACCCTTCAGTTAAGAAGGGACAGTGAGGAGTAGGCATTTAGCTTTGTGGTTAAAATGCCAGCGATGGACTGCCTGGCTCTAGCTCCTGACTCCAGCTGCTCGCAAGTGCACATTGTAACAGACAGGGGTGATAGCTGGAGTAATTGGATTCCGCCACCCATGTTGTAGAACTGGATCACATTCTTTGCTCCTGGCTCTGGTCCTAGCTCATCATTGACAGCATTTGAAAAGTAACCAGCAAATGGGAGCCTGCTTGTTTGTTTCTCTGCCTCTCATATAAATTTTAAAAAAAGTTAAAACATTTTCTGTCTCTTAAGTAAAAAGTGTTTATATATATATATATATGTATATGTATGTATTTAATTTAAATGTGGCAGTGTTTTTCTTGTATATGTGTTTAGGCTAACAGCTGTGTAAGTCACTTTTAGAGGTTAACCATAATATGATCATCCTGTGAAAGGATGGATGAAATTTTTAAAGGTGTATGGTGTTTTGAAAATTTCTTGAGGTTCTGTAGCAGATCTTTTTGCTCCTGTGATTATTCTGCAGCATGTAAACAGCAAAGAAAACAGACTGAATCTGGGCATGTCATAAAGCAGTGGTTAGCTGTGATGTAGTTCAGAATTAAGCAATCAACACCGATTATAGAGTCATTTGGCTGGGAGCAAACCTGTAATTCTTTCTCTCTCTTAAGCCAGCAGGACTTGAACCCGCAACGCTTGTCAGTAGAAGAGACAATGTAACTGGCACCTCCAAGTTTATCTGTTTGGCTACACAAAGGAACTTTGCTGCTAGTAATCTTAATAGTTAAATACTATCAAATAGTTCTTCTTTTTTTTTTTTTTTATTACATTGCGTTATGTGACACATGATAAAGGGAATGGATTTTATGTGTTCCATAGGTGAAGTTTCAAAAAGGCACACGTCTTTACTTCCCTGCTCCCCATTCCAGTTTCCTCTTCAATAACATTTGCATAGACACAATTTTAATCCATTTAATATTCCAAGGAGCAGTTACCACAAATTGCAATATACAAGTAAAAAGTAAAAATACCACACAAAACCACGTTTCCGCTGGAGTGTAAATATGGACTACAAGTGATGATCGTATCTTACAGTAACCTGCATTTTTTTGGTTTCTATATTGTCATATCAAAGAGTTTTGTATTTTAAAGTGCTAAATTGCAGCATATTATGAAGATGACTAACACACTTGAACTAAATTAATGCTTTAGAATGTGTTATAAAAGTAGATTCATTTTGACACCCATAAATGAACTGTACATACTTGAACTTACCAAATAGTAAATAAATCTGTGATGCTCTCCAGTTTTAATGATTTTTTAATTTTGAAGAAGGAAGAGCTATAGAATTATTACTGTATTTGCAAATCTTTGTGTGTCATAAGGAAGCAAACAAAATACAGAGTTGTGACATGCTGTGAGTGACAAGGAGAAAAATGGAGCCATGAAAGGATGGTTACAATTTTGAATATAGTTGTCAGAAAGAGCCTCACAGGTCAGTTAGCTTTTAGCCTAGACATGAAGGTATCAGAAACAATTCAGAAGGAGAGGCCAGTGAGTGCCAAGGCCATGAAATGGCGAATGAGTTATCTGATTAAGTCTAGTAAGGCTGTCTTGTAGGGATCGCCGAAAAGGATACTGAAAATGGATGGGATAGGTTGTGGAGTTTACAATCTATGAGTGAATGATGGGTGTTGAAGACCAGAGTAGAACTTCCTCTTGAGCTGAGAAGCCTTTTGACGTTTCTGAGCATAGTAATGAGGTAAAGTCATTGAATGATTTTAAAGGATCCCTCTGGCTACTGTGTGCCTAACGTTGGGCTAAGGATGTGTGTGGGAAGGGCCAGCACGGCAGCTGGAAAAGCCTGCAGGAGGCTGTCATGATCCGCTTCCTCCTCTAGGATTGTGTGGGAGGGTTCTGTGCAAGATAAAACCTGATGTTTGATGGTAAACATGGGGATAAAGCAAACATTTGAATAAATTTAGGGGAAAGTGCTAACACAGATATTGCCCAGTTTATTTATAGAAATAATAATTGAGAAATTGAATCCATTATGTGTTTATTTTGCTATTGTTGCTTCAGTTCCTTTTGAATGTTTTGTTTGTGAAGCTACTTGTGTAAGTACTTTCGAGTCAGATTTCTTTATGAAAAAAGTCACTTTCGTAATTACAATACAGTGTACTGCTGCTGCCACCTAATGTTTGTAGCCCTTTATTTCTGTAATTACAAAGCTGGTTGTGCATAGTGTTTGTATTGGCTTGAATGCAGAGTATAACAGATTAGTTGAGGCTTAATTAATTGCCATTATATTAGATTCCTGCTATGGGTATTTTATATTATAATTGAATGGTCTAGAATCAAGGTTTTAGATTGAAGATTAATTTTATTGACATCTTGATCTCTATCTATTGAATTTAGCTCAACAAATATTTATTTGTTGTGCTCAATTCTGTCATCTTTCATGTTTATTATGTTTCATTGGCAGGGGACAGGTTTTGTTTTATAGATGTATGATTTATTTGAAAGGCAGAGTCATTGAGAGAGAGAGAGATCTTCCATCCCCTGGTTTACTTTCCAGATGGCCACAGTAGCTGGAGCTGGGGTTGACGGAAACCAGGAACTCCTTCCAGGTTTCCCACGTGGATGACAGAGGTCTAAGCACTAAGTTCATCTTCCATTGCTTCCCAGGATCAATCAGCCTTCCTGAGGAGCTGGATCGGAAGTTGGACCAGCCAGGATTTGAACTGCTATGCAGCAATCAGATGGTGGGCAATTGGTGGCTTAACCTGCCGTGTCTAACGCCGCTGATCCCAGGGGACAGTTTTGAAAGCAGCTACTGTAGCATGAAATAAACATAATGCAACAATTAGCAGTGGAAGGAGATAAGCATGATGACATACATACTTACCCCATGCAATTTAAAATCTTAAAAAGCAAATTTAAAAAATAATTAGGTTAAAATATGGTAACTATGCTATTTCAGCTATTTTCCAGGTGGAATTAGCAGCCTCCTGAAATAAGTTCAGTTGTGGCAGGAAATGGATAGTTTCTCAGTCAGGGCTGAAATGGTTCTTTTTTGCACTGAAGGCACTTAACCAGTTGGGTTTGGAACTTGCGTTTTTTAGATCTGTTTTACTAATGCTTTTTTGGGGGGAGGGGCAGTCCTCTTTTTCTTCCAAAAAAGATTTATTATTTATTATTGCTTGAAAGGGTTACTGAGGAAGTGCTGGGGGAGAACTCTTCATCTGCTCACTGATTCACTCCCCAAATGGCTGCAATGGCCAGAGCTGGGCTAATCCTAAATTGGGAGCCAGGTACTTCTTCCATTTCTCCCATGTGAGTGCAGGGACCTAGGGCCTTAGCCTGTATTCTACTGCTTTTCAAAACCATTAAAAGGGAGCTGGATTGGAAGTGCAGGGGCCAGAAGCAGCCAGGGCACAAACTGGTACCCATATCGCATGTTGCCACTGCAGGTGCAGTATTAGCATGCTGCATCACTGTGCGCGCCCCCTTTGGGTCCTTTTTGTGATTAGACCTCGATGTGATGGTTTGCTGTCTAATATTTGCCCTTTTTGAGATCCAGATCACTCATTAAAAATAACATCTCCTAACTAAAATTGAAATGTCAATGAAATAGTCACAGGGTGTGGTTAAGAACTTGCATTTTCTAACATACTGGTCACTCAATACCATGTCAGTTAACTCCATAATGTTGTAAACTGTTGTTGATGTTATGTTATGGCTTTTAATTGGTTGGAACGATATTCTGCCAGCTCTGCTTTCAGACCAGGGATGGTCTCCCCAAGAAACTGTTGAATTTATCTGGACAATAAGATGCTGAACTCTATGCATGGTACATGCTTGCAATGGAAGAAGCAAGACTGGATTTGAACTGTAATACTGCAGTAAGGTGGAGTAATCCACCATGGGGGGAGGGCATGGAAGGGGTTGGGGGAATCCCAGAGCCTATGAAACGATGTCATAAAATGAAATGCAATAAAAAAAGAAAAAGGAAATAACATATCTTGTTGGATGCAGTTATGTTGCGATGTATGTGTGTGTATGTATGTGTTTGTCTGTAAAACTCACTCATTTGTCAGTCTGTAACTAGAACACTAATGGTCTGCTAGAGGGAATGGGAAGACTGGTAATGAATCCTGAAGATAAATTCAGCAGATAATTGTCATGTGTTTAAAGTGTTCCAGGGAATGTTCTGGGCAAAAGGGACATAACCTTAAAAAGCAAGTGAATATTTATCATCATTAAGCTTTCATTCTAACTGGGGATAGATTTGAGAAGACAGTGAACACACTTAAATACACAAGGGTACTTTAAAAGGTTGTGGACAAATAGAATCTAAAGATAAGTTTAATTTAGCATATTAAAAATTCATACATAGATTTTATTATACAAATTTCTGTGAGTCTTTAGTGAAATATTTTGTTTCTTTCAAAAAAATTTTTTTTACTCTAAACTAAGTTCAACTTTTAATTGTTTTTTTTCCATGGACTTTTTTGAAATATTCTCATATGGAGGCTGATCTCTGGAGGGAAATAATCAGGTTAGTGAGAAAGGAGCATGTTTGTAAAAGGGAGAGGATATGTTCTTGCTGACTTCGTATATTTCCCTTTTCATGATAATTTTTACTAATTCTATCTGCCTTTTGAAGCTGAAACAGTTGATGTTTTACCGGCAACTATGAGAATTCAGAAAATATTAGCTTGTTTAGGTACTATGTGAAATAATAGATTGAAGGACGTATTCTCTACCCTTATGAAATTTTTATTTTTAAATTTGGAAATTCTTGCTTAAAAATTAATCCTATATTGCAGACTGTGTAGTGATGAAACCTTTCTGTATTTTAGCAAATACAGAATTAGAAAATATTTATTTGAAAAGTTGAGATTCAGAGAGAGGAGGAAGCCAGAGAGACTGAGATCATCCGTCTGTTGGTTCTGTCCAGCAACAGTGATGCTTGGGCCAGGCTGATACCAGGAGTCTGAAATTCTACCCACGTCTTCCAAATGGGTGACGGGTCCAAGTATTTGGGCATTTTCTACTGCTTTTACAGGAGCACTTGGGAGCTGGATTTGAAGCAGAGCAGCCATAGCTCAATCTGGTACTGATATGGGATGCTGGCATCGTAAGTGACAGCTTAGCTCACTGTACCACAACACCAACCCTCAAATACAGAATTGAATAACATTTTGTAGAATTTGTGTCAGATTAACCAGCACAGTTACTGTCTGCAGTGCTGACATCTTTTGTGAGCAACCATTGGAGTCCCTGCTGCTTCACTTCCAATTCAGCTCCTGGCTATTGCTTCTGGAAAAGCAGCGGAAGATGGCTGAAGTGTTTGGGCCCCTGTACCCTTTTGGGAGACCATGACGAAGCTCCTGGCTCTCAGCTCCCAAGTCATTGCATCAATTTGGAGAGAACTAGTCAATGGAAGAGCTCCCTCTGATTTGTTATGAAAGTGTGGCAACCCTTGTTTATTGTTACTAGTTGGAAAATGCAACTCTATTTTTTTTTTTTTTACAAGGAAGGACTATATAAAGTGGAGGTTATATTTGTGTACCTTGTAAGAGCATCATGGAGATTCAACTTTTTGAGTGGAACGTAATTTGTCACTAAATGAGTGATAGCTGTTACATCATTATCCTCATTTTTGTCATAGTACCAGGATCACTGCTGCGATCATCTCCTCATCACCTATCTTAGTGATAAGACCTTTGCACAACAGCATGTTGTGTCAGGAGTGTGTGTGTGTGTGTATGTTGTGGCAGAGAAGCAATGTGGGAGTTCAGAGAAGACCAAAGAGCTTACGGTAGGAGTGGTCGAGAAGCAGTACTTGAACTAGGTTGGTCAGAGGGAAAAAGAATTTAGCCAAGTGAATACTGAGTTGGAAGAAGACCTTTTCCTAAAACAATCGTCACAAATCAGCTGAGATCTTAAGCTTATTCAGAAAATAAATAAAATCTCCATGAAAACGCATGCAGCACATGTTGTATGTTGTGATGGTCACCAGTTTATATATACTGTTAATAAAACCTATATTACAATTTAGAAACTTGGATACCACTAATTTGTAATAAATGACATTTGTAGGTACTGTATAATTAGAAAACAAATTATTTTATAGGTTACTTATAATCAAAATCTTATAGCTGACAAAGATGCAACTTAACGAATACACGGCATGATGCATACTTGACTACACATTTGTAGTCAAGGCGAGAGTTTGGTTCTTTCTGCTTAGGGATCTGTTTAATTTTGGCTTTTCTGCAGTGGAGGGTGTGATGACTCAGTTCTTCCACCATTTCCTACTTTTGAACTACTGCAACACTTTCTTAAGCACAGCTTACTGTAGCTCCATTGGGCCCTCATTTGGTGTGAAAGAAAAAAGAAAATTATATAGATGTAGTCTGTTCTTTTCTCATTAGCAGTTGAGTGGGATGTGCACATGTCAACACAGGCCGGGAAATTTTGTGATGTTTTCAGTTATGAGGAGGTCATTCTAAAGAAACTTAAATAAGCACTAATTTCAAAGATAATTTTGTGGAAATATAAAACAAGTGTGCTGTGGAGGATGTGGAGACTTCCCAGGCCCCCGTTTGAGAAACAGTGGTGATTTGCATGCACCTCTAAAGGAACCAAAGTGTTTCCTCAGCTTCTTTTCTTTAACATTAAGAGACGTGCAGCTACCAAAGGGCCTTCGGAAAAGTGCTATGCATAAAGCACCCCAGTGGCTTTTTATGCTGAAAATAATTTCTCAGTTACTCATCAAAGGTTACACATCTCTGCATCTTCTAGCTCTCGTGTATCGGATTGATTTATCTCAGAATGCCAAGTTCCTTTCTGCTATAAGAAGTTGTTCTTGCTGTTCTCTCTTTTTGGGCAACTGTTATCTCCTGTCTTCTTTTGCCTCGTGTTTGATACCATTAGTGGTCAGCACAGCAGCTGCCTCTCCTTGTCCTGTTCCCTTGACCTCTTGTCCTGGTTATCCATTGCTGTTAACAGACCACCTCAGATAAGGTGATGGAAAGCTACAACCAATTTTTTAAATGTTCTCTAGTTATTTAAGCCAAGCATTAGAAGAGCCCATGATAGATAGGGTTGGTTTTTCTGCCATGATATTTGCAACCTCAGAAAGTACAATTGGGCCCTTTAAATGGCCCTTAGGCTCAGTGGGTTATACACTGAGACAGAAACAAAACAATACTTTGTGCTCCAGGATGGCCGAGGGCTCTGCTGGGAGGACTGCAAGGCTAGGAGTGACTCCAAGGCCTGGGCCTCATCTCCTCTGAAGGTAACTTTATAGCTGGTGGCTTGGTTCTGGCTGTTGGTAGGTATATTGATTGAAAATGCTGGTGAGAACTACCAACTTCATGTGCTGTCTTCTTGGAGGCTAGTTTTCCTCCCAGCACATTGGTTGATTTCCAAATATGAGCCCCCCAAGAGACAGAATGTAGAAACTGGCAGTTTCTTAGCTTTGGAGCTGGGATTGGCAGAGTGTTACTTGGGCCGTGTTTTGTTGTTGAAACAGTCATAAAGAGCTACATTGACTAAGGTGATTGGACATAGACCCCAGCACTTGATAGAATGGGCAGTGTCTCATTGTAAAATAGGAATGCATGACTGGATGTGTGGTGGCAGCCATACTTGGAAAGTGTGTCATGCCATGTGACCTGTGTTCATCATCAGAGGCCTCATCGTAGCCATGGGGTCCCTGGATTGCATAGAACAGTTATTCAGCGAATCAATAGCTATAGTATTTGCTTGGTCTCCAGGCATACTACATCTCTCTTCTCTCTGTGTAGGGAGTTACCAGGTGGTTGGAATTTCTCTTTCTACTCCAGTTTAGATGGAGCATGAGGACTGCTGCGCGTGGGAGGTGGAGGGAGAGATGCTAATTATTGAACTTGTTGACAATGTTGATTGGAAGAGTAAATATTTTAAGGAAAAGTGATGTGTTTCATGGTTGTACCACAGAAATGTGATTCAGAAATGTAGGATGAAGAAGACAAACCATGGAGCCCACCGGGAGGTTCTAGTCTCTTCAGTAGCACTAACCGCCACCTTACTGGTCGGGAGGAATTGTGCCCCTTCATTGGTGCTTTCTGCCGGAGTGTCAGGCGCTTTTGTGCTGTCTTACCTATCGTCAATCATGTGAGCATAAGGGTCTTTCAAGAATTTCTAGTTTTAATTTTTCTAATTCACCAGTGGAACTGTGTAGCAAGTGATGTTGATTCATTTCTCCTAGTTAAACTCGTCTTTTTCTCTTTTTGCCTAGTTAATTCAGGACTGGTTAAGAATAAAATTGAAAAAATAAGCATGTATGAAGAAATAGAACAAATCATATCTCCATATGTAAAGACATTTAGTTTGATTATAGAACATTTATTTCAAATGCTGATAAAATACTTTTTAAAATTATTTTTTATTGTTTTTAAAATACTTTTAAAGAAAGGAAATTATAGCTGGTGACTTGGTTCTGGTTGTTGGTTGGTAATGCTTTGCACTTAGGAAAGGTGTTTCATTAGATTGTTGGAAAACTGACAAATAAATCCCCTTTCCCAGTTACTTAAGTATATCTAGCAGTTTCCAGAGATGTTCCAGTAAAATAATATGTCATTACTTATTTTGGAGCTGTTATCTCTAAAATGTGATTTCATGAGAGTATTTGTGGAGCTTGGTTCTTCACCAGAGCCTAAAACTTACAGTTTTGTTTCTGAACATTTGTTAAAGTAGACAATTCTGTAAAGTGGTGCCCAGCATATTGCAGTTTACTTTATGAGGATTTGAGAGGAACAGATCCAATTGTACATGGTGTTGTGGCAGAGCTATGCTGTTTTGTAAAGAGTAAAATGTATTCCTATTTTAGTATATGTGCTGCCGAAGCAAGCACGAAGATGTATTCCTAGTGCTCAGTAGTCAAAGTGGCTTTATAGTTGCCTGTGCAGCCGTGTGAATGGTTTTTCCAGTCTTTTGATGTCTTTTCTGCCTTTCTTTGACATGTGCTCAGTTGATACACATCATGTAAATTGTAGATTTTATGTGTAATTTCCATAAGTAAAAATTGTCGTAAGAATTCCTTCCTTTTTAAAATGAACATTGAAATTGAGAGAATGGAACTTTAAATTATCCAGTCCAGTGATTCTCAAGCAAAGTGATTTTTTTGGTGGGGGGAGGAGTCAGGTAGCAGGCCCCTTGGTAAAACATGGCGACTTTTTGATTGCTGCAGCTGGGGAGATAAGGTGCTGGTGGCAGCTAATAGGTGGAGTCCAGGGGTGCTAATAATCCCTGAGTGAACAAGGTAGGTCTCCCATGCACCAGAGTCATTTGACCCAATTTCCACCATTTTCCAGTTTTTGAACTCTGAAAATTCAAACTCAAAGCAGTTTTTTTTAAATGTGCGTGCGTTAGTCTGATAAACTGATCGTGAAGCTGTGATAAGGCCTTTCAGCAATATATATTTTTCATATACATTGTTAAAAATGCCATTGTGAGTATAATACATTTGTTCATTCTCTTCTATTTTTCTAGTTATTTTCCAGCTTAGTCAGTTTCTAAGTTTTTCAGAGTGGCTTAGTTACTTGCAGAGAGCTTATAGCACACAAAAATGCACATAACTGGTGCCTGCAGCCTGTCAGAGGATGCATGCAGCTACTCCCTGAATGCCAGTGTTGCCTGCATTGTCTGGTGGAGGGCTTCTGTAGTCACCAAATTATCAGTCCTCACACAGTACATCACAGGAAGTTGGCAGATACAATGATCCATCTGTTATCACACCCATCAAGTGCATTGGCTCAGAGGGAAAAGGCTGCAGATTGGAGCTCAGTGTGTGAGAGAAGTAGTGAGATTCCAAGATGCTTATCATTCTTTCCAGAAAGTCCTTTCTGGCCTTTTGACAAGCTTGACTTGCTCATTTCTAAAATGGCCTTACACTTTATGGTATCATTATCTTTTCGTTGATATTTTCAGAAAAGCTGGACCTGTTATCAAAGATTTATTTTTCAGAGATTGAGTTTTTTTGAGGTTAACCTTCTCTTCCCCTGCTCCTGCCTCGCCCCACTTCCAGGGGTGGGGGATTCTTGGTCAGATTGCTATAGAAAATGAGCAGTGGAAAATTGAAACTGCACAATCTGGAGGGTTTTATTTTTAAGATAGTTCTTAGCTTAACTAAAGTAAGGCAAGTGTGAAACATTTTTATTTTATTGCTGTTGGCCAATGCTTTTGTTCATTATGTTTATACAATTATGATCATTTTAAAGGGGATTGCAATTTTCATGTTAATAAGGTGTTTAGGCTTTTTCTTTTTAAGAGTTTAAGAAAATTTTATGCTAGTCAGGAAACTCATAGACATCAGGGACTCTGGTTGAGTCCTGCCATCTTGTAACAAAAGCCCTGAAACCGTGCTTAGTGGTGGTGTGTTGAAATTTTGGTGACAGCCATGGATATACATGGTACATGTGGATCCATCCCCGCTTTTGAATATCTTATTTATACAGAGTTTTCTCTCCTGTTGGGCTTGAGTAGGCAAAGACCCACTTTCAGATCACTATGGATTATATGTCTTAATTTCACTTACCTTCAGATAGGCAAAATAGCTTAAGAAAAAGTTGACTGTGAGAGTTAAAAAGTGCCTGACTTCTAAGTGGAAAATATGTATAATGAGTATGAGTAGTCCATGTAAAAAGGCCATTGTGGGGCCTGGCGGCGTGGCCTAGCGGCTAGAGTCCTCGCCTCGAAAGCCCCCGGATCCCATATGGGCGCCGGTTCTAATCCCGGCAGCTCCACTTTCCATCCAGCTCCCTGCTTGTGGCCTGGGAAAGCAGCTGAGGACGGCCCAGTGCATTGGGACCCTGCACCCACGTGGGAGACCCGGAGGAGGTTCCAGGTTCCTGGCTTCGTATCGGCGCGCATCGGCCCGTTGCGGCTCACTTGGGGAGTGAATCATTGGATGGAAGATCTTCCTGTCTGTCTTTCCTCCTCTGTGTATATCTGGCTGTAATAAAAAAATGAATGAATTAAAAAAAAAAAAAAGGCCATTGTGTTTCGCTTCACCTTCAGTTTTAAGAAGTAGATAAAATAAATCTTTTAAATGTTGTCTGCTATATCAAAAATTTGTAATTTATTCACATGTCTATTATACTTAACTAGAAATTAAATTTTAAAATTGTTAAGAACAGGTCACAGCAGTTTGGACATATGGAAGCCAAAGGTATTTGAGAACAATTGTGGTGTCTTTCCAAGACAAAAATCATGCAAAATTGTTAAAACTTCTACAGAAAGATTCTGTGACATTTCAGTGTAAAATTTATTTTTTTGTATCTCCTCTCCCTGCTCCCCAGGTTCTTGGGCCCTCATCAATGTGGTTTGTGATAATAACGGGGAATTTTTACTCCCCATGTCCAATAGATGGAGATAAGTTAACACATACTGTTCTGACACTCAGAAATATCAATATATAACATCATACATAATTTAATATCATTTCATGGTCATATAGCTTTTTTGTTGATCCTGACATGAATGTGCCTGTGTTTGAATCCTGTGAGTTTGAATCGCTTAATAAGCTTCATCCATAATAATAACCTTCAGAATCAATTATGCAAATGATGGTGGGGTGAAGAGTTAAATCTGTTGCTAAATGTTTGTTGCATTGATAGGTATTTTATAATTTGAAATGATTTTAATTTAACAGACAAAACTAATGAAATTCACTTTATGACATTAACTGTACATTCTAATAGTGTATTCATTATTGAATTTTAAATTAGCACATTTTATTGGTTTGTTTTTACCAATAATATTATTTATTAGTCATTGTCATCTTGCCAATTATTAAAGGTTCAAGCAGGATCTTATTTTCGTCTTTTATGTACTTCGTTCTATAGAAATGTTTTCATGCTTTAATTATGATCCTAGTCAGTTTCTATGGAAATAATATAAAGTCATGGCTGTGAAAATGTGCACAACTTTCCTTAAATCATGAATGGAAAAAATGCAAAGGGAAATGTTTTTTGCTCTTTGCATAGTATAACAATCCTTAGATTTATATAATTCCCTATCTCAGAACCCAAGGCAGTACTGTCTTTGGGCGGTGATTGCGTTTTGCTTCACTGTGAATTTTTTTCTGAGTCACAGTAGGTTTTCTTTATGGAAGGATCTGTGCAGCCATTAGGGGCTGGAGTTGTACAAGCCAGCTAGACATAGGCAAAGGAAGGGCAGTACCTGAGCTTGCTTTGTGGAAGCAGTAGACAGCAGGCTAGTGGTGCTGAAGCTGTTGAAAGTGAAGACTGAAAGAAGTTGCTAGAGGTGAAAATAAGTGGGATTTCATAAAGAGCTTCCAAGCAGAACTTTACACTGAAGAATTTCATGGAGTGATTTAAATTTTAAGGAGAAGACATTGTCATCTGGGAACAGATTGAGTAAATGGAGACTACACTGCTTTAAGCTCTTTGTTTCCTGAAGAAGCTGGATTATAAGAGAAGCTGAAAACAGTATTTGTACCTTGTTCTTCTGTCCGAAAATCATGTTTCATGTTAACTGCATTTCTTTGGTAGACCGTTTTCCTTAATTTGAATTGCTAACCCATTTTTGAGTGGGTAAAATAACAATTGAATATATGTATATTTTTGTCCATTTTTAAGGCTGCATATGGTATATGTAATACAATACATATATGTATTATATTGTATGTGTAAAAATATATATGTATAATATATGTGGACAATAGTAGCTTTAATTTCACTTACTCTGTTTTCTAAATTTGAAGCACAATTTTAAAAACTTGTAAAATTGTGAGTTATATCAGAAAATTCCATGCAAGATAAACGAATTATTATGCAACAAATGATCTATTGTAACCTTTAAGAAATAGACAGATAAAACTTTGTTCTTTGCCCCTAAGTGGTAAATCTAATTGAAATACCTTTTGGTAGTTGTGCTTTGCAATAACTGGCTTTTAAACTGGAAAGAAAAATCCATGTGGTTGAACATCATTTGGCAAAGTATTAATACCATATTTCAAAAAAGCAATTAATAAGTTAATTACTTGGAAAATAGAATTTTTCCTATTCTAAGTGGCAGATGGATTAGAAGTCTAGCATATCAACAACCGATTAAACCTTTAACGCACAACTTCATGCTGGTTTGGCTGCTTGGTTTTGAGATGAGAAGAAGTAGATGGGCTAGGACTTGACTCTGTAAACATCTGAAATCCTAAGAGTCTTTCTTGGGAGGGTCTCCCACTATCCAGTGTACCTCATCCTAATGATGTAATCAGAGAGAGCTGGGAAGAATCTCAGAGTAGAGCTAGCATTAAAGGTAGTAGCAGAACTTGTCAAACTGAGCTTTGCGAATGAGTTGGTCCAGATTTTCTGAATTTCTGGCAGTATTTACTCCTTTTCCCTTTCCAGTGGTTTGCAAACTCTGTCCTCTTTATAAATACTGTTTGTTTATCTTTACAAGTGGACTCACTATGGATATTTATATGTTCTCATTGTATAAAACTGCAGCTTCAGTGGTCAGGGTGGAAGGGTCAGAAACATGTCCAAAGCTTTCCCAAAACAGACTTATACTCAAGGGATCTCAGCAACAAAACCACTGCCCCTAGTGGGAGTGAGACTACTCAGTCCTGCCATACTGCAGAGTGTGGGTCACATGGTAATTGGGTTTCTAAATGCTTTGCTGATTTTGGGAAAACTACTCAACATTATGTGCGAGTAATTGATCTTGTGTCCTAAAGAAGTTGTAGTTTCCTTTCTGAATCACGTTAATGGAGAATCCTCTAGTGTTGAAACACCTAGATGAAATAGAAATGTTGACAGTATAGGATATTTATGTCACTTACAAATTTTGGGGGGCCTGGCATGGTAGTTTAATGGCTAAAGTCCCTGTCTTGCACATGCCGGGAACCCACATGGGTACCCCTTTGTGTAGCAGCTGCTGTGCTTCCCATCCAGCTCCCTGCTTATGGCCTGGCAAAGCAGTCGAGGACGGCACAAAGCCTTGGGGGACCCTGCACCCGCATGGGAGACCTAGAAGAAGCTCCTGGCTTCAGATTGGCTTAGCTCTGACCATTGCGGCTGCTTGGGGAGTCAACTAGCGGGTGGAAGATCTTACTCTGTGTATCTCCTCTCTGTGTAAATCTGCCTTTCCAGTAAAAACAAATGACAACTCTTTAAAAAGAAAAAAGGAAAACAATGTTTAAAAAGAAGTAAATTTTGTGCTTATGAGCTGAAAATTTTTGTAAGTTTTGGATGAAGACTTGTTTTTTTACTTTAAAGTTTTGAAACGCTTTCATTGCATTCAGATATTGTTTTCTCACTAAAAATCATAAATTAATTTTGAAGCCTTAAGAGGAGAAATAATTCATTCTGGCCTTTTTTTAAGTGAAAAATAAAAAATAATTTCTGATTCCATTAAATCAGATTAATGTAATGGAAATTCATTTCAAGACTAAGTAGTATTTAGCTAAAATATGCTGATTGACGAGGTAATGTTTTATTTTATGAGCTAGATCCCTTCTTTCCTTCTTCCATTTACTTGCTGTCTCCCAGAAGATAAATTAGTAGGAAGCTCAATCAGAAACCGAGTATCTGTCAGTCATATGACCAGGCATCTGATTGGATACAGGCATCCCAAGGGGTATATACCTTTACAAATCCATTTGAACTGAAATCTTCGATTGGGTTTGGCCTTGTGGTTAAGATGCCCAGATTATACATTGCAGTGCCTTGGTTTGATGCCTAGCCCTGGATTCTGACTTGAGCATTCTGCTCATACACACAGTAAGAAGCAACAGTGAAGACCCAATTACTTGGGTTCCTGCCACCCAACATTGGGAGAATTGGATTAAATTCTTTGTACCTGGCTTCAGCGTGACTCAGTTCCAGCCATTGTGACCGTTTGGAGGAGTAATTAGTAATTAGTAGATGGGAGGTCTGTGTTTATTATCTGTGTCTCTCCTCTGCCTCTCAAATTAGTTCATTAATAGAAAAAAAAAAACTTTGTAAGCAGAAATTCCTTTTGCTTGGTGACATGCCTTATATGAGTAAATTTATATTTTCTGTGCCACGATTGGTCAAGGAAAGTGTGTGGAAGCCAGGTGACTAATTTGGGGGAGCCATGATTTTGTATAGTGTAAAACAAAAATACAAATAAGAGGGTTCCTTGGGATATAGATGGTATCCTCTGTTGTAAGACTTGTTACTTGATTCAGATTATATGAATTTTAAGCTTGTCTAATTGTAATGGGTAGAACACATTAACACTTCTTTTGCAAATATACTCTATTAAAGTGCATATCAGAGATCAATGGTCCTACCTTAACACTTTATAGAGAGGCTGCGAATTTCTCGATTCTGATCTGGTGTGGAAGCACAAATCAGAAAATTCTAAAATTGAACAGGTTAATTTCACAAAGATGTGCTTGGTTGACATAATAATTTTGAAACAATTGTTCTAAATTTCAAAGATTTGTGAATTGGAGTAGGTTTGTTTGCTTGTTTTAGATTTTACTACTCAAAAATATTTGGCATGTGCAAGTAGTTATTTTGAAAGTGTATTGTAAGTAAAATAATGTTGGAGAAGGTTTTTTTAAATGTTTCATTTATATAGAATCTGCTAATGCTAAAAACACTGCAGTAATTTGGTTTAATTGTAATCTTTCAGTCTTTGGTGAATGAATATATCTAAATATATGTATACACACATTCATACATACATAAATATAATCTAGGGAGAGGAGGAGCGAGAGCTAGCAAGCCAAAGTGCACGGACTAACTGCCATTCCCTGTTTCACCTCTTCGGATGCCTGTAAAGGTTAGGTGTACCAGCCTGAAGCCTGAAACTAAATCCACATCTGCCATGTGGGTGACAGGAAACCAGCAACTTGAAAGGGTAACCCTGCCTGGCAAGGTTTGCATTTAGGAGGAAGCTGGAGTTAGGAGTGGCTTCCGAACTGGCATTTTAACTGTTACACCTGCTTGTGAATACTTCCCCCCCTCTATTAGCTACCCAGTTTCCTATTAACACATGTACTTGACCCCACAGAATACTGCAGTTGTCAACGTGGAGAGGTGCTTCACTTGTTAAAATCCTGTACGAAAATTGGCTTGCAATAGCAACTGTATGATTTGGTGTAAGACTTTTGTTTTTTAGTTTAAATTAGGGCTTTATAGTTGAAGCTTTTGTTAAGCCAGGTGTAATGATTGAGGAATGTTGTTGAAATGGTAGGTTGATACACAGTTCTATTAATCAAAATCATCTTTTTAAAAAAAAATTGTTAGGAAGCAGGTTTTGTGGTCTTAGAGCAGCATTTTGTATAAGCTAAAATATCATTTTGGTTTATATAAACCTAGATAATAGGAAAAAAAGAAAACAAATAATTTTTACCATACATGTAAAATAATGGAAAAAGTGGAGGGAGTTTATACTATTGTTGAGTTTTGTACATTGATAATTTTTGGCTTCAAGCAATTGAGTCTATAGAAAGAGTTTGCTTAATCGGCATCCCTTCTGTTTGCCCTAGAAGTAGACCGGGCACCTACCAGGTCTCCGGGCGGTGGTACTGGGCATGGTCTGAAGCAGCCTTTGTGTGCCAAGCTTTAGACTTGTCTTTCTCTACCTATCTCTGTTATTTTTGCTACATTTGCTATTTTAACCTGTCAACTAAAAAATAATTACTATGTCACTATGGCTGGCGGCTCAAGTAGCAAATATATGCTGTCTCTTAATCAAAGGTGATTACAGTTTTTTCCTGTGTATAAATGTGCTTGTTGTGTAACGAGAATGCATTCGTCTCAGCCTGATGTACGAAATGAAAGGCACCAAGCAGCAGCACCATTGTTACCACTCCAGGCGTGTCTAATGAATCGTGTTTCCATGTTCTCTCGGTCACGCCGAAGAGTGCCCTCAGCCGGGGCTAAGGCTCCTGTAAAATGCTCTTTAAGATTATTGTAGCAAGAACAGAAATGCTGGATAGGTGGGGGCGGGGAGAGAATACCAAGGAGACAGCTGCAAGGATTACTCACTGTAATAGCAGTGTCAGACAGCTGTTTCAGCTTCAGTGTAAAAGGCAATTTGGGGACTTGCCCTGTCAGAATTTTACTAGCAGGCTGGTGTGTGTACATGTGTGTAGGTATAAACGTTTAAAATAAAATTATGTCTGAACACTGGAATAAATTAAAACATTTTTACTGTTCAATTGTGCCAGTGTTTACATCAGTGGATAAGTTATCTTGAGTAAAATCATTGTCCTAGAGGATGTTTAGCAAGGGTTTGCTTGTAACATTAATGGATTTAAGTGTAAACCCAGATTCTGAATCACATGTTTGGTTTTCCTTCTCAAAATTGTCTTGTGGTGGTTCCTGTTCTGTGACAAGGATGATCTTTGTGGTTGCTGAGCTTGTGTTCCCCTCTCCTCCCCCCGGAGTGTGTAGCTATTTAAGGAGTAACAGAAGCTTTATTTTCAAAATATTTCAAATATGTATTCCTATGAAAGAGATGTATGTCCTTAGAAGAAAGTCTGGAAAATGCACCTTAATAAAGAAGAAATATATAAATCATTATTCCAACCAGAGATAACTTAATTTTAATGATCGTGCTTCCGGACTCTTGATTATGAATTTTAGATTATGTATTAAAAGACATTGACAGTGTGTTAAAAGATTTAGAAGATAAAACAATAATAAAATCTTTGAAAGGAGTGACAAATGGGGGCAGATTTTGTTTTTAGAAGTTAATTGCAGCCATTGTACAAGGTTGCTGTTCCAGTGTGCAGCTATTAAAATGACACTGAAGCCCATTTTCTGCAGTAATTGTCTTTTGAAAGTATTGTGTAATTTATCTAGAAACTTGGTTTTCTGGTCACCTTCAGTTTAAAGTTTACTGGTTTTACATGGAGTGCTGTGATCCATTGAAATGCTAACTTGGGTCATGTCTCCATTGCTACAATGCTGTGTAGACGCTGTCATTAAAATTCCGGTGATCCTGCAGCTGGCCGAGGACCATGCTGCTCGTGCTGTGCGAGATTCCTCAGGAGGACAGTACACTGCTACAGCTTGGAAACACAGCTATGCCTCTGTCTCTTGGACACTTTCAATATTTGTGTAATTATTAAATTTGCAATTAGATCCGAACAAATGGACCATGTTGATACATGCCTCTACTTTTCTTGTATATCATATTTGATGAATTTGTATATTGGGAAATTTAAATACAATTTCAACATTGTTAAGTGAAATTTTGTTAAGTGAAAAAAAATGCTCCATACTGCACAAGCAGTTAAAATAATCAGAGCTCTGAGTGGTTGAATTTGATAGAAGTAGTAAGTCGCTTTAGTTATTAATAATTTGAGGTACAGAGTTTACAAGCAACTGATGGCAGCGTAACTGATCAGTCGGTGGTGTTGTATGTAATTGAATTGTTGTGGGTACACTGTTATATTTCAGAAATAATGCTACTTTGTAAGTCAGTTTTTCAGAAGTTATTCCTAATTTTCACTTAAATTTTATGAAAATATTATCTCATTTGGTATGATCCATAAAATTCCTATATGATTTCTCCTAGCAATATCTTCTATGATAGTTCTTAGGAAGTAAACTGAACAATTAAATTTTTAAAAAACAATTTAAACCATTTTTTTTGAATGTAGAGGTTGAAAACAAAGGCAGTGGGCTAATGATAAAACCAGAGCTGTGCTCCCTGCAGCGGTTTGTCACTGAAGTATAGCTGCGGAACAGACTCGTTGTTTCATGTGTCTTGTTTTAATCTATTTGTGTTTCTGTAGTTTGGAGCAAAATTTGATTCTCAGTAATTTTTAATGGGTGAATAAGAGTGTCATCCCCTAAAGTGCCCCTCCCGCTTGCAGTATTTGCAGTGGCCAATGTGGTTGCTGAACTCAATGTTCTGGATAATAGGTTTCATTAGTTCTGATGCCTGAGGTAAAAAAGCAGTAGGTGGGAGTAAGAAGTGTTTTTGATGTCTAGACGTTCATTTTAGCTGTTGCTGCAATATGATACATTAAAAGGAAATATGTATCATGGCTCAGAGGAAATATGTATTCTTTGAAAGTAATTCTACTTTTAAACTGTGCTAGGCAGGATGACCTGAATTCTAAAAGCGTGAGCTTGGATTTCTTCAGGGTTTCACAATCTTTACGCTCCTCCCTGCCCTATTCCAGTATCCCTCCTCCAGTTTTTTTCCCCTTCAAGTGAAGTATGTCACTTTCATTTGTGCAATTGGAAGGGACATCTTTCCAAGATCTCTGCTGGGAAACACAAAATCATTCAAGTATGCGTTGCTTTGATAGTTTGCCATATTGACTTTCCCCCAGAACCATTTATATGGGTTTTCTTTTAAAGACGCTTATTAATTCAGCAAGGAGCCCTGTTTTGTAAAGTTGAAAGAAGTTATATTGCAATTTGTTAGGATTTTGAAATATTTGGGCACTAAGCAGTAATTACTTCTATTTAGAAATTTTCTTTATAAAACACTGTGTCTTCTGTTGAAAGAATATATGGTACTTTTGTAGTTTAAATATTTGATTTTGAGAGATTACTGTTTTTAAAAGGGTTGAATAATAGCAAGTTAAACAATTTCTGATTATAGTTTTTACAGTTTGAGATTGTTAATGCCAAAATATATATACATATATATTTTAAAAGATTTTATTTATTTTTTTATTACAAAGTCAGATATACACAGAGGAGGAGAGACAGAGAGGAAGATCTTCCATCCAATGATTCACTCCCCATGTGAGCCGCAGCGGGCTGGTGCGCACCAATCCGATACCGGGAACCAGGAACCTCTTCCAGGTCTCCCACGCGAGTGCAGGGTCCCAATGCGTTGGGCCGAACTCAACTGCCTTCCCAGGCCACAAGCAGGGAGCTGGATGGGAAGTGGAGCTGCCGGGATTAGAACCGGCGTCCATATGGGATCCCGGGGCTTTCAAGGTGAGGACTTTAGCCACTAGGCCACGCTGCCGGGCCCCAAAATATATTTTTTTAATAGGCAGTTGAGCTGATACTTTTATTTTTAATTTGATCGTAAAAATAATAGGAGAATGTATACTTCAATAATTCTTTTGGTTAATTCTGTCATTCTTTTTAAAAAAATTTATTTATTTTTATTGCAGAGTTATATATATATACATATATGTGTATATGTGTGTGTGTATATATATACATATATATATATAGAGAGAGAGAGAGAGAGCAAGAGAGAGAGAGACAGACAGACAGACAGACAGAGGAGAGACAGAGAAATATTTTCCGTCCAAGGATTCACTCCCCAAGTGAGCACAATGGTCGGTGCTGAACCGATCCAAAGCCAGGAGCCAGGAGCTCTTCTGGGTCTCCCACATGGGCCCAGGGTTCCAAGGCTTTGTGCCGTCCTCTGCTGCTTTCCCAGGCCACAAGCAGGGGGCTGGATGGGAAGTGGGACTGCTGGGATTAGAACCAGCGCCCATCCGGGATCCTGGCACATTCAAGGCGAAGACTTTAGCTGCTAGGCCATGGCTTCGGGTCCTCTGCCATTCTTTTACCCACAAATCAGGCTTTTATTCATAGTATTCACAGTCACAGTTTTTTTCCCCCCCTCATCTTCCTGAGGCTACCAGTGTTCTACAAATTTTTTTTTGTCATGGATGAATAGATTCATAAATATAGAGATGAAGTTCTTAGTACTTTTGGTCTAAACCGTTTAAAATGAACCTGGGAAGATGAAAGCAATTAGAGAGTCTCCCTCTTGCACTGAGCTATAGGCGCTGTACCCTGGAGAGGCACAGGTGTTGTAATGACGAGCGCCCAAGGCCTGCAGCCTTCTCAGTGTTGTCTGACAGGCAGGCAGAGAAGCAAGTGGGAAGTTTGTATCATTTATAGACTGGGACTTGACTACCTCTCCTGTCCTAAAGTTCTTATGAAGAAACTGAAAATCAAGCAAACTGCTTCAATTTGCCCAATGTGTGTCTGGGTTTTTGGATTGCCTCACGTAAATTAGTTTGGGTTAGTATGAATGGATTGCAGAAACAGTTTCGGTTATACTTAGCTTTTGAAAAAGTTACTTGCGATTATTTATAAAATGTTGAGGCCCAGATTTTGGAACCAACTGGAGCTGAGATTCAAGGAGGTGAATAGATCGATCTACTGAACACTAACGCAGTGCAAGGCTGTGGTGTGATAGGAAGGTGATGAATGGTTGAATTCATCCCATTCGTCCTCTTAATTGGATATAAATAGATTTTTTTAAGGCTAATCTCAAGTAAATTTGGAAAGTTTGTATATGTAATAACAGGTCAGCTTAACATGTATTTATGAAATCTGAGGAATTCTAGCTGCTGCAGCTATGAAAAGAAATTGCTCACACATGATTTCTATTTATGGAATAAGCAATATTCATAAAAGGAGATTAAAACCTTGATCCTTAGACTGCAGAGTATAGGTTAGTTTGACTTTATATGTGGTCTTATACAAAATTCTTAAGATTCTTAGGCATTTGTTTAATAGAGTTGCACATTAAGAAAAGAATTGAGTGTTTACAGAACTAGTTGCAACTTTCAGAATCAGAACTTTGGAGGTAATTTGGTAATGCATTTCACTACTAGGGACTATATGCTTCGCTGCCTCTGCTGCTCCGCTAACTGTCGTGGAGCTTCAGGCCTGTCTGTAGTGCTGACTTTCAGATCTCGGGATCAAAGGTAAAGGTGTGGTCCTGAGAATATCTTGTGGAATTTACAGGATATGTATATCCTGTTGTCCAGACTATAGGAGAGGAGGGAAAGAAAAGTGGTTTTATTAAAGTGATCATCACAGACCGCCAGACACTTCTCAGACTTCTAGGCAGTAGGCAGGTCTCAGTGGTCAGGAAGAAGTGTAATGCTGGGTGGCTGAGGTCTTTTTCAGATATGTTGCTATGTCTCGTACCTCATACTGATGTGGTGAATAATCGCCTCAATTCTCTCTCTTTTTTTTTAAAGATTTATTCATTTTATCACAGCCAGATATACACAGAGGAGGAGAGACAGAGAGGAAGATCTTCCATCCGATGATTCACTCCCCAAGTGAGCCGCAACGGGCCGATGCGCACCGATACGAAGCCAGGAACCTGGAACCTCTTCCGGGTCTCCCACGCGGGTGCAGGGTCCCAATGCATTGGGCCGTCCTCAACTGCTTTCCCAGGCCACAAGCAGGGAGCTGGATGGGAAGTGGAGCTGCCGGGACTAGAACCGGCGCCCATATGGGATCCGGGGGCTTTCAAGGTGAGGACTTTAGCCGCTAGGCCACGCTGCCGGGTCCCAATGCTCTTTTTAAATGTAGTGCTTGGTTCAACACTTGGCATGCAGAGCAAATTAATAAAGTTTCTAAATAGAAAAACAACCTGGGTGATAGCTTCTTGTCATTTATAGTTAAGACATTTTATGCCTCATGATTATTCTACAAAAATGGTCTCATAGTGGTTTTGATATGTCTGTCTCTAGCCTGGACCTTGAAACATACCTCTGAAGAATTATTGGCTGGCTAATTGGCTAATGTTTACCAAATATCTTTTACTGGATTCGAAGCATACCTTTAATTAATTAGTTAAGTAATGTATTTATGCATTGCTGTTGCATTTCTGGAAATTCTGAACATGAAGTAGGTAAGAAAGATTTACCTTTTTTTTTCACATGCATTTGCTTTTGACAATAAATTAAAAGGATCACATTAATACATTACCTTGAAATTCCTACTGTAAATTGATGTTGAATCCGCAACCATAGTTCTCAATTTGTGGCCGATTTATATACTGTTCTTAAATCTTGGACACAATATTTCTGACCTAGCAAATGTAAACACTTTGTGGTGTAGTGGGTGAAGATACGCCTGGGAAGAAAGGCGTCGTGTTAGAGTGCCTGGTTGGAGTCCAGGCTCATGAGCTTCCCGTCCCGCTAACCCGTCTTGGGAGGCAGCAGAGGGCATCAGTCACAGGCCCGCTTCTGCATGCGTGGCGGACGGGCTCCAGGCTTCGGCCCGGCCCAGCCCTGACTGTTGAGGCCATTTGGGGAGTGTAGCAGTTGATGGAAGGCACACGCCTCTCTTTCCTTTCCTTCATGTTTCTCCCTTTCCCCCACATTTCTGCTTTCCAAACCAATGAAAAAAATGTTTAGAAAAATGAAATTTAAACACTATACATTTTTGTAATTACCTCTTCCAACTTTTAGTTCACAATTTTCTGTTTTTTGAATTTTTTCTGTGGTTCCCTTGAATAAGAGCTTACTATGGTATGATTTCTTTTACTTTGTGTTAAGATCTGATTTTCTATGCATTTGGTATCTATGCTGTGTGTGATGTTAATTTATATATTTGTATACCTGTGGTGCATGTGAACGTAGTTTCAGTCTCCTCCCCAATTCGTTTGCAGCACCATTTGCTGAAAAGACTGTCCACCTAATTGCTTTGACACGTTTGTTTAAAAACACTGACCATAATCTTGTGGCCCTGATCCTGTGCTCTGAATATTGTTGTATTGATGTGCCTGTCTGTTCTTTGTCTAGTACAGGGCTACTTAGTCTAGCCTCCCTTCTTAGAAAATCTGGAAATCAGTCAATGTAAGTGCTCCAGTTGAGATTTTCCTCTACTGTCTTGTTTTGGTTATTCTTGTTTTTTTGCCATTCCATATAAATATACTGTAAAACCATTTTGCAGGGTTATTGGTTGAAGTGGAATAGATTCCATAATTGGTTTGGGAAGAATGGACATGTTAACAGTAATAGCTTTCTAAGTCTAGGGTCAATTCATTTGTGTCTTTTTAAAATTTTTTTTTGTCAGTTGTATATTTTCTAGCATATAGATCTTGTACATATTTTGTAAAATTTATATCCAAGAATTTTATAGTAGTTTTTTCTACTGTGACAACTAAGGATTTTAATTATTCATACCAATGTATAGGTGAAATTATTTCATGTCTGTCTACCTATTCTTCTGTGAGCTATATCACTTTCAGTTTCACTAAAATTTTTTGCTGATTTTTGTTTTTCAGGATTTCTAAATAGTCATGTCTTAGAGACAGTTTTACTTTTTTCCATTCCATTTTTAGTAAAGATTTGTGAATCATCCCCTGGATAATTCCCCGAAATGACCACAACAGGTAGAGTAAATCAGTCTGAAACCAGGAGCTTCTAGGTAATATGGGTGCAGGGTTCCAAGGCCTTAGGTCTTCATCCACTGCTTTCCAGGTTATAAACAGGGAGCTGGATGGGAAGTGGAGCAGCCTGGATGCAAACTGGCGCCCATTTCAATTTGTTTGCCCATATTTCTTCTTGTTGCCTTACTGTCTGAGTATAATGTACAAATAGGAGTGTGAGGGCAGATATCTTTACCTTTCCATTTTCTCCCACGATGTGACTGTGAGTCTTAGAAATTTCTCTGCTAATTAATTTTGCTTTTTAAGTTAAAAAAGTAAGCTAATGGGCCCAGTGCAGTAGCCTAGTGGCTAAAGTCCTCGCCTTGCATGCACTTGATCCCAAATGGACGCCAGTTCTAATCCCAGCTGCTGCACTTCCCACTCTCTGCCTGTGGCCTGGGGAAGCAGTTGAGGATGGCTCAAAGCCTTGGGACCCTGTAACCGTGTGGGAGACCTGGAAGAAGCTCCTGGCTCCTGGCTTCGGATTGGTTCAGCTGTGGCCGTTGTGGCCACCTGGGGAGTGGATCAGCAGATGGATGATCTTCCTCTCTGTCTCTCCTCCTCTCTGTGTATCTGACTTACCAATAAAAGTAAATAAATCTTAATAAAAAGTCATTGTAAAATCTTTGAAATCAGGATGAAATTGTACAATTGTGTCTGGCATACAGCAGATATGATGAAGCTGGTATTGCCTCGAATGCACAGGCTGTTTCAGTGGTGTACCTGGCATGACTGGGCAGCTGTAACACCTCTATCTGTTAATATAATATTTCGGATCCTTTGAGGAAGAAGAAAGTTTAGTTGTTGGCTGATAACATTAGTTTGCTATCTTCTGATAAGGTCAAAGCAATGCTGATATTAAAGCTTAAAATTAAATGTGAATATGTGATACTTCACAGGAGCAGTAATCGGGTTTCTTGACAAAGGTAAGTGTACATTTAGGGCCTGGCATGGTAGCCTGGTGGCTAAAGTCCTCACCTTGCAAACGCCAGGATCCCATATGGGTGCCGTTTCATTTCCCGGCAATCCCGCTTGCCTCCCTTCTCCTTTCTTGTGGCCTGGGAAAGCAGTTGAGGATGGCCCAAAGCTTTGGGACACTGTACCAGTGTGGGAGATCCAGAAGAGGCTCCTGGTTGCTGGCTTCAGATCAGTGCAGGTCCGGCTGTTGTGGATGCTTGGGGAATGAATCGGTGGATAGAACATCTTCCTCTCTGTCTCTCCTCCTCTCTGTGTCTCTAACCTTCGAATAAAAATAAATCCTCTTATAAAAATGAGTACATTTAAAAGCAAGACAAAAAGAGATGGATTATTCTATATTAAAGGAGATTTAAGTGGCATATACAGTAGACATTGTTTAGATTCTGATTTGCTGTATACCAAATTATTTAGAAGTAGGGTTTGTTATAAAGCACCTATCGAGAAACAAAAAATAGTTGATAAAGATCACATAGTATTTGATAATTTGTTATTGTCTTAATATTGTTTGCTATTTTGAAGTGATTTTTAAAAAAAATGTGCTGCATTTTGAAGTGAATTTTTAAATAACAAGCTGAAGAGGCGTTATAAACTTGGAAGAACAAGTCCTGGAAATAAAATTGCGACACTTGTACAAATGGCTGCATCAGCAACGTTCTTGGTCACATAAGGACTAATCTTGTATAAAAAGCAGTGACCAAGCTGAGGAGTAGTTCAGAAGAGATGTATTTGCAGTATTCATATCATTTTAGGAACTTCCCACTAATTTATTTTGGAATATGTTTTGAGTTTTAAGTATTTACAATAGTGGAAGTGGTGAACCTGTCAGTATCTGTAAAGCAGCCCTTGTAAAAGTTGGAAGTGATAAAAACGGTATTTTCTCTTGTCACCGTCTATACCTTTCTCAGTGATGGGTGAGAGAGTGGGCAGTGAAACATGTTAGAGAGCAAATTAATACGGGGTGTCGATTGTGTTGGGCTGTTGATTTCAGACTCAGGAAGGGCTCTCTCCCAGTGTTTTATAAGAGGAGTAATATGCTTTCAGAGGAGTGTAGAATGCTTCTGAGCGTTTGTTCTTGAGCAGTGTTTGCTAGAGGAGTGTCAGCTTGCTATCCTTCATCTCTGCAGTCCTCAGTATAATGGCATGTATCAGGAATAGCCACTTAGGCAGGACAATAAAGTTGTCTGCCATGGTAGAGCAAATATGTGTTTTAGTTCATAATTTTAAAACAATCTTAGGAAAATAAATATAGACATATTTTTGAAACATGCAGATGTAGGGTGTGCAGGGCATGTTATGTATTTTAGTTGTATTTTAATTCTGACAAGATAATTTTTTTTGTTTAGAAGTAAGGAAATTTTCTTGTGCAAATGTTGTTTTCATCCTTTCATCAGAGTTTTTTGTTTCTGCTATTTTGCAGTGAATTTTTTTATTATTTAAAAGGAGAGTCTTACTCTAGGGAAGTTTCTATCTGTTTCTGTGTTTATGAGAAGAAAGAATTTTAGGAATGCATGGAGAATTGGCTAGCGTATTAGATGCTTCTGGTGTTAGAGCCACTTGGGGCCCAGTATGTGCTTCAAAGGCAAATATGTTGTTTTCCAGAATATCAAACCTTAGCCAAATTGGCTGAATTCAAGAAATAAATTTGATGTCATAGTAAGAGTTAACTTTTCTGACAGTCTTCCTAAAGCCATATCTTTAAAAGCCTACCAGATAAGATCTTCAAAACATTTAAAGAAAAGCAACTTTGACGCTTTTGGAAAATTTTCCTCTTGATAATCTCTTTGAAAACATATCTCTGGCGTTTGTGTGACATTATTGTTGCTTCCTTTAATAAATGTAGTCTTGGTAGCACTTTCAGGTAGAAAGATTGGAGAATTTCAAGTGATTTTAATATCTAAAGGAATAGATTGAGAAAACTTTAATGGGAAAGGATTGCGTCACTCATGTTTCACATAGTTTTTAAAAGAAAGTTTCTTTTATATATAACTATTTCATAACTTTGGGCAAATATGAAATTGTGAGATTGCAATTATTTGAATTATTTAAATTAACATTAACTTTTCTTTAGAAAAAATGTTTTTAAAAGTTTCTTTATTTTTATTTGGATGTCCTTTTTACTGGTTCTTTTGTTTTCTTTTTTCTTTTTTGTTTTTTCAGTTGTGGAAGAAGGACTCTGGGAAAATGGCCTTTCCTATGAATGTAGGACGCTGCTCTTCAAAGCGATCCACAATCTGTTAGAAAGGTAAGAGAAGGAACACACGAGAGTCCACTGCCAGATCCTTGGAAGGTTCCACATGCACTGATCTGTGGTTAGCATGACAGTCACATCGTGTACATTGCTTACTTCTTTACTGATAGAATTTCAAGCTCCGAAGTGTCAGGAATAGTACAGTGAATTCCTATCTAACCCTGTCCCCCCACTAGTGTGGGCATGTTCAAAATTTATTTCCCAAACTATTTGCAGGCTCAAGGTTAATACACTCTTTTCCTCATAAGTTTTTAGGTGTACATTTCTTATGGACAAGGATCTGCTCTCATGGAAGCACAGGACAATTAGGAGTTTTCAAATGGAAGTGTAATCTGTAGCTCAGATGTTGCCAGTTGTTCTGATCACATCTTTTGTATTTTAACCTCTTGGGAGGCAATTTTCGGTGACCCATTATCTTTATTTTTCATGTTGCTTTAAATTCAGAACATTTGCTTAGCTCTCTCCTTCCCTCCCTTCATCTACTCCCTTCCCCCCCTCTTAACTCGCTGTTTATTTTCATGTATTTGAAGCACAGAGGGACAGAGACAATGACAAACAAATTTCCTGTCGTCAGGGTCACTCCCCAAGTGCCTGAAACAGCTACAACAGTGCCAAACCAAAGCCAAGATCTGGTGACGCTCCCACATGGATGGCAGGGATGCAGGCTCTTGAGCTATCCTGTAGGGTGCTCATAGCAGGAGGCTGGAATTAGGAACAGAATCGGAATTTAAACCATGTTACTCTTTTGTATTGGGATCTCAAGAACTGCATAAAAACCCAGCCTTCTTTTTCTTTTTTGAGATTGCCATTTTTTATTAAGTTGGGGCAACATTTGACTGTTGTGATGATTAGATTCAAGTTAAGCTTCTGAGTAGGAATATTATAGTAGTGGCGTTTTGTTCTCAGTGTATTATAACAGGAAACATTTGATGCTGAGTCCCAAATAATTGGTGTTCACTTCCATCTAGTACAGCAAGCTAAGCACTGACACTGGGTGGAGGGGAAAAAGTAGGTACTTGTTTTGCAGTTTGCATAGGAAGGAATTAGGTAGATATTACAGAATTCTTAGACTCAAAAGTATTCCAATGTATCATAGAGTTGGGATTGAGCATGCTGTGATCAGTTAATGCTTGGATGTCTGGTTGTTGCATAGTGCTGGTTGTTTTCTTTTGGGGAGAGTTTGAGATTGCCACCCATGGCAAGTTGGATTGTCATCTGTTTGGATTCTGTGGGTACATTGTTTGATTAGGCCTGGGTTCCTACGATGTATTTCAAAACGGAGTCTAGTGTTAAAATGTTGGCAAAGCAGGGCTAATTGAATTCAGAATCACTTAGCTGGCATCTTGTGAAGCCTGTCTAGCCCATATACCATTCTCATAATTAGAGTGAGTCAGTCATTAGTAAGGAGTTACTCGCAGTTAACACAGTGGAGGAAGAGGACTTGCAAGCCAAGCCGACACTGATCAAGTCTGAAAAGCATTTGGGATCGAGTAGGGAGGGGTTCCATTACAGTGTTAGTAACGTGTTGGATCACTTGATTGGAGTGATCTGCCAAGCTTAAAGTTTTTAGCTATGATTTTTGTAATTAGTAAGTATTATGTTGCCAAATGCAATGGCCTGATTCAAGTATTACCATTATAACTGTAATCATGATTTTAAAAGCCGCCATTTTTTCTACCTAAAATTAAAACCAGATTTGAAAGAGAGACTCACGGGAAGAGAGAAACATCTCATCTACTGATTCACTCCCCCAGTGATTGCAGTTGGTGGGTTTCACCAGGCTGCAGCTAGGGAGGGACCTAGCTGCCATGCAGGGTGTTTATCAGCAGGAAGCTAGAATCAGAAGAATCTGGATACCCAGCATTCGGATATAGAATGCAGATGTCCCAGGCTGTGTCTGAATCGCTGTACTATACACCTGGCTTTCCTTGATGTGTTAGTTGATAGCCTGCTGTAAGAGGAGCATTTTAAACAAAATAGAAGGAGCATTTAATTTTCTCCGTTTTCCCTCCTTCCCCTTCTTTTTGCCTTTGGTGTTTTCTTTTTCTAGCCTAGCTATTTAGCTCTTTATCCAGATGTATTGATTTTGACCCATGCATTCCTCTTTAATCCAGTGTATAATAACTTATTATTATCAGTGTCTTTTTAGTTGCTCAGCTTCTTCCAGCATGGACCACAGGAAATCCTTCATGCCTTGTTTCTTTCAGTGATTGAGCACTTCTTTACTCTCTGATAGAGCAGAATGTTCCAAGCTTGGGATAGGTATTTGAGGATTATTATTATTATTATTATCATTATTCTACAGGATAGTTTATCTGACAACGTGAACAAGGAAAGCTTAACTTTTACGCAGTCCACACATTGTAATTTTGAATGACGAAAGCTTTTAAGGGCATTCTCATACCGTTCCATGTTTTCCCAAGCCATTGGCTGCAGTGATAGCACCCCAGTCTCATTGCGTAGCTACTTGAGTTACAGTTGGCAAGCCTGACTCATGCAAGATGATATTTCCACCACTTTGTGTCCTGTTCTGAACTTCAGTTCCTAACTCTGTTACCTGGAGTGGATCTAGAGTTATCTGTTATGTAGGTAGAGTACCTGCAGAAGCATTAATGTGGTTTTACGAGGTGGGTACTCTTAAGGATTCTGTACATTTGATATTCTTTCTTGTGACATTAACGAGGGGGAACTGAAGCATGTGCCAGTTTCTTTCAGGCAAATTTACTGTTCTAATAATCCTGTGTCAAAAATTAAGTTCTGAGGTATATACAGTAATTAATGTTCCTTTAAACATAATTCTTTGTAGCTATTGTTTTTAGGACATAGTTTATTCATTTGAGATAAATATGAGTGAATTTGTAGCTGAATATTTTTTCTTCTCAGTCTTGTATTTTAAATAGTGGCATGTTGCTTTTAGAGAAAAAAATATCAGGAAAACAGGAAGACAGATTTATATAATTTGTTTCTTGCCTCATGAATTGAGAATTTGTCATGAAAATTAAGCCGAAGTTAAGCTGAATTGTAAGAAAATAAAATTGAGATAGTTCTAAACAGTGTTACTAAGGTAGGCCTTGGCTTCATTTCTGGATCTGCTACTTGGAGAGTTACTCTGATGTCAGTAGGTCTTTATTTCCATTCTGTAAATTAATGAACTATAGCATAAAGCTTGAGTTTTTTTTAAAATGACATATACAAAATGTGCCATGTAATTGCCTGATTTTAATGATACTAATTTCTTTTCTTCAAATTTATTTTGCATTCTTAGATTTATAAAGCTTTGTTAATTTAATCTTAAATCTGTTTGAATCAATGTATTGGACTTACCTATGTAAAAAAAGAAAGAATATGGCTTTGATTTAGAAAATAAAGATAAGTCCCTTTCCTGGAACTTACCTGACTTGAAAGTCTTTTTGAAAAAGAGTGCTTGCTTTTTCCGATCTTATGCACTGTATGTTCTGCTTAGCGCCCTAATATGGATGCTGTGACCTTCTGGCATGAATCATAGTTACCAGAACACATCAGTCCAAGGACTGTATCACTTTCCAAGTATTATTTCCTAAATGATTTCTTCCTTAGTTTCTGAATTTAAAAACTTACACAGTCTCATCATTATTCTGTGAGATCACAGATAACTCATTTAATCCTGTTTATCTGTTTGTCTGATATCTTTGTCCAACTAAGTCTTTTCTGTTTGTCGTTCCTATTACAGTGAATTCTCTACCATTCCTTGTCAACTTGGCAGATGTTCCTCACCTCAGCCCTGTTTTCTTCATTTTTACCCCACCTTGCATACTTTATAAAGGTGTCATTAATTGTTTCATAAGACCTTGCAGTGCCCTTTTTCAGCAATTGGATGAGGATCACTTTTGCTGGTTTAACAAAACACATGTAACATCTTAGCAGTTCACGGCAGCAGAGGTCATGTTACAGTCCACTGCAAGACTTCGAACGCAGCATTGCTGTATCTCTTCCCTCCACCAGATGCAGATGGAGTGGCCTTTGTGCAATATTTCCAAAACTTCTGCTTGAGAATAAAACACAACGGGAAACACATGGTAGTCCATTGGCACTACTGTTCAGAAGTGCTGTGTTCCATTGTGGTCACATTTCATTGGCTAGAGCATTTGCCACTAAATGTAAAATCAGTAAATACTCTGTATGGTAGATAACTGGAGTTCCATAGCCAAGCTTGCTGTCTATGGGACAGGAAGGAAAATGTGTTTTTTTTTCTTTTTTTTATTTATTAATTATTTTTAATTCATTAATTACATTGTTTTATGTGACACAGTTTCATAGGTACTTGGATTCTCCCCACCCGTCCCCTGCCCAAACCCTCCCACCATGGTGGATTCCTCCACCTTGTTGCATAACCACAGTTCAAGTTTAGTTGAGATTCCCCCATTGCAAGCATATACCAAACATAGAGTCCAACATCTTATTGTCCAGTCAAGTTCAACGGCTTCTTAGGTATACCCTCTCTGGTCTGAAGACAGAGCCAGCAGAGTATCATCCCGATCAATTAAAAGCTCCAACATACCATCAGCAAAAATTTACATCATTACGGAATTAATTGACATAGTAATGAGTAACCAATATGGTAAAAGTAAATGCGAGTTCTTAACCACTTTCTGTGACCACCTCATTGACATTTCAATTTTAGTTTATACACAACATATAACATACATAACATAACATGTTATACATAACATCATATCATCTTAAATTAAGGCAAACATGTGGTATTTAGCCTTTTGGGATTGGCTCATTTCCCTTAGCATTATGGTTTCCAGTTTGGCCCATTTGGCCACAAAGAACTGCATTTTTTTTTTTTTTTTTTTTAATAGCTGAGTAGTATTCCATGGAGTAGATGAACCATAACTTTCTTATCCAATCCTGTGCTGATGGGCATTTTGACTGCTTCCATGTTTTTGCAATTACTGTTTGTGCTGCTATGAACATAGGAGTACATGTTGGTTTCTCATAAAACAAGTGTTCTGGATATATTCCTAGGAGTGCTATTGCTGGATCATACGGTATATTGATTTTGAGTTGTTTGAATGTTCTCCATACTGATTTCCATAGAGGCTGTACCAGCCTGCAGCCCCACCAGCAGTGGAGTAGGGTTCCCTTTTCCCCGCAACCTCGCCAACAAGTGTTGTTGGTGCTTTTATTCATGTGGGCCAGTCTTACTGGCGTTAGGTGGTACCTCATTGTTGTTTTAATTTGGATTTCCCTTTTTGCCAGGGAACTTGAGCATTTTTTCATATGTTTATTTGCCATTTGGGTTTGTTCCTTTGTGAAGTGTCTGCCCATTTCCCGTGCCCATTTCTTGAGTGGCTTGTTTGTTTTGGTGTTTTGGCTGGGAAAACATGTGTTTGACAAAGAATTCATCTCCCATAGTTCTATTTTGTTCTAAATATGTATTTAGTTGAAAAGTGTGGTGGCACAGAGAGAAGGAAGGATAAGAAGAGGGTAAGAATGAAGAGAAAAAGATATCATGTATCTGAATTTACTCTCCAGTGCCTGCAGTAGCTTGGGCTGGGACAGGTAGGCTCCAGGAGCGAGGAAGTCCATTTTGGTCTCTAAAGTGGGTGTCAAGGGCCCAAGGACTTCAACTCAGTAGGAAGTTGCATGGCAAGGATAGCATCTGGGACTTGACACAGTGCTGTGATCTTGGTGTGCATCACAAAGAGGTGGCTTGAAACATGGCCTCATCATGCTGGACTGATCGTATCTCTTAATTTGTGATATGTCCTTCTAATGATCTGTCCTCTAAACAACTTTCAGTTATGTTGCTGAAACAGATACAGGACAGATATATTTATACTTTGGAAAAAAAACTAATTCAAGTGTAATGACTCCCTTTGATATTTATGTGTGCGATGTCTGAATTCTAGTGTGGGGTCTGGTGCTGTGGCACAATGTAAGCTTCCATATGCAGCACTGAGATGCCGTATTGGCATTGGTTCCAGTATGAGCTGCTAATTTGCCTGGGCAAGCAGTGGAGGATGGTCCTAGTGCCTGGTGTCCTGCACCCACCTGGGAGACCAGGTGAAGCTTCTAGTGTTGGCTTTGGCCCAGTCTTCCCCTGGCTATTAAGGCCATTTGGAGAGTGAATCAGCAGGTACAAGATCTCTTTCTCTCTGACTCTCGCCTTGTCTCTGCATCTCTGGCTTTCAATTAATTAATTAATTAATTCTGGTCTGAAGAGTGTTTAGCTATTCAGATTTTGCAATTTAGATCATGTAGTAACACCTATTTTTCTCGTTTGAGAAAGCAAGTGTGCTTTCTATTTTCTTAATATTCAATCATCTCTTTTTGGCAATATGCCCAGAATAATAAAATACTATTAATTTAGTTTTTGCTTATACAGATAGAATCTCTATGAATTGACTCTTTCATTGTTCTTTATCCCACTTCCTAATAATTCACTATTTAGATTGTTCCTCAGTAATCTTTTGAAGTTAGTGAAATTGTAATTTAGTAGCAACTTCTCAAAGGTTTCACTTTGTATTTTATATTTAGGGAATCTCTGACTCCTCATTGTTGGAAACCTACTTTGGCTGTGAACAGATTGTAGTCATTTGATGGATATTTTTAGTATTACAGATATCAATGCCAGTTACCTTCAGTGTTATTGTGGTTGGTGTAAGTTTTTACAAGATAATGTATGCTTTTCATGTAACTATGAAAAGCAAGAAAACCTTTAGATCCAGCAGTATTCTGTTTTAAGATTTATTTAGTTGAAAGGGAGTGTTACAATGAGAAAGAAGAATACATATACACGTATACCTGCAGGATGGTGGTGGGCAGCACCGGTATGCCACTTTGATCAGTGGATGAATAGTGAGGGCTCGACCAAACCTAAGCATGGATCCAAAAAGTCTGTTGAAGTCGTCCATATGGTTCCCAAAGATTCAGGTACCTAGGTCATCATCTGTTGCATTTCCAGACACATTAGTGGGACACTGGATTGGAAGCAGATGGGGACTTGAACCTGTACTCTATTATGAAATGTTAGTGTCACAAACAGTGGTTTAATCCTCTGTTCTGTGCCAGCCCCAGGTTGAAAGGTTTGGAAAAAGCCAGAAAATTCAGTTAAAAATTTCAAGGATTTTAATATTGCTTCAGTGACTTCTACCAATTTGAGACTCTGGAAAATTTTGCTTTTGTGGCTTTAGAGAATTAAAAAAAATTGGCACAATGCCAACAAACTGGCATTGTGTGTGATAGTGTAAGTTTTTGGTTTTATAGTAAAACTCTTAAGTAAATTTTGATGAGAACTTACTCTTCTCTAAGATACAGGGTATTGCTTTGGACACAGCAAACAGTATGTGGTTGTTTGAAAGCTATCTGGTCTGTTATGTCCACAGTTACAGATACTACTTTATGAATAAAACAGTTTTTTAAAATATTTATTAATATTTATTTTTATTGAAAAATCAGATATACAGAGAGAAGGCAATACAGAAGGTCATTCCTCAAGTGGCTGCAATGGTCAGAGCTGAAATAATCCAAGGCCAGGAATTAGGAATCTGCTCCAGGTCTCCCACGTGGGTGCAGGATCCCAAGGCCTTGGGCCATGCTCTACTGCTTTCCCAGGTCACAAGCAGGGAGCTGGATGGAAAGTGGAGCAGCCTGGATTTGAATAGGTGTCCATATGGTTTGTGTAAGGTACATGTAAGGCAAGGACATAAGTCACCAGGCTACCACATCGGGTCCAGAAAAACTTAAATGTTTTAGAGGACATAATGGCTCTTCAGGAGTAGTCCGCTGGTTCAGTTTTCCTCATGGGTGATATATTCATCTACTGTAGCTGCCAATACTGCTACAAATTTTCTTTGGCCCAGAGCTCTTCAGTTTGCTGAGAATATCAACTCTTCTTTGGAAGAATATGGTGAACATTAATACATAGAAAATTGAAACTAGTAACAATAACATGGTACTTGTAAATTCATAGGTTTATTTATTTATTTTGTTAAGATTTATCAGTTTGAAAGGCAGGGTTGCAGAGAGGTATTTTCCATCCACTTGTTCACTCTCCATATGGCCACAACATCAAAGGCTGGGTGCAAGTAAAGTCAGGATCCTGGAGTTTCATCTGGGTCTCTCCTTTTGGTAATGGGCCCAACTATGTGGGCCATCTTCTGCTTTTCTTGCCCAGTAGTAGGGACCTGAATTTGAGTGGAGCTGCTGGCTCAGAAACAGCATCAAATGGTATCTGGACATTTCAGACAGCAGCTTTACTGCTATGTCACAACACCAGCCCCACATTCTAGGTACTAATGCGTTATGATTTTGTTATCAAATGGGATGATCATCAAAGGGCATATGAGTGATATCTGAGGATGGATATGTTGAGTTCAGGATGATAACATTAGAACATGTTGGTAGGTAAAACTCATGCTGAAGAAATGGCTATATACTTTTGCAGCATCAAGCATTCTTTGGTGTCATGTTGTAACTGGAGGAAGGAGGAAAGATAGGCATGCTACTATATTCTGTCCTCTAAAGGAGGTAGGAGGTAGGAAATTAATCCAGCAGACCTTAGGGCATCTGCTTTCTTAGGAGCCAGAATGGACAGTATTGACTGAAAATAAATACCTATCTACTATCTAACCACGGAGAAACTGTGGGAGTATCCACTCATTCCTGTCATTTCCCACCGCAGTGCTTAGTAATCAAGTCAAAATACTACTTTATCCAGTGTAATTCTATGTTCACATTTTCCTTTCAATATGTAGAAAGTCATTGATCTCATAGAAGCTGATTAGCAATTTATCACACCTTTTATGACTCTCATTTGGAACCAGATGGTTTTAGTTGGAAGGATAATTTCCACAGTTTGTGTGTGTGTGTGTGTGTGTGTGTGTGTGCTAATGATAATAGCCTTTTGTTGACATTGATGACAAAAGAAATATGATCTGTACTGGGAACTTAGAGATAAATGGAGACTGAGTCAGACTCCCAGCTCCCAGAGTATTGTTAGCTTTTGGCTTTCACTTTTTTGAGGGGTGGGGGACTGAAATTGTTCCCACATAATTCAGATCCATCCATTTTTTTCCTGCAGTAAAATCAACAAATAGAATTACCAAGAAAGACAAGGGTTTTAACATGAACTTTTACATGTTGTCCTCTTTATTCATGTAATTTTAAAAATGAAAAATTTTTAATTTATTTGTTGGAGTTACACAGAGAGAAAGAGGTGAGAATCTTGTTGGTTCACTCCTCAAATGGCTGTAACAGTTGGGCCTAAGCCAGACCAAAGCCACGAGCCAGTAGCTTCTGCTACGTCTGCCTAGGGGCCCAAGCATTTGGTCCATAATCTTCTGCTTTCCCAGGAGCGTTAGCAGGGAGGTGGAGCAGAAGTGGAGTAAGTGGGAGTAAGCACCCATTTAAAAATTATTTTTACTAACCTTTTTGAGGGAAAACCAATCGAATCTAATTTCATTTTCATGATGTAAGTTCCAAATTTGCTGTGCAAGAAGAATCCCGTTCAGCCAGAGAAGTTACTGCCATTTAGGAACTAATTGACCTTGCGGAGAGTTGTCAATGGCCACGTATGGTGTCTTCAAAAAAAGTACCCTTTGATTTGATATTGAACACATTGTACGCTTGAACACATTTTAATGCTTGAGCAAAGAAGCTGCACACAAATATTATTGAAGACATGGTGTTGGCCAGTTATAAGAGGAAAACATTTATATAGATGCAACTTATTTATTTTCCACTGAGACTTTTGCTAAGAGATTGCTTTATCATGGGTCGAGGCAGAAAAATAAAATAGAGCATTAATACATTAAGAATTTCAAATTGGGATTCCTTGGAACACTGTCTCTAGGATACTTTTAATGACTACTTACTGTATTGATGGCATGTGAATTGAAGTCATGTAGCAATAAAATTTCATTTGAAGTAATTTTAAAATGTTAAAAAGTCTTAGGAATATTTCTCTATATTTTGCTTAAAATTTTGTTGACATGCATGTAAAAAAATCTATCCCCAAAGCCAGATATTGTTTGAATAAGTAAAACATAGATATTTTAAGTAATATGAAAACATTTTCACATGTTAATTGATGATGCTTTTATTTTCTATGACTTGTTAATTTCTCTTTGTAACTGTATAAAATAATTCTTGATATGATTTTTGTAGGTGCCTAATGGATAAGAACTTCGTTAGGATTGGGAAGTGGTTTGTCCGACCCTATGAAAAGGATGAGAAGCCAGTTAACAAAAGGTGAGTGCTGGGAAGGCTCCTGGTCTTCTGTGGCTGACCACAGCTCTCTTTGGAGAATAGTTGCAGCACTGCTTGTTCATTATATCATAATATTAACAGTTTTAGGTATACTGCAGTAGATTCCTGGATCATGGTGTTCTAGAACATTGTATTATTTTGTTTAATATTAAAAATTGGGCTAGGAGGATGATTGTTAATATATTTTCACCTAATCATTTATGTCTTTTATGACCTTGCTATTTGCAATGAGATACCTTGTTTGGTAACTTTCATTATTTTTGCTCTTTATCTTTGTTTTTTTTTCCCTTTAAAGTGTTATTTGACATAACTGTAATAACAATCCAGTGAATTAAAATAGTGATAATTTGTGTTGAATTGATTGGTGTTACTTAAAGTATGTTAACATGCCCTTGGCTATGGAAAATATCATGACTTTGAATTGCTTCTCTAACCTAAACTTTGAGCCATGATATGCACATGTGGATATAAAAGCAGTCCTTGGTACAAAACAAACATGGAATTTTGGAGAAGTCAAACCAGAAGCAAAATGATTATCTCGCGTAACTTTCAATGTAACATCAGGCTTAGTTGGGATCGTAAGTGGATGATGATCATTGTATTTTACATAGCATAGTACAATATTTTGATTCTGCTTGTGATTAGCTATAGATTATAGCTCCTGAAAGCTTATATAGCAGTCTTTAAGGTTAGGTCTTTTCTGTTCCTTTATAGAATTACCTGCTTTTGAACTTTTATACTCTAAACTTTGTTAGTTCCTATCAGAGATTTAACTAGTAATCTTTGATCCCAGATTTTTGTCTGAAAGCTTTAATGGAGTGGTTTTTGAATCTTTTCATTAACAAATACTACCCTGCCTACCCATTCCCCCCACTGGGTAAGTTAGCCATTGGCAGTTTTCTTTGCCAAATCATTGTGAACTTTGAAATATTTTTCTGTTTTAATACATTTAAAATCTTTTAGAATTTATTAAATATAGTATGTAGGTATCTGTGTGTGTGATGTGAAAAGTGTGGTTCCATTTATGGAGAATTTGATTGGTAGAGTAGGATTTTGGGTTTCTCTTTTATATGCAATCACCCCATCTGTGCGTGGCTTCCACATGCTTGGATTCCAGCACAGTGGGTTGAAGATGCTCAAAACTGTGTCTATTACACAAACTGTTTTTTTTTTCTTGTTATTCCCTAAGTAATATAGCATAGTAGCATTTACATTGTATTAGGTTTTTGTTTTGTTCAGAACATTTCATTTGTTTATTATCAAACCAACTATCAGGCATACTTTCACACATGTCCAGTTGTTGAGACTGTTGTGGTATCTTTAGCATGATATGCTTAGGTATGACTTTTCATTCAGCATACATATGTGTGCTATCTCAGATACAATTCCTTGTAGACCCAGCTTGGTTCTTCTCCAGTATATTGTCGTGGCTTTATTTTGCAGTTTTTATCTGAATGTTTTGGTGAATGGGGCAAATGTGTTTTTGCTTTTTGGCCAAGAATCTCTTGATTCTGACGGTTTTTTGAGAATACATAGTGAGGAAGTCAGATAACTCACCATGACTGAGGAGAAGATAAGTATGTTAGGTGTTATAAGTAATCTGGAGATTATTTAAAATACACAAGGGGATAAGAAATTACATGCAAAATCAACATTGTTTTATATGATGATTGGAGCATGCTGTGGTTTGGGGATGCTGCTGTGAATAGGATTGGAGCCAACACCTGTGACTCCCCCTCCCCTCCCTTTTTTTCCCCGTGATTTATTTTATTTATTTGAAAGGCACAGTTAGAGAGCGAGCAGGGGTGGGGGTGGGGCTGAAACAAGAGCTAGAGATCTTCCATCCAGTGGTTCACAAATGGCCCCAATGGCCAGGGCTGGACAATGCAGGACCCAGGAGCCCTTTCTGGGTCTCCCTTGTGGGTGTGACGGCCCAAGGCTTTGGCCCACCCTCTGCTACTTTACCAGGCATGTTAGCAGGGAGCTAGATTGGTAGTGAAGCAGCTGGGACTTTAACCAGCTTCCCATATGGGATACCTGTGTTGCAGGCTGCAGCTTATCCTGTTATACTGTCACGGTGGCTCTCAACTTTGAAGGTTTGACAACTTTAGCTGATTTATCCTGATCTATAACGAATGTTTCCTTAGAGTTTTATTTCCTGATTTTATATTTAACTTTAAATATATAGTGGACTTGGGTTTTCTACGTGGTTAGAGTTTTGGCTTTCCTGTTTATAAATGGAAGTGACAGGCTTGCTTCGGCACAATGATTTTGTCTTCTGTCTTACTGTGCCTTCTCATGCTTGGCGTGGGCGCTCATAGCAGGTCCCTGTGGAATTCACAGAGCCAGCCAGATCCTTTTGATCGTCAGCTCTTGGTGTTGTGTGGTGATTTGACAGCCACCAGGGGATAAAGAGAAAATGTAGAAATGAAATCAAACTGAAGCAGTAGCAATTAGTACACGTATATTCATAGTAAAAATGATGTTGAAAAGTCACATGTGGTGATAAGTTTTACAGCAGTTGTATAGCATTCAAAAGCTTTATAACTTTAGCAAAACAAATACACTTTTTGATAAAATTGTGGGGCTGCGAATCTGAATAGTATAATTGGATTATTTTTAAGATTTCATATTCATGAATGGATATGAAGCTTTGTCTTGTGTTGGATTTTGGAAGAAATTGTTAATGGAAGAATTGTAGGCAGAGGTGATTATTTTAAGTTGGCAGTTGCTATAATGAAACTCTGCTAGTTTAAAAATTTTTTCTTTTTATCCTCTGAGTGGGAAAGAGCCTTTGGTTGGGTGCCGGCTCTTGTGGGTGGGCACGGTGATGCTGCGGACGGGGGCTGGGCTTGAGGAGCAAGGCAGCGGATACCTTTTTCCTCTCTGCGAATTCATCTGGGACTAGCTGTTCAGTGTCTTTAAATGTGACTTTCCTGGTTTTCTGCTGTTACCCTGGAACATTACTGTTATAATTAAGTGGCAGTACATATAAACAAATTTATTTGTTATAAAGTAAAATGGGTCACCTTAATTTTTCTTAAGTTTAATTGTGCTTTTTGTACATGTCTTGGTTACGAGTGGAGAGGAAAATTTGCTGCCCAGTGCTAAATAAATTTTAGGCACAAAAACCACTATTGTAAAAGTTCTTTTATTTGAAGATTTTGATTATGAATAAAAGGAATATGGTTAATAAAATAATTTTCTGAGTATTCGGAATGTAATGATAACATAGATACTTAGGAAAAATAAGTTTACAAATAACTATTGCACTGGATGCTTTAAGTAACCAATACACTGTAATATTAGTGACAAATATATTGAGAATAAGTTTCACTATGTTAAGATTATTGACATAATTTCTTGTGCTACAGTCTCCTGGCTTCTTGACAACAGATAAATCACTTGCATATGGACTACGAATTGTTAATGTTTGTGATGAGATGTTTGCTAAGTCTAAAAAATATTCATGTGTTAAATATGTATGTATCTTGAATATACACACATGTATATCTCTAGAAAATTAACAAATAGAAAAAAGAACCTTGAATTTGTCATTAGTGCTTGTGACAACTGGAATCTAATATTCAAATTTTCTTTTTTCTAAAGTCTGTGTGAAACTTGGAAAAGCTATTTCATCCAGAATTCTCATGTGTAAAAAACAAATGACAAATTAGTTTCACTTTTAAAAGAAATTATTCTGGTCTTAGGGCTCTGTCTACTGGAAACATACTTGAATTCCAATTTGCCTTAGTTTTGGAGTATATTTTATTACTGTAGATTTGAAATCTCCACTTTAGACTTTGAATGAGATTTTTAATGACATAATTGTCACCAATAACAGTTTATACATATAACATTTTTTTCTGTCATCAGACACAACTTTAGAAGGTAAGTTAAGACAACTGCCAAGTTGATAGTCCTTTTTCTGAATTAATTTGCCACCACTTTCTTGTGATTAAAAGTATCTTAACTTTTGATCAATGTTCCAAACAGCCTTACATATTTCAAATGTTTTAATTACTGTCTCAGTGTGCCAGTAACACGCACACATGCACGCGCGCACTCAGACACACACACACACTCTGTATTTTATTTTGACTGTTCATTTGAATATTTCCCCATTTAAGTCTGAAATTGTTTGAGCTTATGAGTCATGGATTTAAAGAAATACATTTTAAAGTACAATTTGTTTGAATATATACTTCTTAGTTTCAAGAAGGATTTGAAATACCTTGCATGCAGTGGGGCTATCCTTGGGTTTTTACTCTGTTAGAGAGGTTGAGGGAATGCTTTTGTTGGGATTCCTTTTATTATTCCTGCTAGAGAACTGAAACTAAGCTGGAAACAAAGACCTCTTTGTTCACTACACCATCAATCCCGAAATACAGATTATCTTCCATTAACTATTTGACCTGTGGGACTCATGCAGTCCCGCTGGATGTTAGTTTCAGCATTTATTATTTCTAAAATGTCTGAGCTTTCAGAGTATTTGATTGTGTGGAAATTGTAAAGGCTAAGCATTTCCCACTCAGGCAGATCTATAGAGACATGTGTAGATGTTGGATAGTTGTTGTATAGCAATCTCCACTACTTTGTGAAATGCCTAGCCGACTTCCTGGTCCTTACCGGCCATATGTTAACAGCACTTTCCTTTCCTAGTTGTGGCAACCCAGGATGTCTCCAGATGTTGTCAGATGTCCCTTAGGAGGTGAGACAGCTCCTCGTTGATGGCCACTGTATTAGTCTTAGTGGGACTCTGAGAGTCTAACTCCTGTTCATAGTTCAGGATTCAGAGACTTGGGCAGCTTATGTCTCTGATTCTCTTTTTTCTAGGAATTCCATTCTCACATTCAGCGGCTCTCTTGAACTGAGCTGTCAGTAAGCCTCACGGAGACGGGGTTTTCTTAAATTTTAGCTGTGAAACGTGGTTAGATCTGCCCTTGTGTTAGACAGTAGAGAGAGACAGCAGAGCCTAGGTAAGTTTTGTGCCTCTACCAGTTTTCTGCCTGCAGTTTGGTATCTTAGTAGTTGTTTGTTTTGAAGAAAGATTTATTTCTTCTCATTGGAAAGGCATATTTACAGAGAGAAGGAGAAACACGGAAAGATCTTTCCTTCTCTAGTTCCTTCCCCAAATGGCCTTAAAGACCTGAGCTGAGCCAATCCAAAGCCAATAGCCAGACGTTTTCTCTGGGTCTCCTGCATGAGTGCAGGGTCCCAGGGTTTCTAAAACCATAAGCAGAGAACTAGACAGGAAGTGGAGCAACTGGGATATGAACTGGCGCCCATATGGGATGCTAGCGTGTGAAAGTGGAGGATTAGCCCATTGAGCTATTATGTTGGCCTCTAATACAGTTCAGTGCTTCCTACAGATTTCATTTGGAGGTAAGGACATGTTGATGTGAAAGGATCTAATTTATTGTTGCCTGCAGTAGAACTTGATGGATATTTTATAACAAATTTTCTTTTTAGAATTTTTATTCATTATGAAAGGCAGAATTACAGAGAGAAGAAGAGATAGAATCTTCCATCTGCCTGTTTACTTCCTCAAATAATTTTCTTGCCCAGATCTGGGTTAGTCCGAAGCCAGGAGCCTAGACTTGCTTCCAGGTCTCCCAAGTGGGTGCAGGGGCCATGTTCTGCTCTGCTTCGTTTGGCTATGGTATTTGTGTAAAAAGGTGGAAGCAAGGGAAAAGCACTGTAGATTAAAGCTAACATTTTCGACATTCTTCTTTTCCATTAGGTAGGAATCTTAATTTCTGAAAATAATGTTAATTCTGTAGTTTGAGTTTGTAGCTTTTGAGTGTTGAAGGTTAAAAATGTTAAAAACCCAATCTACCTTTCAACCTAAAATGGAATTATTTAGTTTTAGTAACTTAAAGTGTCTAAGCAGAACTGAATGTGGTTATTTAATGGTGGCTAATTGCTTAAATAGTGAAAATGACAGTAGTAATGTTTAGAAAAAATCAAGAATGAAAGTAATTTTTATGATTCTAATAATTAGAGGAAATTTGCTATTTAAATGTGTATGAATTGGTTTTTATACAAATTTGCTTTTTTAATTTGTATAGAAATTTTTGCTACTTCTGTCAATTTTTCCAGGAAAAATAAGAAATGTCATATGTTTACCCCTTTATTATTGAAATAAAAAATAAAACTTTTAAGGAGCTCTTAGAAATTATTGCAGTGATATCTAAAGCAGTGGCAATTGTGTTGACTTGCAAGCATCATTTAGGATTTTATTAATAGCTATGTGAAGTGAAGTGTAACAGCTTACTACTCATGGCTAAAGGAAGTCATGGAAAACTGTGTGTGAAGAAATCTGGTTTATCTGGTTTGGCAATATGATTTTCTGACCCTTTCTTCTGCTTGCAGCTACTGTTTTTCTTGATTATTCTGTTACATACTTGTGGTGTGTTGTTGTCTAGCGCTGTGTAGCACTAGAGCATGTTGTGGTGTTGCTTGTGTTTAGAATGCTGCCTCAGCTTCCCAGTCACCTTGCTCACCTGTAGGAGCCTGTGCATCCAGCCAGTTGGCCATCGTGGTTCCTAGCGTGGCCTGAGCTCATTCTTTCCTTGTTCATACTCTCTCCATTCCATCTGTCTGTCTTCCTGGCAACGCAAGTTTGGTTTGATCTCTCTTCTTTGAGTTGCTCCCCAAGCCAACTTTTCCAAATGCATCTTCTATATTTTTTCTCTAAATTTACCAATAGTGACTTTTTACTGAATTGTGATATCTGTGTCTATGTGTTCTTAAGCTTAATTATTTTTTATCTTTATTCTTTTATCTTTATTCTTTTTATCTTTCGATGTTAATTTCTAAATTGATAATTTTTGAAAAAATAATAGTATTTGTTTTGGTGCCCTAATTCCCAGCACAATGGATATTACAATTTAGGATGAATTGAATGGAATATACATAGTTTTCCTTTGTTAGATTCATTTATTTGTACCGTAGAATAAAAATGGATGAAAACTGAATAGTAACCTAACATAAAACAAATATTGAATTCTATTCATGATACAAATCATTCTCTATAATTTAAAAAAAATTTGTTTCTAAGGAAAGGTGTGCCCATGTGGTAGCCCAGCAGCTAAAGTCCTCACCTGGCACACAGTGGGAACCCACGTGGGCGCTAGTTCTAATGCTGGAGGCTTTGCTTCCCATTCAGCTCCCTGCTTGTGGCTTGGGGAAGCAGTCGAGGACAGCCCAAAGCCTTGGGACCCTGCACCCGCGTGGGAGACCCGGAAGAGGTTCCTGTCTTTGGATCGGTTCAGTTCCAGTTGTTGCAGCAGTTGGGAAGTGAATCAATGGATTGAAGATCTTCTTCTTTGTCTCTACTCCTCCCTGTATATCTGACTTAAATCTTTTTAGAGAAAAGGGAGATGGGGAGAGGTACGAGTAGGTGTGATAAGAGAGAGAGTGAGCAAACTGCTGGTCTACGGCCCCAATCTTCAAAGAACTGTGAGCAAACTGCTGGTCTACGGCCCCAATCTTCAAAGAACTGCAGTAACCAGGCCTGGCCTGGCTGACCTCAGATAAAGCCCTTGGGCCTTCATCTGCTGCCTTCCAGGGCACAGGAGCAGAGCAGCTGGGAAAGCAATCAGCATTGTTGTGTTGGAGTACTAGCTTTGTGATAACCCACTGTTCTACAGCACTGGCCCCAACTCTTTTTATCTTGATATTAAAACTGATATTTATAAACCTTGAAGATCTTTTGCTTGTAATTACTTGTTTTGCCCTGGGCTTCAATGTTATTTTTATTTTTATTGAGAGACTTGATCAGATTTGAGCAGTTATTGCAACTATTGTATTTGAAATAGCATAACATATTTTGGAATCTTGATATGCCTCTGAAAAATGCATAGACTTGAAAGGTCTTGTTTCTGAGTTACATAAAGTCTTTTTCATTTATCTGTGTATGTGTGTGCCTGTTTATCCAATCATCCAGCATCCATCCATTTATAAGTGGGCAGAAGAATGACAGAGATTTCCCAGCAACTGGTTCACTCCTTAAATGCCACAATAGCCAGTGCTGGGCCAGATCAAAGTCTAGAACTTAATGTGGTCTCCTCAGTGGACCCAGATACTTGAACCAACTTCGCGTACTAATTCACAGGGTATGCACTAGCAGGAAGTTGAAATCAAGAGCGGAGCCAGGACTCAAGGACAGGCATTCCAAGAAGTAAGTTGTGTCTCAAGGGGTGTCTTCTGAGTGTCAAAAGAGTGCTCAAATCTTGGCTTCTAAAAATACAAGTAATTTCTAGATACACTGGAAAAAGACAAATTTAATACTTCGACGTATACTTTCCTAAAAGGTAAAATCAGAATTTAAATGTAAAGGTAGTGAAAAAATGCCAGAAATTCTAGTAACTCATTAATTAGGGAGAGAGCGGTTGATTGTAGAATCAGCTAAAATTTTTACACATTTTGATAGCTAGGTCTTTATTGAAAACTTGGATTATTGGGACAGAATTGCTGAGTAGGTAGAAAGCTAGTGAATGTTTTTATGACTGGACAAAAATATATATAAATCTGCAAACGAATAGATAATTTTACTGAATCTGAAATTTGTAATGATTGGTAAGTGTAAGTTGTACTAAACACATTTCTGTAAGTCAGATGTTCCCAACATTATTGGTTCTTGATGTACTTAGTGTCCTGTCATTTTTTCCCAGGGTACTTTTCAGCCAACAGAAATATTTAACAACTCCATTTGTTAAATACTCAAGTTTAATTACTTCTACTATTGCAGATGTTTGAGACAAATAATACACATGTTGTAATGTGTTGGAATTATAAAAAATTTGTTCTTAAATAACTGCACATTTCCTTAATACACATTCATTGAGTGCTTGCACAATCTGAAACTTCAATTCATATTGAAAATCACTATTCTGATTTTCTGCCTACATGGATTTTGCTGTGTCTCCTAGCCACCACTGGAAAACCAGTTTTACAAAATTTGATCTTACCTAAGGGAGTGTAGTATAGTTTGATGTTGACATTGAACTCCAGTGAGCTAGTGATTTGCACGCTCCTTGACAGATGTAGTTTTGTTTTTACCAAATTCCCATGTGAATTTTCTACAGTGTTCTTTGGTGCTTTGATGCATAGTTTGGGAACTAAGGTAGCAGAGAAAAATCTATTGTACCTTCCTCCCTGAGTGATATTGAAAGGGCAAGCCGTTTTCCTTTAGCCTTATTTCAGAGTTTTGGATAAAATTTCTTAACAAGTATGTTGAGCTTTGAATCGGAACCTTAGTCTTTTTTAACCTGCCTGCTACATGTTGGTAGTGTAAGTGCTTGTGGTGGCATCATCTCTACTGTGGTTATAGAGATCAGCCCCTGCCTGCCTGCTGCTGTGTTGCCAGTTCTTTATCCCGGTGTATATACTCACATAGAGAATATTACTTGCTAACTGTTTTGGTCTCAGAATACTTTTATTTGTTAATAAGAACCATAGGGAGCTTTTGTGTATGTGGGACATTATTTTGTGGGTTTACATAAATTTTAATATGTAGTATAAAAATTAAGACTGAGAAAAGTTAAAATATTATTTCAGACCCAATTCTGCCTTATGTTAAGATAACCTTAAGCAAAAAGAAAGAGAAATCTGAAACAACTTAAAAACTGAGAGAGGCAGTGTTTGCAGATCTCCTTAAAATCTGTCTTAAAGGAAGACAGCTCTGTTATGTGTGTTGCGATATTGTGATGTCATCATGAAAAATTCCATTATATGCATGAAGAAAATAAAGGTGAAAACGATACATGATAATATCGTTTATCTTAATTTTATGCTGAAATTGTTTTGACCTGTTTTATTTATTGAAAAGACTGATCAGATTTATGTAGAGAAGGACAGAGAAAAAGATCTTCCATCCATTAGTTCACTGCCACTTTCCGGCCATCTGTACTTTCCCAGGCTATCAGCTGGGAGCTGGATGGGAAGTGGAGTAGCCTGGACACAAACTGGTACCCATATGAGGATTTAACTATTGAGCTATTGTGACAGTTTCACCTTTCTAAGTTTTTAAAACTTTTCAAACATTGTACAGCATATATAGTGAATAATGCATATACCCTTATTATTTTCCCTTTGCTGTATTCTACATAATGCATAGTGATGATGTGTTAAAAATCATTTCATATGGTTGTATAGATGTACCAACTATTTGAAAGTAAGAACTCCACACTTGTTCTGTCTCACTGATTTTGGAATGTCATTGCATTGCTATCTGTATATTCTTTCTAAATTGTTTCTAACAGCAGTTTTGTTGCTTGAATGGGCATTTAATGGATATGAGTAAAATAACTTTATGAAGTCCTCCCAAGAAGCTTAGTAGTATTAGGAAGATAACACATAAGTTTTTAGAGCTTAGACACTATGTATATGTGTGTATATATGTACATCTATATAATTATATCTGTCTGTAAAATAGAATATAAGAACGAAAACTTTTTTTTTTTTAAAGATTTTATTATTATTGGAAAGCCGGATATACAGAGAGGAGGAGAGACAGAGAGGAAGATCTTCCATCCGATGTTTCACTCCCCAAGTGAGCCGCAACGGGCCGGTGCTGCGCCAATCCGATGCCGGGACCAGGAACCTCTTCCGGGTCTCCCACACGGGTGCAGGGTCCCAAAGCATTGGGCCGTCCTCTCCTGCTTTCCCAGGCCACAAGCAGGGAGCTGGATGGGAAGTGGAGCTGCCGGGATTAGAACCGGGGCCCATATGGGATCCCGGGGCTTTCAAGGCGAGGACTTTAGCCGCTAGGCCACACTGCCGGGCCCAAGAATGAAAACTTTAAAACAGGAAAACTATGTGAGATTTAGTGAAGAGCAAAGGTTTATGAAGTTGAAGTGAGTTCTGACAAATCTGTAGGGTTTGGATGGCTTGTATAGAATCCAGAAGAAGAAAACAGCAGTAACAAAGACAAGTAACATCATGGTACCTCCAGGAAAGACGTGCTGGCTAGAGAAGTAGGCTTAGCAGCCATGGAAGATAGGAAGATTGTTCTAATGGCAGACTCTGCATCACCCCAAGAACTGCAATACACATGTTTGAAAGTCTTCTCTCCCTGTGTGTCATAGAGGTGTAAATGGTGGTGAGTTATTTGCAGCAGCAGTGTGTGAGTAAAGTCACATACTTGTACTAAGAATTGCCTGCACAGTGTCTTCATGTTCGTTTTTGATGCACAGTTGAGCTAGTAGTGATTTCGCTCACAGACAATATACTGTCTTATGCCAGAATGACAGACTACTAGGTTTTGTTTACATGTTGTTGTGAATTCATTAATATGGGCAAAAAGCATATTCAGGAAACCATTGTATGTAGCATCTTTATACCAAATTTAGAATCTTAATAAATATCTGGGAAACTGGAGCTTAGATTGTGGTAATTTATAGAAAACCACAGGTTAAAAACTTATGAATAGTTGCTTGTTAGAGTTTAAAAATTCTAGCGTCCCTCCCACCCCCACAAAACCCAAAAACTGGATAAAGATTCAAAAAAGCTTTAAAAGAAAAAAAAGCTTGAAAAAAACCATTTTCCTTCAGAGTTTCACAGCCTTGTCACTGCATTGTGACAGTCTATGTGTATCCTTTTCCTTGTGGTTCTTGATTGTGTGCTTCTGCACATTTTAACTACATGTTCTGTTTTTAGTCATTGCCTTTTGCATTACTGTCTTGTCTCCTGCCGAAGATTTTAGCATTTACAGTCTGTAGGCTCCTGTATTTCTTGAGGTTAGAATGTACCCCGCCTATGCAATTGAGAAGCACCTGCTCCTTATGTAACACATTTTTCCTTTACATTGTTCTCAAGAGTTAGCATAGTTCCTTTATGTGGTTTAATTAGTTGATGTGTACTTTAATCTTTGGCACCAGCAGAGTAGAAGTTTATTTCCTTGAGCCCCCAAGTGCAGGTTTGAATGTGTCCTGAAAAGTAGATTAAGATGGTAGGATCAAAAGCTGTGAATTAGAGATATTCTATAACTCCACTTGAAGTTGGAAGGAAAGGGAGCTAATACTTGTAAGCTAGGGCTAGCCTTTGTTGAAATGCTGTCTAAGTGCTTTACAGAAGTTATTCTCAGTCTCTAATGCATACTTGAAGTTTGTATTATTTGGGGGGTTTCATGGCTGAGGAAATGGGTTCTATTTAATCATATTACATGAATCTAGACTGTGCTAAAGCTACAGAGGACATTTAAAAGAACATAACTGCTGTACAAGTTGGTTGTCAACACTTTGTGTCTCTGTACCTACTTCAGTAGTCCTGGAGGATAACTGGCATCGTTAGTCTTAGTTAAAACAATAAAGATACAGAAATATAAGTAACTGGTCCATTGTCACACTTATATCGAGGGGTAGCTAGAACAGTCTGATTCTAAAGCTCATGTATTTCTTAGCACATGATAATAGATACTGCCTTCCCCCTAAAGTGGGAAAGAGAAATATAAAATCTAAAGTGTGAAATAATCAGACACACAAACAAGAAAAACTTCCAGTGTCTCATTTTTCCAGCTCCTGGGCTGAAACATCTAACTGCCAGCCCTGTAAAATTTGTCCTAGAGACCAGATACAAAGAGACCAAAGGGATCTCAGCCTTCCAGGTTTTGAAGGAGATTGCTAATCATGCTTTCCTTTTGTGAACCTTGCTTGCACAAAGCAGCCCCAAGCAGGATATTTAAATGCATATTTCGTAGGAGGAAAAAGGTTCCCTTCCTGGCACATTCTGTCAATTAATAGGCAGTGGTCTGCGCACTTGCCCTGAAGGGCTGAGCAGGCTGCTGCTCTGTCCAAGGTCCCTTGTGGCATGGCAGTCACATGGTCCCTGTCTTCCTCTAAAGCTGTCAACCTAGAAATCTGTAACGTAGTCAGTTGTCTCTAGTCAGTTTGAGTCTTTGGGTCACAGAAACAGAAAATGGGGTACAGAGAGAAAGGTTTTCTGTCTTTTTCTTGAAAATATACCTTAATTTTGGTAGCTGGTGTCAAAAAATAAATTATACAACTTGTTGTGGAGGACAAATGCATTTGTAACATTTGGCACAGTTAGCATTATGAGTTAGGACTGATTTTTCCCTCCTTTTGTATTTGACCCATGAAACAAGGTGTCAGAAGAAGAGTGTTCTTTTAAAATTCAAAAAACCAAGGCATATTTTAAATGTTTTAATATTAAGCTTTAATATGTAATACTTTAAGGTATGTGAATTGGAGAGAGAATGGAGGAAGATAAATACTTATGAACGATAGAAATGGGAGAAAACTGCTTTGATAAGCACATGACTGTTAGCAGTTTTATAAGGCTGTGAGGAAGCGCAGTGACACACCTTGCTTTATTCAAACATGGGATGGATGATGAACTGTAAAGCATAATTTCATGCATTCAAATCCATCATTAGGTGGGGCGCAATTGAATTAACATTTAGAGAAAGCGTGACTCATCAATCAGCTAGAAAACAGAAGGCAGTGAACTAGCCCCAGTAGTGTGTAGTTTATGGGAGGCATAAGATTTTAAGAGCTTAATCACTTTCCTGATATGTTTTGGAAAGCATTCTGATAGAATATTTCTGTGTTTATCTACCTTTCTCAATAATAGATTTTGGGTTTTCAACGAGGTTCTTTTATCTCTTTCCCCAATTTTTTCAGTGAATTGAATGTTTCCAAAATTGTATAGATTTCTCCTTTGCCTGTCAGTTATTTTCATTGCATGGAAAAAAATTTGCACTCTGTTTCACATTTGTGTGGTTCTGCTATTCTTTCAGTGTTGGATGAATGTGCAGAATGAGAGAATAGTGCGTTAAGACCCGTTCTTGTAGTGTTAGCTGTCCAGAGGGACGGTGATACAGTGAGCTCTCTTGCTGTTCATCAGAAAGCTAGAATGCTGTGGTCATTGACAAAAGAAACCAAATGAGAAATCTTTTCTCTTCTTACTAATTCATTGTACTTTTTGCTACGTTCCTTTGCCCTCTGTGATTTAAGTCCTTGTGTGTTTCTTAATATTTTTTTTTGTTTGTTTTTAAAAAAAGTATTAAAGGGCCCGGCGGCGTGGCCTAGCAGCTAAAGTCCTCGCCTTGAACGCCCCGGGATCCCATATGGGCTCCGGTTCTAATCCCGGCAGCTCCACTTCCCATCCAGCTCCCTGCTTGTGGCCTGGGAAAGCAGTGGAGGACGGCCCAATGCTTTGGGACCCTGCACCCGCGTGGGAGACCCGGAAGAGGTTCCTGGTTCCCGGCATCGGATTGGCGCAGCACCGGCCCGTTGCGGCTCACTTGGGGAGTGAATCATCGGACGGAAGATCTTCCTCTCTGTCTCTCCTCTGTGTATATCTGGCTGTAATAAAATGAGTAAATCTTTAAAAAAAAAAGTATGAAAGTAATACATGCTTAGGAAAATTTTAGGCCCTTTGGCAGAGTGTAAAAGTTAGGCAGTTTGGAAGACTGTTGATAAGAAACCAAAGTCCTGCTCGTGGTCTGCCACTCCTCCTTGTACTACTCAGTACAGATACTTGTTGTATGGTCTCGTATATTCTGTCAGAAGAGTCTGAGATTGTGTCTGTTCCCTAGCCTAGTTATTCTAGTGGTTAGGTTTTTGTTCTTCCCACGAATCCATGCTACTGCTCAGTTCATTTTGTAGGTGCTGAAGTGAACTACCTATCTTTATTAAGCAGGCATTTTTCATGGATTTACCAAGACATCCAGTCCATGAACTAATACCCAGTACATGGCATGTACTTGAATATTTAAACTCATTTTTGACCATGTATTATTTAAAAATACAAGGGAGTTAATGACTATTGCCACAGTAAAGGTCAGTGATTTTAGCTTCACTCTGTCACTGGGAAATCCGAGAATCACACTGTGTGTCATTATATAGTGATTACATTTTCCAAACAGGCATAAGTTTATGAACTATGATGTTTTGCACATGCTGGTACCAGAATGCTTATTAGTTTTTTTCTTTCAGTTGCCTGTTCCACTGAAAGAGAATTTTTTGCAAATGTGGACTGCAGAATGATACCAAGCTTGATTATCTAGTATCCAGTGCAAATAAAAATGCAGTCCCACTCATTTCATACCAGATCATTACTAACTTGTAATTCTAAAGGTGTGGTCCTTGTCATGTCAATGTGTGCATGGTGGGCAGAGGGGTTCTGATTGGGAACAGAAAGGTGCTGGTGGTGATATAGTTTGAGGGTAGCAAAGCCTGGTCCTTCAACAGAGTGTTTTCTTACTGGTCAGGATTGGGTGTGGCTCTGCCTTTCACCTTGTCATGAAATACAAAGTATTGCACAAAACCATGGCACACAGGTGCATGTGAAGCTTGGGAGAACTGGAAAGTTTTATGACACTCATTTAAGAAATTCTTATTTTGTTTATTAGTATTCATGCAATGTAATGAAAATATTTCTTAGGGTTTAACACTGTAGTTGAAAAGAGGGCGTAACAGATCCTTAACAAGAGTATCTGCAGAATGACAAGCTCGCTTGCTCTTTAGTAGATCAAAGCACTTCCTTAGCAAACTATTGAAACATAAAATAAAGATCTGTACTAGGTTGATTAACATAAAATCAAGTAAGATGTGGAAGCTGGAAACGTATGGAAGCAAAATTGGTGGAGGTATAAAGAACAATTTCCAAGCTGATCTGATCACTGAATTACATCAGTAGCGAAGCACTTTTACTGATCCAGTTGATTTGAACTCACTGATTAGAGTTACATATCCCAGATGATGGAGGATATTTGAAAGAATCATTCTATTTTAAAAATAAGTTTATTTATTTGAAAGGCAGTGTTGGGGTGGGTAGGGGTATTGATCTTATAGTTAGTTCACTGCTGAAATGACTGGGCCAAATTGAAGCCAGGATCCTAGAATAGCGTCTGGTCCCCCACGTGGGTGGCAGGGGTCCAAGTTCATGAACCATCTTCTATTGCCTTCCAAGCCACATTACCTGTGAGTTGGATCAGAAGTGAAGCAGTCAAAATTTTAATTCAGCACTTCTATGGGATGCTGGTGTCAGGCAAATGGCCTGTTGGCCTATGCTGCTATGCCACAGGGCTGGCCTGAGAAGATTTTTTTTTTTTAATTTTTTGGACAGAGAATTGTCATCCCCCCTCCTTTCGTTCTTTTATTTTAATTTTGATATTGTTTACATAATTGAGAAAGGTGCAGGAACTTGGGGTCTCTGATTAGGTGGAGAAGTGTGGAGGAAGGTGGGTAGAACAAATGATTCAGTTTTTTTCTTCTGTGTCCTCAGTGGGGGAAGTGGTGGGGGCCACTCCTTGCTATCAAACTATATCAGCACGGGATGAGAGACAGTCATTTGATGACGCCTTGGAGGCCCAGAAGTGGGGAAGTTTTCTGAGCATGTTTCCTGAGTGGTTTTGATGGTTCTGGGATATCATTAGCTTCATTGCATCAGGGTTGACAAAATCTTTCCAAGGTCTCTTGGCTGACCAGGTCCAACGTACTTGCAAACACAGGCCCAGGATCATGTTGCAAAGTTTGGCCAAGAGAGTTGTCTAATCTGTTCTGTTTTCCATCCTCTGAGGACACACTCAAAGTCCTCTGCTGGCATTGATGATCTAGCTGTCATGTCCCTGTGTATACCTGGGCATGCTATCCACTGCACAGGCATCAGCTGAGGAGGCCCAGTCTCAACACATGCACTCCAAGTTCAGACTACGTATAATATGATTTTCCTTGTGATTGGAATTTGAGTCCTGCCATCTAATTGGAAAACTTGTCTGTGATGACCTCAGACTTGACTTGTTTGTGCCAGCCAGTGCTGGGGCAGGTTCATTCTGTCATCCTGCACCAGTCAACACACACAACAGTGGATGCAGCTGCCTTTGTTAGTGCTGTGCCCAGCCCCGTTTCTCCTGCAAGCCAGCAGGTGTTGGAGCCTAGCCCGGCCCAGCCCTGCCCACCACAGGCACATCCGCGGGTGCTGCAGTCTAGTCTGGACAACCCCAGGAATCCCCACCAGACCTACCCCCAGCCCAGGTTTTAGCATGTGCTGCAGCCTGGCCCAGTTGGACACAGGAGTTTTATTCACAATGAACAAGTGAATGTGAGAAGAATGGAAGGCACCTCCTAAGTGAGTGTCTCTTGGAAGGAGAGACAGACACTAAGAGGATCTTTTTAAACCTTGTTTTTATTAGTTTGAAAAATTGGAAGCGCTTTAGGACATGAGTAGAGCCACGTTAATAATGACAGATGCCCAAGTTCAAATCCCGACCTGTTTGTTTAGTAGACTTGTGATTTGGTAGAAGTAAAAGTTATTTAACCTTTCTCAGTTTTAGTGTAACTATAAAAGTGAGTCAACAGTTGTCTCTGCTTCCTTGGGTTATTATGGGATTGAAATGAGTTGATGTTTTTAAGGTGCCTAGAGAAGTGACTAATTAATCACATATCTCATCTAATCCTCATAATAACCTTGAGAAGTAGGTGATAGCATTCCCAGTTTGCAGATGTTAATAATAAAGCTTAGACAAAGTGTGTAGGTTGCTTAAGGCCACACAGCCAGTAATGTAGGTCTGGATTTTAAATTCATTAAAAAATGTGTGCTGCGATTATAGTTTCCTGTTTTATAATAGCTTCTGCATTTGGACATCTTCCCTGATTGTAATAATATCTATTCTATACCTTAATGCAGCATGTCAGTGAGAATGATACTTCTGCATCAAACGTTGACATAGGTAAAGTCAAATATGTGTGGAAAAATAATCCGACATGATTCTAATAGGTCAAAATTCCATATTTGGGATTGCCTTACCTGTTCCTAATAAATTAAAAAGTGAGTTTTCTATAATTTGTGTCATGTAAAACTGGCTAACCAACTACAAAAATTGGGTGAATAAAATATACAGTTTGGAATATAGTCAGCCATATGTGAATGTATCATATACCTGTTTCAAGATGAAATAACATGATTGGAAAAGGAACCCATTGTAATAAATGTTCTAGGGAAAGTCTATGTTAATAGGAAGAATACTTAAAATGCATAATTCAGAATATGTGCTCTAATGTTAAATGTGGACTAAAACATCTTTGGTAACACAGCCATCAGAGCATGTTTCTCTTGGCTGTACTTTTAAGACACTTAAAAAAGCATTGGAAAAAATGTTTTATCTGCATTTTGGTGCTTTCATTAAGTTTTTTAAAGAACTTGGAAATCAGCATTACAGAAAAAGAGAAAAGCAGCAGACACATCGTGGATATCCTGACAGTGCTAAAAGCAAGTGTTTCAAGAGGGTTCTTTTCCTCTGTTTAAGTGTTTGACGAATCAAAAACACCAGTGCTTAGGAAACAAGATGCAGGTTCTAACAGTTTTGATAAGAGACTTTACAAGAAAAAAGTTTACCTGTCTCATCCTAAAGTGTGGAGGAAAACAAAGGCAAAGTATATATTCATATATATTACAGGAATAAAAATAAAGATGATGTAATCCAAGGTTGGGCCCGGCAGCGTGGCCTAGCAGCTGAAGTCCTCGCCTTGAACGCTCCGGGATCCCATATGGGTGCCGGTTCTAATCCCGGCAGCTCCACTTCCCATCCAGCTCCCTGCTTGTGGCCTGGGAAAGCAGTGGAGGACGGCCCAAAGCTTTGGGACCCTGCACCCACGTGGGAGACCTGGAAAGAGGTTCTTGGTTTCCGGATGCGGATTGGCGCAGCACCGGCCCGTTGTGGCTCACTTGGGGAGTGAATCATCGGATGGAAGATCTTCCTCTCTGTCTCTCCTCCTCTCTGTATATCTGACTGTAATAAAAAAATGAATAAATCTTTAAAAAAAAAAAGAAGAAATCCAAGGTTACAGGTTACTCCTACTCCCGCTTTGTTAACATGTGAGCAGATGGTAAGAATTGCAGTCTTCCTTTACTATAAACACCACCACAAGTGGGAAGTATAAAAGGATGTCATTATTTTACCTGGTAATATCACTTTTGATAAATTATGGCAATAGCTTCAAAGATGTAACTAATAAATGGGGAAACCCCTTTTTGTTTTAATTCTTTATTTTATGACACAGTTGAATAGGCATTGGGATTTCCCCTCTGAATCCCCTAGTTTCCAGTGGCCATGCAGAAATAATTGCTCAAATATTGATTTATATTTGTAGTCACATTTTTAATGCACTAAATATGCTAGTATTAATTAGGAATTTCAGATGCGTGTGATACTTATACCAATGTAATATAATTTACTGATGATAATAAAGCTTCTGGTCAAATAGTCTTTTTTTTAGCATGAGTTTCCACTGATTGATTGATTTGAAAGGCAGAAATTGTGTTACAGTGGATACCTGGGTCTCCCATATCTGATTTACACCCTAATTGCCCCCATGGTTGTGTCTCAGCCATAACCACTCTGCTAAATGTCTACTCCTAAAACATCAATTTTAAAAAAGATTTATATTTATTTTTTAATTAACGGGCAGATTTACAGAGGAGAAACAGAGAGAAAGATCTTCTGTGCACTGACTTACTCCCTAAGTGGTCACAATAGCCAGAGCTGAGCCAATCCAAAGGTAGGAGCCAGGAGCTTCTTTCGGGTTTCCCATGTAGGTGCAGGGTCCTAAGGCTTTGGGCTGTACTCTACTGCTTTCCCAGGCCACAAGCAGGGAGCTGGATGGAAAGTGGAGCAGTGGGGATATGAGCCGCCACCCATATGGGATCCTAGCAGATGCAAGGCAAGTATTTAGCCACCAGACTATTGCGCATGGCCCGAACATTAGTTTCTCTGGCAAATGAAGTTGTAGAACGAAGTTATCTATAATACTCTGATTCAATGAAGCTCCAGGTTGCTAGAATGGATTCATATATATTCTTGGCCAGTAAGTACCCCCCCATGCTCCCTGCTTTAGCAGATTCTCAGTCTACAACCAATGTGCTGAACACTGTGCTCAGTATTTTGTGCAGCATCTCAGATCAGTGGAAGGTAGGCCCCTGAAACATAGTTTGTTTGAATATGGATCACCATGACCACATTAAAGCTAATGCCAGTTGTAGTGTCCGTGATTGTGTAGCACACTAATATGCAGGTACTCTTTCAAGTCAGAGTTTAACACTTTGAAGGGGAATACAGACACTGGCATTCTCTATAGCACACATGGAAGTTCATTCCTAGTAGATAAGCATTCTGATTTTGTATTCTGAGAGTATCTGTTGAAAATGCTAGAGCAATAAACCAAGGCAGCAGGGGTCAGAAACCATATCTATAGGCTGATGCTGGCCTGTTGACAGGAAGAGGCGTTGTCGGTGTTTTTGCCACCTGCCATCCTTTAGTTGATGATTTTGGAAATCCTAAACCAAATACAAGGAATGTTTGTGTTTGAAGACTATGTTTGATGAATGGCAATCAGCAAAAACGTCTTACAGATCAGGTTATAAATAAATAATTTCAGTTGGTAGTTGTTTTAAATAAGTGTGTTAAAATGAGCCTTTAGAGGTTTCTCTGGTCTTGTGTTTTTACCATGTGCTTTGTTGTGCTGTTAGCAGGCACATCAGAGGCTGAATACAGGGGAACTTCCCAGGACTAGATTCAGTGTCTTCACCCTGTGATCCTCGTGTCAGAAAAAGAGGCCAGAATGTTTATTATTCATTCATTTCCTGTATTTATCTTCAGCAAAACCTGTAGAGAAAAAAAGGCTTTTTTTTTGCTCTAGGGTTTGTTTTTTTGTCTATAGTTGTGGCCTCTAAAAGTGACTTTGCTTTGATAAATAAGATTGCCACCTGACACCTCAGATAATCTGAAGTAATTTAGTAGATGGGATCAGTTCCTGGTAAGGTTTCTTTGTTGTCTCTGAGTCTTGCTGACTTTAGAGCATGTGCTACTCCCTTTAGCTCCCACTTATTCTGTGGGAGAACGGCTTCATTTTGTCAGTGAGTGGACCAGCGTGTTTTAAACACTGTAGCCATGCTACAAAGTCCGTTAATGTGACTTATACGTTTGTATGCTTTACTGCTGTAACATCAGTGCTATTGTTTGTGAATAAATTGGGATTCCCATTTTATGGGAAGTATTTATTTTCTGATTTTCTCCTTGTCAAGTTCATCACAGATCAGGCTAATATGACGTGTAAGAAATGTTTTAGAGGTGATAAGGAAGCATTGCCATGCACCGCCTACCATTTGGCTTTTCATATCCTTTATTCTGTTTGAGCATCTCCAGACTGTTTTGGGAAACACAGTCCGTCAAAGTGCAAAGGGACAGCAATGTTATAACCTTTCCTTCTCTTCTTTATTTGTTTAAATATTTCAAATTTGTTTTTATAACATACATATACCAAATTAGTATTAGTCAGGTAAGAACAACATGCATTCTGCCCTGTAAAATGCATTCTGCCCTTCTGCACCCACACACTTGGCATCCCTAATTGTGTTCCTCACATAGAACTATTGATAGTGTGTTATTATTTCATCGTGGTTAGTAAAATGATGTGGATTCAGTGACATATAGAGGTACATCTAAAGAATTTAGATACATAGAAGTGTACATATAATAAGAGATGTATGTTTAATTTTTAAAAACTGATTATTGCATGTAATCAAATGGTTGTTGCAGATTTTATCTCCCCTGTTCAGCACTTTTGATCTTACATTGTGGATTGTAGTAAAGTTGAGGTAGGTAAGCTTGCACCTGAGGATATCCTGCAGTAGAAGCCTTGGTTCTTACGTTGATGTTGTGTAGATTTCGTTTGTCTTTTTGCTTTGTCTTAGCGTTTGATGGTGTGCATTTCTGTGGGAGTGTCCTCGGGTACTGTTCCCTAGGCGGTGAGCACTGCAGCCCCGACTCGTGCTGACGCCTGCCTGGCAGTGCTCTGCCATCCTTACAGCCTTTCCTCAGTTCTTGTTGATTAGTTTTCACTGTGTATTAGCATGTTTCCAGAGTTACAGGGCTTGCATTATCCTTCAGTTAATTTTCATTTAACAAATACTTATCATTTTATTATGACCTTTAGCTCTTGCACTCAACTCTCATTTTATTTTGGCTGGTTATACGTTTCTAATTTGTGCTGCATTTGTGTTTGTTAAACATGATAGGGTTAGTCATCTTAATAAAATTTCAAGCTGAGCAGGAGCCTGGCTGGCTGTGGAGGGAGAGCTGTATGTGACTGCTTGCACCTTCTGTTCATAGCTCTAAGCTTTCTAATTTCTTATTGCAGTTTTTCTTTTGTTATTATGAAAATTTAGATATTGAAACTTCCTTAACTTTGGATTTTCGGTATTTTGTTTGGCAAATAAAACTCATAGGACTTTGTAATGAGATTTTGTAATTAATTAAAAGTAATATATTGCGTTTTTTATAATCATAATGTCACGTGCTTTAACATTTAGCAGTGTAGAAGTAGATGCTTGGTGCAATGAGTAAGATGCTTCTTGGGGGCCTGATGCAATGGCTTAATTACCTAATCCTACTCCGAAAGTGCTAGAATCCCATATGATCGCTCTACTTCCCATCCAGCTCCCTGCTTATGGCCTGGGAAAGCAGCAGAAGATGGCCAGGACCTTGAGACCCTGCACTCATGGGGGTAGTTCCGGAAGAGGTTCTTGGCTAATAGCTTTGCATTAGCTTAGCTCTAGTCATTGTAGCCACCTGGAGAGTGGGCCAACAGATGGAAAATCTTTGCCTCTTGGTCTCTCTATAGATCTGCTTTTCCAATACAAATGGATTAAAAACTTTGACTTGGAATGCTCATGTCCTGTATAAGGAGGCTTCCTAATCCAGTCTCCTACTAATGTGGACACTGGGACACAGTGGTGATGGCTCAGATAGCTTTGTCTTGATCCATTCCTGACTGGTGTGGATATTTGGGGGGAGTAAATCAGTGGATGGAAGTTTGTCTGTGTTTCTGTACTTAAAAAAAGAAAGACTTAAAATGTAGAAGTGTGCAAAATAAAGTTTCTTACCTCCTGCAGTCATATGTTGATCAGTAATGGCTTAAGGCCTAAGAAATGTGTAGTTAGATGATCTTATACTGTGAACATCACAGAGTGCACTTCTTGGAAATAAGACAAAGCTACAGCCTCACTAGGCCCTATCATATTCTGAAAATACCATTATGTATGTATGTATGTGAGCTGCAGTTAGTTGTAATATTATGAGGCATGTGGCATATGATTATACATTAGAATAGCACAATAATTATAATAAACTTCATTCCTCAGAGTTGCAGATGTGAGTCCTAGGTTAATCTCTTAATCTTATGAAAACAAATTATTCATCTTTGTTATTTATTAACTCAGTTTTCATTGCATGGAAAGTGAATTGTTTGGGATTGGTGTTTTCACATAGTGGTTAAAATTTCCATCTACAATGTTGGCATCCGATTTGGGTGCCAATTTTTATGTCGCTTGCTCCACTTCTGATCCAGCTCCTTGCTGGTAGTCTGGGAAAAACAATTGAAAGTGGTCGCGGACCCGGCGGCGTGGCCTAGCGGCTAAAGTCCTCGCCTTGAAAGCCCCCGGATCCCATATGGGTGCCGGTTTTAATCCCAGCAGCTCCACTTCCCATCCAGCTCCCTGCTTGTGGCCTGGAAAAGCAGTCAAGGACAGCCCAAAGCTTTGGGACCCTGCACCCGCGTGGGAGACCCGGAAGAGGTTCCTGGTTCCCGGCATCGGATTGGCACGTACCAGCCCGTTGCAGCTCACTTGGGGAGTGAAACATCGGATGGAAGATCTTCCTCTCTGTCTCTCCTCCTCTCTGTAATCCGGCTTTCCAATAATAATAAAATCTATAAAAAAAAAAAGTGGTCGCAGTGTTTGTCCTATTGGCATCCACCTGGGAGACCCAGATGATGCTCTTGGCTCCTACCTCCTGCCTCCCAACCCACGCCACTGTGGCCACTTGGGGAGTGAACCAAAAGATGGAAGATTTCTTATCTCTCATTTCTCATCTCTCATCTCTGTTTCTCCCTCTTTCTCTGTAATTCCTTCAAGTGAATGAAAGTATCTTTTAAAAATGTGTGTGTGTGTGTGTATATGTATGCATGTATGTATATTTCAAAGGGGGTTGTTTTCTTAGCTCAAAGACCATGTCATGTTAAAGAAATACTTTTTTTTTCTGGTCTTATCACTTTCACTGAAAAATACCAGTTTTCCTTTTTATGCTTCTGGGTTTCCATAGAGCACATGCTCTTTACTGTAGTTGCTGTTCAGTCTTACTTAGAAGAGAATGGAAATGTGCCTTGTCACTGAGCCTGACTCAAGGCAATTCTTGTGTCATTTTCCTCCTTTTTGCAGGCTGTCACACAGATTCTGCAGGATTCCTGCATGGTGGTTCCTGTGCTCTACTGAAGCAGGAGAGCTGCAGCTGATGCAGCGCTCCGTACTGCGCTTGTCCTCTGCCGCAGCAGAGCAGCTCATGGTTTTGCACCATTCTGTTTTTCCTCTAAAACTGCCTGTAGCAATTTGTACTCATTCTTTATTACCCAAGGGTTTTGCAAGCAATAAAATAATGTATCTGACTACTTAATGGCCTAATGTGATTCTCTTTTCAGAAAAGCAGCAAAGTAGAAGACCCCTTTCACTTTTCCTCTTTGCTGACCAAGCAGTATTAGGCCTGTTGGGAGATGCTTTTTGATGTGCTGCCAGATGCAGTAGGTTGTACTTCTATTGTGATCCTGCTTTCCTGTGATTCTTATAAACTGTTTATAAGTTAACCTTCTATCTGGTCAGAAGTAATGTTAAATGTTTTACATATAACCTTGTCTTAAAGAGATAGGATAGCTTATATTTAACATGATTTTTCAGCCGTGTCTTTAAGTTCTGTGGTGAAAAAAAATCAATATGACACTGATTGAAAATGAAACAGTAAATTATTTTCTTGCTGTTCATTTACTATAGTAAGCACACTGTGCATGAAAGTATATACGTGGTTGTATTTATTTATTTATTTTAACAGTCTGCTGTGTATTGTGCATTTCAGGTGAGTTCCGTACCCTCCTGTCCCCCGGCACTGGTGTGATGAGTCTCTGTGCTCCTGAGGGTCAGGTGGAAGGGCTGTAAGGAGAGCAGGCTGTGCTCTTGGCAGCTTAGTGCTGGGGAAGACACACTTTATGTCTTCCTTGTCTGCCTCCTCTGGTAGAGATGTGGAGTACTAATGAGACCCTGCAACCCCCTCCTCAGCCTCAGACCTCAGCCAGGCTATTGTCAGAGCTTCTTGCTTGCTCTGTCAGGAAACAGAAAAGCTTAACCCAATTAACCCCCTTCATGAAAATGTATCCCATGGTTATGTTTTGTGTTAACATTATTTTAGTGATCCACAGTTAATGATATAAAGCATATAACAAAATTCCAAACTGTTTTGGTTAAACAAAAAAGTTTTTTCTCTTGGAGATGGTGGTTAAGACAGCTTTTGCTTGATTAGACTTAGCCCCTATGATGTCCATTTTTATGGGTCATTGAGAATCGATTTTAGGAGTACATGGAATCAGATTTTTTTTAGATTTATTTATTTTTATTGGAAAATCAGATATGCAGAGAAAAGGTGATATAGAGAGGAAAATCTTCCATCTGCTGGTTTACTCCCCAAGTGGCTGCAATGGCCAGTGCTGAGACAATCTGAAGCTAGGAGCCAGGAGCTTCTTCTGGGTCTCCTGCATGGGTGTAGGGTGCTAAAGCTTTGGGCCTCTACTGCTTTCCCAGGCCACACGCAGGGAGCTGGATCGGAAGCAGAGCAGACAGGACTTGAACCGGTTCAAGTCCCGGTGCCCATATGGGATTCTGCCATGTGGAAGATGAGGACTTAGTCACTGGGCTACCGTGCCAGGCCCGGAATCGGATTTTTTATACTTAACAAAAATAGTGGCTTATATAATCCAAAATAGTGTGAAATTATGATGATTTTTATTTTTTTCTTCCCCAGGCAATAGATACATACCTAAAATGAATAGAAAAGTCTAGTCTGCTGGATTGCCTTTGGTGTGAGCAGAGGCTAATGTAGACCTTGTTGTTTAGGATGGGACATGTTCTCTGTTGTGTACTGTCACTTGCCAGATACCATCCTAAGGGGACAGATGAGCCATAGAAAAAAGTGTTCAAGTTTAAAGACAGATGCTTTTATTTGGGGCTATATCCTGTTGACCCTCTAGTTACAGTCTTGAACTCATTTAAATCAGTGCAGTATTTTGGAAGGGATAGCACAGGTGCAGATGTGGCACCCAGAATTTTTTTTTTAAAGGTATATTTCAGATTGTGGTGGGCTAGGTCTTTGTTTGCTGGTTCACTCCTCAACTGAATGCAGAAGTCTGGAGTCTGTCTGGGTCACCCAAATGGGTGGCAGGGGCCCAAATATTTGGACCATTTTCTACTTTTCCAAAGCCAGAAATGGAATAGCTGGGACAGGAACTGACCCATATGAGATGCCAGTATTACATTCAACACCAGCCCCTTTGTCCAAGGCCTCACTGCAACCTGGCCACTCTGGCAGTTCCCCCAACTGCCTTCTCTTTTCTAAACATATTGGGATGTTGTATGAAAATTTCCCAGTAGCCAGAAGGCGGCGGCCTCTTCCTCCTTCCTAGCAGCCCCAGGCGGGCTCAGCCTACAGTGTGAGTGCCCACCTTAGTTCCTATCTGCTCAGGGCCTGCGGGAGGGCGACCATAGCAGGGAGGGTTCGCCCTGATCACTCAGCAGCACCCCCAGTCCGCCTCAAGAGGAAGGCAAAGGTGGGCAGTGCTCAGGCACTCCCCCAAGCCACCTCCTCTCTTCAGCCTGCGCAGCCGTCCCTCACCCCTTCGCTAGGATCCAGGCGCAGCCACCAGAAACTGGGCTTTCCTCTAAGCCCACAGCACACACGTAGCCTGTGTGGCCAGTCTTCTGCCTCCAGCTGCCTATATCACGTGTTGAAATCCCTGAGACAGAACTAGTACTGTAAGATAATTTTTTTGTACTGTACTTACTATGTATAACGATTTTTAAAAAGGAGAATTTTGTATATTTTTTCTTAACTGAGAAAAAAAAATTCACCGGTGAAAGGAGGGCAGTGCTGTTTGAAAGCTTGAAAACCAAAGGAAGAGAATTGATTCAGGGTTTAGTGTCTGTGGATATAACCTTGTGCCGCTTTGTAATTTGGAGTTTGGAGTGAAGTTCCATTTCTAATACGTTTTCTGATATGCTTATTTGAGTTTTAAGATTTAAAGTCCACTCCTAAACTCATTTGAGGTCATTTGGGATGTGCACTCATTTGTAGTGAAGACTATAGTAACTATTTTAAGTCTTGAACATGATAACTTCTTATCTTAATGCTTATTTCTTTGTGATGTAGAAAGTGTCCCCTTGAGTCTGCCTAATTATGGAGTCCTGTGACATTGCATTTCCTACTACTAAACAATTAAGAATTTAGTGAACAGTCTAACATTAAAATAGACATTATTTATGATAGTGATTTTTTCAAATAAAAATGCATATGCCTTAAAATTGTTCTATGTATATTATATGAGAAGAAATTTTTTAAAAATATTTTATTATTATTGGAAAGCCGGATATACAGAGAGGAGGAGAGACAGAGAGGAAGATCTTCCATCCGATGTTTCACTCCCCAAGTGAGCTGCAACGGGCTGGTACGTGCCAATCTGATGCCGGGACCAGGAACCTCTTCCGGGTCTCCCACGCGGGTGCAGGGTCCCAAAGCTTTGGGCCGTCCTCGACTGCTTTCCAGGCCACAAGCAGGGAGCTGGATGGGAAGTGGAGCTGCCGGGATTAGAACCGGCACCCATATGGGATCCCGGGGCTTTCAAGGCGAGGACTTTAGCCGCTAGGCTACGCCGCCGGGCCCGAGAAGAAATTTTAAGACCAGAGCTAACCATGCATTATTAATGTTTAACTTTGAAAATAAATGAGTCGGGCCCGGCAGCATGGCCTAGTGGCTAAATTCCTCGCTTTGAACGCGCCAGGATCCCAGTTTGGGATAGACGGTGTTATCTAGTAGAAGGCTCACAGTATCTCATCATCAAAATTCTACAACCCCGAAACTTAAGTATTCATGATAGGTAATTCTGTCACTTGTTCTGTGGATACTGATGGCATCCCTAACAGCTTCAAGAACTAAATGCTATGTTGGCTACAACTTTGGGGGTCTGGATGCTGGGGATTTGGTCTCCCCTTATGGGTCACCGATACTACCTTGTTGTTTATTTGTACCTCTCCTGTGCGATAGGACTGTGCTGTAGCCAGGGGATTGCTACCTCACAGAGTTTCAGCGACTCATGTCTGTTGGCTTTACCCGTGGTCTCTGTGTTTGCAAAATGCTTGCTCTACTGTAGCTCTGTTCTTAGCTGTTAGGGAGCCTCTATTTCAGCTTAAATGATGCTATTAACTTACTTACTTCAAAGGTCATGTTATGTTGCCTGCTGGTCACTTCTGCTTCTGGGTTAGCTTTGTTTTGCAGTTGAATTTGAAGCAGGAAAAAAGATGATTTTCCTTTGCTGTAACTATTTTAGCTATATATGTCAATTTTGAAATAAATTCAATCACCAAGTATACATAAGTGGCTGTACTATGTTCTAGATTTAATAAATCTGTTGAATTTGAAAGGCAAAGAGGTTTATTAAGTTTTAAGGAAAGAAATAAAGGTCACAGTTGAAAGAAAAACCTTTACTTTTTTTGAAGATTTATTTATTTTTATTGGAATGACAGATATAAGGAGAGGAGGAGGGACAGAGGAAGATCTTCTATCTGATGGTTCACTCCCCAAGCAGCCACAATAGCAGGAGCTGAGCCAATCCGAAGCCAGGAACTCTTCCGGGTCTCCCATGTGGATGCAGCGTGCCAAAGTTTTGGGCCATCCTCTACTGCCTTCCCAGGCCACAAGCAGGGAGCTGGATGGGAAGCCGGGTTGCCAGGATTAGAACCGGGCCATATGGTATCCTGAGACATTCAAAGCAAGGACTTTATCCGCTATGCTATCGCATTGGGCCCAAAAGAAAAAATCTTGTATCTAATAATTGATTTCTCTTGAATCATTAATAATGATTTCAATTAGTACTCTACAATTTTATCCTAAAAATAATAGGATAAAATAATTTCTGAACAAACTTAGATAATTTCTAATTCTCATTAATTTCATTGCTACTTAGAGAGTTAAAACTAATGTGGTATTGTGAATTTATTAGCAGCTTTTAGAGCTGATTGTCATACTTAATTATGTCTTAATTAGGGCCCTAAAAGTATAGAAAGACATTATGAATAAAGAAATTTTACTTATGAAACAGTTAAGGAATGTTATATCATTAGTTCACAAGTATATTTCTGTTAAAAGTTTAATTAGTCACTCTAGCATGCTAAAACCAGAATGTACATATAGCATGCTATGGAAGTCCTTACTAAATTGTCACACGTGTTTTATGTAGTTGGCATGTTTCTTATTACTTTTTATTCTGTTACATGAATACACTAGTTTATGTATTTTGTGTGAGTGGAGATAAGGGCTAGGTTTTTTTTTACTTTTTAAATTTAATTTTTAGTTTTTAAATTCATTTTTATTGGAAAGTCAGATATATAGAGAAGAGAAGAGACAGAGAAGAAGATCCTCCATCCACTGATTCAGTCCCCAAGCAACCGCAACTGCTGGAACTGAGCTGCTCCGGAGCCAGGAGCCAGGAGCCTCCTCTGGGTCTCCCACGCAGGTGCAGGGTCCCAAGGCCCTGGACCATCCTCCACTGCTTTCCCAGGCTGCAAACAGGGAGCTGTATGGGAAGTGGTTCCCAAATGGGATCCTGAGGCATTCAGGGGGATGACTTTAGCTACCAGGCTACTGTGCTGGGCCCAGAGTACAATATTGCTTGTGTATAGTAGATTATTTTTTTTTAAGATTTATTTATTTTTATTGGAAAGTCAGATATACAGAGAGAAAAATGTTCCATTCACTGGTTTACTCCCCAAGTGGCTAAAATGGCTGGTGCTGAAATGATCGGAGGCCAGGATCTAGGAGCCTCCTCTGGGTCTCCCACATAGGTGCAGGGTCCCAAGGCCTTGGGCCATCCTGTACTGCTTTTCCAGCCTCAAATAGGGAACTGGATGAAAGTGGGCAGCTGGTGCCCATAAGGGATACTGACAGATCCAAGGTGAGGATGTATCCACTAGGCTATTGCGCCAGGCCCCTGTAGTAGTAGACATAGTAGACATGCTCATTTATGATAGATAATGCAAGCAGGATTCTACAGTGACTGTCAGTACAGGCTCCTACAAGTAGTGTGAAAACAATTTCTTCATCTTTATCAGCACTTGGGATTTTGTATTTTATTCTTTTAATAGATTTTTGTATTTATGTTTGAAAAGCAGAATGAGAGAGAAGTAAAAAGGAAGGAATTGGGAGAAAGAAATATCTTCCACCTTTTCTTTGCTTTTCCCAATGTGCATAACAGCCTGGGATGTGCCAAACTGAACCCAGGAGCCAGGAACAGCCTTCACTTTTCCCACATGATACTTGGGCCATCCTGGACGACCTTCCCAGGTGTGTTCCTAGGAAACTGGTTTGGGAGCAGAACAGTCAGCATATAAACCTGCAGTATGATTTGCTAGGCAGAATTCAAAAACTGTGGCTTAACCGTTTTCACACATTGCTATCCCCTAGTTTAACTGCATTGGTGTCTATGAGCTGTTTTGTTTAATAAAGACTTAATATTGGGCCCAACCCAATAGCCTTGCAGTTAAAGTTCTCACCTTGAACATGCTGGGATTCCATATTGGCACCAGTTCTAATCCCGGCAGCCCTGTTTCCCATCCAGCTCCCTGCTTGTGGCCTGGGAAGCAGTCGAGGACCGCCCAATGTCTTGGGAACCTGCATCCATGTGGGAGACCTGGTGGAAGAAGCTCCTGGCTCCTGGCTGCTGTTTTCTGATCAGTTCAGCTCCGGCCATTGCCGCTGCTTGGGTAGTGAACCATTGGACGACAGATTCCCCTTTGTCTCTCTTCCTCTTTGTATATCTGCCTTTCCAATAAAAATAAATAAATCTTTAAAATTTTTTTTTCATTTATTTATTTTTTTTAGAGAGAAGGAAAGACAGAGAGACGGGGATATTATATCCATTGATTCAGTTCCCAAATGACTGCAACAGTCAGAGATGGTCAGTTTCCCAGCCTGGAGCGTAATAGGTCTCTCGCAGGTGCACACGCCCTGAGATTTGGCCTGACTCGTGTTGTTTTCCCAGGCACAGTCACAGGAAGCTGGATTGGTAGCGGAGCTCCTGGGACTCAGCTGGCGCTCATGTGAGATCCTGATACCACCCTGGAGGCTAATTCTCCTATGACATAGTCTTGGCCCCTCTAAGAGTTTTTTTAAACAGATTATGCCTTTTGTAAGAGTTATGATTTGATAGTTGGCATCATTAATGTTCTTAAGTTACTAATTACTAGTGTGTATATAAAAGCTATTGTTTTCTGATTATGTCAGATAATATTGCTGTTATAAACCCATTGACATAAGATGACTAGAAACACCACCTTTCTAGAGCTTGAGATTGCATGTAGATAGATTGGGCACGCAGAGAAGTGGTGGGTCATACAGAGTTCTCATTGATTATTTCATTTTGTTGTCTTTTTAAATGCGGTTTTAATTATGACTTTTTATGAAAGTGTTGTACATTTTTAAAGCAAGCCAAGACTTTATTTCTGATGTATGGGTTACAATATTTTAAGAGTAGGGTTTGGATAATAGAGTTTAGGACAATAGAAAATGTTGCTGGAAATGAGCATAAGGTGACTGAATCCAAACCTGGGGTGTGTGTGTGTGTGCATTACACTAAGATTCATATAGTTTATCTTTTAAGTACATTGTTAGTATTGAAAAATTAAAATTTCACAATTTAAGAATATTCTTTGAAGCATATACTTAATTGTATAAATGAGTTTACATGTCGTTCTATATTAACATAGAGGTGGAGTATTTAATTTTACTGCTTTTGGGCAAGGCAAGCTTGGCTTCTTGTCACTGATGATTGGACTTCTCAATTGTGTTTGTTTTTTAATCTCACTTTCTGTAGATTTTATTTATATGTTTTTGTATTGATAGTTCAGAAAAAATGTGTGGCGAGCATACAAGCCTCATAACATTTTGGTGAGATTGTTATGTCAGTGTCCACATTTTATATATTGTGTCAGTTTCTTCCTTCCCTCCCTCCCTCCCTCCTTTTCTCTCTTTCTCACCCTCAGCTCTCTTTCCTTGTTTCCTTTCTGTCTTTCTCTCTCTTCTACCAACCTCTGTCTTACCTATTCTTCCTTCTATCATCCAGCAATATTAGAATGACCTGGTTTGAATGTTTGCAAGTTCTTACCAAAACCTATTTCTTTTTAAAGATTTATTTATTTTTACTGGAAAGGCAGATTTACAGAGAGAGAGAGAGACAGACAGACAGACAGACAGAGACAGAGAAGAATGTGACATCTGGTGCACTCCCCAGATGGCTGCAGTGGTCAGAACTGAGCCAGAGATGAGGAAGCTGAGCTTCCTCCAGGAGTCCTATTTGGGTGCAGGGTCCCAAGGAGTGGAGTCATCCTCCACTGCTTTGCTAGGCCTAAGCAGGTAGCTGGATGGGAATCCATACTGGATGCTGGCACTTTCAGGCATCCTGTTGAGTCACGACACTGACCCCTAAATGAAAGGTTTTGATGGTGACTATAAAAAAAGGAAAACCTGTGCATGCTTCATCTGTTTTGTCTGGCTTTCTTCGCCCCCCCTCGTAACACTATAAATTATATGTCACTCGATTTCATTATGTGTTTTTCTTGTTTAACATTTTAAGTAGTATCTCTGGAAAAGAGCTGATTTTAAAGGTATGAGAACTCAGTGTTACAGAAAGTATGCAGTATATTCAACATCTGTGCTTACTTGGCTATTAAAAGTCCATACACCTTTTTCATTTAAAAAATTTTCATTTTAAATTTTTTGGTCATTCTAAATCGTACTCTTCCATAGTGGTCTATGGACAATTTTCTCCATTATGCTTTAACAAAAAGTGACTTCAAAGCTGAGCCTCTTGCAAAAGAGATGCCTAAAAATAAAAGTGGTAGTTGTTTTAATTTACTGCAATGCCACTAAAAATAGTAGCATTCTGTAGCCATGTTAGTAATGTAACATGTTCCTACTAGAAGGTGCTGCTTTCTTTACGATGATAATCAGAGACTTATGTTGCTAGTAAAGCCAAAAATTGAACTCTATTTTTCATGTTTTTAAAGTTCAAGTATCTCATTGTAGTATACTTCCTTAGTAGTCAGTAATTATACAGGGTCTGATATTGAAACATTAGCTATTTCCCTGGGAGCAAAGCTTAACTAATGACACAGAATATTAGGATATTATTGATTCTTCTCAGCTTTAAAATACTCTTACAAATGCTGACTTTAAAAATAGAAATAAAAAATGAAAACATTTCCCTAATTTGACTTTGCCTTACTTCCTAATTAAATCATATAACGAAAGGTATAAGAAAACAAGTTTAAGTGAAATAGAGATAACTGAGTCATTATCAAAAATGCATTTTGTGAATATTTCTAATAAGTTTACTGTGTGTTGTCGCTGAAGAATTTATTTATATGGCACATTGACATGGTTAATCTACTTGTAAATGTATTTCCGTTTTCATTTCTATGATGTGATGAGCAGTTACAGTAGCCTTCTAATATTTTACTCCCTACTTTATTGATTTTTTGAGAGGAGGGGCCAAATTATGTTATTTTATTGCTTATTGTTTACATTTCTGGTGAAACCTGAGTTTTCTTCCCACTTTAGATTATATGATGGTTCTGAATATAATTTAACCTTAGATGCCTTGGATGAGTCAGCATGCCCACCTCCCATTTCCATTTTGCCTGGATGTGAATCCAGTGTTAGTTGCCTGCTGATACACACTCTGGAGGGCAGAAGCAAGGAGCCAGGAGCTTCTTCCGGATCTTCCACATGGGTGCAGGGTTCCAAAGCTTTGGGCCGTCCTCGATTGCTTTTCCATGCCACAAGCCGGGAGATGGATGGGAAGCAGGGTTGCTGGGACATGAACTGACACCCATATAGGATCCCGGGCATGCAAGGCGAGAACTTTAACTGCTAGGCTAGTGCATCAGGCCCAATTGCTTACATTTATTTATAAGTATGCCTTAAGTGATCTTTAGGGTCTTTTGCCATCTCTGTATGTGTGGCATTTCTCATCTTTGTTTGATAGATGTTTATCAATAGAAAACAACATAGAATGTTAATGGATGCATTTTGGCTTTATCCCATCCACAAGACTTAATCTGCTGATGGTGTTGTATTAGCTGGTGGGATTTCAGATTCTGTTGATGAAGTTATGATTTTCAGCAACAAACTTTGGGTTCATCTTAATTATGGCTGTGTTCTCAGATTAAAAGAAAAATGTAGCAGACTTGAGTTCTTTCCAATTATTTTGATTTTCTTAATGCTTATTTTTATTTGAATGCAGAGAAACAGAAATCCATTGGCACACTCCCCTGAAGGCCACAGTGGCCAGGGGTGTTCTTGGCTAAAGCCAGGAATGTGGAAATCCATCCAGGTTTCCCACATGGGTGGTAGGTACCCAAATCCTTGTGCCACCCCTCCCTGCTTCCCTTGTGCGTCAGCAGGGAGCTGGATAGAAATATAGCAGGCAGCTGCCAAACCAGCACTCAGATATGGGATGTTGGTGTTAAAGGTGATAAATTAACTTGCCATGGCACAGTGCTGGCTGCTCTGAACATTTCTGTGATGTGAGTGTCCTAGAGATTAGTGATAAATGACTCACAATTTTTTCACCTGATGATTATTTTATAGTCCACAGATGTATTTTTAAAAGTTACTGTAGTCTTTTTTTTTTCCCACCGAGAGATTTCTTCCCATGTGGCAGTTCCAGTCAAGCCTCTGTTCATCTTTAGCTGTTGAGTGCTCTTCGGAGTGAGGATTATCATGTAGTTTAGAGTCTCAAATCTTCTTTTCATCTATGGCCATTTGACTTCTCTGTGTTGGTGTGAAGTGAGTAGCGCACAGCTAACAATCATCATGTGCTGTGTTTGCTTGGCATTGTTGGAGCTGGCATAGTTCAAGGCAGCTATGCATTCGAGTTATGCTAAGATACAGGCTCCACTTGTCCGTGGTGAGTCTACATAGAAAATTAATCGATTGCAAACATTTCTTTTGAACACACTCATGGTTCATCTGAAATGTGATTATGTTTGCTTTGAAATTTCTGAACCTAATTCAGGCATTTGTAATCCACGGTGTGGCCACTAGAATGCAGAGTTGATTCTTTCTGGTGATGATTAAGCCCCAGGAATACAAAGGAGGCTTCCTTCCACTTTGGACCAAAGTAAAAAATGTCATATTGTACAATGTTTGTCATTCGTGGCCACGTGAACTTTCAATGCTTTCTTTTGCACATTTGTTTAGAGAAAATATTCTTAAAACATGAACATCTGCTTTACATGCAATGTTAAAAACCTGTAGACTACACATGAATATTGCATTGAATTAGCCCCGTTAATTAGGCTTCAAGAAAAAGGACACAGCTTTATGGTAAGATGCCAATTGGATGCCAATTTCAATAAAATACATGCCTTTCTTTTACTTTCCTTTTTCCCACTGTTGGGGCTCATCAAGTCATCCTGCTCTAGGTTGGGGTTGGGTAGTGTGGGGTAGACTTGAGTAGACTAGCTTTATTCTTGAGTAGACATTTTATTCTCAGTCAAAACAGATGGATACATGCATGCACACGTGAGTTGAAAAGTCAGATAGAGGGTGTACTCTGAGGTTTCAGTTGCCTGTTTTAATTAAGAAAATGATGTCACAAACAGTTGATTTTGCTAGCATGTTTTAAAGCATGCTCTACTTTTTGTATTAGATTTCTGTGATAGCACACTTCTTTTTCTATTACCAAACATGATTAAATGTGCCACACAGTATTAGCTGTGCTCTTTCCCCAAAGATATCAAATAGAAGGCAACGTGTAGAAGCTAAATTATTTGGAGAGGAGTCAGTCATTGATTTAAATATAAAAGGATTAATTGGTTCCTGAACCAGCCTGTTAAACTGTACTGTGATCTTGACTGAAAGTGGAAGAATTACAAGTGCACTGTCTGGAATAAATTAATACATTTTTCATGGCTTTTATCCCTTTTTCTGTGTTGCCTATTGTAATTTTATGTACTGCACTGTATTATATGCTTAATTGATGCAAAGGGAATTCAGTTTCTAATGCTATAGTAGGTTAGAGGACTAGAACCATGTGTTGACTTTGAGAGTGGCTCAGTTCTGCCAGGGAAGCTCAGAATATCTCTAGAATGAATGTTTCTAGGAGCTCTTCTCAGTGATGACCCGGGTTAGTCATTAAGTAAGAAATACAAGTTTATATTCTGTAAGGACATTGTGCAAAATACAGTTGATAACATACCACTTTGTATTCCTAAAAGAATTGTAATGATGCCCAGGGATCATTTGCTTTTCTTCCTGGTTATTTCTATTGAAACAATACGGGTTTTTCTCATTCTAACTCTTAGACAGATATTTCAGGCAGACCAGATGCTGCTTTTGCAGAGTATCAGTTTCATCTCGTTTTTTCCAAATAGAATAACTCTGTGTTTTAGAAAACCATGTTTAAGGCCTGGCACCGTGGCCTAGTGGCTAAAGTCCTTGTCTTGAATACGCCAGGATCCCATATGGGTGCTGGTTCATGTCCTAGCAGCCCCGCTTCCCATCCAGCTCCCTGCTGTGGTCTGGGAAAGCAGTCAAGAATGGCCCAAAGCCTTGGGACCCTGCACCCACATGGGAGACCCAGAGGAGCTCCTGGCTTCTGATCAGTGCAGTACTGGCCGTTGTGGTCACTTGGGGAGTGAACAATCGGACGGAAGATATTTCTTTCTGTCTCTCCTCCTCTCTCTATATATATCTGACTTTGCAGTGAAAATAAATATTAAGAAAACCATCTTTTTTCTGTTCTCATAGTAACCCTGTTAATACAAGGGCACAACGTTTGGTTTAATGGCCAGTATGAGAATTAAGGTATGTGTGACTTGACTAACACTTCAAGGTTCAGAATGTCGTCTCTAAGATACATCTTACTACATCTTTTTCTAATAATTGCTTGTGTTTTGAGTTTCATTCTTTGTGTGCTTCTCAGTAATCAGTAATGTAGGACAGTTAAAGAAGAAACAGCTTCTCTGAGAAGGTAGATATGGTCATCCTAACTCTTGTGTCCCTTAAGTATGCTCAACTTTCCGCTTCCGAATCCTTCAGGGATGGCAAGAGGTGCCTTTCTTGGTAGCTGGCTTTTTCATTACCAAATGCAATCCCAATATTGTATTGAGTTTTTCTGTAGTATGCACATCACCTGTTAGTGACTGGGGTGTCTGAGCCGAAGGATATACCATAAAGCATTGATGACCATGTGTGCCTTTTAGTTGATGTGTAATATTGATGTTTGCCATAATTGGGTGAGGGTCTGCCCTGTTCTTTCAGTGACTGAGTACAGATAGTTCATGGCATGGTGTACTTGAATTTAACTGGTGCACCAGTGATTGTTTTTAACTCCTTCCTGAGTTGCTTCATTTGGTAAAATATGTCTGCTTCTTTCCATTGTTATTTTACGTCTTGTTACGTATTTTCATAAAGATATTACACAATATACCCAAAGAGGTTCAGAAGTAATACATTAATCTTCTATTGCTGCTTTAACAAGTTGGTGATCATTTATTATCTTACAGAAAATACCACATCACAATTCTTGAACTTCATTGGGATAACATAAAAATGTTGGCAGGGTTGCATTCCTTTCAGGAGACTCTGGGGAGCGAATCTGATCTTTGGCCTTTTCCAGCTTCTAGAAGCTGCTCACATTTCTTGACTTGTGGCCCCTTTCTGTTTTCAGAGCCAACAATGAATGGCTGGTTGAGTTTCTATCATAAAATTTCATATTGACTCTTCTTTGTTTCTGTTCCATACTTATAATCCTTGTGATAGTATTGGGTCCACTAGATCAGGGAGGGTAATTTCCCTTCCTTAAGATCAGATGACCAACAACCATAACTCATTTGCAAATTTAATTTACCTTTGGTCATATAGCTTAACATACATGTTCTTAGGATTAGGACATGGGTATTTTTGAAAAGCCAAGTTCTCAGTGATAATAACATAAAATAGTCAGTGCTTTTACAACTCTGATTCATCCTAACATCCATAGTTTTAAAGATTTGCTTGAAAGGCAAAGTTAGATAGAGAGGATCATCTTCTTTCTCTGGTTCCCTCCTCACATGGCCACAATGGCTGGAGGTGGGCCAGTTGGAGTTTCCTCTGTTTCTGTGTAGGTGCAAGGGCTCAGATCATTGGGCAACCCTCTGCTGCTTTTACAGGTATCTTAGGAGTGCCTCAACAGAGTGTCCCTGGGAAGCAGCAGCAGCTTGCCCACTGTCACAGTGCTTGCTTCCCAAAATGCTTTCAGCATGTTTTTATAATCCAAATTATTAATGAACTCTATGTAGATAGTACTGTCTTCATTAAAAATTTCGTTAGGTCAAAAGTGCCTGCTTTGGCTCTGAACTCCTTTGTGGGTTGTGAGATGATCCTTTCTGAAATAGAAATGAGACATTAATGGAAATTCTATTCAAAGTCTCCAGAGGCTTTGTAGTAAGTATGTTGGCAATAAAGCTCCAACCCCATTCAGTTTATTTGAAAGAAGAGTGACAGGGAGAAGCTGCCATTTTCTGGTTCAATCACCAAATGGCTATAACAGCTGGAACTGGGATAGGCCAAGACTAGCAGCTTGAAGCTTTATCAAAATCTACATGGATGTTAGGACTCCAGGCACTTGGGCCATTTTCCACTGCTTTCCCAGGCACATTACCAGAGGGCTGGATTGGTAGAGGAGCATCCAGGTCTCATTCTGGCACTCTGATAGAGGTTGTGGTTATCTTAAGCAGAGGTTCAACCTGCTGTGTGACATTGCTGGGTTCCTAATATCTTTCAGATCATCATCTCTTGTATGTTTGTTTCTATTTTCAGTTGGATTTTGCTTGTTAAGAGAATTACTTTTAGCTATTAAGAGCCAAAATTTATTTTATTCAGAATTTGGATGTTATACTGCAAAACATGTAACTCTCTTGGTGTACATAGTTTTATACAGACTTCAAAAAATATAGAAGTATTTATCGTTTGTTTTTCTGTTGATTTTAGCCGTTGGATTTATGGTAGGGATAGGAGAGTTGAGATGAGCAGTGGTTTTGAATGAAAGCTGCACCAAATTTTGATTAAAGGAAAAGAAAACTTCACTTTTGATACAGTCCTGTGGCTTGGGAAGAATATGGAGGATAATTATTTGCTGATAAGAACATTCAATAAATTGAGTGTCAGCTCCAGATTTATTTTTTCCTTTTGTTGGTAAAACTGTACCTCTTTAGTGTACTAGTGAGTGAGAATTTTGCAACAGTTGAAAAGCCTTTACAGAACCTGCAGAGCTATAGCCCTGCCAGCTGCCAGCTCTGCAAAAGAGCTGTCTCTGAAGGGAGGCTGCTTTCCTGCTCTGTTGTAGACAATGTTTTAAACAATGTAACTAAAGCTACAGCTGTATAGGAAAGAAATTATTTCATATGTTGTTATATATTGGCTTCCAAAACATTATGATTCTGTAATGCTGTCAATTTCTTAGATGAAATGGGATGGAAATGAGAGAATGAGTATGTATCCTTTCCTCTTTTTTCCTGCTTCATGAGCTATGAAGGGAACTTAAGTGTGTGTGTGTGTGTGTGTGTGTGTGTGTGTGTGTGTGACAGAGAGAGAGGAAAGTGGGCAAATATATATAATGCAAAAATTAAAGATTGGTAAGGCTATCGATGGATAGTGCAGTAGTAGAATGTGGAGAAATAACACTCAATGAAAACAAAAGAACCCCGTTCCTTGCAGCACTTCTTGTTAGCGTATGTTCTTGTTTTGCTTTTGTCTGTTTGGCCTTGTGGGTGATGTCCTGTTCGCTGTTGTTCACCTGATGAATGATGGTGTATTGGAATTCCCATCTGTGTTAGACTTTCACCATGAGCTGGGCATAGGAGTTGAGGCAGATGTCAGAGGTCTGAACCCATGTGTCTTTGTTGTTGGCAAGCTCTGTACCGTGACTGCCACTCAGGCTTTCCCTTGGCTGTCAGAATCTGTCATAAGGGTTACAGGTTTTTGTAAAACATAAGCAAACATTCATGATTTTAAGATGTGCTATGAAAACTTTGTGTGATTTGGACATATATTACATTTGCATGTAACTACAGGAAACTAGAAAAAGGTTTATATGATCACACAATCTCAAGTGTTAGCTGTTTCAGTATTACTTGATTCTTTATTATTGTTAATAATACATAATCTCCTAACATTTTCAAGAAAAAAGGTGAGAAAAATTAGTTAATCCTTTATTGTTCTTAATAATACAGAATACAATAATATTAAATGAGGAGATTAAGTGATGGAATATTCAATGCCCTTTTCCTCCCCTCCCTGTATTAAAGTATAGGCATGGGAGGTGGAGTCTGAAAGCTTTTGTTTCATACTTAAAATACAAAATTCCAAGCATGTGTTAGAGTGAGCAAAAAAACACTTGGCCTGTGGTTATAGGTTACCTGATACAAGCATTGCTTTCATCTGTGTGTCCTTCAAGCCTCACTCTTGTGGAACTTTTAAGGTGCTATCTAGAGAGACTGACTAAGGAATCTGGTCTAGTCGCATAACCTCAGGAGATGTTAGTGAGTACACTTGGTTTTGTGTCTGTTGGCTTCTGGCTAGAGCAGTTTTGTTTTGGCACCTTGAAAATGACGTTACTTTGCTTGATAAATTAAGTGACAGCCTCCACACCAGGATGAACATCAGTTTGTTTAGGCCATCAAGGTTTCGGGGTCAGTGTAGGTGTGCTGCAGTGGTACCATTGTGGTCCTGGGAACAGTGCCTGTGATATGAAAGAAGGTCTACGCCCTGTAAGTGCCAGATTAACTGCCAGGGAACTAAAGATGAAAGGGAACAGTTTAATTTTGCTCACATCTGTTCATATGCAGTTATATGTGTATGTTTATAGCAGTAAAGTATTTAACAAGGAAATTGTGTATGTAGTCTAACATTGGTGATTTTTAAAAGGTTATTATTCATAGAATTGATAGTGTAATAATTAAGAGACAAGTGCTATCTTGGAAAAATTACATGCAATTAACTTTCTGGAATATTTTCATTGCTTCGCAAGCACCTTTACTTTATGATTTAAAGGGAAGATATATAAAGATAACATGAAGGAATAAAAGCACCTCAGAATTGCACAAAATAATCAGATCTTGTTCTTTGGATATTGTAACAATGCCATTCACTCTTAAAAAGGAGAGGAAAGTTAAGTCCTGTCCATTAGGAGAAATCTCGTAAGTACAAAATCTCAACATAATCTGCCAAAGTAAATCATGTATTTTTAAGAAAAAATAAATGATAAAGTCACATTAGCAGGCTGTTCCCATATGAGGACCTATAGAGTGAGACAGATTACTTCTGGCAAGAGGTTTGGTTAATAACAACTTGGAAAATTTTAAGCTGATAAGTTCATAATACAGAAAGCGTTTAGATAAAATCATCCCAGTGTATTCTGCATTGTGAATCTGTTATCAAAACACTTTTAACACCATGAAAAGAACTAGTTTATTAATATTCATAGTGCTTTTTGAAAGCACTTATAATAGTTGCATTCTGAAACTCAGTGTAGGAAGGGATATGTCTTTTTCTTCTAGATTTTACAATCATAAGAGAATAAATGGTCTTGTTTGCATTTTTGCAGATTTTTGTAACTGGCTACTCCAATTGTGACCTTTATTAACCCCTTCTGCTCTAAATAAATATTCTTAAAAGGTTTAAATGATAACTGGAAATTACATAGAGACTTTTATTTTTCTAATATTTATTCATTTTTTTTTTTTGGAAAGGCAGATATACAGAGAGGAGGAGAGACAGGAAGATCTTCATCCATTGATTCACTCCCCAAGCTGCTGCAACACTGGAACTGCGCCGATCCAAAGCCAGGAGCCAGGAGCTTCTTTGGGTCTCCCATGCGGGTGCAGGGTCCCAAGGTCTTGGGCCATCCTTGACTGCTTTCCCAGGCCACAAGCAGGGAGCTGAATGGGTAGTGGAGCCACCGGATTAAAACCAGTGCCCATATGGGATCCCGGGGCTTTCAAGGCGAGGACTTTAGCCGCTAGACCATGGTGCCGGACTGAAGACTTTTATTAATAACTGAACTTGCCATTTAAAAACTGTTCACTCTGTGCATTAGCAATTATCCACATGATGGGATTTTATCAGAAAAGTAATTTATTCTTTGGTTGCTGCAGCATTTGCGTTCTTGCTCATTGTTGGGTGCCTTGTGTTAGGTGGTGGGATGCAAGGACAGACACAGTTCCTCTTCTCTGGAGCTCACATTATGTTGGGGAGACCAGCAAGGTAAATTGGCAGTGTGTTTGAGGAAAGTTGATACAACCATACACCTTACAGTACGTGTTAGAAAGATTAAAAAGAACCAGTCCCTTAAGGCATTTGCTAAAGAGAATGTTCCAGTGCTTTGTGCATCTCCTCCTTTTTCCTTCTGCACTAGTCTCCTTTCCAGCCCAGGGAATGCAGGCTGCTTGAATATGTACTTTAACTGAGATTTTTAAAAATAATGTATTTCTGTAGTGATTATCTCCTTATTGGTGTTTTTTTTGGGGGCACTTAAGATGACATTTTTTGTAAGCAAACTCCAGATATATATTCTGGTCTTTGTTTTATTCTTCAAAATTCCCATACTGATTGTTTAAAAATAAAATTTGGTAGGCATAAAATGATAGAACAAGCCTCTATAACATTCTAAATGTGTTTTCCAATACTATGATTGTTGAATGTGACTGTAAAAACCAAATCTCGGTTGAATTCACACATACACAGTCACATCTGGACTCCCTCAGTTTTTCCCAGTCATTGTCTCCCTCTCCTTCTCCTCCCCCATTTCCTTCTTCTTCACCTATCTCCATCCCTCCCTTTTCTCTGTTGGCTCTCTTGCTCGCTCCCTCTAAGTTTTTTGTTTCCAGTAAGTAAACAAACATGCTATGAGAGGGCTTGTTATGGGCCGACTGACTGTAATGTGAACAAAATAGGTATTTCCATAATTAGAGCCTTAATAGTTTTGGTGTAGGGATGGCCAATTGATAAAGTCTATGAGAATAATGCAAAATCTGAAATACTCAGAAATTTGAATCACTTATACCCAACCTGCAGTTTACAAATTGTTTGTAGATGCACAATGTCTCTGAGTGCACTAGGGATGCTAATGGGTTAATGAGTGCTGTGAGGACAAAAATAGGGAAGGGAACTGTGTGTGTAGGAAGATAACTTTCAATTATGTGATGAGGCTGAAGGGTACCTTTTTTTTTTTTTTTTGAAGATTTTATTTTTATTAGAAAAGCAGATACACAGAGAGGAAAATCTTCTATCTGTTGATTCACTCCCCAAGTGGCCACGGTGGTCTGAGCTGAACTGATCCAAAGTTAGGAGCCTGGAGTTTCTTCCATGTCTCCCACGTGGGTTCAGGGTCCCAAGGCTTTGGGCTGTCCTCTTCTGCTTTCTAGGTCACAAGCAGGGAGCTGGGTAGGAAGTGGGGCCACCAGGATTAGAACCTGGGTCCTTATGGAATTCTGGCACTTGCAAGGTGAGAACTCTAGCTTTTAGGCTATCGTGCTGAGCCTGAATGGTAACCTTTAAAGACTTGGAGGAAATGAGGTCCAGAGCCCTGTTGATACTGGAGGAGATGGGAGTTCCAGGTAAAAGGAAGAGAAAGTGCAAATTGTGATTCCTTTGTTTGCAAAATAAGTAGGAAAACGTAGGTGCTGAATGGAGCGAGGAAAGGGAAGAGAGAGCTAAGTAATGGGCTGATGTTGGGTCTTTATATTTTGAGGCTTCATTATAAACACTGTATGATCAATAACTGATGAGTAGTTTTATCTGTGAAGTGAATTCTTAAAAGTGATGTCACTAGGTCATAGAGGAATTATAGTTTCTGGTGATAATTTTATCCCCAACTTATTGTTTCATGTAATATTATGGGATTAAAAAGAATTTAATAGCTGGGAAAGGACTGAGATACTGTCATATCCAGAAGTCATTGTGCCAGGAGCAGCTGCAACAATACTTGAGAACCTGTTAGAAATGCCTTGTGACCCAGCTGGGAAAGATAATGACTGTGGCCCCATCATCCTGTTTGAGTGCCTCTTCAAATCGGTTATAGAAGTACCGATTTGTGGTGCCTAGCTTGACTTCCCAGATCAGAGCCTGTGGGGAGCCGGAAGTCTGTACTGACGTTTGTTTTTACGTATGAGGAATTGTGATCAAAGAGATCAGAACTTGGCAAACATTATATATAAGTCCTAGTGACCTCTGTGATATTTCCAGCATAACTTCTAATTGTTCTTATTTCGTTGCTCTAAAAATGGTTGTGTTTTTAGAATTTCCAATACACAAAGTAGATCACTGATTTCATTTCTTATCTGTTTCATTTATGGTTCTCAAATTTTTAGGGATATAGCACATGATTGGACACAAGTTGGAGATTTTCATAATAATTCTTTAGATTCAGATGACCTTTGAACCAAACTATGCTATTGTTCCCTTTTATTTTGCAAATACAAAGGAGTAGTTTTGGTTGCTTCTTCAACTCCTTTCCATTCCTCTGGAATTTGACAGTCCCTCTTTGTATGTCCATGTCTTTGCCTCTTGCCTTATATCGTCATTTTCTGCTGCTGAATCCCTGCTTTGTTTTTGTGCAGTACATTCCAAATGGAAGAATTTTCTGCACTTTTGCCTTCTTATGGCATTTTATTTATTTGTGGTCTGTGCCTGGATTTTTAAAATTTCTTGTTTTCCTATCGGTTCTTCGCTAGCACATATAGTCCCGTAGGACAGGGATCATGTTTTATTCAGTGTCACTTTAGGAGTCTCACACCCTTCTATGTACATGTTTGTTAGTGGGTAAGTGTTGGTTGCATTTGTCCTTCCGCACAGTTGGATGTTGAAGAACATTCCAGGACTACACTTTGCATCAGTACTTGCTCCAGCTTACTGATGCTGTTGACTTCTTTAAGTAGTATTGGGTAATGGGCATGAGTGGATGAGTCAGCGCAAACCCCTCAAGTAAAGCTTCCATCTGAAAAATTAGCCAATCCACCACTACTGCAATATACTTATTACATAATATATGCCAGACATATCATGCATTGGAAAGAAAAGTCTTTAAAAAATGTACTCCTATTGTAATTTTGAAATTAGTTCTTTCCACATAACTTTGATTTTATCCTTTTTGGGCTAGTTGTGTGGGAAAATGGGGGAGTGGAACACTTCAATCAAATTTGTGAGCAGAAGCAAATGGTAAAAATTAAATTGGATAGATAATTCACCCACTTAGGGACTTGTATTGCCTTAACACTGGCGTATTGGAAATTTTTAGTACTCTCTTTAGAGCATCAGGTTCGTCCTTACTGCAATGTAAACTTTATTGCTGTATTGAACCAGACATAAGCAAACAGTCCCTAGAATCAGTGGATGTTTCACACCTACCTCAGGACTCAGCTTTCCATCTTGTTTGTGAGCCACTTTTTTATAACAGCCCTTTAGATATATCTTCATTTATTTGTCTTTACCCAGTTTTTAGTGCTTGTGACCTGTGAAACATTGAGATAGTAGAAAAATGTAGTTTGTTATTTATCCTTGGTGGTTTACAGTTGGCATATTTGATTTTATCCAAATGAAGTTCAAAGCATTCTGCATCATAACTTTCAAAAATTTAGAATGTAGCTTGCCTAATTTTTAGATTTCTCAACAAGTTATTGTTAGATTATTTGTCCACAATCAATTCGAAGTTTGTTCTGTCCAAAATTAAGTGTCTGGTTTGCTAGATGATCAGTAAAGTAGGACTGAACTTTACTTTTTAAAAAAGACATGGGTCTGGTGCTGTAGCCTAGTGGCTAAAGTCCTTGCCTTGTATGCATCAGGATCCCATATGGGAGCAGGTTCTAATCCTGTCAGCCCTGCTACTCATTGTGGCCTGGGAAAGCAGTAGAGGACGGCCCAAAGCTTTGGGACCCTGCACCTGCATGAAACACCTGGAAGAGGCTCCAGGCTCCTGGCTTCAGATCAGCTCAACTTCGGCCATTGTGGCCACTTAGGATGTGAATCAGTGGATGGGAGATCTTCGTCTTTGTCTCTTATTCTCTTGGTATATCTGACTTTTCAATAAAAATAAAATAAATCGAATTCCCCTCTTTTTTCTTCTAGTGAGCATTTGTCCTGTGCTTTCACATTTTTTCTTCATGGGGAAAGTAATGTATGCACCAGTGTGGAGATTGCCCAACACCAGCCCATCTATTTGATCAATGAGGAACACATACACATGGCTCAGTCTTCACCCGCACCATTTCAAGGTAAGTCTGTGACGACTTCCTGCCCTCCGCCTCGCCACGTCCGCCAAGTGGGTTATGGTTGCCAGCAATGCTTTGCAGGAGGAATTTCTCAAGTGGACAGTTTAAAGCTTAGGCCAGTTTTTAAAGGCGACCAACTTACAGTTAAGTAGTGTTAAGTAGTGTTAGATTGCTACATTTTTTCCTGCAGTTTGTCATGTAGAAGACAGATGATTATGTTATATGTGAAATTATGGAAGAATGAAATTTAGAGATTTTCTTTCAGAACAATACAATAAATATTACAAGAGTATAATCTGGTGAGAAATTCCAAATCTCATGAAGGTTTTTATTGTTCTGTCTAACACAGTTTCAGAAATATAATAATGCTTTATAGATTGCTATTTACTGTAGTATTTGAAATTTTACACTATGCACAGTAACTGGGAATTCTAAGAGATTTTGTCTCTGGATTTCAGAATTTTCTGTGAATAACAGTTTTTAGATGTTATAATAATATTAGGTTGGATAAGTCTTTTTTGCTTCTTTTTTCATGCCATTACTGAAATTGAGAAAATCACGATTTTTTTTAAAGTATCATTTATTCTGCCTTACCCAGCCGTTAATAAGGAGCTAAATTGGAAGTGGAGTAGCACCCGTATGGTGCTGATATCACAAACAGCTGCTTTAGGGCCCGGCATGGTAGCCTAGCAGTTGAAGGCCTTACCTTGCCTGCTCTGGGATCCCATCTGGGTGCTGGTTCATGTCCTGGAGACCATGCTTCCCATCCAGCTCCCTGCGCCAGCATGAGAGACCTGCAAAAAGCTCCAGACTTCTGCCTGTGGATCAGCTCAGCTCCGGCTGTTGTGGCCAGTTGGGAGTGAATCAGTGGACGGAAGATCTCCCTGTCTCTTTGTGTGTCTGACTTTCCAATAAGACAAATAAATAAAACAATCTTTTAAAAAAATAGCTGCTGTACCCTTTATACCTCAATACTGTTTACCAAAATGCTGGTATTATAACAGACAACTTAAATATTTTAATTTCTATAATAGTCTCTTAAAAGTGTTTAGCCTCCATTTTATTCGTGATTGAATTTTGGTTTCTGTATTTTAATTTAACTTTAAAAAAAGCATCTGATTCTTGCCTTAAAGATAATTAAGCCTCTTTTTTTTCTCCTTTATTCAAAGCAGCATAATTATCAATTGACCACATAAGAGTTGTATAGTTTACTGATTTTTGTGGTGGTTTCTTTTTTTCTTTTTCTTTTTTTTTTTTTTTTTTTGTTTTTTGTTTTTTGGACTAAGGCTTGAGATCACATATAAGACTTTTTTGGGACACTGTCTTCCTTCTTTCTCATGATTGGTGTTTAAGGCAGGTGCTAGCCTACAGATAATTATGCTGAACATAGTTATCCAAATTTATGCGGGGATTTCCTATTTTTTTCCAAAAAGCATTTTATTTTGATTTTGTCAGTTTTTTGTTTATTATGGTGTATTTATTTTTATTTGAAAGGCAGATTTACAGAGAGAGGGAGATCTTTGATGCATTGCTTTATCCTCCCCTCCCCCAAACAGTACAACAGCCAGTATTGGGCAAGTGTGAAAGTAGGAGGCAGAAGCTCCTCTGTATGTCCCCTAAGAACTTGGGCCATCTTCTGCCACTTTCCCCGGGCATAAGCAGGGTGCTGGATGGGAAGAGGAGCAGCCAGGACATGAACTGACGTCTACGCAGGGTGCCAGCACTACTCTCTGGGGCTTAGTTTGCTATGCCATCATGCTGGCCTCAGGTTTGCTGTTGTTGTTTGTTTGTTTTGTTTTCAAGTTTATTTTTAAGTTTATTTGAAAGGCAGAGAGAGACTTAAAATTGAAGAGATTTGCATGTTTTGATTTACTCTAATTGTCTACAATAGCCAGGGAACGGGTCATGCGAAAACTTGGAGTCCAAAACTCAGTCTGTCTCTCCACATGTTTGATGGGCTGCTGTTACTTGGGATATCACTGTCTTCCTCTCAGGGTGTGCATTAGCTGGGAGCTGGGTCAGGAACAGAAGAAGTACAGTAAGGAAAGAGGGCATCCTAACACCCAGCCAATACCACTCAGCTTCTTGAAGACATTAACATCGCCTGAAATGGGCTCCTTGTTTAATTATTGTACTGACTTTGAGAAGTGAAGACCAATGGGACCTTCTTTGCCCCAGAGAAGTATTATATATAAGTTTGAAATATTCACCCTAAGGTTGACAGGTGACTACGTTTCTATATCCTACTTAGTAAACATGACAGTAAGGTCAAATACTGAGAGGAGCTAGAACGACTTTTGAATGAAACAAATTTTACATGAGGGTTGTTTTGTCAATAGTAAGAAAGCATTGTACTGTTCAGGAATAAGTGAACATTATGCTTCCGGGTTCCACATGGAGATTTTCCTGCTTGGAGGAGTTTTACTTTGCGCGTTGATTACCACAGATCCTTAGTAAGTTGCTGGATCCATTGGAAGGGTGTGAAGTTCTAGGCTGGTTTCAGGGTAGACCTGTTGAATATCTTCCATCTGTTTTGGAAGATTTGGCGTTTCCACTGTAGAAGCAGTTATTCTGAAAATAACGTCTGATGTGCAGGCAGTCCATGTATTGTATTTTGTAAATAGCTGTCTTATAACATAATACTGTCTTTACTTGGTTACATTCAGAAACAGATATGAGTTAGAGAAGAAATAAGTGATTTTTAAATTAAGAAACTTTAGAAAATTACACATGAAAGAGTTAGGCGATAAGAACAGCACACTTTGCTGTGCTGTGTTATGCTTTAACTTACAGTGACCACACAGATAGTGTTGCAGCTGTGTAAGAAGTGTTCCTTTAATCCAATGTGTGGCACGTATCTCTCCTTCCTCCCACAGTACTGGTAAGTCCTTATGGCTTAAATGGCACGCTGACAGGCCACGCGTACAAGATGTCCGACCCCGCCACCCGCAAGCTCATTGAGGAATGGCAGTACTTTTACCCGATGGTGCTGAAAAAGAAGGAGGAATTGAAAGAGGAAGAATTGGGATATGATGATGATTTCCCTGTGGCAGTTGAAGTAATTGTTGGTAAGAAAAAATATTTTGCCTGAAGAATTTTCTTCTGTCTTTTTAAATCTTCCCTTAATTTAAAAAGATAATCATTCCAATTCATCAGAACAATCTCCATAATTTCCTCATATTTAAAAAAATTCTCATGACACATTGGTATATGCCAAGTAGTTTTCTTGCCTAAAGCACCAATGGTCCCTATATTCCAAATGCTATTATCATCGTGTTGGAACACATGTTTAAAGAGGTATTAACTTAGGGAAGAATGAAATGTAGCACTTTTGAATACTCCCTGAGCATCTTAATTTCCTGGGGACTTGATCCTGACCACTGGGATACCCGAGTTGTCAGTCTTACGTGAACTCTGTCTCAGACTTGGCTCTGGTCCTCCTCCTTACAGGTGGTGTTCGGATGGTCTACCCTTCAGCTTTTGTTTTGATCTCTCAGAATGACATCCCAGTTCCTCAGAGTGTTGGAAGTTCTGGAGGCCACGTTGCAGTTGGGCAACAGGGCGTTGGTAGCGTGAAGGATCCAAGTAACTGTGGCCTGCCTCTGACCCCTCCCACCTCTCCAGAGCAGGCTGTCATAGGTGAGTGTGACCGGTTCTGGAACATGGTATTGTCATCCTGTCATGGAAGAGCTGAAAAAACATGAGATTTTTTTTCAGTGAACACAATGAGGGTGGTAGAGTCAACTGAGAATTTTTTTAAATGGAGAAGGAAGACTTTTCAGCAATTTTTATGCCTCAAGTGTTTTAATTGTGCTCTTCTTAGTCTTGATTGTAATCAAAAGGTTTAGCTATTTCTCTTTAGCAGTGCACACATATTTGTTCCGGTATATATATAGGTATGCATGTTTACATACACAAAAGTAGGAACCAAAATGGTTTAAACGGTTTGTTGGTTGGTTTGCCTGTTTTAAAAATTAGAGAACACTAAATCTGAAACTGGCTGAAGCCTTTTCTAAATGACCATTGTTAGCTAACAGCAAGTCTACTAATTTTTTCCTTGTTATAATAGCAAACCAGAGTATCACCCAAAAGCTCTCAACAACTCTTGAGTCTATCAGTAATCCACCCCTAGTATTAATAAATATTAATTTTGATATTTTAAACCATTTTCCAGAGTGGAAAAATTTTAAAAATTGCTTGACTTTGGAAAATATGTCCCTTCTTTACTGTGTATTTCCAGTGTTAACTTTGCTTTTGTAGTTGACCTCTTTTTAATTGGAAATCTGCTCACCAAGGAAAGAATACTCACCATACTTGAGCTGAATTGAGATTATTTATAGACATTTAATCGGGGTCATGTTGGCAGGAAACCTCGAGTAAAGACATCTTGGCTGCCGGAGTGTTAACACAGGCTATTAAGCATGACACACTCAAGGATGGTAATTTCGTAGCTATTAAGCATGGCACACTCATGGATGACAATTTTGTGAGGATTAGATAAGATAATATTTCAAAGTTTCCACCACAATTCTTGGCATGTACTGGACATTTAGTAAGTATTTTTTTGTAGTTAGGATACTGGGAAAAAGTGTAGGCTTTGTCATCAAATGCGCCAAGTTTTAAAATCTGGTTGAATCTTTTACAAGGTGAATGACTTATGTACTTCTCACACTTTTTCTAACCTCAGTTTCCTTTCATGTTAATAGTTTGCAGGCTTATTATGTGTATTAAAAGTACTTTGTGAAGAGTAAAGTGATGCACAAATGGTAGTTTAAACATTGTAAAGCAGTACTCAAAACTCCCAAGTTCAGCACACATTATCTGGAAGCAATTACTCAGCCATTGTGTGGGAGACAGAAATGGACAGTGTTTCTGTTTTTAAAAGATGTAGTTGATGAAGAGGTGGAGAAAAGGTACAGCACACTGAGGTTTCTGATCATCCCCTGTGATAGGATTTGTCATTAACCTATTTTTCCACTTTATTGTGGGGAAAATGGCAGTTTTGTAATTATAATAGTACAAAGACTGTAATTATCAGTATTTTGAAAATTTTTAATATTGTGTGAAGATTTAGATTTTTTTTCCTAAATGGAGATTTACTTATTTGAAAAGTAGAGTTATGGGGTATGGGGGAGGCTGTGCAAGGGAGAAGGGAAACAGAGAGCTTCGTTTATCTGTCCACGGGTTTACTCCCATATGGCTCCCGCCAGCATGGACTGGCCCAGGCGGACCCTAGGAAGCTGTAACTCCATCTGTGAGTGACAGGGGTCCCAGCACTTACATCATCTTCCACCACTTTCCTATGTGCATTAGCATTGAAGGTGGAGCAGCAGTGGCTTGGACTGACACCTAGAGGATGCTGGTGTTGCAGACTGAGGCTTAATTGCTGCACCACAGTACCAACCCAAGATTTGGATGTTTAACAATTGCATTATATTGTCATTAACTTGTTAACCAGTTTTTATCTATTTTGTATGACCCACACTGAAATACAAAATACGTATTGTTTAAAGTTGAAAGCCTTGTATAGATGTAGCCTCTGATTAGTTCAGAATTCTGATTCTTTCTTTAAAAAGACATTTATTTTTATTTGAAAAGAAGAGTTTCACAGAGAAGTTTTTCATTCGCTAGTTCATTTCCAAAATGGCCGCAACAGCTAGCGTTGAGCTCTGAAACTGGGAGCCAAGAGCTTTCTTTGGGTTTCCCACCAGAGCCACCCTCTGCTGCTATCCCAGGAAATCAACAGAGAGCTGGATTGAAAGTGGAACAGCTAGGACAGGAACTGGCACCCACATGGGATTTCAGTACTAGCACATGGAGGGTTAACTGAGGCTCCTATGCCATTGTACTAACCACTTTGTGGCAGGATTCCATGGGGATTTTGTAGATCTTGAAATTCTTTCCCACTTAATTCAGTGAATAGTGTCGTTGCTATGACTTGTAGAAGTAAATACTCTGGTGGTACCTCATTCCTCTCAGATAAACCAGTAAAGCTAAGTAAAAGATGATAGTATCTTTGTAGAAAAAGATCTGATTTGCCAAAATTTTCACATTGTAGTGTGTTGAATTAGAATTGGATTCTTTGCACTACATCAGAGAGAATCTTGGTTAGTTTTGTCATTCTGCAGTTGAGTAGCATTGAATATTACCATATTTTTGAAGATACAAGTTCAAATGCATTATTTTGCCTGCTACGACTGTCAGATGTCTACTAGATTGGGAGGAAACTTGGGAGGACCAAATGGTTTTGGTGAAATCATTAATAGGTTCATTCCTTGCCTCTTCTCGTTTATTATGTGGTAATAATGGGAATGGCAACATTTAATGTGTTTTTAAGTGCTTGGGATTCCAGTCTTGTTTAGCTCCAAGTTCGATACCACATTTTAGTTTAGTTATTTAGTTTAATTTAGTGCTAATGGAAAATTTTAGCCTAACTTTAATCATAATAATCTGTATCCCTCCCCTTTTGGTAATAAATTACTCTTTTATACTGTTGTGAGTGTATAGTATTTCTAGTAATTTTGTTGAGTGTTTTGAGGGGAATATTTTGTTACATTCTGCTTATTTCTTCACTTCCCTAGTTTTATACTAGGCAGTGTAATAATATTTTTTGGAGGGGTGGCATTTTAATTCCTTAGAAAGCCATTTGGGTTTTCTCTCCCTCTCTTTCTCTCTCATTCTTTGTTTTTTGTTGATTATTTTTATTGGAAATGCAAGTGGAGGAGAGAGAAAGATCTTTCAGCCACTGTTTCACTCCCAGATGGCCACAACAGCCAGAGTTGAGCTGATATGGAATCAGGGTCTCCCATGCAGGTGCAAGGTTGCAAGACTTTGGGCCGTCTTCCACTGCTTTCTGAGGCAAGAAGCAGAGAGCTAGATGAGAAGTGGAATAGCCAGGACACAAACTGGCAACCATATGGGATGCTAGTACTTACAGGTGGAGGATTAGTCTGTTGAGCCATCACGCCAGTACTGTTTAGTTTTGTTTAAGTCTAAATGTCCCCAACCATTTATCTCGGGTAGTGATTTTGCATTGCATTACTGACAAGAATATTTAATTTGTACTATAAGGTTGCTTTGTTCTCAGTTTAGAATATTTTCCTCTGAGGGCATTAATTGACTATTTAAATAAAAATGTTTTATATCATAGTTTTGTTGAGAATAACACCCACAAATCATTCATTGACTCAAAGATGAAAAATCAGTCAGAATATAGTGTTGAAAACTGTAGAATTTGTCTTGTTTAGGGTGGAAATAGTAAAATATTCACAATGTCGGGAATCATGGGGGATGTATAGAAAGAAACAGCTGGAGAAATTAAATAGATTTATTAGAAACCAGTGACCTTTTAATCCTTTGGTATAAACTGTCAAGACAACCTTTTATGTATTTTAATGCTAAGCTTTCCTAAATAGTGGGAAGTGTAAGGACAGAGTTTCACATGCATTTTGACCTTGTTGAATCGTACGGTTAAGTTCTGTCTCCTACTCAGGGCACTGTGTGTACTGTTGTGACATAGCCATCGAGCTAAAGAAGCATTAAGTTCCCTCTGCTGTTTATTCTGCCTGGAAATTTATTGCCTTGGGATTTAAAAAGTTTAAATGCATATTTGCATCCTTAATATTGAGATTGTGAGCCCTTCCTTGTATGTCCCATTCCGTATGTGAGAATCAAGGGTGTCTGTGTATGTATGTATGTGTATTTGGGACTATTATTTGGATTAAATGCATTAGGGAGAATAGATAATGTGCCAGGGGTGGTAAGGAGTGGGGAAGCCTTTTGTAGTTTTATTGCTGGTGAAAGGGACCAAACCACATGAATATGTGTTTCCTCAACTGAAATAGATGTTTATGTCAAAGTCTCTATACTAGAATTGTTTCTGTTTCAGAAATGTCCAATCTTCCAAATTGTTGTTGCTTCCCAGGTGAGAGTGGAGGTACTCAGAGTGCTGCTAGTCACCTAGGTTCCCAAGATGGAGGGATGATAACTTTGCACAGTCCAAAGAGATCGGGGAAGATTCCTCAAAAACTCCACAATCATATGGTCCATCGAGTCTGGAAGGAATGCATCCTCACCAGAAGACAGTCCAAGTATGTTTTCTGAGCTATGTCTATATTGTGGTTTAGTAACCAGTCTGCTACCTGAAAGGGTTAGTCATATTGTAATGTTATTTTCTTTTGGATAGCTATTCATGAGTGCTTCCCAATTATAAAAGGGGGAAACTTTATTCACTGACCTTAGTTTTTATTAGCTGCTGTGTTCCTGTTTATAAATTTTGGAGAACCATATTTGTTCTACGCAACTCAAGGCTTTTGGCTGGGAGCTGGACTCGAAGCGGGTGCAGCCAGTGCTCTAATTGGCACCCATATGGGATGCTGGGGTGCACTGGAGGGTTAGCTTGCTGTGCTACCGTGCCAACCCCCACAACACCACTGTTTTACTTCCTTAACTTCCCTTTCCTTTTCTCCTGTCTTCCTTAATGTATTTGTTGGAATACAGTGCAAATTGATTCTAAGGAAAAAAAAACTGCTAGTGATTACTTCAATTTTCAAAATTGTAATGATAAACAATAGTCAATAAATGCTTATCTGCTTGTCAGGATTATATAAACATAACCATGGTTTCATATTTATTTTAATATGAATTCCTGTTTTCTTAATGGCAAGTAGACAAATGAGTCCTGATTGTCTGGAACAGAACCAGTGTGAACATTCTTGTCAATAATTGCTAATAGCCCACCCTTAGAAATTAATTAAATGTTCCTTAAGTGACTGCTATTCAAAGTTTTTATATAGAGATTTAAACCTGTCGTTTGGACATAGCTCTTAGCAAATTAATACTAAATGTTTAGTGTCCAATGAATTTGGTTCTAGAATAAATCACTGATGCTGTAGCATATATAAAATCTGAAGTAACTGTAGAAAGAAAGATGTCTCATTGTAGAATTAAAAGGTATTACTCAAAAAAGTGTTCTTTGCTGTAGAGCAATTGACATGGATATTTTACTTCTATATGCCATGCCTCATTTCCAAATCAACATTTTCTTTTTCTTACCTTGGATTTACCATCTTTGCTTATATTATCATCAGTAGCTTTACCCCTCTGCCATGTCTAACACCCCATTGCCTCTTAAGATCATCCTCTTAGGAGCAGGGAGAGGGGACCCTCAAGTAGGCAGGGGAGGTAGAAAACAAGGGAATGCCCTGTAGAGCCACCACCATTGAACTGCTTAGAGGCACCAGCTACACCTCCAATCAATAAGCTAATACAAATGTTGCCTTGTATTCTTACTCTCATGATGTAGTAATAGAGACCGTCTTTTGGTTACTAGTTATTAGTGATTGTCTTTGTCTTTTGGTTCACATTATAAGCAGTAGGGTGCTGCCATCGATATAGTATTTACATCGTTCCACATTTTAATAAAAATATCCTTTTTTTTTTTTAATTGAGAAGGCAGAGAAACTGAGAGATACAGATTTTCTATTGCTGGTGGACTCCCCAAATTTTGCAATCGTTATGGCTGGGTTGGGTGGAATCGGGAGCTGGGAACGGAGTCTGCCGGAGTCTGCCGAACTACTTGAGTGATAGCTTTTGCCTCCCAGAGTGTACATTCACAGGAAGCTGGAACTAAGAGCAGAGCTGGGACTCACCCAAGTGCTCTGGTTTGGAATGTGGGCATTCCAAGCAGACTGTTAACTGTCATGTAGAACTTTTGTCCTTGGGTGACCATTGTGTTAAGGCAGTACTTGGCAGTCACAGGCATTTTGTAATTGCTGTGTTTGTTATCCAGGTATATCAAATTTAAATAGAAATATTTTGAATCCTGTGTCTAATGTTTGGAACAAATAGGTTTTTTTCCCTCCATTTGGTTACTCTAAACTGTGTGTCAGCAGGATACCATTAATACGTAAAATGTATTCAGCTTTGGAGTCTGTTGTTTGATATTTATATATAAGTTGTGTTTGTAACGTTTTTAGGAGGAGCCAAATGTCAACTCCAACTCTTGAAGAAGAGCCGGCTAACAATCCTGCCACTTGGGATTTTGTGGATCCCACCCAAAGAGTTAGCTGTTCCTGTTCCAGGTAGGTGGCATTGAGAAAGGCAGAACGGTAGTTGGCTAGAGTGATGACACCTTTTGTTGACTCTTCACCTAGCCTTACAGACCACTTATTCCTTGACTTTGTTTTAAATCCTTTTCCTCCTCCATAGAAAAAAAAAGGATCAGTCTTATACAGATGATAGAATTTTATCTTAAGAATTTATTAGACAGATGGCCCTGTTTTCAAACCACTCCTGCAGATTTGTTCCAGTTAGCTGCCTCGGAACTAAAGGCATCAGTTTGACAAGACAATCAATCCCTAGCCCAAGAATATGTGGCATTATATATTTCCTCTTAATTTTAATGTAGAGATGCACAGTAAAAGCAAATTGGCTTGAGTTAATCAAATTTGGATTAAATGGATTGTTTTGTTTTCTGATGATGAGTACAGGTGTTTGGTACCTGCTGCTCAAACCTGAATTGTTGTAGTTATGGTATTCCATTTGCTCATTCATTTAGATGTCCAGACAGAACTTCAAATGGCTTGTTTTTAAAGATTGATTTATTATTTTTACTGAAAAAGCAGATTAGATTATATGGAGAGACATATTTAATATATAATATTTATAATAAGTTTAGTTGTGAAAAGTATGTTCAGAATATGGCCCTCGTCTGTATATAGTGTGTATCAAATTCTTAGTGTATGATTTGAATGGTCATCAAGGTAGAGAGCTGGCCTCTTAGATTACCTGCAAACTTAGTTGTATGTGTGCACTTACAGAACAATTCTGATACCATCTTTCTGTTCTCACCCACACCCTAATTGATTCTGTTTTATCAAGCTCTGGCTTTGGTAGACAGCTTCTTGTTGAGAGGTGTTATAAATATCCTAATAAAACACATGATTGATTTTCAGTGAGGATGCTTTTTGTGTTCTCATTAAGGGTTCTCAGTATGTGAGCATTTCTGGTATATATCATCTTTGATATATGTGGCAGCTGAATATCTGTTTTTGTCCGTAGACCATTGTGAATTGTGTGACAAAAAGCATCTTCCTACGAATTCTGAGTTACAGTTAGTGCACAGCTAAGCTGTGGTTCACTCATAGCAAGTATATAGAACTGTGAATTGTAATGTCTTAGCTTGATTTTTCTACTCTTTTCCTTATCTAAAAGTTTTGACTTTTAGATATAGACATAAAGTTTGGTAATAGGAGAGAGTTCTAACGTTTAGGGTAACTACTCTCAGTGTAAAAATGCTAAAATTGTTAAGGAGGCAGGCAAAAAATTTATCTGTACTTTTTGATGGCTCCAGATTATATACATATATTTATTTTACTCTTTAAATATGTGTAATTAGTATATGTCATAAAGATCCTTTTAATAATTTGTCACATTTTGATGAACTTCTTTGAATTATTTTTGGAAATTAAATGTAAATAAATGATTTCCTCTTACTCTCTGAAAATATTGTCCTATTTTCTCATGAAATTTTTGTATCTTCAAGACTTTTTACAGTTTGTTTCTTTGTGTTTATTTGAAGAGGGAGACAGAGATGAAAGTTTTTCTGTCTAACCCTCAGATGTTCATTACAGCAGAGGCTGGGTTAAGACAAAGCCAGGAGCTAGGGCCTCGATTCAGATCTCCCTTGTTGGTACTAGGTAACCAAGTACTCAAATCACGTGCTGAATCCAAGGGTGTTTTTATAGCCACATAGCCTGTCGGAGAGTTTTGATGTCCCAAGTGGTGACTTCAGCTGCTATTGTAAATGCTAACCTCTCAAGTCCTTCTTCCTCTTTTTCTTCTTCTTCTTTAATAGCTTCTTTTTATTTTCTAAGTTACAGTTAACAACATACAACTTTTTTTGGATGATTTTTACATTGGTAATTAGGGTGCAAAGGGTTGAGGGCTACAGGAAAGTGGGTGAAACCATTATTTCTACCATCTCTCTCTCTCTCTCTCTCTCTCTCTCTCTCTCTCTATCTCTATCTCTATCTCTATCTCTCTTCCTTCCTGTATCTGGGGAAAGGGGGCAGATAAGGGGAGAAGTTGCATCCATCCTCCAAACCTCCTCTGCACCCTGGGATAAGAGACAGCCACCCGACGCCATCCCAGGGTTACTGATGTGGGACATGCTCCAAAGGTCATGCTCAAAAGGTTTTGATAGTTTAACAGTTCTAAATTACTGCCAATCTCTTCTTCTTCTTACTCTTTTTGAGATTTATTTCTTTATTTGAAAGAAAGCTGAGGTAGAGCAGGCCAAATCCAAGTTGCAGAAGTCAACATCTGCTTCCCCAATACATTAGTAAGAAGCTGACTCAGAAGTTACTGTGAGACAACAACCAGGCAACCTGTGTGCTAGTTTAAACTACTGGCACCTTCATGTCTTTTTTTTCCTTTTTCTTTTCCTTTTTTTTTTTCCCTTTTCTTTTCCTTTTTTTCTTTCCTTTCCTTTTCTTTTCCTTTTTTCTTTCCTTTTCTTTTCCTTTTTTTCTTTCCTTTTCTTTTCCTTTTTTTCTTTCCTTTTCTTTTCCTTTTTTTCTTTCCTTTTCTTTTCCTTTTTTCCTTTCCTTCCCTTCCCTTCCCTTCCCTTCCCTTCCCTTCCCTTCCCTTTCCTTATTTGAATACTAGGAGATCATTCCATTGACTTTCCAATTTTTATTTCTAGATTTGGTTTCTTGTATTTGCTTTAGTCCTGTATTAGGGAGCTATAAGAAATAGCCTTGATATTGATATATCTGTTTCGCTACAAATCAAGTACATTATTGCAGTCTTACATTTCACCATTTTCTCACTTAGAAACCATCATATGCTTATCTTTGCTCATTCTTTAGATCTAACCGATCACTGTATTTTACAGTGACTTTCTCTGAAGAACCTATTCTAGCCTAGTCCAGCCTTCCCTCATTCTTTTACCATCATGTGTTTTTGCAGTGCTTGTCCCTGCTTTGGTTTCTTCCTGCTGTCTGCTCCCATCAGGTTCCATTCTTGCTCAGAGATCAGCCACAGTGGTCTGCTACCTATTGGCACATTCCTGTTCTAACCATTTGTCTGTGTAGTTGCATCATTAAATATCAATTAAAAATATCTAACTTTGTGAACAGATTATCCATTTTGCAAAAAGTGTTTATATTGAAGAGGCTACAGCAAAATATCTATCAAAGAATTAATGTGACTAAATAGCCTCCTAGAAAATCCAAGTTGGAAAGTATTGTGTAAAAGGTTTCTAGAGCTTGAGGTTTAAATAAACACCCTTGGAAGATATAGTTGATATGTTTTTCAAGGAAACATTCATGTGCTTTGGTGGTACTATGCCCTGGGGTTCAACACACACCTTTGGTCATATTATCTAGAACTTCGTGCTTACACAACCTTCTATGTCATGAAGTTTTATTATTTCACAGTAGCAAGAGTGTTATCAGATGATCTGCAGCAGGGTCACCAGACCCGTTAGGGAGTGGTTCACTCTTCACACTGTTCAGTGGCCTCATAGAATAGGGCAGCCATCCTGGTGTCCCACTAAACACCCCATTATGCCCCACAAATTCCTTTTACTGCCCACTAGGGCATCATTCAATGCAATGAAGTAGTAATTTAATGCCACCCTAGTGGCCTTGGAGAGTTACTGCTTCACTGCAGAAGAGCTTCCATTTTTATCTAGGAATGATTTATATATTGGGAGGCACTGACTAGCCTGCTGTATAACTTGGTGGCACAGATTAAACCTTGGCATCATCTGGTGGGCTCTTACTGAGCCATTTCTCACACCTGTTCTTGCCAAGAAGCATGTTAATGTCTGAGAAGACTTGGTGTTCTTGTTCAATGGGCTCAGGTGTGTGTGCACGTGCATGCGTGTGTGTGTGAATGTTAGCTCATAGCCCGTTTATTTTTCTCTGAGTTTTAATGTGCATCTGTAAGATCCAAAGCTGTCGGCCCGGCAGCGTGGCCTAGCAGCTAAAGTCCTTGCCTTGAACACGCCAGGATCCCATATGGGCACCGGTTCTAATTCCAGCAGCTCCGCTTCCCATCCAGCTCCCTGCTTGTGACCTGGGAAAGCAATCGAGGATGGCCCGATGCTTTGGGATCCTGCACCCGTGTGGGAGACCTGGAGGAAGTTCCTGGCTCCTGGCTTTGGATCGGCACAGCTTTGGCCATTACGGTCACTTGGGGAGTGAATCATCGGACGGAAGATCTTCCTCTCTGTCTCTCCTCCTCTCTGTATATCTGACTTTGTAATAAAAATAAATAAATCTTTAAAAAAAAAAAAGATCCAAAGCTGTCATCTGTCCTTGGATACAGTGGCATATCAAGTTTCTAGTACATTTATCCTGCTAAATGTTCTTATGATTGACCCTTACCATTGTAGTTCACACTCCAGGGGGAGAGTTATGCACATATTTATTTATTTATTTCTAGTTTTCAAGACTACAAGCCATTAGAAACATTCTGTATTTGATTGTTGTAAAATAGAAGTTGGAAATTTTCTGCTTTTTTCCTGAAAGGTGATCTCATGATTCTACTGTCTTGATCTGAAGATGCATTATGAATGCCTTAGCTGAAGCCCTCCCCAAATTGAATGATGTTAATTTCTTTTCCAATTAGTAATGTTATAGCAGTTAGGAATGGATTCATTTCTGTTTCTTGCTAGGTCTATTTCTTACCTGTTGAAATGTATGTGATTGACTCTTTTTTCCCGCAGAGTGGATTGCAGCTTTCTGTCATTTATATATGTGTATATATATTTAAAATCCAGAGCTCTTTAGTTGTAAAACGTATCTTAGAGATCATTTTTTTGTTATGCTATAGTGGTATATAGTGATATTTATTTGTTTTTTGACTTGGTTTTAACTGTAATTTTAGGCATAAACTTTTAAAACGTGCAACAGGACCCAATCGAACTCCCACGATATCTCAACCAGGGTTCAATGCAGGACCATCATCATCTTCATCTTTACCACCTCCTGCTTCTTCAAAGCACAAAACAATGGAAAGACAGGAAAAAGGAGACAAATTACAAAAGAGACCATTGATCCCATTTCACCACAGGCCCTCTGTGGCTGAAGAGTTATGCATGGAGCAGGATACAGCAGGACAGAAGCTAGGGTTGGCAGGAGTAGACTCCTCCCTAGAGGTGTCCAGCAGTAGAAAGTATGATAAGCAAATGGCCGTGCCTTCCAGAAATACAAGCAAGCAAATGAATCTGAATCCTATGGATTCACCTCATTCCCCTATTTCCCCGTTGCCACCAACACTTAGCCCTCAGCCAAGAGGTCAGGAAACGGAGAGTTTGGACCCACCGTCTGTTCCTGTGAACTCAGCCCTCTATGGAAGTGGTCTGGAACTGCAGCAGCTGTCCACTCTGGATGACAGAACTGTCCTCGTAGGCCAAAGACTGCCTCTGATGACAGAGGTCAGCGAGACAGCCTTGTATTGTGGGGTCAGGTCCTCGAACCCGGAGTCATCAGAGAAGTGGTGGCATAGTTTTCGTCTCCCTTCCAGTGATGATGTTGAGTTTAGGCCTCCAGAGCTCCAGGGTGAGAGATGTGATGCCAAAATGGAGGTGAACTCAGAGAGTACTGCATTGCAAAGGTAAGGTGACTACCCCAGCACCCACCTGTCCTCCCTGCGAACGAGGCCTCCTCCTGATCGTGCCTGCCATACTGTCAGACTCAAAATGAAAGCAGGGTTTCTTCCTCATTCCAGTTTACACATATAGAAATCAAATGCCTTCTCTGTTTGTTATGAGGTTTAGCACACATGGCATCATTTAAACACTCTGACATATAAAGTCCCATTGTGACATTTGGATGTTTACTATGTATTAGTGTGTTTTAGACCTTCTATTAGTCAAAGAGCATAGCTTTAAGAAACCTCACAGTTTGCTCCATGAGGAAGGTAGTTTGCCTGCATTCAGGCAGTTTGTTGTGATGTTTGTACAATTTATGTTTGTTTATATTTACTAATGTTTATGTTTATTAATACTTATACTGCTTTTGAGCCATTTGTTACCTATATCTAATTTATTGAGTCCTCACTATAACTGTGTTGCTATGTGAATTCTGTACCTCAGGGACTTGGGTCATGCAGTTATTAAGAGCCACAGATGAACCTAGGCAGGTGGTGCTGAGAAAGGGGAATCCTTGAAATCAGACACAAAATCATATATTCTTGACAGAGCCCATTCAGTTTTATATATTCACAAATTTAATGTAAAGAAAATTTTTCTGTAAAATTTAGTTTCCCCCTAACAGGTGCTTTAAATCATCAATGTTGCATTTCATTGGAAATATTGTTTTGCCTTGTTTCGGTTATCACATGTTTTTCCTTTCAGACTCTTAGCACAGCCGAACAAACGGTTCAAAATCTGGCGAGAGAAGCAGCCTCAGATTCAGCCGCTCCACTTCCCCGACCCATTGCCTCTCTCACAACAACCTGGAGATGGCCCGGGAGAAGCCAATGACCCGTATACCTTCGAGGATGGTGACATAAAGTACATTTTCACAGCAAATAAGAAATGCAAACAAGGGGCAGAGAAAGATTCTTTGAAGAAGAATAAGGTACACTTAACACAGAGCTTCCTGCACGGTGTGGGTCTATCTTTGTCAGTACCATATTTAGGGAGATTTTGAAGCAGAGTGTTTGAGATAGTCTTGCCTGATTGCTCTGTCCCCATACTCATGCTCCTGGTACTATTGTATCCAACAGCGTATTGTTCCTTTTTATGTCATGGCTCACCTTTGTTTAAAAGTCAGCCGAACATAAAGGAAGCCTCATATTTTCCAGGCTATAGCTTGTACAGTGCATGTTTCCTCTCATATGCTAATTCTTGTTGGCCTATGCTCCCGCTTATTTTTTTAAATATTATTCCAAAAGATTCAAAAAGTAAAGGAAAAATGTTGACTACAATGTGTACAATTTATTGAGCGCCTGTTATACTTACTGTATCGAGCGCTGTTCCTCTATATTCTCTGGATATCTGTACTACCCATAGATTGTTAGTATTATTTTACTTGTTCTGCTGTCATCAAAGTGAGTACTGGGTGTCTGCTGTCTTTGCCTTTAAATTTTGAAGTTCTGAACTATTGAGCCATTGAAAGAAATATTCCAGAAAATAAGAGGAAAAATTTTAAGGGACCAATATAGTTTAGGGTAATGCTTTTCAGATTTCTTTGCAGACATTTGTCGATATCTGCAATTCAGCCACTACCATGTTATTAAAGGCAGCTTTGAACACCGTGGCCAGTCTTAATCAAATGCCGCCAGTACCGTTGAAATGTCAAACACTGATTCTCTCAGCATACCCCATAGGATTGAGAGGAAAGAGGGGGAGTTCTCGGTTCTGTTGAATATCTGGAGAAAGAACATACCTTTGATTCCCTTTGGTTGCATAGACCATGGTTTATCATACTTGTGCTCATAACAAGTTCCATTCTGCCCTCTAATTCTTTGTGTTCTCCCTCATATTCCACACTTTGGGTTGGTGTTCATGTGCTTTGTTTGGCTGAATTTATTATACAGTCAGAGGATGGATTTGGTACCAAGGATGTCACTACACCAGGTCATTCCACGCCGGTGCCTGATGGGAAAAATGCCATGTCTATTTTCAGTTCTGCTACTAAAACAGGTGTGTACAATGGTTATTTGCTCACTTGGATTGTTGCTAAAGTAAAATGCAAGGGAGATGCTTCTCTATTTAAAAATTATATTCTTACTGCCATAACAATAATTTGACTTCATCTATAGTATATTTTTCATAGTTTTTCAGTTCCTTTCAAAACAGACATATTTGGAAATAATTGTCAAAATCTAACATGAAACCATAGAGAAAACATTCTCAGGCAGGTCTTGTTCGTTGAGATCCGTGTCCCCCCCCCCCCCACCTCCCTCCCTCCCACCCAAAAAAGCTGCTTACTCTGGTTCTTTGCTTCCTTTCTTACAGATGTCCGGCAGGATAACGCTGCTGGCAGAGCTGGCTCCAGTAGCCTTACACAGGTGACAGATTTGGCACCTTCCCTTCATGATTTAGACAACATCTTTGATAATTCTGATGACGAGGAACTTGGGGTGAGTCGGCCACAGCCACACGTCCGGATATTTTGCTCTTTCTGTTGGTGTCTGTGTTTCTTTCTAGTTTAGCCTGCTGACCTTGGGGATTTCAGGCTTTGAATGTACTTCAGACACATTTGTGTGCTTTGGAAAGTAGTCACAAAGTTAGTGTCCTGTCTGACTCTTCTGGCGATTTTTTGGTTGACAAGTCTTCATTAGTGTTATTCCAGTTGTAAATATTATAATCTTTCACATTTATTTTAATCCTTGTAAATATTGAGGGTAATCAAAACATATAATCAATCCCCTTATTCAGAATTTTAAAAATACTGCCACAAAAGTTTTTGTTCTTTTAATAAGCCAGAATATTAGTCTACTATTTTTAAAGTTTGGGGCTGTTTCCTTTTTTGTTGTTTTAATTATTCTCATTTACTTGAAATTCAGGGCAACTTAGGGGAAGCAGAGAGATATCTTCCATCTGTTGGTTCATTTCCCAAATGCCTTGCTAGTGCCAGTAGCCTAGAACTCCCTGGGAGAGTCACCCACTGCCTCCCAAGCGGTAACACCAGGAACCTGCAGCGGAACTGAAGGCCTTAGAACTCAGCTGATAGGGGATGCTGACACCCCAAGTAGCAGCCTGTCTGGCTGTACCACATTGCCTGCTCCTGTACTTTGAGAAATATGCAAGTATAGTCCTTGCTTTTGAGTGTCATGGTATTGTGGTAGGAAAGCAGAATTTGTACACACAGAGTTTAAATCATGTAAGGTGTCGTGTGATTAGTGTGCCAGGTAGAACTAAAGTTGTTGGAAGATGGTCTGAATATTCTAGCTGAGTGCTTGTCTTCTTGGAGGAGCTTGAGAGGTATAAGATAGACCACTCAGGTGTTTTCCTTCAGTCTACCTCCCCATCCGTTCATCTGCATGAATTGTGAATCACATGGTAATCAATTCCTTTGTGCCAGGTACTGAGTCTAATCAAAAAAGTTACAAATGGAATGAAATCACCACTCTTCTACCATTTGAGGTGCTCAAAGACTTAAGGAGAAATGACATATAAGTAAAATGGCAGTACTTACTGCTGTGGACCCAGAGACGGGCCAGAATCTAAAGATGTCAGACATTCAAGTGCAAAGAAGTAGTGTTTAAGACTTGAGGATTAAGTAAGGATCAATTTCTAAGGCTAGTTCTGACTTTGAATAAAATCTGTCCAACTAGTGGGTATTATGTACCATTCTAATTGTAGGTGCTTAGATAATGATGTGATTATATTGGCCTTGAAAGATTGAATTTGACTTGAAATGTGGAAAAATTGGGGTCAGTTAGTGGGAGGAAGAGACATTGGGGTGTGTGTGTACTTGATTAAGCACTGCAAGGCTGTCTAATTGGTGCTGTGGAGTAGTATAGGTTCAAGCTTGGTCAATCCATGCCTCGCTGCTCAGCTGAGGAGTGGCTGCACACTTGCATCCTGGCTTTTATCAGCCACCTGACTGAACCTCCTTCTTGGCTGCCCCTCACACACCCCAGCGAGGCCTTACAAGCACCAAGAATGAACTAGATTGGGGATAATGAAAAACCTTTGCTCTGTTTAGTGATGTGATGGTAGGTAGAAAGAGATTGAGTTAGGAAATGTTTTATTGGACTTCAAGTGTATTACTACCGTGTTTCTCCCAGTGCTACGGAATGTGCCCTGAACTGATAGAAGTGTGTTTGATTAGTCTGATACACAGAAGGGTCCTGTTTGATAATTTTTGGTTGGATTGGAATACCAGGGCTTGAGTTTTGCTAGTACCTGTGAGAAAGGACACAGCAGTGTAAAAAAACTCCAGTTAGAAAAAAATGACACTTTTTAATTGATTTCCTCTCCGAAGCTGAGCACTGGTTGGCATCAGTTAAGGATGAAAAGAAAAGGAATCACAAATCAAAGAAGTGGAATTGGGAAAGGAAGAAGAATGGCATGGTAGTTGTGGCCACCATTCACAATGGTCCTTGTGTAGACCCTGAACCATTGAGTTGGTTCCCTAATAAGCTTTGGATTGGTATTAGACTTAAGAAATGAGCAATTTTTTGGAATATATTTTTAGTACTGTTAATGTACAAAGGAATGTTGGGCATCTTTAAATCAGATTTTTGTTTCTGTGAAACATGTATTTCTGCTTTACTCGGATTTCTAATCTGGCATTTAATCACATGAGCAATTTACCTTAGAATCTGTTATAAGTTCATCTTTCCAGTAATTGGAATTAGAAGACTGTTGGCCAAATTTTAATCTCACGTTTCTACCTCTGTTATACTAATGAGTAGAAATCTACTTCTTGAAAGCTTTCTGTTTGTAAGAATCCTTTTTTTCCCCTTTGTTTTACTACGTTTTGTTCGTCATTAATTATTCTGAAAGTTACACTTGCTTAGTAAGGTACTTGGTGTGTGAAATACTGTTTCTGCATGTTTGTGAAGCTCAACACTAACTGTTGAAGTAGGCAGAGAAAATGCGTGACTTGTTGTGGCAAGAAACAATAATGCAGGGCTTTGAAGGGCTTTCCCCCTTCTCCAGCTGCCTGTTTGCGAACAGGAGGAAAACCAGACCAGTTGGTTGGCCATTAACTGCTAAAAATTCCACCTTAATGGAGTCATCATTTCCTTGAAAATACTTTTCTAATGATCTGAGAAGGAACATTTGCTTAAGCTCTGCCAGCTTTATTTTGTTTCCACAAAAGATCTGAGAAAGATAGACACATTGAGGCTTCTCTTGGTAAACTGATAAGCATCATCTTTGTTCCAGTATCTTCTGGTTTTTCTAAAGTTTACCTTGTAAATACTGTCCTTTAAATTATCAGTAGAGATGCATTTAGCAGGGTTCCAGTACTGCTCTGTTTGCATGCAGATATGTCACTCTGTTTTATTGAGAGGAATCTCTTCTTAGGCTGTATCACCTGCACTGCGTTCATCTAAAATGCCTGCGGTTGGGACAGAAGACCGACCTCTGGGGAAGGATGGAAGAGCAGCTGTTCCTTACCCACCAAGTAAGTGAAGGAAATCCACACTGCCCGCCCTTACATCTAATGTTCTTGTGTCAGTTGGTGCTTTGTCTTGAAGTCCTCATCCTTTGTATCCCTGGTGACAAAATTCTAGCTATGAATTAACACTTGCCTAAGTTGATATTCCCAGGTTGGCAGGCAGCTAATTATATGCAGAAACCATCTTAATTTAGATTTATTTTCTTATGTTTCCAAATTAAGAATGAGATTTTATGTAGTTAGGATGTGCAAAATAAGGTTTTTTTTTTCCATAGTGCTTCCTTGATAAGATAAATATGCACAAACGATTTTACAGTGATAATCCACTCCAAGACATATGTAAAAGTGCTTCACTTTATTTTCTTTTAAAAGATTTATTTATTTTTACTGGAAATGCAGATCTACAGAGAGAAGGAGAGACAGAAGGAAAGATCTTCTTTATGCTGGTTCACTCCCCAAGTGGCTGCAGTGGCTAGAGTTGAGCCAAACCAAAGCCAGGAGTTTCCTCTGGGTCTCCCATGTGGCACAGGGTTCCAAGACTTTGAACCATCCTACCCTGCTTTTCCGGGCCACAAGCAGGGAGTTGGATGGAAAGTGGAGCAGCCAGGACACTCACCAGCATTCCATGTGGGATCCTGGCACTTGCAAGGGGAAGATGAGCTAATGGAGCCGTAGCACTGGGCCCATTGTTTGTAATTTTGTAAATTCAATTCACTTAAAAATGTATAATGCAAAGTTAAACTGAGAGTCTCCTGAATTTCTTTCCATATTACAATATCCGAAAATGTGATTTTTTTTCCATCTGAATTTGCTTTTTCAGATACCATGTTGATATACCTGAGACCTTTCTTTTCATTAAAACTACCTGTGCTTGTGGTAACAGTGAAGGGAAAAAACAAATTTATGTATTTTTACATATAGGAATATAAGTATAAATCATTAGAAACAAGATGTATAATATATTTATAATGAATATCCTTTCTAAACATTTATTATTTTTTTTTTCTTTGAAAGGCAGATTTTATAGAGAGAAAAGGGGTCTTCCATGTGCTGGTTTACTGCCTAAATGGCCACAAAGGCTGGAGCTGAATTGTTCTGAAACTGGGAGCCAGGAGCCTCTTCTGGGTCTCCCACATGGGTACAGAGACCCAAGGACTTGGGCCATCCGCTCCCTTTCCAACATAAGCAGCCATAAGTAGGAAGCTGGGTTGGAAGTGGATCACCCAGGACTAGAACTGACACCCATGTGGCATGCAAACACTGCCAGGTGGAAGATCCGCTTGTTGAACCAACCAAGCCTGCCTTGTTTAATGAATGTTTGTTTTCTGTGGTTTTTCTTGAGATTCTTACTAAAGATTTTGTGTTTCTTTTAAAATAAGCTAGATTTCTTACGTGTACTGACAAAAAGACGCAAACCCTTAAACAAAAACAAAAAATCCTTTTTTTTTTTTTACTTTGCCAGGAGTAAAACTATATTATTCTAGAAGAGGACAGAAAGGTTGGGTAGCTGCAGTGAGTATGCTGAAGTAGAAACAGGATTCCTTTGCAAATCATTCTTTAATACCTTCTCATTAACTTCAGCTGGTAATGAGAACAAATTGAGGGGAAAAACCACCATGTCATAGGGATGAGTCAAAAAGTTTTATGAACCTATAAATGTAGTGCTGATTTACTCCAGTGTGGAAGTGGGAAGTATACAGAGATTGGATTTTGACAGCTTTAGTGGGTCCATAGCTTTGTAAAATATGCAAAGCTTTCTCAAGCATGGCGTGGATGAAAATGAATGATGATAGCCAGCCAGTTGCTGTAGTTTTGCTAATTAAACATTTTTCTTTTTTTTTTTTTTTTATTACTCTGCACTGCAGAATTTTACAAACATGGAACTTCACAGATTAACAGAAAAAATAGTAAAATATCAGTGGAGAAGGTCAGATGAGTGATGTTGCATCCTCTGTTTTCATTTAGTTAAGCCATTGTGCTCATTGATACGAATTGAGACAAGTGGTGCGAAATGTCACAATGTCTGATAACTTGTACAATGTTGTTTACTGGAAATACCTGGCTTGTTAGTGTCGTGCTAGTAAGGTGCACTATGTTGTTTACTGTGTATTTTCTCCTTGTTGCCTTTTTAAAAAATAATATTTTATTTGAAAGGAAGAGAGAAAATAGTGTGCAAGAGAGTTCATTCAGCAAATGCTTGCAGCTGCAAGGGCTGAGGCTGCGCTGCTCGAGGAGCCAGAACTCAGTTCAGTTTTGCCTTCAGAGGCGCTAGGAGCTGAGTTGTATTCAGCCATCACCTGCTGCCTTCCGCAGTGCTAGTCCCTAAGCTGCAGTCAGAAGTTGGATCTGAGATGTGAGCCTGTCTACTCCAGTGTGGCATGCAGGCATCCCAGATGATATCTTACTTGCTAGTGCAAATGACCACCCCTCCTTTTTATTTAAAAAGAAGCTATTCAGTACTCAGTGATAAAATGTACATTGTAGAAATTAATACATTTGAAATAAGGCACAGGAAGTCAGTGCCAGAGGAGCCTACTGGCCTCATGGGCCTGAGCTGTTGCAGCACATCCTGAATGAGAAGGACAGAGGAACATGCTGAGTGCAGCTGGCAGGGCGGCGTGGCTCCAGCCAGTTCTCCAACTATCGTCAACCCATTGTAGTGATTCTCTGAGAAGGAAATTGCTTCTTCTGTTTTGGTGGACCAAGTGCTTCTTTGGGCCTCCAGCTTCACTTTGCCTTACCCACTTTGAGTCTAATTCACCTTGATCAATTCAAAATTTCTTTAAAGTCAGTTCTTTTCAGAAATTCCCTGTAACTTAACGGCAGTTCGGTGCAGTGAAACCAAATTTAGGAGTGTGGGCTGATTTGTTGCTGATTTCATCACTTACTGTCCAGATGTATGTGGCAAAATGGTTACTTCTCTGTGCATGCCATCTCATTGTGACTTAGATATTATTCCCATTTGCAGTTGAGGAAATTGAAACTAGAGAGGCTGAAAGTCTTCCTTAAGAATTTTTGCTAATAGGACTAGTGCTTAAGTGTCTGTGTCGGGGTATCTGCCCTTCTGCATTCATTACTTGGTCCTGTTTACACTGTAGCACAGACAAAACATGGAACAATTTTTTAGCATTAATTTTTGATAGGAGCCAGAAGTCAGATCTTGTTCTGTTTATAGGTTACTATTTGCCCAGTGTAATGCTAAAGTTGCTAGAAAGAGTGATTGTGTAAGAAGTGGGAATATTAAATGACTTTCTAAATTGCTGATTGTGAACTTGTGGCTCCAAACTCACTAATTTGGTGAACAGCGTACCCTCTGGTGGCCAAATTTTATATATGCTTCTGCTTTTTAAGGCTTAGTGCCTTAGTGAATCATTATTATAGATCATGAATACCTAAGGTATATGGTGATTTTTAATAAAAGGATCAGGCATAACTGGTTTTAGTACTTACTAAAATATTTGCATTTCCTTATAAGTCATTTTCAGTAAAACGCCTTTTGTTAGGTATGAAGTTTTACTTTATGTCAGTCTGTAAAGAGTTTGAAACTTCCCAACTGTACTCAGTAATCCTGTGATAAATAGGCCACTATTATGGTTCTAAACAACTTTCATTTTCCCTCATATTTCATCTATACTTAGGGAAAGAACTTTTAATGGGGTTATTGCATGTATTGCTTTCGGTTTTCACCCGATTCATTATCTTATATTTCACAATTTTGTGAAGAAAATGTGTGTTATGTTGACTCTTCACTTACTGTGAAGCCAAATTATGAAGCATTAAGAGAATGGTGGTAAAATTCCTGGAATGGATGACACTTCCCTTGTTAATATTCTGTTGTGTAGTCACTGTGGCCATTCACTTAGCATTGCTTTTGGTGCCACATTAGGTCCCTAGCTATGAACTAGGATGTTTTGGAAGTCTTGCCTTTTAAAAGATTTTGTGGTTTTCTTTAGCAGTTGCAGACTTACAAAGGATGTTTCCCACTCCTCCATCTCTGGAACAGCATCCTGCGTTCTCTCCTGTGATGAATTATAAAGATGGGATCAGCTCTGAGACAGTAACAGCATTAGGCATGATGGAGAGCCCAATGGTCAGTATTGCCTCAACACAACTGACAGAATTTAAAATGGAAGTGGAAGATGGTCTAGGCAGTCCCAAGCCAGAGGAAATAAAGGTAACTAGCTGTCAGTAGATGATCTTTCCTAAGGCCCAGTGGCTTTCAGGTTGATTCTGACTGGTTTTATCTATGTGCTGTACCATATCTACATGCACTTAGAGGATCCTTTCATTTGGAGCATGAGGTATATCATTTGGTATATTGGTTGTATTGTCTTTTAATTAACTGAAATAGTTGATACTATCATTTTTCTATTGCTATGATAAGAGAAATACTGAGTAGCAGTTATTTTGGCTGCTGTTTCATTGTAGCTCCTGTGTAATTTTGTGTCCTGCATAGTTGATGACCATCGGTACTAACCCAGCTTTGTTACCACAGGATTTTTCTTATGTGTACAAAGTTCCACAATTTCAACCTTTTGTGGGGTCCTCCATGTTTGCTCCACTGAAGATGTTGCCGAGCCATTGCCTCCTACCTCTGAAGATACCTGATGCCTGTCTGTTTCGGCCTTCGTGGGCGATTCCTCCTAAAATTGAACAACTGCCCATGCCCCCTACAGCCACTTTCATTAGAGATGGCTACAAGTATGTTTCAGTTACTTGTTCTATTTGATAGCATTTTTACCCTTAACCAGGGACCTAATTGTTAAAAATTAAACGGTAACATATCATTTGAAGCTCTTTTATTCACTATTCATACTTTTGCATACATTATTTTATATTGAAAATAGAAATTTCTAACCCCCCCAAATTGGGGAAAATTGAGGTCATTTGTGTAGAGCACCATTATGTTCATGCTAAATTGATGTTTGTCATAGCATCAATAGATTAGATGAGGTTAGTAATGTTCTTTTGTTAGTAGTGGTAAAAAATTTAATTTTAAGTGAGTTTTGAAAAAAAGGTTGCTTAAGAGGCAGAAAGATACAGAGTAAGGGTTTCTCACTACTTACTCAGGTACTCCTCAAATGCCTGCAACAGCTAGGGCTGGGACAGACTGAAGTGAGGAGCCAGGAGCTCAGTCCAGGTCTGCCTTATGGCTAGCAGGGATCCCAGGGATGTAGTTGAGATCTTGTTTGTTGTCTGCAAGGGCCTTGCATTATCAGGAAGCTGGAATGCAGCATGGGACTGGAGACATACCGGTATGGAATATAAGCATTCTGAGAAGTGCTTACCTGCTCTACCGAATGTCCGCCCCTGAAGTTATGGTTTAAAATGGAATGTTAACCTAGATCATTTCTGTCACTAACTCCATGCCACGTAAGAAAGTGGCCACAGAATACTGACACAGTGTACAGCATGGGAAAGTATAGATGAAATGGGCCGAGTGAGCACAAAAAGACTTGGCACTGCTGTTGCTCTTTGGCATCATGGGGCAGTAAACATGAGGGGGTTCATTGCCCCGAGGGGAGGGACGTTTGCCATTCAGTTGCAGAGTGTTGTCAAGCAGGAGTAATAGTGTTAGCGTGATCAAAACTTCCTGGTTTTGAGTGAGTGGAAATCTGGATATGTAAATTTAATAAAAATGTTGATAGGTGATACAAAGGTAAGTTCAACTGAAGAAACTGATAACAGATCTGTGGTCCAGACCCAGTCTGTGAACCACATGTTTGCAACCTAATATAAAACCATCTTGCTGGAATCAACTTCACTGTCATCATCAGTCATCATGCTTGTATATTTTGTGTTAGAATGAAGAACTGTAACAGACAAGACCTTACACAGGAAGCTACAGTCACAGAATTACTGTATTAAGTTGCTGCTTTCTTAAATTTTGTGTGGTCATTTTACCTGAGTCTTAAACTCACAAGACTTTTCAAAGGCTTTAACCACTAATGGCTGTGGGAACAACAGCTCTCCAGCAGCGTGAAAGAGAATGCCCAGAATCATCCAGGTTTCCTGGCTTGTCTAGTAATGCTAGAGATCCACTTGAGCTCTAGCTTATTTAACTAGATACCAGGACACAGCTAGAGAACAGCTCGACACGCAGGGGTGAAATTGGTAGTCAACAGTTGCAAGTAAAAGATGCATCCAGATCAGGAAACCTTCTGATGCGTTCATAGGTTCCTGTGGAAGGTCGCATGTAAGTCTTGGTATTTGCTGGTTCAAGTACAGTAGATGGTTATTTAGATCTAGCGCATCTGCCATTTTAAAGATCCTCTGTATCCATCTCACTTACAGTGATGAAGGAGGTATTTTATCTGTGCTGTCCAGAATGGTCAGCACTAGCCTCATGTTGTCATTTTGGATCACCTGAAATGTGGGCGGTGAGACCAAGACTGAAGCTTTCGTTTTACTTAAGCTTAGTGCATGGGCCTAATGGCTACTGGATTGGACCATATACTTGTAGATTCCTTCTGGTCCTGCTGATATGGTCTTCAGTCTCCATTCCTCTGCATTTTTGTCGTATTTGCCACACCTGCAGTCACTCGTGTGATGTCTGCTGCATTTACTTATGAACTAACTTCTTTTTTGTCTTTGTTGACTATCTAGCTTGTAGCATGGATACTTAGGTCATTTATCTAGAGAGCAATTTAATTCTTTAGGTTTTCAGGTAATAGTCATACTTCTCTGATCTCAGCTGCATAAGAATTTTAGGATTTTCTTGGGCAGGTAAATGTATAGGGAGTTCAGTTAAAGTAAAGGTCATTTTTACATACTTGTTTTGTGTAATTATTTTCTCTGAAAGACTAGTGATTGTGAATCAGGCTTTCTAGTTTACTTTTTATCTGTATTCAGAGATAACATTTCTTTATAGTATCTAGTTTGGATCTTAAGACATTTTTGCTTAATAATCACAAGAAATCATTTGAGCAAGCATTTTGAAAATATAATTGAATGAACATATAATTCATTGAAGGGTCATCACATCTTTTTTTCTTGATACTTCCTAGGTGGCAAGAATGGGCTCATACATTGTTTGATATGTATAAGAATGTATTTCAAGAAAAGGTTTGATAAGAATAGAATGGCAGCATGTTGCACATATTGTTTTTTGTCTTCTATGGTGATGTCTTCTATTTGGTCACCCCAAAAAGTCTTTGGTTGGGAGAAAATGCGTAATATAACACTGCTGATCCCAGGGAGTAAAAATAACTGTGTGATACAGAATGTAGAACGTAGTGAAAAGTAAAAGTAAACTAGAGGTGTCTGCTTCCCCACGACATCTGTTGGAACATGTACCTTTTTTTGTCACTGCTTGCTGAACCCTAAGGCATCTTAGCAGCATATGTAGTTTTCCTATTAATCATAGTATGGTATTGAGTTGCCTAAAATTGAATTCCCTTGAGTTACTTATTAGTGTAAAAATGTAACCTTAGTTTTGAAAAACTTTATACTGTTCACTTGAAATGCAGAGTCAGAGATTATCCCCCACCTGCTAATCCATTCTCCAAGTACCCCTATGTGGATGGCAGCTACTTGAACAGTCAGTGTTATACCCACCCGTGCTCCTCCCTTCCCTCCCTCTGCCAGATTCCACACCAGTGTAAAGCTGCAATCAGAAGTGGAGCTGGGACATGAACCTCGATGCTCTGACATGGAATACAGGTGTCCCAAGTGATGTCTTAACCCCCGTGCCAAATGCTTACCTCTAGGCTACAATTTGAAAATTAGAAAAAAAAAGATGTTAAATTTTTACATGTATTTGATTATAATTATTCGAAGAGCATAGATAGATTATAGCCTCAGACAGCAAGTGAAGCAACAGACTTTCAATTTCAAAAAATGATAAAAGTGTAATTGCAAATTAGATGGAAATGTCATCCTGTGGTCCTATAGTTAATTTAGCATCTGAACTCGTGTGCTGAAGCTCCATTTAGCAGTTACAACTTCTCAGAATTAAATTGACCAAAGCCAACGTCTTGTTTTCTTACACAAATTGTATGACATTGTCAAACGCTTCAGATGGGAATTGACTAAGAGTGAAATAAGTAGAAGGAAAGTGTATGTTTACATATTTATCATTTCTTGCTTCCTGTTTCTGCACGCACTGTGCTGACTGCTCTGAATCTTTTCTTAAAGGACAAATTGCATTTACCAAGTGATCACACCTACGGTACAAGAATGTGTATTGTGGAGTTGACAAGACCATGTGTAGACTTGGCTTCCACGATACACACTTCCGCTCTCACACCTTCCCTTCTGTCTGTTGCAGTAATGTGCCTAGTGTTGGAAGCCTAGCCGATCCAGACTCTCTGAACACACCACAGATGAGCACGCCGGTGACGCTGAACAGTGCTGCTCCAGCCAGCAACAGTGGGGCAGGAGTCCTTCCATCTCCAGCAACCCCTCGCTTCTCTGTCCCTACCCCACGTACCCCCAGGACCCCAAGAACTCCCAGAGGTGGGGGTACTGCCAGTGGTCAGGGATCTGTGAAGTATGACAGCACTGATCAGGGGTCACCAGCCTCTACACCGTCTACAACACGGCCCCTCAACTCTGTGGAGCCTGCCACCATGCAGCCAATTCCTGAAGCCCACAGTCTGTATGTCACCCTGATCCTGTCTGATTCTGTCATGAATATCTTTAAAGACAGAAACTTTGACAGCTGTTGCATCTGTGCCTGCAACATGAACATCAAAGGGGCAGATGTCGGCCTTTACATCCCTGACTCCTCCAACGAGGACCAGTACCGCTGTACCTGTGGCTTCAGTGCCATCATGAACCGCAAACTTGCCTACAATTCAGGACTCTTCCTGGAAGATGAGCTGGATATTTTTGGGAAGAACTCTGATATTGGTCAAGCTGCGGAGAGGCGCTTAATGATGTGTCAGGGCACCTTTCTTCCTCAGGTCGAGGGAGCCAAAAAACCCCCGGAGCCACCCAATAGCCTTCTCCTCCTCCTCCAGGATCAACACACACAACCTTTTGCTTCTCTCAGTTTCTTGGACTACATTTCTTCTAACAATCGCCAAACTCTTCCCTGTGTAAGCTGGAGTTATGACCGGGTGCAAGCAGATAACAATGATTACTGGACAGAATGCTTTAACGCATTGGAGCAGGGCCGGCAATACGTGGATAATCCCACTGGTGGAAAAGTGGACGAAGCTCTAGTGAGAAGTGCCACTGTGCACTCTTGGCCTCATAGCAATGGTAGGTGGCCTGGAACAGAAACCGACTTCAAAGGGTCTCGGTGTGATGCTAATATTTGAAGTTTCATTTTATTTAGTGCTGCCTTCATTCAATGCTACATGTAAGGAAGGCCTGGGGAAATGTTTTTGGTTGTGGTGCCTTTGAAGAAGAAGAGTGATTATTTTATGACAGTTTTCTCCTGTGTTAATTTGTAAATGTGGAAATATGCAACTCATTTAGAGTGTACAAACTGTTGATTTGTACCCCATTACATATGTAAATCCAGCCTTTCATCAAGATGTTTCCGTGGTACCACTTCCACAAAAACGGCTGCTCATTTACGGAAATATTTTCTCTTTGCTATGGCTTACCATCTCTTAGATCAGTTACCACATTTACTTAAGGTTAATGGGGCATGTTGCTCGCTCTTCTGTTATTAAATGTTCCAGTTGACACGTTTTTGGAATTGGGGCTCTGAGAGCGTCAGACACCTTGCTGTGTTCTCTCCTTGTTCATTTACTGTCTAAACTGTGATGCATCCTCGGGGAAATGGTGGCTGAAGGAGACAAGCTGCTGCTGTGAGCTCTGCATTCTATTCTGGAAAAGTGGATGTCAATCAGATGATTACATCAGTAGGCGCATTATTACAAATTAGTACAAGGGATGATGATAGGTGGGTTGGGTCTCCCTAATCTGGAGATTAGGGAAGATTTAAGCAGTAATGACAGTTGCTCTGAGATCTCAGGGATGAGTATTCATCAACTGAGTGACAAGAGGAAGGAGCTGCTCTTGTGCCCCAGATGTAAAACAATGCAAGTGTGAAGGCCCAGAACTCCATGAACTGGGGGCTCTCAAGGGGTTGAAACCAGCTTGATTACAAAGAACTTTTGAGACATATTGAGGGTTGGGTCTTTATCCAAAGAATGGTAACATCACTGTAGAGTTTTAATAGGAGACCAGTATGTTTTAATTGGGTTAACTAAGGAAAAAACATAGTGAGTCTGCTTCTAGTGTGGGGTGTGGGTTAGAATATGGCAGAAATGGATTTAGGGAGAGTAGGTGGCTACTGAGGTAGTCTGAATAAGAAATAATAGCTTGTAAAGAAGGTGGAGAAGTGGTGGAAACATTCAAGAGATGTTCAGAAAGTGTTACTGCCAGGTTGGTAACTTTTGTGCAAGATTTCGAAATGGTGGTCAGAGAAGGTATGCTAGGGGAACACTGGGGCTGGGAAGAATAGTATAACTTGTGTTGGAAGTTACAGAAATCTCAAGAGCTCAAGGCAGTGGGATTCTTCGACAGGTGAAGAGGAAGGGGAGAAAACAGAATGAGCAGAGAGCTGGGCCAGAGCTTAGCTGAGTTCTGATAGGACCAGGGAGAGGAGTAGGGGCTCATTGACAGGGAGAGAGGAAAGAGGCTGAGGGGAATCCAGCATGAAGCAGCGTTTAATGAAAGTGGGAAGAGTCAGTGAGTGTGAAAGTGCCCCTGAGCCGTGTCAGAGAAGTTTAAGATAGGGTTTCTGAGCTCAGACAGAGCTGTTTGCATATGTAGTGCCAGGAGAGTCCTGAGTGCAAAGGGGGTGTGCGTGAAGCATAGATCCTGCCTCTGAATAGTTCAGTCTGGCAAGAGGTGTAAGGGATGGCACAGAGAGGGGAGTGCTGTTTGTTGTTCTTCTAAATGTGTTTTGAAATCTGAAATGTCAGAGATGGGAGTCAGTGGAGTAGGATGACAGGTGTTTTCTGCAGAGACCAAGGGAAAAGGGTTTCCTGGAGGTAGAAGCTCTTCAAAAAATATTACAAGGTTATCCTTCATTTTCTACCTGCTTATGTTCAAGCACAGTACTTTTTTTTAAAAAAACAAATTAGGCTCTTCATTATTGTCTACATCCTATTGTCTACATCCTTTTCTTCATCAGTTAGAGAAGCAAGGATGAGGAGTGATCTTCAGGATCCCAGCTGTGTGGATTTGTAGCCCATCACCTTGAGTTTCATTAACTCTGAAAAGCTCATGGCCCTTTTTCAGAATCTGGTGGCCACTATGGACTCTCCATCCTCAGAAGAAGAAAAATCCACATGTCTTCATGCCTGCACAGTCCTGCTTTTATTACAGGAACTCTTTCCCCGGGAAAACTGCTAACGGAAGGACTATTTCTACCCCATTTTAAAAAGAGATATTTTGTGTATTTGAAAGGTGAAGAAAGATGGAGAGAGAGAACTTTCACATTTGCTTGTTAACTCTCCAAATGACCTCCAGCTAGGGCAGAGCCAGGCTGAAGTCAGACCCTTGGAGCTTTTTCTAGGTCTCCCATGTGCTGCAGGGGTCCAGGCACTTGGACCAACTTCTGCTGCGTGCCCACACGTATTAGTAGGGAGGCAGATGAGAAGTAGACCAGCTGGGACTCAAGCTGGTGCTCAAACGGGGTGGGATGCAACATTGGCTTCAGGGGGATTTATTCAACAGTTGCTTCCTCCATTTACAGAAGACCTCAACGCTGTGGTTGCTTCTTCCGTGTTTCCATGTGCCGTTGTGTGTATTGTGTGTGTTTGTGTATTTGTATTTTGAGAATGTTTTTGTAAGCTTTTAAAGGCTGCTTTTCTATCCTTTCTCCCAATCATATAATCACATCATTGCTATTTATGAATCAAAATAATGCAATAATTACAGAACTTTCAGAATTTTTTTTATTAAAAAGCTTGGAAATTATTTGCATGATGTTAAATGTCAGACCTAACTTTTTCCCCTTCAAAGCAGTTCTTCAATTAAACTTTTATCTCTAGTAGCCCATTGCCGATTTTTAAAAAATAATTATTTGCTTATTTATTTTTAAGGCAAAATTACACCCAGAGAGAGAGATAATATTTGCTAATTTCTTCCCCAAATGGCCACAATAACTGGGGCTGGGTCACTGACCCAAACACCTGGGTCAGCTTCCACTGCTTTCCCAGGCAAATTAGCAGGGAACTGGATCAGAGGTGGAACAACTGGGACTCTAACCCAGTACTCCTGAGGTATCAGCCTTGCAGGTGGTAGCTTAAACCACTGTGGCACAGTGCTGGCTCCATATTCCCCATTTTTAATGATGAACCATCAATTGTTTTCTCTAATTTAGAAGAATATCTTTCTGTTTGATTACTAAGTTGAGTGTCTTAGAATCTAGTCCAGCTACTAGTGGGCTTTGTCATGGCCTATCATTGAGGTCCATCATGATGGCAGGAACTTTTCTGTTCTCATTTCCCTTCCAGTGCTGGACATCAGCATGCTGTCCTCCCAAGATGTGGTTCGGATGCTGTTGTCCCTGCAGCCCTTTCTGCAAGATGCCATCCAAAAGAAGCGAACGGGCAGGACCTGGGAAAACATCCAGCACGTGCAGGGACCACTCACCTGGCAGCAGTTCCACAAGATGGCAGGACGTGGGACCTACGGTAGTGTCTCTGACTGGCTTAAGTTCTTTCCAACTTGCATACCCTGCAGGCACAGGCAGCTTAGCCTGTGTGCTAGATCCTGCAGATCCTCCACACCTTCATTGCAATTTCCTCTGAGTGGCCTTTTAGAGTAGGTTTGTCTGCTGTGTGGTCGGACTCATGATGCTTGTTGTAAAGAAAATGACATAACTTGAAATTATTTTAGTCTACCCTCTTTTCCTTGAACATCTGTAAGTTCTGGCTCATTATCCTCCAGGGATCATTTAATTAGATGATTTAAAAATACTTTTAAGCATGTTGTGTCGACATGCAGTGATATATCAGATGCCAGAATTAAAACCAACATCAGTAATTTCTAAGCTTTCCACAATGTGGGAAATAAACTCTTTTTTTTTTGTTTTATTGTGAAATTATGTTAATTTAATCTTTTTTTATTTATTATTTTTAATTCATTAATTACATTGTATTATGTGACACAGTTTCGTAGGTACTTGGATTCTCCCCACCCCGGGAAATAAATTCTTTAAGTAACCTGCTAACTACGGTCTTGTTTTAGGTTCAGAAGAATCTCCTGAGCCATTGCCCATCCCCACACTGCTGGTGGGCTATGACAAGGACTTCCTCACCATCTCACCGTTCTCCTTGCCATTTTGGGAGAGGCTGTTGTTGGACCCATATGCTGGCCATCGTGATGTTGCCTATATTGTGGTGTGTCCAGAAAATGAGGCCTTGCTCGAAGGAGCCAAAACTTTCTTCAGGGACTTGAGTGCTGTATATGAGGTGAGAAATCATGACACAAGTTCTTGGTTGGTCTAGTTATGACTCAATTTGAAAGAATAAGCACATCTCAAAATGTGTCAACAGTTGGAAGAAGAGGGAATTCTTCAGTTGTATTCAAGAATTTAAAAGTATTATTCACCAGCGGGATGTGTTGGCTGTAGGGAAAACGATTTTACAGGATAGCACACTCACTCTGTGTGATAATTTTCTTCTTGGGCTGGAGGATGAGGTGGGTAGGTTGAAATTTCCAAAAACAACAGTAAATATTTAGCATCAGAATAACTTTAACAATCATGTTCCTGTTAAGTTTTAACATTATATTCATTTTAATAGTTTAATTTTGATAATTTAAAATGCAGTAGCCATAACAATATTAAAGCTGGGTCATTTATCCGTAGTATATAAATCTCTCTCTCTCTCTCTCTCTCTCTCTCTCTCTTTTTTTTTTAAGATTTATTTGAAGGCAAAGTTATAGAGAGGAGAAAGAGAGAGAGAGAAAGAAAATAGTGTCTTCTGTCCACTGACTCATTCCCCAAGTAGCCACAAAGGCTGGGCCAGGGCGAAGCCAGGAGCTTCTTCCTGGTGTCCCGCACTGGTGCAGGGACCCACACACACCTGGCCTATCCCGCACTGCTTTCCCAGGCATATTAGCAGGAAGTTGGAGTGGAAGTAGAGAAGTCAGGAATATAATTGGTGTCTATATGGGATGCAGCCGGCAGCTTGACTGGCTATACTGTAGTGCAGCCCCCCCTCCCCGGCCTTTTACTTTTGAGAAGTTAGACTCTCGCTCATGCCCGTCTTTGAGGAGTGGGTGCTACATTTCTTTTGCTAAAGTGCATACACACTAATTTCTTTGTACCTTCAACTTCTAATGTTTTTATATTTGGCATAATGAAGTGAAACTAATGTTTCTAGAATATTTAGAACTGTGACAAGCAAATATAAGCATCACAGAAGTGTTTTTAAATAAGATGCCAAGCTGAATTTAAAAATATTTTCAGACGAATGACTCACTATCTATAAATGTATATGGAAGCACTGAATAGTAAATTTATGGGTTGCTACAAACTCATGAAGAGGGGTTGACGTGTCATGTGATGACATTCATTAAGCCACATGTGGAAACTCTTGGACGCAGCTATGAGCAGGGATTGCTGCCTGGGTGCATATCGTTCTGTTAAGTCACCATTAATATAACGCAGAAAGTTTGTCCTGGCAGCTGGAAAACTCTGCCATTCTCCTGAATGAAGCCTTCAACAAAAGTATGAGAACACAAAAGAATTAATTCATCAGATATTTTTAGGAGCTGTAGGCCCTTTTTTTTTCTCAGTTAACCATATAAGGGTTGTTCATTTGACAGTAATTCTTATGCCTGCTTAAGAGGAGTGCACACTTGAGGTTATTTTGGGGCCTGGTTAAGACTGCTTCTAGCAAGGGGTGAAAGTCCTGCTGGTGACAGAGTTGGTTGTTGGGGTATGATTCTTTTCTGCCATAAGCACCCATTTCGTGTCCTCGAGTTGTGTAGCAGACTCTTACTGTCCTAAAGGAACCATTAACTTTTAACAAGTGTCAGAGGCCTCTGGCTTTGGGTGTTCTTCAAACATCTGTAACAGTACAGCAGGTAGCTCGTAAAATTTTATTGTGATCTTATGGGAAAACATTATGTGTAAGGATTACTAAGTGATTTTCCTGGACATATGTCTAATTCAGCTTTAGTATACAGGACCCTGGTTATTGTTGTTTAGTTGCCCATCAGCAAGCAGACAGTACTCGGGAAGACTCCTCTTGTGTAGGAGAAATTAGCTTGGGTGAAGAAGCACTTTTTTTTTAGAGGGCCTAGTTCAGGTTTGGAACTGACAGGTAAGTACTTCTAGTGCATTGCAATTATCAGAAAGGTCAGTTGGAACCTGCATTTGATTGCATGTGATAGCCCCAAAAGAAAATAGTACAAACTCCCTTGCTAGCCGTGAGTACTGACCAGTGGCTCCTGCTTTAAGTGATGCACTTGTTTGGTTTGTGCAGATGTGTAGACTTGGGCAGCACAAGCCCATCTGCAGAGTGCTGCGTGATGGGATCATGCGTGTGGGGAAGACCGTGGCACAGAAGCTGACCAATGAGCTTGTGAGCGAGTGGTTTAACCAGCCGTGGAGCAGCGAGGAGAGCGACAATCATTCCAGACTCAAGCTCTACGCACAAGTTTGCCGCCATCACCTAGGTAAATGAAATTTGACTTGATAGAGTAGAATTTGAAGAATAGAATAGTTAATCTACCCCTTCCCTCATGGATATGACATTTTACTGATTTCTTTTGTCACTGGTAGTGTTTGCTAGCATTTCATTACTGTATTTATTTAGGTACTTTTTTTTTCTTTTGGTGTAGTAAAAAGACCAATTTTTATGTAGCTATGTGTTCTTTAAAACCTTTTTAAAGCTATCTAAAGGAGTCATAAATAATTTACTCCACTTTTTGAAAAGTTAGCAGCATAACTTGGTATTAACTGCTTAATATTAACCCATGTTCTCAAGGGAATGTTAGAAGCGTATAAAGCCATGTACACATGAAGAGGGCTCTGATCAAAATGGCCATGGGGTGCATGATCTGTCACTCGCCAGGGAATCTGTGTGTAAGGAGAGTATCACAAGTCATCAGTAGTTTCTGTCTTTTTAAATAGGCTGCTCTTATGCAGTCAGTTGTCCACATGCATTTTTATGTTTGCATGTTATGTAAGCATATGTTCATGTGTGGAAATAGTATTTGGGATACCATAGATTTCTTTATAAAGTGACTCTCCTAAATTTCTGCTTTGGCCTCCAGCAATTGCAGGCATCACTGACATTACCTCTGTCCTTGTCCTCTTTCAGCACCTTACTTAGCCACTCTGCAGCTCGACAGCAGCCTGCTGATACCACCCAGGTATCAGAACCCACCAGCAGCAGCACAGGGACAGACTGCTCCTGGCAATGCTGGGCCTTTGGCTTCAAGTTCAGGATCAGCTGCTCCCCCTGCTGGCAGTGCATTTAATCCCACCTCCAACGGTAGTTCTACCAACCCTGCAGCAAGTGGTTCCGCATCTGGGTCCTCTGGACCACCCGTCTCATCATCTACCTGTGCTCCGGGTATTAACCAAATCAGCACTACCTCCTCTTCAGGATTCAGTGGTAGTGTTGGAGGACAGAACCCCAATGCTGGGGGCAGTTCCACGGATAGAACCCCAGGGAACGTAAGCTGTGGTGGAGACACTGAGCCTGGGCAAAGCTCGTCTCAGCCCTCCCAGGACGGACAAGAAAGGTGCGTTCTCACTGCTCTAGCCGGGTGCCTCGGCTTGGGCCTCCTATATACTCTTCCAGTGAACATCCCTACCCCCGTTTGACCTCCTGAAGCTCAGAAATCTAGCACAGTGCTCTATTTCTGTTCTCCCAAATAAAAAAATAGCAACTGTCAATCTTTTCCTCTATTAAGAAGTTTGAGACTTATGATTAATTATAATTAATAAGCATTATTATTAGGGTTATTGACTTACAACTATTTTATTAATACAGTATCTCTATGCTTTTTAACCCCAGAAAAGATGATTGAAAAAGAGTTCTCCCATTTTAGAGGGTAGTACAGGTTGAATATCCTCTAGTTGAAATAAGTGGGACCAGGTGGAGTTTTTCAGACTTTGAAATATTTGCATTGACTCCTGGAAATCTGAAATGTAAAATGCAGGATGCTCTAAAACTGCTAACTCTCTGTAAAGTCCAGTTTCTGTGCTAGAGCTGCTCAACCTGTATTGTCATTTTCCATCTACTCTCACTGCATACTGTCTTGGTTAGCGTTCATTTTGAAGATGTGATATATAATATGTTTACATCTGATCTGTAATCATTGTCTAGGGAATAAATGTGCTCCTAGTTGAAGTATTCTGTGTAATGGATGTTTATTCTGGCCGCCTAACAAGTAATTCTCTATTCAGTGTTACAGAGAGGGAGCGAATAGGCATCCCCACAGAGCCTGACTCGGCAGACAGCCACACCTACCCTCCCGCTGTTGTCATTTACATGGTGGACCCATTCACCTACACCTCGGAGGAGGATGCCACTCCCGGAAACTTCTGGCTGTTGAGCTTGATGCGCTGCTATGCAGAAATGCTGGATAATTTACCTAAGCATATGAGAAATTCTTTCATTCTCCAGGTGACTACAAGTTTATCCTTTACTTTTACTGGCAGTGTTTTGATGAACAAAGATACAAGTTCATGATTTTTATTAAATTGAAAGTATAGAAAAGTATAAAAGAAGAATCTTCTGCAGCCCTGCCTTTCAGTTTCTACTATCATCAAATTAACATTCTACTAAATTACTAGCCTTTTTGTTTTTCTGTTTACATTTACAGGCTTGAGTTCATATATATTTAACATAATTTTAAATTTTTTCTACTGAATGAGTTTCCATGTTTTTTTTTTTTATATTTCCTTATTTTTTATTGTAAAGTCAGATATACAGAGAGGAGGAGAGACGAAGAGGAAGATCTTTTGTCCAATGATTCACTCACCAAGTGGCCACAACGGCTGGAACTGAGCCAATCTGAAGCCAGGAGCCTCTTCCAGGTCTCCCATGTGGGCACAGGGTCCCAAGGCTTTGGGCCGTCCTTGACTGCTTTCCCAGGCCACAATCAGGGAGCTTGATGGAAAGCAGGGCCGCCAGGATTAGAACCGGCGCCCATATAGGATCCCAGGGCATACGAGATGAGGACTTTAGCTGCAATGCTACGATGCTGGGCCCTCCATGTTTCTTGAAAATTCTGATGAGAAATATTTTTAGGGCACAGTACAGTAGCCTAGTGGTTAAAGTCCCCACCTTGCTTTTGCCAGGATCCCATATGGGTGCTGGTTTGTGACTGCTCCACTTCCCATCCTGCTCACTGCTTGTGGCCTGAGAAATAGTAGAGGACAGCTCAAAACTTTAGGACCTTGCACCCACATGGGGGACCCAGAGGAAACTCCTGGCTCCTGGCTCCTGGCTCCTGGGCTCAGATCAGCTCAGCTTCCAACTGTTGCGGCCACTTGGGGAATGAACCGGTGAATGGAAGATCTTTATCTCTGTCTCCTTCTCTCTGTAAATCTGACTTACCAATAAAAATAAATAAATGACTGCAAATTTTTCATATGTTATAAATAAAATCCTAGTGAATCTGTGTGTATGCCATCTTCTTTGGTGCGCTTCAGATTACTTTAAACTAGATCCTTAGGTGTAGATGCTGAAAAGCATCAGCAGTTTTCTTTCCAGGAAGGTTACTTCCGCAGTGAATGAACAGGCCTGATGTTACCGCGCCTTAAAAGGTCTATAGTGTAACCATTTAAAAAATACTTGTGTAAGTGAAAAATGATGCCTGGGATGTTTGAAAAAAAAATTTTTAAGGATTGATTTATTTTGATTGAAACAGAAAATTTACAGAGAGAGGATAAACAGAAACATCTCCCATCCACCAGTTCCCTCCCCAGACGGCTGTAACAGCCAGAGCTGAGCTGAGCTGGAGCCGGGAACCACTTCAGGGTTTCCACACAGGGCTGTAGGGTCCCAAGACTTTGAGCCATCCTCTGCTGCTTTCCCAGACCACAAGCAGGGAGCTGGATGGGAAGTGGAGCAGCCGGGATTAGAACCGGCACCTACATGGAACCCTGGCGCTTGTAAGACAAAGGATTAGCCAACTGAGCTGTCTCACTGGGTCCTGTTTGAATCTTTTTTTAACATCACTTCAAAGAACGCTGTCCTGTAGAATTAAAAAATTGAAATTATAATGCTCAGAATAGCCTGTTGATAGTTGTTACTGTTTGTTTATTGGACAGTTACTCCAGTGATTTCATGGTGTTGTACATATTCATTATAAAAATATGGAATATATTAAAATGCAAGTTTTAAAATTTTGAGCCCTTGGCAGTACTGCACTGAGAATTTACCCCCAAATTGAGAACCTCATTTGCAACGTAACTGTGTAACTGGCTTTTGTAATGGTAGCTCTTCTTAAGTTGAGGGTGTGCATTTCGGAGATAGCATTTTCTGTCCCTGGAAGGAATTAGGATTTAATTAAGTTTGGTGTTTACATATTTTAAAGCTACGGTTCCCTCTCCCGACTTCCATATATGAATGCTTGTTGTTTGATTCTGCAGCTTTCTTGCTAGCCTGTTAGATCTCAGCTTTCTGTTTAAAATCTGTGCCTGCAGATTGTGCCTTGCCAGTACATGCTGCAGACAATGAAGGACGAGCAAGTGTTCTACATTCAGTACTTGAAGTCCATGGCATTTTCCGTGTACTGCCAGTGCAGGCGGCCGCTGCCTACACAGATCCACATTAAGTCCCTCACAGGGTTTGGGCCTGCAGCCAGCATGGAGATGATTCTCAGGAACCCTGAAGTGAGTATTGGCAGCTTCCAGCTGTGCAGAAGGCACACCCTTCTACCCGAAAATGCCAGCCAGGCGAGTGCTGATGTTGCTTGGAGAGTGCTGGGCTGTTTGGTTGGCTTGCTAAGTGGGTAGAGGAGCCAGCAGGTTTCTTGGAAAAACAGAGGAAAGACTTTTCTGAACTTGTAAAGCTTTTTAAGAAGCGAGCAAGCACTGGTTTTTGTTGTACGACCTGATGCAGCAACACTCTAACTTGTGGTGGTTAATGTTTGAGTTTCCTGTGTTCTTTTTCTAAGCTAATCTGTTTTCAGTCAGAAAGTCTGCCTTCCAGGCTCTGGTTTGTGTCCGGGACGCAGTGTGCCTGTGCTTCCGCTCTGCAGTGGGAGAACCCGGGACTTCTCCCTCCCTCTGTGGTTTTAGGTCTGCTTCCCGCAGACAGGCACCTCAAGGGAAATTTATATGTTATAAACGGAAGTTTCACTTTCTTTGTTTTTCTAATCACATTCTCTTGAAGGCTCAGAACAATGTTTAGTATTTTTAAGCCTTCAAAACTCTGTTCCCACAAGTTTTTGCACAAAACGTTGCCCATTAGTACAAGCCCTCCTCTTCCCCATAAGAGAGCGTCCAGCAAACCCAAACGGCAGCTGACTCTGTTGCATAATAATGTCAGCTTCCCTGGAAAATTGTGGGAAATGTGTATCTGTTTAGAAGACAGAGCTTGGAGATAGGATATGCGGGGGCTCATGTTCTGCTCGATATAGCTTGGTTCAGTTCAGCCTCATTGCGAGGAGAAGCCTATTCAGACAATGCCTTAAGTTCATTCTGGGATTAAGTAACCCACCCTCCCTTCCTTTCTTTCATCTTTCTGTTTGAGTTTTTCACTTTTGCGGGCAATTTGTTTTTATTTTTATGTTTTGTGATAACTTTGTCTATCTGTTTCCTGTTTTGTCTGTGAAGTTAGGAATTGTTGCCTTTCTTTTTTTTTATTTTGAGGACTTTGGCTATTAGGCTACTGCATTGGGCCCACAGATATAATTCTTTATTTTTTTTATTGTATTTTTGTTGACAATCTTTATATAGTTAATTACGGTAAAAAAAAAAAAAGGTTCAGGGGGTATAGGGAAGTGGGTAATATTATTATGTCCATATTGTTTCCATCATGTATCTGAGGTAAAGGGGGATATTGACGGAGAAGCCCCACCCAGTTTCCCACCCACCCCAAGTCCCAGATGTGGGGCATGCTCTGAGATCCTTGCTCAAATGGTTTTAATAGTTCTCCAGTTATGAATCACTGCCAGTTTCACTCGATGAGGTCGTCCACTGATTAACACAGTCCATCATAGAGTCTTCATTTGCCCAGTATTTTGCTGCCAACATATAGCTGAGGTGGTTGATTGACTTGCTCTGTCCTCTGTCTTTTCTTGGCTAGGGTTCTGAGTCCAGCAGTTCAATTGGGGAGATCTCCAAAGAAACTTTGAGGTATTCCCAGACCATATTTTTGTATGTTCTAGCAAGCACAGGGCCCGGCACAGTCCGTCACCACGATCAGCTGGTGGTTTCATTTGCTGGGTTGGTTCTGTTTTCAGTCCTGTTTTCCACTGGAACCAATGGGTGTTGCAGTCCAGCCTGGCTCTGCCCAGCACACACTTGGCCCTTGCATCAACCAGTGAGAGCTGCAGCCTAGTCGGGGCGACCCACAATAACCCCCACCAGGCCCGCCCCCTACCCTGGTTTGCCAGTATGTATAGCAGACTAGTCCAGTCTGTCCCACATCCTATTTGGCTCTTGTACTTGTCAGTGGGTATTAAAGCTTAGTTCCATCTAACCAACTCAACTCTCCAGCCCTCACGGATCTTGAGTGCCTCTCTGTCTAGCCACCCCTGCCCCTGTCTAAGTTTTCATGCCCTCCCGCGGGAATAGTGACCCAAGAGGGGGGAACCCACTATTTCCCTCCCAGGTCTCTCTCAGTCCCGGTTTACGCACTCTTTGGGTGGTTCTGTGATTTGACTTGACAGAATTAGTCCCCAGTGCCAGCTTCTGCCAGTTGATGCTGTGGCTAAGCCCAAACATCCCTCACCCACTCTAATTTATGCTTGCACCAGCAGGAATAATCCGCCTAGCCTGGCTTTTCCCTGATCTAGTCCACGTGCAGCGCACAGGTGTTGCAGCCTTGCTTAGTCTGGTCTGTCCCCATCCCAGCCCAAGCTCTCCAGTGGGAGTAGCTGTCTGGCGAGGGGACCAGCCCCTTAATCCCCCCGCCGGCTCTGCCCCTCCCTTCCTGGATCTCACGCGTGCTGGTTGGGTACTGCAGTCAAATCCAGTACAGGCAACCTCACCCTAGCGTTCCATAGTGTGCACTGGTTTTGTCGCGACCAGTCCTGGCTCGACCCACACTCTGTTCTGGTGTTCGGATTTACCAGTGTATGACATGAACTGATTCAGCCTGGTCTGCCCCTGACCCATGCCAAATGTATGCCAGTGGGAAACTTTCCATGGCCTATTCTGGACTGTTTCCTATCATGCTTCTTGTGCTTACCTGCAGGGACTGTGTCCTGCTAGAGGAGTTGCCCAGGCTCCTCCATCAGAACCTTTCCCAATGCCAGATTTTGCGCATACCAGGGGGTCCTTGAGCCAGCCCTATTCAGTTCACCTCATGTCCTAGCAGGAACAGTGGCTTTTCCTGGCTTGCTTTCACCCCGTTCTGGTTCTTGTTGGATGTTTCAGCCCAGCCATGGCTCGTCCATACCCACGTACAGCTCACACATGGCTCAGTATGGGGTTGAGACCCAGCCTAGTCAGTCCCACATCCACCCTGGTTCTCCAGGACACCAGATGATGTTGGGGTCTGGCCTGGCCTGGTGCATCCAATCCCAGTCTACACTAGTGCCTCGTGAGATTGCAACTGTTTCCTAGATAGAACACAACCCCATTCCAGCACACATGCCCCTTGGTGGGAACCTCAACCTAGTTAAGGTGTCCCCTTACCTCCCCAACTGGGCCTGTTCCTAGCCATAGATCATGCGCCTACCAGTGGTTGCTCTGACTCAGCTTGTCTCAGTCCCTCACTTGTCCTGGCCTCTGCCTTAGACAGTGTGACTTAGTGTCCTTGACTCAAGTAGACCAGTAGGTGCAAGAGCATGGCTCGGCATGACCTGTGCTCCATGCTGGTTTCTAGTTTTGCTTGTAGGCTAAGGTTTGCTCAGTCCTGCCCAGTACATTCTGTTCCATTTCCAATTTGTTCAAAGGAGGAGTTACCGCCATTGGGAATGTTAAGGATTGACTGAGATCCCAGAAGCACAGTGGGATCAACCTGGAGCTACCTAAGCAGCAATTCTGACAACCAATACCCCAGAGCTCCCTGGCCGGGCGGCCAGGAGACAGAGCCTGGCACCACATGGTGCACTGGCCGCCCTGGGGGAGGCCGAGGACTCGTTCACTGCCTTGCGGCAGTGTCTTTGGCGTGAGCCCCCAGCATTGGGTCCGACCCGGCAGGGGCACTCCCCACAGCCGCCACACTGTGAGGAGTGGCACTTGCCCCCAAACCCAAGGCCCAAACCCCTTGTTGCCTTTCTTTACCTTTTTGGTTGTTCTGCAGTTAAGATAAAGTCATTTCTTAGAACTTTAGGAAGAGTACTCTTCATTTGCATAGTGAGGATTAAAGGTTAACTGTCTACTGTCAGGATATCCTGGGGCATTATAAAACATTTGAGCACATTGTAATACTAACAAAACACTGTGAGAAATTCATGAGAAAAAAGTGAGGCTTAGATGGAAATAAATGGCAAAAAGCCCCTCAAGTAATATGCTTTGTTCGCTTTTACGTGGAAAGGAAGGAAAAAGTAAATAATTTTAATATATTCAAAACAAAAGAACCAGTAGTTACAAACTGGCTGAGATGTGTACATCGTAGCTGCCTAAGGAATGGTTGGTCAATCCTGCCTTTACCACTGTTAGTAACTGGAGCATAGTGCTCTCAGTAAATGTAGGCTCTACATCTGCTGTGTCTCAGGTGCTGTGCAGCTTGAGGGGCCCTTATCTAAAATGCCTGAGATCAGAAATGTTCCAGATTGTGGATTTGTGGATTTTTGTAGCTTTTGGAACATTTGCATGTATGTAGTGAGGTATCTTGGAAATGAGACCCAAATCTAAACATGAAATTCTTTTCATGTTCCAAATGTAGCTTACACACGTAGCCTGAAGGTAACTTTATTCACCTTGACTTCCAAGTGTCTATAATTCCAGCAGAAATTTTGTTATCTGTGTCCTCATCACTGTAAATCCAGGTAGTGCTGGGGAGACAGCCTTATTGTCCATACTTCCTGTTACTTCTCTTTAGCGTTCTGGGCCAGCTGGAAATATTAAGTTGGATGGCTCTCTGATGATTCTGAATTTGATTTTTGTTTGCAGCGGCCTAGCCCAATCCAGATTTACGCCCCTCCCTTTATATTGGCTCCAATCAAAGACAAGCAGACAGAGCTGGGAGAGACGTTCGGTGAGGCGGGCCAGAAATACAATGTGCTGTTTGTGGGCTACTGTCTGTCTCATGACCAGCGCTGGCTTTTGGCTTCCTGCACTGACCTCCATGGGGAGTTATTAGAGACCTGCATTATAAATATTGCTTTACCAACCAGGTGAGAAGCTTAATGTTTACAGTTCATGTAAATTGATGGTATACCTTCTCTCAGAAATCTTTCCACCACAGTGGTTACTACATGGGTAAGCTCTTTGGAATTGTCTTGTATTTATTTTAATTAAACATTTATTTGAAAGGTGGAGAGATAGAGATGTTTTGCATGTGTTGGTTCACTCCTGGGGCTGGGAACTGGGAATTCAGTCTGGGTCTCCTTTCTGGGTCTCCGAGACCCAGGTCCTTGAGGCATCATGTGCTGCCTCTGCAAGAAGCCGTATCAGGGCCAGAGCCAGGATGTGGGCCCGGCACTCGGGTACAGGGTGTGGGTGTTCTGCGTATAGCCACCGCCCCAAATAGCTACCCTTGTACTGGTCCTATTGAGTGATACCTTTGCTTCATTTAAGGAGGTCCTCCCCATTTTATTTTCTTCTTTTTTTAAGGTTACGGAAGAGTAAAGTTTCTGCGCGTAAATATGGCCTCCAGAAGTTATGGGACTGGTGCATAGGGATTCTCCAAGTGACATCTATACCCTGGAGAGTTGTGATCGGCCGACTCGGCCGGCTTGGCCACGGGGAGCTTAAAGGTGAGACATTCCCGGAGCAGTGTGTGCTGGAGACAGAGTGCTCAGCAAATATGTGTAACTCAACAGAACATGCTCGCGCTAGTGGAGGAATAAATCAGACTGTGTTTTTAATGTTTTTTTATGTACATAGAGTAAACTGGTAGTGCTTAAACTTTTATCCAAGTAAAACCTAGGGAATATCACTATGCAATACATAAAAAGTTATTATGAAAATTATAATACAGTAAATCAAAGTTTCTAACATTTAGATGCTGAGGCAGTGAGGAACAAGTCAATTTTAAGATAAGTTTACATCAGATTGTGATGGTGGTTAGAGTCACAGACTGCCATTTGCTTGGTCAATGACAGTTCATTCTGGTGGCACAGCAGGGAGGGAATCTGTTTGCAAGGACAAGTAATTGGGCGTAGGAACATTGAACTGACACTGCCTGTGTCTGGCATTCTTCATTCAGCCTGATGGGTTAGAGAAACATTTCTGTTTTTGTCTTTGAAAGGCAGTGAGAGGGACAAAGTTCTCCCATCCACTGGTTCACTCCCCACATGCCAGCAGCTGCGTGGGAACCAGGGACTCAATTCAGTGTGAGTGGAAGGGATCCAAGTACTTACCTGCCACCTCCCAGAATGCACATTAACAGCACACTAGAATCGAGAGCAGGGCTGGGACTCAAAGCCAGACACACCAGCTTTGGGTGCGGGTGTGTTGGGCTGTGCCTTAACTACTATGCTCTTACAGACACCTGACCCCCAAGTGCTTATGTTTGAATTCTCAGATAATATCCATCACCACTCATCTTCTTTGTCACAAATAGAATTATTAAAAAGTGCTGAGAGTAATTAATGTAACTTCAGTGACTACCAGCAGCTCTCTGGCTCGGCTCTGAGCCCAGCTCATTTAACTATGGCACAGCCCATGTATGGCACAGCTACTTGAAGAGTTTATGGAAGCAAGATCATCTTTGAAGCCTTAGTAATGTATGGCACATTTGTAGGAATGTATTCATATCAATAGATGCGTACGGATGCACAGGAGATTTTTGCCTACGGACTGCACAAAACAAGTATCAGGTTACAGATCAGCCTGATAGGTTCCTGTGTGCACATATATTCAAGCAGAGTCAGCAGAACTTTTTTCCACACCCAATTTAGTTTAACTTTTAAAGATTTTATGTATTTATTTTGAAAGGCACCTTTACAGAGAGAAGGAGAAAGACCTTCCGTGCTCTGGTTCTTTCCCCAAAGGGCCGCAACTGCTGGAGCTAAGCTGATTTGAGGCCAGCAGACTAACTTTTTCCTGATCTGCCACATGGATGCAGAGTCCCAAAACTTTGGGCCATCCTCGACTGCTTTCCCAGGCCATAAGCAGGGATCCGGATGGGCAGTAGAGCAGCTGGGACACAAGCCAGAATTTGAGGATTAACCTGTTGAACCACTGCATAAACTCCAACAGTTTATTTTTATTTTTTTTAAAGATTTATTCATTTTATTACAGCCAGATATACACAGAGGAGGAGAGACAGAGAGGAAGATCTTCCATCCAATGATTCACTCCCCATGTGAGCCACAACGGGCCGATGCGCGCCGATCCAAAGCCGGGAACCAGGAACCTCTTCCGGGTCTCCCACGCGGGTGCAGGGTCCCAATGCATTGGGCCGTCCTCAACTGCTTTCCCAGGCCACAAGCAGGGAGCTGGATGGGAAGTGGGGCTGCCGGGATTAGAACCGGCACCCTTATGGGGTCCCAGGGCTTTCAAGGCGAGGACTTTAGCCGCTAGGCCACGCCGCCGGGCCCCCCTTTACACACTCTTAAATGCAGGGTTAAGCAAACTATGAATCACAGCTCAAAATCTGCCTAATCACCTATTTTTGTAAATGAAGTTTTATTAACACAACTGTCCCCACTGAATTCAGCATTGTCTATGGCTGCTCTGACATTACAATGGCAGATCAGAGTAGATTTAACAACAACTATCTGACCTACAAAGTGAAAAAATGCTCACTTTCTGACTCTTTAAAAATAAACTGTTGGGGCCCGGCGGCGTGGCCTAGCGGCTAAAGTCCTCGCCTTGAAAGCCCTGGGACCCCATATGGGTGCCGGTTCTAATCCCGGCAGCCCCACTTCCCATCCAGCTCCCTGCTTGTGGCCTGGGAAAGCAGTGGAGGACGGCCCAATGCATTGGGACACTGCACCCGCGTGGGAGACCCGGAAGAGGTTCCTGGTTCCCGGCTTTGGATCGGCGCGTACCGGCCCGTTGCGGCTCACTTGGGGAGTGAAACATCGGATGGAAGATCTTCCTCTCTGTCTCTCTTCCTCTCTGTCTCTCCTCCTCTCTGTGTATCCGGCTTTCCAATAATAATAAAATCTTTAAAAAAAAAAAAAGTGTGTAAAGGGAATTGATATCAGGTATTTGTGGAATCTACAAAATAAAAGCATGACAAAATAAAAGCCTTGACAAAGGTATAACTTGCGTATAAGAAATGTCAGTTCCCACAATACAGGTAAAATAGATGTGAAATTTCAGAGTTTAACAACAGTAATGAAAATATTACATACTACACATTGAAAGTATTTTCTTGGGCATCTATTGCACACAGAATTTTTTTTAGTAGGAAGCTGTATATACAGACAAAAATAATGACCCTTTTCGTTTTTTAGAGAATTTCACACTTATAATGAATCTTGTATCAATCGCCTGAAGGGTAATACATTAGGGGATTCATTTCATTTCTGTCCGAATTCCTATCTTCTTCCCTCATCTGCTTTCTAGTCGATCTTATTTCTTTAAAGGCTTTAAGCTGTTCTTAACCCATGGGGACACCTAGAGTATAATAGAGCGAGCAGAATGGGGGCTAAGAAGGTGCTACAATAGTCCAGTCACATGGAATGTTGGAAAGTGAGCGGGGCCAGCTCCTTCTCTTGTGCGATTTCTAGAAGGGATGTGATCGTCTGTCTTATCTGGGTAAAGGAGAATAATGTGCGTGTGACTGCAAGAGTCCCTCGGAAGATTAAGAGAAAATCTATTTCTAGTAATGAAAACACAGGGAGGACTTAGTACACAGGAAGTCTGTTTACTGGTCTTGGACTCCTTCCTGTGGGGAATCTGAGATCTGTGTCACGTGTAGTTCCAGGGGGCAGTGTCTGATCGCAGCCTTAGATTTCAGTTTCTGCCTCTTATTCGCAGAGTGTATGTGATGAAATAGTCACACTGTTTTATTTGAAATGGAAGCCCACATCTGCTTGTCCAAGGTCTTCACGTTCCTCTGCACCTTTTTTGCTCAGTTACTTAACTGGGAAGCTCTTCAGGAACAGGAAGGCATGTTTTCATTCACTTACTCTTGAAGGTGAGAGAGCTTGTTTGGAAATCTTGTGGCAGTAGAGTGACATTTGTTCAGTGGCACACAAGCTGACAGCCATGCTTACCTAGGGGTAGCACATGTCTCATGTGTGTCTGAGTGGAGGCTGAGTACTTCTTCCCAATGTAGCAATCCGAACAGCACTGTATTTGGAGGCAACAAGCAAACACTAGAAGGAAAAAGCTATGCCAGCACTTGGCTCTGAGTCCCATTTGGAATACATGGCTCACATCCGTCTTTAATACACTCTTGGGTACTCTGTGAGTGAGACCCCCTTCAGCTTTGGGACTGCCTGCCTGCCTTATGTGGAAACAATAAACAGGACAGGGGTTCCCTCTGTGCTGTCATCCAAAGGAAAGATGGAGACCCTGAGGAGGAGGCCCCAGCCCTGAGCAGCATCTTAGTGCCTCAGTCTCCCCAGATCTGTGCAGAGCTCTGACAGGTAATTGCTAGTGTGACTCCCTTCTTACTTCTTTCTTTGTAGTGAAGCACAGTACAAGTCAAGTGGCATTTTCTTTGTATTGAAGAAGGGAACCTATGGAAAGCTCATTCCCTTTAGGGTCTAATTATGGAAAATTCAGTTATCTGGCAGGATTGGTGAAAGCCTCCATCCTCACCTCAGACTATGTATGACTGCAACGTTTGGTTTCAGATTGGAGTATCCTCCTTGGAGAATGTTCACTACAGACAATCAGCAAAAAGCTCAAGGAAGTGTGCCGGCTGTGTGGAGTCTCTGCCGCAGACTCTCCTTCTATCCTTAGTGCCTGCCTCGTTGCCATGGAGCCCCAGGGGTCCTTTGTCGTGATGCCAGGTAAATGTCCACTTGTCAGTGTCATTCATTAGGAACCTCCTCGGTTCAGTCCATTCAGACTGAAGTCTGTAGGCAGATACAGCATATGTCTTCGTTATTACAAATCTTTATAACATACTTCATGCTGAAAAATGGAAACATTCTTGATTTCTTCCAAGAGAAGGAGTCCATTAGAGAATAGGTCTGGCTGTGAATGAGAGTGCCTTCACCAAATCCCAACTTGTCATTAGAGTATAAAATCATCACCCTTCAGAATACCCCAGCATGAAAAGTGTTTGTGCATCCTTTTGAAGGCAGGTGTGTGATAAAATCTCCCAGTAGCTACAAAATGGATATTTGGCTTCTCTGACATGTTTGAGAATGGATGGTGAGGCATATAGAAGTAAAGCCTTTAGCTCAGAGCCTGGCACCCAGTAAGCCCCCAATAAGTTGAAGTACCAGTTGTGGATAGTCACAACACGTGATCACAGAATCTTGCAGAAACCTAGCTGGCTTTTGGAAAAGAGCAACTAAGTAGCAGTTCTGTACCCTACCTTCTAGATATAAGCATTCCTCGTCCCTGCCAGTGGGTGCATGACACCTCAGTGAGTGCTGAACCCCGTGTGGACTGGTTTTGTCCTGTATGTATTGTGGACCTATGAGAAAGGTCTCTGCTTGTGATGATGTGGGATGGGTGATCCAGCACCTCCATGATGAAAGGGAGGTGAATGCTGTGGGCATTGTGATACAGGCTCAGCCTTTTGCTGAGCAGGATTTACGTGAACATAGGCACTGCCATACCACAGGAGTCACTAAGGGACTAGTTGGCAGGGAGGTTGCATATCATGGATACAGGAGTGATTCATGCTCCAAGTGGGACAAAGTAGGACCCCAAGGGATTTCATCAGGTTTCTCAGACCAGAACACAATTTACTTCTGTAATTGTCAGCTTAGTATTTTTTGTATAACAGTTGAATATGGCTGAAAGTTTAGAAAATAAAAGCACAGTTAAGGAGAGGATTCCTGTGTTTCTGTGATCAAATGGGGGACTGTCTGCTGATGCCCCTCTGTAAGTCAGAAGTGGTATGATATGAGAACATGGTTGTCATCATCCCAGGGAGAAGCAGACAGCTTCAACGTAGGGCCTGCTTATTGCACCCTCAGTCTCTGTCCTGGTCTGGACAGCTTGGCCACTTCGGGGACTTGTCTGTGCTTCTGTCCTCACAGTATGGGGATAATAGTTTGTCCTTGAAGAACAATGGAATGAGATGACATGAGTAAGGAACTGAGCACAAAAGCTGGTGTGTAGCAAGCATTTAATAAATGTTAATCAAAACAGCTACTAATTCAATGACACCACTTCTGTAGGACTGTTCTTCAGGGGAATAGTACTTTGGAAATTGTAAGCAACCACAGGAAGAAGGAACATGGAGAGAGGAGCTTATTTTTAGAAATACTTTTTATGTAAGTAAAACAAACTTAGTGGACTTGTTCCAATTTAACCTTTTCTGGTCTGAAGTGAGGCTTGAGTTACAGCTACCTGCTTCAAGGCAGTTTTATTTGAAGACACCTAAGCCATTGGGCTCGACTTTTCGTGCTGGCAGCTTAGTGCTATTCACAGCATTCCAAGTCAGGCCTTATCTCTTTTGCTCCTATCCACAGCACTGGGGAACTGACACTGTTGTGTTTTTTTAAGATGCTGTAACAATGGGCTCTGTTTTTGGCCGAAGTACTGCACTGAACATGCAGTCCTCTCAGCTCAACACCCCCCAAGATGCTTCTTGTACACACATCTTAGTGTTCCCAACATCGTCCACCATCCAGGTGGCTCCAGCCAATTACCCCAATGAGGATGGATTCAGCCCCAACAATGGTGAGTGAAGACACTGTATGAACCAACTGTCCTTTCTAAAGTATGGAGGCAGTGAGCTGCTGTAAATTTTTCTATGTGGTAATGGCATGGGAAACAGAAGGAGGGAATGTTGGAGAATGTTTTGTCTTTTAAAGCTTCAATTAATTTGTACTGTTATCAAGACCAAATAAATATGTTCTCTTAAGTAATTAGTTCATTCTACTTTTTCATTAGAGGCTAAAATAGTATCTTCCTGACTGTGGCCTGGGTGTCATTCTGTCCATGAGTCAGTGCTGACCTGAATAGACATGCGCATAGTCCTGGGCAGCATGGAGACAACACCTTCTCCTTGGGATCTGATGGGCCACAGAGCTGTCCCATAATTGGGGCTTGATAGATTTTACTTTTTTTGGATTTAACTATTTGTTAAGAAATAGGTGCATATTTTCAATTGTATAATGCTCAAATTATCTAATTGAGTTTTTTAAGATTTGTTTTTATTGGAAAGGCAGATTTACGAAGAGGAGAGACAAAGATCTTCTGATTCATTCCCAAAATGGTTGCAGTGGCTGGGGCTTAGCTGATTCAAAGCCAGGAGCCAGGAGCTTCCTCCAGGTCTCCCACACAGGTGCAGGGTCCCAAGGCTTTGGATCATCCTCTGCTGTTTTTCCAGGCCGTAAGCAGGGAGCTGAATAGGAAGTGGGGCAGCCAGTACCTGAACCGGTGCTTAATGGGATCCCAGCACTTAAAGGGGGGAGCATTAGCCACTTGAGCCATTGCGCCAGTCCTAGTTTGGAGATTTTTAAGCAGTTACTGACATGTACTTACATTAAATGGAGAGGGGAAAATGATTGCAGGTGTTAGATAGGTACAATCACAGTGGAATAACATGGGTAAAAAAATAATTAAAAAGTGATCCTGGTGACTGGGTTATTAGTGATGCTTCTTTCTTTTTGTATAGTTCTTTCCACATTTTATGCTCTGAGGCTGTCTTCTGTAATGTGGGAGAGAATTTTCTGATTAAGACATTGTGCTTTAATCTTACTATTCCAACCTAAATTTGTACCTACTGATATGCATTCAATCAGTCTCCAGTATTTTGGATATTTATTAGATATGTAAAGATAGAGACTACTGTGTTACCGGCTTTCACTTTAATGATTTGGTTCTTTTGCCATTTTTATATATGTCCTTGGAGGTTTCTTTGTACTCTTTATTCCTCCATTCTGTTCATGCTTCAAATTAGGAGAAGATTGTAGAGAAAATTAAAGTGTGATTTGTAGCACTTTGCACACTTTAGACACTCCGTCTCACCGACTTGTGAATAACGTATCTGTGACAGTCATGGGAGTGCAAAGCATGATCCTGGATTATCTGTTAAATTTCTGTGTTTTTCCCTCCCATCTCTTCCAGATGATATGTTTGTTGACCTTCCATTCCCAGATGATATGGACAATGATATTGGCATCTTAATGACCGGGAACCTCCATTCCTCTCCCAACTCCTCCCCCGTCCCCTCCCCAGGGTCTCCTTCTGGAATTGGTGTGGGCTCACACTTCCAGCACAGTCGGGTAAGAATGCCTGCACAGCCTCTTGACTGCAGCCAACCTCAAGAGGGCAGCCCTCTGCATGTTTGCTTGACCTCTCACAGCATGCCCCGTCTTTCTGATGCTGGTGTTGGTCTCTGCTGCAAGACAAGTGAGAATGGGAAAGTACTCCCGAGTTAGGAATTTGGAAAAAATGTCTTATTACTTCTGATGAATAATTTTGATGGACAAATGATCTTGCTGTAGAAGCAAGGGTTTTATGTAAGTGTTTTCTTAGGAAAATTTAGTTTTCCTTGTTACTTCCAAGTTTTCACACTTTCTTTTTTCTTTTGGCAAAAAACGTGGCTTTCAGGAGGCTAGTTCAACATCTCTGCTAATTTAGCATACACAATAACTGTTGATTGCAGAACATGTTGTTGAGGATAGTTTGTTCCAGAAGGAGCCTAACTCCACCTGTTGTGTTCCTTTATGCAGTCCTGGTCTCCACAGCCAGCCAGCAGGAGCAGCGAAGCCATCAGGGGCTGATTTTACAGAACTGCCCAGGTTAATGCCACAGTATTAAGGGAAAAGGCAGGGCTTACAACTAGCTTCATCTTTAAATATCCCAGGGATGTTAGAGGTGGATTAGCAGAAGATTGGCGAGTGAAAAGGTCCTGCCGGAGCTCGTGTGCGCTTTGTTGCACAGTTAGGTGATTCATGCCTCGTCACCATATTGTACTTTTTATTTAAAATACCAAGAGATTAAGGGGCTAAGACAGAGAAACATCGCTACGGGTAGTGTCTTAGACTGAACAAGTAGAAGCAGCCCTGCTCACACTCATTTATTCAGACACAAAGATGGACTTAAAATGCTTAGGTTTCTGCCAGGTGGGACTTTTATTGCCAATGCTGAATGAATTGAAGGATGATGAAGAGAAAGTAGATTTGAAGCTTAGTCACAGAGCAGGTGGAAGCAGGGAAGGGCGAGTGAGGCTGCCCCCGGTCCCCCTTTCTGTCTCTGTTTCCTTTACAGCTGTTGGACAGTTAGTGACAATTTGCTTACTCATTGGAGATTATCTTGACAGGAACCAAAACCACTTATTTCATGTTGGATAGGTTTAAATTCAGATTTTTGTGCATTCTGGAGACAAGGAGCATGGCAGCTGCAAAGACCTGCCCTGGCACCTGATGAAGAAGTCTGCATGTACTGGCGTGGTGAACTCAGCCGTATCAGTGAGACAGAAATGAGAGCAACAGCCTCCCAGTACCTGTCATTGTAATTCAGATTATCCCTTAACCAGAGAAAGTTGGTGATTGAAGTGTAGTGTTAGCCTTGCAAGACTCCAAGGAGTACTGTATTTTCTGCCTTGCTTGGAGCCTCAGGCCCAAGCGTCTTTAATTGAATGTCATCGTGTAAGCAGTGCTGCAGTTACTCAGCTGCCCTTTTCAGTACTGAGCACCTTGTAGCCAGGTGACCTCCAAGAGGCTTGTTCCTGTCCTTTTTCTGAGCCATTGAACATTCTCCCCAAGACAGGAGACAGAATTTGTGCAAGGCTGCCATCGGTTTTTCATTTTTAACTAAGAATTGATCAATTTGATGTAGTAGTTGAGGATTTTTCCCCCTTCTAACCAAGGCTTTTAGAAACAGATTGCTTGGTATGGCTTGCCAGGAAGGTGCATTTTTCCATTCTTGAAGCTCTAAGAACTAAAGCTGAGGAAGATGTCAGCCGCAGATAAGTGCGGTGGGTCTCATGCTGCCAACGTGGCAGTAACACTGGCAGCATGCTGGCCTCGTCCTCATCAGTATTGCTTGATGGTGCACGGTCGGGGTGCTTTTGTCACTGCTTGGTTACTACTGCTGACAGAGCCCATGAGTGTAGCCGTTGGGAATTGCGGTCTCTTCAGTTGGCTCAGTTCCTCAGCAGTTGCAGGGGGCATAGTTTGTGTCTTGTAGATGAGATCCAGAGCAGATCAGTCCTGACTCACTTGGCTGCGTGTTGTTGGTTTTGCTGCGCCTGCTGTGTGAGCTCTGGTCTGTGTCATGGATCTTCATGTGCCCGAGGATCTGCCTTCCGATGGCTTCCCTGCTTGTCTGCTGCTGTCATGAGTGATGCTCCCAGAAAGGGCCTTACTCGCTCCAGTGTGTAGAGTCAGTTCCTGAAGACTGGCTTGTGCAGCTTCACAACAGATGCTGACTGTGCTCCTGGAACTTTGTCTTTCAGAGTCAGGGTGAGCGTCTCCTTTCCAGGGAAGCCCCTGAGGAGCTCAAGCAGCAGCCCCTGGCCCTGGGCTATTTTGTGTCAACTGCCAAAGCTGAGAATCTCCCCCAGTGGTTTTGGTCATCGTGTCCCCAGGCTCAGAACCAGTGTCCTCTCTTCCTGAAGGTTGGTCTGGCATCATATTGAAGTTTGGGGGAGTGACTGATTTATGCTTCAGTTCAACTTGGCTTGAATATTTCTGCCTTAGTCACTATTGCTTTATTCTCTTCCCTGTTTCATATCACTTTATCCCCAGAGTATTTTAATTATAGTTGTAATTGGACAGAATTTAAGGACCTGTAAGCATAACACAAGGAAATTGTATGAATCCAAGTAGGAGATGCTGTGGGCCTATAGGGTACATCTGGTTCACTTCCCAAATGGCTGCAACAACTGGAGCCAAGCTGATCTATAGCCTTGAGCCTGGAACCTCGAGCCATCCTCCTCTCAGTCTCCCATGTGGCTGCGGGGGCCCAAGGTCATCCTCCACAAGCAGGGAGCTGGATGGGAAGTGGAGCAGCCAGGACACGAACCAGCACCCATATGGGACCCCAGCACTTGTAAGGGGAGGATTAATTAATTGAGCCACTGCACTGGACCCTAATTATAATTTTTAAATGATGATAGCAATAAATGGGAACAGATTTTTGGATTCATATTTGTGCTGAACAAAAGAAAATACTAGCCACCCTTTGAGGCTGCTGCTGGATAGATTTATTAATCTGAAATTTGAAAAGAGAAAAGATCAAGCATTTATATTTTGCCTCCTCTGTAAGTATTGTTTTTGATTATTCACTTACGTATGCTTAAATCATCAGGTGGCAGGTTGATGAGGAACTTTATAGACCATGCTAGTACCAGCCGAGCCCAGTGTGCAGTCACATTACTCCAGATGGCACAGTAGATGACGACAGGTGCTTTTAGAAGTGGACAGGATGAGGCTAGAGCAGCAGCCGTGAGGTGTTCTCACCTGCACGCTACTGGGCCCCCTGACTGGCATGTGGCTTATGTAAGTCCCTAGATGTGTGGCTTTCTGGGAAACCCAGAGGAACGACCGTGGTGATAAACGCCACAGCAGTTGACGTCCAGACTCCCAGGCCCACTGCAAAGCGGACCATAGCAGGTGCATCCTTAAAGCATTGGAAATACTTATTTCACTACTTTAATTAACCAAGTATATCAAGAAAATCCTATACAGTTTTAGTACAGATGGATTTTTTTTCATTTGTAAATGTTTGTGAACAAAAGAGCTCCTATTTACTAGTTAGTTCACTTCCCAAATGCCTACAGTGGCTAGGCCAAGCAAGGCAAGGGCTGGAGTCCACAAGCTGGGAACTAACCCAGTTCTCGCCTGTAGGTAGCAGGGGGCCAGCTCCCTGAAGCTTCACTGTTGCCTCCCAGGGTGCACGTTAGCAGGAAGCTGAAATCAAGAGTTAGACTGGAAAATTTTAAATCCATTCCTTCTGCTGGGGATAGAGAGATCTGTAACTGCCAGGCAGAATATCCTCACAGTTACTGTTGAAGTGATTCTCAGAAAGTCCTGATCTGTTTAGAGTACCTACTGAATTACCTGCAGACAAAATGGAGCAGTATTTGGGTTTTGTTTTTAAACAATCAAGAGGAGATAAACCCAAGCAAAACAAGTAGGCGATCTTGATAATGTGTGCAGCTTGAGGGTGGGATCGGTGATGCCTCATTATTGATTATCCTGCTTTTATGTACATTTGACTGTTTTCAAGAAATAGATGCAGTGGACCAGGAAAATCGACTGAAAAGAAAAAAAAAACCTGACTTTGTTTCCACCTCTGGGGTACAGTTAGGAGGGATGTGGAACCCGGGGAGGGTGGGGAGGGTCAGTGGGCAGCTGGAGGATGGTGGACTCCAGGAAACTCTGCCTTGGGAGGACTTCCCCGAGTGTTACCTCTGGCCCTGAGGTCCCCGCCCTGCGCTGGGCTGGGCAGTGCAGAGGGTAATGCTCTTTGTTGTTCCCCTAGGCTTCCCTGCACCATCACATTTCTGTAGCACAGTCAGATGAACTTCTCCCTGCCAGAAATTCTCAGCGGGTTCCACACCCTCTGGACTCCAAAACCACATCGGATGTTCTAAGGTAAGTGCTGACTTAGGCCACACAGTGCACAGTTTTAAGTTACATGCCTTTGCTCTGGCTTTGAAGTTTTGGAAAAGGTGCTGCCATGCAGTGCCAGCAATGGCTGCCAGCCCCGTGCTGGTGCCTGGGGCAGCCAGTGCTGGGGCAGCTCCTGCTGCCTGCGTTTCCCAGTCTGAGAGGCAATCCACAGTGATGATGTAACAGGTCACCTTCAGTGGGTGGACAGAAGACAGTGGCTGTAAGCACTCTGCCTTGAAAACACTTCCCACCCTCACTGACATCGACTGTATCAGTAACATTAGCTGGGATAGCAATTCCAGGGTTGGGAAATGGCATTCTAGAAATGTGTAGTAATTCTCTTGTACTTTGGTTCATAAATGGTCTTCATGTTCCGTGAGAAATATACAAGCTTTGTTTGCTATATGCAAACTCCTCAGTGAGTTAGTTACCAAGGACCTGATGGACCTGAATTGGACTCTTAAGGGCCCCGGAAAGAGCTCTGTGCAAAACAAGTAGGCATGAGCCACATATCTATCTCGTGGAAATTTTGCCTGTGGCCACATTAAAATACTGAAAGGAAACCAGTGAAGTTTATTTTGCAATACATTTCATTGATTCAGCTTGTGTAAAATGGTATCACTCTAGCACGTCATCCATATACAGATGTCCTTAAAGCTCCAAGTCCTTGCCCTCTGCTGTAGGTGTTACTGTACAACACATCTCAAGAGGGCCTGAGCCCAGCTCAGGCGTTCAGTGGCCATGTTTGCCTGGGCCAGCTGAAGGCCCGTCATGGGGAGGACGGGACAGAGGGCTGTGGAGAAGAGCCCAGGGCTGGTTAAAGGACGGGAAAGCTATAGAAAGTGTTGGTCGGGGGAACAACCTCAAGTCTGTCATGGGCCCCTCCCTGATCCCTGTGTTCTCTCTGGCAGATTTGTTTTGGAGCAGTACAACGCCCTGTCGTGGCTCACGTGCAATCCAGCCACCCAGGACCGTACTTCCTGCCTTCCTGTCCACTTTGTGGTGCTGACTCAGTTGTACAACGCCATCATGAATATACTTTAATTGGAAAAGCACTTGTTCTCTCTGGTTCAGTTCCTTCTCCTGCAACCTCAGTGCAAGGAACCTCAGAGACCCACGTCCTTTCCACAGCCCTCACCGTGAGTCCTTCACGGGCACAGTCCGTCCCTGCAGTGTTCAGTCCTCGGGGGACTCCATGACACTTCTTATGGACCTGGAAACTTCCATTAGCAGTGACTTCCAGCCAGTGTTGTGGTGAGGGCAGCTGCCGGCCACTGGTGGGCCAGAAACTTCAGAGGGAAATTAAGGCAATGGTGTCCTTTTGCACAAGAGTCTGTGTGCTCAGCCTTTGTTAAAGATGAGGGCCATCGGCCGTGTGGATGAAATCCTCTCGTGACTGGGGTCTGGCCCGTGGGTTACCTGAACTCCATGATCTGGGACTTGGTAAACTAAGAACCAGCTCCAGTACCTACTTCCACACTGGGACCTTTTTTCCCAGTGCTTCCGCCCACCCACCCAGATGGGCACCTGCCTGCGGGAGGTGGTCGTGGTCTGGCGACAGGTTCAGTTTATTTATTTGGAGTTGTTTTGCCACCACTTTTCCTATGACTTTCCTTTCCTTTTTTTAATTCCTGAGGACCAGGTACAGTAACTGAAACCCAACTCAATCCACCGTAGGATTCTCTGACTGAATACCTCTGTCCCAGAAGCTGGAAAAGCAGTGAAAACAGGTAGGGGAGATGAGGCCTAAGGAGTAACACATTGAGAACCACTCAGCAGTGGGCTTTGTCCAACAAGCTGTGTCCTCCAGGTTCTGCCGCGTGTCCTGCACGACCTCCTTTCCCGAGCTGGGGAGGCAGTCGGGCCTTGCCCGGGGCCCGGAGGCAGGTCACTTCATTAGTTTTATATAGTTGCAATGGAAATCTATTTTCTAGTGAATTCTTATTGAAAACCGGGTCTCTCCTCTCATTAGATCAAAAAGGGACTCGTGTACATATCACAATTGAAAGTGTTTGCTCAGAAAACCAGTTAATATGGTAAATTTTTCTGGACCATAGGAATATTAACCATTAAATTAGTACTTGAAGTTGAGCCTTCGTTGTGGAACTTTTTTTTAAAAATGCCTTTTTAAAGCATTACTGGCTCACTGAAGTATTCTGTGACTGCGTGCCCAGGCCCAGGGAGTTGTCCCGAGGGCGTGTCTGTTAGGGGCATGGATGGGCACCGGCCCCCCGAGCCACGCACCAGCCCGGGGAGCTCTTGTCTGTGTGTGCAGAGAATCATGCAAATTTTACAAGTTCTTCCAAGAGACTTCCATGTCCTGATTATTAACAAAAAAAAAAAAAAAAAGAAGAAAAAAAAAGAAAGGAAAATGTAATAATTGATATGATTTTGTAAAAGTATTTTTCTTGAAATAATCTAACGTTTAAAACATTATATGACAAAGGAAAAGATTGTGTGTCGGGCAGAGAAGAACAGACATGACCTGTAAATGGGTGAGTGTTCTCTGCTGCCGTGGCGGGCAGGGCCACCTTCTGCAATGTATAGGTGAGGAGTCTGATATAGCAGCCGTTTGTATCTACTGTGTACAGTGTAAAGTTGACTTTGAAAATACTGCAGTGCTATTTTTTCTTAATCAGAAAGGAGAATTCTCAAGGCCTTTTGAAGAGCATAAGATGATGGAGATTGTAAACTTGTACAGAAGTGTCTTGCTGAGAAGACACATTGTAAAGTAGATATTTGTAATCTTTTACCACTTTGGGGTTGCTTTTTTTCCCAAAATTCATCAGAACTTTGAATTTTTTTTTAATGGGCTGTTTTTAATGCGGGGGCTTTTCTTCCCTAGAAACCCAATTCTAAGCAAAAAAAGAAAAAAAAAAAACATTTAAAAACCCTACAAAAAGGCTAAAAAAAAAAAGGCAGCAAAGGGTAGTTTTCATCTGGTGTCTTTTATTTAAGTTTTTTAAGTTAAGAAAAGCTGGTGACATATTTATACGTTTTTGTGCAAAAATAAATGAATGGCAATAGATTTTAAAAATCTTATGTACTTCTGTGTGAAAAAGTCTGTATAATATTTCCCTTAAATATGCATTATTTTACTTGTGAGTTTTTTACTGAATTAATCTGAAATGTACAAGCCCTGGATTTGCTACAGAGTGAGAAGTTATTTTATTTTATTTTTTTTTTAATTTTTAATTTTGGAAATCCTGCAGAGATCAGAACTCTTATCATGCTTTGAACTCAACAGGGGCAGCGGGGGGAGGGTGGGACTGCCCGGCATGCCTGTATGTATATTTCAGAACCTTTTTTAAATGTAAAAGCTGTACATTTCCGGGAAGTTCTGAATTTCTTTTGTTTCCTTTTTCCTTCAAGCATTTTGCAGTGAGCTTCTTTTATATAGAGCAAACAATTTGAAAGATACAAAAATATGTGAAGTTCATTTAAAAAAAACCTACAGTATAGCGCTGGTACAGTACACTAAAAGACTTTGATAAAAAGAAACAATAATAAAAGGCCTCCATTTTAAATGTCATTCATATATACCTTGTGGATGAGAGCTATATACTTTTACACACTTTTTTAGAGGAATAAATTATTGAATTACTGAGACTTTGAGTGACTTTTTTTCCCCTTCCAGTCTCACCTCTTGTAATGACATTAGCTGCCTGGGACAGCCCTGGGGAGGCCAAGAGTCCTCCTCTCCAGTGGGGACAACAGATGGACAGCTGTCCTGCCCATGCCCCGGGTGGTGGTCTCACCAGAGTGCGTTCTGCTGGTGGCTCTGAGCACACCTAACCCTAGGATAGGGGCCCTGACCCAGGCACTGCTCCTTCCGGGCCGCGAGTGGCGTCACCTTACTGTCCCCGTGTGCTGATTCTGCGTTCTTTTCCACCTTCTTGTCCCTCCCAGGGTCCCTCTGTATACTCTACAAATGACAGACAGCTCTCTCCCTGATTGACAGGCTGCCGACAGCACACCTGCCACTTGTGTGTTCTTTCTCAGGTCTAACCCCACATATTCCAGACAGAGTCAAGGGTTTGTTTACTGTCCCTTGCTAACACTGGTGAATCCCAGGGTTTTGAAAGAGTTTAAGGTAAAAATTCGAGTCTTTGGACAGGACTTGCTCAGAAGCTGTAAGAAGCTCCGGGTTCCTGGCTTCATTTGGATCAGCTCAGCTACGGCCATTGTGGCCACGTAGGAAGTGAATCAGCTGATGGAATATCTTCCTTGTGGCTGCCTTTCCAATAAAAAAAAATTAATAAATCTTTAAAAAAAATTGTTCTGACTATATCACAGCGCCATCTAGAGCTCAAGCTGATGAGTTGCTTCTGCAGAAGCGGGACGAGGACCCCTCCCTGGTTGTCCTCAAGGAACACAGCTGCACTATGACGCTGGACCTACAGGTGCAAGGTCACACCGGTGCCTGCTGTCTAGTCAAAGGCAGGGGTAAAGAAGCTCGTACTCCGGGCCTGGCGTGATAGCGTAGTGGTTAAAGTCCTCGCCTTGAATGTGCCCGGATCCCATATGGGCGCTGGTTCTAATCTCAGCGGCTCCACTTCCTGTCCAGCTCCCTGCTTGTGGTCTGGGAAAAGCAGCTGAGGACGGCCCAAAGCCTTGGGCCCTGTACCTACATGGGGCGACCCAAGAGGCTCCTGGCTTCAGAGTGAACCGTCGGACGGAAGATCTTCCTCTCTATCTCTTCTTTCTGCATATCTGCCTTTCCAATAAAAATAAATAAATCTTAAAAGCAGCAGCAGCAGCACGCACTCCAGGACCAGCGTCATGGGCGGAAGCAGAATGAGATGTTACCTTTGCCCGTGTTTGTCAGCCTGGATGCTATATCTACACGTGGGGTGGTGCTTTATCCAAGGATTTCTTCCTTTTTATTAAATAAATTATCAATTTAAAGGTGCTGAATAATATAAAAAGGGAAATGTTAAACACGATAACATGGATCAGAACTCCGGTGCTGAGAAGAGGAATCGAGTTACGATTTTTAACAGGATGGTCAAGCGGCGTCACTGAGGCCAGCATTTTAGCGCAGCGAGATAAAGCAGTGCTTGCATTGCACATGAACACAGACTGGTCACAGGTGCTGCTACATCTGCATGCCAGCTCCTTGCTAGTGTCCATGGCCACTCATATGGGAGACCCACTTCTGCCTGGCCAGCTGTTGAAACCATTTTTGGGAGTGAGCCAACATCATCATCTTCTTCCCTCTCTGAAACTCTACTTTTCGAATAGATCAATCTCTTAGAACATGTGTGTGTGTGTTTGCTCTCCACACAGCGATGGAATTGGTACATGCACCCGATACACGGGCACTACTGACCGATGGCCAATAGCATATCCAAGGATTTCTGCTGGCTTGCCTTTCTGTTGCTGTTGTTTGCACAGCTACCACCTGTCTGAACCAATCCAGTCTTGCTCAGTAGCTGCATCTTTTGAAAGCAAAATTAGTTGCTGAATGAATCGGAGCACCTTGAAAATCAGGTGTCGATCCGTCAGCACCCCAGGAAAGACCAGCCCTCGGCCACCTGTTGTGTGGAGATGACCCCCTCCCAATGACGGATTCCCTTGTCCAATGTTCCCCCGTACAAAGGGCTGCTAATGACAGCTGTCAGAGGGCCACCACCTGCCGAGAGCAGCCTTTGGTGCTGCATTTACAAAACTCCCCACACTTTCCAAACTTGCCAGGCACTAAAAATCCCATCCAGGTGCCGTTCACCGATTACCACGGCACCTCGGGTGCTAAGTGATTCTCTTGCTTTCTTATTCCCTTGACAAGAAGGTCACTTCAGCAGTAATTATTTCATGTCATCAATCCCAGCGAAGCACCATTAAGACAGTTCAGTTGGGCCAGGTAATTACACGAATGTAATGTTGGCCTTGGGCGTCTTGTCTGCAGGGAGCCACATGTACCAGTCCTTCCTCCACTTTGCTTAAGTTTCTCAGGTCAAGTTTGAAAAGATATTTTTTGGCTGTTAACTGTTTCTGGCTAAAACACTGGAGCAATGAAGCAGGTGAGAAAAAGAAGCTGAGAACCAAAGTTCAATCTCTGGAAAGCTGGGTAAGACAGGCCTATTGATGTTTCTTGGACAATGCCATTTCCTCCGCAAGTGGACGTTACCAAGGTGATGCCAAAAGCCGAAGGCTGACATGAGGTAGTCCTACTTCCCGTTTTGAAAGAGCGAGCAGGAGAGTCAGGAATACACGTGGCCTCACTTCGTAATATGCTGAACTAATATGCTGCCGTCTGGATTCTTCCATGGGTTAAACCAACACAACCCAGGAACACTTGACATCACCCGCCGCACAGAAGTCAGGCTCCGTCGGTGGCTGCAGCCTCAGCACTCGGCTGTCGCTGCTATGCCTTTGTTGCGGTGTGCTTGAATTCTGCTCAGCCGTGTGATAAAACCGGCAGCTTCCAGAAAATGTGGCCGCCTCCGTGTTGAGAGTAAACACTAGCACAAACAGGAAAAACAAACAAAAACCTCATAAGAGTCTATCTCTTGGGGACAAAAGTCGATTTTAATAACTGAATATGTGTAATCACAATCACTGTCATTTCCTTTGAGTTCCCCCTGTCTGAGGACATTCTGTCTTTGGTCGCCTTGGGGTCATGTCGTTGTGCATGTGCCTTGTTGACTTCATTTCCCGTCGGAGTCGTTTGGAGTATGTGGTTTTCCGTGGCGGAGGAGATCATGTTTGTGTGGTTTAACTCGCACTGCTGCCTCTTGCTGCTGTTCCTCAGTGCAAGGCTGCGGAAGGGTGTGTCTCCTCCAGCTAGGGGTCACGGTCACCGCTGCGTCACAAAGTGCGCCGATGCAGGTTGATGGTGTTTTGTGTCACAGGAGGATCCGTCTCACCAGTGACTTTTCCTCGACAGACAGTAGGCAGCAGGAAGCTAATCCGCCACCTGTGGTGCTGGCAACCCTTGTGGACGCCGGTTTGAGTCCCACCTGTTCCGCTTCTGATGCAGCTTTCTGCTCGTCACCTGTGAAAGCAGTAGAGAACGGCTCGGGTCCTTGGGACCCTGCACCCAAGTAGGAAACTCAAAAGAAGCTCCTGGCTCCTGACTTTGGTCCATCCCCGCTCCTGTCGTCATGGTCACTTGGGGAGTGGACTCATGGAGGAGAGATCTCTGTGTCTCTCCATAGTTCTGCCTTTCAAATAAAAATAAAAGATAAATTTTTTACTCCAGCGTGATGGCTCAATGGCTTAATCCTCACCTTGCACGCAGAACAGGGGTCCCATTGGGTGCCAGTTTGTTTCCCGGCTGTTCCACTTCCCTTTCATTCTGGGAAAGCCTTGGGACCCTGCACTCACACGGGACTGTTTCTGCATTCTGGGATGTGCCCAGTACTACTATGTGCCTTCCAGTCAGAGCATGGCGTTGGGAGGGGACGGGGGACGCTGCGTGATGTCACAAGTGGCCCCTGGGTACCGCGGCATCTTCCAGGTTTCCCCTTAGATGTGCGACTCCTCTCCAAGCCTCGGAACTGGATGCATTTTCGCAAATCCACAGCTCAGGTATGCATGTTATATCCCTGACTCTCCACCAGGGGGCAGCCTTCACCAACAGATCTTTAAGGGCAAAACTGCAAGCTGCAAAACAGAATCTGGGCTGTGGCTTTAGGAGTGAGGGTCTAAGCCCACCAGCGCGGCCATGGCTGTGTGCACAGCTCCAGGAGATAAGTTCCAGGTGTACTGGAGCATTCTGAAGAGTACAAGGAAGCCTGAATAGGAGGCTGGGCAGCTGGTATGTGTTGTGTGTTGGGGAGGCAAAGGGCTTGGCGGCATACTGCTGCTGCCTCCCACCCCATGCAGCTGGTTAAGAAAGGCAAAAGCCTCAGCTATTGCCCCTTCTGAGGGCTCCTGCCCCTGACACTTTGGGCAATGTCTGGGCATGCCACGCAGGATGGGTTCCAGCAGCTACATGTAGTTCTGGAGAATTTAGGCTTTGCTCAGACCTTAGGATGGGATGGGGCAGGGCTAAGGGCAAGGGGCGGGGGGTTCGGAATCTCCTATATAACAAAATCGGAATTCAGCATGATGTTTAGGGGGGGGGTGGAGGACAAGTTTGTGACATAGTGCGTTTAGCAGCTCCTTGCGAGGCTAGTATTCCACATGGGCACTAGTTCGAGTCCTGGCTGCTTCACTTCCAGTTTGGCTCCCTGCCAGTGCACCCAGGAAAGGCAGTGGAGGCCCCTGCACCCATGTGGGAGATCTAGAGGGAGCTCCTGGCTTGTGTCTGGCCCAGCCCTGGTGGCAGCCAAGTATGGAGTGAACCAGCAGACAGGCGATGTGTGTGTGTGTGTGTGTGTCCTGCTCTTTGTAACTGTCTTATAAATAAATCGTAAACACAAAAAGTTGTATGGACCACACAGGGCATGAGGAAAATGGCAAGGGAATTATTTCCATGTTGAAAAGGTGGTGGTGTATTTGTTATTTATTTATTTAAAGATTACTCCTTCCCATTGGAAAGTCAGATATAGAGAGAGGAGGAGAAAAAGAGACCTCCCATCTACTGGTTCACTCCCTCAGTGGCCACAACGGCCAGAGCTGAACCGACCCGAAATTAGGAGCCAGGAGCCTCTCTTGGGTCTCCCATGCAGGTTGAGAGTCCCAAGGCTTTGGGCCGCCCTCCACTGCTTTCCCGGGCCACGAGCAGGGAGCTGATGGGTAGTGGAGCAGCTGCGACATGAGCTGGCACCCATATGGGATCCCGGAGGTGGCAAGGTGAATATTTAGCCATTGAGTCATCATGCTGGGACTTGTTATTTATTTATTTATTTTTTTAAGATTTTAAAATCTGAAAGGCAGGGTCATGGACAGAAGGCCCCAGTGGCCCCACCGGGTGCCCAGGTCTCTGTGATTCTCCTTTCTCTGGACTCTGCGTGGGGGCAGCCGGGCAGGGGGTGTCGTCCTGACTCCTGCAGTGTGGTGGGCGCAGTTCTGTCCTGCTGGCCATCCCTCCTCAGTTTGTTTCTTGGCCTTTTTGCGGAACCCAAGCTGCCGCCCAACCTTTGGGCTGCTGTGAGCCATGCTGCCCGCCGGGCACGCGTGCCAGCCCTGTTCCTTCCGTGCCCAGACATGCAATCACCCAATCACAGGGCGGCTCTGGTTTTCACACTGTGAGGCCTCAGCACACTGCACCCAGGCGGCGGCACCAGGTTGGGCGCAGCTGTGAGGGTTGGGAACACCTCAGCAAATCTGATGTGTAAGAGAGGAAAAAGCGGGTGGTGGGGAAGGCGGCTCAGCCCTGCACCCCAGCAACCTATTGGGGAGGGGCTTCCCAGAGCCTGGGGTGGTAGTGGGGGCTGGAGGAGGATCCCAGCCACACTGAGCACCTCCGTACTTTTGCCAACTTGGGCCTCAGTTTCCACATGTGTAAAATGGGATCACAATACCCATCTCTCAGGGAGGACCTGGGGTGGGTCAACCTCTCCAATGCTAAGTGATGCCACACTTCAAAATACAGAAGACGCGAGTTGGCAGACGGGTGAATGAGGGTGTGGAAACGCAGCTCCTAACACTTGTTTTTGGAGATTTCTAAAAATTATTATTAATTTGGAAGGCAAATTTTACAGAGAGGAGAGACAGAGAAAAAGAGATTCTCCATGTACTGGCTCACTCCCTAGTGGTTGCAATGGCCAGGGTTGAGGCGGTCGGAAGCCAGAAGCCAGGAGCTTCCTCCAGGTCTCCTACATGGACGAAGGGCCCAAGGAGGTTGGGCCGTCCTCTGCTGCTATTGCCTGCCCTATGCTGGGAGCTGGGACTGAACTGCAGCAGGAAGTGCCAGCTTTCAACCTCAGTAAAGGGGCCAGTGGAAAGTAGAAAGGAAAAAAATAGGCATGATACATGGTGCAAAAATAAGAATTAGATCCAACGATTGAACCATGAGACATGTAAATACACCCATTTAGATCAAAGGAGTTCATTGTCTCATTGGATTAAGAGTTAAAAGACACACACCCAAAAATCCAGTCACCTGCCAGACACCGCTCTGAGGAAAGACAAGTGACCCACAGAAGCACACGCACACACACAGAGAGAGAGAGAGAGAGAGAGAGAGAGAGAGAGAAATTGAGAACACTAAGCTGGGAAAATGCTATAAGAAGTCTCCAAGGGCCGCACTATCTTGAGACAAAGGACGGATGGAAGGATGCCAGCACCACAGCATTGGCCCACAGGAGGCACGCACTCACACGGCGGGGGAGCTAAGCCCCTGCGGACAGGAGTCCCGGTGACCTCGTGCATGCAATCCAGATGTTCTGAGCCCACAAGGGCAGGAGGGATCCTGACACTTCTCCCCCTCCACGTCAGAACAGGCCACAAGCCCACAGACAGGTGGACAGCTCACAATCCACAACCTGCAGCGTGGAGGCCAACACCACGCATGACCAGGATGAGCCCCTGGAAATGGTGTCGAGTGCACCTGCAGCCTTCCTCCCAGCTCCCAGGGGCTGGAAGGCGGTGAGTGGGGACTCTGGTGACAATGGGATCCCGGTCCAGGCTTCTCAGGGGCTTGCTTTGTCCCTTGTGGGCCAGGTGGCAACTCAGGTGCATGGAGACTCAGTGAGGGGCAAGGCCGGCTTCCCGCTGATGCCAATGCCACGTGAAGTCAGAACTGAGCATTGGCTGGTCACCCCTCTGTCCAGCCCTGCCAGCCCTGCACCCTGAAAAGCCCCTGGCATGACAGATTAAATGTCTAATCTGCTGTCAGCAAGTGCCAGTATCCCATACGGTCACCGGTTTGTGTCCTAGCTGCTCCATTTTCAACACTTCCCTACTTCTGGGATGGGAAAGCAGGAGAGAATGGTCCAGGCCCTTAGGACCCTGCACCCACATGGGAGAACAGGAAGAAGTTCCTGACTCCAAGCTTTGGATTGTTGTGGTCATTTGGGGGAGTGAACCAGTAGAAAGAGGATCTGTCTCTCCCCTCTTTCTCTCTTTAAGTCTACCTTTCCAAAACATATTTAAAAATATATTTTAAAGCAATTTACAAAATAAATATTTATAAAGCCAGAGGCCTGGCTGAGTTTTGGACAAACCACCTGCGAGGCAGCAGCTAGCCACTGGGGGGCGCGATGGAGCCACCAGCGTCTCTTCAGCGCCCTCTACTGGAAACATTTAGCATGGTGCTGCCCGATACTTTAGGACAGAGGCTTCAGGGGCCGGGAACACTCTTCACAGGGCAAGTAAGAAGGATTCCATTGGAACAGAGAAGGAATACAACGACAGGGACACAGACCTCTTCCCGCGGGGGGCTGGGGAAGGTCTACTCCGCCTTACACCCCCTGGCTGGTGGCCGGGAAGCCCGTCCTTAGGGAGCATGTCCACGGAGGGGCGCTATCGACCCCTGCCTTCTGACTTCCCTGGCCTCCGTCACCTGCTCCACCCGCTCCACCTGCTCCCCGTCCGTCTCCCGGATGGCCCCGACACGCAGCGGGTGCAGGTCACCTGTTGCCGCGGCGCTGGGGCCGAGGCCGTGTCCTTCCGCAGCCGGCCGGCAGGTGGCGCCACAGACCGGGCCGACGCGCGGCGGCCTCAGGGCCAGGGCGGGAAGGGAGACGCGCCGGGCTCTGGCCGCCCAGGCCTCGGCTCGCTCTCCACCTGAGGCGGGGACGCCGCTCGGGCGCGGCACGCGGTCCGGCGCGCGCGTTGGCTGTGAGGGGCCTCTTCCGGCCCTCCCGCCCTCGGAAAAGCCGCGGGGGCTTGGGTTTCCAAACTCCCGGCCCCCATGTTGGCGTGTTCTGGAACCTCCGAAGGCCGAAGCCGCGCTGCCCGCCGTGTGGGAGCTGGCCGTGACCCCGCTGCGGGCAGGCCGTCGGGCCGCCGGGAAGCCCACGGGGCTGTCTCGTCCCACACAGGATGTGGCCAAGCCCCGCGCGGGGAGGTGGCTCTCCGTGGTGTGGCCTCCTCAGAGGCGGCGGCGGTGGCCCCTCAGGGAGGAAGGTCCGCATGGCGGGCAGGTGCAGACACCACCCTGCCCTCACCTCGGTGTGGAGCCCCGTGGGCGCCAGGGGCGTGTCCGGAAGGCCGTGTCCTCCTGGCACAGGGGGCGTGCGGGGCTGAGGCGGGCTGACTGCGGCGTCCCTCAGCGTGGACTGCGGAGCGCCGGGCAGCACGGTGAGCCGCCCTCCGCTGGGCCTTGCGCGAGCCGGTGGGCCTCCCGGTGGTGTGACCGCCTTCCTTGGGCCTGGGGGTCTCGAGGAGGCTTACCTGGCCTTGCGCTTGGCGGTTCGGGGTGGGCAGGGCAGGCTCCCGCTGGCGTCGTGACCGGGCCCCAGCTCTGAGCTCAGACCTCAACTACCCTTGCTGCCCAGCTTTCCCCGAAACTTGTCAAGCTGGGATGTAGGGATTCGGGCTGGACGTCTGGTCACCCCGAGGCTGGGTGGCTTCCAGCTGCAGACAGCCCTGTGCGTGTGCGTCTCTGCGCTTTGCACCTGGGGCCTTGCTTGCCTCCCAGCAAAGGGCGCGGGGCGGAGGGCGCAGGGAGAGGAGAGGAGGGCTCCCCGCATCCCTGCGTGTGTCTGTCTGGGAGGAAGGTGCTGGAAGGCAGCTCACAGCCGTCTCTCTCTCGCTGAGACGGTTCCAGGGGGCCGAGGGCTGCCCCAGCTGTGCAGTGAATTCGGACGAGGCCCCGAATGGCCCGAATGGACCCCGCCTTGGGGAGCCGGCTGCTGTGCTGGGCGGAGGCTGGGAAGGACGCCACCTTCTCCTGGGTGGCAGGTGTCATGGCTGAGTCTGGGAGTCGCGGTCAGGGGGTGTTGCGGCCGGCTAGGCTGGTAACATGGCACGAAGAAGGATCTGGGGATGAGGCACCGACACACGACCAGAGATGGTGGAAAATGTCTCTCTCCGGCCTCTCTCGAGGCCTGCTTTTACTGCCTCCACTCTTGACCTCTCACCTAGTTCTTGTTTACGCTTTAGCCCACACTCTCAATATTGGCTACAGCTGAGTTCCATTAGACCAGGTGCTTTCAGCCCCAAGCCCATTGCCTGTAGTGCTCAGCTTAGCGAGTGCTAACCAACTCCTTAGCCCACAACAAGGGGGCTGCAGTGACTGACATGTGTGTGTGTGTGGACTTCAGGACTCCAAGGTGACCTTTGTACGTCCCTGTTCTGGCCAAGGGGCCGTGACCCTGAGGCCGGTGGCATGTTCAGGAGGTGCTGGGAGAAGGAGTTGGGGAGCGTCTGTCTGGCCAGCCTTGTGTATCCGCAGATGAGAGCACTGTGCCCGGCTGCCAGGCGGTTTCCTTCGTCCCGCCGGGCTCTGCACAGCCCAACCCCTCACGAGGCAGGTGCATGGTGGGTCCTGAGGGCACCTGCCTCCTTGGGTTCGTGCATTCAGAGTGGCTGTGCTCACGTCCTGGGTCTGCTTGGGGTTCCAGCTCCCCACCGCTGTGCGGCCCGCGAGGAGAAGAGGGACGGCTCAGTGGCCGTGTGGCAGACCAGGATGGACTCCTGGCCTCAGCCGGCCCAGCCCCAGCTGGAGTGGGCATTTGCGGAGTGAACCAGCAGTTGCAAGATCTCCGTCTTCCCCTCGCTCTCTGTCTTTACAAATGTAGGAGTCACACTGTTAAAAAGGGGGACGGGGCAGCACAGAGTTGGCATTGTTCCAGCTGTTGTAAGCCATTCGTTGGTGTTTATGGGACAGGGTGCTCCAGTTGTACACAGTTACCACATCGTTTGGATGAGACACTTGGCCATCCACAGCGTCTGGTGCGTGTGGAAGCTGAGGGACTGTTGGTCTCTGACTCAACGAGGCCCAGCTGTGAGGTGGCACCAAGCATCCCTTCCCCTTGTCTGTGGTCTTTGAATTGCCAGCTGCGTTGTGGCTGGGCTCTGGGAGCCCCAGCTGGTGGCTCGCTCCCCTTCTGTGGGTCGCTGTGGGGGCTCTTGGCCCACTGGCTGGTTGAGTGCCCCCTCTGCGTGTCTGTCCTCGGAAAGCTTCCACGGTGATAACTTCTCTCTGGGAGGGCTGCCTACCGGAGGTAAGGATGCTTCCTGTCCGTCATCTGCCAGCTTTGCATGGCAGGAGGGATGTGCGGGCTCTGGCTGGGGTGGGCGGCGAGGGCCCTGCCCTGCGGGGTTGAATGTGCACCTGGATTGCTGAGAGACCCCTTCTACCGGCGATGTCCTCAGGCCCCGGTGTCCGCTGACACCAGGCTTGAGAGGTGGGGGTAGGCCCTGATCTGGATGCATGTCTCTGCTGCTTTCTGGAAGTAGCTCCGAGGCTGAGGACTGGCTGGTGCCTGCGCCGGCTCCCCAGCCCAAATGTGGGGAAGTTCCTGCTGGACCCTGTTGGTTGGTACTCTTAGGCGGCACGCTCTGGGTGGGGCCCACATGGTGTGAACATAGGAGATGAGAACTACACCGCGTCAATGTGTGCCAGGCTCCAAGGGGTCGATGCTGGCCGCTGCGTCCCGGCTGAGCTCGGCTTGGGCACCGTGTCTTCCGGGACCGGTCACTTAGCAACTCTGGCTTCTCCCTTGTTGAGTGGATGCTATGGGATTCTTGCAGCACAGGTGTTTTGGGAGCGCAGAGGGTGTTCAGGAGTGGTTTGTTTTTTCACTACTTTTCAGGCACCATATGTCCTGTTTGACACTTAGTGGCTGGAGCCTGGAGTCACAGCTCTGTTTTCTGGGTCCTGCAGGAGTGGGGATGGGCAGTAGCCCGAGGTGCAGGCTGCTGCAGATTCCTGAGGGGTCTGCGGCTTTGGCAGGGCAGGCAGGACTGTGATGGGGCAAGCGTGGTGTTAATCCCACGGTTTCTCTCATCTGGGCATCTGCGGGTGTCCTGGCTCCTTCCTGAAGCTTGAGCTCAGAGCAACTTATACACCCTGGGAAATACACGGAGATCTGGACATAGAGAACGAACAACACAGTAGAAGAATTAGAAGAAAAACTCAGGGGGAAGTCCCAGAAGTAGCACTGCAATCCGAAGAGATGAAGGCATCCATCTTTAGATGGGAGCTCAGATTCATAAATACTCCAGCAAGAAGGAATGGGGCCATGCTGAGGGCTCGGGAGACCTGGAAGGTGTTCTCAAAGTTAACTTCTCTTCCAATTCCATTTTCCATGGGCTTTTTGAAGTACCGTTGTATGTTGCCGTCACTCAGGACTTAGTGCCAGCTCTTCCGGGAGGCCTTTTCTACCCATAGTTACCATGCTCCGGCCTGGCATTTTCTCATTAAATGCTACTACATTTCACCTTGTTCCTGGCACTGACCCTCCCCTGCTTTGGCTATCAGTTGGCGTGTCTGTCTGTTGTCTTGGACCTGCTACCCGCATGGTTGGGAAGGCTCCTAGCGGAAGGCAGTGGTGGAAAAGGGGATAGTCCAGGACAGAGCTAAGAAAGTGATCCCAGGGACAGACGCGGCACGGCGGGACAGACCCGAGTCTCTTCATATACGAATCGTTTTCAACAAGGGCTCCCCACTCTCTAGGGAAAGCAAAACCTTTGGAACCAATAGCACTGGAACAACTGAGTAATGGTTTAAAAAACTAACCTCCACCCTTACCTTGGCATTACACTCGCAACTTTTAATTTGCGAAGGACCGTGGGCTTAAACATGAAAGCAAAAAGATAAAATTCCTAGAAGAAAACATTGGAGGGTATCTTAGCAACCTTGAGAGTGCGCAAACGATTTCTTAGAAAAGAAGCAAAATGTACTAACCAGAGAGGAGGAAAAAAAGTAATTGCACTTGATCAGAAAAACTGAAAATCCCTGCATCCTCCCCCAAATCCCCTCAAGAACGTGAAAAAGCAAGCTACAGGTTAGGAGGAAAAAATATTTGCAATACATGTGTTTGTGTCCGACTTGGGTCCTAACTCTATTAGAACGCAAGTCAATGATAACAGGTTGGAAGAGGCACCGTGGGAGGGGTGACCCAGGAGCAGCCGGGCAGCGTGTCTCACGGGGTGGGCCGTTGGAAGCCCACCGCAAGCAGTGGGGTGGTAGCGGTAGTCTAGAACTCTCGATCACCGTTAGTGTGAAATGGAGCCTCCCTACGCCTCCAGTCTCTGAACCAGCTGTCCAAGACAAAATAAAACATGCGCTCACAAACAAATCCTGGCCAACAATTTTTATCACAACTTGATCCGTTATAGCTATATACCGGAAACAGCCCAAATTTCTATCAGCAGAAGAAATAATAGGTACGTTTTGTATGTTCCCCTCAGTTGAGTACTGCTAAACAATGGCAGGTGTATTACTGATCTGTAAAACACAGATTAATCTCAAAGACAGCATGTTGAGTGAGAGAAGATCTATACAAAAAGTTCATGTGGTGGGATTCCATGTGTGTGAAGGTTAAGGACAGACAAAATGGAGCTGCCAGGTAACAGGAGAGTGACTGTGTTTTGGGTGAACTGGAAGGAGAGGTGATGGGAGTTCTGGATTGGGAGATGTCAAAACTCGTGGAATTGTGCGACATTTAGAACTAGGGTATTTTACTGTATGTATGTTTTATATCAATATGACAAATACAAATATCACAAAAATCATTGCTGGGGATAACATGAATCGGATCTAATGGGGACCCCGGGGACATCTGTTGCACCATGGAGCGGGTGCCCCTTCAAGGTGAGGGGGCAAGGCTTTTGCACCCCAATGTCATTTAGTCCATTTCTCCCTGGAATGCTTAGTGTTCTGGAAGGAGCATCTCAAGTTCAGCCAAGAGCAGTGTCTGGAGCAGGGATCAGCTGTGCACGGCAGTTGGCTACCAGCGGTGCACCTGGTCAGGGGTGCCCAGCGTCTGTACCAGTCTGCCCCTCGTGCACGCTGGAGCACCAGGCTTCTCACCACGGCTCTCCAGGCTTCATTCTTCCAAGATTCCAGTCAGTCACAATTTCTGGAGAAACTTAGATGAGGAAGGTCTGCTGTTGGCCCTTTTTGTGTCCATTGGAGGGGATGCTGGCTGCCTTCTGACCAAGGGGCATCACCTAAACCCCTGATTCATAGTGAGCCATTCTTGTGCCCCGTGGGGGGACGCACACCTCTCTGGGTCCTTGGGTCATGACACACAGAGCTCCAGGTGGCAGAGCCCCAGGGCGCAAGGCTCACCCACAGACTCAGGCTCCATGACGCTGAACAAGGCACCCTGCCCTCCGAGGTCAGCCGCCCCGTCTACCGCTGTGCCGAGCGCAGAGTGCAGCCCACGCTGAACCCTTGACACATCCTCACCGAGTGCTCTCCGGCAGCTGGCTCGAGCCCAGCCTGGGCTTAAGCATCAGTATCCCTTAAGATGTTCGATTTATTTTATGAGCACAGAGTTAATGTTCATCACAGAGCATTACCGCCAAAGCAGAGGAAAAGCAGAGTCATCTGGAGGTCGCCCGAGATCACCCCGGCAAGCTGGTCCCTGCTGGCAGCCTCGGGCACACGCCTCCAGTACCTAGGAAGGGCAAGGAGGCACCGTAGGAGCCCTCTGAAGGGCGTGGGGCGTCTGGGGAGTGGGAGCGGTTACCCTTCCTGGGGCAGGAATCGTTTCCAAAGCTTTATTCAAATTTTGTTTGAAAGAAAAGGATTGCAAGGAAAACAATAAAGAAAGGTTGAACACCGCCAGTCCACACTTTGGAGTTGGCAGTTTGCACGCAACTGACATCCAGTTCTGTATCACCCTCAATCCACAGAGCAGGTGGTCTGCGATCTGCGATCACGTGTGACAGTTGCTGGCGTGTGACCAGCCCTCCGCGTGGACTCCGTCTCCGGAGAACAGCGCAGGGCTATGTGATCGACAACACGGGCCTTTTTCGCTGCAACAAACCAGATGTTGCCAACTGGAAGAGGCCCGTGGCGGTTGAAAACAGAGCTATGAATGAGTCATGTTCAATCATCTCAGACAAGCATAAAAGTATAGAAAAGATTAGTGCAGCAGAGAGTTTAGAGCAGTCTTCCGTGCTGTCTGGGACATGATTTAGATTAGAAGGAGGAGCAGGCGTGTCCGCGCCACACCTGGAGCCCTGTGGTCAGAGGCTTTTAGCGGTTTGGGTTTCAGTGTCTGTGGCTGCACCCTCTTAGATGGCTTTTATCTGCGGAAGAACCCCCTTGGGATGCCAGTGAATCCCCCAGACCCCAAGGAATGTGGGAATGTGTCAGCGTGTGATGGTTCCTATCCACCAGGTGCCTCGACTCAGGAGTCACGTGGGCAGCCACATCTGAGACTGGGCGTCCGTCCTCCGCCATCTGATGCCAGAGCTCAAAGCAGAGGCTGCTGCGCGACTGCTGGGGCCTGCTGCTCTGGCGGAGGAAACTGAGCTGGCCAAGGCGCTGGGGAAGTAGAGTGGAGGCCAGGGGAGCTTGCCTGGTGCTTGTCGTTGCCGGGGGGAGCCTTGCAGGTGACTGGACAGTTGCCTCTGATGTTGGCTCCCTTGGGTTTTGGTGAACACAGCTGACTCTGTATCCAGCAACCTGGCCGTGACGTTCAGGGCCTGGAGCACAACTCTGCTCCTTGTCTGCACTTGGGACTGTCCAACAACTTCTTTTTTTTTTTTTTTGAAAGATTTATTTATTTTTATTGGAAAATCAGATATACAAAGAGGAGGAGAGACAGAGAGGAAGCTCTTCCATGTACTGGTTCACTCCTCAAGTAACCACAACAGCCAGAGGTGAACTGATCTAAAGCCAGGAGCCAGGAGCCATGAGCCTCTTCTGGGTCCCTCGTGCAGATGCAGGGTCCCCACGACTTTGGGCCGTCCTCGACTGCTTTCTCAGACCACAAGCAAGGAGCTGGATGGGAAGTAGGGCTGCCAGGATTAGAACCGGTGTCCATATGGGATCCTAGCATGTGCAAGGTGAGGATTTTACCTGCTAGGCCACCGCACCAGGCCCACATGGTCCATTTTTTGACCCGTCTGACACAGAGCTGTTCCACGCCAACTCACCCCTGTGTGTGTTAGGTTCCACAATAGATAAAAGAACTGAGTGGAAGAACAGAGTGGAGAGGGAGAAGTGGGCCTAGAGTCCCCCTGACTCTCCGGCTGCGTCACTGCCTGTCCACTGCGCCACGCTCCTTCCTCTCCTGCTGTCCCTGGCCGCTTCTCCAGGAGGCGGACAGCCTCGGCGACAGCTCGGCCTGTAGGATGCTGGCTATGGGGTCTCCTCCAGGGAAGGAAGTGGGAACAGGCCAAGGGAACACCCAGCAGTTTTGGAGACTGACGGGAGGCATGGGACCCCATGTGGGGACTCGAGCTAAAATGGCACTTCACAGTGGTGTGAGCAGGGCTTGAACAGGTCTTCCCAGCCCTTCCAGGGGCCAGTCTGCAGACTGGGGCCCTCCTGTATCCAGCATGCTCTTTTGTAGGCTTCCTGTGGCCCTGCTTCGCTCAGGAGGGACTGTGCCTTGGGCCCTGTGTGCAGGGGTTGACAGCTGGAGGTGACCCTCTGCCAACAAAACGGTCCTTGAACGAGGTGGTCTGTGACCACTCGGTTCTCCTGGCATATCTGGAACTGGTAATTAGGGCCCAGCACTATGGACCTCGTGTGTCCCACAAGGCCCAGTGGGACATGTCCTCAGCCTCCGCAGCTGCTCCTGTGCCCTGCTACAGCCGTGCAGACCCTCAGTGGTCCCCCTTTGGTGTACCCAACCTTGGGTCAGACTGCTGGACTGCTCTCTCCTCAGAGCAGCTCTTGGCCTCACCCCTTCCCAGTCTTTTTTTTTTTTTTTTGAGGATTTTCTTATTTTGATTGGAAAGGCAAATTTACAGAGAGAAGGAGAGACAGAAAGAAAAACATCTTCCATCTGCTGGTTCACTCCCCAGGTGGCCACAATGGCTGGAGCTGAGCTGATCCAACGCCAGGAACCAGGAGTTGCTTCTGGGTTTCTGGGGTCCTAGGGCTTTGGGCCATCATTCACTGCTTTCCCGGGCCACAGGCAGGGGGCTGGACGGGAAGTGGAGCAACCAGGACACAAACAGGTGCCCATGTGAGATCCTGGCGCATGCAACGCGAGGATTTAGCTACTGAGCCATCGCACTGGGCCCTCCCTCCCAGACTTAATGCCTGAGCCTCATTCCTTCCTTGGCCAGCTGCTGTAAAATGCCAGCACTTTCCCTACCCAACATTTCCTAGCTTTGTTCCTCTCCCCTCCCCACCAGCAACGTGTACTGTATATCTGAATGTCAAAAGCTATGGGCAGGTGAGGATTTAAGGGGACGAAACCTTGTCTGTTTTGCTCTTTACTGGGTTCCTGTGGCCAAAAACGAGGCCCATGGAGTGGCAAAGGGACATGCACGTCCAGGGGTGTTCCCCCGGGGGCTCTGCCCCTCAGCAGCTCCTTCCCGTGGCCTCCGTGGCAGGGCCCTGACCAGGCGGCCTAATCAAAGACACATCTCCATCCCAGGCCGCCCTGCTTCTTTCATGTCCCGAGTCCCCTCCCTCTCCTCTTTCATATCCATTTTCTTCCTTTCTCCCACTCCTTCCCGCTTTTTGGTACTTGATGGAATCACATTAAACTAATGAACCTTTCATTACTTGATTGTCCCTGTAATTACGCACGCTGAGAGCGGGCTTGTTCTCATTTCCTGGGACTTGTGGCTGGGGCTGCGTTCGAACGCTTGCTTTTATTCCCCACTTGCCACTTGACCCCCCCCCCCCCGTTTGAAAAAGGATGAAAAGCTTAGAAAAACATCAGAAATATCCTTTTATTTTTCCCCTGCAATTGATTTGGAGGGTTTTGTTTTGATTCTGCTCTTGGAGACCGTGGGTGTTAAAACACCATCGTATGTTTCTAAACTGGCCACCAGGCGCGGGGATTCTGAGAAAGAGATGAGGCACAGTGCCCGGCGTGGGGGGCTCTGGAATGGTCCATGGTAAAGGATGAGTTTGGTGTAGATCCCGGAGCCATTTATGAGGGTGGGGAGGCAGAGATGAGGGCCCGTTGGCAGGGGTGATGGGTAGCTGTGTCTTGTGGGTTTGGGGGAGGCTGAGATGAGGGCCCGTTGGCAGGGGTGATGGGTAGCTGTGTCTTGTGGGTTTGGGGGAGGCTGAGATGAGGGCCCGTTGGCAGGGGTGATGGGTAGCTGTGTCTTGTGGGTTTGGGGGAGGCTGAGATGAGGGCCCGTTGGCAGGGGTGATGGGTAGCTGCGTCTTGTGGGATGTTTGGCAGGTTAGCTGGTTTCTCTTCAGTAGATGACCAAGCCCCTCCCTGTCCTTGGGGCTCATCCAACATGCCTCCATCTCTTTCTTTCTCTCTCTTCCTGTGCTGTTCAAATAAAGAAAATATCAGTTGCAGACATCATCCCCCAGGAGGCACAGTAGGCTCAAGAATCAAGGGGTTACACCCCATATCCCATGAGGCCCTTCAGGACCACCGAAAAGTAGACATAAGGCAGGGTGCACCAGTGGATGAGGGGAGCAACCTAGCACGGTTCCATCCACACAGAGAGGTTGCTTGGCCAGAAAAAGCAAATGAATTCAGGGCTTGCAAGTGGCCAAGCTTCGAAATCAAAGCTCAGAGTGAAATAAGCCACATGAAAAAGGCTGCAGGTAGGGGGCATCTGTTGACATGAAATGTCAGAAGAGGTCGCTCTGGACAGACAGGAAGCAGCTCTGAGGTTACCCAGGGGACGAGGGATTGGACAGGAGCGCTGATGGGCGTGAGGGTTCTCAGGGTGATGGAGGGTGTTGGGGACTAGGAGGTGGAGCTGATGGCATGACCATCGAAGCACACACCTTAAGGGGGTACATTGTCACTATAACAGAGATGCCCAGCAGCACATGTCAGCTACCTTTCCAGGTGTGCACCACAGCCATCTTCACACAGCAGAGCCCTTGGCTCTGCCATCGTCGATTGGTCAAGGCAAGTCCAGATTCAGACCCCAGGGAGTCAGACCCTCCGTGTCAAGTGTTGCCATCTCGATTTCTGATTTGTACAGGGATTGGAGAGTCAGCAGGTGTGATGGCTCCACGGGTGCTGTCCTAGTCATCCTCCTTTCTCTCTCTTTTCAGGCAACACACAATTTCTGTGCTTCCTGCTTTTGTTTACATTTTGCTCAGCCAACAGTGGTTGAGAACCAGCTCACGTCTGATGCTGTCCTGAGACCCAAGGTGTGTAACGGGGGAACAAGCCAGATCGAGGCTCTCTCTGTGACCTTGGAGCTTTTGGTTCACTTTGAGCAGATCATCTGGAGTTGTTTTAAGGAGGATTTATTTCCGGAATTTGAAAACATCAGGCAAGCGACAAAGAGAACCCTCTGGAGACAGAAGCTGCAGGTCTGGCCAGAAGGCTGTTGGGGTCTTCCAGGTGGGACACTGTGTGGTCTTAGATGAGGGTTTGTGGAGAGGAGGGGAGGAGTGGCCCTTGAGGACAGGGTGGCCATGAGCCTTGGGGTTGAGGTCAATGGGGGAGGCCTGAAGTCTGCACCTGGCCTGAAGCTCTTTCTCCATAACTCAGTGCTGTGCACTTGACCCTGGCGTAGGAATTACTGGTCAACTTCTACATCTCTGGTCCTTGCATGATGATTCTTCGGGAAGCATCTGTGGAGTGGGTCACAATTCCAATATTTGTGAGTCCTATCTAGTAATAGTCCATTATTCACATGATTTTATAATTATTTTTAAGTGGACTTAAGCTTTATGTATTTATAGTGTACATCATGATTGAACAATGTGTGCATTGTGCGATAGCTAAATAAGTTAGCATATGCATTACTTTGGGCATTTTGAACGCTAAAAAAGTTAGTGGCTTTTAATGATACAAGGCATTGTTGTTGACTGTTCTCGCCACATTGTGCTGTAGTGTTCTCCATCTGATTCCTCCTGTCTGAAGGTCTTTCTTCCATTGACCATGGGATGCATTGTTGACATGACTGTCTTCATTGTATGCCTTTTTCTGTTCCCAAACAGGCTTCTTATAAATTCATAGGAGCCCCTTGATGAGCGTAATGATCTAGATAGTAAATGTTCCATCAGCCAGCGCAATAAAGACTGGATTAAGAAGATGGCACCATTATTTCTCTTCTTATGGTACCAGAAGGTTCTGTGAGAGACTCTGTATTGTCCTGAAACGTTTTTATGGGTAGCCATTCCGTAATCTTTGGGTCATCTGTTCGCTTCTCAGAAAATTAAGAAATTAGAAGATGCTGCCAATGTCAGTAGCAGGGAGCTGAGAAAAGCAGCTCTTACAGGTAACGAAGCACATTTCTTGGAAATTACCGTGTCGTTGAAGAGCTTTCGAATCGAGACAAAAGCAGGACAGATCATCCTGCAGCCCCTGTGGAAGGCTGACAGAGGCTGGGTGGACCGGAGGTCATCTTCAGATTCGGGACCAGCCCTGGAGGTTTTGTTTTGTTGGTTTTTGGCCTTCTCGGCCAGGACAGCTACCCTGGTGCCTGCAGCCCTGCTTTGCCTGCGTGCAGGTGCCAAGCGGGCCACCTGTGCTAGGTTTGACTCTCACACGGCTGCTTTTGTTCGGCTCTGTGTGGATGGTGCTTAGAGAGTTGTGTGCCTCCTTTTTACAAAGAGATAGATTCCACCTAAGAATCTGGACTTTTGAAGTCTCTTGGAGAATGAAGGGAGCTAGAGGTCACACCCTCGGAGTTGTTCCAGCTGGGTGGGTCTGAGAAGGAGTTGTCTCCCTTTGGCATTTAAAATTTTTACTTTTTTATTTGAAAAAAAATTTTTTTATTTAAAAATTAATATATTTGAAAGTCAAAGCAATAAAGAAGATGAGAGACCCCCACCCCTAAATACTAGCAACAGACAGTGCTGGCCCAAGCCGAGGCTAAGAGCTGGAAACAGTCTGAGAATCCCGTGGGGGTGGCGTGACTCCCGCTGGAGGCACCACTACGTCCTCCTGGGGTACGCATCGGCAGGAAGATGGGGTCAAGAGCAGAGCCAGGACCAGACCCAAGATCCCAGGTGGCATTCCAAATGCCTGTCCTTGTCTCTGTGAGATGGGGCTTGAGCTCTCCAGGAAAAACAGGTGCAGGGCGGCCCTTGCTGTCTTGTGGAGACCTCCCAGCTCCCGTCCGTCCTGTACAGGGCACCTCCCCGGTTCCCGCTGTCATCTGAGTGCGCAGCCTCTCGTCTCTGAGTGGCCAGAGCTATAAGCCATCTCACCAGACCACTGACCAGACAGCTGCTTGGCTTGGAGGAAACAAACATTATTCTGTTGGGCAAACAGCAAAGAGAACCTAGATTCTCTCACCCTACATCTGAGTGTCTAACTCTGGAGGAATTAGATTTATAGAAATCTCATTCACAATGTTGTTTATTTTTATTGGAAAGTCAAATTTACGGATAGAAGGAGAGATAAAGATCTTCTATCCATTGGTTCACTCCCAAAGTGGCCACAACGGCTGGAGCTGAGCCCATTTGAAGCCAGGAGCCAGGAGTTTCTTCTGGGCCTACCATATGGATGCAGGGTCCCAAGGCTTTGGGCCGTCCTCTACTGCTTTCCCAGGCCACAGGCAGGGAGCTGGATGGGAATTGGAGCAGCTGGGACATGAACTGGTGCCCGTGTGGGATCCTGATGCTTGCAAGGGGAGGTCTTTAGCCACGAGGAGGCTGTTGTGCTGTTGTGCTGGGCCCCGCAGCAGGTATTTAACACATCAGGAAAACAGAGCGAATAAGGTGGAGCTTTGAACATGATTGTTTCTCTGACTTGGTGCAGACGTGGGAGGTGGAGGAGGATGTGAGCGCCTCAGGTGCAGTGGTGCTGCGACCGTGCCTGGTTAGCGCTGCTGCCGTTGCCGAGTGAGGCCCTGTACGTGGCCGTGTTCTTGGACAGGTGCTGTTCAGACCCCTTACACGGGAGTCACTCAGAGGTCTCCAGCCTGCCTCCCTCCAGCTGCCGGATTGCAGCGTTTGGGTACAGGCCAGGAAGCTTCGATTTCACGACGCTCCTTTCTTCCCTGAGCCTCCCTTTGCTGTGGTTCACTTGGAAGGCTGCGGCCCTGGGGGGCATACAGCCCTGCTAAACAGTTCAGATGCTCACGCCACAACTTGCCAGCTTTTCTCCTCAGAGATGTAATATCTTCGTCTGTCCTCCTGGCCGGTCTCCATTGCTCCTCCCTGGCGCCTACGTGCACTTTTCTACTGCGTTTGTCCTGCTCTGTGCTTTTGGCAGCTAGCCCTCAGGGACTGTCCTGCAGGCCCCCTGCCTCTGGCTTCCCGTGGGCACTGGCCATGGCACTCACAGGTGGTGTGGTGAGCAGGCATGCCGCCCCCTCCCTGGCTACATACAGCTCCTGCTGTGAGGTTCCCCTTCCTGGGTCCTTTTGTCCTGGGACCCCTGGTGGAGCCCCGGGCTCCTCAAGGCCTCACAAACTCCATCCTTGCTCTTAGCAGCGCCTCAAATGCTCCTGGCCCCTCTGCCTCGAACCTCCTTCTGTGAGTGCTCGTGGAGGCACAGGATAGCATCCTAGTCACTGGAAGGTTTCGGTCTTTCTTTTAGAGATTCATTTATACATTTGAAAATCAGAGTTAGCAAGAGGGAACGAGAGAGAGAGAGAGAAAGGAGATATTCTTCCATCTGTTGGTTTCTTCCCAGATGGCCACAATGGCCAGGTTTGAGCTAGGAAGAAGTCAGGAAGCCTGCAGCTTCCTCTGGGTCTCCCAGGAGGGCAGCGATGTCTCAGCACTTGGGCCCTTCTCAGCTGCTTTTCCCAGGCCATTGGCAGGGAGATGGATGAGACATGGAACAGCCGGGAGGCATGAGCCAGTGCCCATATGGGATGCTGATGTTACAGGTGGCAACTTCCCTTGCTCTGCCACATAGCTGATCCCAGGTTTTGATGATCCTAAGAGGAAGATTGGCATTAGGGTGCCTGGGACTGATTGGCAAGTGCCTGCTGCTCAGGGCATTGGGCCCCATGGCAGGGGCACAGGAAGTAGGGTTAAGAATCATCGGAGGCATAAACCCAAGACAGATGCTCACCCAAACGACCCTCCCCAGGGAGCTGGGACAGATCTGGGGTCCTTAGTCTAGAGGCAGGATCTTCAAGTCTTCAAGACACTTCTGGACTTGTGAGTCTTCTCCCAGTCCCATCACTGCCAATTTATCCCAGCTCTGCTCCCTTTTCCAAGCTCACAGGGGAGTCTCTAACAAGCAAAATGACTAACAGAAGAATATGGGGAAGTCCAGCGACTGGTGGTGCTGGGCTGAGCCCGCTCATCCTCACAGGATGAGAAGACAGTGAAAAGGGCACTGTGCTGTCCTGGGGGGTTGCTACCCCAGCCTCTGTCCCGTCTGTCCCAGGACCCACCACCCTGCAGAGGCCAGGCCCAGACAGGGAGATAAATAAACAAGTACATCCAACAGGATCGCATCGCCGGCTGGGCTGCCAGCGCCGAGGTCCCAGGTGCAGGGCGACCAGGCACCACCTCCCCCGTGGACCGCAATCAATGCAGCAGGCAGGAAATAAGAGGAAATTAATTTCCTCCCTCCCCCCCCGCCCTCCGTCCCCTGTTCCCCTGCCTGGCCCTCCCCTCCCGTTTTTTACACAAGGGCCTTTTAAAATGTTGGTTACTATCTGATTACAGTGCCTCAGAGGGCTCAGCAGCCGCTTCCTCGCTCGGCTCCCCAGGCCCCTGGATGAGCGATGGGTCGGTTGCCTTGGTAATTGTCCTCGTGCACCATGGAGAAGCCACAATTACGGAGGTTTTCTGGGTACTGATCCTCTTACGGCCTTTTTCTTAGAAGTTCATGACAAGATGGGACAAAGGAGACAGACCTAATAGATTCTATTGCTTAGGCTCCTCACAGCGCCCAGGGGCCCAGGGCCGTACGGGCGGGAGCCATGAGTGCCATTTAAATTGCCTGGCTTGGCCTGGAGAGAGAGCTTTCCGTTAGGGAGAGTGGCTGAGGTTCTATTAGCAAGAGGGGCCAGGGCCAGAGAATGAACCCGCAGCTCCGACTCCTCTGCCCCAGCTCCTAATGGAAACCTAGATGGGCCCGGGGCTGGGTGGCATCTGGGGCTGAGTGCCGGGGCACTTAACCTTCCGCTGATAACCGGAGGAAATGGACACGTAACTGCTCTCTCAAAGCTCCAGCATGATTCAGGTCCAAGGCAGCAGAGTTCTGTGGGCTGTAGGAAAAAAAAAAAAAAAAGCCCAAAGTGGAAATGCTTTGGGCACGGGCGTTGTCCCTGCTGGACAGAGCAGCAGGGCTCTATTAGCCGGGCTAATTGTGAAGAAGCGAAAGGGAGGAAGATGATGATTAGGGTGATATGATAAGCACTACCCCACAATCGTACATTTTGTTTGGGAAGGGCACAAGATGTTTCATGCTCACCTGGGCTGGCCTTGGGGCTGTGGGCCCCCTTTCGTTTGCTAGGTGGGCAAACAGAGGCCAAGGGAGGTCCCCGGGCTGGGATGGGCAGTGCAGCGATAGGACACGAGACCCCTGACCACCAGGCTTGTCCCCTTCCCCCCATGGAAGTACCACCCAGTCCAAGCAGGACAGGGATAGAGAACCAGAGAGAACTTTCAGGTGTCTTTGTTTTTTTAAGATGTACTTTATTTTTATTGGAAAGTCAGATATACAGAGAAGAGGAGAGACAGAGAGGAAGATCTTCCATCCCCATTGATTCACTCCCCAAACGATGGCAATGGCTGGAGCCGACCCAATCCAAAGCCAGGAGCCTGGAGCCTCTTCTGGATCTCCCATGCGGGTGCAGGATCCCAAGGTTTTGGGGCATCCTGGACTGCTTTCCCAGACCACAAGCAGGGAGCTGGATGGGAAGTGGGGCCGTTGGGATTATAACTGGCTCCCATATGGGATCCCAACGCGTGCAAGACAAGGACTTTAGCCTCTAGGCTACCACGTTGGGCCCTCAGGTGTCCTTTTAAGACTGTCCTCACTGATGCCCTCATGGGCAGAGGTGCCCATGTTAGGCTTCGATTCTCCATGTGGAACAGAAGAGTCTCTTTTCTGGTCATTTTCATGAGAGGATCAACTCTGATAGGTGGTGATTGCGTTAAGAAGGATTTTGTACTTGTGTCGAAACCAGTACTTGTGTCTGGTTTACTGAGAAAGAATTCCTCTTGTGGATGCAGGGGCTCAAGGACTTTGGACCTTCCTCTGCTGCTTTCCCAGGCCATCAGCAGAGAGCTGGATTGGAAATGGAGCCGTTAGAATATGAACCGGTGACCATAGGGGGTGCCGGTGCTACAGGTAGAGGTTTAGCTTACTATGCAACGACGCAGACGTGCAGAAAAGTCTGTGCTCTGCCTGGACTCACCATTGTGAGCATCCTCACCTCGCTTTTTCCCTCTTCTCTCACATCTGTGTATACTTTCTAGAAAACTTTATTTTCTCATTATTTGGAAGGCAGAGAGACACAGGAGGTCTCCCATCTGCTGGGTTACTCCCAACAGCTGGGGCTAGAGCAGGCTGCAGCCAGGAGAACCCCATCTGGTTCTCCCGTATGGGTGTCAGGGACACATACAAACCCACCGAGCAGACCCTTCAGGAAGCACAGGCGTCCACAACCAGGGCAAGCTGGGTGCTTTGTTCCCTGTTCTCCCGGCAGGCGCTGGGGCCCTTCCTGCCAGCCTGCCCTTTTAGGCTGAGCAGACCCTCCTCCGTCTGTCTGTCTGGGGTTTTCTGCACTCCGACTTGCATCATAAATTATTCTTTTTCTAAATGACAGGCGTGGGTAAGTTACCCAGAGGCCACTTGGAGCCCCATCCGTCCCTGCTGCATTAATTACTGTAGTGCTGCTCAGACTCCTGCATTTTAAATTTATTTTTATTTTTTTGCTGCATCGGCTCGGAGAAGGGGCCGGGGATGCTTTCTCTATGCTGTTGGCCGAGTTTGCTTCCAGGAAAGGTGATTGTGTTGGCGCCCATGGATGGTTGGGAGGGTGGGGGCATAGCCATCCATGCAGAACTGAGCAAGATGGTGAATTCTGGAGAAGTAAAGGCTGGACCCAGGCAGGACTGGGAAGAAAGGCGGATAAGATGCGTCTATTTGTTGTAACAGGCCAGTTTATTTTTCCCCTCTTGGAAAACATTGTCCCTGGGTCCCCAAAGGCCGCAGATGTGGTGTTTTCAGTAGTAATTGAGAAGTGAAGCTGGGCCTGGTGAACACAGACAGGCAGCTCCCACCTGGGCATCCCCCAGCTGGCTGGTGGGCACGGCACGGCCCGCTCTTGGACAGGAGACTTCGGGGAAGGCCGGCTACTCTGTGTGTGTGTCCTTGCTCCGTGAGAAAGGATTCTTTCTTTTACAACATTATTTTGTTTACCTTGCATTTATTTTTGTTTGTATTTATTTTTATCTATCTATCTATCTATCTATGAGAGAGACCATTCCTTCCCTCCCCCTACTGCTTCACTCCCTGAGGGCTCAGGGCAGCTGCCTCTGGGCCAGGTCAAAGCCAGGAGTGCAGAGCTTCACCCAGGTCTTCCTCATGGATGGTGGGGTCCCAAGTGCTTCCCAGGTCCTTGTAGTGTCACCAGGGAGAGGGTAGGGTTTCAGGGTACACACTCTGACAGGAAGCTGCAGCCGGGAGCAGAACAGGAGTCAGAATCAAGCACTTGGGTACCGGATATGGGCACTCCAAAGGCTGTTTTAATGACCGTGCCGGACACCTGCTCCATGAAGTAACCTTCATGTTAACTGAGAGAAGTAACCTTCTCTCCCATGTGCTAAGTTAATAACAAAGCAAGAACTTACCATTGTCAGTGGCTGCTCACAGCTGTTGTCACCCCTGCTTTAGCTGCGGAAATGTGGCACAAGTCATTAGGTCCTAGGCACATGGTCACCCTGTGGCAGGCACAGGGTGCATCTGCTCTGTCTGCTCTGTCTGCGCAGAGGCCCACAGCCTGAGAGGTTTGTGAACACTAGAAACTCGTTTCCCACTGTTCTTAAGTCTGGGGAGGGCCATGGTCAAGGCCTTGGCGGGCTTGGTGTCTGGCAAGGGCCTGCCTTCCTTCGGTACTGCAGGGACCTTCTCATTGCATCCTGAGGACTACACCCTCCTGGCCAGCCCACCTCCCGAAGCCCCACCCCACAACGTGCAGTTTTGGGGGATGCAGGTGTTCCATCCCATAGCATCAACGATGCCCGGACCAGACACTAACAAGCGCAGACTCAGGTCACAGCCGGCTGAGGTCCAGGGACTGCCTGATTTAATGATGCTCACAGTACCATGAAGCCAGTCCCAGTCCTAGTACTGAGTTTGCATGGGAGGAGGCTGAAGACCCAGGCAAGACAGATGACCAAGGAAGACAGAGCTGGGATTTGACCACTCTTCCAGACGGTGACAGATTTGGGGCCCTTTATCAGTGTTTCTGTAAATAAAGTTTTATTAGAACACAGTCGCCCCCCCACCCTTCCCCCTCCTTTAATTGGTACGTCTCCTGTGGCTGCTTTGCTGGCACAGGGTCAGAGCTGTGGGTGGGCACAGAGATTCCTAGCCCAAGGAGACTGGGGTCGACGCTGGCTAGTCCTCCACCGGAGACTGCTCAGGCGTGCTGCAGACCGCTGCCCTCAGAGCTTCCCTTCTCACGCCACTGCCAATGCCTGAGCAGCCCTGGTCTGCTTCTGTGGGTGCGTCTGAGGCCGGAGCACAGCCCCCCCACCGTCTCCTGGAATTCTGGGGTCTCAGTGACTCTGACGGATCCCAGGTCGTGCATGTTCCAAAATGTGAGGTACGCAGAGAAGCATGGCTCACCTAGAAAGGCAGGAATCTTTGGAGTTGCCCTGAAAGCAGATATTGTTCCCCCTGCCTCTCCTGTCAAAAATCCAGAGCCTCAGGCCCTGACACAGGAGTCAGAATGTCTGGGGTTGGGTCCCGGGAATCTGCATTTGGACAAGCTCCTGTCCCTGGGCAGGGCATTTTGCAGCTGTGTTCAAGCAGCCCCCAGTGGCGGTGGGGCTGATCTGCCCTCCCAGCTTCAGCTCTTATCTCTGCATCCTCCCTCCCTCTCCTGGGGTATCCCGTGGTCGTCCCTGGTTCTCTAAGTTGCTCCCCTGCCACACTTGCCCTGCCAGCAGCACCCGAAGAGATTCCGTTCTGTAAAAGGAAAGGTTTCTCCTTCGTACCCAACACCAAGAATCGTTTGTCCATCGGGTTCATTTCCTGTTGGGTGACAACCAGTCTCATTCACTGTCCCTGGCACCCTTGGGTCCCGATGGATGAAGCAGGGGCTGTCATCGATCCCGTGCGCCAGGTGAGGGGACCGAGGCTCAGAGCACGGAGCCTTCTCCAAGCTCCCGCTGTTCTGGGTAGGGCAGACTGGGTTGAGCCAAGTGACGCTCAGAGCTTTGCTTTCAGCCTCCCTTGAGCTTTGCAGCGGGCCTGTCCTGGCCTTCCGTGGGACCAGGTCTGGGTATCCAGGCATGGCACAGGTGCTCCATGTCTAAGATGTAAATGTTAGGTGCACACAGGCACACCATCGAGTCAGGCAGCCTGGGCCCCGATGGCCATGTCTCATCACAACGAGATAATTCTTTTGCATGCAATAATACAGTCTTTCCATCACTAAAGTTCAGCAAAATAAAGGTGCCGAATTTAATTATTGCACAAGAGTTGACGTTTGGCTAATGGCTCTGGGTGAGGTTTGAGTGAGCAGAAAAGCAAAGGCATATATAAAACACAAACCGTTGTATATCTATGATGTCAGAATCTGTCTTCCTGATTTCATTTCAGCACGATGACTAACTACACAGTTAGAATCAATATTTTCAGATAATTTGTGATCTGTCTGTGATAATGCCAAGTTGGAAAGCTTTTTTTTTTTCCTCAGACATGTTGCTTCTGGGGTAGGTTTTTTTTTTTCTTGCTACTGAGATTAATTTTTGTTCTTCCAGTTTTACTTATGATATGGATAATTCACACACGGCAAAATGTACGTATTCTAAATGTTTCAGTGAATCATGATGAATGCACTCTCTTCATTTTTACTAAATTAATTTTAGTTTAGAGAAACGTGTTGAGTCTGTGATTACTGGAATTGTCAATAAGCTTTAAAAAGTGATTCTCATATCCGAGAGTAGACTATGTGTTTTTAAACAAAGTTAAGGTGCAGCAATGTGGCACAACCCTGAGATGCCAGCATCCCACATGGTTGCTGATTGAGTTCAGATGGCTCTGCTCCATGCTGATGTGCTGGGAAAGCAGCAGAGGGTGGCCCAAGTGCTTGGGGCCCCGCACCCACGTGGCCGACCTGGGTGAAGTGGCCGACCTGGCTCCTGGCTTTGGCATAGGAGCCATCTGGAGGGTGACCTAGTAGATGGAAGATCTCTCTGTCTCTCCCTCTCTTTCTGCAGCTCTTAATTTTTAAAATAAGTAAGCATGTTTTTAGAAATTGAAAAAAATGATTTGAGAGACAGAGATCGCATGTGCTGGTTTGCTCCCCAAATGTCAGTCAAATGGCTGAGAACTCCATCCGGGCCCATCCCACTGGTGGCCGAAGTCTCATCGCTGGAGCTGTCCCCACTGCTGTAGAGGGGCAGTGTCTGCGTGAGGAGCAGGAAGCTGGAGTTTCAACCACAGGGCCAGATGTCCACCCCAAACATTGTCAATCACAGCTCTGCCCTTGTGTCTGGGTCTTTGCGTTCCTGCATCCGACAAGGGCCACCTCATCCCCAGAGCCCTTGTGGGTGATGCCTGGCCTGCTCACTCAGGTGGTGACTTGCTGTTTCTGCTGCACCATTTTGTGTCGTCAGGAGGCATCCATGGGCATGCCATCCTCTTTGATGCACACCGTAGTGTCTAGGTCATCCCGAATGTCACGGGTGCTTAATCCCCCATGTGTCGAGTGAGTGCCATTCAGAGAGGACGCCCGGGCCTAGAGGCCTGAAGTTCAGCTTCTGCAGTTGGCCGTCTGCATTTTACAATCGTGGCCCCGGTGCTTACTAGCTGTGTGGTTGAGATAGTCACCCCAAGCCCTCTGAGCCGGGAATGACCCAGGAGGCTTCGGTGCTGCCCAAGCCAGGCGATGCGTGTCAGATTCCTCCGGACAGAGCTTGACACCCGGCAACCATGGGTGCTGTATGAGAACTCCTTCCGTTGTCAACGTGGTTGTTTGGAAACGCCATGTTCTAGAAATCAGGGAAAACCGGTCATCCCAGTCCGTATTTGGGCAGGACTCTCTGCATGTGTGTTTCTGTGTCTGCTGCGCCCATAAAACAAGGGAGCATGTTTGCCTTCTGCACCAGTCATAAAACATCCAGGTGGTGAGTCATCCGCCTCCCCTCCAAGTCCACGCAGGACGCTTCCCAGTCTGACCAGTTCAGCCTGCAGTCTCCCCTGCTGCCGGTAAAGACAGACAACAAACAGGAAAGTCTCTTCCTCTGGGCTGCTCCCACTCTCTCCCTCCCCAGCTGTCAGCCGATCCTAGCCCTTGGCGCCCAGCTTCATGCATAGGTCAATCCGAGAATTTAGGGGAAGCTGGGTTCCACTCTCCGCTCCACCACTCGCCTAGCCAGCGACTGATGGCCCTGTGTCTCATCAGTGACCAGGGTGAGGGGAGAACAGATTCCTCTTGGTGTTGTGTTAAATGAGATCACGCACGTGGAACGATACTGGTCACGTGTGATGCCTGCGAACTCACTAAGTCTGGCATTTGGTTTAAGCCCTGGCCATTCCCTCCTGATCGGAGTGAGCGATTCCTGTAAGGACCCAGGAACTCCGAGGAGATTGGAGAATTCCCTTTTGTTATTGCCTCAGTTCCCACCCACCCCCAAACCCCCTGCAAGGCAGCGTTTCTGTTTTTTTCAAGGATGGGCCTTCTGGTCCAAGGATCTGGGCAAAGCTTCCGGCCGCCGGCAGGGACCCCAGTGCCACTGGCTGTGTCGTTCTAGAGAGAAAGCATTTTCTAGAGAGTCTTGCTTGTTGCTGCTGGCTCATGTGCCCCCGGGACCGAGCTTGCCGTTGGCCCATTTAGCAAACCACCCTCATCCTTGACCGCTCCGTTGATCAGAATCCCGGTGGATCTGCCTTCCTGGGCCCCCGTTCTTGACCTTTTAAATGCCCTGGAGCCAGCCTGTCTGCTGCCCTGGTCCACCAGGCTGCTAATGAGTAAACAAGGCCTTCTCCAGCAGAGGGACGGGGCTGAAAAGACCGCAGTTGGTGGCTGCAGGCCTGTCTGCCCCAGAAGCCACTGATGTTCTGAAGGAATGAGGGGGCCCACTCAGCTCCCACCTGGAGAGGAGCTGGGACTGGAGGCAGATGAGCTCTGTGCTGTGTGGGGGGCATGGCAGCAGGGTGGGCTCTGAAAGCTGCAGGCAGAGAGCACCTCCTTCCTTCCTCTGACCTGCCCCAGGCTGGCAGCTTGCAGCCAGGGGTGCGGACAGTCACTGGCATCTTTGGCAAGAGGGAGCTGCTGGGGGTTGGGAGTTGTGTGAAACCACCACTTGCCATGGTAGAATTTTATATGGGTGCTGGTCCCAGCCCCTGACTGCTTCACTTCGGATCCAGCTCCCTGCAAACGTGCCTGGGAAAGCAGCAGTGGCTGGCCCAAGTGCTTGGGCTCCTGTACCATGTGGGAGACCCAGAAGCTCCTGGCTTGTTCGGCTTGGCCATTCCCTCACTCCCTCTGGGGAGTGAGCTAGGCGGCGGAAGATTTCTCTGTCTCTGTCTCTCCTTGTCTGTGTGTAATTCTGATTACAAATAAACCTTTTTTTTTTTAAAAAAAAAAGTTTTAAAAAGTGGGAAGTGCTGGTGTCTTCTCTGTCAGCTGTGTCCTGTTCCTAGTAGCCCGCGGTGTCCAGCAGGGGGTCAGTCAATGCCTTTGGGTCTGAGTGCTTGGGGCCGGCTGCATGTGGGACCTGGAGGAGGCGGCTCGGAAGCAGGTTCTGCTCATCCTTCATCAGATCCCCTCAGTGCCTGCCAAGCCCATGGGCATTTTCCTCTTTAGGTTTCTGACCCACATGTATGCAAGGTTGCGTCCAGCAGGAGAACTGTAGGGCCACAGTTCAGTGACTCCCCCAGGTCTGGGGCGGGGGACTCTAGATTGGACCTGGCAGCTTGCTCAGGAGCGGGCACAGGCACGGGGGATGACAGAAGCAGAGTAAGGGCCTGGCACCTGGCAAGGCAGGGGAGCTACAGGGCGCCGCAGTTAGAGATCTGTGCGTGGAGGCCCAGGGACCCCGAGTTCTAATTCAGCCTTCTCTGAACCTCACTACTGTCCTGTGGAGGAAAGTGGGAGATCCTGCCACCTCCCCCTGGGTGCTGTTGGGCAGCGCGGAGGCAGTCATGTGCATAAGGTTCCTTGCCAAGTACCTGCCACACAGTACGTGCCCCAGGCTTGCGTCACTGTTATTTCTGATACTCTCAGGAATCGCTATTATTGGCTCTTGTTGTTAATCTTCCCGGGGTAACGACCCTGGCCATGCCCATATGAGGAGCAAAGAACAGGGCTGCTCTCTGACCTGGGGCTCTTCCAGGTCAGTAGCTGGACAAAGCCAGGCTGCTTAGGCACCACGAAGGGCTGCCAGGAGCCGGTGCTGACATGAGTGGGGCAGAGCGCCTGTTGCTGGGGCTTAGTCTAATTATACCTGGCAACTCATTGCCCTCATCGTCAGGCTGCCCCAGCAGGGAAGATCACGTTTCTGCCTTCTCAGTAAGCGGCCTTGTTCGGCTTCCGAGTCCCGAGACGGGCTCAAGCCCCAGTCACCATTTAAGCTCAGATGTGGTGGGAGCCCCCCGAGCTGGCAGCCTGGGAAGGGGAGATAGAGGGGCTTGTCGGGGGTAGGGAGGGGGATTACAGCTTGGGCTGGGTGGGAGAAGCTGCTGAGCCCTGGAGACGGTCTCTGTGTTGGCAATAGAGCGAGCAGGAATGCTCAGCTGTTTGTGGGTCACTTTGACCTCCTCCCAGGCCAGGTCACACATGTGCTTCTGCCGCTACTCAGGCCAGCTGAAACAGAAGCCAGCGTCCTCCCACCCAGCCCTGGGACACAGGCAGAGCCGTGCTCCTGTTGACCCGGCCCCTCCCAGCGCACGCACGGCCTCGCTTAATCCCTCTCTCGCCTCCCCACCTCCCCACCATGTGTGGAATGTCATACACAGGGCGTGGAGAACATACCAGATTGGGAGACAGCATCACCTACCTGCTGAAAACTTCTCCCAGGCCCTTGTCCCAAGTTCACATCCACGGTCAAAGAGGGCCTGAGTGACCTGGCCTCAGACTACCTTCTGACCTCATCTCTCACTGCTCCAAGACTGCCCAACAGCCAGAGCCGTTTTCGCGCATTCTCTCTCTCTCTCTCTTTCACTCTTGTTGTTAAAAAGATTTACTTATTTAGCCTGTTCACTCCCCAGAACAGCTGTGGCTGGGGTAAACTGAAAAACAGGAGCCAGGAGTTTCCTCCAGGTCTCCCACATGGCTGGAAGGGGTCCAGGGACTTGGACCATCTTTTACTGCCTTCCCAGGTGTGTTAGCAAGGAGTTGGATTGGAAGTGGAGTAGCCGGGGCTTGAACCAGCTTAACCTGCTCCTGAGAATCATGTTCATGCTCCCCCCTTCCTGACCCCTGCCACCTGAGCCCTACCCCTGGTGCGTTTACTCCCTTCCTTCCTTCCCCTGCAAGGATACCTCTTGCCGTGAGCCCCAGGATTTCCCTTGGGGCGTTCTCTGTCCTTGTGACTTGGCCACTGTGTAAGTTCTCCGTTTGGCTCACTGTGTAAGTTCTCCATTCGATTCACACGCAGAAGGGGGCCTGTGTGACCAGGGCCTGTGTGGCCAGAGCCTGTGTGACCAGGGCCTGTGTGGCCAGGGCCTGTGTGGCCAGGACCTGTGTGACCAGGGCCTGTGTGACCAGGGCCTGTGTGGCCAGAGCCTGTGTGGCCAGGACCTGTGTGACCAGGGCCCCTGTGGCCAGGACCTGTGTGACCAGGGTCTGTGTGGCCAGGGCCCCTGTGGTCAGGGCCTATGTGGCCAGGACCTGTGTGACCAGGGTCTGTGTGGCCAGGGCCCCTGTGGCCAGGGCCTGTGTGGCCAGGACCTGTGTGGCCAGGGCCCCTGTGGCCAGGACTTGACTTACCCTAGGTGCTCAGTGCTTGCAGCTCTCATGTTGTTGCTCTGTCCTTTTACTTGCCCAGCATTTGCCACTGTCCAACTGGTCGCCCTTGCTCACAGACCTGGTATTAGGTGAGGGTGGGGGAGGTGCAGGTGTCTGGTTCCTGAGTGGCTGGCACTGCTGGCCAGCCATCGTCCAAGTGACCCCCAGGTCCACTGCCCCCCCTGCATCCTTCTCCCTGCATGATGGTGCTGGCCTCTGTCACTGCGTGAAAAGTCCCCATGAGCTCTGGCTTCCAGGTGGGTCAGCTGGTGGGAGCTTTGCAAGAAATCCAAGGAAGGGATAGGTTCTGGAGCATGGAGTGGTGACCCCAAGGTGGCGTTTTTGAGGTCACTAGAGTAGTGCAGACCGTTTGGCAAACGTCCCTGTATTTCCTACATTGAACCTGGGTGATAGTATCTTCATGAGCCCATTTTACAGATGGCTTCAGCTGAGGCTCAGCAAGGTGACTTGTTCTTCCCAAAGCCAATCAGGAAGTCAGAGGTTGGGGGTGGTGATAATTCAGACCTCTGCAGGAACTCCATGGCCATGCACGCCAGCTGTGCTGCACACAGGAGAAGCATATACAAGTTTGTGCATCCAGTTGGCTGAGTCAGGGGGCCCAACAAGATGTCTGCCTTCCTTTGCTCCTTCCAGGCCCAGCAACTGTGTCTCACGGTCTCAAGGTAGAGGCTGTCACCGTCCCCTCCTCTGGTTCTGCTGGCCCCTAGCTAGTTGACAGTGTCAGTATAACATGGAGGTAGCCTGGGTGGCCCCAGCAGCCCTGCTTCCCATCCAGCTCCCTGCTTGTGCTCTGGGAAAGCAGTCGAGGACAGCCCAAGACCTTGGGACCATAAACCTGCGTGGGAGACCAGGAAGAGGCTCTTGGCTCCTGGCTTCAGTTTGGCACAGCTCCATTGGCCATTGAGGCCGCTTGGGGAATGAATCAGCAGATGGAAAATCTTTCTCTCTGTCTCTCCTCCTCTCTGTATATCTGATTTTCCAATAAAAATAAATAAGTCTTAAAAAAATTTTTTTTTAAGATTGCTTCCTTTGAGAGAAAGAGGGAGATCACCCCAAATGCCCACGGCAGCCAGAACTGGTCTGGGCTGAAGCTGGGAGCTGGAGCCTCAGGCCAGGTCATCCGTGTGGATGGCAGGACCCCAGGAAGCTTGACCCAGGTGCTCACGTGGGCTGCAGGCACCTTCATCCGTAGGACCAATGGCTGTTATTTTTTTTTTCCTCTCTTCCTTAAAATCTGTTCATTTTTATTGGAAATTCAGATATAAAGAGAGGACTTTAGCCACTAGGCTACCACAGCAGGACCCTGTTTTCTCTTTAAAATGGGGCTAGGCAGCCTCGTAGAGTCGGGGGAGTAGAATGGTGCATGTGAGGGTCAGCACAGCGTATCTGCTCACTAAGTGCTGGCTCTTGTTGCCCGAGTTCGCAGGGCGTAGCTGTGAGACCCATTTGGGACGCTGTCTCAGATCCGATTCCAGAATTTGTGCCAGGAGCCTTGTGGTTATGTTGTCTAACCAGGGTTCTCCCGCTTCCCCCAGATGGTCAAAGGCAGCACGCTGAGCTGTGGCATCCTGTTTGCTCGTGGCATTCCAGATGTGCCCTGGCAGTCTGCGTGTCTCACAGGGGTAGGAGCAGGAGCTGCTCTGCTCAGTCAGTGCTTCAGGCTGCACGGGTGCCATGTTCTCTCTTCACGCATCACTGTGCGAGCTCTGCTGTTGGGGCAAAGCTTGCTCTCCCACCAACGTGCAGTGAGATTTATAAAGTTGCACAAGACCGCAGGCTCGGGGTCCGCCGGCCTTCTCTGTGCATTCCTACAGGAGGTCCTTCCAGACGTGGTCTTCACCCAGTTCATACTTCACACGGTCTTGAAACCATCTCCTAGTGCCGGGTCGAAACACTGAAGAGATTGCCACCCAAGTGCTGTTTCTGCTTTATTTTATTCTTTCTCTCCACTTCCGTGTTTAATGCCGTGTGCTGTCGGGGTTGAGGAGTCGGCCGGAGTGTGTTTATCTCATGTCTAGTTGGTCCCCGTTACTCCCCCCCATTGACAGGAGGAGGACCTGGCATTGTTGGCAGCACCGATGAGCCCAGGCCTCGTTGATCTAAGTCCTGTTGCCAGATTTCCCAGCTTTCCTGGCGCTGGGGCAGTGAGTGATGTGGTTCTGACACAGATTATATTATAAGAGGTTCAGGGGAGAGAGAGGGAGTTCTTTCTGCTTTAAAGGGGGACAGATGACAGACACACTTTTCCCCTCTCACTGCTGTTCCCATTATTGAATTTGAACATCATGAGTGGAGCTGCAGCAGCATTTTGTCGAAGCCTTGGTAGAGACAGGGTTGAGTGTTCTGGACTGGAACCTGTAACTGATCACTCCCAGGACTCTTGTTAAATAAGAAAAAGTAGCCCTTGTTAGATGAGGGCCAAAACAAGTGCCTTATGGGTAAAGAGATGGTTTCCAACCTTCCTCTGAAAGGCAAAATACAGTACCAAATATTCCTATGTCCCTGTTCCTCCAGACTTGAAGAGCCTTTACTCTTTGCTGGATTAAAGTGTTGTTGCCACCCCTCTCCCAGCATTTGCAAGATAAAAACTCAGGGGGAAAGCAGAGCTAGGTCTTGGAAGGCCAACCCAACCCCTGAGCCTTGCAGAGCTCTGTGGCTTTGGTGCAGGGACCACAGGCTGCCTCACCCAAGCTCCTCTGAGTCCCTGAGGAGGAGGGAGAAGCTCTTTTTTGTCTTTTCTTTGTATCCTGATCATGTCGTTGCATGGATCAGAGCCACATTCTTTTTTAAAGCTGAGTCCCATTCCAATGGGTGACTTTCTTAGCTTTTTTAGAAATTCTTGTTGTGTGGGCCTTGGACTCTTTTTACCTCTTGGTTCTTGTGAATGATGCTGGGATGCGCGTGGGTTTGCGGAATCTTAGAGTGTCGACATTCGGTTCTTGTGGGCGTCTCCCTCACAGTGGAGTTGCTGAGTCATGTGGTGTTTCCAGGATCAGCCTCACCAATAATCGACAACATCTGACTTTCTGCCTGTAGCCAACTTGATGGGGTGGTGGTAGGGATGAGGTGGCATCTCACTGTGGTCTGATTTGGTATTCTGTAACGCCTAGAGATGCCAAGAACCTTTCTTTGTGTTTCTGCTATTGCAATAGGAGAAGAAAAAATATGCAGACACATCTATGTAACCCCTACTGAAAAAGTTATTTAGATTTTATTTATGTGAAAGAAAGGGCTTGAGGGAAAAGGAAGGCACGAGTATGCTGCCATGTGTTGGTTTCCTTCCCAGGTGCCTACAACTGCCAGACCTGGCCAGGCCCAACTCCAGAGCCCAGAACTTCCTCAGGGTCTCTCATGCGGATGGCAGGGATCCAGTTGCCTGAAGCATCACTGCTATCGCCCAAGGTGTGTATTAGCAAGAAGCTATACAGTTGGGAGTCTGAAGTTCAGAGTCAAACCCTGGGACTCTAATGTAGGGTGTGGGCATCCCAAGTGCTGTGTTAGCCACCAGACCGAAAACCAGTCCCATAGTATAAACTGGATACAGCAAAGTTACCCATGTTAGGGCACAATTCTAGAACAACCTGGGTCAATTTCCTGTGAGTGCTCTGACAGTGTCCACCAATGGGTGGTCAAGCAATAGGAGGTTCCCTATAGTGTAGCCCAGGCTGTCAGCAGCCCAGGTGTCGGCAGGATCACCTGCTGTCTCTTCTAGCTTCTGGTGGCACCTGCACTGCGTGGCTTCACTGTGATCTCTGTCCCGTCTTATGAGGAAGCCTTCCCTATGGGCATCAAAATCTCCGGCTCCTTTTCCTATAAAGACACTTGTTGAATTCAGGACCAACTCATCTGTGGTGATCTCTCTCTCTCTTTCTCTCTCTCTTTATCTCTTTCTCTCTTAAGGTTTGTTTAGTTGAAAGGCAGAGTTACCAAGAGAGGAAGAGATAAACCAAGAGAGCTTCCATGTGTTGGTTTATTTCCAAAATGATTGCAAAGATTGGGGCGGGCCATTTCTTCTTCCACTCTCTTTCCAGGCACATTAGCCAGAAGCTGGATAGCAAGTGACTGGACTAGGTATAGCATGCTAGGGTCCCGAATGGTGGGCTAGCCAGCTGTGCCTCAGGGCTAGCACCCAAGGGTGATCTTGTCCTGGTTCCTTGCCCGATGACATCTGTAAATACCCTCTTTCCAAGTGAGGTTGTGGTCCCAGGTAGCAGGCGTTTACTCCTCCATCAGCGCACCGCCCCCTCTGCCCTGTCATGTCGTCTCCCAACGGAAAGAACAAGTCAGAATGGAGTCACAGTGCCCTGGTGTTCTGCAGTCGGCCTTATCCTGTGCTGATTCAGTGTACTTTTGGCATGTGGATTGCTTCACACCAGTGGAATGAACACGTTGAATAGACTTGACATTTCGGAGGGACTGGCACGTGTTACTGTTGACTCGAGCCCCCAGAACATGGACTTATGCCCCAGAAGAAGCGATTCAGAGAAAATATGGGTCTTGGGTGAGTTGTGCCTTTCCTGGAGCTGATTCATGCCCATGCCTGAACTCTTGGCTTTTCCGGGTCCCCTGACCTCTGTAGGTTGCTGTGGGCCTTGGCTACTTGGCCTTCTCTCGGCATCTGTGGTCACTTGGAAACCTGTGGAAGGACCGAGAGTGCTTCTGCCCACTCAGGCCACCCTCCCCCAGCCCTGCCAGGGGTCTCATTTCCGAAGAGGCCGAGGCCACCCTTGCCAGGTTTTACAAACTGATGGAACAGGGCTGTCAAATGCGCTTTATGGGAGAAGAAACAGGGAGATGGTTTGTTTTGCAGACAGCAGGTTATTGGGTAATTACATTTTTATAGAGCTGTTGTGGGACAAATCACGGCCCTGCTGTCTCCTTTGATGCTAAAAGGCAGACAGCTCCATAAAGATCAGAACAAGAGGAGGTGAAAGGGGTCAGGGCCAGAGCTGCCCCTTGGGGGTCAGCTTCTGCCAGGAAGTCCCTCCTCTGTCCCCGCCCAGGTGTCCCTGCGGGAAACACCCTGCTTCTCTCGCCATGTGTTTGGGTCACGTAAGTGCCAGTCTCCCACCTTTCCTCTCCAGCTGCCCATAGTGCAGGGGAAAGACAGGAAACGTGTTAATCCTGGCACCACCCCGGGGGAGCCATCGCTGTTGACATGCCCATTTACTCATTAACTCATTCAATCACTAGTTTTAAAATGTACATTTATTCCAAAGAGTAACAGAGAGCTAGGAAGAAGGGGGTGGGGGGGAGAGAGAGAGAGAGAGAGAGAGAGAGAGAGAGAGAGAGGGAGGGAGAGATTAGAGATAGATATTTTCCATCTGCTGGCTTACTTCCCATTTGGCTGTAGTGATCCGTGGCTGGACCAGGCTGAATAAGGGAGCCAGGAAGTCCTTTTATCTTCCATATAAATAGCAGGGGCCCAAGTGGTTTGGCCATGATCCACTACTTCTCAGGCAGGCGACTGGGTCAGAAACAGAGAAGACTGGATTCAAACTGGCATTCCACATGGGGTGCTGTCAGTGCAGATGGAGGCTGAACCTGGCCCCAGTTGCTCATAGGTCTGTCAGCCCTCATTCATTCATTCATTCATTGGGAATCCACTCATGTATTCACTGGAGAGTGCACTCACGAGCTGGATACTTACAGGACCCTGGGGAATGCAGCCATGCCTGGCTTCCTTGGGTTTCCTTCCATTTTTTCTTTTTCTCAGACATAGCTGACTGCTTGGGGCAGCTCTCTCCATGCCATTTTCCCAGAGGCTTGAATGTTAGCATTGGTCAGCTACAGAGTATTTTAAATGGAGGACTATCCGTGTCTTTGGGCTCTAACACTATTGCACGGGGGAGAGACGGCTATGCAGGGTAAAGGTGGCTCCCGTGCACTAGGAGTCCAAGGAGAGTCCCATGGCTCTCTATTGCAGCACTCATTATATTGCAGGGGTTTCCCCCAGGTTTGCTGTCTCTGTCTTTCCCCAAGGGCTCCTTTATTTATCCCTACATTCGTCCTAATGTGCTAGTGGAGGGCCTGTCACATGCCGTGTAGTGTGGCCATCATGGAAGCCAAGACAGGAATACTGGAGACAAGAGGATGCAGACGTCACTGTGCTAAGCATGAGGGGGATGCTCACGTCAGGGGTGGGCATGAGTACCTGGAGTCTATACCAGCCCTTCCTGGCTGTTTTATCACAGAAAGCTTCCCTGGCTGAATAGGATCTGCAAGTGGAGGAGGAATTGCCAGGCTTGGGGACAGGTGTGATGGAGGAAGAGGACGTAGTGGGGAAGGAATGTTACAGGCCAAGGTGGAAATTCTACCTGTGTTCCCTGGAAGGAGAGTGTAAGTAGGTTTTTTTTTTTTAAATTAAGATTTATTTTCAATACAGAAAGAGAGAAGAACAGAAATTTTCAGCTGCTGGTTCACTCCCCAAATGGCTGCAATGGCCAGGGCTGGACCAGGGTGAAGTCAGGAGCCTGGAACTCTCTCTGGACTTCCCCACATAGGAACAGGGGCCTAAAGACTTGGGCCGCCTTCTGCTGCCCTCCCAGACACATTAGCAAGGAGCTGGATCAGCAGGGGAGTGGCTGGGACTGGAGTTGGTCTTCAATATGGGATGCTGACGCCGTGGGTAGAGGCTGAGCTTACCACACCCCAGTGCTGTGTTGGGTGCAGAGTTTTCAAGAAAGAAGTGTGGTTTCTGGGGAAGGCCCTTATGGGTGCTCTGTCCTGGGCTGTCTCCAGAAATCCTGCACACACCCGTGCTTGTCTTCATGTAAGGGAGGACTTCTGGTAGAAGTGAAGTTGTTGGGCTCTTACCTTAACCTCAACCAAAAACCAGAGGGAGAAGTTCCCATGGGCAGGCATTTGGGGAAAGCCAGTGTGGTAGCCTGGAGAAGCCTTTTAATGCCTCATCTTTCTTTCAATCCCCAGAGGGTTCTAGAAAGCAGATCGTGGCTGTTTCTTTTCCTGGGAAGTGTGTATGAGGCTGGCGGCCTAGGTTTTGTAGAGTCTGTCTGGAGTCTGCCGATTAAATCATGCTTCCCTGGTTGCTCCCTTCCTGGGCTGCTTTCCTGCCTCAGAAAACAGCTGCCTTCTTGCTCTCCTATTGCAGCCTTCAGCCAGGGTCCTGAAGCATCTTAAAGGGCCCAGCAGGTACAGCTCCTTCTCCTGTGAGAAGGAGCTGTGAACTGCTAAGCCCCCACAGCAGCTCTGCTCTGCATTCCTCGTCCTCCTGCAACACCTTTTTTCCTCCTTCTGTGAGTCATGGGTCCTCTGAAGGCACCCACAGAGCTGTTGGCTGAGGCTGCAGGGTCTGTACCCCTCGACTGGAGGACTGGCAGCAGCACCCGCAGGGTGGGGCAGAAGGAGTAGTGATTGAAGTCAGCCCCCAGCATTTTACTTGTGCTGCTAAAGACCCTGTGCACCTTCGAGGTCTTGGGGCTGAGCAGAGGCTGGGTCAGAAGGACTGCACCTGCTCCCCCATGTCTGCACTTCTGCTTTCGGAGGTCTCAACACCCAGGGCCAGTAAGTTCAGAAATACCCCTACGGTGTGAGGCCAGTTAAGATGCTGGCTCAGGACTCCCGCATCCCATATCAGAGTGCCTGGGATTGAATCTTGGTCCAGCGTCCTGCTGATGTCAGCCCCCTAAGGAGCAGCAGTGATGATTTGTGTAACTGAGTCTTAGCCACCCCTGTGGGAGAACCCCCATTGGGTCTCAGGCTCCTGGCTGCCAGGAAGGCAGTAGATAATGTGTGGTGGGGGAAGAGGCTGGACAAGCCCTCATGGGCTGGGATTATAGGATTGTTGCAAATGGAGTGTGAACCAAAGGACAGACTGGCTGCACAGTCATCAACACAGACTCACTCACTTTCGCAGTTCTAGGAAGCAGTACCGTTGTGCAGAGAGGTGCTTAGGAGAATTGCTCGGGGTCTCACAGCTGGGATCCGACCCCAGATGTCCGGATCAGGCACCACCACCTCCAGGAAGCCTCAGTGGTGCTGTCTACAGCACGGGAGGAGCCCCTAAGCCTCCATTTACTGTAAAATGGGTGTGATAGCAACCATCCTTGCCTTACTTGCCATCCTTGGAAAGCAAGTGCAATGAGCTCTGAGAGAGATGATATGGACAAAACTGGCTCAGGTTCATTGAGCGTGTGCGGAAACTGTGCAGCGTCAGTTCCTGTTTCTGGGGCTCCATGAATGATCAGCCACTCGGTAGTGTAGGAGCTACTGCTCTGGTGGAACTTGGCCAAGGCAACAGTCAGGAGACGTGGGGGAGCGGCTGAGCTTTCACTTGTACCATCAGCATCCTATGTGAGAGTGCTGGTTCGAGTTTCCGCTTCCTCTTCCTCTTCCTCTTCCCGTCTGCATTCTTGGGATGTGCCTGGAGACATAACCCAGACACCTGTGCCCCTGCCACTCAGCAGCAGAAAACCAGGACAGCTTTGCTGGCTCCTGCCTTTGGCCTGGTGCAGATCTGGCCGTTGCAACCATTTGTGAACCAGGCTATGGAAAATTGATCTCTGTCTCTGCCGCTCTTTCAGATAAACCTTTTAATTAAAAAAGAAATGAGTGAATTCTTTCCTGTCGAGGCTTCTCATTTTCTCTGTGCCCCGGTGCCTCTCGAAGGGGTGTAATGACTGTTTACTGCGTGGGGACTGTTACGCTGCCCCGTGGTCCGCAGGGATCCTCCTGCAAGAGCAACCACTCACCTGTGTTTTGAGGTATTCTATCTTATATGCGGATAATTTACAAAGCATAACATTTGAAAAGATACAAGTGACATTAGGAATTCCCTTGTTCTTTTCTCTGAGCAGTGTCTGCAGGATGATTTCAGGATGATACATACAGATTATTTTATTCCTTTAAATATACATTTATTTTTCATTTTATCCAAAAGGCAGAGAGTCAAGCACAGAGGCAGCGAAAGACCTTCCATATGTCAGTTTACTCCTCAGATAGCTACAACAGCTGAGTTTAGGCCAGGCTGAAGCCAGGCACCCCGAATTTGACTCAGGTCTCCCACACGGGTGGCGGGAACCCAACGACTTGAACTGTCACCGGCTGTCTCCTAGGGTGTGCACTAACCACAAGCTGGGATTGGAAATGGAACCTGGACTCAAATCCAGGAATGGGATTCGGGTGTTCTCAACGTCCTCTTCACTCTTGTACCAAACTCTTACCCCTAGTTTGTTCTTTGAAAAATAGTTACGTGTTATTCTATGGCATGACTGGTCCATGACTTTATCTTTTGCTGCTAACCAAAGCTGCAATGAGTATTGCTGTATGTATGTCTCCTAATATACATATGAGGATTTTGGTTAGATAAATATATTGAAGAAGTCTTGCTGGGTCAGGTTCCATACACAGTTAAAGTTTGATAAGCTGTGACAGTTTGCATTCTGTAGAGGTCATGCCAGTTTACCTGCTCCAGCAGGCTTGAGGGTAAACCAGGATTCTTCGTTGTGCTGAAGTTCTTCAGCAAAGTGTATTATCAACCATTAAAAAGAAATCATGTCCAGCATGATAGCCTAGTGTCTAAATCCTCATCTTGCATATACTGGGATCCCATATGTGATTCGTGTTCTGGTTGCTCAACTTTATCCAGCTCCCTGCTTGTGGCCTGGGAAAGCAGTAGAGGATGATCCAAAGCCTTGGGACCTGGAACCCACATGGGAGAACTGGAAGAAGCTCCTGGCTCCTGCTTCGCATCAGCTCAGCTGTGGCTGTTGTCTCTCCTTCTCTCTGTGTATCTACCTTTCCAATAAAAATGAATTAATCTTAAAAAAAAAAAAACTCATGGTGTAGTATCTTGCACTGGCTTTGGTTTGGGGGATTTACCAGGAAATTGCAGTATTTTTTTTGTTTTGAGTATTATTTTTCAACAATATTTGTCATAGCTACACAATATGCCTTGTCATAGATATCTCATACTCTAGTTGATTAATTCCTCATGTCGAATAGTTTTTAAAACAGAACTATAAGAAAAAAGTGGAAGAATTTGTTAATGTAAGATTTGTGCTCATTAATAATTCCCTAAGAAAGTTACAGTCTAATTCTTCCTGAATTTCAGGTGTTGTACATTTGAATTACCCAAAAAGGAATAAAATACATTTGTTAAAGAATGAAACAGAAGCTAAAAGACAGATTATGAACTGGGAGAAAATAGTCACAATGCTTTTTATAGAGAATTTATTCCATGAATATTACAAATAAATAATTTCAATGTCCTTGTAGAAAAATGGACATTGACATGAGCAGGTGTTCAGATGTGGGACTGTTTGTGGTTCAGACGGAATCTTGGTGTTCCCCAGGGCAGCCTGCCATGTTGAGGTGTGGCCGTGTTGAGCTGGTGGAACCTTTAGGAGGTGGGCTTCATGGGAACAAACTAGGTCAGGGGTTAGTTAGTGCTGTTGCCTTGGAATGGGTTAGGTCTCTCCAGAAGGGGTTGTGAGGTAGCCAGCTTGCCTCTCTGCAGTTTTCTGCCTCATTATGGGATCTCTTCTCCAGGGTGTGCTCTGCGACTGTGGTTCCGTCTGCCACGAAGCCCTCACCAGAGCTGAGCAGGTGCTGGTGCTGTGTTCCTGAACCTCCAGAACTGTGAGTGACCCCTTACGAGCCACCTGGACACATGTGCTTTATTGCTACACACTTGTCTGAGGTATATGGCTGCCTGTGAAACTAGGAAGAGAGGATAAATGCTGTTAATAACGAGGCTAATGAAGATCAGGATGAGATATTATTTCACACTTTTATTTTGAGTAAAACATTTAAAAATCTAAGAAACCAAGGGCTTGAAGGGACGTAGAGCTGCAGAGTGTGTCCATTGGTGTGTCTCATTTGGAAAAATGATTTCATGTTACCGCATCATGTTTCGAATCCATACTCCTGTGACCTCATAATTTTTCTTACTGCCTCTTTTCATAATACCCATGGGAAATAAATGGAATGTCCATTAGTGAGAAAGTGGGTCTGAAGAGTGTGGTATTGTCAAATAATGGAGCATGATACTGCAATTGCGAAGGAAAGGAGGTTAAGGTGGCGACCTCCATGTGGCTGGTGTCCTTGGCACCTGCATTCCCCATGTTCCCCTTGGCTACATCTTCAGTCCACCAGCTGGGGCCCACTTTGCAGCCTTTCTGGCAGCAGACAGTGCTGGGGGGCAGAGTTCTTAGCCTTTGGGGAGCAGGGCTGAATCTGTGCCCCACTGTCTCCTGCTTGGGAATCACCACTCTATAGGGCGTACACCATGCGCCCTAGTCCAGCACAGAGTAGAACGCCGGCCTGGCTGTCCACTAGTGGTGCTTGGTTTAGTAATGCACTTTTATTTAAAAAGGAGACAAAAATCCACATCGTATAAATCAGCCATTGTAAAGTGAATGATTCAGTGGCATTTAGTGTATTCACACAGTTGTGCAATCACCACTTCTTTTTTCTTCCAAAAACATTTTCATTATCCCCAAAGGAAGCCCAAATCCATGAAACTGTCACTTCCCAGACAATGAGCTTTTGCCATAGTCTTCCCTTTGCCGTTTTGATTCTCCTCCAATCACTATTTGCATGAGAATCCTTGTCCCAAACAGCTTTTGGGTGTGGCCAAAGTGGTGATCTCAAAAACTTGAGATTCTGAAACTTGATATTCTGTGTTGAATTTACAAACCTGAAATTAAGTAAAATGGTCTGTAGAAATACATGCTATGTATGAAAGACAGTGCAAGATCTGCCGGTAAGCGCTCATGGACCCTGAGGTTCAAGTGGCTGCTTAGGCAAAGAGGAGCAGGCAGATGGGCTGGGCCAGCTATGGGGCTGGGCATGGGCCACTGGCAGGCCCTAGGTTTTGTTCTTGGTGATGAGTTCCTGCAAATGACATTGTGAAAAAAAAAAAAGACTAATAAAATGATTAAATGAAAAGCATTGGTAAGAATGTGTCATACCAAGGATGACAGTGAATCGAATTTTGCACAAATAAGCAAAGCAAACTGACACCAGTGGGATCGGTGCTTAAATTTTATGAGTTTCATGTGGTAGACTGGAGAAAGAGCGTTTTCAGAAGTGCAGTTTATGTTGCTTTTACTTGAGAAGGAATTCAATATGCTCGTATTCTTTTCCACAGAAAGCCCTAACCCCAAGGCCCTAACCCCAAGGCCCTCTTAACAGGTAGTCAACTGAGTGGGTAGCACTCTGCGTCTCCTGTGATGCAGCCACTCACGTGATCAAATAAAACAGCCGTATTAAGCAAAGATACCCATGATTCATTGTGAAGTTAAAGACACAGGCTGAAAGAGAACTGTTATCATATTTCAAATTTAGTTTTTGTCACATAAAAATGTGACCGGAGTTGACATATGCAGCTGTGTATAAGTAGCCTTTTAATATATACATGAATATATGATGATATGCTTGTCTTCATAGAAAAAACTGAAATAATTACTTGGTATGGGCAGCACATATTTCCTATGGGATAGAATTATGAATACTTTCAATAGGCTAAGTTATACATATCTACATGTATTAAGTATGGTTGGTTATGATGAAGGCAAATGCTGTGTGGGATTTGAACATGATTTGGTCTTCCCACCTCTGCCAGACAGTGGACCTTCAAATCCCAAGTTGATGGTACCATGAGTGGAAACTTGATGCAGTGATGGTGTTCAAGAGGAGCACTTGGGAGGGTCCTCAGGTCCCTGGGGTTGTGTGTCCCGGGAAGGGAGCTCATGAAGGGGGGTATTACAATATGGGGATGTGTGTCCTGGGAAGGGAGATCTTGGGCAGGGTATTACAATGTGGGGGTGTGTGTTCTGGGAAGGGAGATCTTGGGCAGGGTATTACAATATGGGGGTGTTTGTTCTGGGAAGGGAGCTCTTGGGGAGGCATTATTACAATAGCTGGAATCTGGTGGATATTTGGCACAGCAGTGAAGTCACAGCTTTGGGTGTCTGTATCTCTTATCGGAGTGCCTGGTTCATGTCCTGGCTACTCTGCTGCTGGTCCAGCTTCAGCTAATGGGTATCCATGGAGGCAGCAGGTGATGGTTTAGGCACCTGACTCATTGCCTCCCACGTGGGAAATGTGGTGTTGGGCCTGGCCAGGCCTAGGCTGCTGTGTGCATTCGGGGGAGCAAATTGGTAGACAGAGATTACTCTCTTTTCTCTTTCTGCCTTTCAAGCCTGAGTGGAGCCTGGCCGTGCAGTCTCTAGTTCCTGGCTCTGCACATGTTCCCTCCTCCATATGGCCTCCGTCATTCTCCAACCTTATCACATGGCTGGGTTATGGGGGCTGCCCTGTCTGGGACTTGGAATCTCCCGAAGCAGGAACAAAGATAAACTTCATTCATTCTTGTCTAGCTCCCGTGCCAGTTGTTAGAGTCATTCTTGTGGGTGTACAGTTCCTGTGTTACCCGTTAGGCATTCTTATGCAGTTCCTGTGTCACTTGTTGGAGCCATACTTGTACTCCTGTAGTTTTATTATCTTCTTCCCTTGATGCACTCCTGTAGCTGAATCCACTCTCCTTTACATACATCACTTTCACCCCCCAGAACCCACATTTTATCACCCATGGCTACTGTTCCCTTTCTTAAAAGCTCTGTGGAAAACATCTTTTTCCTTCCTGCTGGCTACTTTTTCCACTCCCTTGGCCAAGGCTATGTCCTGCGGTCTAACATTGCTCTCTCTCTCTCTTTAAAGACAAAATTACTAAGAAGCACCATGTTCATCTGTGACACAGAGAAAGTCAGCAGTGCGGCTGGCCAGTCTGTGACATGATGACAGGCTACTGGGAGGTTCTGTACGGTGAGAGATATGCCTCTGACACTGGGAAACCCAGAGACGCAGCAAGTTTGGAAAATTGAAGACATGAGTGACAACAACAGAAGACAGTGAAAATACAACCAGGACTTGGTCTAGGGGGTTATTCTTTCTTGTCTTGTCTTTAGGTGCCTTGTAGCAACTGGCATTCCTCGTGACTTATTTTAAGGAGCGAGGATTTTTCTAGTGGCTGAGGTAGGAAACCAAATGCAGCATGCTGTGTTTTGTTTTGCCTCCCGCATTCTGGGGCCTTTTCTCATATGGCCCATGAGTTTTGAGCACCTGATGGAGAGCCTCATTTCTCAGTCTGATGCTGAGAAAAACTGAGGTACAGAAAAAAATATGCTTTTCAAACTCCTTTGTAGAGCCTTGAGAGTTTACTGGGTATCCACCACATTTCTCCTCTTCTTGAAAATTCTTTTTTTCTTTAAAGCATACCAGTATTTGGAAAGCTTTCTCTCTCTCTCTCTCTCTCTCTCTCTCCCTCCTCCCTCCCTCTCTCTTTTGGTCTTTCTTCCTTCCTTTTCCTTTTTTACCTGAAAGTTTCAGCAGAAAGACTCCTTTTATTCTGCATAAAGAACAAAACAAATGCATGTCTTTGAATTCTTGATGCTATCTATCTTTGAAAATCTCTCCTGGCCCAGTTTTTGACATCCTGAGGATTATAACAGGAGGGTTGGTTGTAAGAACTATAAATTCTCTGGCCAAGAGTGGGTGTCCCGTGAGCCTCTTTTGTGACACAAATGAATTCTTTGCAACTTGGATACTCACCACACCACCTGTGACATAGTCTTGTCAAAAAGAAATTGACCCTGAACCAAAACTATAAATCCCACTTCAATGAACAGGAAATAACAGAGCATGGAGGAACACGCAAAAATGTCACCATGAAGGATGTAGCCACAAGTCCCAGCCTGGAGACGTTTGTAGAAGCAGAAGCCTGTGGCAGGCAGAATGGAGTTGTAGTTAGAATCCAGGCTGAGAAACTGCTGAGCCTGGGGAGGAGAGTGGTTTCTGCAGGGGCCGTCTGGGTGGGCTTGCATGACCTCACAGAGGATCAGTGTCAGCGTGGTGTCATGGGATAAAGGCTTGATGTGGTCATTGCTGACCTGAAAAATAATCATAGGTTGGAGGGAGGGAGGGAAATTGATTTTTCATCTGCTAGTTCTTTCTGTAAAGGTCTACATCAGTTGGGGCTGGGCCGGGCTGATGCCAGGAACAAGGAACCCAATCCAGGTCCCCCACAGTGGGGAGAGTACAGATCTAGATACCTGAGCCATCAGCTGCTGCTTCTGCCGACACACATTAGCAGGAAGCTAGAATTAAGAGTGGAGCTTCGACTTGTTCCAAGTCCTCCGATATGGGGTGCGAGCATCTCAAGTGGTGTCTTAGCTATGGTTCTTCCTCCCCCTCCTCAAATTCATGTTCTATTTAAGCCAGTTGGTTTGTGTTGATTTATTAGAGCAGAAATAGGAAACAAAAAAAGGTCACCTGTTCATTTTTATCAAAGAAAATGCATCTTAGCTCAGCTGTTCCACATGGCTGCCGTGTTCTTCTGGTTCATGTGACCTCCTTACTAGGTGTCTTGGGGTCAACTCTAAAAGCAACTCTTTGTACCCACACTCTTATCTTCAAGTCTGCTTTTGGGAAGATTTCAAACTTATAAAGGAAGCCAAGAAATTAAAATAAAAACTCCAGCAATGCACATATCATACTCACTGCATCATAATTGGATCTTGAGCAAACAAAGGAAAAATATTCTGAAGAAGATTTGACAAGTATGAATGTTGACTGAAAATCTGACGCTGGATTAGTTGTTTGCTAATAGTTAAAAGTTGTTGTTAAATTTTGGGGAGTGACGATGGTCTTGTGATTAAGGAGACACAAGGATGTTATATTTTAGGAATGCATTGATTATAGATTTGTCACTTGGGACTTGCTTCAAAAAAGTAGCGCAGATGTTGAGAAAAGAGGAGAGTGTGTGTTCAGCTGCCTCCTGAGCCCACTGCAATTACAGAGAACAACCAATCTGTAATACCATGATTTGTTTCTATACCTATGGTGAACCTTAATTTGTAAATTAAGTATGAAAAAAGGTTAACAATAACAACCAACAAAAAAATAGAATGATTATGACATGTACCGAAGCAAAAATCAAATGAGCATGACCTCTCTCTCAAATTATCTTATTGTCCTGCCTTCCTGTGAGGATGTGAGATGATACAATGCCTGTGTGGTGAGATGAAGTGATGGGAAGGTCACATGGGCCCTGTGACCATGACAGTCAATCTGTTGCCCTAGCTGGCTGCCAATAGGTAGGATCCAGCAAAATTTCACCACACTGCTCAGAATGGTGCATTCTGTAAAACATGTGACCCATGTGTTCAGACTTCAGGCAATGCAGAGCCCAGGAAGGGGTTCCACAGTGTCCTCTCCCTCCAGAGAGGCTTCTTCTTGGCCTCTTGTGCTGTCTGGGGGCTCCGGCAGGCCTTGGTTCAGGGTTACTTCTCTCCTGTCTCAGATCAGCCCTCATCGGGTTGCCTCTGTGCATCTTGGTATGGCCTTTCTTCTTCCAACAAGGGCAAGTGCAGGACTCGTGGGTCCTTCTCCCTTACAAAACATGTATAGGCACTGAGAGATGCCAGGAAAGAGGTTTTGGATCCTGCAGCCCTCCATAGGCAGGGGCCTGCAGCCATATTCACTTTACTCATGGCACCTGCAGGTGCACCTGGAACCTCCCCTGTGCCTGGATGCGGGGACACCTTCTAACCAAAGCCTCTTGCCCCCAGGGGAAACCCAAGCTCACCCACTCTGGTTACCAGCCCCTTCACACCAGCCTCACTCCACTGAACCCAGGACATGCTTCCAGTGTCTAACTCCTCACCTTTGGGTGATAGCAAGGGAAGGGGCCTTTGGGAGGTGAGTAGGTCAGGAAGAGAGCCCCCAAGGAATGGGCTTGGAGCCCTAAGAGCTGCCCTGTCAACCTCCCCCTCCCCCCTGCCCAGCATCCCGGGATACTGCGGGAGGTTGTCGTCTGTGATCCAGAAAGTGGATTCTGAGCAGACACCTTTATCTGTATTGATCTTGGCCTTTGCAGATTCCAGAACTTGAGAGAGAAAACTTCTGGCTTGTGTTACTGCAGCTCAGCCAAAAACAGAAAGTCCCTCTGGGTTCTGCTTTCTCCCTTTCCTTTTCCACTTCCAGTAGCCAGGATTTGGCTGTCTTCCTAAATGGACTACTTTTTCTTCCCCTTTTAAAGATTTATTTGTTTGAAATGCAGAGTTAGAGAGAGACAGAGAGGGAGAGAGAGAGAGCTCTTCTGTCTGCTGATTCACTTCCCAGATGGCCACAACAGCCAGGACTGGGCCAGGTGGAAACCAGGAGCCAGGAGCTTCATCTGGATCTCCCACATGGGTGGCAGGGGTCCAGGCACTTGGTTCATCTTCCACTGTTTTGCAGAGAGCTGGACTGAAAGTAGAGCAGCTGGGACTTGAGCTGGTGTCCACATGGGAAGTCCGCCTCCCAGGCAGTGGCTTTATCCACTACACCACAATGCTGGCCCCACATGGACCGTTTTTTGTTTTGTTTTGTTTTTGTTTTTGTTTTTGTTTTCCTTCTCGTTCTTTGCTGGTGTCCTTGGCTGGTCCCTCTGCTTTGGGTACTGTGCCCCCTTCATCCTTTGCTTGGCCATTTCCCATCATCTTTGGGATTTGGGACCAGAATTTAGGTTAAAACACATACTCTCACATGTGCACACACTCACTCACTGTCTCACATGCACACACGCAGGCACACAGGAAGTCTTCTGCACAGCTCTGTATTGGATGTGAGGGACCTGTGTGACCCTGGCCACTCATTCTGTCCCAGCCCCCTTCTCTCCCATCCACTACCTGTCTCCCAGGGCTACACTGCGGTGGGGCCCAGGCCGCATTTTATTGGTTGTGATCCACCGTGGTTAATTCTCTTAATCTAGACCTGCTTGCCCATAAAGCTCAGACCTCAGGTATTGGATTTCGCTGATCAAAGGGCAGCATGTGGGGGCTGCCCCGGAGGGCTTGACAAGGCTCGTAAACAAGGCTTGGGACATATACGCCTCCTCCCAGAGATGGTCTGATCAATGGCGCAGCGATCCCATGTGAAATATGGCTGCTGCTTAAACGGAGCTTCTGGGATTTACAGCCCAGTATTAATCTACCCCGCTTAATGCATTGACCTTCGCCCTCCCGCAATTCAGGGGACGGCACTGGTGGGACCAGAAGCTAATTCCATGGATTAAAGCCGACGGCAGCCCCTGGTATTTGGAAGTGTCAGGGACAGCCCCAGTGCGAGCAGGTCATTTCTGGCTCCCCCCCCCCCCAGTCACAGCAGCCCCTTTCACAGGGAAGTGCCCCTTTCACAGGGAAGTGGCCAGCTTACCTGTTGAGTTCAGCCCTAAATAGATCTCAGTGCCCTTGGTCCTGAATGTCCATGGGACTGGATGGGGGCGGCGGTGGTGGTGATGATGGTCCCAGCAGTGCCTCAGACACATCCTTTATGTTCAAGTGCTTCTTGTAAAGCAGTGCAGAGTTCGCATGGCACCTGAGCAGCCCTCCCACAGATGATAACTTCCCCACATCGCTGATAATATGTAGCATGATGTAGGTGCTCTGTCCACAGTTGTCATACCAAGAGGCTTCAAGCAGTCTGTGGCAGCTGATAGCATGCCGCATTGGGTCAAGTTGTCATTCGGGATGCTGACATCCCATGTTGGAGCCTTTGCTACTCCATCTGCATCTAGATCACTACTAATGCACCTGGGAAGGCAGCAAAAGATGCCCCAATTCAAAAGAAGTTCCACTTCCACATGGGAGACCTCGATAGAGTTGTCAGCATCTGCCTTTGGCCTGGCCTGCCTGTTGCAGCTATTTGGGGAAGGAGCCAGTGGATGAAAGCTCGCTCACGCTCGCTCTCTCCTCTCTCTCCTCTCTCCATCTCTGACTTCCAAACAAACAAACTTATCTTTTGAACAAGCTTGTGGATAATTGAATCAAAGGGAAGTTTATTTTGGTGTAAACAATTTTGGAATGCCGGGTTTTCAGACAGTTCCTGGAAAATGCATGTTCCGAAAGCACTAGGCATGTACTTAAAGAGATTTTGTGGGTTCGGTGTTTGGCAGAGTGGCAAAAAGGCCACTCAAGCTGTGTGCTGTATTGGAGAACATGGCTGTTACCTGCCTCCTGCTTGTGCAGACCCCGAGAGGCAGCAGCAGCAGCAGCAGTGGCTCAAGTGGCTGGGCCTCTGCTTCCCATAGGGGACACCTGGGTTGGATTTCCAGATCCCAGCTGTGGCCCAGCCCAGCGCCAGTATTATGGGCATTCAGGGAGTGAATAAGAAATTGGGAGTTTTTTTTAAACTGTCTTTTTCTGTCTCTGTCCCTTGCCTCCTGGAAAACAAATTGAAAAAGGAGCTTTAATGCCTGCTCTGTATAAAAATGAATTCATTTTCTAGTTCCATTTCACATAAACTTAAAAAATGATTTATTTTTACTGGAAAGGCAGAGTTACAGAGACAGAAGGAGAAGCAGAGAAAGATATTCCATCCACTGGTTCACTCCACCAGTAGCCATGATGGCTGGAGCGGCTGGAACTGGACTGGTCTGAAGCCAGGAGCCAGGAGCTTCTTCTGGGTCTCCTAAATGGGTACAGGGACTCAAGCGCTTGGGCCATTCTCTGCTGCTTTCCCAGGCCATTACCAGGGAGCTGGATTGGAAGTGAAGCAGGTGAGATGGGAACCGGTGCCCATGTGGGATGCCAGCATCACAGGTAAAGGCTCAACCTACCACACCACCTCATTATCCCATAAACGTTTTGAAATCCCCTTGTTACTAATGACAAGAAGAAGATTCCTGTACTTGTTCAGTCCACCCGCAATCTCTTTGAATATTTTCAACCTGTGACTTGCCAAACCCAGGATACATCATGCTATCTCTAGCACTTGGCACATCTGTTCCTCCTTCCTGCACTGTTCATCCCTGGCACATTGTCGGATCTTGCCTCGGTTGTCACCTCCACAGGCAACCTTCCTGATCTCCGCTGGGCCCCAAAGCTGGTTAGTGCTGTTTGTTTTGCTCCTGAGCTGCCTCTGCAATCGCCAATGTGATTGTTCTGGTCTTTCTCATCCACCAACCTGGGAGCTGCCTTGGACCTGTGAGCTGGACTGCCACCCGAGGCTACAAGAAAGCCAGCCTCATGGCAGATTTTTAGATGATAGATACTCATTTCATGAATGAATGAAGGCAAGCCCAGCCACAGCCGAGGTGACACTGAGGATTTTCTCAGAATCAAGTAGTTGCATTTAGCACGTTATGTCTTTTGAACGTGGATGTCTCTCTGTATCTGTTTCCTCCGTGAGAAGAAAGGACCAACTCATGCTTGGTGTACGTTTCTGTGCGTGTTCTTTCAGTCAGCACCTCTGTGTTGAACTTAGGGATTCAAGTGAAGTCTGGGGATTCAAGCCTGTTCTGCCTGGACCATCAGCTCTTGTTGTAACCACCAGCTGTTTCTTCTGTTTTAACCTCTGGAGATCTTATCTCTAAAAGGGAGGATTGGATAAAAGGGATTCTGGGAAGATTCTGGCAAGGCTAATGCTTAATGACTTTCTGAGTCCCCAAAGATGCCATGGATTATGTTGACTACCAATAGGTTACCCTCTTCCTGAGTACAGAAGAAACCAGGATAGGGCCGGGAAGAGAGAGATCTTGTCTTCCATGGTGTAGGGGAGCCTTTGGTTTGGGGAGAGGACCTGTGTCATTCTCCATGGGGTAGCTGGGATAGTGGTGGTAGTGGAGGCAGGACTGGCTGGGTCAGGCAAAGGGCGCCCAGCTTGGACCTGCCCCTTGGCAGGTAAGGGCTGTGTGTGTCCAATAAGACACAGTCTTTAGTGACCACCCCTGCATGATCCCTGATTGGCTGCTGACATTAACTGTGCATCCATACTGCTTTCCATAAGGCTCCAGAGCTTGAGGTCCTGTGAGATACACCAGTTTTGGAGAATGCAAAGGCCTGAGGACTCTTACTGTGCCAATTTTTGGTGGTGCTGGTATTTATTACCTATGGAAACTGATAGGAGATGTTTCCTGAAAGTCTACTGTGTTGAACGATGGAAGAATCTTCTGGGCAAGGCTGTGAAGTACCAGTGTTTCCTGGGAGGGTAGAGTTGATTCTGGTACGGGCCCTCTGGGGCTGAGAGCCTGGACCTAACCCCAGGAAACTGTGGGAAACACAAGTGGTGTGGACCAAATATTTGTGTCCCCTCCAACTTTGTATGTCGAAGCCCTGACCCCCAGCTCACGGTATTTGGAGGTGAGGCCTCCGAGAGATAATGAGGGTCAGGTGAGGTCATGAGAGTGGCATTTTCAGGATGGGGATAGTGCCCCGATGAGAGAAGGAGACCACACAGCTTCCTGGGAGGACACAGCAGGAACACGGCTGCCTCCATGCTGGGGAAATGGCTGGAACCTTGCTCTTGGACTTTCCAGCTTCCAGAACTCTGAAATGAGATAGAAATCCCTTTCTTTTAAAAAAGCATTTATTTATTAATTTTTGAAACAGTTAGAAAGGGAGAGGCCCACACAGAGAGATACTCCATCTGCTGGTTTACTCCCGAGGTGGCTGCCGTGAACAGCACCAGGCCAGGCTGAAGGCAAGAACTAAGAGCTTCATGCACGTCTCCCATGTAGGTGGAAGGGCCTGGCTTAGCTATCTTCCATTGTTTCCTCCAGACCATTGACAGGGAGATGGATTGAAAGCAGAGCAGCTGGAACTTGAGTTGGTGCCCATATGGGATGCTGATGTCACAGTGTGCCTTACCCAGTATACCACAACATCGGCCCCAGAAATGTCTCTTATTTCAGCCACACGGTCTATGGCATTTTGCTACAGCAACCCAAGCTGATCAAGGCAACCACAAACCTCTATTAAGAAATGGCCAAGCCACTGGGATCTCCTCTAGCAGAGATGAATGGATTGGTAGACTATGGGAAGTATGAATCCCTCAGTGAAGAAAAGTGAGCCGTTGAGCCATGGAAAGTTGTACAGAAAATTCATATGCAGATTGCAGAACCAAAGGAGCCAAGATGAAAAGGAAATAAGCTCAGTGACTGTAATTGGCAGACATTCCAGAAAAGCCAAATGATGAAGCCAGTAAAAGGATCAGTGGTTGCTAGAAGGGTGTGGGGGCAAGTGGGACAGGGATGAGCAGGCAAATTCCAGGACATTTCTGGGTGGTGAAACTAATATTTAATAACGTCATGGCAGACACCTGTTGTCCATTTGTCAGATTTGTAGAACTCCACACCACAAGAGGTGGTGCTTGATCTAGCAGTTAAGCTGGTGCCTCATTCCAGCTCAGGGCTGAGTTCCTGGTCCCAGCTTCCTGCTAACGCATACCCTGGAAGACCGCCCCCCTGTATTAGCTCAAGTGATTGGGTTCCTATCAGCGATAGAGGAGCTGTTGAGTGAGTTCCCAGCTCCCCGTTTTTCCCTGACCCAGCATCAGCAATTGTTGACATTTGGGCAATAAACTAGCACGTAGATACTCTCTCTCTCAAATCTTTCTCCATCTTAAACTTTTTTAAAATTTGAGGAAGTGGGTCCTAATGTATAATCTTAGCACCATTGATTCTTCCGTTAAAACGAATACACCACAACAATGCAAGGTGTTAATAATGGGAAAGATGTGTCAGGCAGTATGTCAGGGGAGTGGGGGGTTATGGAAACTCGGTGTACTTTTTACATAATTTCTCTATAAGCTTAAAACTACTCTAAAAAAATCTATCACAAAATGAAAGAAAAGGCAAGAATACATCTTTTAAAAATGTTGCCAGCCACAAGTAGGGTGGTTCTGTGACCAAATATAGCATAACAGCAAAATAGCAACCACAACAACATTCTCCCACCCAGGAGTCTGCTTAATAGCTACTCATTGCATGCGCTGGCTACTTGGTGTACACATGTTTTTGATTCTGCATTATGATGGGTAAAATAATTTTTGCACATATATGTTTTTCCAGGCATATATATCTATTTAACTTTGTCCACATATGAGCTTGCTTATTTCAAGCAAGAGCTTGGGTTCAGGTGGTTTAGTCGGAAGACACACCAGGTAGCAGGAGAAGGGGGAATTTGGAAGAAGGAGCTGGGATAGAAGTAACATACTACAACGATGTTTGAGTGGATCGGCACTGTGGACACGGGGCTTGATCTGGGCCAGTGGACAGGGTCCTCATCTGCTGGGGCTTCCATCTGCTGCATTTGGAAAAAGAAAACTGTGGAGACAGTAAAAAGGCCAGTGTTAGCCTAGGCTTAGCAGAAAGAGGAGGATAATTAGGCTTACAATGCCGTGAAACTACTCCACAGGAAACTCCAGTGGTGAGTGTGTGTACAAACCCTGAGAAGCACAAACTCCAAGAGTGAACTCTAACGCCACCTGTGGGCATTGGGTGATAATGGTGTGACAACATAGGGTCCTTGGCTGTGAAGGATGAGCTTGATGGGAGAAGCTTACTCTGGGGTACATAAGAATTCTCTGTATCGTCCTCTCAATTTTGTGAACCCAAAACGTCTCTGAAAAGAAATGTCTATTAAAAAAATCAATTGATCCCACATTAAAAATACCAGGTCTCTGATAACACAATTGGGAAAACAGCAGAAGATGGCCCAAGTCCTTGGGACCTTGCCACCCGAGTGTATGGGAGGCATGGATTGAGTTCCAGGCTCCTGGCTTCAGCTAAGGTTGTGGTCTTTTTGTAAATAAAGATCTCTTTCTCTTGCCCTCCCCCTTTCACTTCCCCTCTCCCTGTGCCTAACCATAAAGACCATAGTAACTGTGTGTTGCCTTAAACCCTTGTATTTGTAATGCTTCATTGTACAATAGAAAATGACTTGAACCACCCAGGGAGATTCTCCAGACGCAGGGACCCCCAAGCCTAACTTGTGGCCCATTCATCTGTATCTCCAGGGATGACCCAAGCTTTCCTCTGTGTGATGCTGACATGCAGCTGGCTGGGTTTGAGGCGCCCCCCCCCAAAGGATTTGCTCCTAGAAAGCAGTCTCCAGTGATGACATATTTATGGGCCACTCCTTCACCCCAACTTGAAGCCCTCTGAGCTTCTGGGCATGCACTCCAGGACGAGATCCTACTGTCTCCACCCTCTCCTCCAGGGTGGGATATGTCATCTTGTGTTGGTTCCAGAGCCCTTCTGTCTGGAAGGCCGTTGAGACTTGTACATCCTTGGGAAAGGCCCCTTAATGCAGACGACTTGGCCCACAGGGATATTGAAATTGGAGCTTTCCTATCGTGTTCACACATCATCAAGAGACCTGGGAGTGACCAGAAGAGGACGCGGCAACAGTGAATGCCCTTGCCCTGGGGGTGGAGGCAGATGAGCCAGGATGTCGCATGGCTTTCCTAGGATGGCTCTCTGAATCAGGCTGCTCTGCAGGACAAGGGCAAGAGGGCTAGACTGATGACCTCACCAGGGCAGAATGTCAGCAGCAGAGCGCTGGGCGCCCGTGTGCCCTGGCTGCCGGCTTTACAGCTCAGCCTGCCATCCCTCAATTACCCCGGGTCATGTTTTCCACAGAAAAGTAGTTAAGGGCCGTGTTGGAGACACAGGATTTATGGCTGATGGGACTCAGCCTCTTGGGCCTGGCTGTCCTCTGACCCTGCCTGGAAGGAGAACATTTATAAGATTTCCAAGAAGTGGAGCAAAGAGGATTTCAGGACGTGTATTCCAAGAAGCCAGGAGGCCTGGAACACCAGCAGTTGTGGCTGCTAGGTTAAGGGATGTAAGAGCATGGGATCAGGCGGTCTAGAGCGAAACACTTGACTCTGATACTCAGGCAAGTGGCTTCACAAGCTCAGGTGTTCTCATCTGTGAGGAGGGGGTGATGAAAATGTATCCTGCAGAGTTGGTTGGGTGGCTCAGTGGGATGGTTCAGCGTGTGAACACTAGCACAGCGTCTGGAAAAAGAAGGTGGCAGAGCTCCCCAGTTTTACTTCCGGTGCTGAGGGAGCTGAGCCGTGCAGAAAACATCCTAGCAGAAGTCTGCCCACCTGCTGGTTTATAGCCCCAGGGAATGGATTGCTTCCATTTGCCATTTCTCTCAATGAGCCAGTGATCATTAAGGAGTTCATGTGTGGAGGTAGATCCAAGCTTGCTGGCGGAAGGTCTTCCCATAGTTGCCCTGTGCCTTGCTCTGGGACCACAGGTGGTACTGAGAACAGCACCTTCTGAATCTTGTTGGCCATTGCCCAACAAGATGTGATGAGAAATGCTAACACGAGGAATACTCACAGTGGTTGCATTTGTGAGGGCCAACTTTACCCAGCTGGCCCTGAACCTCTGATGCGGGAGAAAGCACTTTGTGAGGATTATTATTCTTTCTTTTTAATGATTATCAACTCAGAGTTAGTGAATGGATTCTCCATTAACCCCCTTTCTTGGAACAAGGGAATTGAGACTCAGGCAGGGAGAGGCAACCTTGGCTCTGATAACCGAGGCATGTGTGTGTCGAGGAAGAAGACATGCACCTGTACATCATCTTCTACCAAAATGATGTTCCTGGTAGCCAGCTGTTTCAGCCCCTGCTGTGTGAGCCAGGGCAGAGCTTGTGACAGCTCCTTCCGAAGCTGCCCACTCTGAGTGAGTCCTGCAAGGATGTGGGGACACAGAGAGGTGCCATGGCGGGTGTCAGTGAGAGACAGGTGGCCCAAGTGGCAGTGGGAGAGGACAGAGAGAAGCAGGCTTTAGAGGGCACCAGAGTGTGGTTGGCCTCCTGGTTTAGACTGTGCGAACCCTGTGCTTCAGAACAAGCTGATAGTGTTGGCCTTGCCTTGGATTCCTTCAGGAAAATGGTTACAGTAATAATTATCTCAGAATAATTATTCCACATCCACAAGACCGACTCACTAGGGGATGTGCTGCTCAAATGCCAATGTCGGTCTGGCTCCTGCTCAAGTCATGCTTGCAGCGCCCTTTCCTGTCTCATTCTAGCCAGCTTTCCCCAAACTGAAGGAAGCAAAGCCAAACCTCAAAGCCCTAGCTAGCTTGAAACCCTTTGCAGATTGCCTAGGCTGCTGAGCAGACAGAGCCTCCACTGGACCCAACTGCTTAGCTATGCAGTGGAGCTCACATCTCTCACGAGCCTGTTGTGAGTGCTCCCTGCAGTTGCCGAGTGGAACACCTGGGTGCTCACCAAGCATTAGCTCTGTTCTTCTGAGGCCTGGAAGACTCCATGCATTCCACTGAGTCCTTCCTAGACTTCCTAGACAGTCCTTTTTAGACTTGGGCTCAGGAAAGGGAAACCCCTAAGGTTGCTTCTTGTACTCGTAGAAAGCACAAAAGGAAATGAGAGGGTCAGAAACAGGATGAGATTGATGCCAGCCTGGCTGATGTGGCTAGACCAATGAGCTGGGAAGATGCTGACCATGGAGAGCATTTCTTTTTGGTAAGGAATTGTTACACGTGCTGTTTGCCTCTCAGATTCTCATGCCCACTTATGCTGATGCTTTCCCTCCTGGAAAAGAGGGGTCAAGCTTGTCTTATACTCTTTTCTAAGTTAGTATGATGCTGTGGTTGAAAATTAGCCTTAGGAATTGGACTTAAGCTAAAACTCCAGTTTGCTTAGTAAGTACTGTGCAATCCCAGACAAATGACTTAACTCTTCTGAGCCTCAATTATTGCATTTAGGAGAAAGAGCAGAATTTGCATTATGCTTTCATTTTCTACATGCCTTCAACAGCTGAGATTGGGCCAGGCTGAAATCAGGAACCAGGAACTCCACCCATGTCTACTGCTTGGGTGGCAGGAACTCATGGACTCGAGCCACCATCTGCTACCTTCCAGAGTGCGCATTTGCAGGAAGTCAGAGCTCAGAGCAGAGCCAGGACTGCAACCCAAGTACCACGAAGGAGGATGCGGGTGACACAAGCAGTGTCTTGACCACTAAGCCAAACACCACCACTGGGTCTCAAATTTTAATATGTACAAAGTGAATGCTGCCCTCAGGTTTAGTGTGGGGACCCAATGATCTGGTAGACAGTGCCCAGTTCAATGCCTGGTGGTTAGCCAACCCCAAAATGTTCGCCATGACTGTTTTTATGATGTCTCTGCTGTATGTACATCTTGGCGAAGGCGTCCTCACCTCGTTTCTCCTCAGGTGGTGATTCATGCTCTTTCTTCCACCCAAATAGGGCAGCTGGCCCGAGTTCCTGGTACTCAGTGTCCCTGAGCTCTGATCCTGTCACAAGCTTGTCTGCCTGTCCCATCTCCTGGCGTGCATAGCATTGAGCTTCTTTCTCTGCTTGTTTGTTCTTTCCTGTTTGCTCAGAGTTGATGTCATTGGTTTAATGCAGGTTCCTGACATCAGGGTCGGCGTTTTTGTGACTTGCTTTGTGTTTGTACCATGCGGATGCTTAGTCGTATTCAGTGGTGATGGTGAATTACAAATGACAACTGAGTCAGGAAGGCACTTCCACTGACCTGAATCGCCATGAGAGGGTTTAGACAATCACTCTTCCCACAAACAGATATCAGCACATGCTGAGTGCTGGGTGGGAAGGATATAAGGATGACTAGATTGGGTCTCTATTTTGTTTATTTATCACACAATTGAAAATGGTTGAGGTCAACGACAATGGCTTGAAGTCCAGAATATAGCACAGTGACTATATCATTCCAATTTTAGTACGTGTGCTGCTGGAGTGAGCACATGACACAGTTCTGGAACACAGTGTGTATCAAGCATATGCTTGCTGCTTTTTGAAACTGTGTATTTGAAAACTATTTTTGGAATAGTTTCTGCCTGACACTGGGAATACAACAGTGGATGAGACAGGTGGTCATCTGGGTGAAATGTGAAGACAAGTCATTTGAATCACAATGATGAGGTCAGAAACAGGGCAGTAGTGTGAGCCCAGAGAAGATTGGTTAGTTCTGTGTGAAGGAAAAGGTCTTTGAGTTGGGTCTTGAAGGAGAGCGAAAGTTTTTCCACAGAGGGGAGGGAAGGACACTGCTATGTTGGTGTCTCCGGCTCCCTCCCTCCTGGGGTGCCTTGGTGTGGCCCTGTCCTTGAGATCAAAGTCACTGCTGCCCTGTGGGAAGCTCCTGCTGCAAACCCTTCCCCTAGATCCTGGGAGGCCCACTGCTGCAATCCTCCTCTCAGCCCCAGGCTGCAGCAGCTCTGCTGAGGTGGGCACTGCTGGTTGCTTCTTCACAACAGTTCCTTCCTCTCTCCCCAAAATTTGAAAATAGTCTTTTAACTAATCCCGCATGGAGAGTTGAACGATTGCTTCAAAAAGATGCCTATCTCTTGGAACTCAGTTGGTTTGAAAAAGAGGCCTTTAAAAATATTCTTGAGTTGAGGATTTAGAATATCTAGATGGACCTGTGGTCCTATTCCAAGACACATGTAAGGGTGGTTTTTCAGCCTAGCAGTTAAAATGCTGCCTGCGATGCCTAAATTCGATATTGGAGGGCCTGGGTTTGAGTCCCAGCTAGGCTTCTGAAATCTGCACTCTGGGAGGCAGCAGGGATGGCTGATTGAGTTCCCTATTCTTAACTTTGGTCTGACTTAGCCCTGGCCTGTTACAAGTATTTAAGGAGCGAACCAATGGATGTGAGATGAATAATTCAGAGTCTCTGGTTTCTAATAGATGAAATAAATAAAAAATGTTCAGAGGAGAAAAGGACAAGGAGAAGAGGGAGGAAGCCATGTGGAGGGAGGAGCAGAGACTGGAGGCAGGCAGCCGCAACAAGTCAAGGGATGCCTGGAGTCACCAGAAACTGGGAGAGGCCAGTTTCTTCCTAACAGCCTCTGGGAAGAGTGTGACCTTGTCAGGCCTGGCATGGTAACCTAGTGGGTAAATCCTTGCCTTGCATGCGCCAGCATCCCACATGGGTACCAGTTTGTGTCTTAGCTGCTCTGCTTCCCATCCAGCTCCCTGCCCGTGGCCTGGGAAAGCAGTAGAGGATAGCCCAAAGCCTTGGGACCCTACATCCATGTGGGAGACCCAGAGAATGCTTCTAGCTCCTGGCTTCGGATCTGATCAGCTCTGGCCATTGTGGCCCCTTGGGGAGTGAATCAATGGACAGAAGATCTTTCTGTCTCTCCTTCTTTTTGTATATCTGCCTTTCCAATACAAATAAATAAATCTTGGAAAAAAAGTGTGACCTTTTTGTATATCTGCCTTTCCAATTTACACAGATTAGTGAGCACAAGAATAAGGGTTGTCCTTCTGATCAATTTCAAGATAGCTTACTATGCAGCATTTTGGAGGGGGCAGCTAACAAATACAGGTGCCTAATGTCCCTTGCACAGTGGCGCTCACAGTTGGCTTGGTTCAGTCTCCTTGTGAAACAGTCAGCTGTCCCATTACAGCTCTGCAGGAATGGGCCAGGAGCCTCATGCAGACTTCACTCCATGATTTCTTTTGCTGATCACTTCTATCCTCCAAGCTGGATGGGGCTGTAGGACAAAGAATTAGAACAGCTGCAAGTGCTTCTCCCCATCGCCTTTCACCCCACTTTTCTGCTGCCTCTTTAGACCAAGTGATTTAGGACATCTTGGAGCATTTGAAACGCTTGAAATTTATCTAGGGGAAGGAACCAGGGATGTGGACATGTGGAAGAGGTTACTTATCCTAATCAGACGTCCCACTCTGATGATGTCACTGCAGTGGAGGAAGACGGAAGCTGGGCCAATCAGCATGGGACATTTCCTCTAGGAAGCAGTGTGCCTTGATGTATTGAGTGTTTGACTGCGTTCGGCATGAACACAACTTAGCTTTTCCTTTTATGAAAGCAATCAGCATTTATAAAATTCTGCCCCTTCTACCTTTCTCCTAACTTATGAGCCCTTTAGCGGTAACCTTCTAGTGACCCGCAGCTTATAGAGACTCAAGTCATTTAAAACTCAATCCGAGGTGAAACACATTTCAGTCATGGTAAAATTAATTCCCCCAATTCTTCATGGGTCTGCAACCTCATTGGGGGAATCTGGGGCGTAACTGAGTAGGTAGGGGGGTAGTGGTGGTGGTAGCTGGGGAAAAAGAGAAGGAGAGTTTTGTGACTATGAAAGTGGCCTCAAACAGGAAAGATATTTATAAAGCTGTGTTTGGGCACTGTTCAGTTAGGAAGGAATTTGTTATAATGGCAAATATATAAATCTCTGGATGGTATCATAAATCATAGCTCCATGCCCAGCCAATCAGCAGCCGTGCAGACCTGGCTCACTGGGGCACTCAGTCCGTTACTCGAAACATCCTGCGTGGCTCCTTGGAAGTGGAATCGGAAAATCTGGCTACATTCAGGGGTGTGTGGAATGTCTTGAATTACTTCTCAAACATTTTAGATTTGATAAAACCCAAGACACGGCTTTCCCAGCCCTGTTTCCCTTCCCCTCCACCCCTAGTAATTATTAAACCCATGTGTACATCAAGAGGAGCCTAATCCATGTGTTTCTGATTCGTTTACACTTAACTCATCAAAATATTGTTTTTAAAGGGCTGTTTGTTGTCCAAAAAGCCTTTTCGCCTAAGCTTGAAAGCTTAACTTCGCAGAAGCAGGAAGCTGCCTCTTGCCAAGAGTAAATGGGTGAGAAGTCCAAGGGGCGCGGGTTCTGAAGTTTGTGAAGCGAATGTTCAAACAGGCCCAGAGCAGAGCCAGATCTGCCTTCCTATCTCCCAGGGACCCCAAGGGGGCCGCGGGCGGAAGTTCCGAGTAGCATCGCCTCTTCCCAAACCGCATGAAATTGCATCCAGCCAGAAGTGGAGCCAAACCAACCAGAGCTCAGAGTAGAGGGGCTGGAGGGAGGCTGAGGGCGATGATGGTCCCAGGACACGGGGTGGGGAGAAGTGTCCCCAGAAGTGAGCAGACGCACAAACAGCGTCTATGCTGCCACCTTCTTCCTCGGGAGGTGGTTTTTTGACGCACACTAGCTGCCGATACCCCTATTTTCTGTGTGTATCAATTCACTTGACACTTTGATGAAGGAGGTGCTGTTGCCATACGTATCTTACACAGAGGGAGATGGAGAGGGAGATGGAGAGGAAGAGGAAGAGGAAGAGGAAGAGGAAGAGGAAGAGGAAGAGGAAGAGGAAGAAAGAGAGAGAGAGAGAGAGAGAGAGAGAGAGAGAGAGAATCCGTGTAAACAGGTTCGCTGCCTGATACCTTCAGCAGCTGAGGCTGGGTTGGGGCCTGAGCCAAGAACTTAATCCAGGTGTCCCACATGATTATTAGGAACCCAATTACTTGAGCCATTGCTACTGCCTCTCAGTCTTTGCCTAAAAGGAAGCTGCGATTGGAAGCTGGAGCCAGGAACCAAATGAGGCACTTAAAAGTGGATCAGTGGCATCTGAGATGCCCACTCCCTTGAGTGACATTGAAAGATGGTGCTAGGGATTGAATTGTGTTCACCACCATAGTGGTGACCTAACCCCAGGAAGGTCATTACAACAGGAAGTAATAAAAATAAGGTCGTACTGCAATAGAGTGTACTCCTAGTCCCATAAGATTATAAAGGAAAACATGAGGGGAGGATGGCACATGAACATGAAGGTCAAAATTGGGGTGATATGTCTTCAAGCAAGAGAATATACCTGTGAGTTACCAGAAACCGGGGGATGGGCAAGGAACCCATCCTCGTCCAGCACCTTCCCAAGGAACTTGGCCCTGAAAACATCTTAGACCTTCCAACCTGTTGAATGGTGTTTTAGCCACTTGTTTGTGGTACAGTCATTGCTCAGTACTGTGGTTTGTGGGCCCCACCGCCAAGGCCCATGTGTTAAAGAATTGCTCCCCTAAGTTTCGTGTCAGTTGGACTAAGAGGGTGAAATGTAATCCAGCGATGATGTTCAGATGTGGAGCCTTTGGGAAGCTGTGGAGCAGTGCTTAAGACTGAATGACTGTGGCTCTACAGGGAGAAATATAACACACAGTTGTGCTCCCTAGCTCTTGGCTGTGGGATGTTCTGTGTTGCCTCAGGATTCTGCCAACTCCTGAACCAGCTGGATACCATAATCCTGGACATGGGCTAGAATAAGACAGTATCCTTCCTTCCTAAGTAGCTTGTCTTTCATAAGGAGAGCTAACTAACACCCTCGATATTTGGGGGAGATTGGTTCTAAGACACCATCGTGGATGCCAAAAGCCAGGCGTGTCCAAGTCCCTATGTAAAAATGATACAGTATTTGTACAGAACCTGTATCCACTCATGCTTACTTAAAATCTTTGCTGGACTACTTAGAATCCCATGATACAATGTAGATGCTATATAAACAATTCTCACAATACCCTGTTTAGGGAATCTTGACAAGAAAGTTGGTCTATACGTGCTTAGTGCTGACTCATTTTTAAAATGATTTTTCATCTGTAGTTGGTTGAATCCACCAACCCAGGGATACAAAGACCCAGCTGTTTCTGTACCAGTAGTCTAGGACTAATACAGATGGGTCTGTGGCTACCAGGTGATGAAGAGAGTGGAGATCAGGAAGGAGAGTAGAGCAGGAGAACCCAGGAAGAAGAAAGAGCATTTGCAAAAGGTTTAAGAAAGGAAAGAGGTCGACGTACCTGGGCAACCAGGACTGAAGTACTGGGAGAGATCGTGGGCATAAGAGGAAGCCTGTGGATGCTGGGCTCTCTGCTATAGGATGTGGTGTTTGTACCAAGGGCTAGAAACCTAGTACATGAGTGTTAGGGGCACTGCCCTGCTGCTGAGTGGGAAGTGAAGCTTAGTGGTGGAAGGCAGGAATGATTGCAAAACAGCAGGGAACTACTGTGACCATGCCAGGAGTCTCCGCTTGATGAGTCTTCTTAAAAGGCAATTTTTCTGGAGTTGGCATTTGGCCTAGTAGTTAAGAGGCTGGTTAAGGTGCCCATGAACCACATCAGAGTGCCTTGGGTTTTGATTTTGGCTTCAGATCCTGACTCCAACCCTCTGCTAATGTAGCCTCTGGGAGGTAGTGGTGATGTCTCAAGTAATTGGGATCCTGCCATCCACATGTGATACCTGGATTGAGTTTCTGTCTCCTGGCCTCATTCCCACAGTCCAGCCCTGACCGTTGCAGGCACTTGGAGCATGAACCAGCAGATGACAGCCATTTGTCTCTCAAAGAAGTAAATCCAATATACTTTTAAAAAGGCTGTTTCGCCAAGCCATGTCTCCATGTAGAGTTGTTCACTGCTGATTCTGAAATGACACAATCCAGTGTGAAAGTCACCAGTCACATGTGTCTCTTTTAAATGAAAATGAAATAAAGTCACTCAATTGCTCCATCTGATGGACATGTGCCTGTGTGACCCACAGGCCTACCACACACAGGAAGTTGTACTGGACAGACAGTGCTGTTGGAATGAAGAAAAGCTTAGTCATCCCTACCATGCTTTAGATCAGTAAAATGTTGGTAAAAAGCATCTCCCACATTTGGATTTCATTGAGAGAATGAAAAGGCAAATTCACACAGCTAGAGAATATATTTATAATATCTCTATCTATATGATTGACAAGGGGATCTAAGAAAAATACGTAAAGAATCCCACAAGTCAATAAAGAAATGAGAGGACATTGGAGCAGTACGAAAAGGATTTGAACAAAGAAATTATATCCACTAGAAGATACCACCCATACTCACAAACATGGTTGAAATGAGAAAGGTGGCTAGTACCCTTCTAGTCTTACCCCCCCTAGTGGCCAGGACTGAGAAGACCAGCAGCAACTGTCGTTGCAGGTGTGGAACAATGAAAATCCTCAAGGCTGTTGGTGAGAGGATAGCTGTCACCACCTCTTTAGAAAGCAACACTAGAGGTGGGTGTGACCATCTCATTTATTGTCCAAACCAGTTCATTTATGGAAAGTAAAGGAGTGGGGTAGGGACATTATTCACAGGGTTAAAGGCATTAATTGGGCCTGTGCTGGGACATTGTGGTTAGTTTAACCAACATTGATATTCATAGTTGAGATCCAGCAATTCTACACCCAGGTGTATATATATATATATATGTGTGTGTGTGTGTGTATGTGTGTGTGTGTATGCAACTAAATGATCCAGATAGCAAAATACATGCATAAGGACTTTCCAACAACATCATTTCTAATGGTTCCAAACTGGTATCTAGAATGGACAATGGAATATTGGGAATGACTTTGAATGATTAAGTTCATGCTGGATACAATGCAGATGAATGTCAAAAACATATTGGAAAAAAAATCCAGGACAAAAGAATATGAAACTTGTGACTCCATGCAGAAACTGAAAACAAAACTAATCAAAAAAAATTTTTTTTTAATTTGAAAAGGAATTAGAGACAGAGATCTTCCGTCTGCTGATTCACAGATGGCTGCAATACCCAGGGCAGCGTGAGGCCAAAGCCAGAAATCAGGAGCTTCATCCAGGTCTCCCATGAGGGGGTGCAGGGGCCCAAGTACTTGGGCTAGCCTCTTCAGTGTTCCCAGGCACGTTAGCAGGGAGCTGGCTTGGAAGTGGAATAGCTGAGACCTGAACCAGTACCCGTACGGGATGTGGCATTTTGTAGTTTTTTTTAATATATAGCTTTAACACAATAGTTTAGCACAATCTGCTATAACACAATGCCAGCCCTGGAAACAAGACTATTGTGTTAGAAAACAGGAGGGTGTTTCCTCTGGGAGGGAGAGAGCTGTTGGTGCCTGGGAAGGGATCCTGGCGAGCTGTCTGGGGCGGGGTCAGGATTTTACTTCTTACCTCACTTGTGATGGCACAGGTGTTCATTTCACGACAGTGCAGTTGTTCAGTGACACTTGGCGCTGTATTCTGCATGTGAGCTGCCTTTCACAACCAAAAACAAACCCAACCAGTATCTGTCGTAGAGTTGTTAGCTTTTTCACTTTACATAATAAGTTATCTTCCTCTATAACCATCATTTCATAAAAGAAACATCAAAGTGGAAGCAACGTCATTTCCAAATGAAGAACAGCTCTATAAATCAAACAAATTTCTCATTTTGAAAAGCTTACTAGACTGGTGATGTTCCTTTGATCAGTCCACAGAGAGCTAGTGAAAGCGTCATGGCAGTCTGGCACGCGAAACCCCCTCGTTTACGGGGCCTGGTCACTGGTTCCCCATAATTTACAGATTTCCCAAGTCTCCTCTTTGGAAATAAAGATGTCTTAGAAAATACGTTAGGGAAGTGCTGAGATCAAACGAGAGCCCACGGGTTTCCCCGCTGCAGGCCTTTGCAGAGCCTTCACTGTGTTTTCTAACCTTGCTGGCTAACAGAGTCGTGTTTCTGGGGACAAGTGGTCAAGGGCATACACTTTGGGGACTCTGAATTGATGGCATTATGTCTGTTCATTTGTTTCATCTGTGACAGTGACAGAGTGAACAGATTGTTGGTGAGATCTTACGTGGCTCCCAAAGCCTAAAATGTTTAACACCTGTAGCGTCCTAGAAGTTGGCTGACCTTTGGCCTAAAGAACTGTTTCAACTTTTTCATTCGGGTTTTAAAATTCTCTGAATCTGATCCAGCCCGATGTTCTGTTTCAGTGTTGTCATTCTGTTTCCTATATGTGAAAAATCAGCTTTACCCCCAAAACAGCGAAACTCTTCCACTCTTGGCCTTTCCTTAGCCGTCCTCACTGGCGACACCGATGGATCCATTTTTCTGCCCTGTACACTTCACTTCTCAGGACTATGTACTCTGTCATGCCTTCCTTGCCTCCATGTTTCCATGTGGTTAGGGGTTTTGGGTCATCCATGCCATTTGAATTTCATTCGTGTTGATTATTGCCTGTGGACCCTGCTACCTGGGACTAGATGTATTGTGATAGAAAACCTAATATTTTTCTTGCATAAACAAACTGGATATTTATTTCCCCCTCTCTTAAAATTAAATAAAAAAATCAGCAATCAGGAGTGAACTTGCTGCTCCGCCGTGCATAACCTGTACCTGTGAAGTTATCTGATGGCCCAATGTGGCTGCTTTGGCTCAAGCCATTGTGCCTGCCCTCCAGCCAGCTCAAAAAGCAAAGTAGCTTTTAGGCTTGCACTACTTTGATGGAACTCAGAACTCAGTGATCCACTCTAGCTGTAGGCAAGTTGAGAGATGTAGCTCCCCCGTTCCTACACAGCCAGCGTCATGTCTCTCACGAGCACGGGAGCTACAGAGGGGTGGACAGGCCATGTGTCTGTGCATTATAATCTCATATGGCTGTGTCCACCTCAGTTCTGAGGCCTGCGTATTGTCTAAAGTATTAGATGTTTGATTTCCACCTGTTAAGCGTCATTTCTCCTTCTCCTGTTGGCATTATCCCAGTATCACTTTGGGAGAGCAACCCTTCCCCTGAAGTGCCAATCAAGGGGGAACCTGAGAGCCAGGCAGTCCGGACTCTCCATGGAACACAATGTGAGGGCTGCAAGTGGCTGGAGCTGACTCATCCAAAGCATAACGCCCCGAAGGACGTTACCATTAGTCCCTGCTCCCTGGCCACGGTGCTTCCTGCCTTCTCAGAATGCATACTTCCTGGTGTGTGAGATACCCAGTAATCTTAAGGAATGTCCCGCTTTGCTTATGTAATCCAGAGCTGGCATCTGCTGGAGCTGAGAAAATCCTAATGAATACCCTTTGAATAGTTGGGGCCCAGACATGAATGGGTGGAATTATTCAATGTGGATCATAAAGCCCTCCCCTTGTTAGTTTCAGAGAATGGTCCTGTTTGAACTGGATTAAGACAAGGGTGATTTATACAACATGAGACAGCACTCAAACAGGAGGGGACCTCTGAGCTCATGGAGCTTCAGATGTCACAACCCTGAGTTCCCTAGTCAGAGAGTCTATGCTCATCAGCTTCACAAAGAAGGGATAGAGAAGGTTGAAAAAAAAATCGCTGTCTACTCCATGGAGGCTCTTGCCAAGTGTCTCCTGTGATGGGCTATCTGTCTTCGGCTGCTTGTCAGTCTGTGTCTCCATAAAGGTTCTCCTCTGCTAACGACGGGATGCCTATTTCTGGATCATCAAAGTCGTCTAAAAAAGGGAGACTGTTAAGCAAAACTGTTGAAAAATTCAAAACTCAGGGAGTAGACTACTACCTTTATTCTCCAAAGATGAAAAACTTTTGGGAGACCTCACCATGATTTCTCCCGACTCATCCTGTCACGGACACCATTTCATCTGTAGGATCTTGAGAAATCCAGCTCAGTGTCAACTCACAGACATGCTGTGTCCAGAAAGACTTTGCAAGTTGTTTGATAGGAATGAAGCGGTATTCCACCCTAGAAGCATCGTTACATTTTAGCAGAGTGGTGTGCATAGAAGTGTTCCATTTTTTGGTCACTCTCCTCAGTGACAAAATATCCCTGATTATATAAATATATGTTTACATGTATAAAGTAGAGTATAAATGTATGATGTATAGGCTATATGTAAAATACATATTAAATATACATGTATACGCTACCTATGTGACGAAAATAGAGTTGCAGCTGTTTATATCTTTTAATAACAGGATAATGGGCAATTTCTCTTTCTACCTCTTACTCACAGGAAAAGAATTTTCCCTTCTGTGAGCTTGATTAATTGTATAATTAACCCGCAAATAATTCCGTGCCTGTGAAAATGGAAAATGTATTTTCAGGGGTATTGCCTGGTAATATAATCACAGTGACTGTAGGAAATTAACATTTCCCAATACAAGCAATGCTGATTCCTGAAGCTTTAGAGTGGTCTGTTGGTTTTCTCTGTGCTGGATGATACGGGAATGCAGGGGCTGGGTTTGGCTGGTTGCTGTATTTCTGGTGTCCAGCAAATGCTGACGAGGGGGACAGTGTCATACAGTGTAGCAGAGAGAGCTTTAGATGGCACAGCCAACATCTTAGACTTCTTTTTTTTTTTTTAAAGATTTATTTATTTTATTACAAAGTCAGATATACAGAGAGGAGAAGAGACAGGAAGATCTTCCGTCCGATGATTCACTCCCCAAGTGAGCCACAACGGGCCAGTGTGCGCCGATCTGAAGCCGGGAATCAGGAACCTCTTCCGGGTCTCCTTGCGGGTGCAGTGTCCCAGTGCATTGGGCCGTCCTCGACTGCTTTCCCAGGCCACAAGCAGAGAGCTGGATGGGAAGTGGAGCTGCCGGGATTAGAACCGGCGCCCATATGGGATCCCGGGGCTTTCAAGGTGAGGACTTGAGCCGCTAGGCCATGCCGCTGGGCCCACATCTTAGACTTCTAACTAGAGCTCAGATTGTCATAGTTGTGTGACCTCAGACAAGTTATTTCCTACTGTATTTTTGGTTTTCCCATCTGTGTAGTGGGAAGGTCAGACTAAATAACTGTGGATCAGGGAGTAATAGACTCTGGCCTGTAGGCTAAACCTGGCCTCCTGTTTGCTTGGGTCAATAAAGTTTTCTTGATGCTGTCCATGCTCATTCATTTACCTTTCATCTTCATTCCACAGTTCAGGGCTGAGCCAGTCATTACAATAGAGACCTTAAGATGTGCACAAACTAAACTTGTTAATATCTGGCCCTTTATAGAAAAGGCTTACTGATTTCCCGAGACAGGATGACTCTCAGGTGAATATATATGCCGTAGGGTTTGATCTTCCAGGCTTGCAACTTTGAAGATGGGGAGGAGGCAGAAAGGGGGCAGTCTGAGCTTCCGTGAGCTGCCCGAGTGCGTTGTTTGGCGCCTCATCCTCCCTCTGAGCTGGTGGAGAGTGGGCGGAAAGGGCAGAGCTGAGAGGAGGCATTTGAGGGGTGGAGTGGATCAATCCACTTTGAAGATGCTCTAAAGTTAGAAAATTGCCCGTGTCATTGATTGCTCCGTCAGCACCTCTAAAGCATCTGTAAAATAGATACTCAGGCCCTTCCTGTCCTGTCTCTTATGGTAGCTATGGATGTTTCTGAGTCATCTTCTTCATCAATTCTGGGAAACATTTTTTCCTTCCTGTGCAGAATCATCCTAATGGTTTTTCCCGAAGGTGTCCGGGAGCTGGAACCCACTCTGCATGTGTGTGCTTCTCGCTTGGTATCATTCTCTTGCTGGGCTCTGATGCAGCATGCCCTTCCCCATGCCTTGGAAGTCCCCTCCCAGAGGCTGACACATCTCCCGTGACTGGGCACTGTAGTCCCTTAGGGCTCTTTGGACAAGGCGGCCTTAGTTTCCTGGACAGCTAAGTCTGATCAAATCCCAGATCTCCATAAGAGGTAACGAGAATGAGAACCACCCATGGGCTGAAGCATCATCTGGGAAGATGGAGCATTTGGTCCTGGAGGCCTGGAGAAGAAGCTGTGTGCAGCTCAAGCTGCTCACCGCCCGTCTTACTGGAACACTATAGAAGCTCATTGCAAAAGCATTCTCTCCTGTTCACCATTCAAACACACAAATCATGACTCAGTGCGGGCTGCTTGGTCTCAGTTTTCCTTGGGGGGAAATCTGTCCCCAGTTGACTCTGACTTTTGGGATGAGTTGAACAACAACAACAAAAGTGAAGACCGAAGATTTCTGAATTCCTCCTTTCCAGGCCCACTGGACTGACCGATCAATCCGTTTTGGACCTAAGTGTTCCTCCTGAATCTTGTCTCCTTCCAAGTAAATATCCCCAGTGAGTGTGTTTGGGCTTCTGGTAGACCTCTACTATCTTGAGGGGGAAGGTGACTCTACCCTTCCAACCCAGTGATAATTCTTTTCTGGCTGAAGGGGCTTTCACAGGACTTCATTTCCAACTCAAGGCATCTGCACCTGTACCTCCCATCTGAAATGTTCTTTCTCCAGTTCCTTCTATTGACCAGGAGTAGCCCAGGGAGGGAAGGATGTGGCAAGGCTTGTTTACTGGCGGGTCTCTGGGAGCTGTCAGTGTATTGGGTACATGGTTAGTGCTCAGTAAATATCTGCCAGAGGAATAGATGGCCTAGAAAAACAAATAAGCAAAAAACCCAAAAAAATAAAAAAACAAAACCCAAAGCAAGGACTGCTAAGCAGCAGAGGTAATAGCTCAGTCATCTCCGTCTGAGCCTGTTGGTCATCCATCTCTAGCAGGATTCGTGGAGAGATGCAGAACCAAGGGTCAGTGATTCCTCTGCTGAGTGAATGGAAGCTGTTCCATCAGGTCCTTGGTGTCCTGGCTCATGCGTCACCTTGACAGCTGCCCGGTCAGTGTGTGTGAGGATAACGGTAACAAAATTTTCCAGACTGGGTGTCTTCAAGGAAGAAACTCTCTGGAGGCTGGAAGTTCAAGATCAAGACTCCAGCAGACCTGATGTGTGGTGAGGCCTCTGCCTTTCACTAGAAGGTGACTCCTGGTGTGTGTGTGTGTGTGTGTGTGTGTGTGTGTGTGTGTGTGATGGGAGAGAGACAGACTAACTTGGACCTTCTCTTATGACATTAGCCATCTCCTTAATGACCTTCTCTGCAAATACAGACGCATTAAAGGGTTGTGGCTTCAGCATGAATTTAGGGTGGTACTGTTAGTCCTGAACTCTTGGTTCTAAGAAAGTCTGGCTTACCAGGCTGCCTCAAAGTACATGGGCTTATGATAGGAATATAAACTGAATCTAAGAGAGCTTTACTGAAGGAAGGGGCTCGGGGTCCTCAGGGGTAACCTCTGGTTTATCCTCAGGGCCACTGCCCAGGTGTCAGGGCCCTCCATTGCGCCCATCAAGCATCTTTGTCCTTGAGTCTTGCCTCTGCCACTTGCTGATTTCTGTGCGCCTGAACTCCTGGTTTCTTAATTGCTGTTTTAGCTCTAAGATGTTGGGGGTAGAGGTTTGCACAAGTTTTGCCACAGTTCCAGAACTTTAAAGATGGCCCATCAGATGAGGGGATTTTAATTCATGAGAAATGTAATTAAAACAAATTTATTTGGAGAGCAAGTAATTTTTGAAATCCATGCATATCAGGAAATATTCAAAAACTTTATTAAGACTGTGAATGGTGTTCAGATTTTTTTGCATTGAAGAATCTTAATTTCATTTTTTCTGTATAACTTTAAATAATGTATCTGAGTGAGCAGCAGGATGCAGAGCCGGTGGCAGCAGAGAAGCCAGGAGTGAGCCATCGGCACTGCAGCATTGGCAGACTTTGGGATCTCGGCTGGCCAGTTTGTGGCCGTGGTGTGGATTAGTCATCTCCGGTGGAGACTCTGAAAGAGTTGGTGGGCAAGCTTCATGTGTTAACTGGCAGCGAGGGGCAGGTGTCCGTGGCGAACATCAGCCAGCTGTAGTAGTCTGCCCACAAAGAATCCAGCTTTGATGTGATTCTGTCGGGGGTGGCCCTTGGCATCAGGATGCTGCACACTGCTGAGATTTTGGCCAAGATGGCCCGGATCCTCCAGCCTGGGGGATGCCTGTTCCTGAGGGAGCTGAAGTTGATAATGGCAAACTGAAGGCAGCATCTAAACTGTGTTCAGCCCTGACTCTCTCCGATCTTATGGAAGTGAAAGAGCTACAGCATGAGTCCCTGAGCCCTGAGGAAATCCATCTGTGTGGGAACACCTGGGTTACGAGAGTGACAGCCTGCTTTCCGTTCAGATCACGGGCAAAAAGCCAAACTTTGAACTGGGTTCTTCCAGTCTGCTGAAGTTCTCCATTGCCAAGAAGTCCCCTGCAGCGAAGCCTGCTGTGGACTCTGCTGTGGCCAAGCTCTGAACGCTCTCGGCCAACACGAGGACGAGGGCACGGATCTCATTGACTTGGATGAGCTGCTGGATGCAGAAGATCTGAAGAAGCTGGACCCTCATGTGGGGAAGGGAAGAAGGCCTGCAGGAGCTACACCTGTGGCCTTGTGGCAGAACTGGAGAAGGAGAAGGCAGCAGAACAGAAGAGCGCCCAGTCAAGTTGGCCTGCGGGAACTGCTACCTGGGTGATGCCTTCTGCTGTGCCAGCTGCCCCTGCCTCGGAATGCCAGCCTTCTGAGACAGAAACAGACAGACAGACACACACACACACAGAGATGCAGGAAGAGGGGAAGAGAGCGATAGCAAGCAAACAAGAGAGAGAGACGGAGAGAAAGGGGCATTGACTTCCCATCCACTGGTTTACTTCCCAGATACCTTTAATAACAGTGCCAGGTCAAAGTCAGGGGTTGGGGACTTTATCTGGTTTTCCCCATGGGTAGTAGGAACCCAACTGCTTGACCTATCACTTGCAGTGTCTCAGGGTGCATATTCATAGGAAGCTAGAATCAGGACCTTGAGCAAGGAATCAAGTGAGGCACTGCAGTGTGGGTTGTCATGCCAAATAAACAGAGCAGAATGAATGAATGAACAAATGAGTAAGAGAACACAGAATCCACACAGCGCTGCCTAGCAGGGGGTTGTACTTCTGAGCTGTCAGTGTACTGCAGAATAATCAAACATGCCCACTGCTTTTAAAAATAGTTTTTTATTTAAATATAAATATCGGACAAGCGAAAATCCAAAGTATAAAGCTTGATAAAATTTCACAAACTGAACGCATCCCAATCAACCAACAGAATCATGTTCCCTTCTGGTTGTTATTAACACTGTGTTGACTTCTGACATCTGTAAGATTTTAAACCATCAGGGCCAATAATAATATGCAGTGGAATGTTAAAATATCATGACTCCTTGCTTGCGCAGCACACTTTTGCAAATACTGGATCCCAAACCGTGACATTTCACCAAAACACATGAGTTGGCTGTGTCCCAAGCAACTTGTTAAAAAGATCCAGTCCCCTCTGCTAGCACCAGTATCCCATGCTCTGCTCAGTCTTCTTGGCCATTACCAGACAGCCTATGTGACACATAGGGGATTCCAGAGCCCTTCTGGAAGGGCACATGCTCAGCCCTACTTGCAAATTTCTCCACATCCAGGTCTATGCAAGAATTAGGGCAGATGAAGACTGCATTTAGCTGATTTAATTCAACATCTTCCCTGTCCTGGTTGCTTTTGTTTTTATTTTTGTAAAATCACTCAACCCTGCCAAGTTTTCATAGAGATAGTGAAGCGTTTTCAAATCAAATTCTCCAGAACTTAAGAAAGGGTCCAGAATCAAGGAAGCCTTGTCCGGGAGGCGATGTCAAAGGCCTCATGACTGGTTGGTGTCCAGGGAGGGTCAGGAATGCATGGGGAAGTGTGCCTTTTAGAATCCACCTTCTTTCTCAAGCAGGGCTTGGGTTCCTCCCTCATAGTCTAGCCAGAAGTCCTGGGGTTAATCTTCCTAAATGACAGTTAGCAGGTGGGACATCTTGAAACCCCTGTGGCAAGACCCCCTGGGCCTATAAATCTGCAGCAGGACGAACACTCTGAATTCTTAATCAAGCCTGTTTCCTTTATTAATCTCCAGGAACGGCAGTGATTTATAAGCAAGACTTCCATTCAGTCTAGAAAATGAAATTCACTTCACAAACCCATAAGTGTGGTCCAAATCAATTGGCCATGATACTTTCCTATTTCATGCTCTGTGTCACACTAGTCTTTTAACTTGATTGTTCTGTTACCAAGTATTCACTTAAAAGCCTTTGCTAGGTTTTTGTGCCTCACAAAAATAGTATTAGCCCCTGCACAATGATCATTACTGGTACTGAGATGGGGCTTTTAGATGAGTGCAGTTGAGAAGGGATAGGGCATGAGCTGAGAAAACAAGGGGGTGGAAATGAGACTTGAATCATCAGGTGTTGAGATTCTGAGATGATGCAGGACCAAGCGGTTACGAGGGCTTGTTTAAATGCAGTTCTCTGGCTCCCACCCACACCCTGCCAAGTCCATGCCTCTGGGAATGGGGAAATGATGTCTAAAGCTTCAATCATACAGGTTGCGTGTCCCTCCCTCTGTAAGATGAGCTTGTTCTTCAACAGTTGTCCATTGAGTACCGGGCATTCTGATAGGCACCTGGTATACCTCAATGAACAAATACAAAGAATCTCTGGTCTTGTGGTTCAGGTGATCATTTCATGGATTGTTGAGAAAATAATGATGGTGATCCCTAACCATTGGTGAAGATGCACTAACATGTCTCATTTCATTCTTAGCATCACTATAAGAAGTGGTGTATGCTGTCTTCCTCTTAGATATCGGGAACAATGGGATGAAAAAAGTTGAGTTACTTAAGGTCCCTGATCTTCTTTCCATTAGCTGTGATCCAGACATAGCTGTGCTGGACCAGTGGTTACAGTTAAATGATAACTTTTTGTTGAAATCTGCTTTAGGGAGAGGGAAGGATGGCACAAACTATGGTTTGAATATATCCCCTGAATTTCTTGTGTTGGAGATGTGGTCCCTGCTGTAGCAATACTGAGAAGCATTTGGAAGGTGATTATCATGGGATTGACATTATTACAAAAGCAAACTCTCTCCAGCCCACTTTCTCTGTCCAAGTGGTGCTCTCTGTCATGTCAGGATGTGGCAGAAAAGCCCTCGCCTGATGCCCACCAGAGGTCAATGCCCCGTGCTTGGACATGCCAATCTTCAGAATTGTGAGCCCAATACACTTCTTTAAAAGTGACAGAGTCTCAGATGTTGCATCAGAGAAGCAGAAAGTGGATTAAAGTAGCACATACTTCAACACGTGACAGGTAATTTTCTTCAAGCCACAGTTATTGAGTGTCTTCTATGAGATCACTCCATCCGGAAGTTGAGAGTTGAGGGTCCATGGATGAGAGAGACACTACTGAGACATGACACAGTGTGTGTTGTAAGAGTGGCGGTGGGGTGGCAGAAAGGATGCCCAGGGACTCATCTAGACTTGGGTGCTCTGAAAAGGATTGACAGAGCAGGGGGAGGAGGTGAAGTTGAAGGGTGTGTGGGAGCTGGCCAGGCGGAAGGCAGCGCATGCACAGTGGCTCTGTGGTTATTAGCCTGACTTGGGGGAGGTGGTGGATGGTGGATGGTGGCTTCATCCAAGCCAAGGAGGCAGAAAGAAGCCTAACCATGAAGGCTCTCAGTGTTCTGTGGAATTCGAGTTTCCCTGAGTGTGTTAGGAAGACACTGAATGACTTGGTGGCATAGACTTGATTTTCAGGGTCTTCCCACTACAGTGGCTTTAGAAAATGAGTTTGGGTGAAGCAAGGAGCCCATTTAGCCAGGTCAGAGTTAATGAAAGGGGACCCCTCCAAGGACATCAGCCTGCACCGGCACATGTGTTTACCTGTGCCCTGGGAAGGCTTAGGTAACCTCTCTTTGGAGAAACAGTGTTACTGGACCACTCAGCAGGGGCACTTTCCATCTGAGAAGAATTAGTTCCACTCTGGAGTCCAGGGCCCAAGGGAGGCAGGTGGCCAGCTTGATGATGTCAGGACTGATAGCCTGGAGCCTTGTCACTCGGTGTTAACAACATCCAGGAAAGCTGGACCCATCGACCACACACTGCCCAGGCAATGGGCCACTTGATTTGGGCAAAGGGCCACGTGTAAGGAACACCCAATATCCGTGGAGCAGGTCTGCCAGGCTCAGGATATTTCTGTTGATAGCAGGAGGAAGTACAGAACAGGGATGTGTAAGCAGAACAAGTGTTAGCCCTGCTAATGGGTGCCACCTGGTGACCTTTTGGTGATAATGGTGTCAGACACATGATACAGACCTGCCACGGCAGGAAACACCCCGTGTTTACAGAGTCATTCTCTCAGCAGGGGTTCAAAGTGCAAATTGCTTGTGTTAACATGGCGATCCTCAGAGCCTCTCAGGAAGGTATGTGTGTGTGTGTGGAGGGGTTAGCAGGGGTGTTATTGCTGGAACACCAGAGAGCACATCACCTTGTTTTCAGCAGCAGCAGTAGCAAGATCTTCATCGCCACCCTGTGTATTTCTTGGAGTCATCTATGATCCAGGCTGTGCTAACTACTTCCTAGCTAAGGCCCTGTGTGATCTGAATCCTTCCTGCCACCTTCTCCTCCACTTCCTTTCTCACTCTTGTCCAGTTGCAGTGATGTCCTTGAAGCTCTTGGCTCTGTTCACAACTTCACTCAACCTTTTTCGTCTCTGATACTGCTGTCTTGGTGAGGTTTACCCTGACCATACTATTTGACACCAGAATTTTTCTTTCTCTTTTGCCCACTCCTGATTTCTACTACTTTGTTCTACTTCTAGCCAAGAGAACATATTTTGTTTTTCCAACTTAGCTTTATTTGAACGTGTGTGTGAGAAAAAGATTACTTTTCTACCTGCTGGTTCATTCACAAATGCCTGTGATAGTGGGGATGAGGCAAGGCCAAAGGCAGGCATTAGGAGCTCCGTCAACCCAGTGGCCATCACCCACTGCCTGCCACAGTGCATTTGGACGGGAAGTTGAGTCAGAAGCAGAGGGCCTGGGGCTTGAGCCAGGCACTCAGATATGAATCGCAGTTGTCCCCAGTGGTGTTTTACCCACTGCACCAAACACCAGCCCGAGCCCTTACCATGAAACACTCAAAAGAATGTACTTTTTACTTAATATCCATTGTCTGCCTCCCCTACTGGAAGAGAAGCCTTGAGAAACAAGACCAGGATACAAGACCAGAAAGATCTTGGTCTTGTATCCTGTGGCGTTCCTCAGTGCCTAGCACAGGGCCTGGCAGAATTGGAAATCCTGAAGGACAAATGAGATTCCAAGGTATCAGGAAACAAGCCAGGACTCCAGAGGGAGATTACCTTGTCCTGAGGAGGTCTGTGGGGGTTACTGAAATTAGTCTTGCCTCTGTGTTTTCTCCCACTGGATTTTAGAATTTTCTGTGAAGGAATCCAGAACACTTACTCCCACTTTTCCTATCTGTGAGCCCTAGAGGAGTTCTATTGTTTCTCCTGCCCAGAATTTCCTCCTTCATCTTGAAGAAGCCTTCTGATTTTTCCCAGAGGTCATACTGCCTTGTGGAGGAAGACCTCCCATCTATTCCAGATCTCATGTGAGAGTTGAGTTGTACAAAGTGTGCTATGCCTTCCTTAGTACAGTGATTGACTGAGGACTGGGCGGGAGACCAATGGGTCCAGCGAGAGTCAACCCCAGGACTCTTGCTCCAGCCCAAGTCCTCCTTCTAGGTTTCCAAGCTGGCAGAATGGGAGTCTGGAGCTCCTGCTGGCATCAGTGGGAACCACAGAAGGAGAACTTGTTTGGGAAGGAGGTCAACAAGGCAGGGAACACACTGGGATCTGGGAAGAGGCTGCCAGTAGCATCATTTGAGGCACTGAGTCCATCCAGGTCCAAAACGAGAGCCTCTTGTGTGTATGTAAAGTTACAGAAGCTGATAAATGCTCTCGTGCTCAAGTAGGTTTCAATTTGATTTCTGCCACTTAAAAGATTTTTAATACTCATGAATTTGGGTACTGAATGGTTTATCTGTCATCACAATCATAAGAGGAAAAGGAGTGGAGTGATTTCAGACCCTCCATAAACAGAAACGATTATGTATGCCAGGTCACTTGGCATCCCCCTATATGAACCTATTACTTTATTTTAAATAGGAGGTTGAGCTGAAGGTTTACTTCTTTTCTATTGTTTTCCTTTCTCTTCTCTTCTACTCTCTTCTCTCCTCTCTCCCTCCCTCCTTTCCTTCCTTCCTTTTTTTTTTCTTCAAACCTGGGATCCCTATCAACAGAAGTGAGAAAAAAGTGTGTCTTGGGGCCTCTTTTCTTTCCTGACACCTGCTGCTCCCCTGCTGTGTGATAAAGGCAGGCTCTGGTGTTTTCCAGTGGAGTGTCATTTGGCCTTCCTTTCATTTGCATCAACATCAGCCCTCTAAGCATGTCCTTCTCATTCTATTCCCAGAGCCTTAGTGTGGATGGACTAACACATGCTAACATGTGCATGGCCAACAACTCAATGGTTTCAGTTGGATATCTGGACAGCATTTTGATTCAAAGATGGGAATCGCAGGTCCTGCTTAAGCCCACTGGGGGAACAGTTTGAAGTGTAAGAGATTCCTGGCATGGCTATATATTCATTGCACCCACTGCTTATGAGCTTAGGTTTTGGAGAGAATGGGTTCCCCCCACCCCAGGCCTGGAGTGCTGTTTAAAGTCAGCAGAGTAGAGGAGTAAGGCCCGTCGGCCTGGGTCTCCACATCTGTTGCTGCACTATCTCCCTATAGGGCTGGGCTTCCACATACTGCTGACCAGGAGCTGAGAATAGCCTGGCGCGACTCCCAGAGGTTGGCCTCCCCCGCTGGGGACCCAGAGGACAGGCTCTGGGGGCTCTGGGGGTAGCTGGGCCTCCATCTCGCACCTGATAAGTTGGAGCTGAGTTTAACAGAAGCCTGTCAGATGGGACACGTTCTCAGGAGCAAGATGCTCCTATCGGTCCCAAATGGAGGGTGATGGAGACTCTGGTGGAGTTAATGCATCGCTGGCCCGCTCCCAGGCCCGGCGGCCCATTCCTCTCAAATTCCTCAGTAATCAGCTAAATTAGCCCATTGATAGAGCAGCTCATCAAGGAGCAGCTCCGAGGAGGGGATGATGGACGGTCACCTTTGCAAGGAGCTCTGGACTGGGGGATAAATGGCCCATTTGCTCATGAGCTTGTGATTGAGTGTTTTCCTGAAGTCAATAATTTTTCCTTTCCTGCCTTTCCTCTTCAGTCCTGGACCAAAAGAGGCCCACAGCACATCACATCAGGTCTGCTTCCTTCCTGAGCTTGAGGGTGGGTTAACCCTTCGCTGCTGTCCAGGCACAGCATCCTCTGAGAGATGAGGTGTGAGTCCCTGCTTCGTAGCTATCCTGCAGGAGAAAAGGAATGGCTGTGACACAGGTGCCCGAGACTTCTTCTTGACCACATGACTTGACCCTCCAGCAGTTATGTGACTTACACCAGTGGTTCTCGCTGGGGATGGATTCAGTATTCTCTGGAGACTTGCAGGCTTCGTCTGTATGAATTATAGACTTTAGCCTGATTCTAGGAACTAAAATTGCCCATATCTGAGAGGATGTAAGGTGTCAGCTTCATGAATTAAACAGTTCCCACCATGAGTGGGCATTTTGTCCAGGGTTAAGCAACCAGTGGGGACCCCTGAGTGCTGGAGTAGGTCGTTTGAGTCCTGGCTTTGCTTTTCGATTACAGTGTTCTGCCAGTGTGTGCCTGTGGGAGGAAGTAGGTGAGGCTGTAGTGATTAGGTCCCTGTCCCAGAGAACTGGGTTGAGTTCTCAGAACTGGCCTGACTCAGCCCTGGCTATTGTGGACCAGCATGTGGGATGTGGGATGTGTGTGTGTGTGTGTGTGTGTGTGTGTGTGTGTGCCCTTCATATAAAATAAATTAGCCCCCACATCTTGTATGTTAGTGGCAGGTGTCACTCAGGCATACTGCAGAAAGTCAGACTGCATGGCTTGTGAGTGACGTGAACAAGTCCTCCTACCATCAGGTTCACTTTCAGGGAGGAGCACTGGACAGTTTGACAGGTGTGCCTGGAAAGCTGGTACATGTTACACCCCCACACCCCAACAGATTTTTTTGAGTGTCCAGTTTGTGCCTGGCCAAATGCAAGTGCTCTCTATGTGTTCTGTCTCTTCACCCCCACAGCACGTGGTATTCATAATGGCACCTGAGTTCTCCTCTCCCCTGATTGTTCAAGCTGACACTGTTGGGGTTCAGGGGCGTTAGGACAACCTGAGGTGACTCAGTTGTGAGCTTGTGCTTCTTTTACCAGTGCCTGTAACCTTTGTCATCACTACAGACACATTACATGTGCACAATTCTCTGTCACCAATTAAAATCTTATTATCCCTCTCTATTGCTTGCCTTTTTGTCTTAATGATGCATCACAAACACCCTTCCTTGATAGTGCCTCTTGCTCTCATTTATTATTTTAACAGCTGCAGAGATTCCATTATAGGCACGAACATAATGTATTTTACCAGTTGCTCACTGATGGACATTTAGGTAGCTTGGTCCATTTGCAACCTCCCACCCCCTCCATACCTCCTGGGCCCCAGAAGGGCTGGGTCTCCTCCAGCTCCCAGGCTGGGAAGAGGAGGATCCAGTGCCATGTCTCCATCAATCTGAGCAGTGCAGTCTTTAAAAATACATAACCCCAAAAAATAAGGCTCCATTAAACAAACTTATAAAATATGCATGGGTTGCTTACCCTGCCCCTGCCCGAGAATACACAGGTCAGCTCCTCAGAATGTCAGAAAAAAGGAGCAGCTGAGATCGTCCTTGATAGATTTACGAGAAGGGGGTCACCCTGTCAGGTGCAGGGTCTGTGCAGCCAGTTAAACTGTGAACTTCAAATGGAAAGGACTCCAGTAATTTGTTAAATTGTGAAAGATGTCTACATGTGGCTCCAGTGTGTGTGTGTGTGTGTGTGTGTGTGTGTGTGTGTATGTGTGTGTGTATGTTTGTTAAGGTATGTTTGCATTAAATCTCATAGTGTATGTGTTAAGGTATGTTTGCATTAAATCTCATAGTTAGCCAAAATTTGCTCAGAGTCTTAGTGAACTGATGAGGCCTCAGTAGAGAGGCAGGATGGCTTTGTGGTGAAGGTGACAGTCAGGAAGACAGGTTACTTAGCTTGGAGCCATTTTGTCTGCTTCTTATATTCTTGGGAGAGTCGCCTACCCACTCTGTCTTGTTTTTTTTTTTTTTTTTTCATCTGAAAGACAAGAATAGCAATCCCCACTTCATGGATTTTTATGGGGATTAAATTAGTTCAAACAGATGATACAGCAGGTGCCCAGCATGTGTATCAGATGTGGATTAGCTGTTAATATTAGACATGTACACATTATTTTAAACCTTTTAGAAAGTCACAGTTAATGCATGGTCCCCGTGAAAGCAGCGTTGTTCAGAAAGAGTAACAACTAATCCTCATGCTGCTTCCAGCCACCTTCAATTTCTCCATCCTGGGAGCAACTGCAAGCACTTTGAGGAATTTTTCTCTGTGGATATACACTGTGTGTCCTGCACACACACTCATACGTTCACTGTGGATGCGTGATCCAGTGACACAGACAGTCCACCTTACAGACACTTTGATGATATAATTTTTCTTTTTGTATTAAAAATGTATTGAAAGAAAGAGAGGAGAGAGGAGAGAGAGAGAGAATCTCCTCTTCTGGTTCACTTGCCAAATGCCTGCAGCAACCAGGGCTGGGCTGAGCCAAAGACCTGGGACACGAGTCCAGAACTCAGTCCAAGTCTCACAGGTGGGCGGCAGGGAGCCATCACCTACTGCTTGCCAAGGGCATTTGCAGGGAACTGTTTTGGAAGCGGAGCAGTCAGAATTTGAACTGGCCATTTCAGTGTGCAGTTCAAGTGTTCCAAGCAGAAATTTAGCCACTGCACCACACCCCCTGTACTGCTTTATAAATTGATTATTTAATCAGCATACTCTGCTAGTTTGCAAAGGTTGCTCTGAGAAAGGGGTGATGCCATGCATAGTAGGTGCCTATGGTGCCATCATCCCATATGGGTGCCAATTTGAGTCCTGGCTGTTTCACTTCTGATCCAGCTCCCTGCTTAATGTGCCTGGGAAAGCACCAGAACATGGTTCAAGTCTTTGGGCCCCTGTACCCACTTGGGAGATCTGGAGGAGGCTCTCTGGCCATTGCGGCCTTTTGGGAAGTGAATCAATGAATGGAAGATCTCTCATTCTCCTTGTAAGAAGAAGGTCTCTCCTCCCTGTAAGTCTGCCGTGTGGTGTGTGTGTGTGTGTGTGTGTGTGTGTGTGTGTGTGTGTGTGTGTGTATCTATCTATCTATCTATCTATCTATCTATCTATCTATCTATCTATCTATCTATCTTTGGGACCAAAAAATTTAGGCATGGCCTAAATAGCAATGAGTCCTCTTCCTGTGATTATGGAGGCTCCAGGTCCAAGCGACATGTTTCATTTGAGGCCTGTCTCCCTGGGTTGCACATGGCTGCCTCCTCCTAGAAGTCTTTGCTCTGTACTTTTCAGTGTGGACAGCAGGAATCCAACCACCCATCACCTGCTGCCTCCCAGAGAGGACATCGGCAGGAGGCAGGTGGCAGGTGGTAGGAGCAGAGCCAGGTCTCAGACCCAGGCACGCCGATACGGGATGCAGATATCCATGAAAGGGTTATCCCCACTGTGCCGGAGGCCAGCTCCACCTCCTCTCCATTGTCACGGCGTGTGCCATCCACAGCAAGGACAGCCACAGCGGTGAGGCTGCTAAAAAATGATAATATCATGGTTTTCATTTTTTTTTGTTACTCTAGCTTAAAGTGTGTTTGGCATTTTCTTATGATGATATTTTTAAAAAAATGAACAGAAAACAGAATTAGAAGATAAGCTTATTTTGGTGCAAAAAAACCCCTTTGAAATCCCCAATACTTTTTTTAAAATGACATCTAATTTTCAGGAGCTTTTGGAAGTTTTTTTGTATATACAATTTCAATTGTTTTTGCATGAAACTGATTTTTAATTGAATTTTCCATGAACTTTTGAAGTATCCTCAGAATGTTTTTGAAGATTTTTTTCTTTAATTTGAAAGAGTCACAGAGAGAAGGACACGCATACACACACACACATAGACACATACACAGATACACACACGCACACACATGCACGCACAACCACAGAGATCTTCCATTTACTGGCTCACTCTTCAGTTGTCCACAATGGCCAAAAACTGAGCCGAACAGGAGCTAGGAGCTGCTTCTGGGTCTCCCAAATGGGTATAGGAGCCCAAGAACTTGATCCACCCTCCACTGCTCTCCCAGACCATAAGCAGGGAGCTGGATCATGATTGAAGCAGCTGGGACATGAACTGTTGCCCTTATGGCATATCAGCACCGTAGGCAGAGGCTTAGCCTACTATACCACTGCACTGGCCTCAGAAGTACCCTCAGATTTTAATTACTTATATGTATTTATTTCTGTTCTGATTGGCCTATTCGTGCCCTTGATTCATTTTTTTCTATGATATGTCTTTTATTTTTCTTAGCCATTAGTAAGTATGCTTTATGCAGGAAAAGAAAGAACAAATTTTTTTCTAATTAAAACGTTGGCTTTCTGGAGGATGCACATGTTGGAACATAGATTTTTTTCACATGCTCAAGAAGTTTTCTATTTTTAATTGTTTTCCATCCTGGTGGTTATTCCACTAGCTCTTTGCCTCTTAATTATGGATAACTTGCTTAGTTTTTTTTTTTTTTTCCTGAGTACCTTCCTTGAAACCTTGTCTGTGTCTTTGTTTGGGATTTTTAAAAATCTCCATTCTTGATTTATCCTTTTCTCTTTGTTAATAAGTCTTTGTATGTAGTTTTGCTATGCTTTTTTAACTTCCTGAGTTGGTACGCAGCACACTTATTTAGTATCTTTTCAACTATAATAATAGCATAATGTAAAATATTTCATTATAATAATACAACTTTTGCTTCTGATTATAGCTTTGGGCCCTCCCCATGAGATTTTCAAAATATGCAGTATTCTCATTATTGTTATTTTCTTTGTTGTAATTACTGGTTTCGATTTCCCCCTTGTCTTGAGTTATTTGGGAGAGTGCCTCTGTGTTTCTAAGCGATCAAAGTTTTTAAAAGCATGTTTAAAGCAGTGACTTCTGGTATCACTGCCTCATGGTCAGAAAAGTTCATTTTCAGCGGCTGCTGGCCCTTTGACGTCCTGCCTTCCGGTGCCGCGCTGTCTGCAACTGACGGCGTCTCTGCTCTTCTAGAGGCCGGTCAGGGATGGGGCGGACACAGTCCACACCCCGAAGGGTTTCTCTGTGAGACCCTACATGGATTACAAGGCTGGCTCTCAAGACATCACAGTTAGACGGGCAGCTTCAGTGCCCGCTTGGTGCCCTCACCCCGGCTTGCCTTACCATTCTGGGGGGAGATTTCTTTATTTTCTTGAAAGGGAGAGAAACTGAAAGTGAGAAGGAGATAGTCCATCCTCTGGTTCACTTTTCCAACGGTCGCAGTGGCCAGGCAGAAGCAGGAGGCTGGGACTCCATTCACCCGGATGGCAGGAACCCAAGCACTGGGACCATCTTCTGCTGCCTTCTAATGGGCATGGGCAGGGAGTCAGACCGGAAGTGGAGCACTCAGAACTTGACCCAGTGCTCCTGTTTGGAATGCCAGGGTCAAAAGGAGTGGCACCGCACTACCTCATAACACTGGTCCGTCTACCCCTTAGCATTTTTGAGCTAGAAGGTTGCCTGGTGTTAACAGAAGTTAGAATTTTCCACTGTTAGGTATCTGCAGTCTGAATAATAACAGAAGTCCTTAAAAGTAGATGGAGAATACATATTATTAAAAAACTGTTCATAAATGAAAACATTTTTTCATGCACTCAGATAAACCTCTCTTCTCATTCTGTTTTTCATGGTCTTTTCTTTCACTTCTAAAAAAATACTTATTTTTATTTGAAAGGCAGGTTAAAAGAAAGAGAAGGACAGAGGGAGAGAGAGAGAAAGAGATCATTCGTCTGCTGGTTCAATCCTCAGACGGCTGCAAAGGCCGGAGTAGGGCTGGTCTGAAGCCAGCAGCCTGGAGCTTTCTCTGGGTCTCCCACGTGGGTGACCAGGGTCCAAACGCTTGGGCCATCTTTTGCTGTTTTCCCATTGGCACACTGGCAGGGATCCGGACTCGAAGTGAATTAGCTGGACTCGAACCTTGCCCATATGAAATGCCCACCAGCACCACAAGCTTAACCCACTATGCCATGGTGCCAGCCCCCTCCAGGAACTTTTCAAGCATTCCCCTCATGGAACATAGTGTTCCCTCTCTCCAGGGTTGCAGTAGCCCTGACTGCTCCCATTCCTTCATCCATAGAAGAGTCCCAGAGCAGAGGTTTCGGGGGAGAGAAGGTAGCCCCTGACTCGTGCTGGCCCCCCCCCCCCGCCCCCAAGAAGGGCCATTTGTTGCAGTTGAGTTTGAAGGAGCGCTGGGGCCAGTTGCTGAAACTCTTCATTCACTCAGTGGAAATGCAAGCTGTTGAGCCATGGATTTTCATTTGAAGGCAAAAAGTGTTACGCGTTACAGTCACTTAAAACAAGCGCAAGGGAGATGTATTTATTTCCATATGGATTATGTTAAGGAGTGTGTGTATGTATGCATGTGCAAGTGTGCACACATGCAGAAGAAAGAGAAATGGCCCTATTATAGGAAACCTCATTAAATGGGCCTGCAACCGGTTAGTCCATTTGCAGACTATACATCTTAATCTCCTCACATAGCCTACTAACCTGGGACGAGAGAGAATCTATGGTCATTGAAACCCTGGCTTCCTTCCAAGCCCTGGATCAAGCAGACCTGCCTCTCCCCACTGGCTATCCCTCATTAGCACCATATATTAACCCAGGGAAACTGTTCTCCCAACGGACTGCAGGAAATGGGAGAGCATAGAGACCACTTCAGACTTGAGGAGACCCAAGTCCTTTGCCTGAATGCCATTCATTTGCTGGCAGGTGCGCCTGTGGCTTGGGCCCCTGAAATGAGGGCAGGGAAACCAGGAGCAGGTGATGGCTCAAAGCAGTGCTGATAGGGCAGGCAGCCATTCACCTGCTGCTGGCTGGTTCCCATCTGCTTTAACAACTTCCAACAGGCCTCATTATTTGGAGAAAGTGGAGACCTTGGGACAAAAGTCCACGTTCTGGCTTTGTAGACACCACCAGGCCCTGGGAGACCCTTCCTAAGTTCCTACATTGCGAAGAGGGGAATGTGCAGGCCTGAGCCACCAGTGTGTGTGTGTGTGTGAGAGAGAGAGAGAGAGAGAGAGAGAGAGAGAGAGAGATGGTTTGTGTGTGTGTGAGAGCAAGCATGTGAGAGACAGGGATGTGAAGTGTGTGTGTGTAGGGGAGATGAACATAGCAATTCCAATTACCTTCTAGGCCTATAAGGGTTAAGGAGGGAAGGAAGAAAGGGACCTTTGAAAGTTTATTTCATGACGTATGTCAGGCTTTAGGCTGGCACTTTCAAACAGGTGCTCAGAAAGTTATTCATTTCCCTTCCCTTCCCTTTCCTGCAGCACCCCACTCCCCCTTCTTGTTTGGTCCCCTTCCCTGGTCCGTGCAATGCATTCCATCCTTGGTTGCTGAGCCCCTTGGTCCCAGGGGTGGTGTGTGCACCTGCACCACTGGTGCTGTTGGACGCTCAGTGGAAATGCAGAGTCTCCGGCCCTGGCCTGGGTGCGCTGAATCAGATCCTCTGTGTTTGAATAAGATCCTCAAGTTGGTTGTGTACATGCAAAGGCCCAAGCGCCTGCCCAGCTGACCCTTCTCTGCATGTGCAGCTGTGTTTGTAATGTCCAGGACACTCTCCCCTGGACTGGCCTCTGTTGTGGGTTTCCCTGTGAATAAAAGGAGGCAAGAGATGTGCTGACCCTAAAGACACAGACGCAGTTGGAACCGTGTTCTGAGCACAGTGGTTCCTGTCAGTGCCCTGTTCATTTTTTTCTGGAGGGAGCTCATCTTTCCTGCACATCTCACAAAGAGGGCTTAAACTCACCAACAGGAGCCAAGACAGCTGCCCAAGAAATGGCCAGTGACTTTCTGCAGAGCCCAAGATGATTCAACTTGGAAATGAACAGGAGTCTCTGTGATTATTTGAGGCCGAGAGTCCTACATCCAGATGATTTCTGGAAAGTCTGGTTTTCCCACTTAAAAGCGAGCCATTTGACAGAACAAAGCGTGCATTCTATTTCATTTTGTCTGCCTCCTTATCCCCTTCCCCAGAGGGATTTGCAGTGTGTATACACTTATTTATTGCCTTGACCTGGATTTTCCTGTATCAGAGCAGGAAGGTGTCGTGGAGATAATCACTGATAATAAATACCTTGCAAACATGTCCCTGTTACCCTTGTCTGTGTCTAAGGCAGACATCACTAATCAATTACTGACATCAGGTCTGGATACAGCTCTACAGACTATCACCAGGTGGTCAGAATTGATTAGATATGAGTGGGCACAGCTGATCTCAGTCCAGATGTCTTGGGTTGGTCTCAGTCCAGATGCCCTGGGTGACTAAGATACTGTCTGGTGAGAATTTTACAGAGTAACTTAGCTGAATACAGCTGCAAACTAAACATTGGCAATGGTGGGGGACTTGCAGGTGACTAATTACTTTGTTGCTTTTGAGAGAGCAAACATTGCTTGGATGTGAAATTACAAGACAGAGATGATCCTTACATAAATCAATGATTTTAAGCAGAGATGGAATATTGAAATCTTATTTTTTTACTGTCGTTTTATTCCAGCATCCATTTTGATAATTTTCTCTGTGGGAAAAATCCCTCTCTTAGATATGATGGTTCAGGTAGGAGAGATTGCAGCTGCTAATGGTTGGCTAGCAGTTGGCTAATCAGAGCACTCCATCCTTGTGGGTCTAATGATTGGTTCAACAGTGAGTACACAACCAATCAGAATACCCCATTTAGCTGTATGCAAACATATAGCCAATTAAAGCACTACAACCATCTGATGTTAGTGATTGGTTTAGAGCAGGGCATGTGACCCAAGCCAGCTGTGTTAGACTTGGGTTTTGTCGAGATTTAAAGGTAGATAAGAATAAATTCTTTGGGTGCTGGTGATGTGGTTTAGGGCATTAATCCACCCTCTGTGACATCAGTATTCTACATGGGCTAACGCTCATGTCCCAGCTTCTCCACTTTTAATATAGCTCCCTGCTAATAGCTTGAGAAAGCAGTGGAAGCTGGCCAAGTGGCAGGTCGTCTTCACGGTGGAGCTTCTGGCTTTGGCTGCAAGGTCTTTTAGCCTTTTGGGGAATGAAAAAGTAGATGAAACATCTCTGTGTGTGTGTGTGTGTGTGTGTGTGTGTGTGTGTATGTGTGTGTGTGTGTCTTTGCTTGTTTCTCTGTAATTCTGCCTTTCAAATGAATCAGCCAATAGATTTGCTTTTAAAAAGGAAGCTCTTTGGACTTGGTGGCGTTTATTTTTTCCTTTTTCTTTTCTGCTTCCTGGGAACCTGAAACAGAAGGTAGGGGTGCTCTTTCCGGCTGTCTCTGTCTCTCATGAACAGTTTTTAAACACGACTGTCAAGTCATGACTGCTAGCCCGGCGGCTCACTGAGAAGTAGAAGACGGAGCGGAGCACTTATATGTCAGAAACCTGAAACGTGTGAGCCCCTTTCAACTCAGCAGCTTGCTCCTAAGAATTATTATTGCAAATAAAGAGCAGCAAAAACAGGACAGGAAGGCAAAGATATAACAAGGTTTTCATTGCTGCATTGTTTATAATATTGAAATTTGAAAGCAGCCTTAATATCTATTACTGGGACTGAAATAAATACAATGGAATGAGTACGCAGTTAATAATAATAGGCCCGATCCTATAGCCTAGTGGCTAAAATTCTTGCCTTGCATGCACTGGGATCCCATATGGATGCTGGTTTGTGTCCCGGCTGCTCCACTTCTCACTCAGCAACCTCCTTGTGGCCTGGGAAAACAGTCAAGGATGGCCCAAGGCCTTGGGACCCTGCACACATGTGGGAGACCCTGAAGAGACTCCTGACTCTTGGGCTTTGGGTCAGCTCAGCTCCAGCTGTTGCAGCCACTTAGGGAGTGAACCAGCAAATGGAAGATCTTTCTCTCTAGTTCTTCTTCTCTTTGTAAATCTGACTTTCCAAGGAAAATAATCTTCTTAAAAAGCTAATGAGAATAATGAGATTGTTATATTTATATTACTGTAGAGACTTGCTTGTATTCCAGTGAAAAATGTAAGTAACAAAATACTGTGTGTGGTATAATCTTAATTATCCTAAAGAGATATGTGATTGAGTGATTAAATGCTCGAGTTCATGGGTCAGATGCCAACTACTCTTCTTATCCAGTTGTCTGTTAATGTTCACCCTGGGAGGCAGCAGTAATGACTCGAGTCCTTGGGTCTCTGCCAGTCACATGGGGGACCTGGATGGAGTTCTTGGCTCCTGACTTTGGCCTGGCACAGCTCTGGCTTTGTGGGCATTTGAGAAATGAACCAGTGGATGGTAGCTCTCTCTCCATCTAGCTCTCTCTCTCTCTCTCTCCACCTGCTTCTCTCTCTCTCTCTCTCTCTCCCAGTCTCTCTGCTTTTCAAATAAAATGAAAATAAATGAACAAAAAATGTAAGATGTGTTTAGAAGGTTGGAAGAACATATTATACTGGTAACTAGAGTATGGAGGTAAGGAGATATTTGTGTTCTCTCTATACCTGAATTTTCAGTCATATACTGTTTGGAAAAAGTGAAGATATGCATTTTTTTTTTGAGAAACATTGGCACAGAGTACTGCTGGGAACAAATGACGTCAGCCTCTGCCTCTGTTCTCCTGGCCCAGTGGGGCTTTCCATGTCTGCCTCCCCACGTATCAAGTCCCTTATCTGTTTCTGTCAGTTGCAGGAGAGCAGGGAGTCAAGCCAGAGGTAGGTGCGAGCCTGTAAGAGAAGCTCAGAATGGCAGGTGCTTTCTGCTGACCATGAACTCAGAGCAAAGGGTAAGGTGTGAGTCTCTGCTGGACCATCTCCAGGCCGGAAGCGTCTGGCGCACTGGGGTGAGGCTCATGGGAGCAAAGACTATTGATCCTGGGACATCCCTGATGAAGCCCTCTTTGGGGACTCGGGAGTGAGAATGGGGAAGGATGGGGCATCCCAGAGGGAGTGTGCAGAGGCCTTCTCATGAGACTGAATCCTTGCATTTGTGGCCCAATGGGACCTGATGAATGGGTACTACGGGGGGGAAAGTTGATCTGAAAGGGGGGAAGTGTAGAAGCTGTCAGCCACAGCTGCAGCCACAGGGCAGGAGAGGGTACTGGGAGGGCACTGTGGGGCTGAGCTCCCCCTGGGTACTTGGGAGAAGCCATACCATCTCTCTCAGCCTCAGGTGCTTTACCTGCCTAGTGTGGCCCCAGAATGTGGCTGGAGTGATGTAGGTTGCATCCCACAAGTAAAGTGGCTGGAACCTGGCAGGGGGAAGCACCCCCAGACACTTACCATGGCCAGCAGCCCTGTGATCTCCACGGCTATTCTCCCATGGTCCCAGTTCATGTGTGTCTCCTGCCTTGTTCATGATTTGCACATATCTGGTCTTGGGCAGGCATTTCATTGTTTTTCACATAAATGTTTTTCAGCATATATGTGCTTTGGAGCATTCCTAGAAAATGGAACTAAACAATGAATTTATTCTGATGTAAAAAATGTTTCAGAAAGGCTTGTGTATGAAAGGTCTTTAGAAAGTTAATGAAAAAAAACCCCATGCATGGATTTATTTTTTTAAAATATTTTTTAATTTTAAATTTTTTATATATTTTTTATTTGTTTTGGTAAAGACGAGAGGGTAATATTTATTTTTTGTGAAAACAGCAATTTCATTTCATTTTATGACAGAGTTTCATAGGCTCTGGGATTCCCTCAACCCCTCCCCATGCCCTCCCCCCCTTGGTGGATTCCTCCACCTTGTTGCAGTATTACAGTTCAAATCCAGTCATGATTCTTTCATTGCAAGCATATACCATGCATAGAGTTCAGAATCTTATTGTCCAGATAAATTCAACAGTTTCTTGGGGAGAACATCTCTGGTCTGAAAGCAGAGCTGGCAGAATATCACCCCGTCCAACGAAAAGCCACAACATAACATCAACAACAATTTACAACATTTTAGAGTTAATTGACATGGTGTTGAGGGACCAATATGTTAGAAAATGCAAGTTCTTAACTACATCCTGTGACTACTTCATTGAGGTTTCAATTTTAGTTTATACACAAACGGCTGCTATACACCTTAAAATGGCTATAGGGTACTATTCAGCTGTCTCATGTCTATTTTCATTTTTGTATTGAGCGGTTTATAGTGTTGAAGCATAACTTTTACTGAACTTGGCGGATTTTAGGATAGTCCAAACTGGCTTATAACTCTGACAAGGCAGATGTCAACAGCTGAGGCGCAGAACAGTTTTAGGAACAGTGTGCAGAGAAATCTTCATACGGTGTGGACCCTTCTCTGTATTCTCGATTTTCCTGGAGTCGTGTGTCCACTTGCCAGACTGTATCAGAGATCTTCCTTGCCTGGTACTAGGCTGAGTGGTGGGCACAAAACATGGCTCACAGCCCTCCTGGGGGAGACTGGCACTATAGGTGGCATTGAGGGTTCATGGTTAAAGACAAGATCTGGAGGGTGATCAGGAGTTGGCTGGAGAAGCTGAGGTTGGTCTGATGCAAGCCCCCAGAGAGAAGCACTTGTCCCAGTGTCCCCACTGGGCCCACAGTTCTTGCTGGGCTCTACCACCCTCATGCTGAGGGCATCATTCTGCTGTGTCATCGCTGTCACCTTCTTATGGTTCTTCCATCCCCAGCCTGGGAAGTGATCTCCTCAGGAGGGTACCGGAAGGTATCTGGTGCCTCCTACTCTCTGACGTTGCTGGTGACCCCAGCTCCTCTCCCTCTTTATCAGAGAAACAACTGACACCTGGAAATTCCCACTCTGGGTCCAAACTGTGGCCAGGAAGCTGAATGTCCTCCCCCAGTTTGCCACAGTGGCACGGAGGAGGAGGTCGGAGAGGCCATGCAGAGCCAATGGGGGATTTCCACCCTTCCTGTCCACACCTTGGGAAGGCTGGGCCCACAGTCAGGCTGCCGGTGCCAACAGAGTCGGTGTGGCTCGAGAGCGCAGCTCACAGGGTTGCCATGTGTCTGCATACTGGTGTCCACAGCTGGTGCCTGCAGACATGGGCTTCAGCTAAAGCACAGACCTCAGTTTCTGCCTCTGTGACGTGGGTGTGCAAGCAGGGAGTGCCTGTGGGGACTGCCAGGAAAGGAGCCGAAACAGGTACCAGAGTAGCAGCTCTCCTTTCTGTCACCTAAGCCATGGCATCTCCATGGTGGTTGAATGTGGCTGCAGGCCCCATGGCATGGGACAGAGTCCTCCACCCTGTACCCCCGCTGTTCTGTCCTCACTCCTCCCTGTGCCTCTGCTGGCGCCAAGAACTCCAACCTTTCCTCTCCTAAACTTCAGATTCTACTCATCCTTAGGTCCAGCTTCAATCATACCACCTCCCTGAAGCCTCTCTGCATGTTTATTTGTTTCTCCAAATATTTGCATGTCTACTGTTTTAAGGTTTCAGTTCCATATGTCTTCTCCACTTGATCCTTGAGGGAAGAGAGGTTGGTCTGTCCTAATTCCTTCAAAATGGCTGCCATAGCTCCAGACCTTATATCCTGTCAGCTTCATAGCCAAACACCTGATTCAGGTTAGATTCTATATACATATCGTGATACCCAGGGAGGGGTGGTATGGTTAGCTTGGACCAGGTATTGGCAGACTTTTTCTAAGAGGGCCAGATAATAACTATTTTATCATTAGAACTATATGATCCCTTGATACTGTTCACCTCTGTTGTTAGAGTATAAGAAAAGTCTTAGAAAAAAGTGTAAATACATCAGCACGGCCATGTCTGAACAGAATCTTCCTTACAATGCAGTTGACTAACCCTTGAGCTGCAGTTTGCTGGCTCCTGATGTAGCCCAATTAAAGAGTCTCATCATGCAGCAAGAGTGGGGTTTCCAGCTCTTCCGCCGGCAGCTGGGGAGCGCCCGTGAGGAGGGTCATGGTGCTGCTGTACCTTGAGAAAAGGTAGAGTTTGGTGGACAGCGCAAAGCAACTTATTAACTGTGAAGATCATTGTCACATAAAGCCCTCAAGCCAGCAGTCTGTCTCCCTTTGAATGACGAGGAGAGTCAGGGTTGTCTGCCTAGAGAACCACTCAGCTCACAAGGTGATTTCGGGAGGATGCATGAAATGACGAGGAGGGGGTTGCGGAAATATTTATGTCTTTCCAAAGATTTTCAAGTTTATGATTTCAGTCTCGTATGAAGTGAGAGGATCAAACACAGAATTATCCTCAATTTATACACAAGGATGCTTCCCTTCTAGGTGTGACGTGGGGGATCTGCAGACACAGTGTATTCTAAACGCTGCCCACCTGCTGCTCTTTCCACCCCATTCTCGTGGCAGACATTAGCACCCTCCAGACAGACATTAGTAACCCACCACTGGACTGTGCCACTACAGTGCACTGCACCACTGAATCTGGATGGCACCTCAGAATCCTGCCATCACACAGCTGCCACTCCTGATCACGTAGAGTTGGCACATGAGGGGGCATCCATGTGGTGTTTCGATTTGACCATGTGATATAGGTGTAATTACCAGGCTGCTTAAAGCTGCCACTTGCAGCTGTTATTTGCTGAATTCTTACTGTCTTCCGGGAGCCGTGGTTGTCTCCTCTTTTTCTGAGAATTCTAGGTAGGCATCGTAGGTGCCCCGGCGCCCCATTTCACATCTCCTCCAGACAGCTCTGACTTCAGCCTCAACAGTGGTGGCTGGACCCCAGGGAACTGAGACCTACTTTATGACCACAGTAGCCAGGGCTTGCTCCTCGTATTTCTGTATCTTTTCAGAGCCGTCTCTTGTGCCCCAGGAATCTTCTGAATGGCACCAGAGCTTGATGTAAAAGTGGGGGGGACTTAAGCAATGGATGACAGGGGCTTGCACGCAGAGTAAACACTCTGGCTTCCTATCCTCCAGGGCTGTAGTCCTGGGATTCTGAACCCTTCTCACAAGGTCCCTGTCAAATTAAGACCCGATTGTGGCATTGACCTTGGTGACACAGTCATAAAAACAGCTTTTCTTCCCATGCCTTTCCTTCTTTGTAAATTACCCCCACATGGGTTCATCACTAGGCTTCTGCTTGCAGAAGAACAACTGAGGGCCCCAGGGAGGGCATGAAGGGCCTCTCGTTTTTCCTATTAGAAACCCAACTCTCAGTCCAGGTCACACACCTGACCTTTCTGAGTCTGAAGTTCATACTCAAGGCCGACAGGCAGTCCTGCTCTGGCCACAGGCTGTCAGATCACAGGCAAGCACCAAGCGGCAGTGCCTGTTAGACTATGCGCGATGGGGGGAGCTGATTGGATCTGACACAGAGGAAGAGGCTCAGCTTTCTTGCCTTCACGTGGCCTCATTTTCAGCCATCCTGTTCAGGAGTACTCACGCTCAGGTGAGGAAACACAGCCAGTGTTTTGGAGTTTCTTGGTAATGAAAGGTTTCTGCTAAAATTAAATCTCATGAGAAGATTATGGCAAAGAGCAGCTTTATCAAGCCTTGCAAAGTGGAACTAGTTAGCAGGCATCCCTTTGTCTTCTGTCAGTTTCAACCCAGGCTGATCCACAGAAGAGGAAGGATATGGCAAAGTGATGCTGTCTACGACATCATGGAGGGTTCCTGGCTAGTTAGCTCCTAGTGGAGACCTCCTCAGGGAAGCCAGTGCGACTGAGTCCCCTTCCAGTGGTCACTAGGTGCCCAGGTGCCAACTGTTTCTTTTTTTAAGATTTATTTTCTCTTATTGGAAAGGCAGATTTATAGAGAAAGAGACAGAAAGATCTCCTGTTCCCTGATTCACTCCCTAAGTGGAGTGAGCTGATATGAAACCAGGAGCCAGGAGCTTCCTCCAGGTCTCCCAAGGTACAAGGTCCCAAGGCTTTGGGCTGTCTTCAGTTGCTTTCCCAGGCCACAAGCAGGGAGCTGAATGGGAAGTTGGGCCAGTGGGACACAAACTGGCGTCCATATGGGATCCTGGGTGTACAAGGCAAGGACTTTAGCTACTATGCTATTGCATTGGACTCTGGTGCTAACTCTTGGAGAGGATGAGGAACCACTTAGGGTTGTGGAGGTGGCTGTCATGGAAAAGCCATATTCTGAAGCTCTTTTCATTCTGATCTGGACAGACCCTGATGGGTGGCAATTGATGGGACTTGAATAAAAAATTCAGGGGCCCAGCACGATGGTTGAATGGCTAAATCCTTACGTACAAGCACCCGGGATCCCATATGGGTGCCGGTTTGTGTCCTGGCTGCTCCATGTCCCTTCCAGTTCTCTGCTTCTGACCTGTGAAAGCAATAGAGGATGGCCCAAAGCCTGGGAACCCTGCACCCACATGGGAGACCCACGAGAGGCTCCTGGTTCCTGGCTTCAGATTGGCTCAGTTCTGGCTTTTACAGCCTTTTGAGAAATGAACCAGCAGATGAAGATTTTTTTCTTTCTGTGTCTTCTTCTCTCTGTAAACCTGTCTCTCCAATAAAAATAAATAAATATTGGAAAAAGATGCAGTAGGAATGGGGCTTTCTCAAGCTGAGACGGAAGTTGTACATGGGGGATGGGCTTTTCCCCAAACCCACTTCTGTTCCCCTTTCCAGCTTGCTGTAAAAGGAAACAGCTGAAAGAGGGCAGACAAGTAAGCTCTGGCCATGCTTAGGTACCCTTGCTGTGCAGGCCATGGATATTCCTGCTACCGTGTCAGGGAGGTTGCCTTGTACATTAATGAGACTGATGAGGCTGCTTTAAGAAAAACACTTTGTGGTGTGATACTTGTACTCATGAATAGCCAAAGACATATCTAAATTTCTCTGGGATTTCTTCTAAACCCGTTCTCAAGACCAAAGACTGTGTCTTCCTCCCCAACCCCACTGGCTGCCCTGCTCAGTGCCCACCCCTGCTGACACTGGGGTCAGACACACCTGTGTCTGGAGTCGGAGACACTGATAGCTTACTGATTACCCATCAGGTGCCATGGTTCCTCCATTTTAAAGTGCAGTTCTGGTCCTGAACTCTAAGGACTTTTGTGCCAGTAAAATGTGATGATGCTCATTAAGCTTAGCAATCACTCACTGCAGGGTAATGGCTTGATGATTTCTGGCTGCTTTGGTTACTGCTATAATCATTGCTTGATTATTATTATTTTTTACTTCTCTTATCTTTCTGACAATGTGTACCTGTCTGATTCATCCTTTTAGCTCCGAAAGTCCGCAGGGTGCTTTCCATCAACAGGTACTGAGAACATATCTGTTTAATATAAGGAAAGATGATGACATAGACAGTAACATCTGACCACAAAACTCTGCTCTCTCTCCTTTTTTTCCGGGGGGTTGGTACAAGGAAGACTACGTTTCCCAGCATCCTTTGCAGCTGGAGCCATGCCACTGAGGTTGGTCTGCTGCATGTAGGTACATGTGGTGTGCATTCCCTCCAAGCAGGGCCATGAGGCCTCAGTGTGTCTTTTAGTTCAAGGGTCAGCAAGCAGTTTTTGGTAGTGCTTAAAAATATTTTTGGTTTTTTGGGCTGTGAGAGTTCTGACCCAGTTACTTTACCCTGTTACCACACTACCAATAATGACATATAAGTGAATAAACATGGCTGTGTTCCAATAAAACTTAACCTGTGCAATCAGAGGTAGGGAAAATCTGGCTTGTGGGCTGGGTAAGGCTCATGAAATCATTTGCCCTGGTCCTGTCAAGGCAAGCACAGACGGGGTGCAAAATTGAAGAAGCCTATAGCAGGCTAAGTTTTAATTTGACAATTTTGCATGATTAGTGAGCAATGCTATAAATGTCCAGATGGCCCTCGGCAGACAAGAGGTTCTCAACCTCTGACACAAAGAGACGGCTAGCGGGTTTGGCTGGTGAGGGTGTGATTTGCTGACCTCTGTTCTAGTCCCTGGATTTACCTTGGAGGTTTGCCTGGTCAATCGAATAGCATTGCCTGAGTGATTTATGGAGAAAGGAAACACACTTCTTGTCATTTCAGAGGCTGAGAAATCCAAGGGCAGTGGGCTGGCCTCTGCCAAGGGTCTTTATGCTGCACTGTCACATGCTGAGAAGGACGAGTGAGCCTGCACGAGATAGAGCAGGAGAGAGGGATCCGGACCAGACCCCAAACCCACTCATGTGATAACTAACCCATTCCCATGATAACAGCACCACTGCACTCATGAGGACAGAGCCTTGGGGTGCTGGTCACCCCTTCATACTGGTAAATGGTGATTACATTTCCACCTGAGTTTGGAAGGGACTGTCACACATGGCTGAGGTCATGTGCTACAGATGGAGGCAGTAAGAATACGAATCTCTGAGGGGCAGCAGGCCACAGAGTCCCTTCCCCTGGAGCGTACCTTGGTGTGACAGGTACACTTGTATCATGTCAAGTCACTTAGCCACTACACTCATTGGGTATAGCAGCAACATTGTCAATACTCATTCGTCTATAAGACTCAAAGCTACCACTGGGGAGAGTCAAATATAAGACTCTGGATTGAGATGGCCATCAGAATAATGGTAACTGCAGATGTGAGAGTCTTACCTATTCAGTAATTTGCACTCCTCAAATCCTAGCCCTCAGCCACGTGATCCCGTGAGGCAGGTTCAGCTAAGGTCATCATGTATATTGTCTGCAGGAGGAAACAGAAGCTCCGAGGGTGAGTGGCCTGCCCAGGCGTGTGCTGCCGGTCCACCAGGGGATTAGCACTCATCTCAACGTCTCTGCTTTCCTGGTACAGTGCACTATCAGCCACCCACATTGCTGTCTTCACATAGACCCCAGCAGGCAGTATGTTTACGGATTCTGCACAAGTAGCAGCCACTGCTATGAGCATGTCTGACCTCATCTGGACCTCTTGCTCAAGACCACCAAGGTCTCAGATGGCAAAGCCAGCACTTGAACCCAGGTCTCTCAAAATGGAAATTTGGGCCTTTGTAGACCAAAATATTAATAATTGTAATTTTTAAAGAAAAACTTTTAAAATATTTGTTTTGTTTTTATATGAAAGAGTTATATAGAGAAGGGGACACAGAGAGGAGAGATCTTCCATCATCTGGTTCACTCCTCAGTTGGCTGTTATGGCCAGAGCTGGGAGCCAGGAATTCTGTCCGGGTCTCTCACATGAGTGATAGGAGCTTTCAGATAAATAGTTACTAAAATAAGACATGAGTCTGATAGAATGACAGTATCATTTAATGATTACCACTGTTGAGGAAGGTGGAAGTCATGGAAGTTTCCCTGAGAGGTGACATGCATACTGACATGGGAGTCAGGCAGCCAGCCAATGAGCAGACAAAGGGACGGTGGTAGGGTGCTCCAAGAGAGATGAGTAATAGGCTTCGATGCCTGGGTGCTACAGGAAGTGGAATGCAGTTTGGTGTCACTGTAGCATGGATTGGAAGCAATGAGACAGGAACCACATCAAAGAGACGACACTGAAGAGGCTAGACAATATATGGTCTTGTCCATCACGTTAGGTTCTTTGAACTTGATCCTCTCGGCCGTGGGCGTCATGGGAGTGTTCCGACAGGAAGTGTGATGAGCAGTGTTCCTGAGGCCCAGAAAGATGGCCTTGGGAAAGCTTGTGTTGTTCACAGATAGTGGTGCTCAGAACATGTTGGCAGAAGAGACAGTCCAACTGCGGATGGCCATAAGAATAATAGAAGTGCCTGCCGGCTCCTAGAGTCTGTTGTGCTCTTTTGTCTGCAACCCAGTAACCAACCTGGAGGCGATGGAGAATCCAAGGTCAACCAAGCCTCTGTTTGTCTCTGCTGGGATGAAAAGTCTCGCTTAGTATGTGTTTACAAGGGCTTTCTGATTGGGGATTCAAAGCAGCGTCAGTCGCAAGTGTATTATCTGTCATTTTCCTCCTCCTCCCTGCTTTGAGAGGCTTCTCCCTTGCTGTATGCCAGCTCCATCAGCCAACCTCTTTCTTTATATCCTCGCTTTTGTAAGAGTAAGTGGCTAAATGTGATTAACCGACCCTGCAAACGACAGTGGCCAGCAGGGCCATGGCAGCTGGTACTCGGGACAAACTTCCCTTTAGGTTCCAAGCCTGGAACCCTCAAACTACAAGCCTGAAAGGCAGCATCCTCTTGTAATGGAGTCGCTGGGGTTAATCCCAGACTTTGGGGACTCAGGCAATCCCCTTGATGTTCCAGAGCAGGAAGAAAAGAGAGAGAATGCTACCAATATGCAAGTAATGGGAGACAGTCTGGTGTAGTTCCAAGACTTCAAAGGTTAAAAACACCAGGCTTTGCCATTTTCAGCTTAATTGCGCTCTGCCTCAGTTTCCTGCATCTGCATGGTGGATATATCAAGTGCACTTTATAAGTTTTTAGGAGGATTGGATGAGTGCAAGTGGACAAATTCTAGCTCTTCCGTGAAGAGTAGCCCTGATTTGTGGAGGAAAACCATTGTCTCAGAGCGCCAAGCCATGAGCCACTGTGTGCGTGGGTCAGAGACCACGCTAGACTGCAGGGGAGGGAAGAGGCGATTTGGGATCTTCTCTCCTCGCTCCATGTTTCTTCTCCTTCGACTCCACTCCTCTTCTCTTGATGCCCTTCTCCAGGTCTACTTCAAAATTCTAAGTAGTAGTAGATGGGATGTGTGTGTGTGTGTGTGTGTGTGTGAGAAAGAGAGAGAGAGAGAGAGAGAGAGAGAGAGAGAGAGAGAGACAGAGAGAGATTACAAGTGTTCAGTAGCAGTACCGGCCCAAAGTTTATTGATTGCAATGATTGCAAATCAGAGCTCAGTAGATTGCACCTTGCAGAACCCTAGTGCAAACCATTTCTGGGCCAATAACTGGGAAGGATTGGCAGGCTGTTGGTGTCAGTAGCCCATCCATGGAGTGATGGTCCATTCCCTTCTCATTCATCTCAGCTTCACTCTGTCCCAGCCACATTCTCCCTTGATGGACTCCCTCCTTTCCATTGCATGGTGGGTCAGGGCAAGGGCATGAAAACTCCCAGTGTCTGTCCTCGGCTGCAACTTAACAGCCACAGAAGAAGTGGGAAATCTCTTTTTTGCCACTTCAGACTTTGGGAGACTCTGGCCTATCTTGGGATATATACCCATGACATAAACCCGTCATAGTGGTCAGGAGATGGAGTAGTGTGCTATGATTGTGCGGGTTTAGGTCATGTGAGCCAGAGCACAGGTGAAAGTTGCCATCAAGGGGCCCCTGAGATGGTGATTCCTTTAGGAGTACCTTGAGTTGAGAGGAATACCACCATCCCCTTTAAAACTCAGAAGATATGGCCGAGGAGCTCCTTCAGCAGAAAGAAGCCGTGGAAAGGAACCTGGGCAGGCCACAGGAATGATGTCATCATCCCAGTCCTCTTCGTCCTCCTTTTATCATTAGGAAACTTGTGGTGGAGTTTGTGTTCTGTAAACACTGGCCCTGCTGACACCTGCTAGAACTGTGACTGTGTGTGTGTGTGCTTGTGTGAGGGGGTGGTATGAGTTTAGGGCACACACATAAGGCCTACTTTCCTCCTTGCTGGTCGTGTTACTCTGGGCGAAGTATACAATCTCTCAAACTTCAGTTTCCTCAAGTGCTAAATAGAGGTCTTAGGTCTTCTCTTCATACAGTAGTAGAAGAGGTGAAACCAAAAGTGGCAGCTACCTCCTAGAAGGGTTAACATTAACATCCTAATAATTCCTACTATTTTAATACCGACATGGGCTGATCAGACAGTCCTCACAGATAGCCAAGGACAGACTCATGGTGTTACGCTTCGATGATGGATGATCTCTTTGCATTGCAGACAGGGAAACTGAGGCCCAAAAGACAGTCTGAGACTGAGTGAGGTAGTTGCAATGATGGGTCTATACAGGAGACCCAGCCTAGTGCCAGTTCGCCTTGCCAAAAGCTTTCAGAAATTACGAGGCCACAAAAATGCTTTCTGGCTTGACGCATTCCAATGGGCCCCTCCGGTCTTGCACAGAGTCAGACTTCCTTCTTCTGCCTACTGGACCCTGCCTTGCCAGGCTGCTGAGTCTGAACCCAATTTTTTCAAAAGAATACTCTGCTCTGGAAATAATTTAGGATGGGCTGGGTTTTCTTTTTTGGTAAAAAGAATGGGGCTTTGCAAACCTTGGTTTATGGTGTGACCTTTCCTCAATAGCTACCCGGGGTGTTCTCATTCCTTCCCCCCTCACTTTCTCCCTTGACACGTCCTCCCTCCCCCATCCCTTCATCTCTTTCCTCTCCCTCTTCCCCGTCTTTCATTCATCCCCTCCCCTTGCCTCCCTCAACACTTAAAACTATAGCGCCTGGTGTTTGGTTCGGTGCCAAGGGTGGGGTCAAACATCCTTCGTGTGTACAGTTACAAGATTGCTCAAGTTCGTCCGCTAGGCCTGGCATTGTGCCGAGGACCTGGGCAGTGGGGTCACAGCAGGGTAACCACAGCAGGCCTCATTTTGTCCTCTCAGGGCCTGTGTGTTGGCCCTTGCAGAAGCTGGACTTCGACGTGCGGGAGCAGTGTCTTCAGGCAGAAGAGCCGACTTTGGTTAAGGCTGTGGGGGTGAGCGGACTCGAGTTTGAGAGTAGGGGGATGGCCACTGAAGGGATTTCAGCAGGCAGGGGTTACACTCAGGCTCATGTCACTGCCCAGCGCTGTGCCGTTCCCCAGCGTCTTGTGCCTGCCCTTGCAACCAGCAGTGTGCTGTGGGACTCTGGGGGCTTCCTTTTTGCTTGGTAATATGCTTTGTTCTGCCACCTCCAGGCCTATGCAGAGCTGTACCTCCCACCTGCACCCCCCACCCCAACTCCTGCTTGTCTAGTAAACTTCTAAACTCGTGCTCCTTCAGCATCCAGCTCAAGTGCCCCTGTCTTTGAGGTCATTTCCTCTATTCTTAACCCAGGGTTAAGAGTTTTTTCCGCAAAAGAGGAAGCTTAAACCCTCATCTGTGTTCTTCTGGGGCTGAGACAGTGCCTGCTTTCCAACTATCATCTGATACTTCTCTTCAGCTGTGATGACCAAAGAAACAATGTATTGTATAATTCCTGAATTTCTTCTTTTTTTTCTTTAAGACTATCAGCTTGGGCCCGGCGGCGTGGCCTAGCGGCTAAAGTCCTCGCCTTGAAAGCCCCGGGATCCCATATGGGCGCCGGTTCTAATCCCGGCAGCTCCACTTCCCATCCAGCTGCCTGCTTGTGGCCTGGGAAAGCAGTCGAGGACGGCCCAAGGCTTTGGGACCCTGCACCCGCGTGGGAGATCTGGAAGAGGTTCCTGGTCCCGGCATCGGATCGGTGCGTACCAGCGTACCACTTGGGGAGTGAATCATCGGATGGAAGATCTTCCTCTCTGTCTCTCCTCCTCTCTGTATATCCGGCTTTCCAATAATAATAAAATCTTAAAAAAAAAAAAAGACTATCAGCTCTTTGGATCTCTCTTGCTCATTTGTACATCTCTGGCATCTCAGACCGAGAGCCACCTAGAATGTGCAGGGCGTAAATATTTGCTGAATTAAAACGTGAATGATGGAGGGTGTGAACAGGCGAATGCTTGAAAGGGAGGAGGAGAGAGGGAGTGAGTGACGGAACAGATGGATCAATGAATGAATGCATGCATGCCGCGTCACCCATAAGATCTGGACGCCTAAATAAACAGCCCCCTGCCACCGCTACCTGGATTTTACATGACATGGTAAACCCTCCTCCGACAGTCATTTCATGGCTTGTCCAACAGGCTACAGGACCTCATGGGTCACATACTCATCTTGTTTCCCAGTGAAAGTCGCGTTAACCCTGTATCCATGCTAATTGATTGCTATGGCTGCTTGTGTGTCTACGATTGAGACTTGTTGGGAGGTTACTTTGGGTTAGGTGGAGAACGCGGCTGTCTGTTAGCAGTGTCTGCCATGGATATTGGGAAAGTGGTGCCGCCTGTTCCTCCTAGTCGTTTCCCTGAGCTCTTGGGCAGCTCATAGTGAGTTACCTTTTGAATGCTAAGACCAACTCCCATCTCATTGTTAGGAAAATGCAGTACCCTTTGTGACTCTGCTGACTAAGATGTCATGTATGTTGCCACCCCTTGGCACAAAGAGCCTGCCCCATTTTTCTTCCTCTCATTCTCTTCTTCCAGCTCTGGTTTCCTCCAAGTTGGATCACAAGCCCCTTGAGGGACCACTGAGCCTCATCTGGACAATGAAATTGACAGATTCATTATATTATCCTACATGTTGGGTCGATGCCAGAAAGTAACTCAGTTCTCCTATAGGGAGAATTTCTCATAAATGCAGGATAGGACGAGACTCAAGTCAGAGGACCGGAGCTCCTTGCTGGTTAAAAGCAGCTTTCCTCACCTCACCTCCTGCTCTTACCTCTCAGTGAAGCATCTGAAGGTGGCCTTCCCCATATTAGGCAGGAGATGGGGTCTGGTGAGGACAGTGTGAGTGCTCCGGCCTTGTAAAATGAGCAGCGGGTGGAGGGAAGGCTCAACTCCCGCTTCTCAGCATTGAGCTGCAGTTCTGAGTCTCCAGCGGCCAAGTCCTGCTCCACTTATTTTTAGCCTGGGGCAGTGGAAAACACAACAGGGCCAACTCTAGGAGACAGGTTTCTGTCTCACTAGGCTGCTGATTAGCAAGTGACTTTGGGGCCTCCAGTTTTTCTCTTTTGGTAAACCCAGCAAGTTAACATCATCACCATCACTCTCTCTTCACTATTCTTGATAATCACCATTGTCATCTGCACTGTAGCATCATCAACATGACGGCCACCATTTTCACCATAACTGCCACCGTCATCATTGCTGTCATTCTCAGCGTCAACTCCCTGATCATCATCACCAACATCCTGATTCTCAGTACCACTTGCTGAGCAATCGCTCTGTAGCCTCTGCTGTTCATGGGATAAGCATTTTCTTGTTGATGCAGGTGTCTCCAATAATGTTCTGCCAACATTACAGGTGAGGAAACTGAAGTTCAAAGAGCTTGAAGCTCAGGGAGAGAGGAGAGCTTGGTTTTGGTCCGTAACAGCTCAACCACATGGCTTTCTAGCTCTCATGACGCCTATTGCCGATCTTTAAACAATCCTGGTACCAGGCTAGGTTTTGTCCTCAGCAGGCAAGGTAGAGGGTCAGGTGCTTTCTGACCGACCTGGTTTTGGTGGATGTGTGAGTAGGCTATGGGTGGAGTGTTGTCAGAGAGATATGTTTAGACCATGGCCTCCCATCAAGGGACTGTCAGTTGGGGACACGCAGTTTTCTCTAGGCAAGCAGAGAATTGGCAGTCTGTCCCTGGTTGGTTTCCCCCAGGATTCCAGAGGAGAGGACAGATGGGCATCCATGGGTCTAGATTCTAAACTCTGTCTGTTCTCTCTACTGTATGGTTTTGGTTGCTAAGTGGCTCAACTTGGTGAGTCTGTTTCCCTGTCTGTATATGTGGGTATTGTAGTACCTTGCCACCTCACTGTGTGATGATTGGTTAAAGAAGATAATGTATTCAAAACACATCCTTGGCTAGTATCTACAGATAGTAAATATTGCTACATTGTGATTGTCAAGACCACAGAAGGGCACTCTGAAAAATGGAATTAAAACATCAGTTGATTTTATGATAGCATTTGTTGAAATATGTGCATGATTTTTTTATAATATACATTTCCCAAGAACTTTTTGAAGATCCTCATAGTATTATGCCATATGTTTTAAACACTCCTAGAAATGATTGCTGTATCTTAGACTTACCACTTCTCACTGCTTTGTTCTCTGTACATCTCATCCCTCTGCTATACTGACTCACTGAGTAAAAGGCCTGATGCCCAGTGAACTGATGCCAGCACTCTCTTATTCATGCGGCCTGCAGGTTTTCAAGGCAGCAGAGTCTTGCTTGAATCCCATGGAAGGGCCTGAAAAAGTCTGTGCACTTGTGTCTCTGTGCAGCTGAGAAATCGACTTTTTTCCCCGAGTCAAATTATTAATTAGTTCTCTTATTGACTAATTTCTAAGCACTCTATCAAATTGAGTAACCAATCCAATTTGGATGGACGAACAGCAAAAAGCTTTAGTTTGTCCATTTCTCAATTGAGTGCATTTCATTGTTCTTGAAAAAAAGTCCAGGGCACCTTGCTCAAGCCTGGAAAGTCCAGCGATAGTAGTAGTCTCAGCTTTATGTCCTCCTCGACTCGACTTCCTATAATAATAATAATACATGCAAAAACCCTTCTTCCCCAGTTCAACGGTGAGTATAAAGAAGTTGACAGGCTAGAATATTCAAAACTGAATGCAGTTCTCACAGATTCAAGGAGCAGGGCCTCAGGAGTGGGCTGAGGTGTACTCTCATCCTTTTTTCCTTACACCTCTTTTTTTAATATAAATTTTATTAATTACATTTCATTATGTGACGGTTTCATTTTATGTCGCTGCACTCTTTGAGCCTCACGGCTTTGACAAACGTGTCTGACGGCTTCCAGGCATGGGAGGCAGCGCAGAGTGTAGCTGCTATCAGGGTGCAGAAGATCTGAGCTTATTTTCTTGAAAGTTATTTTTTTCTTTTTCGAAGATGGCAAGCAGTTCCACTGCCCTTTTGTACCAGCAGGGATCTTCAGAAAGGCTTTGGAGAGAAGAAGAGAAAACCTCTGGGTGCGTCAACCTGGCTGCGGGCAGGCACTTTCTCTTTCCCTTTCCAGTCGGGCTGAGGGGACAGCCTAGCTCTCTGGCTAAGACCAAAGCAGAGAGGACTGGAGGACTGGCCCAGACCTTGGCTCCCTCTCTGCAAATCCTCCTAGAGAACAAAACAAACACCACACAGAAAGTTGGCTTTTCATGGGGGTTCGGGGAAAGCTGCCTGGCACTACCCCTCGACCCCCAAATGTGCTTTTTTGATTTGGTTTTATTGGCTGCTGCTAAGAATCATTTACCAGTCAGGAGCAGGCACTAACAAAGGAACTCAGGTAAATTAGTTTCAGTCCTTCCCAGACAGTTCTTCCTTGGAATCTGAGCTTTAGAAACTCAAGCCTCCTTTACCACTCACTCCGCCCACTCCCCCGTTGCCCCTAAGCCTTTTTAAAAGGATTTTTCTTCTTGTTCTTTCTAAATCTCTCCAAGAAAGAGTTGCTTTTCTTTCCGATTGAGGGATTGGAGATTTAAATTCCCCCAAATATCTGAACATCACTACATGCAGAAAAATGCAATGAAATCCAAATTAGGTACATTTTAAAAAATTGTCCTTCCCACACCATGGGTCCTTAAAATATACAGAAATACATGGTGTGAGCGCTTCAGAGGCCACTTCAGTAAGTAATTGCTGAGCTGGCACATGACATTTACTTATGGCTTCTGCTTTCCCCGCAGTCCCAAATGCTTAAAAATACAGTTCAAGCGTGGGCATTTGATCCCCCAGAAGTCCTTACCATTGCTTGCACGGAAGTGGCATCCATAAAACCCAACCAGCCCAGTTTTCCATTCCTTTGCTGTAATTAACAGTCCGGTGGTAAATGAACGCGCTCAGATTCACCAGTGCTGTGAGACTAGCAGGCTACGTGTTTAGCAAGGGTTCCTACCCGTGTGCGTTGGGTCCTGTAATTTGATTTTGTAACCGAAACTTTCTCAAAGGCGTGACTGCCTGACAGTTCCTGTATCTTTATGCACGGTCCCAAATAACTCCCCCAACTTCTGATACCCCCCTGCAACCCCATCTCTTTTCCCCCCTTTAGGTGTCCGTGTGTGCACTCCCCTGCCCCTACCGGCTCTGGAACCCCACAATTCTGTCCAGTTTTTCCTCTCTCCTTCAATGTTCCTTCTCACCGAAAACCAAGTTCAGATTCTACAGAGGGTCCCTGGGTCGGGGGGATCTCAGGGCAGTATGTACCTTTCAGGTGATGACCAAACAAGGACCATCAGAGACACAAGGTACACAGTGGGAGACAAAAGATGAGAAGGACGGCAGCCTGCGGTCCGCTGGCCTCTGCTGAAATGACAACTTGGCGCTCAGACACACAGGGTCCAAGTTAGATTTCAGACTCTCACCCACACCTCAATCTGTTGTTGAAAACAGGGCACAATGGTGTGAATTTTTAGCAAGCACCAGCGGAACTAGTAGGGGAGTGGGCATTTGGGGGTGGGGGTGGTTTGTTGGGTTTTAGCAGAGCAAAGCATTATATTCCTGTTCCCAAAATATATATCTGATTTCCTTCAGCCAGGACAAAAAATAGTTTTCCCACCAAGTTACAAGAAAACATGCATTATCTTTCCCAATAGGGCATCATTTATTATTGGTTTTTCTTGAGAGCTTAAAAAAAAATGCCCCAAACAATGTCCTAAACCCATATATTGTGTTTTGTCAGATGGGAAAAAAAAACTGAATTTGATTTATTATTTCACATAGATATTATGTAGACATTTGTGTTTGACATTTCCTGAGAAATATTTCCGTCTCTGAGGTCTTTTAAAAAATGCATTTTCAAAAAGACGCTAGGCTTTTTTTTCCTGTGTGTTTATGAATGGTGGCAGATGAGGGAAGGACTTCTAAAGCTTTTTATGTTTAAGATGTTTATTAACTTAAAAGAATTTACTGGGAAATTATGAACTTTATAGAAGACAGGCATTTCTCGAGAGTCAATTGCTTCCAATAGTCCGTTTTTTTTCAAAGCCATTTTTCTATTCTTTATTCCTATAATTACAGAATGTTTTAAATATGAGTAATTATACCTTGACGTATCTTGTGATTTAAAATAGACCTCTGAGGATGACAGTAATGTGGTTTCTGCCTTTCGTAGTTCAGTGAAATCAAAAGCAGTTAAAAAAACAAGTATACAACTGGATTTGTTATTCTTTCAAAATCAGTCATAAATATAGACCTTCTTGCAGGGGGTGGCGGAGAAGTGAAATTTCAGATTGCAGCGAAGTCATAACCCACACCAGGAGAATCGGCCCTTTAATGAGAGAACGGAAAAAAAAAAAAAAAGACTTAATCACCAAAACCCCTCCGAAGTGACACTTCAAATTACATCAGGTCCACACGGTCCTGCGGAGCCAGAGACTGTGACTGAACACATGAACCGGGGAGTTCGTGCCTCACCCAACTGGGGCTCTCCCTAGCGGAGCTCCACGCCCGGGGTTTGTCTCCTAGCTCGGCAATATTTACAGAAACCATCCTTTGCCTTGAATGTCCCCCTGTTTGTCTCCACATGGGCGTCCCCGTGTTTGCTGTGGACTGGGGCTGCAGGTGGAGGATCCCAAGGTGGCCACAGAAAACACCAAATGGCATCCTCAGGCTCTCTGTGGATCTGAGCATGGGCGAGCGCCCTCGGACCTGCCGGAGGCTCCACAGCCTTTTTTTTTTCTCAGCTGGTTTCAATGGTTGGATGCATTTTGTCCACAGAGAAAAAGTACAAGGAAATAAATTAAAACAACAACAACAACAAAAGTTTAATTTTGACAAGGGGTGCCTAAGTGCGCTAGTGAACATTCTTCCTATCAGGAAACTCCAACCCATTCCTAAATAAACCACCTTCACCCGCATGTGCACACTCTTTTCTCTTCAGCTCCTTTTAGCAATTTGGAGTACAGGAGATTAAAGTCTTTTGGAAATTTCCAAGGTCAGACCTCAATTGAAGTAGGATTAAGGGGGGGGGGGGGAGTTATAATGGGAGAAGGAAAAGAAAAAAACTAAAACCTTAGAAAGGTTTTCATTCCTACCCCTTCCCTTCTGCTGATTATCTGAAATACATCGGAAGTTACTTCTCAAAATCCTGCTTTGCCCTGGCCAGCCGCAGCGCTGGAGAAGGTTCCAGGGTGGTGAGCCCCGGCTGCCTCAGCGCCTCAGGGCCGGCCGGACTGCAGGGGGCGCTGTGACACCAGGAACCCGGGCTGGGGCGGCCGCCGGCGAGCACCGCGGCAAGAAACATTCCTCCCAACTTCGCGACCATTTTCTCTTCAGATGTTCCCAACCAGTATTCCAACAAAGGAAATGAAAAAGGGAAACCAACTCTTTTTCCCCCTCCTCGCCTGGCTGTACAGTCCCACATGGAACGTTGCATTTCTACACCAAGGACGTCCAGCTTTGAATAGGAAACTGCATCAAGGGACTCTCCTGCCGGGCCTCTCTCTCTCTCTCTCTCTCGCAATCTCTCTCCTCTCACTCTCCCTTCTTTCCCTGTTTTTCAGCACCCCCCACTTCCCCGTGAATCTTTTCTTCTTTCTTTTCCATCAGCTTCTCTCCTTCCTTTCCTTTCTTCCTCATTCCCCCTTCCTGGGGTCTCCTTCCAGCGCCTCCCTACAAATAAACAACAACAGGAAACCACAACATGGTTCAGTCTACCTGCATTTGTTCTTGTTCTCTTAATTCGATCCATTCTTTTAAAAAAAAAATCTTCCTGGATCTTGCCGTTTTCATTCATCAGGTTGGAGTAAGCAGGGCTGTCTCACAGTGCGTTTGGACAGGGCGGAACAGTGATCATGCAGCAACTTCAAAGCAAAGCTAGTTGTCTTCTCTGCTACACACACACACATGCAATTTTAACCCCGCTAAATCCAAACCCCCCCCAAAAAAAAGAAAGAAAGAAAAAAAGAATCCTTTTCAAATGGAGCAGAAAACTGCGCGGAAGTTAACAGCTGGTATTTTGAAAAGACAGTGCTTCTAAGAGCCTCCCTCCATTTCTGGGAGAAAAAAAAAGAATGACCCTGCTGAAAGTAATACAACTTCTAATGTGAACTAGTTTCCATGGAAAATATCATTGTCATGCCTCAAGCTTTTAGCATTTTACACCAGAGTTGCTGAGTAGCGAGGGGGGGGGGCAGTGAATGGGGAATCTCTCACAGTCGGATCAGGGCCGACACCAATTTCTGTCCTCAGAAAGGCTGTTTTAGTTAAAAGCTTAAAACCCCTTTTAATGAAAGATTTCACATATTAAATATATATATATATTAAAAAATGTGTCTGGCTTTAAATTGTCAGATCTGGGCTGCCAGATTTCAAGGGAAAAAAAAAAGCATCCATTCAGTAAGTAAGGAACAACAAAGCTGGATGTTTCATTGACGAAATGTTTTCCAGGGAATTTGACCTTGTTATAAATGAGGTTTTATCTCAAGAACTAAAAATACTAAAAGGAAGGAAATCAGTGAAGGGGCTGAAAATACTAGGAAATATTAACCAAGTCCTGCCCTCGGAGAAAAACTGGGAGCGTGTAGTGGCTCTGAGAGCCTGAGCAAAACATGAGCAGAAGTAGCCGTTAGACTCAGAAGGACTTGGCCGTGGAGAAGGCTCACCCACCCGCGCCTGGGCAGTGGACAAGCCCTCCCCAGGGTGGCCACTCGGTAGCGTGTATGCATTCCTCTGACTCTACGTGAATGACCGTTTGGGAAGCCCACGGGAGACCTCTGTGTGTCCCGAAGCACTTGCAGGGGGAGAAGGTTACAAAGAAAGATGTGTGTTCTCTTGAAGGGAGGTGGCTGGCTCCCTTCTGTCAGTTTGCTCAATTTACTGCCTGATCTGAAACCGGAATGATCCTAGGAACACCATTTCTGTTGTTTATTTATTTTTTTTCCTCTTAGGGCAAAATTATAAAAGGGAGACCCTCCAATATTTCCTCACGTTTCTAAGGAACTGCGAAGTGTTCCAGCCTGGGGAGAAAAAAAAATGAGTCCATTTGATCTTAAGTAAAAATGCTTCTTTTCCCACGAAATGCCAGCCCATCTAATCCTGAAATAGATTCGCAAGAGCTGAGGCCTTGTTCCTTTGGAAGCAGACTCGTTCATGGCAAAATTTTTTCCTTTCATTTATGTTTTTGCCTCTGCTGTGTCATGGTGTCGTAAACTGGCCGAGGGTCATAAATAGTTTTGTAAACTGTGATATGTGGATTTAGTGGTTGTGCTTAAGGGTGTGTAAAACTCAAGTTCCAAAGATTTTATTATTATTATTATTATTATTATTATTATTGATTAATGGAACACTGCAATAATAATAATAATAATAATAACAGAAATAATAACAGTAATAAAAGGCAACTATAAGCAGTCAGTCTCTCCCTGATGTCTGATCTTAGCTTTAAATACCCACCCCCCCAAAAAAAAGGTGAGAAAGAGAGTGGTTTTGTTTCTAAATACCCACTCCCAATAATAGAATAATGGTATATAAATACAATAAAAATCACAGGTTCTCACGCCTGAAGCTATACTATCAAATTCTCTCCGCAGCTTTGAAATGGGAAACAATCAGCCATGTCAGAGGCAGGAAGCTGTGCTATGAATATGGCCAGCAGATGGCACTCCTGCCTCTGATTCCTCCTCTGGGCCATGATTTTGGTGGTGTTTCCTTGGCCTTTCTTTCAGAGTGGAGTAAAAGTGGGACATTTGGGCACCAGTTTTGGGTGTTCAACAATATCATCCACAGATTCAGGGGAGCACGCATCATCCAGCCAAGGAGCTCCTCTACTCGGTGGCTGTGGCCTGGCCCATAGTGGAGAACTTTGCTAAAACTAGAAAGGAGCCATTGATCTTGGTGTGGGTGTACCTAAGATCGTGGCTGTGACATCCGAGGATTACCCCAAATCCTTTCAGGCATTCAGGAAGATAGCGAGTTCTTTGGTTAGTAGTGTCATGACAACACCTTCTTATGCCCTGTGGTGATGACACTTGGGTTCTTGTTTTTTTTTCTCAAGGCTTTTAAACAAAATTTCCTTGGAGTATAAATCATAACTGCAGGCGTGCCCTTGGTGGAGGGAGAAGAGGGAGATGACCAGGACTCTGTGTGTGTGTGCGCACGCGCGTGTGGGACATGGTTTGAAGTTAAGTTGGGGAGGCAATGGACAAATAGAATGATAAGGGAGCAGGACTCGAAGGAGGCAAATGTGAAAGGAATCATGAATGTAGAGTCTAGTAGCTTTAATCGAGGCTGGGATTACAGGAGCCCACAAAGGGTTTTGGTTTTTTTTCTTGCTTCTACATGTGAGAAGCAAGGGAGAGGATCCTCATTTGGTTGCCAAGATGGTCCAGTTTCTACGACAACAGGGATCGTGGCTGCAGGCTTCTCAAGTGGGCACCATCCTCCAATCTGAGAATGAGGGTATTTGAACACCACCGTCTGGGGAATAGGGGCAAGAAAAGAAAGTTTTCACTTTTGTGGAGACTTCAAGGTCTTCATAACATGGCTTCCAAGTGCAGTAAAAACCTCAATGAACTGGAACCCGGCCAATCAGAGCCAAAGAGGCAGATAACCAGGAAATCAGAAGTGATCAAGATTGTATTAACAGAAGTAGCAAAACTTCTTAAGATACATCCTGGAGTCAGCAGAAACTGGTTCCTTGTCTCGTAGGCCCTTTGTTTTTGTTGTTGTTGTTGGTGGCTCTCAATTTATACAAAATAAAAAAGATCTATTTTTGTTCATTCAACCTAATGTTCCCAGTGGCCTAATCCAAGCCCTATTCAATAAATGAATTTACTCTTTCTCAGGAATTGTAATGTTACTGCTGATAGGTCCTTTGTTGGAACTGGAAGTTTTGCTCCAGGTTTTACATACATCAATTGCCTAATTTAATCTTGGTGAACACTCATGAGGGTAAACTCCATTTTCATCCCATTTTACAGATGAGTTAAGAGTAAGGCTCAGAGAGGTCCCTCGTCCCTTGCCCCTGATCACTCAAACCTGAACCATGCAATGCCACAGTTCAAACATCGGGTTTACTGAAGCACAGCTTTCAGGCCCCTGCTCTTGGTTCTTGTTCCCAGGGAAAAACTCACTGCACCCGAAAAACATCCTCTGTTAACTTCCCTTTGAGTAGTGTGCCAGGGACAAGTGAGCAGACCCGGAGAGACGGAGGTGTAACTTGGCATTGTGGGGTCAGGCGGCTTAAGCGTGGAACTGAGGGAAGCCAGAACTTCCCGTGAGCTTTGCCCACGGGGAACCTCCATTTCTGGTCACCTGATAAGGTGCTGTGTAGGACCCAGGAAGCATGAGACAAAATGGAATTTTTTTCCCCTGAGACCTGACCTTTGAGGAGAAAGACTGTCTCTGCTTCTAAGGCTGTCTGCCACTTCTCCCAGCCTGTCTCTTATTACTCAGCCCTGTCTTGTGGGCTGCACAGGAATACAACTGGAGGCCAAGGTCAGAGAGCCCCTTTGTCCATGAACTTCTGTCTTCCTGCGCTCTTTGTCTTCTAGCCTCACCATAACCTTTTCTGTGACTTTCATTCCAGCTGGCTTGCCTTGGAAGCCAAGTTTGCTGGTTAAGGCTCTGGGGCAAAATTAGCCTGCCTGAGCCACGAACAGACCAGCCTGGCTGGGATTACTCTGCAGGCACAAGCTGATTTCCTTGTTGGAACAGCGGTAGGGAAGGTTCAGTCTTCCTTGCACCTTGGATTTGGGGAATGAGTGCCTCCACTGTTACGTTCAACACTCTGAAAGACAGCTGTTTAACAATCCTTGTTTCCTGTTTATTTATTCGAGAGGCACAGACAGAAGGAGACAGAGTGTGGGTTTGCTAGTTCCCTCCCCCGAATGTCTGCAACAGCCAGGGCTGTGCCAGGGTGCAGCCAGAACGCCAATCCAGGTCTCCCGTGTGAATGACGGCAGCCCCAGCCCACTGGAGCCATTACCTGCTGCCTCCTGGGGTGTGCTCCAGGAGGAAGCTAGAGTCGGGAGCTGGGGGCGAGTATCACACGCAGGCACTTTGGCTATAGGATGTGTGTCCATCACTGGGCCGGATGCTTGCTCCCACAATCCAACTGTTGTAACAAGGAAGATTTAAATTCCTGATGATCGGACACTCTGGGTCATCCCCCACCCTGCTCCCCTGTGTTTGTTTAGTCTGTTCACTCAACCATGATTCAATGGGCCCATTAGAGGACAGACTCCAAGACTCAGTACTTAGGGAACTCATGGCTGCTGGGAGTGCTGAACCAGTAAGTGGACCTTAGGGCTGGGGTGTGGGGTGGGCGGGCTGTGATGGCACAGGCAGAAACTCTGAATTAATTTTTTTTCCCTATGGGTGGTAGGGGGAAGGAGCAAGGAAAGCTTCCTGGAGGAGATGACATTGCATGGAAATTAAGCCGGTGAAGAAAGTGGGAGCAGAGACAAAAGGACAGGGGGTGATCAGGATGCTGGCAACAGTGAAGGACCAGGCTTGGGATCTAAGGAAGAGACAAGGGTCTGACAGCCTTGTGATGGCATTGTTTCATTCTGTAGCTGGCAAGGGGCAGCCGTTGAAGGGGTTAGCGGAAAAGGTTGGATTGGTTGAAGGATGCCAATTCCTTAAGGAGCCTCATATCCCTAAAAACAAAACAACAAAACAAAAACACAAAAAAGCAAAACACAAAAACCCTCATGCCATCCATACCCATAGCTTCTGCTGTCCCAGGTTCTGAGCTGCAGACACACAGAGAAAATGGTGAGTTGATACTCAAACCACAGCAAAACCCAGAGCCAGCGTGCCACCCAGTGGCCGCAAAAATCAGAAAGAAATCAAGCGGACCTAATGAAACTGGATCCTAGAGTTTGCTCTTGGTTCCGTTTTGGGGAAGGGAGGTCAGATCTGTTTAGGGGGGGAAGGATTGACAGTTCATACTGAGCGGCCTATGTTGGCAACAATAAAAAACGAAACAACAACAGCAAAAAATTTAAAGACACAGAATTCATCCCTACCACCCCGCTCACCCCAAAAAGGGGGACCTTATGCCACAAGCAACTCTTTTACAGAGGGAAAACATCTTGCATGTTGTGACCAAGTTCTTGTCTGCCCGGCTGTCCTTCCCCAGTGGAAGTAATTGGGGGAGAAAGGTCTGGGAGTCTGTGCTTTGATGTTTGGGGGGAGGGGATGCTTTCTCAGCAAATGTCCAAGGCAGACACAGTGATTGAGAAGGGCACATCCGTTTTGGAAAATGCCTGCTAATTAAATGAATGTTTTCAACTGGAAAGCATGTCTGAGCTGTTAAGATACATCCCTGGTGAAGCTGGAAAGAATGCTTCAGATGTGGGTCTCCAACGGGTGTTGCCATGAGCTCTGCGTGGATCTTGAGCTCTTCAAGGCCCAGAGATTGCTTCTCACGCATTTCTTCCTCCACCAAAGGCTGGTGGAGCCCTTCTGGATCAGACGCCATGACGGACTCTGCGTATCTAGCAGTGAGCAAGGCAGCAGAGCGTCCTGCTCTTAGGAGCCTCTGAGTTCTCGTGAACAAGATGGGCCTTTTAGCGTTGAGTGTTCTTCTTAGGCACGCACGCATTTAGTTTCATTTGAGAGGGAGAGGAAGAGAGAGAGAATAATCCCATAGGTGGTGCATTCCAACAATGTACAGAATGGCCGTGGCTGGTCTGGGCCACAGCCTTCTAGACATTGTACACTCAATGCAGGTCTCCTGTGTTCCAGGAGCCCATGACCTCAGCCACCGCCTCTGCATGCCAGGGGCTGTGTCAGCAGGAAGCTCGAGTGGGGGGCTGCAGCCTGAACTAAAATCTAGGCATTCTGATAGAGGAGCCGGGCACCCTCAAGCATTCTTCTTAGGCAGCAAACATGGATAAAGAAAACAAAACTGGGCGTTTCAAGAATCACATGTTTGAGTTCCACGGCAGTCTCCTCTATGCTGTGTGGCTTTAAACAATGGCCTAGCTTTTCCAGCCCCAGTGTCCGTATCTATAAAATGGTCATGATTACAGTATCTGTCTTGCAGGATAAGAGTATTTAATGAGATAATGCATGGTGCATGTGTAGACCAGCATTTGATCCTCAACCAGAGCTTAAACACGTGTGAATTATGCTTACTAACAAGTCCAGGGATATCGGCGCATTTTTTTTTTCAAAAAGTCAATTTGTACTCACTGTAGAAAAGGAAGAAAATTTCAACAAGAACAGAAGCCCCTGAAACAAACAGGGAAATCCTCCTGCCCTCCCCACCCACCGCTGTGTCAACAAGGTTGCAAGTGACTGCCAGCTCCATGGGGCTTTAGTGTGGAAGAGGCGTCTGTTGATCTAGCAGGGTAGAGCTGTCTTCACACAGAGCTGTGTCTAGGGCTTCAGACGAGACCACAGTGTCTGCTTCCCTTCATCTCTGATCCCTGTTCCTCCCACACAGGGTCCTCCTTAGGCAGCCTAGGAAGAGTTGGTCACAGGCACATCCATTCTCACCTCTGTGCACAGGAAAGAGGGATCTTACCGTTCTAGACAAGGCTTAGAATAGACTCCGACTGGCTGGCTTGCATCATGTATCCGACCTGGACAGTTTCAGGGATGCTGTGCTCTCATTGGCCTGGCTTTTGTCACATGTCCATTGCTGGGGCTAGGGAAGAGAGGTGGAGTCAAGTGTATCTGAACCACACGCACTGAAGGTTTGGGAGGTAGGCCTGGGCTTGACTATTTAAAGATGGCTTCCTAGGTTGTCACAAAGAGCTTAAGGCTTGCAGGTATCCTGCCCAGCGTGAGGGGAACCTGTAACCCTGTAACTGTGGGAACAGAGAGATGATAGCGTCTCTTTCATGATTGCATTGCACTTCACAAGATTCCTTTAAACACACACACACACACACACACACACAAACTAGCTTTGCTCTTGGCTTTGCTCCTGGCTCAATGAAGTAAGTAGCTGTGGTGGGAAAACTCTGATGGCAAGGAACTTTAGGAAGCTTCTAGGGCTGAGGGAAATCTCCAGCTGGGAACATCATTCTTCAGCTGCAAGCAAACAGAGCTTTCTAGTAACCCAAGTGGCACAGGAAGTAGTTTCTTCCCAGGTGAACACTCTAGATGAGAACACAGCCTGGCTGGGGCCCGGGTAACAGCTCTGAGCAGACACTGCTGGATCACAGACACAGTGCTTGAAGTCACCAAGTTCATTGATTTCTCCAGAATAGAAAACCTAATACAGTCTGTACTGTATTCTTCACTTTTCTGGACCTGAGTATTCTCCCACGGAAGGATCATGTAATAGGACATGACCTTTCAGGTGAGCCATGAGATTGAACCTGGACAAAATAAGCCAGAAAATGAGCGAGTTTTATTGGCATTGCTTGCTTGTTTGCTTGTTTGTTTCCTTCCTATTTTTTATTGAGAAGGCAGATCATATTTATGAAGAGGAGGAGAGACAGAGAAATATCCACTTGCCAAATGGCTGCAACGGCCAGGGCTGAGCTGATTTGAAGCCAGGAGCTTTTTCCTGCTCTCCCATACAGGTCCAGGATCCCAAGGCTTTGGGCTATTCTTTACTGCTTTCCCAGCAAAAAAACTGGAAGAAGAGCCAGGGAAATAGTTTTGTGTGTTGTCCTCCAAGTCCCAGGTTGTATCTTTTTTTAAAAAAAATGTATGTGAATTTTGCCTTCTGTGAAAATTTCAGTCCTGTTTGTATGACAGAAAACAATCATATGTATTTATTGATATATATTTAAATTTTATGTACAGTGGGAGAGTGCTCCTGCATCCACTGGTTCAGCTCCCAAATCGCCATAGTAGCTAGATCTGGGTCAGAATTGAAGCCAGGAGCAAGGAACTTAATGGAGGTCACTTAGCTGGGTGAGAGGGACCCAGTTTCTTGAGCCATCACACTGTCTCCTGGGGTCTGCATTGGAGGGAGGCTGAGATAAGATGCTCAGCTATTGTCTTTCATCAAATTCAGGAACTCTGGGGTGGGCCAGAGAGGCCTCTAACTAGTAGGCCAGCCACTCCCTCCCGAATAATTATATTTTTATAAGAAAAATTTCATTTATTGTTGATTAAAAACATTGTAATGATGTATGGATAGATATGCACATTGTTAAGTGATCACCACTGTCAAGCTAATTAATGGATCCCTCACTCCACTTAATTACCACAGTTCCAGAAGAGCTGTTCTCTTGGAAGACTCCAGGTATACTGCACACTGCAACTCCAGAACTTGTTGTTCTCTGTGTCTCTGCATTTGACTTTTTGCTCACTGTCCCAGCCACACAGCACCCTCCTACTGTCCTGCCTTATTTTCCTCCTAATCTGGCACTATCATGTCTTTTCAAATACCACTCCAGCTTGTAAAGCTGTTACTAACTTATAGACACACACACACAAGCACACACACACACACACACACACCCCTCCCCACTCATTTATAACCTCCTGCTTACACACATGTGTGCACACAACACATTGCATCCTTCTGCCATGCATTCATGTATGTGCCATGTTTGTACACATGCCTAGTCATTTACACTCTTGAACACATATTGATGTGTGCACACATACACAAATACCTCCCCACACACCTCCTCACACAGGCTCATGCATATCTTTCTGCCTCCATTGATACACACACACGCCTAGCCCCTATGCCTGCCCACTCACATGAGCTCATGAATATCTGCACTCTCAGACATATAATTGTTGTACACACACACACACACACACACACACACACACACACACACAGCGCCCACCCCCACCCATGCCCACACCCTTGCTCAGGCTCCCGCCTGCCTGCACACTCGCATGCTGGCAGAGTCTCCGCAGGCACACACTGGGGCCTGTTTGCTAAAGAACTTCGCAGTGATGTCAGAGAGGAAAAGTTCAAATGAAAATCAGATCCGGTAATTATAGGATTTTTCTACATGCACTTTTTTTTCCAGGCTGGACTTGAAAATAAAAGAGACCCAGGAGATGAGAGACTTTTCCAGCAGTTGGGAAGTAAGCAAAACCACATTTAAGGGAGTGACAAAAATTCCCCACACATCTCTTAAAACTCGTGTGGCGGAGGGGGAGCGGTCGGGGTGGCAGAGCGGTGCTGTCGGCCATTGGGTTTGTCTGTTACAGCATTGTGCAGTGAGTTTTGGTATTTGCTTCTGTGTTTTTCAGGGACATGGCCAAGGCCTTTCCTAAGATCCCGATCGTCTCGGCGCACTACCTAGCTCGGTTTACTTTAGGGAACAATTGTTATGTCCCTAATGCAAGGGATCCTCACAGAGTTCATGGAACACGTGTTCTCTCTTTAAATCACCCTTTCCAGGGAGTCCTTGATGTACCGTTGATGTACCAGGGTTTGAGTAAGTCCTATTGGGTACAAAAATAATTAAGGTGTGTCCAAGGAAGCAGCATTAGCCAGGGTGTACTGGTTACCAGGGTCAGAAGTGATAAATTTGCTTAAGTCAAGCAAGAATTTTCAGTGCACAAAAATGTCTGGCTTTAAGCATGGCTGGATCCAGGAGCTCAGAATATATATATATAATTACAACTGAGTGGATCGGTTGGACTGCAGGGTGGAGAACAGATTAGGTAAGAGCAGAAGGCCAGTTTCAGGGGGAACACCGTGGTGAGAGTTCAGCTGAGTCAAGTGGCTTCAGCTGAGCAGGTGAGAGCCCTGAGAACTGAGCAGATGTCAGAGACAGAGATGAGGTGGATGACAGAGACTGGGATGTCAGGGCGAGGAAGAGGGGGAGGTATCAAAACAAACTATTTCCAAATTTCTGATTTTTCACCTCTGACTGGTTGACTGAGATGGTTTAAAGCAATCATTGTTCTTTGTGGCTGCCAAAGTGAGCCTCCTCTAAGTGAGAATTTTGGCTTGTATTTAAACAGGTTCCAGTAACGGGAGATGGGAAAATGTGGCCATTGGCCTTTCCAATTCCTGCCAAGATATCAGTCAATTCTACAAAAATGAAAACAATAAGAAATTGCTCATATAATTGCGACTTAATAATTGCATATGCTTGTGATGTTTTGGTACATGCATAAGTTGTATAATAATCTAGTCTGGGTCGTTAGCTTACACATCACTTCAAACACTTATGAAAGAACGAATTTAAGGAGCGGCAGCTGTGTACGTATTTGTTGTCTATGTTTAGACATATGTCTTAATCTCTCTGGACTTGCGACTCCTGATTCCTTAAAAGGGGATCACAGTTATCATTCAGTTAACATTATTTTAGACCTCAGACACACACATAGACACACACATGCAAAAGGTCCATGGGAAAAAAAATTTCAACTATCAGTTTATTTTGGTATAAGAATATTTGAAATTTAAGTTTTCAAAATGTCCAAGGGAAATCCATGCAAAAAAGTTCCACATGGATTTTAGAATTGTTTTTGATCCCAAATAAGCTTATTTTTTTTCATTCCATTTTTTTTTTTCCCGCAAACATGCTGAGTACCCATATATTTATGTAGCACCTGGGACAAAGGAGGAACATAATTAATAGCTGAGTAGGAAGAGCTAAATGGAGCTGACCAGTCCCCATAGCTGGAGAAATTAGGGGCTTTTTAGGCCACTCCCTTCCTGGAAAAGAATCGAGAAAGAGCAAGCAAGCTGTGAGGCCATGGGGTCGTTTGTAACCGGGGAGGCTGAGCCATAGGAAAATCTTGACTATAAGGCAAGACTCCTAACCTTTGATGTGTGATGAACCCCTTCTGTAGTCTGGAAAAAAAAATCCCTAAGTTCATAATATAAAACACGTCGAATTACAAAGGGCCTCAATTATGCTTAAACTCTGTATTAAGATTAAAAAAAAGAGAAACCACAACTGTTATAGAAAAATATGTGCTTTCTAATTCATTCATCAAATAACTAGGTCTGCTTGACTTCATCAAATGACTACCATAGCTGTAAAATAGTGATGAGCACGCATGTTGTGTTGAGAACTCCTCGACCATTGACTTGCCATGTGAAAACAGCTTAGGAGTTCCAGTGGGTACATTCTCAGGCACCGCTAAGACCATTGTGGTGGATTGCTGACTTTCATTATTGAAGGAAATGCTAATTTGGGCTCAAAGACAAATGGAAATAAAGATGTAACTTTTTTTTCCATTTGAGTCCACAGAGCCACTGAGGTTCACTTCTGAACTTCTTGGGTTAAGGACTCCAGCTAAGAACACCTGCTGTAGGGGAGAGTCCTACATGACCACTTCCCAGCACACGTAATTTTTTAATTGTGGGGGGGGGGGATGATTGGAAATGCCTCAGAACCATCAAATTCCCATGGCATTAGCTCTACAAGGTAGAATTCTGACGTCATATTTTTATTTTTACCCTGCAGCAGCACACATTTTTAATTTTGATGAAAGGAGGGGATGGCTTTGTGGTGCAGTAGGTTAAGCCTCTGAATGCAACACCAGCATCACGGATTGGTGCCCATTCATATCCTGGTCTGTCTCCAGAATAATGCGCGTGAGAAAGCAGCAGAAAAATAACCCAAGTCCTTAGGCCTCTGCACCCACATGGGGGAGCCGGATATAGCTCCTTCATCAGCCGAAATCAGCCCTGGCTGTTTAGACATTGGGAGAGCGAACTATACTCTCTTTGTCTCTTCTGTTCTCTTTTAAAAATCTGGCTTTGAAATAAATAGCTGCCCGTTTTAGAAAGAAAGAATTAAAAAAAGCAACATTTGGCAAATGCTTAAAGTTTGACAAAACAGTATGCAGCAAAATCGTTCTACACAGGCAATTTTTTTCCTTAATTTTGACTCCCACATATAATGTGTGTCATGGTCTTTCTGTGGGTATAAAATGAATAGAAATGCTATGCTACCGTAGTGCAAATGATTTTGTGACTATTTATACTTCGTATGAGTGAAGTTGGACATATTTTCATGTCATGATTATTTCTAGCCCCTTGCTTGCTTTTCTGGTGGACAATAACCTTTTTTTTTAACTTTCTATTTGCTGACTTCTCAGTTTAGTGGATCCATTCAGCCTTTGGCTGTAGTGTGAATTAAAAATGTAATATCAAAAAAAGTTTTTAAAAAAGCAAGCAAGAAAAAAAGAAAAGATTTAAACCTCACCCCAGTGGTGTGTATCATTTGCCATACCCTCACCAGTCAGATACACAGAGAGGAGGAGAGACAAAGAGGAAGATCTTCCATCTGTTGATTCACTCCCTAGCCGATCTGAAGCCAGGGCCAGGAGCCTCTTCTAGGTCTCCCACGTGGATGCAGGGTCCCAAGGCTTTGGGCTGTGCTTGAGTGCTTTCCCAGGCCACAGGCAAGGATTTGGATGGGAAGCAGGACTGCTGGGATTAGAACTGGTGCCTGTATAGGATCCTGGCACGTGCAAGATGAGGGCTGTAGCCGCTAGGCTATCATGCTGGGCCTTCACTTAAATATTTTAACTGCTCCAGACTTATAAGAGTTAAATAATGATAGAATGTTTACTGAAAGGCACTCTGGGGAGAGGGGGTTGTAAACCATGTGTGGGGGAAATGGGATAAAGGTGTTAGTTCACGATGATTTAAATGGGATGGTCTGGAAGCAGAGTCATGGATTGCATGACGTAGTCATCCCTCAAAATCTGTGGTGGAACCCAGGCCTAAAATTATTCTAATAGTTGTTGGTCCTCTGATATTTTTCCCACCAAAAAAAAAATTCTGGCAGTCTTCTCTTCCTGATCTTTGGCGAAGAGATTCAAGAAATTGGTGTGGGCTGTGCTTATCTGTGCACTTCCCCAGCACTATGGACCGTGAGGATCATTGATCAAAACTGACCTGTTCTGGGTGCTAGAATCTTTGCTGTTGAGTTGTTCTGGCAACATGATAGGTTGTAATCTGGACAGCATTGGTTTTGCAATCTAAAGATCATCAAGCCCAATTTTTTTTTTCAGAAAGATTTACTTATTTACGAGAGAGAGAGAGAGAGAGAGAGGGAGGGAGGGAGAGAGAGAGAGAGGCAGTCTTCCATCTGCTGGTTCACTCCCCACTGGCTGCAGTGGCTGAAGCTGGGCTGGCCCAAAGTCAAGAGCCCAGAGCTTCTTCCAGGGTTTCCCAAATGAGTACAAGGAGCCCAAGCACCTGGGCAATGCCCTGCTGCTTTCCCAGGGCTGTTAGCAGAGAAATGGATCAGATGTGCAGCAACTGGTACCTATATGGGATGCTGGCACCCCAGGGTGTGACTTGATCGGCCTTGTGCCCACTGTGACCATGGGCATTTAAGGGATCTCTTCTGAATCTCAGTTTTCTTCTCTATGAAATTGGATTGAGCAAGAGTAATAAGATGTAGAGTTTATTATATTCAACGTATAGATGAGGAAAGCTCACGAGATGGATGCTAGCATTGGTAGTGATAGCAACCCTGGGAGGCATTGCTGTGGAAATGTTAATAGAGTATTGGATCTAGAGCCAGGCTACATGGATTCAAGGCTCAGCCTGGTCCTTTACTAGCTGGGTGATCTTGGACAAGTGACTTCACCTCCCCTTGTTCCTCATGTTTAAAGTGGAATGGAGTGTCTCTGTCAGTCATGACCAAGAAAGAGACAACATCTACAGAACTCGCATCTGGAACATGGCAGAGCTTTCATCCTTCTCATGTTTGCACACCTTCCTCTTGGCTCGTGTTATATGGCCTTCATGAAACCATCAACATGGTTCATTATTTCCTGATCTTGTGCGAAGGAGGGCATTTCCCCGCAGCTTGGAGTTAGGAGTGGTTGTGGCCGTATGGCTTCCTTTGATACTGAATAGAACTGGCATGTCATTTCTGGATGCAAGGATTTCAGAAGCCGGCATGCAATAAGCCACGTTTGTCTTTCTCTCTGCCTTGGTGACCAAGAAGGTTCTGGATGTTGGTGGTACCAGAGAAAGGCCATTAGAAGGGAGGCCCTTCAGTTGCCTTGCAATAGCAATGGTGTACAAATAAGAAATAGGGCTTTGTTGTTGTTTTAAGACCTGAAAAGTTTGATTAATGCAGTGAAACCTGACCTATTGTGGCTGACAGAGTAATAGGCATTAGAATCAGAGTCATTGGGCTCTTATTTTTTAAATACCAGATATTTGAGGCAATCACATTTCTATGACATTTTACAATGTTCCATTGTGCAGATTTGAATAAAGGCAAAGGAAAAAGAAAACATCTTTCACTGTTGATGAAAGATTCTATTTTTTTCTCTTTTTATATTCAAATGGGATTCTTAGTAGGAAAAAAAAATGGGCTTAATAGAATGAGTACAGCCTCTATATGTAATAAAAATGGAAGCTGGTGTAGTTGCACATGTGAAAAGGAAATCTATGAAAACCACAGGGCGTTTAAGGAGGTTAAAGGTACAAGAAAATCAACTTATTCTGTATCAGTTAAATAAAGAAGGGTTTCTTCAGAACAAGAGGGTTTCTGCTCCCCTTCCAAGTTCAGAGATGTATTTAAAAATAGTGTTAGATGCATGTGGACTTTGTTTTGTTTTTGTCATCCTCCAATCAGGAAGTGTAAGAGCAGAAGGGCTAAAAATTGGGATTCAGATGTCTTAGAAAATGGAGACAACACTCGGGATTCCCGCAGGGGCAGTGAGGCTTGTGGGCAGTCATCCCCCTGCTGTCTGTCTGTGAGGTTCCCCCATCCCAATTCTAGAATTACTCTTCAAGTGGGGACATATAGCTATGGGAGTCAGGTACCCCCCAAACCTCTTCCTGGGCTGTGAGTGTTTTAGGTTAATGTAAGATGTAACTGCCAGATGTCTGGGGAGTGAATGAGCACCACCAGGTACTCACACAAGCTAGGCTGGGGGTGGCATTTGGGGATGTCATCTGGAATGTGTTCTGCTGCAGTCCTCATGTGGAGAGCCATACTCCAGATGACAATAGTGGGAACGAACATGGCCTTGGAAATGGGCAGGTCTCCGTGAACATTTCCAGCTCTACCTGAGGCAGTTTCTATTACCATTCCAAGACTCAATTTGTTCATCTGTAAAATAGGCACATTAGCACTTCTTGGGGTATTTGTAAAGACAAACAGCCAAAAAAATGAAAAGTAAGTCTCATCTAACACATCATGTGATTATGAGGTTGAAGGGGATGATAAAGTCACAGGATGATCCTCTGTGATGAAATGGGGTCAGACCTCAGTCTTCGATGGCACAATTTCTTTGTGACCCACCATATCCAAGAGCACCCTTTGAGATGACCCAAATGGACATGGGGACATGAAGGTTATGCAGGTGGTATGTGAGGTTTTATCAACCCATCTAGCTGCTGTGCTGAAAACAAGTGCTTGCTTGTTCTCCACTTGACTTGTGAGGCAATCATGAGCACGTTAAGACTTCATTTCTTCTCTTGAAGCTATCCCTTAGATTCCTGATGACTAACTCCATGCAGTCAGTTCAGGAGCTGCTGTCAGTGATCGGTCGATACGTTTCACATGGCTGGCTTCTACTTACGCCTTCGACTCTAGTCCTAATTGTACGTGGAGTCTCCTCCATTCAGAACTCATAAGCACCCCTTGTCTCTAAGTCCCAGGATGCGACCTGGTGATGTGTCAGTCAGCCTTCTTGCTGACCCCTCCTTTCATGTGCCTGTGCTTTGCCCTCTCAGGGTGGCACATCTGTGGCACTTGGGCTGTACCATGGCCATGGCAGGCACTGAACGACAGATTGGAGCACTCTTCTATCTGACCCTTCACCGTCTCATTGTGGTCTTCAACACAGTACTCCAGCCAGCCACCCCCAGTTGATGAGGCTTGACATGCAAAAGAAAGCTGATTTCCTATTTCCGAGCTTTCTGAACTGGCTTTCTTTCCTGAACCTTGGAAGAAAGTCCTCTTGTTTGCATGCTTTTGAGCACTGATCATTTTACCTAGAATTCTCTTGTCTCTGTATAACTAAACCTCATTCATTCTTCGAGATTTAATGGATCTCATCGGGCTTCCGTGAATAGCCACAGTGTCATAAAATTGTAAGCAGTGTTTCTTGAGCTAACTTGAATGCGAAGATAGTTTTTCCATCATCAGATGAACCCTTAGTCAACCTTCTCTCATGCCGATCTTATGTTTATATTAATCTGTGTGTAATGATGGCCAATATTTTTTTTTATCCCCTGATCAACAGAGGTTTTTTGCACATACTCTCTCTCTAACTAGGTTCTTGAAGATAAAAGTCATATAGGATTTTAGATTAAGCTGACCTGAGTTCAAACCCTGTTTTTGTCTCTTAAAGGTAGAGTCAACTTTCCAAGTGTCAGGTTCCTTATACACAATGAAGACTTACTTTTGGAAGTTTGTTGAAACTGCTGAATAATGCATTTAGGCAGGTTAGCACAGTCTCTGTTATATAGCAAGAGCAATATAAAATTTGCATAGCTTTACTTGCTGCGTAAAGCACTGTGAAATGAAAAAGAGCCTTGGGACCAAAATCTCAACATTGAAGCAGGTTTTGACTGTCTGTTGGCTTGGAAACATCACTTGTGGATTTTATGTTGCTCATCTGTAAATACAGCTCTGACTTTGTGGTGTAAAGGTGATCATGTAGGTAAAAGCAGAGTGATATTCAGCATATCAAATCTCTATAAAACTGGGATGAGCTCCTTGGACCACAGATACTGGGCAGATTTTGGCTACAGCAGTATTGGTAACTCTCTAAATATCCACCCTAGTGAAATCTTCCCCGGGAGCAAAGAACTCTGTGGCTGTGCACGCACAGGTAAAATGAAAGATGCAAATAATTTCCTCAAATAGCAGTTAGCTCACAATACTGGGATGCTGGTTCAATCAGGACTCTTAGTTGAAAGTCATGGGATTCCAAGCAAATAAGATTGAGAAAGGGAATTTTTATGCTCAAGTTACTGCAAACCACATCGGTGGTGTTTTAGAATTGGATTTATCCACAAACTTGGGTGCAACACTCAGTTTCATTCAGTTCACCCTTGGGTTCTGCTTCCCTCTGGATGTGCCCTTCATGATAGCATGATGATGGTAAACAGTGACGGATTTGTATGTTGCCCTCCCACCTGGAAGTATAGCAATGGAGGAGTTTCTCTCCCACCCCGGAGTGCCAATAAAAGGATTAGAATAAAGTCTCACTTCTCTGATTGGCTGAGAGTTGTTCTATGCCCACCTCTGAGTCAGTCACTAATTGGATGCTGATTGGCGAGGTCTGCTTTTGCATTTATAGTGTGGGAACCATGAGTCTCAAACACATCTCCAGTGAAGGGAAAATTGTTTCTTAGCCAGGCCCAACAGAAAACACAGAAATGCCAGAGAAGCACAAGATGGCACCGTGTGCTTATCCAGGTTTGGTCACTCCCCAGTTGTCATGACTACGTGACTCTCTGACCCAAAACAAAGGATGCTGTGTCTGAGTTCCTTGCTCCCACTGAGAATCCACCTAGCATGTAAGGCTCTTCTAGCTCTTAACACTGGAAAACGGAAAGCCATCATAGCACTGCCTTCTCGCCCATGGAGAATGGCAGGCCCGGGGCAGGGCTTTGGTGGGATGCGCGGGCTGATGTCACAGAGGTTTGGCAGGCTCTTTAAGGCTGTGTTTGCAAAGTCTTGGAATCCCGAAGGAGAGAGAAACCACAACGTGACCATCCAAGCATTTCTTTCTTTTTCTTGTTTTTCCTCAAAGCCCTGGTACTTCGAGGGAAATTTAATCCTTATGTTTCTGTTTGATTTGCAGTGTACTTCGGTCATCAAAATGGAACCTACAAAGAGCCATTTGATGTCCAGGAAGAATTATGAGCTTGTATAGATGCCTGTTAAAATGGGTGTGTGCTTGTGACTGAATGTGTGTATGTGTGCAAGCACTTGAGCCTTACCCCTTCCAAGCTCCACATTCCTCTGAATTTGCATTCATCAGAAAGTGAGATTTAAGCCTAAAAGTTTAGATACAAGGAAAAAAAAAGAATCACTCACAGAGTAACAAAATCATAATGCATACTTCCTCATATCCATGCAAGCAAAGGTACGAGAACTTTTTGAAAGATAACACTTTTGAATTATTTTCTTATCTTCCACTCGTTTTTTTTTTAGATTTATTTATTTTTATTGGAAAGGCAGATATACAGAGAGGAGGAGGAGACGGAGAGGAAGATCTTCCGTCCGATGATTCTCTCTCCAAGTGGCCACAACGGCCGGTGCTGCGCCGATCCGAAGCCAGGAGCCTAGAACCTCCTCCAGGTCTCCCATGTGGGTGCAGGGTCCCAAGGCTTTGGGCGATGCTCCACTGCTTTCCCAGGCCACAAGCAAGGAGCTGGATGGGAAGTGGAGCAGCTGGGATTAGAACCAGCGCCCATATGGGATATTGGCACGTTCAAGGCGAGGACTTTAGCCACTAGGCCACGGCGCCGGGCCCTTATCTTCCACTCTTAACTCTCTTCCATCTGCCTTTTATCACCACCTTGTCACTATCTCCAGACAGTGGCCGAGAACCTCAGTTGCTAAATCCAAAGGATGTGCTGCAGGACTCATCATTCTTGATTGTTCAGTGGCTACTTTTGTATAATCCTATGGATAGGATTTTTCAGTGACATTTGAAACAATCAGATGTTGATACAACTCCAGCTGACCTAATTAACATCAAAGTCTTCCATTAACAGTCACATCCCTCTCACCTTTGTGACTGCTGATTTTCCACCACCTTGCCTAATCCACTTCAGCTACTCAGCCATTGAATATTAGAGAACTCCTAGCGCTCCGTATTCTCCCTAGGAGACTTCATCCATCTCCATGGTTTCAATATCTACTTTCTACAGATGGTTCTCAGCTTATATCCACCTCCCAGGCCACTTCTTTGGGCTTCAGGGCATATTAACCAGTTATTTTCTACCCATTTCGAATGAGGGCACTGGAAACCTACCGTCCTCAACTCTAATGCCCACCTCTCAGTATATTTACTGCTTGGTATTCCTACCATAGTGAAAGAATACTATGTAAGAACTCTGCCATCTAAGTGCAGGCTACCATCACATCTTTTTTTAAAAAAATAATTATTTGTTTTATTGCAAAGTCAGATATACAGAGAGGAGGAGAGAGAGAGGAAGGAGGAAGATCTTCAGTTTGATGATTCACTTCCCAAGTGACCACATTGGCCAGTGCTGCGCGAATCCAAGGCCAGGAGCTTCATCCAGGTCTCCCATGCGGGTACAGGGTTCCAAAGCTTTGGGCTGTCCTCTGCTGCTTTCCCAAGCCACAAGCAGGGAGCTGGATGGGAAGCAGGACTGCCAGGATTAGAACTGGTGCCTGTATGGGATTCTGGTGCGTTCAAGGCGAGGACTTTAGCCACTAGGTCGCCGTGCCAGACGCACCATCACATGTTGTTGGGGCACTTTAACAGCCTCCTCAGTGGACTCTTACGTCCATGCTATTCAATTCTCATTTCTCTTTGTGCACTGTTGTCATATCTGCCTGTACAAATACTAGTCTTGGCTGTATTGGTACTTGGGATACCAATAGGATACCCTTAGGATAAAAACGTAAATACTTCGTAGTGTGTACCTTGGAGAGGGCTGGTCTTGCTTACCTCTTAGCCTACATAAAGCTCTCACCTTGAATCCTGGGCTACAGTCATTCTAATTTCCTTCCCTTGAAAGCGCCATTCTCCTCCCACAATAAAGACTTTGCATGTATTGTTCCACCTGTCCTGAACCTCTCCCCTTCCACTCCCAGTTGCCTAGGGAGCTATTCATGGCTCCAATCTTAGCTTAAGGTCACTTTAGGGAAGTAACTCTTGACTCCATGACATAGGTCAAGTGACTTTGCTGATTATATCCAAGTAAAATTGTGCTGCTTTCCCGTTTGACATTTATCTTGGATTACAATTGTATTTGAACATGTTTGTCATAATAAACTCATCTATACTTAATGAATTCATGTGATATTATGTATAGCATATATTTTAATATATTTTCATTCATGATCCTTTTTTCTCATTAGGCTTTGAGAATAAAAAATCATGTCTCTCTTAAAGATGGTCATATCCTTAACATCTAGTAGGAGGTTTGGCAGCACAGAGATCAGTTGGGATATGTCCAGTGGCGGCCAGGAGAATGTAATGTGCATGTTAGGGACACATCGTAGACTCATAGCCCCTAATGTTTTCCTACTGCATCCTCCATCAGGTGTGCACTGTGCCAGTACTTCCCTGGTCAGTAACTGAGAGCCTCAGGAATACTGGTTCAAGTCTATTCCTGAAGGATGTGGGGGCTCCTGTAACACTGAACTTTAGTTCAAAGACTTCTCATTGGCCTGGCTGAACATTTTAGTACTCAGTGTTAGTCTGAGACTCTTCCTATCCTATCTTCCTTTTCTGTCTCCTTCCAAGGCTAATAAAAGTCCACCATGGTTTGAAGGCTCTCCCAGCTTATTCCCTGCTTCCTCCCCTTCATCTTTTACAGGCATTTCCCCCCAGTAAATCTCTTGAAGGTCTAAAACTGCCTTAATGGCTGCTTTTTTGGAGCACCCAAACTAATGCAGATGGTACCACAGCGATTCAAGAAAGCAGATGGGAAGAATTTGGGGATTTAAAACTGGCCCACTCCCAGCCCAACAGGCCCAGAAGACCCTAACCCAAATAGGATGCAGGTCACTGATCGTTTGTGACACAGGGTGGTAGGTAGTCTGAAAAGTGAAAACTCAGGCAAGCATCCTGATGGAATGGAGTGTACCTGCAGATGGAGTTTAAAATACATGGGATGGTGAGCAATGCTTTTAAGGACCATCTATGGCCTGGCTATTGCTAAGTTTTATTGATACTTTACAGAAGAATAAGAAAAATCTTAGCATTCCTAATGAACAGTTAAAGACTAAGTTGTGAGGGTCAAAGCTCTCTTTCTGGCACCTTACAAAGAGGAACGTGTTTCCTACATGGGAAGGTGAACATAGAGGAAAAGCAGAGTTTGGAACTGGTGAGGTCACAGAGCCCTAAGAAAGCATACATACAGCCACAGCTTCTCTTAGGATAGGACCAGAGCCCTGGTCATGGGCCCTGTCTGGGAATCTGATACGAGGCATAGGGACAGTTAGCTGCATGCCTCTAAAAATTTTGCTTCCTTAAGCTTCTAGACACTCTTGGATCTGGAAGAAGAGGGCCATTTTCTCCTAACAAGTGACCCCCAGATTCTCCCATACTGGAATATGTGCAGAGAGCTCACTCTCACACCTAGCAACTGCTATATTCCTCCCAAAGCACTTTCAAAAATAAAAAGGAAGGTGGAAACTGTGAACAGCAAGTCTTCATTCCATCTTGTTTACCAACTATGGGGAAGTGTCAAACCCAGACCTGCTTGTCATGTTGTGGGGGATCTGTAAATGGCAGTGACATACTCTTGTCAGACACAACAAGTTAAACTCCAGGCAAAGCTTCATGCATGCTGTCTCATGTTTGCCAAATATAATAACAATTATTACTATTTTATACATATTATATATAAAAACAACTAGGTTTAAAGCTCAGTATTACTTGGCTGCAAACATGCTAAGTCTGATAATGAAAGAAAAACTCAAGTTCGGCTATGGATGAATCAATTTAGTGTGTGAGTGTAACCTGAAAATACATGGTATTGCCCTGGCATGGTAGCCTAGCGGCTAAAGTCCTCGCCTTTACCGCACCAGGATCCCATATGGATGCTGGTTCTAATCCTGGCAGCCCAACTTCCCATCCAGCTCGACTGTCTTTAAGAGCAGTTGAGAATGGCCCAAAGACTTGGGACCCTGCACCTGCGTGGGAGAGCCGGAAGAGGCTCCTGGCTTTGGATTGGTACAGCTCTGGCGATTGCAGCCACTTGGGGAGCGAATCATTGGATGGAAGATCTTCTTCTCTTTCTATCCTTTTCTCTGTATAGCTGACTTTCTAATAAAAATAAAATAAATCTTAAAAAAAGAAAATACATGGTATCACTTTGTAGCCACATTCACCCGGTGTCTTTGAAAAAGAGATGAAGAGAGAAAATATTCTGCGTTGGAAAACTTGTGGGAGGTGCCCTCATTTATTTTGTATGGAAGGAAAGATTACCAGAGTTGATATTAAATTTATTTATTCCTGAGGAATGGCGAATGGCCTGACTGTCTGATCTGGGGCCTTGGAAGGAAGTTGGTTGGAAGATCCTGGGATACAAGAACAAGCAGAGAACTATGGGATTAGGTGAGGTTATGAATGTTTTTATACACGCACACCGATGTCTACATTAGAAAGCATAAGCCAGTACCAAGATCACAGTAGACACAATGACTTGCTGACATTCAGATCTAATCTAACTACTAGAGATAAAAGGGCCATTATAGATCATCTGTTCCTTTAGACAAGATGAGAAAATGGAGAACCAGAAAAATTCAGTAGTTTGTCAAAAATAGTCTTAGACTGATTTTTATTTAAATGTCGCATGAATCTGAAAGATTCTTCTTTCATTGACTGGGCTAGCTGAAGAGCTACACAGTGGCTCCCAAATATATAATACTGGATAGCCTCATTATCTCGTCAATATTCCCATAATCACTGTCGAAACCAGAAGAGAATGCTTCGTGAGTACCATCAAAGCAGCCCCTTCAGACGTCAGAAGGATAAAACCTATTGCTGCTCTCATTTTGTTCAGTAGGGGAAACCGAGTCACGGGCCCCCCGATGAGCCCTTGGGTGTTGCTGGGGTCATCACTCAGGCCTCCGGCGTCTCTGTCAGGGTTTTATTGAGCAGAGCTGCCTGCCGCCATATGCACTTAAATAATGAACAAGGATCAATACCTGTCTCTGTTGTTCTTGTCCACATTCCCTTGATGGCCTAAGAACAAGAGGCCAGATTCACCACGAAACTTCAGCCTGCAACAGAAGCTCATTATATTCGTACTGTCACTGAATCTTCTTCCCCAAGAACCACGAGCGGTATTGAAAGGGGTGGCAGGAAAGGTCATGGAGAATTGACCGGGATCTACATCTTGAATGCTGGTGAGCTCATGTGGCCATGTTGCCATAAACGGACACCCATCCATCAACAAATGTTTGTGCAGTGTCAACATATACCAAGGGACGGGGCCGTGTGGCTCGGTTTACTTTGAATCTTTGCAGCTCTGGAGCCTCGTCCCCTTTCTGCCATTTACTAGGTTGTGCGAGTCTCTGCCCTTGTCCTGACTCCCCTGCCCCTTTTTAACCTCCCCCTTCCCTTACTCTTTCTCTGCTTTTATTCCTTTATTCTCTTGTTTCTTGCAAATTTATGGAGGCATAACTCACAAGAAGTCAAGCATTAAAGTGCAACTTTGAATGTGTGAGTGCGTGTGATCACCACACAGATCAAAACAGTCACCCTGTAATAATGTTGGCTCATGTCACTTTGCAAACTATCTCACCGAGAGCTAACCACCACCTTGGCATCTGTCATCTGCTGGCCAATTTCCCCCGTCCTTGAAAACTCACAAAAATAGAACTATACAGGGTACTTTTTTGGGTGTCTGTTTTCTTTCACTCCACATAGGATCTGTGATATTCATTCATGTTGTAACATGCAAAACGTTTTCATTTGTCTTTTGACACAGTGGTTCATACAGCCTGACATATAGCACAGCATATTAATGTACTCTTCTTTTTGTATGTATTGGTACAATTCCCAGTGTTTAGCTATTACGGAAAAAGCATACAGTGAATGTTCTTGGATTTGTCTTTGTACAACCCGCGCAGTAGCTTCTCTTGGGTATACAGCCAAGAGTGGAGTGGATGGATCATCTTGCTTTCATTTTCAGAGTCTTGATTTCCTTTTAGAAAACGAAGTTATGACACTACCTCCCTGTTGGCATTGACACTTGAGTTAAATGAGGTGTACTGGCTAACATACAGTAACGTCACAATAGTTGTACGAGTTATTCTAAATTGTGTGCTTTAACCCATGAGCTTAAAAATGGTATCTTGGCCCAACTTTATTTCAAAGACTGTGTCAGCTTTTCATTTTACCCAGTGTGGCTAAGATGAAATTGTACTAAGCTGCTAGATATTTCTCTGTGCAGATTCTGCCTGGGAAGCTTAGGCACAGCTCTCACTACCCAGCAGCCAAAGTCAAACGCAGGTTCCTTCCAATAGGGTCTGCTCAGTGAGCATTTTATGCTTTGCCGTTGGCTTTGTTGCTTCTGAGCCAAGAGGAAGTACGTGTCCACCCCTCTGGTCATGGGCATTCCTGAAAATTGTGATTTTTTGAAGAAGAATGCAAAGATCTTCCAAAGAAAAGATCTACCAAATATATCTGCCTGTTCATTTGAGTTCTCTGCCCCCAAATATTATCTAAATGAATCAAGTGCACTTGTAAAAGATTTGGGAAACAAAGTCTGGTATGAAACACTTTGAAGAGATCTGCAATGTCCCCATGGCCTGAAGAGAGGACTAGGTTAAGGAAAGGTCATGGGAGAATTGCAGAACCCATCCTCCCAATCCTCTTCCCGGCAGGGCTATGGCCGTGCCCTTGATCTACCCAAAGAGAAACTTGGGCAGACCCACATGAATTATGATTGGAGCTAGAAGACAGTCTACAGATGCAATAAATCAAGGCCAGCTGTTAGGGTACTCTGTGTTCCAGAACGTTGAAACATCTCTGTGTCCAATGGAAGCTTCCCCCCAGGTACAATTAACTGTAGGCATAGGGTAACACCAAGAACCACTGTGCTAGTGCTCTTTTTCTTCCGCAAATAGTAGCATCATGTCTCGTCTTCAAAAATAGTCGGTTCTTTTTGGAATGCTTTTCTTCCACTCTTTGGGCTCTGTGGGTTTATTGGATTATGAAGGAAAGGCCTTTTCAGGCTCACCGGCATGGTTGGCCAGTGTTTGAGGGCAGGAAGCCAGCGGTCACTGAAGTGTGTGAAATCTTTCAGGTTTAATAATGTCAGACTCAAATGCATGAAACACCAAAGAGAATGCATGGAAGAAAAATTTTAGTGCATAAAATTGTTGACGCTCATGCATAGGGCTTTTTTCCTCATAATATCTATTTAATGAAATTTTGAAGATGCTTGTATGTGTGATTTTTTAAAAAGATTTATTTATTTTTAATTACAAAGTCAGACATATAGAGAGGAAGATCTTCCATTCGATGATTCATTCCCCAAGTGAGTGCAATGGCCAGTGATGTGCTGATCCAGAGTCAGGAGCCAGGAACTTCCTCCAGGTCTCCCACACGGGTACAGGGTCCCAAAGCATTGGGCTGTCCTCGACTGCTTTCCCAGGCCACAAGCAGGAAGCTGGATGAGAAGTGGAGCTGCTGGGATTAGAACCAGCACCCACATGGGATCCTAGTGCGTTCAAAGTGAGGACTTTTAGCCACTAGGCCACACCGCTGGGCCCGTATGTGTGATTTTTTTACTATCCTTGTTTTTTTTTTTTTTAATTTCATGTTATCACACAGTTTCATTGGCTCTGGAATTCCCCCAACCCATTCCCAAGCCCTCCCCACCATAATGAATTCCTCCACATTGTCACAGCAGTACAGTCCTCAACCAGTCATGATTCCCTCATCATGGGCTTGGACCATGCGAAGAGTCCAGCATCTCATTGTCCAAATTCATCTCATTGTCCAACAAATTCAAGTTTCAATGGGAGACCAACCTTGGTCTGAAAGTAGAGCTGGCAGAATATCATCCCCTCCAATGAGATGCCACTACACAACTTCAACATCAGGAAGAAACATGGAAATTAATGAAAGTTAATCAGCATAGTATTGAGTGACCAATATGTTAGAAATTGCAAGTTCTTAACCACATCCTGTAACTGCTTTCATTGACATCTCAATTTTAGTATATACACAACTTGTTGCTATAAACCTTAAAATGGTTATAGGGTACTATTCAGCTGTCTCGTGACTATTTTCATTTTTATGTTTAGCAGCTTATAGTTTTCAAGCGTGATTTTTACTGAACTTTGTGAATTTTAGGAGACTGTCCTTGCTTTTTGCCTTTCTGTTTTCTACCCCAGGTCATTCCAGTGTGACTTTAAAAACCACGGACTTCTCTCCTCTTCTCCTCAGCCTAGTTACTTAAAGCACCCTGTCTTACCTAAATGCAGTAGAGTGATTTGTGGTTGGCATGTGAATCTTTTGCTAAGATCAGAGTGGATCCTGGAGGCTGTTATAGTCCTCCTTTAGAAATTATGAACTTCACTAGCGATACTGCAAACGTGGTGGTGTCAGGTTTTTTGTTTGTTTGTTTGTTTCATGTCAATGTATCCCAGAAGAAGTAGGAAGGAAATCAGTGTAGAAGAAGGAAGATACATGTAGATAGATGTGTGCGTGCATTCATGTGTGTGTGTATTTGAGAGAGAGTGAGTGAGTGAGAGAGAGAGAGAGAGATGAAAGGCATATTCAAAGCTGAACTTTGCATGCAGTAGTACCTGAAGTTTTTGTCTCGATTATCTGCTCAGATCTCCACTGTGAGTGGTGGTATCGTTGGAGCTATGGGTGTGCTCTGGATTAGTTGACTCTGCGGCCCCACACTCTGTTCAGGGTGCTTGCAGCCCAGGCAATGGCTGAGCATGCACAGTGCTTCTGTGGCAAGGTCCTTTATGTCCAAAGTGAGGCTCTCTCAATGGACTCTATTTTCCTGTCCCCCACCGCCTGTCCTTTTGTATCACTGTCACTTCCTTGGAGTCTCCCCTTACACAATCTTCTTCCCCGTCTCCTTTCCCAGGCACTACATCCATATCGGAGTCTGAAGGTTCTCTCTGCCATCCTCTGCTGCTGCTTTTTATTCATATTTTTTTAACCTTTCACTGGCATTCTCGCTAGAAAGCTCTTCATATTCTAATTCTGTTTTGGCCTAACTGAACAGACATACCAGCTAATATATTCTATTTCTGCTTAAATGAATTCAGATGGGCTCACTGTCATCTGCAACCTAAAGAACCCTGTTAGAGAACTGGATCTAGAATGTAAAGTTGTGTCCTTGGTGTACATTAGGTTTAATTGTTTTCATTCTAAATATTGTTTGATAATGGCTGGGTGTCAAGACATGCAAAGGTAATGCTTGAAGATGAACAAGACCTCCACATTTGGATGAGATGTAAAGAGAACAGGATGGCAGGTAGAGCTCAACACTTGCTTGTGGTTGCCTACAGGATTGACATGTAAGTGTAAATCACCTCTTATGTATTTCTTCTGAACTTCAAATCCACCCATCCTGACGTTTCCTGGACATTGCCACTTGTGGTTTTTTCTCAGACACCTGGAACTCTATAGGTCTAAAAATGCAGATTATTAATTGCCCTCTGCTTCCCAACTTCTTCTTCCTGTAGCCTTTCGTGGCTTAAGCTATGCCCACCATCAGTTGAGCAATTCCAAAGATTTGGGAACCATCCCTGAATAATTCCTCTTCCTCTTTTGCCCTGTCTTTCTTATCTATAGCTTCTCCTTTGTGAAAGGCTCATAACCTCCTTCCCTGCCTACAGAGTTCCTTAGCCAATACCTGCCCTGCACAAGTTACTCCCAAACATTAAATGTTAATTTCCATTTTCATTACCCCCAATCCTGGGATCACATAGCCTTTCATAAGCCAATAATCAGCTTTTAAAAAATTATTAGCGATTGTTTATTTTAATTAAACTCAGAAGGCAGTTGATCCTCCCCTTTTCCTCCAGGAAGAAACTCCATTATATCCAGAATAAAAGAAATCACCCCCAGAGAAAAATCAACTTCATGTGCCAAAGCAATGCTTTGTAAACTTCGGATTGTCACAATTGAAACTATTCTAAAACTCATGGGGAGACTGACAGAGAACTGCCAAGGCCTTCTTTAGTCAAGTCAAGCAGTATTTTAAAAAATCGCTATCTGTAATTGCTGTATGTTTATGAATGTGAAGCTTATTTTAAATGGTGGCTTTAAAGTTCCAGTGCTGAAATGACACCGCCTGGAAAGAAACCTCGCTGCCTGCCACACCTCCCGCCTGCATCATCCCATTCTTCTTTTTTCCATTACATTGCTTTAGTTGAGCGGCAGAGAGACGGCCTGCATTCACTGGTTCACTCCCTGGCTGACCAGCAGGAACTTAGTCTGAATCAACCATGTGGGTAACATAGACCCAAGAACTTGAGCTTCTTTGAGAACCTAATGCTTCCCAGAGTGTGTCAGCAAGAAGCTGGACTTGGAAGTAGAGCTGAGACCCAAACCCCATGACTCTGAAACTGGATATGGGTACTCCAAGTAGCTTCTTAGCACCTATACCCACTGCCCAGCCCCTACTCTGTTCATCTTCTCAAATGACAGAACACCCAGACCCTAAGGTTTGGAAGCTTTTCACCTTTCCAGATCTCTGACACGCCAGCTTTCCTAGGCTTCTGCAACCCCTGTCTGCAGAGTTTTAGCCACCACCCCATCTCTGTTCTCTCTCTTTCCCCCGACCCTGCTCCAGTGACTTGCCCTGCCAGTTGATTTGGCCTCTCACCTGTTCTGTTCTTTACTCAGTTCTTCTCGTTCGATATTCTTTTTTCCCGGTGCTGCTGGTGGGTTTTTCCTTCCTTCCTCTGGTCGAGCATCAGAAAACCGGCATCTGCCCCCACCCACAATGTGAAAACGGAGCTGTCCCAGAAAAACGAAAGAAATGACTGCAGCAATAGTCCAGATCCTTTTACCTGGAGAGGGAGGGGGAGCAAAGGCTGGTGGGCTCAGATTGCTCAGTTCCATTGCACAAGAGGAAACTTTTTGTTAAAAAACAATGTGGGAAGGACAGGGATGGGCATTTGGCCTGGCAGTTAAGATGCCAATGCTAGTTCTGGTTCCACCCCCGATTCCACCTTCCTGGTAAATGCAGAGCCTGTGAGGTAGCAAATGATGACTCAAGCACTTGGGCCCCTGCCACCCACATGGGAGATACAGGCTGAGTTCCTGGCTGCTGACCCTTGCGGACACTTGGGGAGTAAACCTGCAGGCAGAATTTCTCTCCCCCTGTTTTTCCAGATATACTTAAGTCGTGGTAGAGCAACTCTTGGAGGTAAAGAGAAAGTGGATCCTACTTTGCGCTCTCTCTCTCCATTTTTGAGCAAAGCTCCTACCACTGACATATATATATATATATATATATATATATATATATATATATATATATATATATATAAAATCTGAGTGCCTTGATTATAGAGAAATAAACTCCTTGTTCCACGGGAACTTTTTAGGAACATGAACAGTTTACTCTCGTGATCAAGTCATAAGCTTTTATGCAACACAGAGAAAAATGCTCAAAGGAATGTAGAAAGAAAAATAGAAGCTAAGGTAGAAGGCAGCTTCATTTTTTTTGTTTATTTATTTATTTGAAAGATCTGGGGTGTGTGTGGAAGGGAGAGGGAGAGAGAGAGAGAGAATGAATTTTCCCTTTCATTTGCTGGTTCACTCCCCCAGAAAGCTACAACAGCCTGTGTTGGAGCCAGAAGCCATGAACTTGGTTCTGTCTCCCATTTGGGTGGAAGGAGCTCAAATACCTGGACTATGTTCTGCTCCTTTTCTCAACAGTTCACACGTTGTCCCTATGTGACCCCTGCCACACCCAACAACACCTTCTTCTTGGGAGATTGATTTCTCATGGTCACATCTAACCAGATCATAATTTTTGTCATAGTGCAAAATGAAATCTTTGATTTGTGATTTTTTGTTTAAGCTGGCTCTGGGCTAGTGAGCTGCTAATGAGACTATTCAATGTGAGTGTGTGCACATAGTGACCTCGGGCTCATAGTATGAAAGAATATTACTGAGAGCTTCTTACATGCTGCCGTGCTCATGAACTCATGTGATTATAATTCAGATCTATAGGGCAGGGACTGTTATCCATATTTTATAGATGATGAAAGTGAGGACCAGCGGCTGACCCTGTGGCTTAGAGGTGTTCAGCTGGGGTGTACTAGTGTTGAATTCAAACTCAGGTCTTTCTGACTCTCAGACCCATCTTCTTCCTGTAGAGATGTCATGCTGTGACCATCTTTCTGAGTAGCATTCTTTATCCCTTGTTGTCTATAGCTTATATCTGATCTGGCTGCAGTTATGGTTCGGATGATATAATGCAACCTAAGAACTGGAATCAAAACTCAGTATTGTGGAGCTTATGTATGGGGTCACCTGATGAGTTTTATCTCAAGACTTTTGCTGATGCATGTGAGTGTCCTCCTACTTCTCAAATTCTTCTGTCTCCACAGTTTAGATTTTGCTCAGATATGTCTTTCCGCAATGGCAGTGTTGACAAAGATAACGACAGGGTGGAGGCAATGGAGAGATGGTATTTCTGTGGGGTCACTGATGGTGACTGTGATGTTATTAGCAATGATGGTGGTGATGGTGGCGGTGATGGTGAGGGTAAAGGCAATGGATGGGAGGTGGTGTTACTGTTATTGGTGGGATTTTTATTGATAAACTGGTGGTGATGCTGATAGAGGCGGTAATAATGATGGTAGTGGTAGTGATGGTGAGGGACAGGGTGGCGTTACTGTCAGTGGTGGGATTGTTGGTGATAAAGTGATGATGGTGGTGATGGTGACGAAGATGATGGTGGTAGACAGTCCTTGTGTGAGGTCCCATTGTACTCATGTTGGTGAGAATCTGGGTACACAGAACAGCACCAAAGGTCTGCAAGACTGAAGCAGGAGTTAGAGCCTATTTGGGTAACCGATGGTTCATACTAACTCTTTTCACAAATTGAGCCTGCTTTCTTGACCTTCCCAATACCAAGACCAGGAAATCACGCACTAAACACAGCTGATACTGAGAGAACAACAGGAAAGAAAAGCAAAGGCAAACCCCCATGTGGGTACATTCTCATTCCAGATTCCTCTTTGGGTAGAAACCTTCCAAGGTGATGGGTTTGGATCAGAGACGTTTCAAACTAGTGTGTTGATCTATCTGAGCCTCATTATTTAGTCATTATTCAGATTACTGTTGAGCTTTCCAAGTTATCATAGGTTTGTAATAACATGATGTCCAGAGACTGTTCAGCACAGTTCTGGGTACAGAAAAATGTGGATGCAATAATTGGTATCTGAAACAGAAAAACGCAATTAAATTAATCCTTACCACTGTCCCCACAGTTCCCATTTGAAAACGGTGCAAACTCAGGCACAGAGAAGTGGTTCTTAATAGCAGATGGCATTTATTGGACATTTGTAGGCACAAAGTATCAGGGAAAAGTATAACCTTATTTAATTAATCTTTACAACCGCAGGAAATAGTGTTTACTTTCCCCCTTTGCACAGATGAGAAAGTCGAGGCCTAGAGAAGTTAAATAACTTATCCAATTTGTACTTGGATGATTGCTCCAGAAGCCCCCTGGCTAAACCAGGATTTAGAGTAGTTAGAGTGGTACCAAGGGCTTGGCCACGTGCTGGTTGTGTATCTGGCAGTTTCCCTGAAATGCAGCCCTCACCTTGGCATCTTGTGCCCCCCAACCCTGGCACAAGGATTTTCAGCCAACGCATCCATGTTTCCAAAAGTTGCACTTGACCTGGTGCATGTGCAGGGGATCCTGAGCCAAGTGCAGCTGCCTGGCAAGGATGTTTACAAAGGGGATGCCTCCTCCACACCCAGGCAGATGTGCGCCCTACACCCTTTGCGCTCCAAGAAACCGGCTCCAAACGCGTTAGCTACTGAAAGGAGAAAAGCAACAGCATCATCATCATCATCATCATCATAAGAGTTCCTACTCACTGTTGTAGGAAAAAAGAGCAGCAACAGCACCTCCCCATGCATCTGTGACCACATAGATTTTGTCCAGGGCTTCCTTGGGTGGCCTTCTCTGAACAGCTTCTGATTCACAGAGACAAAAACATGAAACAGTTGAAAGCATTGGCACCATGGCCTCTGCTAACCCAGCTTAGTCCTGGAAGAGTGCTGTTGGCAGGGCTCGCTGGAGGTTGGCCTCGCTCAGAGTCGGGGGTGGCTCATGGGAATGGAGAAAGGAAGGTTTTTTTTTTTTTTTAATTTTACATTTTGCTTAAGCTGTTCTTGCTTGCTGAGCTAGAGAGGTATTTGAGGGAAGTGGGTTGGCTGGATAATTATCTGGCTGGTAATTACAGTCAGTTGTGGAGCAATATTGCATCTTGCAAATGGTCGCCACGCCAGCTGGGAAGAGTCCTTGCCCAGCGATGGATTTATGGCAGGCCGTGTGGAGCGGGATGTATGTTTTGGCTTGTGCATTTGAGAGAGAACAGCCTCTCCCTTTTTCTTTGCCTAGCTCTCTCTTTAATCTCAACTTCAGAAGGGAAGGAGTTGGCCGTTAATTCATTTGGGTTTTGAATCTGGGCTTTTTCATGTACGAGAGGCAGGAACTGGGAAGAATTTGTTTGCCATTATGTCTCTCGTGTCAAGTATATGGTGTTCAGTTAATATTTACCAAATGAAATAAATGCACTCACAAATGAACATTAATAGGATATTAACCAATATTGACAGAACACTTTCAGTATGCCAAAGCCCCATTTAAGTAGTTTTCCCTCTACTGATGAGTGCATTCTCATGATAAGCCCCTGCTTACAGAGGAGACTAAGGCCCAGAGACATGACTGAGTCTCCTAGGGTCACACAGCCTGAAAGTTAGAGCAGGTATTCACAGTCCTGTATGGACGGATGGATGGGTGGGTAGGTGGAGGGCCTGATGTTGGGGTAATAGATAACTGACTTGCAGCGGATTGTAACCTAATCACATCTATTTGTAGTGGTTCAGAGGAACATCTGGAAGGACCCCAGGTTTATGGAGAAAGATTATGGAGGTGCCAGCTTTTCTGGCAGAGCTCTTGCCCATTTCTCAGTATCTCACTTTTCTCTTGGTTGGGAACTTCTGAATCTTAAAAAGAGCTTGGCTGCGCAGAAAGCCCTGAGATGCACATCAGATTCTTAAATTCTCCTCTCTCCTCCACCAGACTCAGGTGCCTTTCAGGAACCAGAGGAAATGTTGACATTCCTGACCCCATGGAGTGTGGGAGCCACTACCCCAGTTTGCTTGGGACTATGGGGTTTCCCAGGATGACTGACTTTTAAGACTGAAACTGGGATGACTTGGTTGCTCATTCTTAAGGTGAACTGGTAAACTTGCAGGAAGTAGCTTTTATTTAAACCTATGTAATAGGAACCTTTTACAAATGTCAACCAGTGTTGGCTTTGGGACCCTGCCTTCAGCATCTACTATTCTTGGTGTACAGTTCTACCTGTACTACTTCCTCCTTGGCAGGTGACCTACCTCTCTGAACCTCTGTTCCCTCACTTATAACACAGGGATGATGCTTCGGACTGTCTCAGTGTGGTGGTTATGAGAATGGAATGATGTAATGTGTGTGAGATATTGAGCACAAGAAGATGTGGAATTTAGTGCCTGGGTAGAGCTCTAGACACATAAATTGTTATTAGATGTTGATGGCAGAATATTAAATCAGCTTGCCCATCTGGCTGCCAGCTCATTTCTCAAGAATGGTCACGTTTCTGTTGTTCTCAAGGGTGGCACACCCAGATGCATGGAAGGAACTTAATCTGCCATGAGCCAAAATCCCTCCTCCCCCATTTTCTGTGATGTTTAGAATATCCCAGCAACTCTGGGGGGAAGCAGTTGACTTCCATACCCATTTTACAGATAAATAAATGGAGACTCAGGAAAGTAAAGAGACTTTCTCAAAGTCACTCAGTCATTCATGTTGTAAGTGGTTGAACCCAGGTAGCAGTCTCTCCTGGGCCCAGCTCCCAGGCTGAAAACTGTCCCAATTTTATGCCTACATTGAATCCTTTTTATTTGACACACGTTATTTAACTCATACTCTTATTTGCATGAAGATAATGCTCATTTGGTGCCATTGATCTTTTTTTTTTTCTCTCTCTCTCTGTCTCTAGAAATAAGAGTAAAGTGAATATCTTCTCATCTGTACTAGGGTTTTTTAGCTTTAGCACCCTTGACTTTTGGGGTTAGATGAATCTTTGTGGTGGGGACTGTCCTGTACATCGTAAGATGCCAAGCAGGATCCCTGGCCTCTACTTGCAGGGTACCCTTGCGCGTCAGTAGACGTTGCTCAGTGCCTCCTAGGATAGTTGACAAAACTACTCCCTGGTGAGAACCATTCATTTCTGCCTTTGCCTTCTGAAGGGTGTGATCCACTATCCCAGTTTGTCCAGGACTAAGGGATTTCCCAGGGTGACAAACTTTGCAGACTAAAGCTAGGACAAGTTGACCACTCCACCCAAAAGATTGCACAGGAAACTTGTATGCATAGCTCTTTTTGAAACTTGCGGAATATCAGCCTTTTGCGAATGTCATCTAGTATCATCATTTTCAGTATTTATGTATGAGTTTGTGCTCTGGTTTTTAAAGAATCTCGATACCCCTAGCCAAGTTGTCTCCCACAAATGTTGTGTCCCTAAAGCTTTCCATTTGCTGACTAGCATCAGTTCCTAAGGACTCCTTCAGAAGTACCTGGGTCTTTCTAGGGCCTTACTGATTATCCAGACTTATTGGGAAAACTGAGGCAGTACGGGCCAGGCATTTGCCCCAGACCTCATGGTAAGTAGAAGTTCATGTCAGAGCTGCCGAGCATGGGTCAGCAGCCACTTGTGAATGCAGTTCTGGCCTCCCCAGGAAGAGCCTTGATCATCCCCAACTAGACTGATTCATGGAGGCCACTGTGAAGTTCAAGATTTTCCTCCCAGGTGGTGTGGGATTCTGTAGAGTCGTTTTTATTGTGCTGGCTGTGGATAAAGGCAGTACTTTGGTGGCAAGTCAGGAAGTGTGCCGGGCAGTCGAAAAGCTGGTAAAAGTTTATGGGTTTGCAGCCTGCACTGGACGAGGTTTATTGTCCTTTGTAAAGGCTCCATCATTTTTTCCCCTTTTGAAGTCAGGAGTGATGGAATCAGTGGCCTAATTGATACAGGATGGAAAGGGGCTGGTGATGCTCACAAGAGAGGACCAGCACGCCCCTGCAGCCGTATGTGGTCCAGTTCACAAACTCCTCAAAAGCAGATGACTTGCTGACCCAACTCAACTCAGAATGACTGGGGCCATGCCAGCCTGGCTCACATCTGTGTCTTTGACTCCTTTCTCGCCCCACCCCCACTCCTCGTACTCCCTGTGTTCAGTCACGGATGCCTTCTTTTTGTTCCTCCAAGAGCAGGATCTGTTCCCACCTCAGGCCCTTGCACTTGTTACCTCTGCCTGGGACCCTGTGGAAACATCTCTTGGCTTGCCGAGGGTCTCCATTCACATGTGCCTGCCTGAGAGAGGCCTCCTTTGACAACCACTATTGTCAACAACTTGACAACAACTTGCCCTAGTTCCTATCTGTTGTCCTAACTTCTCTGGAGGTGGGATTTTGCTGCTCATTCTCTGTGAGGCTTTCTTCTATGTTCATGAGTTCCTCAAATGGTCTGCTCACTAGGGATGGAAACCTTGTGTATCTTGCTCAGATGTTTATTTCCACTGGCTAGATCAGTGCTGGATGTACAATGACTTGCTAAAGGAATGAACTAGTTGATGGACTGATCTATGAATGATCTTGAGGGCTGCATAGTTGTCCTTCAGTATGCACTGAGGAGGATTGGTTCTTGGATATTCCCCCAACCCCTGTGGATCCCCAAATCTGTGGGTGCTTAAGTTCATTCTTGAATTTACATATGGTCCTATGCATAGGCATCTCTAGATTACTTATAACAGATCACACAATGTCAGTGTCCTATCAATACTTGTTTGACTGCATGGTTCATGAAATAATAGCAAGAAAGAAAAGTCTGTGCAACTGTGGTAGACACCCACCATTGTAGGCCTAACTACGCCCATGAACATGCACGAGAGCCAAGGTGGACGTTCCAGCGAGTTTTGGAAGGAGATGGAGGCTCTGTGCAAGGTGGGAGGTGCTACAGTTGGGTGTGTCCACTTGTCCCTTCATTTGCATGGATTCATTGTAGTGCTTGGTGTGTGGCAAGTTCAAGGTTAGCCTTTGGGAACTTTATTGAAATATCTTTCCCTAAATATTTTCCATCCATGCTTGGTTTAGTCAGTACACGTAGAACCTGTGGATATGGAAGGCTGACTGTAATCAAAACAGGAAATAAAATATACACAACAGTCCCAAGAAAGCAAATGTAGATGGCATTCAATGCTGGAGCCACAGACAGATGCCACAGCAGTTCTGATGAGAGGACTGGTGGACTCTGAGACGTTGTCCTGCAGATGACAGCGTTTGAACTGGACCTTCAAGAGCACAAAGGATTTGAATGGCTCAGAAGGAAGGTGTTTCAGCCCTAGGGTTTGATGAAGAGTTTGGTGAAAGACTGAAATTTTCTTTGAAGACTGGCCCGTGATCATGTTGTTCAAGAAAGCTGAATCTTGACAATGCACAGTGCAGCATGTGCATGCTGGGCAAGTCTTTGGCAGCTGAATCTTATGTAAGGATTTGTTAGATGCATATTTGAAGAACGAGAGAGCTCTGGAGTTAGGTGGAACTTGGAAAGTAAATGCATGATTGAGTAGCTGTATAACCAAACCAGTTGGCTACTGAAGTACCATGAAGCACCATGGAAGCTTAGTGCTTGTAACAGGAACCATTTATTTAGCTCATGTGCCAATAAATTCAGTCAGAGCTTCATGTGTTTGAAAGTAGCTTCTGGACAGCCTAAATTTGGCCCTTGAACTAAACCTGGCTCTCAGTCAATGCTCAATAAACCAGATGCATGTCATGTTTCATTGCATTTTCTCTACAAGGGCTTGGTCCTTACTTTGTGGATGAGATAACTATGGGGTTGAGGCCATCACAAGTACAGTGAGCCATTGGGATACCAAATAAGAAATGAAATATTCTTGGGGAAGTCAGGGAAGCTCCCAAAGGAGATGGACCCTTAGGTACCCTAGGAAGTTGTTCTTTTTGGGTTAACAGGCACACTCTTTGCCTAGTCCACTATCTTAAAACCCACATCTGCCAACAAGGAGAACTAGGAAGAGGATCTGGAACCTCCAGAATGGAATACAGTCCAAGTGGAAATCTCACTGCAGCCTGGGACTAAGTGATGCTTGTCCAACCTGGGAAATGATGTGATTTTTAATGAGGGTCATCTCAAGCTGCTCGATTTGTATTCATTCAGATGGAGCTGTGGTCATCCTGTGCTCATTGCACATATCAGTAATTTCTATACCTTCCCTCCCAGTGTTGAGTTCGTTAATCTTTGATAAGTCATTGCACATGTCAGCAAGGATTTCCACTTCCTAGATGTGATCTTATTTCATAGAGACCAAGGCTCTTGAAGCTGCTCACTAGTTCTGTGTCTTTGGGCAAGCTGTTTATCCTCTCTGGGTCTTGCTTTGCTTTCATTATCTGTAAAATGGGGCTAAGTAGTAGCACCAGCACTTGAGTTGTAGAAGGGTTAAAGGAACAATGCATATGAAGAATTTAGAATGATGGTGCCTTGGATAAATGGTGGCTTCAAAGTGTTGGGGATTGTAATGAATAGCACTGGGTAAATTAATAGGATGTTGTAAATGTTGGTGTCATCATTGCAGTTCTGTAAAGTAGATGGTCAACTTTCCATTTTACAGGTGGAAAAGTAGGACTTAAGGCAAGGAAGGGTTTGATCAAGGGTCCAGGTGGTTTTGTGACAGGGCAAGATTTGAACCAGCTGTCCCTGTAGCTCCTCCTTTCCCTGTCTCCATCCTGACTTGTCCTGTTCATGACTGCATATCTTCTCCCTTCATGCAGTTTTGTTAAAGCTCATGACTGTCCCTCGGGTCAGCAGGTCACCACTCCATCTCACCACAGCCCTCCTCTCTTTGAAAGCTCTATAATGACTTTGTCTTCTCTCTTGACCATGGCCCACCCTTTCCCCCATTCCTTTTTGGAGGGTTCAAGGTTGACTTTGGTTTCTTTTTGTGCCATTTTTTTCCTGACCCAACACCTGACAGTTGTTCCCATTCCCTGTGGGTCACAGGAACTATGAAGTCACTGCCACCTCCTCCCCCATTTCCACCTGGACCCCACTTTTCAGCTCATCTCCTGCCACTTACCATCCTCTTGTCGCCCCCATTTTTTTAAAAATAATTATTTATTTTTATTGGAAAGGCAGATATACAGAAAGGAAGAGAGACAAAGAGGAAGATCCTCTGTCCGGTGATTCACTTCCCAAGTGGCCACAATGGCCGATGCTAGGCCGATCTGAAACCAGGAGCCAGGAGCTCCTCCAGGTCTCCCATACAGGTGCAGGATCCCAAGGTGTTGGGCCATTCTCGACTGCTTTCCCAGGCCACAAGCAGGGAGCTGGATGGGAAGCGGGGCTGCCGGGATTAGAACCGGCGCCCATATGGGATCCTGGTGCAGTCAAGGTGAGGACTTTAGCTGCTAGGCTACCACGCACTGCCCCCCTCTTTTTTTTTTTTTGCCTCTATACCTTTTTCATTTGTTCCCAAGGGCTTGGATAGCTCCTTCCCTCACCTGGCCACCTAGGAGACATCCTTTAGGACTCAGCTAGTCATGGATGCCTCCCACACAGCGATTCCTTCCTCTGGAGGTGCCCCAGCGTGGGACTTGTCACTTGGTCAGAGACCTGACTTTATCTGTTATAATGCTCAGTAGTTAGCGTTGTCTCTGTTACAGAGTAGGAATTCCACATATTCATGGATCAGTGAATGAAAGCGTGCACGAATGAGTTGAAGAGAATAATATTTAAGAAATGCCCCCAAGGAACTGAATTTGGGAACCATCTAGACCGTATCTGGCTTTGAGTCTGCTGAACTTGGAGTGGTGCTTGGCATATGCTCTGGAATGTAGATGTGGCTACGGAAACATGCTTTCTACAGATAGACTCCTGAAGGCAACTAGAAGTGGGTCTCCTGTCATGGGGAGACTAGGATTTTCCTTCCCCTTCTATTCCCTTCTTGGGCACATGCAGGTCCTCAGTGTTCGCTGGATGAGTTCAAATGTATATGCGTGAATAAAGAGAGCAGTGCCCAAACTGCCATGGTGTGACCGACCAATGTAGACTCCTCAAGTCAAGGGATATAGTCACGATGCAGTCAGTGTCCCCAACACCCAAGGCAGTGCAGGAGCATAGTAGCACCTCAGACTGCAGGAAAACCTACTGTATGCCCTTGAACACATCAATCAGACCCATAGCCTGAGCATCAAAAGGGAGATCCTTGTCCCTCCAGGGTCAGACTTCTTCTTTTTTTGTGTGTGTGTGCCTGTGCTGAGTTCTTTTCACTACTGTGGTTGGAAGCCAGTTTCTTCATACTGTGTAAACATGGTTTTGTGTGGTCAAAAATGTATTTTAAAAATGTCACTAATTACCCAATCCCCTGTAACCACTCTTTTGGGGACATAATTGGTCTGTCCTGTAAATACCTAATTAGGGGCCTTGGAGAATGGGGTAGATTGGAGGCCTGGCATCCTGAGCTGTTCTTCTGTTAGTTCTATCTGCTAAGGCCCAGTGGAGATGCTGGGGTCCCTGTGTCAGTGGCTGGAGGAGGAGGGACATTCCCAGGCTTCCAGAATGGGGCTGGGGCCAGCTCGTATCCCCACGCAGGGAATTCTCAGGCTACCAAGCTTAATGGGAACCAACTGCCCAGCCCTTCTTCCCATCCTCTGTGCCCAGCAGAACATGCTTATTTTAAACCCAAATGACTCACACATGTGTCTCCAGCTCCCCATTTTCCTTACTCCCCAAATAGTTGGGGTTACTAAAGTCCTGGCTGTACTGTTTAAAACCACCATGTTGCATTGCACACAGGCAGATCCCAAGTGGGACCCATTTTAATGACTCCAGCCCACCATCCCCCACACCCTATGTACTTCCTCCTCATTGATGCTACAAAGTACAGGGTTGGTAAATCATTGTTGTTTTGAGCAATGACAGATTTTCTTCCCAGCCAAGATTTGGGGCCGTGACTTCACCTCCTTGGAGTTTTCTTTTTATGACCTCCCTGTCTGGTGGGAAGGGCAGAACTCTTGACCACATCTGATTAGACAGTAGCCATGACTTCAGAGGTGCAGCTGCAGAATGAGCAACAGCCCTGTGCCTCAAGTTTGTCCTAACTCGAAGCTCTTCTTTGTTACTGGATGGCTGCCTTGGCAGGGACCGGGGTGACATGAAGATCACCTGCTCCTGGCCTGAGAAGTACCTGCTTTGTTTTTCGCTTGGGTGGTACCAGTCCTCAAGAATCTACCCATTTGGTGATCCTGTGGGAAAGTTGTCTCAGTGAGAGTCCTGCGTTTTCCACCTGTGATCCAGGACACCATCCTCAGAGTCTCTGTTCTGTAGAACCTCAGGGTTCTACAGAACCCTGGGCATAACAACAGGCCGATAGTCAAGTGGCCATAAGGATGAAGGCAGACTAGGGTCTCACTACAAGGTAAGCAAGCACTAATGGTCATGATTGTCTAGTAACTCGTCTTCTCACTTGTAGGATGGGAAAAAGAGCATCTTCCTTACTGTGCTGCCGTGAGGTTCAGATGACTCCAGGTGTCTAAAGCATGAGTGACAATGACTGGCACACTCTTGAGTGGTCAAGATGTGCAAATAGTTGCCTTTTCAACCCTCCCTTTGTCATCACTGTCTTCTCACTTCAGTATTTTGGTCATTGTCAGGCATGGAAACTGAGGCAGAGAGGAGTTAAGTGAGTTGCTCCCATGGCCTGGAAGTGGCAGAGCCGTGAATTGAACACAAGTCCACATGGTCCTGGCTGTGTGATTCTCTGCTCACCAGCATCCTGCCTGGGTTCAGATAGGAGGGGTCCAGGTTGTGGAGAAGTGATGGTCATGAAGAAAGGGCAAACAAAGAGCCAATGAACATTGAACAACCATGTTTCCTGGAAGAAGGGAAATGTGGTGGTGGTGGTTGTGTGGGAGAAAGTCTCAAGGATTTGGTGTAGCTTGGGAGGAGGATGAACATAAAGGAAAGAAAATGGAGACATATATAGAAAAAGAGCAAATATTTTTGCTTATTACCCTTCAAGGTGCCCAAAGAATAAATTTGTGATTTTAATATTGTTTTCTTCTGTAATTATAAAGCAACTATAAATGTAGCAGTTTAACACTTTAAAAAATGTGCTACTTAAAGAATTAGTAGATTATTTCTCATTGGCTATCTTACAGAAGATTTTTCTTGGGGTGGGGAAATACTGTTTATGTAATAAACTGTGAATTGGTAGAGCATTATTTTATATTATGAAACCAGTTCATCATTTTAGAGAAAATTTGGAAATATACAAAAATAGTAGAAAATTTCCAAATGAATCAGAATTTTTTCTACCCAAAATATCCATACTTATCATTTTGGAGAGTTTTTATTTCAGCCATTTTGCTGATTTTAATTCCCAAAGCAGACAAAAAATACAGCAAAGTTAGAGAATTTCTGACCAATATTCCTGATGAACATGAATGCAAAAATCCTCAACAAAAAAATCAGGTAATTGAATTGAATGGCGCGTCTAAGAGAGTATCTATCTACCCACATCAAGTGAGGTTTATCCCAGGGAAGCAGAGATGGCTCAACATAGGTACATCAGGAAGTGTAATGCTTCTCATTGACACAATGAAGAATAAAAGCCATATGATGATACCAGTGGATGCAGAAGAAGCATTTGATAAAATACAGCATCCTTTCATGCAAAATGCCCAAAGAAATTGGGCGTAGAAGGACTATTCCTTAACACAGTCCAGGCAATAGATGATGAGCCCACAGCATCAAACTGAATGGGAAAAAGCCAGAAGCATTTCTGGTAAGACCCAGATAAGGATGTCCACTCTCACCGTTATTCAGCCAGAGCTCTTAAGCCAGGAGAAGTAATCAAACGGAAACAAATTGGAAAAGAGGAAGTGAAACTATGTCTGTGAATGACATTTTCTTTAACAGTTATTTAAAAGTGTACCTTTTAATAGCACTGCAAAGGTAGTATCGTATGTATCTTCTTGTGATATTGTAGTGTAAGTATTGTATGGATTGTTTTAAAGATTTATTTTTGGTTGAAAGGAATAGTTAGAAGAAGACAAAGAGGGAGAGAGGGAAGAAGGGAGGGGGAGAGAGAGAGAGAGAGAGAGAGAGAGAGAGCGCGCTGTTTTATCTGCTAAGCTCTTCTATCTCTAAATTACCCTAGCCACTGGAGCAGGGCCATTTGAAAGTGTGGAGCCAGGAGCTTCTTCTGGGTTTCCCAAGTGGGTGCAGGGACCCAAGGACTTGAGCCTTCCTCTGCTGCCTTCCTAGGTCTTTATCAGCTGGTTTGAAAGTGAAGCAGCTGGGATTTGAACCAGAACCTGTATACGGGGTGCTGTCACCGAAGGCAGAGACTCAGCTTGCAATGGCATAGCATTGGTCCCAAGTAGTATATGGATTTCATCAACAAATTTTTAATAGTTCATTAAACAAGAGATGCACTAAAGTTAGTCATTCCCTTATTGTTGAAAGTCTTTGTGTTTCTGTTTCTTTGCTGTTGCAAGATTGAGGCAGAGAGACAAAGTGAGTGAGGTTCCTGTTTCTGGTCCACTGTTCACGTGTGTAGAATGGAACGGAAGGGGCTGGGCCACTATCAGCATCCAGGTCTTCCATGTGGGTGTCAGGAGCTCAGTTCCCTGAGCCATCACTGCTGCCTCCCAGGGTCTGCATTGGCAGGGAGTTGATGTCAGGAGCCAGAGCCAGGGATCAGTCCTAAGTAATCTCGTGTGGGTCTCGGTCTCAACAAGCATTTTAATCTCAAGGCTGAACACCCACCCTGGACACCCACCCTTTTTTTCCTCTTTTCTCCTTCCATTCTGTCTGATCCCCTCTCCTCCCCTTTTTAACCCCTGTCCTCCCTGCTTCTTTCTTCAATGCTTACATTTCTTTTTGGGTGAATTGTTAGACCTGCTGAACCCAAGCTCTGGAAATTTTAAGACCCTACATAGAAATCGCTAAATTTCCTCCTTTTTAAAAAGTATTTGTTTATTTTTATTGCAAAGTCAGATTTATAGAGAGGAGAGACAGAAAGGAAGATCTTTCGTCCGATGATTCACTCCCCAAGTGAGCCGCAAAGGCCGGAACTGTGCCGATCTGAAGCCAGGAGCTCTTCTGGTCTCCTATGCAGGTGCAGGGTCTCAAGGCTTTGGGTGTCCTTGACTGCTTTTCCAGGCCACAAGCAGGGAGCTGGATGGGAAGCGGGGCAGCCGGGATTAAAACCGGCGCCCATAAGGGATCCTGGCACATTCAAGGTGAGGACTTTACCTGCTAGGCCACTGTGCTAGGCTCCACTAAATTTCTTTTGCCAAGATAATTCCATGTGGCATCTTGAGGTTTCTCAAGTTTTCCAGCTTTCTGACTGTGGGGACAGCATATCGTCACTCATTCATTCTTTGTTGATGTATTTATTCATTGAGCACCTGCTTGCATGCCAGGAGTTGCAGGTGCGTTTCTTCAGGTGTGACTGTGGGCCCTCCCAGCTGTGAGGCAGAAGGCCCAATGACTCCTTGATATGGTGGGTGTCAGCTTTTCCTCTTTTGCCTGGAAACTGGCCCTCAGCACACACTCCGAGTGGCCCTTGGACTCTAGGGGAGGGATGCCCAGGGGTCCATCCTGATGTACGCTGGCTCCCAGCTCCTCAGGGACAGAAGCAGTGGGTGCCCATTGTTTGAGCTCCTTGGAGGGAAAGCTCCAGTGTTCATGTAAGCACTAAGCACTCTGCCTCCTCCCTATCACTTCTCTCCCCGACAAAGCTTTTATACGGAGCGCAAGCACCCATAAATAACAGCCCAACCTATAAATAAATACAGCTGGGAGCCCACAAAAGCCCTTGACAAATGCTGTTTATTTAATTTCTCAAGTGTGGTCCATTTGGGATCCAATTGGAAAGGCCCACTAAGCTTTTAAAAGGCCAGCTTATGTGCTTAATCTTGATTCTCCTTCGGATGGGGCCATCCTGCCGCCTCTCCCACACCTGCTTAGTCCTGCCAAGCGGAAGTGCTGCTGGGGTTAGTGTGGGCAGGGCTTTGGGACAAAGAAGGTTTGACCTAGGTCTCTCCCAGTGAGGGTCAGTCAACTCCGGACAGGTCCAGGTCACACTGTCCTGATTCCACCAACTCCAACCCAGCCGGTGGACACGCCGAGTCATTCGGGTTACAGAGGAGCAGAGGATAAGCAGTAACAGCACGCGGAGCCAGCAGGGCCCTCCTTCCATAAAGTGCCTGCATTATTCATTCTGGAGCCAAGCAACCAGGGCAGCACCCTGCATGGAGAGAATGTGTTGCAGAAGACGTTCTGGCCCAAGTGACCATCCTGCCTCATCGTCTCGCTTCCCCAGGGCCTTTGTGAGATGCCCCTCTTCTCATTTTCCGTTAACTAAATCTAGCCTGTCCTTTACACTGCAGCTTATGTGTTGCTTCTAGGAAGCCTTTTCTGCCTTATTTTGAAAGTTAGAGAGAGGGAAACAGAGGGGGAGAGAACTCTTCCATCTGCTGGGTCACTGTCCAGGTGGCTGCAATGTCTGGGGCAAGGCTAGGCCAAAGCTGGGACCCATGGACTTCATCTCTGTCTCCCACATGGGTAGCAGGAGCCCAAACACTCAGGCCATCTTCAGTCACTTTCTGAGGCCATGAGCAGGGAGCTAGATCAGAAGTAGAACAGCCAAGGCATGAGTCAGTATGCATATGGGATCCTGGTGCCATGGGCAGTGGCTTTACTTGCTATGCCACAATGCTGGCCCCTTTATGAGACTATTTTTGTATTTACCTGATTTGTTTGCTTAGGTGTCACGGCACACTTGTTCGCCTGCCATGAAATCTGAGCCACTCCCCGGAGCCATAGCAACAATACCTCACAGATTTCTGCTTCTCCCAGCTCCTGTCTCTGAAGGCTGTGCTTGCCACAGCAGCACATAGAAGGACACTTGGAGAACCATCACTTGTTCCTCTTCCCACGAGCTCTTCCAGAATCAGAGTGTGAGTCCTAATCTTTATAATGGCTGCCCTTGCACTCTAAGATCCAAGCCTGTCTCATCTCCTTGCTCACTCTGTTCACCATTCTGGTCCCCTCAGAACTCTAGTAGGTCTCAAGCCCACTCCAGCTATTCCAGCATATACATGGGACTCGCACTCTTCTTTACAAATTCCCCAGAAGCACCTCATCAAAGAGGCCCTTCCTAGTCACCGACTCCCCTCCCCAGAATCCTCCCCGACAGGCCTGGCTTTCTTTTCACCTGTAACATTCATCTCCACTTCGCATGCCATGTATTTCATCAGTCCATCTTCAGTCTCTCACAAACATGCAGGTCTGTTAATCTGGCCAGAACCTTTGGTTTCTTACCTGCTATATGCCCACTCCTTGATGCTAGAAGGTACTCCATGAAGATACCTGGGGCACACACATGTCTTACCCAGAACCATGCATGGGTTTGACCAGTGAGCTTCCTTTTTCTTTTCTTTTTTTTAAGTGGAGTTTTGAAACTGGGTTTTTTAAGTGGAGCTCCTTGGGATTCCTTGGCAGGTATCTCTCAACTTTGTCTTTTCTTTCCCACCCATATGCAATGATTCTACAACAGTGCTCCTAGAGTATCCTTTTCTATGGTTAGGATGCAGGTATACCCAAGCTAGGGAGAAGAATGGAGCCACCTGGAAACAGGGAGCCCATGAGGAGGGCTGAACTCTGGCACACCACTAGGCATGCTGCTAGAAGCTGATGTACCCCGCTGCTCTGTGGCTGCCAGCCTATCTGTCTGTTGGTTCCTGGAGGAGCAAATGGAGTGAAATTGGCCAAGAGCATGGTTATCTGGGGCTGAGCTGAGTGTCCAACTCTGGCTATTAGTGGTAGACTCCATGTAAAACAGTGACATTAGACCGTCTGCTGCTTGGGAGTTTGTTGGCCCCGTTGAAAAAGTCTCAGCTGGGCAATTAGCACAGGAGATGGAATGGGACAATTATGAATGTGGGCTTTGAATTCAGATGTTCTGACTCCTAGCTCTGACATTCATTGGCGATTTTATCTTTGGGCAAGTCACTTCACTTCTGAGTTTCTTTCTCCTTGATAAGGAGGCCTCCCTTCAAGGATCTGTTGGCCTCGTAGGCTCCATCTTCCTCTCATCTCTTGGTTTCTAGCCATTCTGGTTTCCTTTCTAGTTCTTCAAACATGTCTCAGGACCTTTGCCCCTGCTCTTCTCTGGGCTGTGACTTCCTCCTCCCAGTTTTTAACATACATGTTGTGGAATCATGTTTTGAACCACGATTTTTATACCAAAATACATGCATGCTTTCTGTACCATCCTACAAAACCTTTTCTCAACTACTCTCGTCTATATTTATTTACCTGTTCACTGTTTGTCTCTTATCTTCCATGATTTAAGTTTCATGTGAGTAGATGCTGCTGCTTGTTCACCTGTGGCTTCCTCAGCTCCTTAGTAAATATTTGTTGAAAGAAAAACAAATGTATTTTTTTTAATAAGGAAGGAATGGATTGTGGTAGAATAATTGCAAAACAAATGCAATTCGCTGCTTCTTCTGCACACTTTGTTGTAGTTTTGCAATTCTTCCCATCAAAACATGGAATCAATTGCCCTTCCAGTGAATTTCAGCTGTTCCTGGGATTTACTGTGGACCAATAAAATTCCACCAACATGACAGCATGAAATCTCATAGAATCCTAACTTTACAGTGAGACCACATGGTCCAGTGACCACCACCACCACGTGCCATCCAGTACACTGTCAGGCATGTGAGGGAAGCCATGCTGTAATAGCAGACCTCAGCCAACCCATCAGGTGAACTCAGATGCATGAGAGAATGCAACTGAGATCAGATAGGCCTGGCCTCACTTAGCAGGGATGGCCATCTGGGACCTATATTCATGGAAAGCCACTGAGTTTGGGGCAGTTTGTCACACAGCAGTAGCTATCTGATACATAGAACACACACACACACACACACACACACACACAGGAACACATAATAGATGCTTTAGCAATAGTAATTACTCATTGGTGTGGTAGGCTTGCACAGTGGCTAGAGAGGGTTGTTCCATCCAGGGTGTCTTAAGTTTAATCATGATGCCTGTGTGGGCCAGGAGATGTGTCCCCACCAGGCCCTGGGCAATCTGTCTATGTTAATAGCAACTATCTTCTCCAGCTTTGCACTGGGTCCTTGACCTAGGGTCAGGAGAGCATCAAGAGGCCTTCTTCAGACCTGGCTCTTTGTTTGACCTGAATAATACATGCATTTTCCTGTTCCTATGATGTTTTTAGGCCTCTGATTTATGGCAATGAACATGCCCCTCCGTTTGCCCTGGCTCTTGTTAATGACCTATCATGAATTATCCACGAAAGAAATGTTAAATGAGCTAATTAGACATTAACCTTACATTATAGATCAACCACACGATTGGATCCTTCACAGCTACAAATGTGACAGCATAAAGCATTAAGTATTGATGGTCCCAGGAAGGACTGAGAGAATAGAGGCAGGAAAGCACAGTGAAAGGGGGTGGGGTGGTGGTTAGTGGGTAGCAATGAAGAAGCTTCCTTACAAGCCTGCAGGCAGGAGGGAAATTAGTGGAATTCAGTCAAACTGCTAAAGTTTTCATCCCGATGCACCCACTTACCTAGCCCTGTGCTCTCATAAGGGCTTAGTCGTGTGCTAGACCTTGGAGAAATACTCTTTTTCTTCCCTCAACTTTAGAACCTGTCTTTTAGAGCCAAGAATTAAAGAATATATACCCCCAACTTCCTAGGACACCCTGTAAAGATAAATCATGCTTAATTTCTGTAGACTCAAGTTAGCATCCTAGACATGGAGTGAAACACAAATTACCCAGGACAAGCTGCATAGAATCCTGCTAAGTAAGTAAGTCTGTCTTTCCCTCCCTCCCTCCCTCCCTTCCTTCCTTCCTTCCTTTTATCTATCTGCCTATTTTTGAAATATATATATATATATATATTTAATGAAATCATTGAAGGTGCATGACTGGATTTCAATTATTTTGTAACCAAATAGCATCTTTTTAATCCATTCTCATGAACTTTGTGACCTAGCTTGCATATTCTCAGTCCCCTTTTGTTTAGAGTAGCAAGAGGGACCTGGGTGATGTTCAGAGCCCAAACACAGAGCACCCTAGGCTCTGCATCCACCCATCCTTTACATGACATGGGGCTGAAAAGAACATGTCTCACTACGATTATTGACCTTTGTTCTGCAAAGCACCTTAGCTGGCCGTGTGGAGGAGATGGGAGCAGCCTCGAGCTGACTTCTCATTCTTGATGGAGTTAAGGCTAAACTCATGCCATTTTGGATATCATCACAGAGGGTGAATTGACCATCCAGAGAAAGCCCAGTGGCTGACAGCAGGGTGAGTGGTTACCTCTGTGAGAGCACCCCTACACCCTCTCAAGTGGACGCCAAGGCTAAAGGTGTCCATTGCAGGTGGTCCGGGATATATGCGAAAAAAACAAGAGCTTACAAAGGACACTTTCCTGCTACATCTGTGCAGATGCTGTGTTATGTTCATGCCATCACTGCTCCTGGTGCCCCACACATCCTGGAATCAGGCACCACCCACAAGTTAGGTGCCAGAGAGCATGACGAAGGTGCAGAGCAGCAAGGACGCAGAAAACTGAGTGAGGTCAGGTGACACTTGGTTACCCCTGAATATGTCTAATCAGGAAGGTCAATGTCTTTCTGCCTCCTGCATCTGACAATAGTCAAGGTTTCCATTGCCATCCGTGGAGGGACGTGTTGTCCCGAGAGCTGCCACCGTGACACATTAGCAACATGTCCTGGGATGCTTTGAGCTTCATTAAAACCGAATTTCATCTTGAAGAAATTTGCTGTGGGTTTTGTTCTGTTCAATGCTGTTTTGGAGTACGAAGTGCTTCGGAAAACCACCAGATGACTCCTGAAGTCTCTTTCTTTCCTCAGCCCTAAATGAATGAAGGCGTTCATCGTGCTGATGGAGGTGTTCTCAGAGGCGTGTGGCAAGGCCGGGGATTCTCACCGCAGCTGGATGGGAGAATCCCGGTCATCACCCACGTCCTGCACGCTTGCCAGGAAGAGTTGGCACAAGGCTTCTGCTGAGATTCCTGCCTCAGCGGCAGAAAACATAGGCTCTTGTCTTTTTCTTCTTCTTCTTAGCAGTTAAAACATTTCCAAGCTTAACTGCATCTTCCTTTCCTGATCTACTCCTTTGTGTCTCATCACATCAAGTTTAATAGTCATAATTCAGAAGTCATAGTGTTGGCTTGTTTACTTAGTAGAATCAATAATCAGATAACTTATTGCCTTTACATATAAAACATGTTTATTCATGATCCTTGAGAAGTTACCATTCCTTCAAGAAAATTCCTTATGAATAAAAAGCCAAGAAAAGTTACAGTAGTTGTTTACCTAGAACCAAAAATAAGTATCTGATGCATACAAACTTTGGAAAGCGCTGACACAGGTGATGTAAATATCAACTAATATTAAGATTTTTCCAGTGACACAGCTACAACTTAAATTATGGTTAAGATATAAATAATGGTATTTACCTAATGACATCTATAGTTTTACATCCTTCTGTCTTGACTTACTTTTCTTTTTTAAGACTTATTTTTATTGCAAAGTCAGATATACAGAGAGGAGGAGAGACAGAGAGGAAGATCTTCCATCCGATGATTCACTCCCCAAGTGACCGCAACGGCCAGTGCTGCGCCGATCCAAAGCCAGGTCTCCCATGTGGGTCACAGGGTCCCAAGGCTAGCCATTGCGGCTCACTTGGGGAGTTAACCATCGGACGAAAGATCTTCCTCTCTGTCTCTCCTCCTCTCTATAAATCTGACTTTGCAATAAAAATAAATCAGTCTTTTTTTTTTAAGGAAGGTTCCTTTTCCTGGGATTCCCTCAGTAGCCACCCAGCTTTGCTCTCTTAGCCAACTTTAAGGTCAGTAGGTCCAGTCATATCAGCCAGATAGAAGGAGAAAGCAAGTTGTGCAGCAGTTTGATACCTGGGTCTAGGGCAGGTAGGACGGAGGAGACTAAGAAGAAGGCATGGTCTCTTCTCATGGCTAGGTGACACAGGTCAGAAGAGGTCCCCAACAGAGCATGCAGGCCCCACACGTCTAGGCAGAATGCCACACAGGAGAGGCTTGGTGTCATACATCCTGGGGCCAAATCTAGATCCTGGTCCTTAACAAACTCAGTTGTCCCATCTGGAAAGTAGGGTGCAGTGCTTCCAAAGTTGCAGTCTGTGCTGACGGTCAGGTGCGGGGAGATGCGGAGTGACTCTTGGCTGCTTCTTACCTTGCATAGCTCATACCTCACCCTGCCCAGGACTACAGAGGCTGCCACGCTCAAAGAGCACACTCCTTCACTGCAGTTTCAGACGGAAAGCATTAATGTCTGACATCAGGTTTGCTGCACGAAAGCTGGAGGGTACAGTATCTCCAAGCCTGGAGTTTCCTCCTCCAGCAAGGCCTCCCTTCATGGCTCCCAGTTCCAGGAGGCCTCATCAGCGTCTGAGAGTGTGGCTTGAATCCTCATGCATATCTTGACACACAGATGCCTGATTTGGGATCTGCAAGTGATAAACGCACCTGAAAAACCCTTTGAGGGTAGAACCGACCTTTCTCTTGACACCTCTCCCCCTCCTGCCTCCCTTCCCATCCCCTCCCTTATTTCTGAAAGAATCAAGTTGGCATCCTAAACACGAAGTGATATACACTTACCCAGGCTAAGCTGGATAGAATCTTTCTAAGTAGCTAGCTCCCCTCCCCTTCTCTCCCTTTGCTTTCTCTGCTTTTCCTCCCTGCATCTTCTCTCTCCTCCTTGTTCCCCCTCCTCTTTATTTGGTGTGCGTGATGCGCTCTGGTCCTGTGCAACACCAGGGGATCTGCTCTTGAAGGCCAGTTTGTCCCGGCAGCTGAAGGACACAGAGACTCTAGCTTCTCAGGAGCTGGTGAGGGTGGGACACAAGATGAGGGACACTAAACCCATTTCCTTTCACTTTGTTAGTCATAGAGGAAGATAGGGAACCCCACATGCCTGCCTGGAAGCTGGAGCAAGGAAACAGGTGGCAGGAACCCAACGACTTGAGCCATCGCTGCTGTGTGCATTATCAGTAAGCTGGAATCAGGTACTCTGCTAGGAGATGTGGGTATAGTATCTTAAACAGCGGCTTAATTGCTGGACCCAATGTGCACACCCCTCCCCTTCATACTTTGAACAGAAAGAGGTACGATCCTATCGCTGTGGCCCATTTGGCAAACATTTCCTGAGTGCCTACTGTGTGCTGGATGTTGGGTGTATGGATGTAGCTGAGAGTCTTGAAGGAATGAGAGGCAAGGCACAAATGACTGTGGCATAGGAATGGGATAGGAGGGGTGAGTCCCCATGTCCAAGGTGGGAGGCCCCGGCATGCCATGCAGGGAATGCTTCCTGTGTGCCCAGAGAGCAGATGAGGGAGCTAAGACAGGAAGCACCCAGAAGCCAAATGAAAGAAGTAGAAGCCAGGGGAATCTGCATGGGAGCATCAAAGTGGACTCTGGGGGGAATTCAGGGCAGTTTAGGATTGTAGGGGATGGGTCCTCGAGGACTGGGCAGCATCCAAAGGTAAGCAGGATCAGCTTGAGAAGGCTGGGGGTAAGGAGTTCGGATTGATCCCAGGGCCACATAAGCTGCACAGAGAGCCTTCGGAGGCAGAGCAAAGGGCCTTCCGCAGGTCTTCTAGTACTCAGGAGCTTACCGACAGTAGATCACACGAAGGAGAGCAGAGCAAGCAGCCTAGCCAATATAGGCCTCGAGCCAGCAAGACCTTTGGCAGAGACTGTGGCTGTGCTCCAGGTGTCTGCCCTACAGGCTGATTGAGGCCCAGCTGTGTACCCCGCCTGGTTCTGAGCCACTCACAGCGATGACAGGAATCAGCCCTGAGCTGGCTCCTGCACAAGTGGGTGAGTGCCTGCCTGGAGCCGCCACGGCCAAGGAGGGAAGATGTGGATGGGGGCGGGGCAGGAGGAAGGGGCTGTTGGCCGGGAAGGGAGAGAAGCAGAAAGGTCAGCAGGGGCCCGGACTTGGCACGAAGATTTATAACCTCCTGGGCTCTCGCTTGCACTTGGCCTCCCCCTCCCCCACCTTGCCCCTTTCTCTTTCTGGCGGCATGTTCTAGAGACACACATTATCTCTATTAATACCAGCCACAAGGTCATTACTCAGGCACCAACTTTTCCTCCAGCATAAATATTTATACAGGACTGACCTGTGGCTGCTGAGTTCTCCCTTTATTTGATTCCTGCCGCCTTTTGTGTCTTGCTAGTCTGTGGGCTAACGAGTTTAGCTCCTCTGTCTAGAACCTTCGGAGCCAGCCAAGTCTCTGGGAATACAAGGGCGGGTGGGGGAGCAGGCAGGGAGGGAGCAGGAGGAGGAGAAGGCTGGGCTGGTACCACTTGCAGACACTGTGCAAGACCTGAGTGCTGGGATGGAGGCTCTGTGTGGGCTGTGCAGTGTGAGCAGGCAGAGCCCTAGGGGAGAGAAATGCTTTGGAGGGGGCTTATATCCTTCATATGCAAAAACCCTCCCCCGCAGGTCAGAGGCAGACTTCCCAGCAGAGCACCCCACTGTATAAAAGCCTCTTCCCAGACCCAGAGTTCAGGCCCAGCAGAGTGTTCCCACGGCCTTTATTAAAGTAGAATTTGCAGAAATGAAAGCCTTTTCTGTACTGTCTTCTAGAAACATCCCTAGCTGAGTGGAGAACAGCTCCCCCCAAAACCTGGATCTGTTTGTGATGATATAAATTACATACAACCCCCTTTTGCTGACAGTGAATGTTGTGGGATAAATATTACAAGAAATAATGCTAATAATAATAACAATAACAGTGATATTGTTCAATACTTCTTTAAATTTTAATTAGGAATTTGAAATAAGACTGACAGACTGAGTTTCCATCTGTTGGTTAGTCCCCCACCCACCCTCGGGTGCTTGCAATAACTGAGGCTGGGCCAGCTCAAAGCCAGGAGCCAGGAACTCCATGTAGACCTCCTCAGTTGGGTGACAGGAGCCGAGAACTTGAGTCATCACCTGTTACCTCCCAGGGTGCATGTTAGCAGGAATCTGGAATTGGGCATAGAGCTGGGATGTAAACCCAGGCACTCAGATACGGAGTGCAGGAGTCTCAAGCAGTGTCTTAAGTGCCACAAGAGAAGTCCACCTTACAGCTGCTACTTTGGAGTGCTGCAAACTGAGTTCTTTTCAAATTTCTCACCATGATGTGGGGACAGGTGTTGTCATTCATCATATCCAAGGAAAGATGTCTGGGACTTGGGAACATGGTTCAGCCCAAGACTCAAAAGCTGATAAGTGTAGGGTCTTGCTCGAACATAGGCTCAGGGCTTTAAAAGTGCAACCATCTGAACCGCAGAAGGAGCACTTGCTGTAAACTAGGAACAGGACACACCTTCTAGCCAGCACTTCTGCAAAGTAGGAAGAGAGCGTTGGCTCTGTTTCACAAGGCAGAAACCAGAAACGTTGTTAAATCAATGCAGGGAATTTATCACAGAATCAGAGAACTGCTTTCCCAGCACCATGAGTGCAGCCCCGTGGCAAAATAGAGGTTGGAGGAAATGCCTCAACTACACAACTTTGTTTGGCTAAGCAGATTTTTTTCCCCTCCCCTTAACATTTTCTTATTTGCGCAACTTCATTAAGGAAATGTCATGCATTTCCTAAAGGAAAAATGAAGGTGCCAAAGAACTCATCTCTCTGCGTGTGGATTGAACGTGGAGATGAGACTGGGATTTCCAGCCATGAGCAGTGGGTACTCTGTGTCAGAGTTGAGCAGCTGCTCAGGAATGGAAGACTAGGGGGAGGCTGTTGTGGTGCTGTGAGGTAAGCTGCCATTTGCGAGGCCATATTCCATATTTCATATTCAAGTGCATTGCCTGTTAGACTCCTGGCTCTTCTTCTTTTTTTTTTAAGATTTATTTATTTTTCTTGGAAAGTCAGATCCACAGAGAAGGAGAGACAGAAAGATCTTCCATCTGTTGGTTCACTCCCCAAGTGGCCTCAATGGCCAAAGCTGAGCCAATCTGAAGCCAGGAACCAGGATCTTCTTTTGGGTCTTCTGTGTGGGTGCAAGGGTCCCAAGGCTTTGGGCCTTCCCCGACTTCTTTCCCAGGCCACAAGCAGGGAGCTGAAAGGGAGATGGAGCACCCAGGACATGAAATGGTGTCCATATGGGATTCCGGCGCGTTCAAGGTGAGGACTTTAGCCATTAGGTTACTGTGCCAGGCTCCAGCTCCTCTTCCTACTGTCTCTCTGCCCCTGGCTTTGGCCTGGCCCAGCCACAGCTGTGATGTCACCTGGGGAGTGACCAGCACATGGAAGATCCCTTTCTCTCCCCATTTTCACTCAAAATGTGTCCTCCAACCTAGTACAGTAGCGGGCACAGAGAGTTTCATGAATATTTGAGGACTGGATGACCAAGTGGGTCATTTCTACCAGGAACTACCTCTTGGAAACATCTGAAAGTCCTCGTGGCCCCAGGTTCAGCCAAGATTGAGAGCCATTGCTTCAAAGAGCTGAGGAAGCCAAATAGAGCCTCTTAGCTGCCATAGCCAGCCTAGGAATCTCCAGTTTGCAATCTTACAGAAAGATGCAATGTCTTTGAAATGAATCAAGGCAGCCATCTACCTATTCACCTACTCTCTGTCTACCCATCCACCTTCCTGCCTATCCATCCACTGTCTCATAAATCCACTCTTCCACCTACTCATTTATTTATCCCTGCTTCCCTCCCTCCATTCATCATCCACGCATCCACCTTCACACCCACTTTCCATCCATCATGTATCCTTCCATCTTTCCCTCCATCTACCCACCTACCCACCCATCGTCCATCTGTCCTTATAACCACTCATTCATTCATCTGCCTGCGCACAGCTCACACACACATTAGTCCATCCACCCTCCCACTCATCTCTCCTTTTACCAGTCTGCATAGCCCCACAATCCCTCTTTAATCCTGCCTTCTCTTTTTCCAGCCAGGATTCTGAGCTGACCCACAGTACAGACTTGCTTGCAATGGCATAAACTCAGCTTCCTCCCTTCTCTTGTTTCAAATATTCTTTCTCCACGGTTAAGGTGCTTGCAAGCCTCTTTGAGGTGCTTGGTGGAAGTCAGCCAGAGAAAGAAAAGAAATCTGTTTCTGCTTTTCCCTGCCTGACCTTTCTTCCCCAAGGAAGTCTCTTATAAACACTTCTAGCGCCGGAGGATGCCAAGACTTCTGATTGACTCCTCCAAGTCGAAAGGCAACCTCAAGTGCATACCTGGTGTGCGGCGATGTGGATCAATGAGGAAGTCTAGTGGGACTCTTGGCAGGAACAGCACCAGGGGCTATCTCCCAGAGCCGACAGGTGCAGCAGGAATGCATGGACAGTACTACCAAGGTCATCGTTGAGCTTCTGGCTTAAGAGACTCATCTAATCCCAAATTCTTAATCCCTTGTTGATGTGATTGTTGTTGTTGCTGCTGCTGGTGTGTGTGTGTGTGTGTGTGTGTGTGTGTGTTTTGGGAGGGGAAGGCTGGGAAGAAAGGCTGCCCAGAGCGTTGCCGGCCCTCAAGCAGTATCCCTGATCTGCACATAAGTGCTGTGGCCTCACCCCTGTGCTGGTTTTGATAACTAACTTTATTTCCAATCCTTGCCAGATATTTCCTAGGAGCAGAATAATGGGTTGAGAAATGTTCTTCTAAGGCAAGCTCATGTAATATTAGCAAGGCGTCTGTAACTGGGATGTTGACTCTTATAAAAATTTTTTGAGAAAACATGCTTTACATATACATTATAGTCAATGGCTTTATAAAATAAAGAGGTCTATAAATAAAAGTAAAATTACAGTAGTCCACCAGAAAACTAGACAAGACCTATAAACAATAATCACATAGAAAGATATTTAACTGCATATAAAGTAAATTTTAATAGTCACAAAATGTAGTGTATAGAAGTTTCTGTATATACACATGTAATAGAATATTACTATTCTATAAAAAGAATGAAAGCTTATCATTTGCAGAAAAAAAATGGTTGAAAACAGAGGACATCATATTACACAAAAGAAGCCACAGGAAAAAAAATTACTGTATATTATCCCTTATATATAGGGACTAAAATTTTTAAGAATTATTAAAACCAAAAAGTAAAAAAAATGCCTATTTGTAGCAGCTTTGCTGTGAATATGGTGTTTTGTCAAATTTTGTTCTACACATTTGCCACATTTATAGCAGTGTTCTCTTTAACACTGATGCTTATTCGTTTTAGTCCTGATTGAAACCTCTGCAGGAGGCTCAGCATCACACATGGCGTTCTTGCTAGTAATAGCAGTCACGCTGTAACTGTACAGAAATGATCGTCGACATTGATACTGCTTACCCTGTGCTTGGATCCCCACAGATCAAAGAGCGTGGCTCCTGGCCGTGTGGCTGCAAAACACAATCACTCAGACAGCTGTGGAATCCACCGCAGCTGGGCACAGCCCACATCTCGTGCGGCAGCAACTCCTGGCTGGCATTAACATCAGCATTTTTAGAGGTCTCCACATGATCCCAAGGTGTGACCGAGAGAGAGAGAGAGAGAGATCCGATCTGGGTGACTGTAGTCTAGATGTGCCCAGGGCATTCACTGTGTACATTTGTGGATATTCATAACAGTGACTCTTCAGCGTGTGCCAGTTTAGACAATACATCATGTGGTCATCCATCCTACATTCCATTCAGTCTTCATGCCAATTCTTATACCTAGAACCAGTTCTTATTTGTAGCTGTGCTCTTAAGACTCTTAAACCCTGACCAAGTTATTGGGTCATGCTTGTGCAACTTGGGAGTGGCAGGAGCAGGATTAGGACCTGGTCCCATCTCACCTCATAATAGGGGTTTCTGACTCCCATCTTATTCTCTCTCCTCAACCTCCATGGGGAAGTTGTGAAGCCTATTAAACTCTTGCATTTTTATGAATGTTTGGTCTGTGATAAGGGACAACATTCCTTAATAATGAATAATGAATTTTTTCAGACTTTAATATATCTTTGAGATTGGTAGGTGCATTCTTTTCTTAGAATATTCTTTCTTTGGCATGTAAAAGCAACATTTTTTTTTTTTTTTAGTGTTGTTAGGTACTTTAGGTTGTGCTGTAAAAACAAACACCTCTCAGTAGCCTTAGAAAAGAACTTTAAAAATCTACTTGCTTCTCTGATTTGCTCTTTGCCCACTTGGAGTCATCAAGTATGGCCCTACCTGTCACAGTCATTCTGCAGCCTAGGATGATGGGCCAGGCACATGCTCAAACAGAACTTGTCTCACATTGGCAGTTATTTGTAAATTAATTATTAATTAATTAATTTGAAAGAGCATGAGAAAGAGCAAGAACTCTCCCATGCACTGAGTCACTCCCAAATGCCTATAAATGCTGGGACCAAGTCAGCCCCAAATCAGTGTAGGTCTCCCATGTGAGTGGCAGGAAGCCAACACTTGAGCAATCCCTTCCTGCATTAGCAAGAAGGTCAAATCTGGAGCAGAGGGGACTTGAACCTAGGCACTCTGATAGAGGTGTAGGTAGTACAAGCTTTGTCTTACCTTCTAAACACTTGTCCCTCTTGTTGGCATTTAAATGCTCGGCTTGGAAGTGATCCATGTCAGTGATACAACTCATTGGTCAAAATTAGTCACATGACCTAAGACAAATAGAAGTGGACCCAAACCCAAAATCCTTCCCCATGCCTAGAACCCAGAAAGCTAAAACCACGTGGTGAACTGCAGAAAATTTGGAAAAAAATGTAGAAAACAATGTACAATGGACTAAGCACCAAATCTCATTTCTGTAGAGATATTCTGTTCTACTGATAAACTTTCATTTTTTATCCTTTTCTTTTTGTTTTTTTTTTTTTTCGAAAACACCATCAGTCATAGATAAACACATGGTTAGGGACTTACAATTATATTGTATGTGTTGATTTTTTTTTCATTTACTAATGTGTTTCCTTCTGATTTTTCTCATCTTGAAATATTTTCTAAATATACTATCTTCATTGTTGAAACAGTATTCTAAGATGCAACCAAACTTTATTTAGTGGAATCCTCATTGTTTGTTATTGGAGTTTTTTCTGTCTTACCTACAGTTTGACAGTTAACCACCTTAGACATAAATAGTTATCTGTATGTCTCAAGTTAATGGTCTTGGAGAGGAATGATGACAGAATAGGTGCAAACATTTTTGATAAATCTGTGAAATTATCACTGCTGTAATGCAAGAATTCCTTTTCTTTATAACAGTTCACTTTTTCACTAGTAGTAGGTTTTGCTTTCAGGAATTAATTGATACTATTTTCTGATTTTTAGCTTGGAGGGTTTGTAATTCCCTTTGATTTATAAAAAGTCATTGTAATTCTGTCTAATTACGGCTTTCTTATATGACTGTGATGTCCATTTATAATTTCTACATTATACATTATATACTGATAATGAACTCATCATAATGAACCATTAGGATTTAAAACTTTGCCTTCAGTTACAGATATAGTCCTTTGTTTTGGAAGATGCCTTGTTTTCCCTTTTAGATGGTATTTTTGTTGTTGATATGTTGCTTTTGCTGATGTAGTGGGGTCTGCCTTTTCATGGAGCTGTGTTCATTAGCATTCTGCATTAGGGTCCCAGCCAGTGACTTGGTGCTGGGAAAGACATTTTCCCTCATAGATCAAAATCATTTTTCACATCTAGGTTAGTAATGTGAGCTGTCTAATCCATTCTAGTTTGGCTTTTTCATCTTGGGGTAGTCACTTCACCTCTAGTGTCCTTGCCTGCTAAGAGTAAACGTACTCGTGTGGCTCTATCTTTCTTTTGGCTGGAACTACTGTTGAATGAGGGGAAGTGAGAAGGGGAAACTTTTAGGGAGAGTCCAAGATGATGGATTCATTCCAGGTATGCACATTCAAGCACCTCTTTCTATTATCCAGATATTCGTGGGAAGCCCCAAGTTCTGGAATTATACATACTGGGGTTGTATTCTAGTTCTGCCACTAACTTACTGTTACGATTGTCGCTCAAGTGACAAACTCTTTGAGTCTCTGCTGTCACCACCTGTATAATAAATTCAGTGATACTAGTTTTCCCACAGTGTTTAGGAGAAGTTTCAGGGAAATAATGTCTATTTCTGGATCTCATTTTTGTTATTAGTCACCATGGTTGGTGTTGGCAATGTAAGTGATTGCTTTTATTACTGTTATCAAGGTGTTTGGAGGACATTGTGAGGAGTCACCATATCAGACCTAGAGTGTCCTGTACAGCCTGTGGTCCAAGTCTGACTTGCATGGAAACAGTCTGTGCTGAAGTCGATCTTTCATGGACTTGTCTTGTAGAGAGTGCTCGGCTTCGTGGCTGCAGTGGGTTGGACAGTGGCTTCCAAAGGCATATATGTTTAAGTTCTAATTGCCAGAACATGTGAGTATGCCCTTCTTGGAAAAAGGGTCTTGACAGGTAGAAGTTAGTGGAAGGCTTTCCAGGTAAGAACCTTCTGGAATAGCTCAATGGTGAGGCAGAGGTTAATAAGACAGACAGAAGACCAAGAACAACCAGAGACAGAAAGAAGACCGTGTGAAGATGTAGTCAGAGCAGAGGGAGGCAGCCAAATGCCGCCACGGGGGTGTGATGAAGGATTCTCCCCTCCTGCTTTCCCATGGGATGTGGCCCGACTGTCACCTAGATTTGGGGTTTCTGACTTCTGGAGTAGTTGTGAGCACTCCACTGCATGGTGATCTGCTGTGGCAGCCTTAAGCAGTGCATACAGTGGTCTCACCAGGTGCACAGTTGCAAGTGCAGTTTGGGAGACGGGTTCTCCCACAGAGATCTGGGTTTTACCTCTGTCACGAACCCGTGGGTGATCTTGGTTGACCTGGTTTTTCCTCCTGAGATCTTGATATTTTCACCCATCAAGCGGAGAGTTGGCTGACTCCGGGGTGATGAGCCATTCTGCACCGCACAGTGTATGTATGCCAGCAAAGGACGTGAGCTGCGAGAGCAGTGACACAGATAGTGTACTACGGAGAAGTGGTGCCTGGGGAAACACAAAGGGCACAGCTGTCTGTCAGTTGTTGCCAGATAGGAATTCTGGCCCCACAAGGCTAGAACTTCTTGTTTTCCAAAAAAGACCAAGGTTTTTCTATAAGATTGGATTGTCTAATGTCTGTACTGGATTCAGATTTCTTACATGCTTGCCACGGGCCAAAAAAAGCAATACTGCAGGCCAAAAGTGATCTCTCATCTAGTTGATCTTCGAGGTCTCTCTCTCCCTCCAGCCTCCAATGCTATGATTTTCTGAGTTATGGAAATACCCACAGGCTCCACGGTCTTGTTCTTGGCAAGCCTGGGGTTTGGGGAACAGAGGAGGGAGGGCATGGCAAGAGGAACTTACTCACCTCTGGAGCTGGGCAGGATGCACTGGCACGAAAACCGAAACAGCATCGTCCACAAATGCTGAATCTGGGTCACGTTTCCTTCCTTGTGAGCTGCAAGGTTTCAGGCAGCAGGCTTGATTTTATGTGCCAAGCTTAAATCCACTAGTCAGCCTGGGCTCCGTGATACCCCATAAATCATAGGCTGTTTTTATTATTAATAATAAAATCCAGCTAAAGAATATGGAGTGGGAGAAACACAGCTTGAAAGTAGGAGACTTCTGTTGCAACCATAAGCAGCTGGTTTGAGAATTCAAAATTTCTATTGTAATGCCAGCTGAGGTTTGCTTTTACCCAAGCTCTGTTTAAAGATGACCTACTCTGTGGTTCCATGCAGGTTCTGAGGATACCATGATGCATAAGCAGATATCATTTTGCACCATGGAGCTGAGTCTGTGGAGAGGAAAGTAGAAAATTAGTGAGCAATTCATCCAAGTGCAGAGGAGGGTTTATAGAAGACTAGGAGGGGGGTCAAAACATGACTCCCAGTGAGACTGATATAGAAACTGCACAGAAGTGTGTATAAAAAGCCATTCATGGCAGAGCCAAGCAGAGAGCATGGCAGTATGGACCATACACCGTCCAAGGACAGTGAGCCCAGGGAGGGGGCCTCTGTACTGAAGAACCAGTGATGTGATTAACTTCCCTGGGTGTCAAAATTCCCATCTGAAAAATGAGAAGGCTGCACTGGCCAGTCTCTCAGGCTCTTTGAGTTCTGGGAGCTCATGAATCTTGGGTGACAAAGTGAAATTGAGATGGATTGGGACATTCCGCAGCACCTGTTTGGCCTTTGTCTGTCTGAATAATAATTTAAACAGCAGCTCTGGAAGCTGTTGAAGGTGGAACAAGACATTTCCAGCTGCCAGTTTCATCTCTGTGCACATGAGTGGTACTAACATGGGCACCCCAACACATACTTTGCGATTGGCATCAGGCTGAAAGCCTTCTTCCTTGCTAGAGGAAACAGTCATGGGGTGATTATAGTCTGTTGACCAAGTGCCAGCCACATGCATCCTTCATTTGCATAGCATATTTTCCAAGCATGTATTCAGCCCCAATCATTGCACTAGGTTCTGGGAACCAATGGCAAGTGAGATGGGCTGATTCCAGGCTCAGAGCTTAAAGAACCAGCTGAAGGAGCCAGCAAACACTAGCAAGGGATGAGGTGGTGAAACTAAATCAGAGGTGAGATATGGGGAAGAGAGAGAAAGATGGAAAGGAAGAGGAGGGGAGAGAAGGGAGGGAAAGAAAGGGAAAAGAAGAGGAGAAAGGAGGGCAAAAGTAGGGAGGAAGAGACGAGGGAAGGGAAGGGAACAGAAGGCAAGGAGGAAGTGAAGATAGAGAATGGAAGAGGAGAGGAAGGAAGTGGGGTAGGAAAGGGAAGAGGAGGAGGAGGGAAAGTAAAAGATGGAAAGAATAGGGGAGAGGAGAGGAGGGAAGGGGAAGTGAAGACAAAAGAAGGGGAGAGGATGGCAGGGAATGAGAGGAGAGGAGATAGAAGCTGCTGACACTTCTGTCACGGGCGGTTCTTGAAATTGTGCAGTCATGAGCACATCCTTGGAAAGCTGACATCTGGGCTGAGTTCTGAAGTTGCTAAGACGTCAGTCAGGTAGAATCAAGAGAAGAGCATTTAGGAAACAGCACGTTCAAAGGCTCTGAGATGGGAACAGCCTTGGAATATTCAAGGACAAAAAGTAGTGGGGGTTGGGGGTTGAAGCTTAGTGAACAGGGAGAGAGTTTGGGCTGGAGATGTTGGGAGAGGAATTGGAACCAGAACCTAGCAAGCATTTCCTTCCCCAACACATGGGCACCTCCTGGATGTTACTGGGAGTGAAACCATGGTATCCATTTCTTGCTTTGCAAAGATGAGTTTAGCTGTGATGGAGGAGAAAGAATAGAGAACACAGAGGGTTCAGTGTTGTGGGGAAGGAAGTTAGGCCATGCCTGTGACAATGACATCCTGTAAGGTTTGAGTCCCTACTGCTCTGCTTCTGACCCTGCCCCCTGCTGAAGCACCTGGGAAAGCACTGGAAGATGGCCCAAGTGCTTAGGCCCCTGTACCCACATGAGGGTACTGAGATGGAGATCCTGACTCCTGGTTTGGCCTGTCTCAGCCTTGGAAGTTGCAGCCAGTTGCAGTGCATGGTAGATCAATCTCTCTTTCTGCAACTGCATTTCAAGTAAGTAAAAAACAAATCCCAAGGAAAAAAGAACAAAAGAAGAAAAGATGTCTGATCATTAAAGAGGTCAATTGAAGTTTTAGTGTGGGGGATGAAGGCATAATGGTTGCCGTGAAGGTAGCTAAGTTGTGATTTGCAGAATCACAGAATTGATAGAATTTACTAGGGCATTGGCTGCAAATAACCAGGGGAGCCAGAGGAACCAAAAGAGAAGAAGCAAACACAGTGTATCCTCTGCTTTTGGTTTTCTTGATCAGGCAGATTTTCCTATTTAATCCTCGTAAGTGCACTCTGTGGCACTCCCATGTCATGGCTGAGGAAACAGAGGCATCTCAAGCCCATGTTCCTCTGCCACTGGAAGCCGAGGGGTGTCCTCTGCTTGATTTCCTTTCTTCCCCGGTTCTCATCTCTCCATGCCTTCTTCAGGAACCTGCTTGCCACCCAGGCTCTAGCCTTCTCTGCCCTCTGCTGTGGGTGAGAGACCTGGTTGGTGTAGCTCAGTTGGGTAGGCCCTGAAATGTCAGATCCCATCAGCTCTCCTGAGGCAGAGATCAGCGGGGTAGAAAGTGCCTCTGGAACCCGCTCAGGGAGGTGTGTCTCACCAACCCTTTGAATGCTACCCGGGATCTCTGTGTCCACCCTGCTCCCCCAATGGCTTCTAGCTTTCTACTTGTGACAGCTTCCACAATCTCCTGTGACAGGGGGAATATGCAGCCACAGGGATGCAGCTCCCTGCCCGGGAAACGTCACCTCCTATTGATGTCACAGAGGAGAGAGAAGCAATTAAGGCGCCAGTGCCTTCTTGAAATCCTGGCTCCAGGCAAACTGTGGAGGTTAGAGAGGGAGATAGAAGCAAAAGGAACAAGGAAGGGGTGGCAGCTTGAATGGTGGATAGCCAGGAAAGGTAAGAAAAGATGCATCTTTCCTAGCAAAGAGGAGATACATAAAGAGTATCTGTTGAAAGGATGAATGGAGATTGTAGTGGATGCTGTGGTTTGTCACCAAGATCCCTCCCTTCAGAACCACAGGACTCCAAAGAGTCCTGCCAGCTCCAGAGAATACTGATGTTTATGGAACACAGTGGAGTCTCTCTGCAGGCACTGCCAAGAGCAAGAAGAATGCTTACCCATTCTCCAAGAGGACCCAGTGACTAGTTGATTTGGGTGTACAGAGACTGAACTCCTTGACTTTGATTCCAAGCAGCTCTGATGGGTAATTGCTTGTGAGCTGCCCACAGGGTTGACTGACACAGCAGCCCAAGTTCTTCCTCTGCTCAGCGCTGTCTCTCTTCCTTACTCCCTGGGGAGTTATTTCTCTCTTGATCACCCAGTGAGCTCTCTGCATGTAAATCTCTCCCTCAGGAAACCCAACCAAGGACAAACGCCTTACAGGGATTGGCTACTTGGAATAGTCATCTTCTTTTTCCAAGTCCTACCAGGGAGACATTCTTTCCAGAATAAACACTGGGATCTACTTTGTTGAGAAGGATCTGGGTCACAGGGCTTTCAAAGCTACATAAAAACAATTTTCAGCATTTGGATAAGAGGAAGAAAGAAAATCCAAAAAGGTGAAACTTCAGGGGTTGCTATTTTAAAAAGGGTGAGAGGGGAGTTTTGTAGGAATAGCTAATGTCTGAATAGAAGAGGGGGAGGCAGGAATAGAGATGAGCTTTTAAAGGCGTTTATTTACATTTATAATGCACTGACTCCCCTTCCTTTAGAATTTGCTTGAGATAATTTGAGTAGAGATTGGGAATGTTTCACTTTGCTTCTGATTTTAAAGACGGGTCACATGAGATTATGGGTTTACTTGAGTTACAAGTAAGACCAAATGGTAAGGGTAATGCGATGACAGTAAAGGAAGAGAGGGTAACCACAAATTAGTAGGCAGGATTAAAAAGAGAGAGAAGGATCATATCGCTATGGCTTGGAGAAGAATCAATTGGAGGCAAAGAGACAGTATGAAAGCAGAACAAGAAAGACATGATTGTTATCATATTGAACGTGTTCACCCAATGGCTAACACACCCAGTGCCGTTTATAATGCATCTGCCCTAGTTGCAGCTCTCAGTAAGTGAGCAGCTATAGGCTGGTTTTGTACAGGGGAAAGCACTGTATGATTGAAACATGGTATATTAATTAGAATAAGGTTCAGTTACTATAGCAAAGGATAAAATAATAGTGATCTACATGAAGTCCATTTCTCTTGGCAGCAGCCACATATGAGCAAACTGTTTTCCCGTGTCTCTCGTACAGTGCTGGAGTTCCAGCCCCAAGCTCATTCCTGGTCATTTGTGGGCATTAGCACTTGATACACACCTTGTGATCTTAGATAGCTTCCCCAGATCCTGCCATCAAGTCCATGTTACACACAGTTGGATGGGAGGAAGGGGAGGAAGGTAGTCCCCCTTTAAAAAATATCTATTATTTATTTATTTGAAAGGCAGATTTGGGGTGGGGTGTGGGCGGGGGAGAAATGGGCCTAGCGCCGTGGCCTAGTGGCTAAAAGTCCTTGCCTTGAATGAACCGGGATCCCATATGGACGCCGGTTCTAATCCCGGCAGCCCCGCTTCCCATCCAGCTCCCTGCTTGTGGCCTGGGAAAGCAGTCAAGAATGGCCCAAAGCCTTGGGATCCTGCACCCACATGGGAGACTTGGAAGAAGCTCCTGGCTCCTGGCTTTGGATTGGTGCAGCTCCAACCATTGTGGTCACTTGGGGAGTGAATCAGCGGATGGAAGATCTTCCTCTCTGTCTCTCTTCCTTTCTGTATATCTGACTTTGCAATAAAAATAAATAAATCTTTAAAAAAAGATGAGAGAGAGAAGAAAAAAGAGGGGAGGGGAGTGGAGGAGAGGGGAGGAAAGAGAAGAGAAAAAAAAATTATCCACTGGTTCATTCCCCCAAATGGCTGCAGTGGCTGGAGCTGGGAGAGCCCAATGCCAGGAACCAGGAGCTTCTTCTGGGCCCCCATCTGGGTGTAGGGGCCCAAAGAGGAGTGGACAGGACTCAAACCATCACCATATGGATTGCCTGTGTTCTAGGTGGCAGCTTTACTTGTTGCATTGTATGCTGGCCTTAGGCCCTTCCCTTGAAGGCAGTGACTGATCATGTCTTTTTACAGTGAGTACTTAGTCATGCGATCATGACTTAGCTCCATAGGAAAGCAAGTGAAGATGGCCAAGTTGCCCCATTCAAAGTCATGAGTTCTATTGAGGGATAGGTGGCTGGCAGTCTCTGATGTGACCACATGGACAGTGGTGATCCAGACAGACACATGGAGGACGGAGAAGTAACCTGCAAGAAAATGGACGGTTGCTGACTAAATTTGAGTGGAAGCTTAACTGGGGAAGAGGAGAACGGGGGTGTCAGATTCTGAGGGAGGAAAAAGGCAGAAGGAGGTGGTCAGTTCTGGAACTGTGACATCTCTTTGAGCTCTGACTTCCAACCATAAGTATTGTTATATGTCATTCAAATGCTCTGGAATAGGAAGGACAGAAAGTGCCAACTCCTCCAACTTGGGTGATTAAGTTGTCAAGTCTTCCCATGGGAGTCCTGAGAGATCTGCACACATGGTTGAGTGTGCAGCTCAATGATATCTCCAGGGACTTGATGACTCAGGGGGCATTCTGCATTCCACCATTTCCATTCATAGGTTTATCCTCAGCCTGGCTGGTTGTAGGGTCAGAACAACCAATAGTTGCAAGACTACAGGTTCTCTTGGTTGTATGCTGTGTGAGAGATTGAGAGAAGGAGGTATTCTGTGCTCACATGTTAAAGTATCCTTCCCTTTCATTATTCTGGACCAATTTAGATAATATGTTCCTCTGGACTAATAAAAGTGCTTATTAATACAGGTTAAATAGCTTCCATTTCTGAAGTTGGGTTTGGGGTGGATACCTGGATAAAATCAGCAATCTGGGAATTGTGAAGTTTTCTATTCCTTGCAATAAATCCTATTTTCCTGAAGGTTATACTAAAGTGCTTGTGTAATCCAGAGTGCCCAATTCACATGCTATTGAAAGACTCAAAAGCAGGATACTCCCGAGGTACTGAAGGAGGAAGGAGAATAGCAAAGAGGGAAGTGGCCGCACATGCTAGTACGATTCCAGTGTGCTGAGGGGAGATGTCACTGCTCAAAGACACTCTGGATAACATGCAACGATGACATGCGGAGTCACTTCAGAGGAAATTCAGAGTCATCCGGGGACCTCGTAGGTGACTTGCAGGCCAGACATCAAGAGAGAGAGTAGAGAACGCTTAACCAACATGGGCGGACGGCCATGACTAGCACAATAAATGGCCGTGTTGGAAATGAACGTTCAGTTGTTGCTTTCCTCAATGACTGTGTAGACGTCATCCCAAGAACCATTCTGATTGACAGTGGCTCTTGGGACACATCTTGGGAAGGATTCAGAACTGTGACAATCTATGTCCCCAAACTGCTTAGTCTCATTCCAGAGCATTCTTTCTTAGTACCACCTTCTTCATTGAAGAAAAAAAAAAATCTTAGCAGTTTGGATATACTTTATCATTTACATCAATCTTTCTGAAGATGAATTGATTTTTTTTTGTCCAGTTCTATGCAGCAGCCATCCAGAAGGAGTCAGGGTAGACATGGTTTAAATCCTGGGTTCCTTAACCAACTGAGAGGAATGTATGTTTGCCATCTCCGGGTCCTCTATTACCCCATGTGGAAAATGGAGCATCAGATTCAAGGGTTAAAATGAATAGACACAGTGGATCCAGGGTGGTGGACACTGCATTTTGGAGAAGATGTGAGAAGCCTCCCTGGCTTTGCTTCTTCTAGTACCTAGAGATGCAAGCCGTCTTGTGCCTCACTGTGTCCTTTCTTCATTCACGGTGCTGAATGCAGCTCTGCCGGAGAATAGCCCAGTCCTGCTGGTCCCCCTGTTGATACTCAAGTACAAACTCCAAGGCAAGGATACTCCCTTGATATTTCTGCATTTAATTTTGTTCTTCACTTTGAGTTCTTTTTAGCCAGATGCTTGGGTCTCGATGCTATCTTCTTTATAATGATGCATGTCTGAATGGAACAAGTGAATTCATGGCACTTCAAGGGCAGAGCTCTGCATTGACATCTATGAATCCTGACTTCTTTTTGATCATGCCAGAGTTCTCAAGGAGTAAAGAAATCAGAGCAACAAGGTCACTTGAAATCACCATTCTTTTCAGATTTTATACCCCCATCTGGATTCTCCTGCTGAGTGGCTGACTGGGCACTCAGTCCTGGGGACCCATGCCAGACAGCTAACTAAGTCCTGGAAGTCAGCTCCTGATGGCAGTTGGCAACCCTCGGCCTCTCTGGGCCAAGGGTTTAATGCCAAGAGTAATTGTGATTTACACCCTGAACCCCTTTGGGTGCAAACTGGTTTTGATTAGATGCATACCATGTTTATTAAGCCTTGCACAGGCCGGCTAGGGGCCCGGCTGTTCTGCCATAAAAGGGAGGGAGATTTACACGGCTCCCTGCAGGATTCATTTAATCTCTTGGGGATTTACTGACCTTCAATTAGAACTGTTAAGTACTGTTTACATGGTCCCTAATTCATACAAGACCAATGTAAGGTTGAATTTTGCTTTCATTAAGGATCTATGAATCAAGAAAAAAATATATATATAATAATTTATATGTAATAATCATAATAGGTATAATAATTTATATGTATAAAAGTCTTTTCCAGGTAAGATGTGATTTGGGGAAAGAAGAGGAAAAAAAAAAGAATATTGAAAACAAAAATCCATTAGAAGTTGAAAGCTGTCCTTTGTCATCATTTGGGAGTGGTCCTGGTCCTGTAGTAGAGTTTATACACTTTTTACCGTGGGTTTAAGATGAAACAGCACATGATTAGAGATCGTTCAGATGAGAATTAACTTTATAGTTTTAAAACTCCTTCTTGGACCTGGGGAAAGAGAACCCCTTGAATTCTTTTCTATTATTGAAAAATCAAAATCCTTTTTGTGAGCCAGAAGGAAGGGCATCATATTTCGCACATAGAAAGTCGGCTTTAGCTGTGCCTTCAGCGAGGGTTATGTGAATGCCAAGGGCCCATGTGGGGTACAAGGGCTGGAAAACCCCATCCTTGAGTTAATAATTTAGAATTCGAAGGAAAATGCTTAATTTAAAATTGTCAATGCAAGCATGTGACTGGGCAGGAAGTCACAGAATTCAATGCTCATAGTGGGCCAGAAAGCATGATAATAAGTGATTTGCCGTTTACAGGGGGAATGAGAGAACCATATTCTTTCTGAAGAGACATGCCCTGCTGAGCGAGAGGCACTTGAAATACCATTGTGTGACTTGCTAGAGTGTAGTCACTTTTACTCTTGGCTTGGGAACTCTTTCTTAAAGAAGGTTCCTATGAGAGTTGCTCAAGAGCCATAGCCTCCTGTGGGGAGAAGTCATTTAAAGACCTTTGATGTATTATGGGCATTGCTTCCAGTGTCTGCTTTGGAAATGGAATGCTTAAGTCCGGGGTCACATAAAACAAATGCAGCCACAGGATAATGTGAAAATGATCGTCACAGCCAACAATGATTACTGACACCAGATATGTTAAGTGCCTTGTCTACATCATGGCACCGGCTGACCCCAATGGTCCTGTGTGGTCACTGTTGTTGTCGTTGTGTGGTGTGTGATGAAATAGACTAGACAATGTCAAGTCATTTGCCCAGATCCCATAGCCAGAAAGTGCTCTGGCTATCACAAAACATGACATGGAGTCTAGAGTGAAATTCTAGTGCTTCTAGAGCAGAAAACGGGGTGGAAGCTGGGAGTGAATCACTGTCTTCACACAAACTTCTACCTGTGGCTGTCTCTTCCTGAGAAATGAAGATTCTGGGAACCAGTAATGAGGATGGAGGCAGACGAGTCACAGTAGTGTGTTCTGTAGCTGGAGGCCCACTGCCAAGATTGAGAGAGGACAAGAGACAGATCCTCTGTCTTGCTCCTCCAAATACCTGCAAATAGTCAAAGGGCCAAAACTGGGAGACAGGACCTTTCACTTGGTGAGAATTCAGGCACTTGATCCATCACATGCCACATCCCAGGAGGTGGAATTCAGACCCAGGTCTTGCTACCCTGCTTTAACAGGCAGCTGGAATTCAGACCCAGGACTTGAACTCAGGCCCTGTGATATGGAGTGTGGGCTTCTTAAGCAGTAGCTTAACTACTGGGTTCCCCCATCCCCTCCCCCGCCCCCAGCCCATCATATTGCTACTGAGTTGTAGGCATTCCTTATATCTTTTGGGTATTAACTCTATCAGAAGTATCACTTGCAGATGTTTCCCTGTTCCATAGATTACCGTTTCACTTGGTTGATTATTTCATTTGCTATGCAGAAGCTATTGAGTTTGTTATGGTACTGTTGGATTATTTTCAATTTTATTGTTTCTGCTTTTGATAATCATATACAAGAAGTCAGTATTAATGAGCTCATCTCTTGATCAAATTCCAGAGTAGTAAAACTTTCATTCTCTCTGAAATGGCTTAAGCTCTCCTTCGCTGAATTATTTCAGGAATAATAGGATTTGAGAACAGGTGGCTTAGTGGAGGGGTGCTTCTAGATAGCCCTAGTAGGGGGACAAGCAAGTGAGAACAGTCTAGCAAAGAAGTTATGTCTAGGGCCAGCACAAAGGCTTACTTGGCTAGTCTTCTGCCTGCAAGTACCAGCATCCCATATGGATGTTGGTTTCTGTCCTGGATGTTTTCTGCTAACAGCTCAGGAAAGCAGCAGAGGAAGCCCCACTCTTTAGGACCCCACATCTGTATGGGAGACCCAGAAGACGTTCCTGGCTTTGGATCAACTTGGCTCTTTCCATTACAGTCATTTGGGGAATGAATCAGCGGATGGAAGGTCCTCTCTATCTCTCCTTTTCTCTGAAAATCTGCCTTTTTAATAAAAATAAATAAATCTTTTTTTTAAAGAAAGATTGTTAGGTAAAATATAAGACACCCAGTTAAGTTTTACTTCCCAATAAACAAAATATAATTGTTAGTGTATTTGTCGATATTGCAGGGATTATACCTATATAGAATGGTATGCCTTGTGCATTAGAAATTTAATTTTAGCTGACTTTTTTCATTTTTATTTTCATAATTCAGCAATCCTATAGTAGAGATTTCAAGAAGATGAGGTAGAATGTATTTTTGTTATCTCACTGGAGAGACAGGAGGTGAGCGCATTCTTCCTCCACCTTACATGAGTCCAGATTGGGAGCTCCTCCTGGGCTCATCTGCTTCCTGGAATATCCAGTCTGTACTATACAAGACTGAACTGACCCCTTTGGCCAGAGAAAGTTCCATACAGGACAATGTAGGTGTTTCCATCCAAGGACTGGGAGAGCATTGTCCAGGATGCAAAATTTAAGGAAGGATTTGCAATTAGGACTGTGCAGGTATAGGGTCAGGCTCTTCCTCTCACCCTGGTCTTGGCCCCGGTTTGTACTAAGAGGCCTCTGGCAAGCGCAGAAACCTGCAGTGGTGAGGCAGATGGGCGAGGCATCAATTACAAAGATTTTCCGTTGCTTTCCCAGAGTTCTAAGGGTCTTCCTTTGGCTCAGGGTTGTACGTTTCATGAACTCCAACCTGTTTTATACATGGCAGAGATGAAACCAGCTCTTCACACCATGTTGCCTTATGTTCCTACTTCTTACTTACTCTTCCTTCATGTTGACTTTCTGCAGGTCAGTGTCATGTAGGCACGGCATTGTCCTCTGTAGTAATCATGATTTCCAGTTTGAGAGTTGAGACTGGTAGCTCTTTGGAAGCACCTGTTTCTCTTGGAAGAGAAGTGAAATGCTCCGAGCTGTTGAAGGAGGAAGGCTTGTCCCCCCTCAGTGACCAGAGTCCTTTTCTGCCCTTGTTTGATTAACCTATGGCATAGGGCAAAACACAAAGCAAGGTTTCTCCTCCATCTCTTATTTGTCCCTGTTCTGCTATCCACACATTAGTGCTATTGGATGTCTTGTCAGTTTCTCATTTACTCGCGGTCATTTTTATCTATGTCAGAAGTGTCAGCCTATTTTAGGTAGCAAAACATTTCTAGGCTTGTGTTCCATTCTCAGGTGAAGGTTCATTTTATTTGAACAGATTTTCTAACAGAAAAGATGTCTTCTAATTATTTAAAGTCCTAAGGTTTGCAAATCTTTCCTTATGGACAAACGGATGGCCTTTTATCAGCACGGGTAGAAATTTTTAAGTTAACATTTGGACTCAAACAGATGTGTGAGTGTGGTACACCACCCATAACACGTGCTGGGTATGAGATTTAGAAACTGGAAGATCAGTTGATCTTTCTGGGAACCTGTTCAGTTATGACATTGGGTCACATGAAAGTCAGAAGAAGATGATGACCAATCTCTACATCTCAGTAGCTTAAAACAACACAAAGGAGTTGGAGGTTAGACTGGGGGTTAAGATGCCAGTTACAATGCCTGGGTCTCACGTCAGAGTACCTGGGACTGATCATGGCTCTGACTCCAGCCTGTACCCCTACCCCTCAATGCACATTTCAGGAGGCAGCAGGTGAGAGGGTCTCTCAAACTCACATGGGAGACCTACATTGTGTTCCCAGTGCCCAACCCTGGTCCAAGGTGTTGTAGGTATTCATTTTTTTCTTCCCTCTGTTTCTCCCACCCTCTCCTTTTCATTCTCTCCATTCTCTCTCTCTCTCTCTCTCTCTCTCTCTCTCTCTCTCTCTCTCTGGCTTACTGCCTCTAAATGGAATAAGTAAAAGTGAAAAATACAACATAAGGTGACATCTCACTAATGCTGCTTGCTTGTTGCACATCCTCAGGGAACCCACTCATTCTCAGGCCGAACAGCATCTCTTAAAACAGGAGCTAGTCCAGGATAAGCTGATACATGAGCTGAATCAACATCTGTTGACCTGGTAATGAGTTTATCTCTGCTCTAGATGAGTCCTTGAGGGATGTGCAAAGTCCTTCTTTAGTGGATTAAGATTGTTACTTTAGAGCTGGTGACCTCTAGAGCAACTGGAATTTTAACACAAGAAACACTTGGGGAAGTGGGTGATTCTCAGAAGCATCGGTAAGGAGGTGAGGAACATATGAAGAGATAGGGAACCGATCCAAGGTATGTCAGTGAGCAAGTTTGATTTTCTGGGCAGTTGGAGTTCACTGGTGACCAGGCCTCCTCCCTCAGCTGTAACAGTACTTGTCACAGTGAAAGAGGGAAGGCCATAGGCATCAGGGTCATGCACTGGCAATAAATGCTCCCGCTGTGCAGGGGCTGGCACACTTTCTCCCATAGTCCATTGGCCTGAACCGCTGACAATGCCTTCATCTAACAGCAGAGACATGAAGTAGTAAAACTGCCTTATGGGCATAAGAAGAAAAATCATACATATGACTGAATACTTGTCATACGTTGTGGTAGAGCTTCAATGAGATAATATTTGTTAAAGCATGTGACACAAAACCTGGCATAAAAGCCAGTCATGCTGTTAATGATACAGCTGTGGGTCCCCACTAGATCATGAGCAGTACAAAGGAAAAGACCTTTTTTCAAAAACACTTCTATTTTGTCACTGTCAGTTTACTCTGTGCCAGGCACTTTGCCAAGCAGCATCTTTGCAACGTCCCATGAAGTAGTTAGCTACCATTTTTCAATCCTGTCTAACTGATGGGGAAACCAAGTGTTATTGAGGTTAAGTATGGTGCTGAGGCCCATAGAGCTAGGATTTGGTACCAACAGTGTTGTGTCTCCTGTGCCTGTGTGCCAGCATCTAGCACTAACGCTTAAACTGCTTTGATGGCGTTCCTCGTCATCCAGTTTCCTTCATCCTCTTCTTTACTTGGTCGCATACAAGGACCTTTTCTGATGTCCTAGCAATAATGGGAGGAGACGTTTTGTAGAGACCCTCTTCACTGACTCTACTTCATGCCAGAAGTGGGTAGAATGTCCTGGAAATATCCCAGGCTACTTGGCCAACCCCTTCCAGTTGTAAGTGCTTATAGCATTACTGAACACTGTGACTCCCTTAGGAACCTGATCTCTTTCCTATCCCAGTCATCTTTTTAAAAATAGTTGGAATTTCACTTCCAGTACTCTCTGGGAATTTGACAACCTCTCCTTCCTTTTATTCAGTTGAAGGCTGAAAATATCAGTTGGCTCTTATCTGACTCCTTGTCTATTAACATTATGTTCTTAGGAAAGCCCCCTCCCACTCTGTGTTTCTTTCCTTTTTTTTTTTTAAACTTTTTTGGGGGTTGTGGTCATGGTAGACAAATAAAAATAATTCTGAGGTTATCTGAGAGCTGACATTGCATACAATAGCAATAAGAATGTTTTCCAAATTTAAAACTCTGGTGGAGGAAGTGGGTTACAATAGGAGCAGCCTTTGACCCTGACCAGTCATAATGGTTTCCTGGATTCAGGGATATTATGGGCTGGAGCCAAGGGTTGCTGCAGAGAGAGCACAAGATGTGTTAAACTTAGAACACAATGTGCAAGTTCCGGGTGGGGCTGTTGGAGGGCCATCTTTCTTTCTTTCCGGCGAAAACGATTCCCCTCCAAACAAGGCGCTGGGTGTCACTGTCCAGCTAATGCCTGTGCGTTTGTTCAGCTGCTGATTTGGAGAGGAGGATTCTGCATTCCTTCAGATATCAGCGAATTCGAACGTTTTCACCTTAGAGGTCACTTGTAGGTGTTATTCAATCGTTTATCCCCCAAATCTCTATTGGATGACTACTGTGTCCGAGATCCTCTTTTGATGATGGGAAAGCCTCATCCTTAGACGTTTCTTTTGGTATTGTGGTCTTTCAGCCTCCACTCTGCTGCTGTGTTGGGCTGGAGAACTCACTGCTGTGGTTGGCTGCCCTGTGCATCATTGGATGCTTACAGCATTGCTGTCCTCTACCCAGTAGAATTTCCTCCCAATTAGGACAACCTGTAGTGTCCAGATGATGCGAAATGCCTGAGGCAGGGGAAGAGGTTGCCAGAAAATAATTTATTTAGTAGGTGGAACAACTCTGTTCTAGGATGAGAAGTTGTACACCATGAACTCATACAGATGTTAAATAGCTTCAGGAGACATTCTGTTACCAAGAAACAGTGGTAGAGGAGTGGGAAGGAGAGATATTGTGGTTTATACAATGTGGCTGAGGGAGTCTTTACTCAGAAGGTGACATCTGACAGACTTGAAGCATGCCAGCAGGTCCTTTGACCATGGGGGGAGGGGGAAAACGTTCCGGAAGGAAGAAAGCATGAGCCAGTGTTGTAAAGGGTCTTGAGCATGAACAAGTGGGCTCAGAACTATCACATGGATCAGCATGGTGGAGTGGAGGGAGCTAAAGGAGTGGTTGAGAGGAGGCCAGAAGGTGAAGGAAGAGGTGCAGGCTCTGCAGCTTGTAGAACCTTCATGACCATGGCCACAGTTTCACTATTCCCTGAGAACAAAGGAAACCATGGTCTGGTTTTGAAGAGAGGCATGATACGAGCTGACTTAGTTTTTACAAGATGACTGCTGGCAGCTGAGGTCTTGAGAAAACTTTTCGTGAGCACAAGGACTGGGCTAGAACCGTGGCACGTCAAATCTAGAGACTCAAGGCAACCAAATGGCCTGGCCAGATAGCTGTAGCTTTCCACAGACATCCTCCTCCCCCATTCATAAACACATAGCAGTCAGCCTGTGTTTGTCCCAGTGTGGTAGGAAATTGCATCTGAACCTGCTTTATTTTCTCTATTACCTTTATTTGTTAGGCTCTGCCCCAGGAAATGTCCTGATTCCCATTTTGGAATTACACTGTTTGTCGCTGGGAGACCAGAGACCCTTGTAATTCTATTAATTAATAATGCATGATAGGAATAATAAGCCAACATTTACCAAGCTCTTATTATAGGCCAGATGTTCTGCTGTGCTCTCACTCTTCATTCTCACATATAATTCTGGCAGCAACCCCACGAGATGGGTACACATCTCCATCCCTCTCTTTCATGCTCTAGTTGAGGAAAAGGAGGCCCAGGGTCTTGTCAGTGGCTTCTTTGTTGCAGAGCCTCAGGTCTCATGGATGGTCTATGAGAGGAATGGGGAGCCAGCTGCTGTGGAAGCTTGTGACTTGGTGACTGACAAGCACACCAGCCGGCATCAAAGCTATCCCCACTGCTCCTCACCTCCTGTGAAGCTCATCACAGAGGGGTGGCAGATAAGACTGTGAAACATTCTTCTCTGTTCAACCTTTTCATCCAGAACCAGGGAGGTAAACTGTGGGTGGAAGGCAGATTTGAGTGAATCTTCATCTTTAATGGACTAGACTGGAGATTGTTGGAGCTAATTGCTCAGGTTCAGATCCCCTGTGATCTGAGTCAGGCACTTCTCTCTCTTTCCTCATCTCTAGAATTGGAAGAATCATAATACATGCTGTTCATCCCCATCCAATCCCTTGGACTCCTCTCACCAGGAGCCACCAAGGTGCTTCTTGCTTTTTTTTCCCCCTTGGATGTGACCTTGGTTCCTTCTACTTGACAAGTAGACACACAACCTTCAGATAAATCTGTGTTGTTCTGACACTGTTGTCTAACTCCCTGTGAGCTGTGGCGTACTTCCTGCCTTGCTCATTCACTCCAGTACACTCTGTTCTCAGGTCAAAAGCCCTGGGAGTTTCCAAGCCCACAAATGCCATGAAGAGTTTTCAATTGTAGAAAATGTGCTGACTCCAACTCTCAAAATGCTGTCCTGGCCACTGGTGAAGACTTTGCAGCTAATGCTTCAGAGGATGAGTTGAGAAATGCAGATTTGTTGTGTGTGTGCTTAGAAGGTTAGAGGTGGGAGGGACTCTGTAGCCATTTCTCCAACTTCCTTTCATTCTACAGCTATGAAATCAAGGCCCTGGGCTGTTATTTTTCCCATAGATGCTACACAGAAGAAAACTCACTTCTCTGGATTCCCCTCGGCTTCTCTTGCTGTATCACAACCTGTTTCTCATCTGTCAAATTATCAGAGATGTACCAGGGACATCTTTTGGTCAAGGACAAATCTTTTTGAATGCTTGCTTCCTCATTTAGCTCTTTCATAACTCTTGCTTTTGATTTGTCAGATTAAAAAAATCAGAACACAATACTTGAAAATAATGAAGCTGTAAAGAAGTTCTTTAACCTCAATACCTTGAAAGCTTGAAAAGCTACATGTTGAAATCAATGGTAGATTTTCACTCTAAAGAAAATGTAGTTCAGCTAAATGACTCAATAGAATTTATGTGTTCTGATTTTTTTTTAATTAAAATGACCTACCTGGTGAAGCAAGATTGCCACAGTAAAATAAATACAGGAAAAAGGAAAGAAAACACTAGAATATAAATACAGCAAAAACTCTGCTCCTTAAGACTTTCCTGTGCCTGGTTTGTCTGACTGATTTGTCCATGACTGTGGGCTCTATCTGTTGTTACCTGGATGGACATCAGTTCTTGGGTACTATAACGTAACACTCAAGGCAGGCTGCCTTTATAGAAAAGATGTAAAAGCTAATAGTTTTGGATGCTCATGCTTTGAGAGTCTGAACAACATGGCACAGACTCTGGCAAGGATACCTCTTGGCTGTGTCACCTGGTGCCAAGTGGAAGTGAATAGCCACATTGCCACATAGGAAGCTAGAGCAAGGTGGGAGGTGGAGGGTGCTGGGTTCCCTAGCCCTTCCAAGGATCCACCCCTACCACCCTCCTCAAATTATTTTAGGACTTCACAGTAAGCTGTAGCATCTTCACGTTCCTATCCTATCGACACTGCTGTAGTGAAGCCCAGACTCCCGACCCCTGAACCCTGGGTTGACACACCATGGGAAGACTTCACTTCTTGTTACAGCAGAGGAGCATTTTGTTGTGTGGACGCACCACAGCCTGCTGACCCATCCTCCCGTTGGGGCTTGTCTGGATCATTCCCAGTCTGAGGCTCTCTCAGATTAAGTTGCTGAGACTCTGCACTGTGCAGTACACAAGACTGCATAGATACAGGTGTCCATGTCTCTTGGGTGTGATTTGGGGGTTAGAGAGGAACTGTGTCTGACTCTCTTCAAATGTACTCAACAGCTTCCCTGTAGATTTTGGTATGAATCTAGACTGGGAAATCACGATTACAATTTCCGGTGGAAGCCTTCTGGCCTGGAGATTCCCATGTTGCCTCAATATCTCCCTCCCTTGCTCCCGTTCTCTCCAAACATACAGTTCTGCTTCTTGATGCAGCCTAGAGTCATTCTAATCACCCCTCTTTCAGGTATCATGCACCCCCAAGACTGTCATACCCAAGGGCTGGGCGCATCTATTGGGAACCTGCGCAGCCTTCCCTTGCCCGGCCCAGCCTCCCGCCACCTCCTCCTCTTCCTCCTAGGGCTGTGTATATTAAATCGCAGTGCAAGGACTAATTCTTTGCAGCTTGCAGGTGGGTGCTTCCATTTGAGCAGACAGGAGGGCGCCCTGACACACAGTTAAAGATCACAAGCTTTGATAACCTGCCTTTCTGATTTATGAGCGCTCACGTCTCTGCGTTCACCTAATGAGGGGAACTCGGAGTGTCAACCTGTTTATTAAATGCGCAGAACCATGTGTGAGCCGGACCGAGGCACGAAGTCAATCATCTTTTCATTTCTCCTGCGTGTCCCCCTCCTGCCTCTCCCCTCGACACTGTCAGTCTGCCAAACCCTTTCTTTTCATCTCCAAAGGGCAGGATTTGAGGACAGATCATCTGTGGAGACAGCCGGTCGGGGGGCCGCGATGTTTGCACTTTCCTACTGATTTCGGAGGTGTTTGGAAGTTAATGATGCTCGGCACCTCATGATTCTTTCCTGTATGTCAAACAAAGACATGAAAGGGAAAGTGGCCAACGCAGGGGGAAAAAGAGGCAGGGGCTGCGGGCTGGGGGACAGAGCTCCGTCCGTGGCTTTCTGTTCCATCACTCTGGCCGTGGCAAGATCGGTGAGTCCCTAACGCAGATGGAAGACGGATTAATATTCCTGAAGTTGCCAGGGTCTCCTGAAGTCTTAATTCATCTCCTTTTAATGCCCTTTGAAATGAAAAAAGAGCACAAATCAAAATAATGGATAGCCCTACTGCTTTAATCTCTACTTCTTTTTTTTCTCACCCCCTTCCCCCTGCAACTTGGTCACTGTCATCTTCTTAATCTCCGGAGATTCACCCCGATTCCTTTCAAGTGGCATCAGCTCCATCTCTTTGGTTTGGTCTTCTGGACGTGGCATAAATATCTCTGCCTGCTTGAGGCCCCTGGCTGGATGCTGACCTTGGCCATGGTGTGTGTGGGGGGAAGGGTGCGGAGGGACTGAACTGGCCACTCTCTGAAGTTCCCTTGGCGAGAAGAAGCACTCCAGAGGGCCCTGTCTTGAAACCCCAGAAAGCGCGTGTTTGCCTGGGGACATTTGTGCCTCTAGCTTCCGGTCCGTGTGATGCTGCCTGTGCTGTCCTGGCCTGAAGGGCCCCAACTCACAAAGTGACACCCCCTCACCACATTGAAAACACCCTTAGGATCAAGTCAGCCAGGAGCTGGGTCTTTTCTCTCCATTCTGGTTCAGCCTTTGTATCGTGTCCAACGCACAGCTTAGGACAGATGCTGCGGCCATGACTGTGGAACAAATAAATGACGAGTGAGCCAAGTCAACAAGATACACAATTCGTTGCAAACTGTACCATCTGTGGTTGTCACTTGGTCTCGGTTTATTTTTGTGACATGAATACAAGCAAGACCTGGTGCACGGTGAGAGGTTGGCATTTGCAAGGAGATGCCCGTCCTCTCCATTTGTGATGGAACCTTCATGTTTAGCTGGATACTAGATGCCATTAGATGCCCACCAGCCCTCCCCTCAGCAATGTGGTCATGTGGATACTAACCACGGACCTCTAACTCGCAGGATTATTGTATGGCTAATGTCCTTCACTGAAACAAGCTCTCTGACTTCTTTCCCCTTGCTTATGGCTGGAAAGCACATGTGAGGGATGGAGCTGGAGCAGCCACAGTGGACTTTGAGGCTGGCAGTTGAGCAAGGGAGAACCTTAAGAGAAAAGCAGCTAGGATTCTTGTTGATTGCTAAACTGCCACATTACCCTGGACTGCCTCTCTCTGTACGTCTTTCATGTGTGAAAGAGAAGGATTTGTAGTTTCCATGAGCTCATTTTGGGTCATCGCGTGAAGCCAAACCTTATTCTAAAGATTAGGCAGGGTTCTGAAGATCTTAACTGGTGTTCACTGACCCAGCCATCTGTTGCATCTCAAATCCTTTCAGGCTAAAATGTCCAGGGTGTAGTGACCATGAAACAAGGAGCACATGGTCTGCCGATGCAGAAACAAAACCCACGATCAACGCAAAAGAAATTAGTTTGCATCTTGCAGGAAACAGATATGATTAGCAGTCTACTTTTTGAAAAAACATATAAAAAAAAGAAATATAAACCTGAAACATAGGACTGATAGATAAACAGGCCATTTAAGGGGTGAACATGGCAGCATGGGTATCAGCTCTGGCCCCTGGCACATTGCTCAGTACGATGCAGCCAAGGGCACAGATGCTGGCTCCTTGGCTCCTTGGTTCCAGGAACATGTACCTTTGGCATCCATTGCTTTGCAAAGCATGTAGAAGCAAGGCAGGTCCAGTATCACTTCCTCCATAACCCGATGGGGCTTTGCTGCAGTGCAAAGACCTGCAGAGAGAGAAGCAGAGAGCACATAAGGGCCATTTAGGTGCTCACTTGAGAAGTGCTCCTGATGCTGTTCAGGCGGGCTGGGGCAGAGTGGTAGGACCGATAGGAGGTAGTGGTTGTTTGCAGGTTGTTCTGGAAGGGGCTGGCACAATGAAGTGAGAGAAGAAAGCCTGGGGAGCTGCCAAGTTTCCAGCCTGAGCCAGATGGGGTAGTGGGCAGCTCCCCTCCCGCATCATGACAGTGTAGGAAGATGATGTGTGTCTGACCCTTTGTATCTGATCACCCATGAAATGTCCATAAGAGAGGACAGAGTAGACCATCTGCCTGTGGGAGAGAGCATTTAAGAGAGGCTGGGTCTGTCTTTTCTGAACAGGAGCTCACCGTGGCATGCAAGGGTGGCTTCCTCAGATGGGGAAGAAGGGAGCTGGGTTCATGCACTGTGCATTCTGCATCTGTCCTGTGGCTCAGGCAACCTTGTGAACCAAGAGCGTTTGGACCTGAGGAGAAAATACCAGAACTCCCATGTCTGTCCACAGGCCAGGAGCACCTCTTGGGAACTGTGTTGGTCTCTTGGGACAGATGCCAGGGCTGGTCAGCTTCTTGTTGAGGCTGCTGGCTCCCCACCCCTGCTGAGTGGCTGGCCAGGTGACCCTCATGCAGAAGGGCTGTCGGTTTGTGATGGGTCCAGGCAGCCAGGAGACAGTGTCATGTCCGTTGTCGGGGGCTGAGCTCCTGCCCACCTCCTCACCAGAGGCCCTGGATGGTGGGGTGGGGAGGGTAGGTCCCCTCTCCAAAGCCCTGAGCTTTCCTCTAAGATCGATAGGAACTCTGCCCTTGCATCGCCAGCCCTCTGCAGTTCGCAGGCTGTGGCTGATGATCATACTCCCCCTGCTACCTCTACCCCCTTTCCTCAACCGCTCTTCCAGCCCAGCCCTTCTGTCCCATTCTGATTTCACCAGACCTGTGAGCTCTCCTGGTTGAGTCTCTCCTCTGCTGTCAGTGACTTGTTCTGGCATCCAGCACATGGAGGAAGAAACGTTGTAGCTGCGTGCATTCTATCTTCTCTGTTGGTCAGGAGCTGCTCTGTGGGTCTGTGTGATACCCTCTGTACCTTGGGCACATGGCATGTGGTCACAACAAGCTTGTAATCAGTTCAAGGCTGGGCTGGGCTTCCCTGTTCCCCGCGGTCCTGGAAAAGGCTGGCCAAGAGGGGAAGTGCTGAGAAAGGGAGAAGTTAGGGGCTAACTACCCTCCTCCTTGCTTCTGGGGGCACCTCCTGCAACCACGGCCTTTTTTGCCTGTCTCCACCCTCCTTCGGCTGACTCCTTCCTCCAGGACTGCGGCTCCTGCCGGGACCATAGCACTTGCTCCTTGGTTCCTGGCTCTGGCTCTGCAGATCCACTCTGCTTTTGCCAGAGTCAGGGTCACTTCATCATTTCCTGTTGATTTCTCAACCCTTCCATCATCTGGGCCACCCATCTTTTGAATACAACTCCCTTTCATCTCATTACGTCCTAGAAGATATGGGAGATGTTTCACAGCTTCTGTGCCCCTGAGCTCATGTTGCCGTGTATAACCTCAGAGGATACATGAGGGCATGCTCTCTCACATTGCCCTGCCAGCCATAAAAGCCATGGAGAACAAAACCTTTTATACCACCTGATGCCCTGAATCAAGGCAGTGTGACCATCTTTTGAAGGCCAGCTTTTCTGTCCATCTCACAAAACCCCCCAATAACTTCTTGTACTTCTTTGGGCCTCATTTCCTGACTTGGGTTAATCATGGGGCTACTGTGAAGAGTCTAAAAGGGGTTATACCAAATGCTTTCCAACACTCAGTCTGATCAATGCAGTGCAAGTTTAACAAAGTTGCCAATTAGGATAGAAATTTTCTTTACCACCTCCTGGGGTGGGAGACCTTTTTTCTGCCAAGGACCTTTTGGGTATTTAGAATATCATTTATGGGCCACGCACAAAATCATCAACTTAAGGCTTAGCCCACGATAAGTGTATCGAATTTCAAATCCGCGGTTCTCTTTTGGCAGGGCCAGGTCAAATGATTTAGGAAACAGCCGAGCCTCTCCATCCCCCCTGCATGCCGCAGCATTAGGCAGAGCTCTTGCGTGCTCATCATGGCTGTGAGATGGTTGCACACCTCAGCTTCCGCCACTCGAGCTGCAGGTGCACAGCACCAATCATATTGGCTCCCAGTCCTGTTAGACTCACCCTGCTCTCACAAGGTGCTTATGATGCCTGTGCAAGGTCTCACTTGTACAGACCCAGATGGGTCCCTGGGTTAGGTGTTCAGATTACCACGGTTAAAGACATTTCTGCTGGGTCCCTTTATATTTTGCATCAGTTTTAGGTTCTCGAGAAAATGGAGAGGAAGATGCAAGGGTCATTCTTCTAATCTTTGTACCAGACATGTACAGACTCCTCAGTTCTGACCTCTCACTCGGATCATGTCTTTGCTCCTGCTGGTGGCCTATGCTGACACGTCCTGAGCAGCCCAAGCCTGTAGTTTACATAAATGTTATAGTCTCCATGGGTTGGGACAAACATATAATGACATGCAACCATCATTTTTTAAAAGATTTATTTATTTTTATTGGAAAGGCGGATATACAGAGAGGAGAAGAGACAGAGAGGAAGATCTTCTGTCTGATGGTTCACTCCCCAAGTGGCCACAACAGCCTATGCTGAGCCAATCTGAAACCATGAGCCAGGAGCTCTTCTGCGTTTCCCATGCGGGTGCAGGGTCCCAAGGCTTTGGGCCATCCTCCACTGCTTTCCCAGGCCACAAGCAGGGAGCTGGATGGGAAGTGGGGCCGCTGGGATTAGAACCAGCACCCACATGGGATCCCGGTGCTTTCAAGGCAAGGACTTTAACCACTGCGCTATCGCGCCAGGCCCAGTAACCATCATTTTAATATCATGTAGAATAACTTCCATGTCCTGCAAGTCCAGAACATTCTCATCCTTGCCCCTTCTACCCCTTCACCGCCAGCCTCTTGTTTTTTTTTAAGCTTTATTTTATTTTTATTGGAAAGTCATATATAGAGAGAGGATGAAAGACAGTGAGGAAGATCTTCCGTTTTATGATTCACTCTCCAATTGGCTGCAAGGGCCAGAACTGTGCCAATCCGAAGCCAGGAGCCCAGAGCCTCTTGCCGGTCTCCCACACTGGTGCAGATTCCCAAGGCTTTGGTCCGTCCTCCACTGCTTTCCCAGGCCACAGGCAGGGAGCTGGATGGGAAGCGGGGCCGCGGGGATTAGAACTGGCACCCATATAGGATCCTGGTGTAGGCAAGGAGAGGACTTCAGCCTCTAGACTACAGCTCCTAAACTCCCCACTCCTAATCTCTTATTGCCCCATGATGTTGCCTTTTCTGGAATGTCGCAGAGTTGGACTTGTGCAGGATGTAGCCTTTTCAGATTAGCTGCTTTAACTTGGTGGCATGCATTTCAGTTCCTTCCATGGCTTGGTAGCTCACTTGTTTTTAGAGCTGAATCGTATTCCATTATCTTAACCCCACACCATTGATTGATCCACTGAAGGACATCTTGGTTGCATCTACGTTCTAATGGTTATGATTACACCTGTCTTAAAGATGTGTGTGCAGGGTTTTATGCAGAAATAATTTTCAGCTCATTGAGTAAATATCAAGGAACATGATTGTTCCTTGAAAGAGACTGCTGAACTGTCTTCCAAAGAGGCTGCACTGCTGTGTATTCTCAGCAGCAACAGATGGGGTTCCCTGATGCTTCGCCTTCCCGGCAGCATCTGGCTACATCAGTCCTCGTAAGCGTGTAGTGGTACCACATTGTTGCTTTCTGGTGTAATTCTCTGATGATGTCTGAGGTGGGACATCTTTTCACAGGCTCACTTGTCATCCAGCTATCTTCTTAGGTGAGATATGTGTTCAGGTTTTCTGCTCCTGTTTTAGTGGAGTTGTTCATTTTCTTCTTGTCAAGTTGTAAATGCTCTTTGCAGATCTTGAATAATAGTCCTTTAATGTGTCTCATGATTTTTTAAAGATTTTTTTTTTATTTGACAGAGAGGAAGAGAAGGTTGAGAAGGAACAAAGGGAAAGAGAATGAAGGGGAGGGAGGGAGAAGGCAGGGGAGGCAGAGATGCAGTTCACTGGTTCACTCCCCGAAACAACTGCATCAGAAAGGGCTGGACTAGCCTGAATCCAGAAACCAGGAACTCCATCTTGGTCTCCCACCTAGGGGACAGTACTTGAGCCATCTTCCACTGCTTCCTAGGCACACTGGCAGGAAGCTGAGCCAGAAGAAGAGACTTGAATTGGCATTCCAGTATGGGATGTAGCTGTCCCAAATGGTGCCTAACCTCCCGTCTCAGAAGACCAGCCTTGTCATGAAAAAATTGTATCCCAGTGAACATGGTCATGAAAGTGATTGCTATGGAGACATTGAGTTAGGGGTCTAGTTGGGCTGGATGTAGTGGTTTATATTAGTGTGATTTGAGCTCATTTTGATGTGAAGTGATTTCTTGCCATTCTGGCATAGGAATGGCTTCCTGAAATGGTCCTGTCACCCTGTGTGCCTTCTCGCTGATGAGCATGATGATACAGGGCAAGAGAGAGTGTGCTGCCATGTGAATATGCTCTATGGTGTGAGACTAGTGGAAGAGAAAGTTTGAAATAGACAAAAGTCAGTCAGTGGCGAATTCCATCACCAGAGGCTTCGGCCTGTAAGCAGAGGGCTCGGGACGACAACTGGTTACAACAGGGTTCGTTGCTAGCAGGAATACGCTCAGAAGCTCAGTCTCTGCGCACACCCGGCCCGCTGCATCTTGGCTTTGCTGAAAATCTTGTGAAGTTGAGTCGATGCGTTTCTGTGGTTCTGAATCAATGCCAGCAAGGCAGTACCAACAATGACTCTAGCTGCTTGTAAAGCTGCACATTTTATTAATTTCAAATATAAAATTATTAAATCAACCACACTCAAATGCTACGTTGTTATCACGTGAGTCATTACGTAGAAGACACTACTATAAATGATCATTCCTACATAGGAATATAGGCAATTTACAGGCAGCAGTTACGGGATAAAAATACTCGATCGGTGTGAGTGGCAAAGATATTTTGATCTCTGGATTTTATAGTTGCAGTTTTCACAAACTGTTTTGAAAAGCAGAAATTTGATTCCTGTTCTTTTTCTAAATAAGTATCATTTTGTATCTTTTTTTTTTTTTGTATTTGTGGTTTGGTTTTCTTTTCTTTTGGAAGAGCCTCCAAACTGTTCCAGACCCCAAACATCTGGGTCTACCCGCTCCAGTGAGGATAATTATGCAATTTCAGAAAATGTTGTATTAACCAAAGAAAGGAGGAATTGTTGGTCATGGTAGCAGTTAAGGTGCCACATGGAATACCCTGTGTCACTGTGCCTGAGCCCGAATCCCTGTTCTGTTTCCTGCTAATGTGCAGGGGACAGCAGGGCATGGCTCAAGTACTTGCGCCTCTTGATGCCCATGGGAGAGACCTGGACTACATTTTTGGGCTCCTGGCTTCGACATGATCTAGTCCTGGCTGCTGTGCAAGTAGGAGACAGAGCTAGGGGATGAGAGATCTTTCTGTCTTTTTCTCCCTTTATCTTTCAGAGAAATAAATTAGGTATTTTTTTTAAGCAGAAACATTGTATCCATAAGAATGAAACTTACATGCTTTGGAAAACACCTGACTGGATTTCAGTGTGGTTCTAATAGACTCGGGTGGGAAGATCTATGCGCTTCTGGGAAGATCCTGATCATCGCGGTGGGGTTTCCCTGGCACTGCCCTACAGGGACTTCAGTGTCTTGCTCTCCCCACTGGTCTCCTGAAGTCCAGGGTTCCAGAGTGTTTGATAGAAGATGGAGGAGCAGAGAACTCTGGGTACCCAGCTTGAAGGGCATTGGCTTGCTTATTTTTCAACTGAATACCGCAGCCAGTCACTGCCAATTATCCAGAAAAGGCGCTTGAGAAGAAACCTGTTTGCCATCTTTTTTTTCTTGTCTGGTCTGTCTATCCCAGTGACAGATGGGCAAACTGAGGCCCAGAGAAACAAAGTACACTTCTGAGGGTCACACAACCATGGGGTGCCAGAGCGAGGGCCGCAAGTCTCCAGTCTGTGGGCCTTCCATCTCTCTGCCTCCCTGGGCCGGTGTTTGCAGCAGGAGGAGGTTGGTGGAAGGGAAAGGAGGAAAGCAGGTGGGAATTTGAGTCTTGGGGTGCTTAATTTGTTAGGATGTTTACAATGTCACAGGGGTTTAGGAATTTCAGAAGAAGGGACTTGGATGCCCCCAAACACCCTCCATGAATGATCCATGTGTTCTCCCACAAAGATTGTGGTCCCAGCCTGAAATGAGCATCTACATTCAGGACAATGAACCTGAGATCATTCCCTTGACCAACCCCACTCCTTCCCCATATATACCTACAATGTCTTGGCTATAATACATGACTTATGTGCGCGCGCGCGCACACACACACACACACACACACACACTCTCTCTCTCTCTCTTCTCCACCCCAGGTCTATCAGGAAGACAGAGTGTGACCACAGAATGTCTAGACACCAAGAGCACTTGCTGTGTGGCCCCCTTGTTCATGAGGTCAGGATGGCCAGGCTGTAGGTCAGGTATCCCTGGGTGGAGTGAACAGAGCCACGGGTTTCACTGCCTTTCCCTCCTGTTCCCATATGAAGAACAGCCCAAGTTTGAAAATCAGAGATCAGAGCTGGGTGGCAGCTTCCTCCCTCCGTGCCAGGGCCCCGAGTCCCAGGAGCAGGCTGAGTGGCTCATCTGCCTGAGTAGCGAGTTTTGCTTCTGGAGGTTCTGGCTGTGGCTAGCTCAAGGGATTGGCATGGCAGCTGTCTTGCATCAAACTTCCAGCTCTTAAAACTCCACAGCAAAAGCCTCATTGCCATAAAGGTTGCCAGGCTGGATTTGGGATATGGGTTCCTTATCTGCTGCCTGTGTTAGGGATGCTGTAATATGGCCCAGCCAGGAGGCAGCATCCCCAGGCTGTGGCCCCTCTTTGAACCCCTTGGTCTAACTAAGCACACATGAAAGTGGGGTGTACGTTAGTCGAGACCCAGAACATCTGAAAGGCAGAATCCAGGAGCCACATCAAACAGTTGAAGGAGTCCCAGAGAGGAAGCAGACAAGGATCTTTAATGGTCCATGCACAAGAGAGGAAATTTCTGAGTCTTAGGAACTCGGATGTAGCCTAGAGAAGCCACAGTGTAAAGGTTTCAGGAGAAAAGATGAAAAAAAAAATCAAAGGATGAGCAGTGACTGCCTTCTGGCAGCTTCCCCAAACTGTATGGCAATTAGACACAACTCTTTGCACGCCATGGGTACTCTAACATTCCCTGAGAAGTGAATGCGTTAAGGAGATGTGGCAGTGAGTGAATACAGTTCTGAGACAGATGATCTACCTTCATGTCCTGGAGTGGGCAGGGCATGCAGGCTCCGTGACGGAAAGGACTCAGGGCACATCGCAAGGGCTGCCCTTCGTCTGCACCCACACTGCTGCTCTGCAGCAATGCCCTGAGAGTGCAGCTTGCAAACCTCCACAACCACAGGAACACATGAATGAGGTGGGTGGGGATGGGGACGGAGGAGGCACTGGTGTCCACAGAGCTTGTGTCCCCTCCACAGTGGACAGCCACTGGCCAGCTCCAGCCAGCTGTTGCCACACAAGGTTTTAGGTCCAATCTCCAGAATTTGTGACTTTGTGATAGCTATGAAGGCTCTGCCTTTTCAAAGGTAAAATTCCTTTTAAATGATGGGCTACTTACTCAAATGATGAAAAGCACCACACATGGTCAAATACAACCCCTTTGAGGTCCACATCTGGATCAGGGGATGCAAGTGAGCGAGCCTGAATTTAGCATTTTGCTTCCTCTGTCCATCAGCCAGTGACTGGTGGCAGGGATGATGCTCGGCGTGGATCACACACAGTGGAAAGGGCTCAGCCAAGCAGGCAAGGACAGGGCGAGATGGGCACTTCAGGTGGGGACCACACCACTGCAAAGGCATGGAAGGCGTGGAGGCAGGGAAGATGGGTGGCCTCTTGGGCTCGGCACAGGTGAGTGATATAATGCGAGTTGCTGGAGGACTTCAGCTCTCCAAGGACACACTATGGAGGGTGTTACTGTTCGCTAGGTTTTGGATATCAAGCGGGTTAAGACCAGGTCGATATTTTTATTTATGACCGCAGTGCAGATTGGGAGCCTCATTGACAACTTGATGCTGGATAGGGCTTCCTTAATATCTGCCTGTGGATCTGGGTGAGCCAGGTTCAAATCCTGGCTCCCGCCTGCCTATAGTTCCCCTGGCCTATAAACTAGGGTTGGAATTTGAGGACTGGGAGAGTGGATACATGCGGCAGCCCTGGGGATAAGCCTGGTGCATAGTGAGGAGGCAACAGAGGCTTGCTCTGTCTGGGGCAATCTCCTTCTATTCTCAGCCTCATTTGTGATGTCTGGCCTGGCCCTGGAGAAACGCAGACTGACTGGGGTTGAAAAACTTTTTTTTTTTTTTTTTGAGCTGCAGATTCTGACTTCTTGGCCGTGCCGAGAGGAAATAAAAACCCCGTTCTTCTAAATGGACTGGGAGGAGCATGAAATTACGGCTCAGACGGTTTAGAGCTTTTGTGTGGGGCTTTCGCAAAGAGACCAACCATTAATCATGCACAATTACCCTGACCTTGGGTGAACTGAAGCCTCTTGAACACTGAAGATTTCTCTCCCGGGGGTTCCAAGAAGCAGAGACGTCTGCTCAGCATTAGGACCCAGAGAAGGAGGACCCTAAGGGGCTCCTGTCTTGGCAGGGTCCATTTCCAGACCCAAATGCCCTCATAGAGGGGGAAGGCGTGTAGATCCAAGTGAAGATTCTAGAGAAGAGGGTTTGATCTGGCTTACCTGCATCTCTTGCCGCCTCGGTGTTCTCGTCTTGAGCTTGGGGCATCAGTTCATGGTGTAGATTAAGCAATGGGAAGAGTGATGCTAACAGGAGTATCCCATGGGACCCACAGGCTGGGAGAGCTGAGGGCACTCACGTGTAGTCAGGTGTCTCCTAGCTGAAGCTGGGGTCTGAAACACACAGTGTCATCACACCAGTGCCCTGGGCTCAGCCTAGAAACTGACATCCGTGGCAGCTTCTTGCCTGTCTTCCTCCCTGTCTTCCTTTCTCCATCTTCCTGCTTGCCTCTCTTCTTTCCTCTACCTATTTCTTCCCTCTTTGCTCCCCTGTCTCTTCCTTCCTCATCTTCTTTCCATTCACAGTCTCCTAATGAGCAGCTGACAGAAGCCTCGCTTCATGTCTTGTCACAGGACCGCACAGGACCCGGTCTCTCTCACACATGTAGCAGGTGTATAATATGCCTGTCCCTCCTGCTGTGAGATCCATCAAGGACCTGGCCTGCAGGGGACATCAGCAGCAGCCAGGAGATGACGTGAGAGGCTGCAGGGGACCAAAGCAGATGAGCGACAACCGTCATGAGATTCTGAGCATGCTGTCGTGAGACTGTGCAGTAATCCCAGGGACTGGACACTGGGGGCCCTGTCCCCGTGTTGCTGAAGCACTCACTAGAATCACTTTCTTGCATTTCCTCTGTGGCCCAAATTTTGTCTTCTCTCAGACCCAGTTAGGAAAAAGAGTGAGCTATGCTGACTGGACGGTGCTCAGGGACCAGACACAGGCCTTCCTCCCTGTGGCGCTGATAGGGCATCCTCAGCCCCCCGCCCCACTCCCCCAGACATCGGAGCCCATGGGTGTTTGTCCTGTTGTGTGTTGCTGCAGCAGGCCTTGGTCTCAGTCGGGTACTGCTGACACCTGACCTCATCCGCCGGGGTCCCTTTTCCTGGCTGGACATGCCCGTCTCCCAGCTGCCTCCAGTCCTTCAGAGATTTGCTGGGGAGGTAGCTGGAGCCACCGAGACAGGAAGTGCCCGGGAGTGGGCCCTCTCTTCCAAGACAGCCCTTCGCTAGGGGCTGGCTTGTGCTGGGATGCAGAAGCCCAGCCTGCTTGTCACAAGATGGGACGACTGGGCAGCACAGCTGACAAGCCCGAGCTCCGTGCAGACTCAGGACGAGACCCCTGGCCATCAGCCGGAGCTGTGTCCAGGCCTGGCTCCCTTTGTTTCTTTATCTCGCTCCCCCCACACGCATGTGGGTTTTTTTTTAAGGACGCTCTCAGTAAATCCCAGGCGCCAGAGCTCTTCTCTCAGGGTCTGTTGACTTGACCTAAGTCGCAGCTGCTGTGTCCCATGCGTCCTCAGCCAGCTTGCATAGAGACTCACTTCCTGTTTGTTCCTTGATTCTCTCTCTCTTTGCCTCCATGCCAATGAGTTCTGTTGGAATGTTGACAGCACCCAAAACTGTCAGGACAGCCATCCTTAAATGCAGCCAGGGGTGTGCTTTAGCACCAGCAAATGGGAACTTTCGAGTCCTGCCTCTCCAGTGTTGCTAACCACATATCCTGGGTAGTTCCTCTTCCAACCTCAGTTTTCTCAGCTGTGAAATGGAGACAATCATATCATGTATCCTGTCCAATGAATATGATGGTAAAAGGTCATAACTGAGGAATATGGATCTGAATTTTTATCAGATTCCTGATATGTTAGATCAGCTCTTGCTCCCCCCCTTTTAAAAAGTGATATATTTATTTATTTAAAGCCGGAGTCCGACAGAGAGACACAGAGATCTTAAATCCACTTGCTCACTCCCAAATGGCCATAATGACCAGCACTGGGCCAGGTCAATGCCAGGCGCTTCATCTGAATCTCCCATGTGGGTTCAGGGCCCCAGACACTGGGACCACCTTCTGCTGTGCTTACCAGACCATCTGCAGAGAACTGGATTGGAAGTAGAATGGCTAGGACACAGACCCAGGGCACAGATGGGATGTTATTGTTGTGAGTGAGGGCTCTACCTGCTGTACCATAATACTGGATCTCTCTTGGGCTTTTTTTTAATCTTCATTCATGAAGAATCTCTTCCCTGTTCATAAGTTTCACTAAAATAATGTAGGCTCCGGACTTGTTTTATTTAGTAGCTTCAGTTACAATCTTGCTAATAGGAAATACAATGGCTGAATGTTTCAAACAAGGCAATTTGTCCTTTACTTTTCAAAACTACTACCGTCGTTTCTGTGATATATCCCATTCCACAGACTCTTACCTTCTATAGAGATGCAGTAATGTCATGCAGAGTTCTTCAGTGAAGGTTGAGGTGCGGGTGGGTGCTCAGCACGTCTTAGTGGGATCAACACATTCCAGGGTTGGGAATGTCCAGCCTGAAGGCTGTCAAAGGTGTTGAAAATGACTTGGTCTGGCTCTGCCAGGGCAATGCGTATGTGGGACTTAATATAGTAAACATAGTATATATAGTAAATATAGAGTATATAAATATATATGTCCATGTATGGTTCATGAATAATATTATGAATAGCCAAATGGCCACTGATAGGAAAAAAATAATTATTTCCCTACCCCTGCATAATCCATTCACATGTGTGTGAATGGATAATAAAAGGCAGTAGTAACAGAATGGATTTTCCCCACAGGGTGGGTATAAAGAAACTTACCTGTTGCAGACACGTGCGTTAGCTCTTGTGAGCAACTAGGCGGTTGGGGAGCCTGAATAAATGATACTGAGGTGCCCAAACATTGTAGACTCCCTCTTGTAGCTGAGTCAGTTAAAGAAGGGAATTGCTTGGGAAACTCTGTAGCTGTTAGGGATTTGCCAGACCCCAAAGTCAGTCTCAACTCTGCTGAGTCAGAGGATGTAGAAGGTCATGAAGTAGGGCTTCCTTGCCCTCCAGATGAAATTTGCCTTGCCTAGTGCACCCTCACTTTTCAGTGATCTAAGCTAGGCATGAAACTCTTCAACCTTTGCAGGAAATATGACACCAGACCAGGTCATCAAATACTACCCCAGCCTGTGTGTGATCTAGGAAAAATCAACAGGGGACTTAGACAGTAGATGGGTCATTCAGTCCATGTTGGGCTTAAAGCATCCTTAAGGGTGTATTTCTGCCTGTTTTCCAAGTATTGGCAAACAGAGGGTCACATGTCCTCACAAGATGGAGGTACTCTGAGGATGATTGAAATTGACATCCTAGGGTGCTGGACTTTCCCTTATATATTTGTATTACCTAGAGATGAGAAAAAAAACTACATACCACAGAAAACCATAATACCATGGCACAAATCACTCATACAGCATAGGTAAGTGATAAGATGCTTGTTGGCAGTAGCTCAGAAAGCCAGGGAGATTCTCCTGGAAGCTGCCGTCATTCTTGTGGACTTTCTCTCAACATCACAAGATAGTGGGCTTCCTGAATTCCTCCCCCCTCACCCCAAAATAAAAAGAGGCAAGGGAATAGGGGAAGGACCATATTAGCTACAGAAATGCAGATATGTCTTTGTATTATAATATTCCCAGCAATCTCTAACAGGCTTACATTATTGTTTCAAAAACTACTGCTAGTTTTGTAGCTGCAAGAGAGGCTGACAGTGGGCCTGGTGCAGTAGCCTAGCAGCTAAAGTCCTTATCTTGCACATGCCAGGATCCCATAGGAGTACTGGTTAATGTCCCCACTGCTCCACTTTCCACCAAGATCCTATCTTGTGGCTTGAGAAAGCAGTGGACGATGGCTCAAAGCCTTGGGACCCAGCACCCATGTGGGAGACCTGGAAGAAGCTCCTGGCTCCTGGATTCAGATCAGCTCAGCCCTGGCCGTTGCGGCCACTTTGGGAGTAAACCAGTGGATAGAAGATCTTTCTCTTTGTCTCTCCTTCTCTCTATAAATCTGACTTTCCAATAATAAAGAAATAAATCTTAAAAAATAATGAGAGGCTGACAATATGAATATTCGGCTTTCTAACATTTCTAGTGGAAAGCAGCCAGGAATAATGTAAGAAGGACAACTCTTAGGTGTTACTCAGTGGTGTTTATCCACTTCCTGCAACCCATTTTGCAAATTCCCCTTGCTTATCTGGGGTCCTTCACCTTACCCAATAATTTACGTATGAAATGTTCACACGTGTGAGAAGACACCATCCATTTTCTGTCACACCCATCTGTCTTGATGCTAAGATCCCACTCCATCCAAGCAATAGACAATAAGTCATTCTCATTAGGTAAAAGGCACTTCATATCTGGATTTTTATACAAATGCCACCAGTGACCTCTTGTGTGTGGTGACTATGAGATCACTCCAATGTTGCAAACGAAGAAATTCGGAGTTGTTGAGACATTGACTGTAAGGAGGGACATCTTGGATTTGAACCTGAGTTGTATCATACTTTTAGTTGCGACAGGCACGTGCTGAGCTGGGTTGGTCTGCTTCCTCTAGTCGGAGGCCAATGAGTGCTTTCCCTCTTAGTCACAGACATGCCTGGGGTCCTTACACCGCCCCACTCTCAGGGTCTGTTGATGCTATTCTTCTAGGCCGGCAGTAAAATGACATTTATGAGGATTTTTCCCTTTGAAGTGAGAGTGTTTGCGCGTTTCACTTGAAAGCAAGGGAAAAAACAAGAGTCGGAGCAGATAAATAACTGCAGCCTTGGAGAACGAGCATGACGCTTTGCGGATGTAGCCTCCACTCTGCCGTATCAGGTCATCTCCCAGGGAAAGATCTCTGTCTCCGTTCAACCAACTCCTTATTAACTCCTTGCTTCCAATTCCAATTCTTTCACTCACAAAAGATCTGGCTGATTGTGGTTTTGTTTCTTGTTTTCCAGCCTTCTTTCCTTTGCCATATATTTTTCCTTGGCGTTGTAGACAATCTTATCCTCAGGTTACAGGGTTTGTGTTCAAGATTGGCAAAGAGGTAGAATTTGCAGTGAGACATGGACATTGCCCCTTATTGGACATTTGACCTTAGGTGAACAGCAGCATGTCAGAATCTCAGTTTCCTTTTTTATAAATTGAGTATGTGGATATCTGCTTCTGTGATTGTTGAGGACAGCCAATAAGTCACTCTAGAATGGAATAATTCTCACACACAAAAAAGGAATTACTCTGTGTTATCTGCTGTAGGTTAACCTAAGCCTCTCATTGATCATCTTTTAGATTTAGATATGTTCACTTCTACATTATATCCTTTAGTGTTGGATCTTGTCCTAGCCTGTCCTATCCTATCATCTATCCATTTTCTGTTGATCATCCATCCTCCACTCACCCATTTATTTATTCATTATCAATATCTTTTATCTCTCTATATATCATCTGTTTGTCTGCCTATCCATGTGTCTAACCATCCGTCCCTCCATTCATCTGTCTATCCATCCATCCATCCACCCATCCATGGACTTATTACTAAATCTGCATGTTTGAAATATGTCACTGACTCCTAGAAGGAGCTGGGCTAGAAGTCAGCTGGGCTTATCACATCATTTTCTGTACTCTTCTAGTAACTTCCTAACTAATCTTTCTGCTTTGCATGTTTGATTTTTAGAATGGAATGTCTGTATCAAGTTGAAAAGCCTACAAATGCAAAGATACCTAAAAGATAAGAAAAGAAATAGCAGCAGTATTGTGTCTTGGGGAGCATGTGCAATTTTTGTCAAAATGTGTTGTTTTTAGCAGTCAACTCACACGGGTTGTGTAACGTAACCAACCAACTAAGCAACCAACCAAACAAAAAAACTCTTCCAAAATCAAGTAAAAATAATAGTATCATTTAAAATAGTGGCCTCAGGTGAAGCGGTACCAAATTAAATTTTTGAAACTGGGATCATGAATGGTGACAGAGAATGAAGGATTTACATTTCTATGTTTTCCACTCCCCACACCCCCACCCAACAACTCTGTGCTGTTTCTTCCTGCATGTTCATGTCTGTATGTCCAGATTAGAATGAAGTAGATAAGGATGGTAACATACGCAATTCACTCAACCCCTGTCCCTGTGCTGGCTATAAATGATTTGGGTTGGGGCTTTTCCATAGATATAGCCCATCCCCTGGCTTTTCTGACTCCATAGAGAGCAGATGGGGTGGCATAGATCAAGGGTCTGCAAATGTTTCCTGCAAATGACCAGAGAGTATATATTCTAGACTTTTCAGATCATACTATCTCAGTCACAGTCATGCACCCTCAGAGCTGTAGTTTGAACACAGCCATGGGTAGAATGCAAGTAGATGGACAGGGCTGAGTTCCAACCATGTTTATCGCTGGACCCTAATGTTCAGTTTCCACTGAAAGTGGAATTTCATGAAATGTTCACATATCACAAAACATGGGTTTTTTTTTAATACCCCCTCCAAACATCCTTTACCAAAGGTAAAATCATTCCTAGCTGTGGCCTTATGTGACTAAGTGGTGAGCTGGATGTGGTCTTTGTGTTGTAGTTTGCTGACCTGTAGTGTACAGAAGAGAATGATTTACACTATTGCAATCATTATTCTGTTTTTAATGATGTGAAAATATTGGTTTCTTTTTACTGAAGAAAGCATATGCTTTTACAACACTGCGTCCCAGTTGTCATGAAAATGTACGTTTTCCTGATGTACAGAATGTAATTTTTAAACTGGCTAAGATATCGTGTCAGATCAGTTGATAACTGCAATGTATAAAACATATGAAACTAATTCCAGGAAATACCTTATATTTATGTCCTTGGGTCTGAATTTCTGAGCTCTCTGTGTTTCGGGATGGAATTTGGTTTATTCAAAGAGTAGCAGGTTATATATCTTGATGGCTACATTAGCTCAATATTTCGTTTCCTTTCTGGAGCAGGTAAGCCTTACAGACTGTTTCAGTTTGCAGCAATTACATTTGCTTATCGCTATGGAACAGAATTTCATTTGAAGCCAGTTATTAATGTCTAAAATGCACTTCCAGGAAATAATTTTGAACATTTTATTTATTAAAAAGAACTCGATGTTTGTTCAAAGGCATTGATGTAATTTACAAAGTTGGATATTGGATATTTTATGAGGCAATATAAAAATGCCATTTTGTAAGCCCTCATTGCTTAATTGTACTGTGTTACACTCAATGGCAGAATAAGGTGCTATTTTGTATTCTGCATTTATGGCATGAACCAGTAGGTTTACTAAAGAAACAAAAAGGGGAAAGCTATTTTTCCACCAATTAGTTCTTTTGATTTGTGGATTTATTGTTGTAAAAATTTTCAAAAGATGTGCAAAAGAAGCCACTTAAAGTCATTTAAGATTGCTTTTTAAAAATTTTTTTTGAAATTTATTTGAAAGAGTTACGGGGAGAGAGAGAGAGATCTGCGTCTGTTGGTTCGCTCCTCAGATAGCCACAATGGCCCGAGCTAGAGCCAGGCCCAAATCAGGATCCAAGAGCTGGATCACACGTGGAACAACTGGGACACGAGCCGTCATCTCTATGGGATGCCTGCATCGCAGGTGGCAGTGTTACCTGATGGACACAATGGATTATCTTTTAGAAAACATTATTGATTTGAGAGTGAAGGAATATGTGTGTGTGTGAGAGAGAGAGGGGGCGGGTAGGGGTGGAGGAGAGAAACATTTTCCTCTACTGCTCTACTCCCACATACCTTTAATAGCCAGGATAGGGGCCGGGTCAGTCCAGCTCTCCCATGTGGGTGACAGGAGCCATCACCACTGCCTTTCTAAGCTCTGCACTAGACACTCCAGTGTGGGATACGAACATCTTCACTGGTATCTTAGTCACCATGCTCACCCCCTAGTGGCTCGTTGTGTAACAACTGGAAAGTGTGGGACCTATGTGACTCTAGCATATCCTCTCCATACCCCACCAACATCCTGTCCACACTCACGGCTCAAGTCCATGCCGGCGGTGCCAGCTGGAAGCCCCTGGAACTCTCCACTGGGAGGAGCAGAGTAGAAACACTGGGGCAGAGCCTCCCCTAGGAGCAGTCCTGTACAATGGTGGATGCAGGATGGGAACCACTAGCTCAGGTTCTCCACCGCTGGGTGGGCCTAACTCAGAAGGCTGTTCTCCATAGTGTGCCCCCGGGGATAGAGTTCCATGTTGGCCCCTGGGGGACACATGCTCTGTGATGCAGCAAGTCCGTCATCTGTGGCTGTGTAAACAGAGGTCCCTGGACATAGCAATGTATCGTAGCACGTTTATTACTTTACCTGTGTGGGGGGCAGGGGGCAGGATTTTAGATGCAGCTTAGGGTGCGTTTGGGTTGGCTTTAAAAAAAGATTTATTTTTATTGGAAAGTCAGATATACAGAGAAGAGGAGAGACAGAGAGAAAGATCTTCCATTCAATGACTCACTCCCCAAGTGGCCGCAATGGTCATAGCTGAGCCGATCTGAAGCCAGGAGCCAGGAACTTCTTCTGGGTCTCCCACGCAGGTGCAGGGTCCCAAGGCTTTGGGCCATCCTCCACTGCTTTCCCAGGCCACAAGCAGGGAGCTGGATGGGAAGCGGGGCCACCGGGATTAGAACCTGCACCCATATGGGATCCCTGCATGTGCAAGGTGAGAACTTTAGCTGCTAGGTTACCACGCCAGGCCCTGGCTTGGCTTTCTTCATGCAGTTGCAGCCGAGGTGCTGGGGGGGCTGTAATCTTACCAGAGGGCTTGTCTGGGGCTGGGGCATCTGTTCCCAAGCCGACTTTGTGACTGAGGGTGGGAGGCCTCAGTTGCTTACCACCTTGGGCCTCTCCAGAGCAATGGACGGGAAAGCATCGGAGGCAGAAGGAGCCCCCCATGGTTTCTAAAAACCAGATTCTGTGCCTGTGCCCCCATAGGGTCCAGCTAAAGATTAGGCTAGTCTTGGGGGATGACCCAAGAGAAGATGATGCTAAAGGCAAGTCTCCGACAACAGCTGGAGGTGATCTTTCCCAAATCTTCCTCATGTACTTCTTCACTAACCCAGTGGGATGTTGTGGATGAGGTGGAGGGTCTGAAGGTTGGACCATGAGCTACCCCAAGGGTAGCAGTTACTCTAGAGGAGAAAGGAGACATTCCCATTTGTGGGAGCTTAAGCACCTTGCACAAGATGAAACCTGCTGTGTGCTGGGGACTGTCACAGATGCACACTCTGGGTCATCCTTGTGGATAGCCCCTTGACTAATCTCACATAGCTGCATTTCCAAGGAGAGCAGTCGAAGCCCAGAGAGCCTACTGCCCTCAACCAAGGCCACTCAGGCCCCATATTAGCTCGGTCGGCAGCTGTCTGCTGTGTCTGCTCTGTGGCCTGATTCTCTTCTAGGGTATTTCTGTCCTCTGGATGAGTCAGAGTAGACCACTTGTTACACCAACAAACCTTGCCAAGTATCCGTGGCTTACCTCACAGCAGGTTTGTTGAGGCTGGCCTTGTGGCACCTTGTGAGGTATCCATATCCCATATAGGGGTACTAATTCAGTCCGGGCTACTCCACTTCCAATCCAGCTCCTTGCTATTGCACTTGTGGATACCATGATTGATGGGCAAAGCATTTGGGTCCCTACCACCCAGGTAGGAGACACACACAGAACTTTTTTTTCTCTTTTTCCTTTTGACTTCAGAAACTTCAGTTATGAACCTCCAAATTCCACAAAGAGTTGTGCCCAGGCATTTGTCAGAGAACTGTGAGCTCATTCCCACCACTTGCTCACTGAAGACCGCTCTCTTCAGCCTTAGCACCTGTTTTCTGGGGAGCTAAGAGAGCTTCTTGTGTCAGTTTCCTCTGTAATCTCTCGGCATTTGTGATCATGATGGGATGTAGAGGGAAAAAGCCAGCAAGACCCAGCAGCTTTCCCACAGAACTGAAGAGATGGGCTCCGCAGCTGATCCAGTGCCGGCTCCTGTGCAGGTGGAGGGTAATAAGCCGTTAGGCAGCGGATCATAGGAGCCCAGCTGCTCCACGAAGCGGCCATCCCTCAGGCACGTGTATGTGGCCACGATGCAGTGGTTGGTGCAATCTTCCAGGACCAGGCGGATGGTTAAGTGGTCCCTGTGATGGCCTTGCAGAGTGGGGCAGTCAGATAGCCCATGGTGTGGCCAGTGTGTCATTCCTCAGGTGGGCATGTCGCCCACACCAGCTGGCTCCAGCACAGTGAAAAGGAGAATCGGCAACCGGATTCACACACTCTCCAGAGCTGGTTAATATCCTGACTGCTTTGCTTCCAACCAAGCTCCCTGCTAATGCTCCTGGGAAGGCAGTGGAAAATGGCCCAAGTACATACGTGAATCACTGCCACCCAAGAGGGATACCAGGATGGAACTCCTGCCTCAGCTTCAGGCTGGGCCACATCTGGGTGTTCCAGCCATCTGAGAAGCAAACTACTGGATGGAAGATCTACCCCGCAAACCTCTCCCTACTGCTCAGCCTAGGAAATCAATACATGAATGAGCAAATGAATCCTTTTTTTTAAATGCAGCAACAGAGAATGACCTTGTTTGTTGAAAATCTGCTAACTCGGGTCAAGTTCTTTTTTCCTGTTCCACCTTATTTGGATCCAAAAGCATTCTGAGGTAGTTAATAGTAGCAGATACATAAGGTACTGTCTATAATAATTTAACCACAGTGTCACTGTCCTGTTTTAGAGATCAGGAAAGCGAAGCACAGCGGGGTATGGTTATCTGCCCACATCCCACAGCTGGCAGGCTGCCTTGCTGCCAAGATGCTGTCTGTCCCTGAGGCCGCAGGCTGCATCTGCCAGGCAGGAGCAGCATTAGGCACATGTGGCAGCCTGTGCACTTCTTGCTCGTAGTCACACAGCCTGAGCCTGAGCCTGGACTGCCTCTCCAAATCCAGTGCCCTTTCTAAGCCAAGCCTGCTCGTGATGTCCAGGACTGTCCATCACTGATGTCCATCGCTGACCCTGCTTGGATCCTCCTTGGGAGGAGTGAATGCAACTGGGCTGTCCACTGTGATAAAAATCTCCCAAGCCGCTGGAGCTGGAAGAAGCTCTTCCCAGACCCACTCCCCTCCCCTTCTTCCCCTTCCTAATGAGCCCGGAGACGCCGGCAGGACGGCGGCAGCCAATGGACAATTAGCGGAGAGGGCTGTCCCGCGTGGGCTGGGCCCAGCATCAGGGCCTTAAGTGTCTGCTTATTAAATCACAGCTCCGCCTGGAGCCGCTCTGACCCGCTCCCCCACCCCCACCCCGCCTTCCCCCTGGACGCCACACACAGTCCTTCACCAGGCGGGCCCCCTGGGAAGCGGCTCAGCCCACAGGATCGGGGAAAACACAGCCAGAGAAAGACAGGAAGACATTGTGGCCTAGCACAAAGGCGCGGGCGTCACAGGGGACGGGTGGACACATTCCTCTGCGCAACAACGGAGGGGATCACCAGCCGTCCGCCCGCCCGCCCGCTTGCAGCCAGTCCCTCTGCACTTGGCGCCTCAGCTTCCTCCTCTGTGCAGGCGGTGTGACCATGGTTTCAGCAGGGGACCTATGGGATCCACCAGCAGCCGCGCCTAAGGAGCTCAGCACCTGCTGGGTGTTTCCAGCTCAGCCAGACACACGTGGTTGTCCCAACTTCCTGCTTAAAGGCAGCCCTGGGCAGTATATAAATGGGGGGGGGGGGGGGGGTTGGTGGTGCAGCTGTAAGCTGAGTGGTTAAGAAATCTGTGTCCTGCATTGAGTCCTGGCTGCAGTTTGCTGCTAATGTCCACCCTTGGAGGCAGCAGGGCTAGCTCGGGTGGTCGGATCCCTGCTACCTCCACAGGAGCTTAAAGCTGAGCTCTGAGCTTTTGCCCTATCCAGCCCCCCCAGTGTTGCAGGCATTAGAATCAGCAGATGGGAGCTCTTCTTCTCACTACCTCTCTGCTTCTAAATAAGTAATTAAAAAAAAAAAATAGTTGAATGGAACAGGCTGTGTTCCAATAAAACTTTATTTATGGACACTGAATTCTGAATTTTATATCATTTCATATGTCATGTAATATTTTTCTTTCTTGGTGTGCTTCTCAGCCATTTAGGATATCAAAACTATTTTTAAGCTCATAGGTCATATACGCACGGAGTGCGTACCAGATTTGGCCCCTGGGTCACAATTTGTCAACCTCTGCTTGGCAACAGCTTTCTCTATATTTTATGTTCTTAGCAGCTATATTTAAATTCAAAATTAAAAAAAGAAGAAACCAACATGATCATTAATCATATGTTTTACTTCTCCCAGTATGTTTAAAATACTGTTTTATGGTGCAGTCAGTGTGAAGGTACTAATGAGATTTGATGTTGTATTGTGTGCAGAGCAAGTCTTTGAAATCCGGTTCCTGTTTAACATGGACAGGACTTGTCAAGTTCAGGCAGGGATGTCCATTTCCGGCACTCAGGGTCCCTGGCTCCTGTTCGCAACAGCGTGACTCCTGTTCAGTCTCGTATGGCAGAGTATGGTGGTCTGTGGGATTGGCAGCTTGGCTGTCCTCCCGTTTCACAGAGAGGAGACACTGAGGCTCAGAAAGGAGTGGTGGTGTTTCTTGGGTCCCACTGCAAGGCAGATTGCACTCAGTGCTTGCTGTGGCTTCTCAGGAGCCTCCAGGAAAGTGTGCCTCCAGGAACCTGCAGAGCTGTGGGAGCCTCCCTGCAATTTCAGACATGGAGGCAGGGCCGGGCCTCACCTTGCAGAGGACTTGGAGCCTGAGGGAGGGTAGGATCCAGTGCTCACGGGAACCTGCCATGCCCTGTGTCCACTGGGGAATCACAGCTACCCTGTGTCAATCAACCACCACCTTTTGGACCATTGCACCAAGCACAGCGAAGCCTGAATCTGTGATGAGAGAGACTGTCACAGCTCTCCCATCCTCCCTCTAGGCTCAGCCTAGGAGTATGGGCTGGAGGTCAATGATGAGACTGAGTCCCGGAGCCTCGCATGGGGGGCACTACAGCCTTAGGGACCAGACATGAACTTCCGTCTGCACTGCAGCAGCTGGGGAGGGCGGTGGAGGGCTACTGCCCACCGTGTCTGACCTCTGCAGGCAAAGGTGGCAGGAAGCCGGAGACAGGCATCAGCCCAGCATCCTCCAATTAGCTGCCATCCTTGACCCCATCTGGGGTGCAGGAAGTGCTGGCGCTTTCCGGCACTCAGGCCCACCTGCCTGGAGGCCTGTGGGGCTTGGCAGCTGGGTTAGCAGCACCTGAAGGTCCCAGCCTAACAGAGCCTTGCTTATTCCGAAGATCTGTAAAGGGTTAGCGGGTGGGAGGGGTTGGACAGCAGGGAGGAAGTATCACGCGGCAATCACATGAGGTCAGGCTGACCTCTTGGTCCAGCCCCCAGGGTAGACATGCCACGTGTAGGCCAGGCCAGACTGTGTTTTCTGCAGGTTCTGGGGAGGAAAGTGCTCCGGCCATTGGGGAACCACTTCCCAGGATCTCCAGCTCATCTGTGTCCCTAGAGGGAAGGATGGATGTCACTGGTGAGGGAAGGTTAGATGGCATCTGTTGTCTACAGCAGTGGTCAAGGCCACCTGGGCACCTGGGGATTTTCCGTGTCATGCACCTCACTCCTGATCAGAATGTTGGAACACTTTCATATAATGTATTTTGAAAGGTGTATTTGGGGCTGGCATGATGGTTAACGGAGTAACCCTCCACTGCAGTACTGGCATTCCATATGGGTGCTGGTTCTAGTCCCAGCTGCTCCACTTCCATCCAGTTCCCTGCTTAGAGGTTGCCTCGGGTCCTTGGGCCCCTGCATACATGTGGAAGACCCAGAAGAAGTGCCTGGCTCCTGGCTTTGGATTGCCTCATCCCTGTTGCGTCCATTTGGAGAGTGAAACAGAAGATGGAAGAAAGTTCTCTTTCTCTGTAAATCTGCCTTTATAAATCTTAAGAAGAGATATATTTATTTTAAGGGGAGAGTAAGAGCCAAGAGTGAGATTGAGAGCAAGAACCAGAATGGAGAGAGAGAGGGAGAGAGACTTCATCCACTGGTTCACTCCCCTGAACAGCTGCAATATCCAGGGCTGAGCAGTATGGAGCTAGGAGCCAGGAGCTTCTTTCACATCTCCTACATGGGTGCATGGACTGAGATACTTGAGCCATCACCTAATGCTTTGCTAGGTACATTGGCAGGGAGATGGATCAGAAGCAGAGCAACTGGAACACAAATGGTTGCTCTGACACAAGATACTGGCGCTGCAGGTGGTGGCTTTGCCTGATCTCAAGACATTGTCCTCTCCCCATTCTTCAGGTGATATAAAGGCACAGCGAGGAACACTGCCTCGCCCAACTTCATACATGAGTGGATTCTAAAACATGGTGTTACAATATATATGACAGGGACCAGCACTGTGGCACAACAGGTGAAGATGCCACCTTCAGTGTTGGCATCCCAAAGGGGTGCTGGTTTGAGTCCTGGTTGCTCTGCTTCCTATCCAGTTCCCTACTAATGGCCCAGGGAAAGCGGTGGAAGATGGTCAAGTGCTTGGGGCCCTGCAGCTCACATGGGAGACCCAGAAGCACTTTGCCTCATGGTTTGGTCTGGCTCAACTCTGGCTATTGCAACTATCTGGAGAGTGAAACAGCAGATGGAGTATCTGTCTCTGTGTCTCTCTGTCTCTCACTCCTGAGTTTCAAATAAATCTTAACAGAGACCTTCTATTCTCTGGGACATTCTGCAGATGCCTACAGTGGCTGAGCTGGGCCGGGTCAAAGCCAGAAGCTGGGTCATTAATCCCTCTGTCTCCCGGGAGAGAGACAGGAATCACATTGCTTGGGACCTCCTGGCAACCTCCTGGTATCTGCATTAACAGGAAGCTAGCATTAGGAGCAGAGTTGGGATTCAAATCTGGGCACTTCAGTTTGGAGGCAGGTCTTTCAAGTGGCGTTTGGGCTCACAGGCAGGTGAGGGAAACAGGGTCGCACAGTATAGGCTCTCTCCACATGGGACAGGTGCTGTGTGCGCATCACATACCCAAGGGCACTTGATGGCACTGCCATGTGGAGTTAATCCGGCCATAAGTGAGAGAAAGCACAAGGAGAACTGAGACTTATTCAGAAAGCTGGGCCACAGTCATCATCAGGATGCTGCTCTGGGCATCTCAGGGAGGGACAGGGACAGGGCCAGGCCTAGGCTGTGGGGAGTACAGTGGACATTAGCAGAGAGAGCACCAGGCAGGCTGCTGTTGCACAGAACTGGGCTCAGAGCCCAGCAAGGAATGGGGAAAGAAAACAAAGAATTCAAGTGTCCCAGGTTTCTCAGGTCAGCGGTCACCTCTGTGTTCCCTTGCCTGGAACTTTGGGGAGCTAGACATGACCATTCTCAAAAGCAGCGATGTGGAAAAGGTTAACTAAAAAGTTAACTAAAAAGTGCAGGGCAGATGGCAAAAGCTGGGGTTACTCTTCCCAGAATGTCCCAGGAACTCGTGATTTTACTTTTAAAGCCATTTTTGTGCTTGGAGGTCAGATGCCTGGATTTGAAGCCAGGATTGATCCATTCTTGCTCTGTGACCTTGCACAAGTTACTGTACCTCTCTGGGTCAGGATTTCCTCATCTGTAATTGGAAGCAACCAAACCTTCTTTTTGGAGAATGAAATGCGGGATGAAGCACATAGCAAGGTGATTTTTAAAAAGCAAAGATCTTGTGTATATTAACATTTATAAGATCCATGTATTATTTCTATTAGTACAAAAAATATAACCAGTATTGTAACTTCAGAGGTGTTATTGCTAAAAATGAGGCTAACAGAAAGAAATAGGGCTAAGGTTTTGGAAGCACCCAAGATTGGGATACAAATGTGTTTAGCAACCAGGAGGCACAGTGATGCTGTAGAAACGTTGATTAGAGGCTGGCAGAGGGGCATGGTGGGATAAGCGGCCACTTGTGATGACAGCATCTTGTATCGGAGCACTGGCTTGAGTCCTGGCTGTGCTGCTTCGGATCCAGCTCCCTGCTAGTGCACCTCACAAAGCCATAGAAGATGGCCCATGTGGTTGGGTATATGCCACCCGTGGGGGACACTTGAGTGGGTTTCCAGGATCATGCTCTTGGCCTCTGGAGGGTGAGGTATAGAATGAGCCAGCAGAAGGAGGCTGTCTTTTTCACTGTGTGTCTCTTTTCCCCTCTCTGTTACTCTGCTTTTTAAAAATCAACCTTTCTAAAAAAGAGAGAGAGAACTACCATTCTAGTCATGCAGGCCTTTGCCAAGAGGCTCCATGTGCTTTTCAGCAACTGCTACAGAGTCTGTAGCCTCAGCCCCCTCCCCTTTGCCTCTCCCCAGCCTTTGGTTTAAAAGTATGCTTCTTGTTCCCATCAGGGCCCTGAACAGGTCCCCAAAGCAGATGAAATGGGATGAATATTTCATGGTCCATGACTGACAGCTGCCAAAGACCTGTTGTGGGTCTGGCGCCCACATCTAGTTAAGGAAGGGGACAGGCGGAGGTGGGGGGGAGGCGGAGACCAGAGCCTGAACCATTGATCCGCCTGGTCGTCTGCTCTGATGTATGCTCTGCTTGTGGCTCCTGAGCCCAGGGCAGTGAGTAATGGGCTTTCAGAGGCGCAGGGGCTTGGTGGCAGCCTGGCCACCCTTTACCCTTGGGGCCCACAGAGGCACCAGCAAGCCCCCAAAGACCCATTTCCCTGTCTCCAGCTGGAGCCCCCTCTGCGCTCATGGTGCCGGCCTAGTACTCCCACCACATTGAACTCAAGATTTCTGACGCCTCCGACTCATTACCCCATTAAGGCCTGACGCTAACTCCCTGCATCAGGGGACCTGGAAAACAGGGTCAGGAGGCGCCTGTCAGGCCCCCAGGAGATGAGTGAAGACCCCACGCAGCCTCAGCGTCCCTGTGGAAATGGCTGTGACCCTGTGGAATCTTCTGTTCCATCTGCTCCTTGAATGCACAGTCGGGGTAGAAACAGCTGGTGCGGCTGAACTGTGGACCTGGTGTCCCCTTTCTTGACCTGGCTCCTTTTGCATCTGCAGCCACCAAGGTTGCTTAATGCTACTTCTCAACCAAGGACAGTGGTATCAAGAATGCTGTCCAGCAGCCCCTTCCTGCAGTGGCAGCAAGAATTTGGTCCTCTAGGCTTACACATCTCTCAGCAACCATGGCAAGTGAGCAGACACTGCAGAGCTTTGGGCGTTACTTGTATGACTTCGTGGCTGGCATGGTGGCACAGAGTGTTAGGCCCACCTGTAACAGCCATATGGGCACTGGTTTGAGTTCTGGCTGCTCTGCTTTCTATTCAACTCTCTGATCACACACCTGGACGTGCAGTGGATGAGACCCAAACTTTGGGCCCTTACTACCTGTGTAGGGGACCAGGATGGAGTTTTTGACTCCTTGCTGGCAGGGCCCAGTCCTAACTTTTACAATCATTTAGAGAACAACCAAGTAGATGGGAGATACGTCTCTACCTCTTCTCCCTCTCTCTCCCTCCTCCCTTCCCTTCTCCCCATCACTCTACCTTTCAAATAAATAAAATAAAAAAATGTTAAAGATGAAAAAAGGAATTATGGCCCATTTTTTAAAAACTTCTGGTAGTACAAATTCGGTGCTGTAAAACAATATGAATTGCTTAAATTTTTATTTATATTCATTTGAAAAATCTTGGGATAGAGAGAAAGATCTTTTATACACTAGTTCACTCCCCAGAGTGTTAGAGAGTCAGAAATCAGTGTTGCAGAGGTCCTGGATTGAGGAAAGATACAGTGCCGGGGCCTTCAGTGCCATCGGACCCTTCTTGAGGAGGCTGCACTTCTTCCCTCTCTGCCTCTTATGACTGTCAGATCTGCAATAGACAGATAGGCTCTGGTACTGTGACCTGAGCACAAGTCATCGCGAGTCTGTGCTTGTCCCTGGCGCGTGCCTAGTCCAGAGGCACTCAAGCCTTATGCCGTGATAGCATGTGCATGAATTTGGGGCAAGAAAAAGTGAGAAGTAGGTCTTGAGTTCAGCAGTAACTAGGCATCAGGTTTGCCTTAGTCAGTCCCAGAGGAGGGGCAGACATGAAAATTATCTCCTTATCCTCCACTCCGTATACCTCAAAAAGGTCTTGGCATCACCACTTGGCATCATCCTTTCAGTGTGGCTTAGGACAAATGGCCTTGGGTTGGGAAACCACTGCCTCCAGGCAGAACTCTGCCCTGGACTCTCCGGATGAGTGTTTCGGGAAAAGTACACTTCCTTCTTTTAGTCTGAATTTCTTGGTTGCAACAGGATATAGAAAATTCCTGGGATTAAGAGAATTAGAGCTTAGCTCAGGGTCTGAACTTCATTGTATATGTTCAAGAATTATAAGCTGAGGCTGATGTGGCATAATAAGTTAAAGTGCCTTCTGTATTTCTGGCATCCCTTATGGTTGATGGTTTGAATTCTGGCTGCTCCACTTCCAGTCCAGCTCCCGGCTGATAACCTGGCAAGGCAGCAGAAGATGATGGCCAAAGTGTTTGGGAACCTGCCACACATGTGGGAGACACAGATGAAGCCCCTGCCTTCATCTTGGTCTGGCCCTGGTCATTGAGACCAGCTGGGACTTGAACTGACAGACTGAAGATCTATCTCCCTGTGACTCTGAAGATCCATCTCTCTGTGACTCAGTAAATAAAATCGAAAATGAAATAATTACAAGCTATTTCTTTTTATCATGGTCAGCCAGAAAACACTGTTCTTGTCAAGCAGCAGGAACATGGAAAACATGACTATAATAGTGCATGCTAAAGAGAAATTAAAGTTTGTTTTTCAAAGATGTCTGCACACAAAGAGAAGACAGAACTTGAATCAAACCTGCACAGAGAAGTGAGGGCACCTGCCTTTTCCGTTACTGACTCTCCTGGATCCTGAAGTCGGAACTCTTTAAGGAGTCACAAAAACAGAAAGCGACGTCCAGCCTCACCCTTCCCCTTCTTCCCAGCTCCTCTGTCAGGTGTTTGTGTGCTGATGCTGGGAGCCAGTGTCAGTCAATCTCAGTGTCCTCATCCCTCCACCCTAACCTCTCATAGACCCCCAAGAGACTCCTGACCTCAATTGTTACTTCGGGGTGCTAAAATGATAATGACGGATGGAAGGAAGAGAGAAAGAGAGAAAGAGAGAGAGAGAGAGAGAGAGAGAGAGAGAGAGAGAACAGAATTGGAGCAGCCTGGAAGTTATCAAATAGCATCACCTATTTAATGTCAATTAGTATTTTTAACAACCAATTTCTGTGCCATTAACTTACAAGAGCAAACTTGGGGGCATGCCAGTGCACTCTGGCAGATTAGATCAGGCAATCGGTTGGTGCTGGGTGTGCAAAGTGTACTCAGGTTACAGACTGATTGCAAGTTGGCATTGCTTGAACAGGGTGCAGTCTGCTGGGGGGCATGGTGGGGAGGGCGGAGTGGAGAGGGTGTCTGAGGAGCAAAGCATTTCACTAAGTGGATATTTATAGCAGGGCTCTTGGAATAAATGATCCACAGAGATGGCTGGAGATTGGCCAAACTTTGGGTGCTGGGTCCTGCCAAGCTGAAATCTCAGTGGCTTTGTCTACCCTGAGATCTGGGCTGCTGGGTGGTTAGGGGGATGGGAGGCGGCTTGTTAGGGTATGAGGTGGTGGGGGAGGGTGATAGCACTTCTCTACTCTGAGCTTCTCAGTGTAGACCTTGGATCATTGTTCATTGCCTTTGACCTTTATTTTCCTTAGTGTTGAAATGTCGTCATGGGCTCTCTAGACTGTAAACATTCTCTGTGTCTTTGTGCTCATCAACTGTGTTGGCCACCTCCAAGACACTCCTTTGTGAACCTGTCATTTTTTCGGGGGGAGGAATCCTTACCCTCATATAGTATCCTCACACATGGACTAGGGCTGACCTGGTCACTGGTAGGATATTGTGGAAATGAACTGATGGTTATGTATGTGCTAGGTCACAAGACACACGTATCCCCTCTGGGGAGTTTTGCTCTGAAAGCAGACAACTGTCGTATTAGGAGGACACTCAGGCAGGTCCAGGGCCAGATCCACTTGTGAGCAACTGAGGCCTCTTGCTGTCAGCTAGAATCAACTTTCTAACCATGTAAGCAGGCAGCCTTGGAAGCCCATCCTTCAGCTCCCATCAGCCTTTCCAGTGACTGAGGTCCCAGGTTATGCTGACACCCCATGAGAGATCCTGAGCCAGAATCCCCAGAGATGGTGTCTCCCTGTTTTCCTCTCTCCCTCTCTCTGAACATGGCTCTTCTTTGTGGATCACACAGCTGGAATGAGAAGAGAATGACTGCAGGCAATCACAAGCTTCATAGCTCCCAGTCAACTGGACTGGCAGCATGCGAAGTCCCAGGGAAGAACTCTGATTGGCCTAGCTTCCATCACCATCCAATCAGGAGTCAGGGGTGGCAGCTCCATCAGAGTCATATGTACTTAGTGAGGAGGAGGAAGAAACACATTGTACCAGAATAACAGAAGAAAATGATGCCCTAAACAGTAGCTGTCTCGTCTCTCCCAAGGCTCCAAGATAGATACTCACCCTGGTGGTCATATTTGACCAAGGAATATGGTTACTCTGATCCTTTCCTGTGTTATCAAATATTGTGATGTTCTGGCTGGATTAGAATGGCATTCTTGGTTCTGGTCTTGGGGTGTGTGTGTGTTCTGCTTAAGATGACTGCTCTCAAGAGGGAGAATTATTTAATTATTTCTTAGGCTGTGTAATGCATTCGTGCATACTGCTCAAGCTGCAAGGGACCCACTGCTTATCCAGTAGTGTTGTGAAAGCACAGACCCCGGCTCAGCAGGTCCATGCTGAGCTGCAGCCTGGGATTCCGCATTTCAAGCTTCCTCCCAGCCTAGGCTAAAATTGCCTGTTTATGGACCACACATTAGTTACAAGACTTTCTCTGTTAGTTTCACTTTTGGATAGCAGAAGAGGGAGGATAGGATGGGGCATAATAGCTATTTCTTATAGCATCCAGTGAGAATATAATCTCGGGCTGGATGAAGATGTGAGATCCCATTTTGTTTTTCTCTCTAGAAGCTCCAGTCCTATTTCTGTGTATCTGGGTTGACAAGGCCAAGATCACCACCACATCCACTGAATCTGCCTGAATCTGAGAATGGTGCTATAAAGAAGCAATTAGAAGGCGCCTAGAAAGAGTTAAATCCTGTGGGAATCAGAGTCCAGGAGTCCAGGCGAATGCAGAAAAGCTTGACCTGGCTCCAAGGGCTAATACTATTTTGTTTTCCAGGACTATTTGTTATATCGGGTTAGAGCAGGCAGGAGGTCAGGGGGGTCGGCTGCCACCCTCCTCTCTCCTTGTCCCGCTGTCTCCTCCATTTGCGGCCTCACTGCTTGCTTTAATCAGATGACCCCAGACACTGAGCTTTCCTTGGGATTTTCTTGCCTGCACCCTTAGACTCGTTGTAGCCGACGCCAGCTGTCTCTCTCGCCCCAGCCCTCAGAGGCAGGCGTGCAGGCTAAAAGGCACTTTGTGTGAGAGAGCAAACCGTCCGCTGCAATTTGTGCTGCGGTTTCCCTGGACAGTGGCAGAATAGGGAAAAGGTCTTTGTCTTTTCTTCATTTGCTTTTTCCTTCCTTCTTCATGCCACACACACATACTCAAACCACCGCACCCCCGACACACACACATACACTTCTTTTTGTATAAAATTTGTTTGCTCTCTCTTCCTTCTTCGAATCCTCAACTTCATATTCTTTATCTGGTTGTGCGTGTATATCCTTTCCTCCCCCTCCCCCTCTTTCTTTTCTTGTTTCATTTGAAAAATTTTCATCTCACCACAATGGTAGCCATGGGACAGATCTTCTAGGAAGTTGGATTCCCACTAAACTGTCCACTGTTTCCCTGGACACATCAGGATTCTGGGACAGCGCTTGAACCTCTCTGAGTCTGGTCTTCCTTCAGACACCATGAAGTTTGGGATCCCATTCTATGGCATTGCTGCCAACTGTTGGCCAGAAGACACAGGAGTCTGGTAACACAGGTAGTGCCCAGTGAGCAATAGTCATCCCAGTTCTGAAGCATTTACTCTTCCCAATTCCTCTTGTCTGTTCTGGATCCCCCTTTAGCTGTGACTCTTAGGCTATTCGTTTACATTTCCAGAATATTCTACACAACTGAAAGCATCTGTACAGAAAACATGGCGGGATCACAGCAAGAACCTGGGCCTGTCACTACCTAGCCGTGAGGCCTTGGGCAGCTTACTGAGGCTCCGTAAACCTCACTCTCTTTTACAAAATGGGCATGGGAGCTCTGCTGGGGCAGGGACAGATCCTGTGCGGCAGCACCTGTCACAGAGCCCAATGTCTGGCGGCAAGTCTCTCCTGTCACTCACTCCTTCTCAGCTAGACATTAGTTCCCAGTGATGCACAATGCACCACTAGCGCCTAGGTGGATAGCTCTCATGATGGTGTGCATTCCTCTGCTGAGCCATCCATATACCCACTCCAGCCATCCACTGGTTACCTACCCACTCATTCATCCATTGTGCATTATCCCTCCAGCTGCCCACTGTCCATGCAGTCAATCATCCATCCCTTGTCCACCTGTCATTTATTTAGACATTATATAAGAGAGCATATTGTCCTACACCATGCTGTGTAATAAAACTCTGATAACTCCTAGGGGAAAAAAGGAGACACAAATAACAACCACATGCTTTTACAGACATAGTATCCTTCAAGTTAGTACGCCTGGAGCAGATGAAGACAAGGGAAGGGGCTTGAGGACAGGAAGTATCTGACTGTTAACTTAGTGATTTCTAAACGGGCTTGTCCAGAAATGAACGGTACTGTGGTGATGCCAAGGAGGTGCCTGACAAATGGGCTACTGCTCCCAATAGAGCAGCTCTGCATCATATCTGGTGTTTATTCACCTTTGTTTACATTTTAATTTGGAAAAGAAAGCTGGTGTCCTGCTGCTAAGCCATTTTTTTTTAAGTTAGGAAAGCAGTTTTATTATAAAAACAGGGAAGAGCCAAGCCCTCCCATAGTCCATGCTCCCAGTGACATCAGCACTTCAAGTGTTCTTATCCAAGATGCACCTGCGTCCTACCCAGTGCCCCTCCTGCGGAACAATTTTTAAAAGCACAGATATAATAACCCATCATAGATACTAAGGAAAGATCCAGAAAAAAACCCTGTCTTCTCTCTTTTTAAAAAAGATTTGTTTATTTTTATTGTAAAGTAAGATATACAGAGAGGAGGAGAGACAGAGAGGAAGATTCTCCACCCGATGGTTCATTCCCCAAGCAGCTGCAACAGCCAGGGCTTAGCCAGTCTGAAGCCAGGAGCCAGGAGCTTCTTCCAGGTCTCCCACACAGGTGCAGGGTCCCAAGGCTTTGGACCATCCTCCACTGCTTTCCCAGGCCACAAGCGGGGATCTGGATGGGAAATGGGGCTGCCGAGATTAGAACTGGCACCCGTACAGGATCCTGGTGTGTTCAAGGCGAGTACTTTTAGCTGCTATGTTATTACGCCAGGCCCATGTCTTCTATCTTTTTAAATCATAGCCTGAAGAGTCAGTCTCTCCCTTGATAGAAGTTTTGGAGTGCTTCCCATAATCCAGGCACTGTGCGCAGTTACATGCGTGGACTCAGGTCGTTAGTAGCAGTCCTATGTTGCTGTTATTGCTGTCTTCGTGTCTCAGATGAGAAAGCTGGGACTAAATGATAGCAATGCCCCTGCCCAGCAGCGAGGACAGTGGAGCTGAGATTTAAACCTAGGAATTATCATGAAGGTGTGCCCTGGGAGGCTCCTAATCCGCTGTGGTGGCCAAGAGGACCTTAGAGAAGAAATGCCAACAGGACTCCCCAAAGTCCTTTATCTCCTGATTTTACAACAGGCACCAGAGGAGATGCTGGGACTCACATACCCACCTACTTAAAATGTCCCATTCCTGGATTTGGAAATGGCTTTGCCTGTTGCTTTCCAAGCTGAACCCCTCAGAGCCTGAGGCACCCTAGAGTCTCCACTGGGCATGCTCAGTGGTTGCCATTTGAAGTTGAATGTTGAACAGATTGGGCTTCGTTCCTAAGACTGGCCAGCTACGAACTGCGTGACTTAGTAGATGTGGCTCTCCTTGGAGACTCGGCTTCCTCATCAATAAAAAGAGATGAAAATTATGCTTTCATTACAAGGTTACTCAGAGATTGAAATGAGAAACATCAATTAGATTGTTACATAGAGTGCCTGACACATGGTGAACTCAAATAATCTTTCATCCTTCTCCTCCATCATCATCATCATCATCATCACCTGTAGCTCCATATAAGAGTCTATGGGACAAAACTCCACATATTAAAGACCTATACCAACCTGCGTAAGAATCCTCAGGCTTGAATTGAAGGAAAAACATGGAACCGTCCTCCCCAGATAATGATGTTTTTTCTCTGCGATTTATTTATAGGTCTTCAAATAGCTGGCCACATTCTCTCTGGTGTTGTGTGGCCAGAAGGTTGTGACTGAGTTGCTGCCTTTTCTTGTGAGGTTGAGCTGGAATCAGAAAGTAGGAACTTTTACCTTGCAAGAAGTATATATATATTATATCATATATACATATATTCATCATATATATATCATATCTATGAGCAAATTTTTGTCCTTATTATTAAAAAAGAGTAAGTGTATGCATAAAATAGAAAGAACTTGAACAAACTCTGATACCTCTCTGGGCATTGTCTCCTTGCTGTCAAATGAGGCAAATGCTTCCGTGAATGGCTCCCTTACGGGGACTGTAGAGAAGATGAAGTTAGGAAACGTGGGTTGGAAGACATGTATTACTCAGGCCAGCTGAATTTGCTTTCTTCATCTGCACAGCAACCCCACGAAAGGGACAGTATGACCCGGAATTTCATAAAACTCACTCAGGTGCAGTTCCCCATGCAGTCAGGCAAGCAGCAAAGTTACTGAACCAGCTATTTCCTCTGCAGTAAACCCTGGAGTTTGCCACTCACCTATGTGTTAACTTAGGTCTCCAAACTCACAAGGAAACCCAGATGCTTATTTGAGAGGAAAATGGGCTTCCGCATATGTGCCTGCCAGATTATTATCATTAGGTTGGTAGTGGCAGTATTTATGTTAGGATGGAGGTAAGCCATGATCTCTTTGGGTTGAAGTATTCGTTTTTACCACTATTACTGCTATAAAAGCCCACCTCTGTTTATCAAGCACTAGCCAGGTAAAAGTTCCAGATCTAGGGGTTTTCCACATTCATATCCTTCTGCTTTAAGCATAAGGTACTATTTTTATCTTCCTTATCAAAATATTTAGTCATTATTATTATTGGAAAGGCAGATTTACAGAGAGAGAGACAGAGAGAAAGATCTTCCATCTGTTGGTTCACTCCCCAAGCAGCTGCAACAGCCGGAGCTGAGATGCTGCAAAGCCAGGAGCCAGGAGCTTCTTCCAGGTCCCACATGTGGGTGCAGGGTCCCAAGGCTTTGGGTCATCCTCTACTGCTCTCCCAGGCCACAAACAAGGAGCTCTATGGGAAGTGGAGCAGCTGGAGCATGAACTGGCACGCACGTGGGCTTCTAGTGCATGCAAGGTGAGACAAGAAGCTTGGTTAGGGGTGACCTTTTGGAATTACCTGCCTCCTCATGCTCTGAGAACAGATAGATCACTGTGGGAACATGAGCCTCTGTCCCCAAAGAATTCCGTTCTATCTGGTGGATGGATGGATACAGGATAGAAAGACATTAATGAAACGTGTGGGCATTTGGGGCAGTGGTTAAGAAATCACTTGGGAAGCTGCATCCCATATCAAGTGTTTGCTGGGTTCAAGTTCTGGCTCTGGCTCTAATTCCTTCTTCCTGGGAGGCAGTGGAGATGGCTCAGGTACCTGGGTCCTTGTCACTTATTTCACAGATTTGAGTGGGTCTCTGCCGCTTACATAGGAGGCATGTGTCCTGGTTTTGATTTAGCCAAATTCTGGCTGTTGCAAAAATTTGGGGAGTGAACCAGTGGATGGAAGATAACCTCCTCCCCTTGACTTTAAGATAATCACAACTAATCCTATTAGGACAAAGCATATCTATGAATGAGAGAATGATGGCACCAATAAGGAAGAAGAGGATGGAGAAGGGGAAGAGAAAGAATAAAAGAGGAAGAAGAAGAAAGAAACTAGGACAATGAGAAAAAATGTGATTGCTTAAGGAGATCTGGGAGAGAGGTTTATGGAGGTAACATTTTCCATCAAATTTAAAAGGCAGCAATTGGAGACAAAGATTTGAACTGGAAGCTGTGTATACAAAGGCCCCGCACCCCTGCCATGTTGGGGGTTGTTGAGAGAAGAGTCAGTGATGAAGCACTGTGGTCCCTGGCCAGGCTACAAGGACACTTGACTCCCGCACTCTCTGCACTTCCTCCTGTGGGCTTCGTTCCATCAGCCTCAGCCAGGGCCAGGTTTACCCAGCACTTACAGAGAAATGTCAGCCACAGTCTCACGGAAAAAAAAAATCATAATAAAATATCAATAGAAACTGCTCTCTCCCACTCCCCAGCCATGGGTCCGAGTTTGCAGCCCAGAAAGACACAAACCAAGAGGAAACACAGAAACATCAAGGATTCCCCTCTCCTCCCCCTCTCCCTCCAACCACCAGTGCCACCCCCACCCTGCAGCCACTCCCCATCCTTCCTCCCCGCACCCTCCTCCCCCAGGAGACAGGAGGAACTTGGCAAGCCATCTCGTCGCCAATCAATCTGTGGTGTAACAATTAGCACTTAGGCACCACTCATGCTAAACACATGCTTAGAAAACACTTGGAAAAAAAAAAGGAAGAAGAGTCATCAGAGGTAGGAGCCCTAGCAGCACTGGTTGGCGGGATGGTGGCTCTGGGGTAGGGGATGGACTGTGTCAGGGAGCCGAGCCAGGAGGAGGGCTGCGAGTGGGAGGAAACAAATCAATGAGCTGCGGAGTGGAAGGCATCTAATACCCTATTATTGACGAGGCCAAAGCACTTTGAGGCGTGTTTCCACCGTGAGCAATTAGTCTGCGCGACCGCAGGAGTTAAGCTAACACGGGCAGCCCCCCCACCCTCCAACTGGATGACACTTTCATTTGCGAGGAGCCCCCGCAGCAGTGGCGCCAGCCTGCAGCCATAATGGAGCCCATCCACGGAAGGCCAAATGCTCCAGTCTCCCAGAAGGCCCCCCTCGCACCCCACCCGCTTCAGATCCCTCCCCCGCCCCGTTCCCAGTAACAGAATCCAGTCGACCCGGAGTCTGTCTGCGCGCCTGCGAGCTGCTTAAATTGATTGTAATGGTTTTATCGCGCTCAGAAAGAGCTGGCTGTTTTCTCGCCTCGCTGGCCAGGCAGGAGGAAACGACTCCTCCTCTAGAGCACTGGATCAGATGTGAAAGGCAACTCTTGTTGACTGGATAGAAACTGGCATCAGGCTGGCAACTCCTCTGCCGGCCTCATCCCTGTGCACCCAGGAAGAGCTCAGGAAAGGCTGGGGTGGGGTGTGGTGGAGTGGATGTCAGCCTAGGGAGAGGGCACTTGCTCCCTTCTCAATTCTGGGTGCTTCCTGCCTCCTTCATGGGCTGAGTGTGTGGAAAAGAGCATTCTAAAGGAAGGTGCAGGGAACAGGCAGATTAATAAAGAGGATGATTACATCCAGTGATCGATCAGTGATCAATGAAGATGATGAAAATGGCTGCCAGCCGTTTGAATTCTTGCCCTTGGCCAGTCGCCATCTTTCAGCACATTCTAGATACTTCCCTGCAATGTTTCAGCAACCCCAGGGGGAAGGCATTGTCTCTCCCTTGTATAGAGAGGGAAACCGAGGCACAGAGGGGCGTTGTGATGTTGTGGCGGTTATGCCGTGGGCAAGTAGGAGGGCGGGGGGGAACTGTACCCCAGTGGTGTTTATACTCAGGTATGCATTCTCCACAGGCAGTACTGCTCCCTCCCGTCGGGCAGACCGAGAAGGCCATGGTGTTATGACACCTTCAGGGACAGGTGTTTGTCGTGTGTTGGGGAAACTGGGACCTTCCAGTGATTCAGGCTGAGCCATACTGCAAGTGAAGTACTCTCCAGTCCAGCTCTACCTGTGTGCGTGCCAAGCTCTTTTTCATCCCCTTGCCTGTGTCCTGAACCTGCACTTCCCAGCTCCACCCCAGGTAATCCTGGAGAACGCCCAGGAAGTCTTCATACCTGACCTCCTAGAGGAGGACTCGTGGGATTTCCTCTCACCCCTTCCACTCTTTCTATTCTTCACTGTCATCCCAACATCTTTATTTGTTTTGAAAGGTTTATTTATTTTTATTGGTAGGCAGATTTATAGAGAGAGGAAAGATGAGCAGAGAGAGAGACACTGATTCTCCATATGCTGGTTCACTCCCCGATGGCCAAAGCTAGATTGATTGGATCAGAATCCTCTCTCTCTCTCTCTCTCTCTCTCTCTCACATGTGCAGTCACTCCCTTCTGAGTGTTCTGGCTGTGAACTTTCGCTTGCATTTAAATTTAGATCTTTTATTTCTATTCATCTGTATTATACCTCTTCCTTGAATGTTTTCTCCTGTGGGAATAAGAACCCCAAAAGTGTTATTCGAGTTGATCAGAGCATCATTCACAGGTGTTTGAAACCAGAGGTGTCTCTGGACCAGGACTTAGGCAGGGTGGGTGAAAGAATGCTGCTGGAAGGGCCTGAGGAAGCTACATGTGCACTTGTGGGAGGACACTTGACCCCAGCCCAGCTCTCCACTCAATAGCATAAGGATGGTGGAGTTCTGCTGAACCAAAAGGGACCCAGAGGTTGGTCTAAGTCACAAATCTGGGAACTCTTTCCATCAAGTGCAGGCATCCTTGGAGTGAGTTAGTAAGTTTGCTCATCACCTAGGAATGATGTAACAAGGTGCTATACACTATGTGACTTCAAACAGCATAAATTTTCTACCTTAAGTTCTGGAGGCTACAAGTCTCCAATCAAGGTGCCAACAGGGTCATATATGCTCCAAAAGTTGTGGGGATGCATCCCGTGTCCTTCCCTTAGTAACCACTGGCTACCAGCAGCCCCTGGCATTAATTAGCTTGCAGGTACGTCACTCCAATCTCTCTCACACTAACCTCTTCTTGTAAATACCTGGTTCTGCCTTTTCTCCTTACAAAGACATCAACCAAGTTGAATTAGGGCCTACCTGTATGACCTCATCTCAACTCAGTTTCATTTGTGAAGATCCCATGTCCAAAAGAATCATATTCATGGGAGTGGCAGTTAAGACTTCAATAAGTCTTTTGGGAGATGATAATTCGGCTTAAAACAGCAATGAGTCCATTGTGAGACCTGTGCACGCAGCAGCCCCTGGTGAGGACTTAGGTGAGGCCTCCACTGGCCACCTCTGAATGTAGCCTCAATTCCCAGGGCAAATTCAGACTTAAATTGACTGAGCAGTAGTTACCCATTACCCATGGCAGGGAAGGAGAGGCAGATTCCAAGAACCTCAGTGGATGTCTGTAACTTTGGATCATTCTGAGTGCTTTCTATACTGTTCTCCCCTATACATACCTGTAATAAGGTTTAATTTATGTTTAGGCACAGTAAAAGATTCGCAATAATAGCCACTAATAGAAATAGAGCACGTTTAACCACACTCCATGAGAAAATTACCAGCATTCTTCCTCTTGCCCTTTGGGGTCATTATTAAATAAAGTAAAGGTGACTTGTGTGCAATCCCTGCCGAACTGTGCCTGTAGATGTGATCACCAAAAGAGTTTCTAAGTGGTTGGCTCATGTGCAGTATATACAGCAAGGAAGCACTGGATAATGGGGAGGTGTTCGTGCAGTGCAGGGCAGTGCAAGGCTTGATCATGCCATGCAAAACAGTGTGCAAGTCCACATGTATCCATTGTTTTGGTTCTGAAATCTTCCATTTAATATTACCATGGTTGAACCTGGTAACTGCACCTATGGAAAGTGAAGCCGTGGATGTCAAAGGAACTTGTGTCCCATCTCAGTGCATTCCACACTCTCTGTGAAACTGCAGAAGGCTGCTCAGATCATAAGCAGGAATGGTCTGAAAAGCAGGGCATGGGAACGTCCCCGGGGGTGAGGGAGTGACCCTAAGCCAATGGGAGGTGGGAGCTGGAGATCCATGGTCCACTTCGAGTGCCTGGTGGAGCACTCCTGGGATGTGTTCTCTGTACTCCTCAGAGGTTCCAATAGAGCTGAGATCCCGAGGTCTATAGCAACTCTTCGTTGGTGCATACTTCTTTCCTCCTCATCTCACCTGTTTCTTGTCCTGCACCTGAGCCTAAGGTTACCCTGTCACTCTCTCCAACCCCTGACCAACAATCCTTCCTACCAGTAAACCTATTGGCATCAAAGTCTCCAGTGCAACTCTGAGTGTATTCCAAGCTAACATTGAAAACGAAGAGGACCAGAGATCTCTCTTTCTTATTCTACAGCCTAGCTCTGACCTGCAGGGCTGAGAACATACAGACCACGACTCCTATAAGGTCTGTGAGATCATCTGGTCGGGCACTACCCACGCAGCTGCAAGTAGGATTCAAAATACAGTAAATCTTTAGCAGGCCAACTTGTAAGTATGGGCCATAAGTGATGTTACAGATATCCACATGACCCTTCACAGACAAAGTATTCCCTATACCTGCATGTAGAATGCCAATAAGCGAATGTTTGCCCTTGCACCAGGCACTGCCTTGAGCATAATAAAGACCTCATCTCTTACAGTCCTTCTGGATGACTGGAATCCAAGGCTGGAACCAAGGCTCATCAAAGGTCAAATCTACGTTTTACCTCCGCAGACCATAGATGTGATGTTTGGAAAAAGGCTCACTGCTGACATCATCAAGGGTCTCAGAATAGCTGGGTGGGACCTGTAGGGCAGGTTTCTAAGAGACATACAGAGGAGAAATGATGTGGAGATGGAAGCACAGGCTGGAGTGATGCCCAGGACTGCTGCAGACATGCATCAGCAACTAAGGAGAGAGATGTGCGCAGTGTTTCCCTGCCCTGCTCACAGCTTGATATCAGACTGTGGTCAAGCAGGAGAACCATGACTGTGATCTTAAGTTACCTGCTATGGCCATATTCCAGGACGTGAATGCACCTACACAATCCTCTAAGTCAGGGATTATCCCATCAATATGATGGGTGTGGACACTGAGGCTGGGAGAGCCGTATTAACTTCTCTAAGTACTTGGTAAAGTATGGGAGTCTGGATTGGAATCCAGTTCAGTATGGCTCAAAGTCTTCCCTTGTTTTTCTAGACAGTCATCTTCAGGGATGTGTGCTGGATTCCCACTGGGCAGAGCCCAGGTGCCCAGGGGCACACAGGGAGAAGATTGCAGAACTGAACCATGGTAGTTGTAATTTCTGAAGCTGGTGGATACTGGAGTGAGTGTAACCTTATTAGGATATGGAGGCTGAGGGGGTCTGGAATAGTTTGCTCAGCCACTGTGGTATGCCTTTGTTGTACACGGCATGCCTGTAAGGCACGTGTTAGAGAGAGAGAGATCTCTGAGGGGCTGGGGGAAGGACTTGCAGAGTGAGGTAAATTTTGTGGGTGGCAGGAAGCCAGGAAGGAAGCAGGCAGAGGTCAGGATTAGTCGTGGAAAAAAAGTGTGAGTCCCGCTTCTCATGGCAAGGCCTTTCTCCCTGAAAACAGCAACTCAGCCATCATGTGGCCGCCAGCCAAGCCAGCTGGACTTGGAGGACATAAAATAGCCACTGCATTTGCACATGAGTAAAGGGCTTGGAGCAGCTAAAGGCAGATACGAGATTAGCTAGAGGGAAAGTCTTTCTCACAGTTTGGTGTGAGTAAATGAAGAATCACCCTTTGAAATGTGCATGAGGAGACTCAAGCACACAGTGGATGGGGCACCATGAGCTTGGGATGACACCTGCCACCAAGTGTGTATCAATCACTTTAACTTTTATTTATTTGATAGAAAGAGAGAGAGAGAGAGAGAGAGAGAGAGAGAGAGAGAGAGAGAGAATAAGAGTACACTTCCATTCACTGACTCACTCGTACCCTGACCCCAGTGGCTAGGGTCAAACCCAGGAATCGGGAACTCAGTCTGAGTTTCCCACATGAGTGGCAGGACTGCAATCACTGGAGCTCCAATACTGTTTCCAAGGTCCCACATCAGCAAAAATCTGGAGTCAGGAGTCCGAGCTGGGTACCGAATCCAGCTACTCCTAGAGGGAAGTAGGATTTCTGAACAGGTGTCTCAACTCCTAAACCTTTCACAGTTAGAGAAACGTTTGATTATATTTGTGGTTTGAGGAGATTTAAAAAAAAAATTGTTCGTCTCTCAGAAGAAAATTGCATTAAGGTGCACCGTCAAAAACAGAATGATGTGTTTCAAGCTGTACATTCCAAACAAGATGAGAGAAAGTGGCAACAGGGAGATATGATGGGTAGATTTCTTTGTAGGCGGCAGGAAAAGACACCGTAGATTAGCTTAAGCCTCTGCTGTCAGCCGCACATCACACGTTACAGTGTCTCTCTCCATTGCCCGTGGCAGGCTTCACTAATCTATCATGGCACGCTTTCTTTCGGAGTGCTGTCAAGGCTTTGCATGTGAAGACTTCAGATGAGGCAGGCACTACCAGAGGCGGCCTGAGACATGAGCTCTCATAACCCTTCCACCCTTGGGTGATAAGGGCTTGTTTTAGAGAAACGCAGGGAAGCATGCAAGCGTAGAGTGGCTACAGATGTATTTATATCTCGGAGTCTGCAACACCAGGCTGTTGCACTTCATGAAACTATCGTCATGGTTCATTTCCATTCTGTATTCAGCAATAGTTTCAACAATCTCCACTTCCCCTTTTACTTCCCATGTGGAGAAACAGAGCACACACATTTGATTGGAATAGCTTCTCCTCTGTCAGTAGGGTTTGCCTTTGTCAACACAGACTATCTCCGGGACACTTTACGGATGGCCAACTACCATTATGTACCCTTATTCTCTCTTGCTGTTGTATTGACAACAACCCCCAAATGTCAGCAAACATGCACAGAAAGAGTCAGATGGGAAAAGTTTCATGCTTCGTAGGCCATGCAGCCTACTCAGCTCTAACACAGGAACGCAAACTCAACCATAGACACTATGTAACCTGATTGTTGCTATTGCAATAGAACTGTGTTTCCCAAAACAGATGCCTATGGCTTACAGTTTCTAAGCCCTGCTTCGACCAGTCCTTTGCAACCAGGGTAGCAGGGCTGTGGAGCCCCCAAATGGCATCTTTATGCTAAAGGATCCTTGTCTTTCTCAGAAGAAGACTGTGTACTTTGTGTTTGGAAGTGTTGAGTGGCTCATAAAATCTTTGGGATAGGAGGAAAGTCTATAGTTAGAGCTGTGCTTCTCATTCACAAGTTTTGGAACAGAAAGTTGCATCTATGTTTTACCTCCCCACCTTCCCCCTCCCCTCACCGTGCCCTGTTATCTTTCTTTTATTGCCATATCCTTTTTGTATATCCCAAAAGTGGAAAGCCTGTGGCATGCCTGCCGTCATGCTCATGGCCTCACCCCTGGCAGACATCACTAATTGATCACAAGGCTGTTTCTCACTGAGTCTGCAGATGACCCAGAATCCTTCTGACTTGCAGCAGTCACAACCAGTCCATCAGAGGTGACCATCCAAATGAAATCGATTTGCTTTGATGAGGAGAAAAGAATGAGGACCACAGAAATGACAACAAGATGTGAAAATAGGTCAAATCCAAAATGCATTCAAGCTATGGCTGCCAGCTCCCTCACACCTGTGGGCTAGTAGCCCTGGTTTAGCAAATTTACAGTGGGCAAACTCCAGGGCAATGTGAAAAAATCCCTGCTAGATTGTTGTGCATTTTCCCCCTGTTTCTGCAGAAGTCCTTCTCACCATCTTGGAGGACCCCTGGAAGTTGTGTGGCAGCTGCTTCTTGGGGAAGCCCTTGCATGGAAACTGGTCAATCTTTCTGATTAAGCCGAGAACAGCATTATAGGAGACACGAGCAGCCGTTCATGGATCTCCAGGGTTTGAAGCCAGATGCAGTGACACAGTCAATGTTCCCATGCATCAGGCTCAGAGCTGGGGAGGGCAACCCAACTGACCGCCACCTGCTGTCGGAACGCCCTCTGATCCAAGCCCACCCATGAAACTGGCACCTGAAGGAACACTAGCTCTTAATGTTCGCTCTCCAGTCGGCACCTTCTGAGTAGTGCTGCTAAGAGTGGGAGAAATCGGCTTTTAACACCAGCCAGTGACCTTCCTTAAGCACCTTCTTCTGCATTTGATCTAGCAAAGTGGGGAGAGGTCAGCCCTGGGGCCTCGGAGAGTGAGAGGCCTTGTCAACAGGCAGTTCGAGCTGCGTGGGGACGGGGGCAATCAGAGGCAAAGCTGGCAGGGGCAGGCCAAGTGTTCACCTGGAAAATATTTCAGGAGGAGCTGTCACGGGCGTTGTTGAGTGCCGACAAGCTATGGCGGGGAAATCCACCAAGCGCTTTTAGGAGGCACTCATTTTCTCTGGCAGAATCTTGCTGGCTTTTTAGTTAGGGGCCCTCAGGGAGTCGACTGGCATTGAAAAATTAGCCAAAAGAATTGGAGCAGTAACTGTGGGGAAATCCGCATCTTCGGGGGCCGGAGGAAGGTGCTTTTCCTAAGATGTATTTACGTCTGTTCTCGCTCTGATCTCACTAGTGACCATAGCAAGTGGTCTGGCCTCCGTGCTCCCCACCTGTAAGGAATGGGGTAGTGGTCAGGAGGACAGAGCCTAGTTTCACCCCTTGCTGGCTGAGTGACTCAGCCTCTCTCCGTCTTCTCATGTATAAACTAAGGCTAGAACAGATCATCTTCAGCTTGTGACATGCTGATCTCACAAGGCTGAAATACAGAACCCACACTTTGGATTTTGAATTTGGTTCTCTCCAGAGCCTGGGGTCCACAGGGACACTGAGAGGTCACCACCAGAGCGCTGCCGTGAACTGCATGGCTGAGCTCGGGCAGCTGGCTGGTGAAGTGCCTCCTGGCCATTTCTGAATTGTGTTTTTAACTTGCAGTGGGTTTATTGGGAATGTAACCCCATCACCCTAAGCTCAGAAGCATCTGCAACAACCCACATCTTAATGGGTGGTAATGAGGACTCAAAGAGTAAAGCCTAGTGTTTGGAACACATAATAAGTGCTGTAGAGTTCTTTGAGATATGTATCACACACTTGCACATACAAACCACATGCATGCAAGTCTGATTTAATTCAGGTTGAGCGAGTTAACCAGTTATATCCCATGTAATACACCCTTTCTTGTGATTCTGAGTTCTGATCACCCCTGGTCAGGCAACCGCCACCACAGTCAGATGAAGAACAGCTCCTTCTCCCTGAGAACTCCCTCCTGTGACACCTCCACCCCACCCGTGGCAACTGCCAATCCGGTACCTGTCCCTGTAGTTTCTTCTTCCTCACCACATCACTTCCAGGAGCTTGCTCAGCACCTAGCCTTGCCCTTTGTAATGGTCTGGAGAGTCACCTAAGCTTGTGTTTATTGGTTGTGGATTCCCATGGAGTACAGTCCCATTGTGTGATTGTTCCACATGTTGTCCATCCGTTCATCAGCTGATGGACCTGGCAGCTGTGTCCAGTTGGAGACAGCTGTGACTGGTGCTGGTGCACATTTACCCATCCAGGTAACTGTGTGTTTCAGTTCTCTTGGGCCAACACCTTACAGCAGTGTTGTTAGGTAACAAGGCAGGATCGTGTTTACCCATGCAAGGAACCATCCTACTATTTTCTAAAGTGGCCATATCATTTTGCATTCTTACCTGCAGGGCATAAAAGTTCTAGTTGCCTCATATCTTTGCTAGAATTCATTATGGTCAGTTTCCTTTCATTTGTTGAAGTTTAGTCCTTCTGGTAGGTGTGGAATGGCTTTTCACTGAGGTTTGATTTTGGACTCCCTGACAGCTGATACCAGCGAACCGCTTCACATATGCTTCTCCGACAAATACAGCTCTTCTCTGGTCAGTGACAGATTTTAGGAGAAAAGAGTTTGTTGGAATTCTTTCACTCTCTTGTTCTCAAATATTCTAAGATGAGGGTTTGTCTTAGGAAGAGGCTGCATCAACCTGTTTGGATTGATTCTATTCCGAGTGGCACATGAACCAGCCTAACAGAAGGATGTCCTGGCTGCCACTGGCTTGTGTGACTCCTGTTTATTCTCATTTCTTGGGCTCTGCCTTCTACTCTGTCAGACTTGCCACGGGCTCACCCTTTGGGCCAAATGATGCCAGTGTTTTAGGAAGCTGTGCCTTCACAGATCCCAGTGCAGCAGGTGGCACAGCTGCCTCGCTCCTGAAGTTCCCTGCTGTGAGTGTTATGTCATTTAACCATCCAAAATCCCACTGAGGTCAGGAATGGAGACAAGCTCCCTGCTTGTGGCCTGGGAAAGCAGTGGAGGATGGCCCAAAGCCTTGGGACCCTGCACCTGTGTGGGAGACCTGGAAGAGCTCCTGGCTCCTGGCTACGGATTGGCTCAGCTATAGCCATTGTGGTCACTTGGAGAGTGAACCATCAGACGGGACATCTTCCTCTCTGTCTCTCCTCCTCTCTATATATCTGATGTTGCAATAAAAATAAATAAATCTTTAAAAAAAGAAATAGAGGGCCCGGCGGCGTGGCCTAGCGGCTAAAGTCCTTGCCTTGAATGCCCCGGGATCCCATATGGGTGCCGGTTTTAATCCCGGCAGCTCTACTTCCCATCCAGCTCCCTGCTTGTGGCCTGGGAAAGCAGTCGAGGACGGCCCAAAGCTTTGGGACCCTGCACCCACATGGGAGACCCGGAGGAGGTTCCGGGTTCCCGGCTTTGGATCGGCGTGCACTGGCCGTTGCGGCTCACTTGGGGAGTGAATCATCGGACGGAAGATCTTCCCCTCTGTCTCTCCTCCTCTCTGTATATCTGACTTTGTAATAAAATAAATAAATCTTTAAAAAAAAAGAAATAGAATACCAAACTTCATCAATACATATGATTATCAGATGTCAAATAACACACTTTTAAGATTTCAGGTTTTTATTTGAAAGGCAAAGTAACAAAGGGAGATGGAGGGGGGGAGAGAGAGAGAGAGAGAATATGAATCCCTTGTCTGCTGGTTCACTCCCCAAATAGCCATAATATCCAGGGCTGGGCCAGGCTGAAGCCAGGAGCCCAGCTGGGTCTCCTACGTCAGTGGTGGGAACTCAAGCAGTTGGGTCATCATCCATTGCTTTTCCAGGATCAGTAACAGTTGCAGCAACAGTCACAGCATCACAAACTTCAGCTTAACTTGCTATGCCACAATGTTGGCCCCAATTACATTGTCTTTAAAAAATTAGAAACTCCTGAAATGAAAGCCACAAAAGCACTCAGGCCACGGCTGGCAGGTGTGGTACTGGGACCAAGGTGTTGCGTCTCTCAGCTTCCAGGGACTCTGGCCTTGAGACAGTCAATGTCCCATCCACCGCTGGAGCCTCAGGGTAACAGAGCTTGAGGAAAGGTGCCCATGGTCACTGTTACGTCTTCCCCAGTGAAAGGCCAGCCAGAGCTTCAGTTCAGAGTCCCCCAAGCATTGCCAAGTGGGGTCATTTCTGCAGCACCGTTGCCAGCTCAGGAACAATGCAGTGACCTGGGATGGTGGCAAAGATGGACACTAATGACTGACATGTGCTTCCCGCGGCAGGTGTGGGGAAAGCAGGACCAGCTGAAGGGGAAGCTTCTAATTGGCCGGGAAGTCACTGGGCTTAAACAGGAAGCAGACAGAAGGCCTGGCCAAGGCTCCACGGTGGCTTTGGGATTGTGCTTACGAGGAGCGAAGGACGTCAAGGCCTTCCTAGACCCTGGACTTTCCATTCCACTATGAACAAAAGACATGTGTGTAGAATCCTACTCAGAACAGTGCCTGGCATGGAGTTGTGTGTTTAGCAGAATTTGTAAATGATCAAATTCCTGATAATTTCCTTTACTCTCTAAGGTTTTTTTTTTTTAATGTTTATTTTTATATTCTTCATAGAAAGAGACAGGGATGGTGGGTAGAAATCTTGAGTCCTCTGCTCACTTCCCACCCGACTTCAATAGCAGGACTCTGCCAGGCCAAAGTGGGGGTCGCACTGTTACTTCCCTTGAATCAGCAGTGATTCAATCCCTAAGGTCAGTTGTGATTTTCTGTCGGCTCCATCACCACAGTGCCATCTGCCCTTGAACCCCTCTCATAATGAATGAATATGTTGAAGGGTGACCTGGATAGTCCAGTACAGTCTCCCCACTTCAGATCCTTCCCTGAATCCCACCTGCTAAAGCTCTTTGTCCTTTAACCATGTAAGGAAACACTGCCGAGTTCCAGGGACGAAGACACGATGTCAGGGATTGCACCTGTCTTGTTCATGGTTATGACCTCAGTGCCTGGAACAGTTCCAGGTGTGCAGTGGAGCCTGAATAAACATTCAGTAAGTGAATAAATCAGTGAACAGAAATAAGATGACAAGGGGGGTGGGAGGTTTGCTATTTAAGGGACACTTGCACAGGATCCTTTGGGGAGCATTTTTTGATCAGCTGATGGATTGCCCTCCTTACAAGTTCTGAGGAAATAAGCAAGCATGGCAGCCTCTTGGTGTCTTAGTGCTGTGTATGTAGTTTGAGATTATGTTTTTAGGCAGAGAGGCGATGGACATTTTATAGTGAGCAGTGAGCTTTTGCATCTCAGCAAAGGAGAAGCCTCCAGTTGGCACCACATCTCCACCCAGTTGCTTTCCTGGATGGCACTGCAGATGTCCAAGTGCCACCTAACAGACTGCACCACAGCCCTGCATCCATGAGCGCATGTTTAAAGACAAACTTCTTGGGGTTCAAATCCCGGCTTCTCCGCCTTGTCAGCTGTGTACTCAGAGGAGAGTTCCTTGGCTTCTCCAAGCCTAGGTTTCTTCATACATAAAATGGGATTAAGCATTCTACTTCCCACAGTGAGTTATTGCAGGGTTTTATTCACCTGGGTACTTCCTATGTGTCAGGTGCTGGGTGTATAGTGTGACAAGAGCAGGCATGACCCCTGCTCTCTGCTGCCCTGGGGCCCATGGCCAGTGGTCCCTGCTTGTGACCAGCCAGTCTTAACCAATATAAGTGGTTGTCCTCATTCCCTTCTCATGGTTGAGGGCCACACCTGTAGCTGTGGTCCTATTTCCTACATGCGACTGGAAGGAGGCACCTTGGGGCTGCTAGGATTCAGATAGGAGAAACCTTATTCTGTGTAGGTGAATGTAGACAGGAGAAATGGCTCTTGCGTTGGACTAGGAATGAAGGGAAAAGAACGAGCTTGGAAAGGACAACGAGAAAAGTGGTACCAAATGGACTGAACTAGCTAATGTTTCCACTGAGCTGCAGTACGTGCTAGCCCAGGAATCCCTGCAATGCTTGTGGTCTGAATGCTGTACCTTGCACTCATAGGAGAGGCACTCCTTGTTACCTTGGATCAGGGCCTATTTGTGAGTTGACCTGCAGGGAACTGGGCCTGTGAATAGGGAAGTGGGACAAGATTTAGGGCCTGCTTTGGGCAGAGAGTGTCTGACTGCAATTTCTGCAGACAGTGGAAGCTGTAGGAAGATGTAGGAAGCTGTAGGCAGACAGTGGAGCTGTAGGCGTGTGGTGCCCATTTTACCGTTACTTTTTGAATTTCTTTCTTCTTCTGCCTTGTTTGCTTGAGAGAGAGAGAGAGAGAGAGAGAGAGAGGGAGAAATGGATCCTAGATCCATTGGTTCACTCCCAAATGGTTGCAACAGCCAGAGCTGAGTCAGGCAGAAGCTAGGAGCTTCCTGCACATCTCCCACATGGGTACAGGGGCCCAAGCGCTTCAGCCATCTTCTGCTTTTCCAAGACCATTAGCAGGTTATTGCATCAGATGTGAAGCAGTCAGAACATGATCCAGCAGCCATATGAAATGCCAACATCTCAGGAGGCTGCTTTACTCACAGTATTGGCCCCTTCAAAAAAAAAATCACAGTTTAAAAAAAATCTTAAGCATACAGGCTGGCACAGTGGCTCAACAGGCTGATCCTCTGCCTGCTAGTGCTGGCATCCTATATGGGCACTAACATATGTACCGGCTGTTCTACTTCTGATCCAAGTCTCTGTTTGTGGCCCAGGAGAGTGGTAGAGGATGGCCCAGGTTCTTGGGATGCTGCACCTATGTCTGAGAACCAGAAGAGGCTTCTGGCTCCTGGCTTCAGGTTGGCTCATTTCCAGCCATTGTAGCTGTTTGGTGAGTAAACCAGTGGATGGAAGATTTCTCTCTGTAGATTCTCCCTTTGAATACAAGTAAATAAATATGTAAGAAAAATATGTAAACATATTCCAGATGCTCAGAAAAGTACTGTGGACCCTAGATAACTGGGCACTAATACTGAAGAGCATCATGTTTGTAGGATGCTTGATGGCACATTTGTACATCATAAACAGCTCCTCCTTGGGCGGGTCCCTCTTGAACTTGGACGAGGAAGTCTTGTTGGTTGAAAACAGGTCCCTTCAAGATATGCCAGAGGGGCTGTTCATAAGGAAACAAGAGGAATGTAGGGCTCTCTGGGTCTCTGAAGTTAAAGGAGGCAGTGCTTGGGGCCCAATGTCTGGCTTTCAGTCTTAATTAGCTTTCTTTTGTCCTTGTCCCAGCCTCAAGAGTTGGCCAGGGCTTTTCCCTTGAGCTCGCGGTCCTTGTGGAGACAAGATGAAAGTTCAGCTAGATTGAATTGGGCCATCTCTGCCCACCAGCTCCTCTGCCCAGCCCCCCTGGGAAGATGTGTTTGGCCAAGACCTTGTCCAACGGGGCATTTGTGTCCAACAGCCTTTCTTCCCTGCTCCTCCACCGAGAAAACCTTGAAGAAGACTGCCTGACCATTTGTCCAAAAGTAGAAATTAGGGAAGTGTGACCTTGGCCATTACTGAACTTGCCTGAGCCGCAGTGTTAGGCTGCATGTTGGCTTGCTGTGACATGCAAGGGGATGCCTCGAGAGTACCTGTATGAACTCGAGTGCATGTTCAGCACTAATAAGATAGAGGACACCTCTTCATTCTCCCACCTGCAGCTATGAGCACTTGATACCTTGCTCATTGTTCAACGATGCTTTTCTCGTGTGTCAACTGGAGTGATGACAGAACCTCCCAGACCATGAGGAGTTGAAACGGGGTCACCGTCATCAGTGTTCAAATTCTGAGGCTAATGAGAAGCCCTGAGGCTCCCATCAGGTGTCCTGCCAACCAGCTTTTGCCTCCTTTCACTCTCCTGGGAGTGCAGGAGAGCTTTCCAGCCTGTCTGCCCTGTGTGCCTGTTGCGTGGACATGGCAGGAAGTGCCTTGTTCATGCCCAGTGTGGCTGCCTGTGCATAGTGTAGGGCACACACACACAGTGTATGTCCATAAGCTAAGTCTGTAGCGTGCCTGTCATGTGTGTGTGGGGGGGTAGGGACAGCCATGCTCAGGTGCACACATGGGTGCCAGCACACTTGCAATACATGCAGCTTTTCATGGGCAGCAGGTGGGAACTGTGAACATGTTCTGACTGCACACCTGACTGGAAGAAGTGAACCACAAGGTGTGGGCGTGCCACATGCCCTGGATAGCTGGCCTTGCTGTTGGATCTTGAGTTCCAGCTTCTTACCTTGTGGTCGCCTGGCAGCTCCTCTAAATGTTCCTGCTCCCTCCTGATTTCCTGTCACAGAGCTCTGCTCCAGAAAACTCCCATGTAGGGATGTAGCTCCATGGCTTTCTTCCTGTTTCTCTCTTTGTGGCAGCCTCCCCTCCCCTTCTATGAAGGAGTGTGCATTGATGTAAGTGGACAAGGAGAGGAGTCAGTCTGGGCATCGGGGAGCTGGGGGAAGATTGCCTGCAGCAACTGAGAAGACACAATTACTCCAGCCACTGTCCACCTGACCGCAGCTTGGAGTCTCCACTTAATGTAATTGGGTGTGAAGGCCGGCTGGAGACACAGGCGCCCCTGCCGCCCTGCTCCATACTATAGACACTATTGGTTGCTAATTGGCGCCAGTGGGCTGGTGCTAATTGTCCTAATGCACTTGGGTTGATGGAGATCGAGGCTGTGCAGGATGGGGTGGAGGGCGGGGGATGGGGGGCTCCTGGGGAAACAGTGGAAGCAGTGGGCGCCCGGCTCCAGCAGACAATGCTACTCTGCTCATGAAAGTTGGAACAGGCTTTCATTTTGCATCAAATATTCCAGTGGGTTTGGGCTGGGTGCTGGGAGCGGGGAGGGGAGAGGCAGATCTTGGAGCTTTGCTTGCGGTAACCCACAGGGGCCTGGGGGAATAGTCCCCCTGCCATGCTTATCAATGAGTTATCCAGATGACTGTGTCCCCAGCATTCGCTAATTAATAGTGTGAATTTCTAATGATGCTTTTAACTGCACCCCCAACACACACACACACACACTCACACACACACACACACACTCTGCACTCCATCACGAGGCTGGTCCTCCTCTTTCTAGCTGTTTCTGAACACTGTACTCCTGTGATATGAACCTTTGACTTGCTACCATTCAGTATGAACAGAAGGAAGCCTGGGAAAGACTAGGAACACCCTTTAGGTGGCCTCAGAGAATCCACCGATCCCACATCAGCAGAAAAGTGTGCATGAGTTCAAGTGCTATGTCAATGGTAAACCGTAGCGGAATCACGAGGAAGTGAGGTGCCAAGTCTCAGTCATCTTTTCTCGAAAGCAATTTACGTTCTCGTCATTGGACTTTTTACAATGGTCTGTTTTTTTTTTTTTAACAACTTGTTAGCAAGATCCCTGAAGCTTTCAAAAACTTATTTATTTTGAAAGGCAGGATGACAGAGTGAGACAGAGATCCAGAGAGAGATGGAGGAAGAGACAGACAGAGAGAGAGAGATCTTCCATCTACTGGTTCATTGTCCAGCTGGCCATGAGAACCAGGGCTGGTCCAGGCTGAAGCCGGAAGCCAGGAATTCCATCTTGTTCACCCAGGCGTGTGGCAGGAGCCCAGGTACTTGGGATGTCTGCTGCTGCTTTCCAAGCACCTTAGCTGGTCAGAAGTGAGGCAGCTGGAACCTGAGGAGTTCTCCACCATGGGAGGCCAACAAGGCAAGTGGCACCTGATTCCACACCACGTTGCCAGTACCCTGGCATGTTTTTATCAGAACAAGAAACAACCAGATTGTTGACTTAGCAACTTCCTGTGTTAGTGATTTGATTTTTTCCCCTAATTCTAACCATTAAACTTATTCCTATAACTAACATGGCTACGTAGTCATCGTTACTTCCACTGTATTTCCTTTGGTGAGATTTTGGCAGCCAGAGGTACTGGGTCCAGGAGTGTGGATGTTGTTGAGACTCATGACAGCCATTCTGCCAAGTTGCCTTCCCCAGAAAATGAACTGATCTGTGGTTCACTGGGGTTCACTCCTGTCCTCTAGAGTACTTCTTCGTTGAAAACTGCCTTCCTCTCTCATCTTCCCTCTCCCTTAGGAAGAGGATGCTCAAACTTTGAGAATGCTCAAAGCTCTCTGGTCCTTTCCTGAGTTTCATATTTTGTGATTCCTTCATGCACTTGCACATGCATTCACCGTTGTGATTCTGTCCATTGGTAGCTGGCTTTACAGACACAAAGGGAGGAAATTTCAGAGCCCGGGCCAGGAGCGTCCTGTCCAAGGGTCCAAGAAGTCCTGTCAAATCATTTGGTCTGGCCCTGCCAATGCTTCTGCAGGTGGGACTTAAAATTTCAGCAAATCCCAAGCAGGTTAATTTTTACTTTGATAATTTCATACGACTTACCAATAATACTGCCAATATCCCAGGGCCCTTGGCAGAAGCAGGGTTTCCAAACCCAGAGTTACAGGGTGGAAAGAAAAGCACCTCTTGTTTGTTCCTTCTCAACGCAGGGTGCTGTGCTCGTGCTGGTCACACACCCAGCCTGGGGTGGGTGAGATGAGTAAGGGAAAAAATTGTGTTGTATCCTGCCCTGGAGTCTTGATCTAAAATATTCATCTCCCTGTGAGAGTTCCCTTCTAAGTGACCTTCCTATGCATGCTGTGCAGATATGACAATAGAATGAAAGAGTTGCTTATGCAGACGGCTAGATAGTTCCCGTTTGCGTTCACAGTACTGTTAAGGCTAAGTGTCCATGATCAAGCACTGACTCATTGCCAGCCATTGTGATGGGGCTCCACACAACGGCAACCTGTGATGAGTGTTCTCATGAGCTCTTTTTCACCCACGGGCACTGAGGGACAGCCAGGTTGGGCATCTGCGGAGAGGTGGGAGCTGCCTTGTGCCTGAGCAGTCTAGCTTACTGCGACACTGCGCCTCCTCCCTAAGCGTTTGTTAAATAACTACATGGTGACTGGAATTGTAAAAGGGATTGGGGGCAAGACCCAAATTCTTGGTCGACACTGACCTCGTTGTTATTGGAGTGCCAAGGTTGGGATGCCGGGAAAGGGTCAGACAATCAGAACACTCTGATGGGCAGGCTATCCTGACTGCTGTTATCCAAAGAGATCAGCATCACCCCAGCTGTTGCCATCCTTTGGGGAGAGAACCAGTGGATAATTATTCTTTCTTTCTTTTTTTCTTTCTCTCTTTCTCTTTCTCTCTTTCTCTTTCTTTCTTTGTTTTTCAGAAGAAACACTGTCTTCACAATGTATTTTGAAGCACTGATTTTTTTCCCTCCCATCTTTCTCCACCTTGAACTTGGAGGTGTTAGAATCACTTGGCGTTTCTTCTTTTTCACACTTGCCTGAACGTGTACGCCCATCTCTGTGGAGGCCACAGGAATGACTCCAGATGATCCACGCCATGCCTGTCTAAGCTCTCCCGGCCCCACAAAGGACAGTGAGCATCAAGCTTTAAGGACCTCTGACCCATGAGCCTGCCATACTTGTCTGGGTGAATTTCTTCCTACCCCTCTCCCTCCATCAGCAATGCCTGGCCTATTTTATCTGTCCTAGCAAGTTTCCCTTCATCCTTGGAGGCTTTCCCTCAGTCTAGGTTAACAACACATCCCCAAGTTCTGGTCCAGGGTACAGAACGTTGTGCTGCAAATGACAGGCATGGTCATGACCATCCTCTTCTGCAGCTCTCATTGCACAAGTGAAGTTTAGGGAAGTTAAATCATTTGGCCCAGACTTACAGCTAGAAAGTGGCAGGGCCAAGGGAGGACGCAACGCAAATGTTGGCTTGCTTTACTTTTTTTTTTTTTTCTTATTTGACACCCAGTTAAAAAACATTTTAAATATCCCGTGAATATTGATTGAGAGTCTAACACTTCTCCTTAGGAGAAGAGATTTTTTGGGGGGTCAAAGGGCAGGTTTGGAAGGCAAGTGTTTGCTGTTGTTGGAATTTGGGTGGCAGAGAGAGAGAGACAAAGAGAGAGAGTCCTCATTCAATGGTTCACTCCCTATCTGCCTAAAGCAGTAAGGGCTGGGCTGAAGTCAGGAACCTGAACTCTAAGTTTTCCACTTGGGTGGCAGAACCCCAGCTGCTTGAGCCATCAGTGCTGCTCTTGAAGGTCTGTGTTAGTAGGGGGTTGGCACCAGGAGCTGAAGCTGCTGGGACACACACCCAGGCCCTGTAGCATGGGTGTGAGCATCTTACTCAACACCCTAACCACTCACCCCTGGCAAACACCTACCACAGAAGGGCTAGAGAGGAGGGAACGTGGAATAGTATTTACTGCACACCACCCTAAGTGGTACGAGTGGCTTATGGTTCTCACTACCCTCTCAACAAACCCAAGAGTTTTTATTGTCCCCATTTAGAAAATGGAGAAGTTCAGAGAGTTGAAGCAACTTGCCCAAGGCCACACAGCACAAACACAGCTTTGCTGAACTGGGTGCCAGGATCTGACTGCCTCTCAAATAGCTGGAATCTACTTGCAGAACCAGGAAAAACTGAAGCCTGGAAACCACACTCGGCCTCTAGCCAGGTCAGAGGGAGGAGGGGCCCGAGAAGAGAGAGACTCTTTGTTTCATCTCAAAGGCAGTTTCTAAGTTCAGGCCAATAAAGGCAAATTGGTTATGGCTGCTTCAGAGGCGGTGCAGTGGTTTGGGTCAGAGGGTACAGCAGGCATGGACCCCCAGAATGGGCTCAGGAGCAGCCCCATTACTGTGTGGCAGCAGATTCTTGGGCCGCTGAGAGGCTGGCTGTCACCAAGGGACAGCTCGTGAGGGAGCCTTGTAAATGCATTATGGAGACTGGCCGCCTCCAGTTGTGCACGTGGGTGAGGGCCCGCGCCTGAGTAAAGTGCATGATTTCTTTGTGCATAACTCTGCCCTCTAGAAACCAGATCCTGGTCAGGCCACACCTCATGGCAGCTTATAGACCAGTTCCCCAACACTGAGCACCTTGTTCAGGGAGCTGGTGGCTGTACGGGAGCGCATGGGTGCAGGAGTGGGAACGATGGTCATGGCTTGGTTCCAGTCACAGGAAGTGTTTCTGGTGCCCTGGGTAGATCGACTCTGTACTCCATGATTCCCCCATCTTGGTTCATGGATTGATCTGTGACAGTGACCGGCATTTGGTCGGTCCAACTTGAGCACTGACCACACCAATCCATGTCCTGTTTGGACAAACTGGATTTGAGGTAAGGAGATACTAAGCCAGCTGGATTGAGAGAGCAGGAAGCAAAGGGCAGATCCAAGCAGGCCATTGTGGGCTACGGACGAGTGCTGTTTGGTAGGTATTGACCTCATAAGAGAAGGGGAAAAAGACATCAAATAGATTCAGAGGAGAGGACAGGTGGCAGACGGAGAGGCGAGGGAGGGAGAGAAAGGGGAAAGACTGGTGATGGGTTCCAGGTACTGCTTTCCTGCCAAAACCTCACTTCTCCTAAAGGTCACTTGAGTGGAGCTCTGTTGCAGCTGCTAGAATCTACAGAAAGTGATGGCCATTCTTTTTTAGCATAGGAAGTTCAAGCGCACAATCATGGGAGCCAGGCAAATACTGTCCATGCCAGAAACAGGCTGGCGAGTAGAAGAAATGGTCAGTGCTGGGGACGAGGGAAATGGAGACCACGTGCTTGGGACCAAAGGAACTTCTTCCTGTGTGCTGGCCAGCACTTGTCTCGTGAGCCTGCAAGCCCAGCTGCTAGAAGTCTGTAGTTTTCTTTTTTTTTTTTTTTTACAGACCTCCCTTAATATTAAAACATTAACAACATAGTAAAAAAAAATCTGGCAAGGATTGAGCATGCACACTTGCGTGTCTGCCACATTCCACTACTCACTGTAATCTTTTGGTATAGATTCTAGAATCTTCTCTGCAACTGAAAACATCAGCACAAGGCAGTTGTACCTGCAAGCTATCCACAGACATTTAGTACTGAAGCTGCAGATGTCAGGATTGGCATTTGATGCTGGGTTAAAGTTGCTGCTTAAGATGCCAGCACTGGGCTTGGTACAGTAGCCTAGTGGCTAAAGTCCTCGCCTTGCATGCGACGAGATTCCATATGGGCACCAGTTTGTGTCTCAGCTGCTCTACTTCCCATCCAAGTCCCTGCCTGTGGCCTGGGAAAGCAGTCGAAGATGGCCCAAAACCTTGGGACCCTGTACCTGTGTGGGAGACCCATAAAAAGCTCCTGGCTTCTGTCTTCGGATCAGCTCAGCTCTAGCTGTTGTGACCACTTAGGGAGTAAACCAGTGGATAGAAGGTGTTTCTGTCTGTCTCTCCTTCTCTCTGTAACTCTGACTTTCCAGTAAAAGGAAATAAAATCTTAAAAAAAAAAAAAGATGCCAGCACCACATGTCCCAGTACCATGTTCAAGTCCTGCTCCAATGTGTCTTGTCCAGTTTTCTGTTAGTGTGTATCCTGGGAGGCAACAGGTGATGGTTCAAGTACTTAGGTCCCTGCCACTCGCATGTGATACCCAGATGGAGTTACAGGCTTCAGTCCCAGCTGCTGTGGGGATCTGGGGGAGTGAACCAGTGGCTGAATGGTCTCCACCTCTCCTGTCATTCAGACAACAAGGAAATAAGGGCTTTTTATTTAAGATTTATTTTTATTTGAAAGGCAGAATTTATAGAGAGAAGAAGAGACAGAGGGAAGAAGATCTTCCATCTGTTGTTTCCCTCCTCAAATGGTCACAACAGCCAGAGCTGAACCATTCAGAATCCAGGAGCCAAGAGCCAGGAGCCAGGAGCTTCCTCTGGGTATCTCACAAGGGTGCAGGGGCCCAGGGACCTGAGTCATCTTCTTTTACCTTGCTAGGCCATAAACAGGGAACTGGGTGGGAAATGGAACACTGGACACCCATATAGGATGCTGGTGTTGTCAGCAGAGGATTAACTGGATATGGTGTGGCGCCAGATCAAAAATATGTTTTTAAAGGAAGCAAAAATCGTTGATTATAAAGCATGTTCCCCACTATACAAGTGCTGAAACTGATATTGTGATTTTTTTGGTAAATTTATATTTAATCTGTAAATACATGGTTTAGAAATGTTCCATATGGAGCGTAGGATCTGTAGGACTTTAACTGTGAGAAAAGAACAATCAAGTGTCTTGCAACTGTTACTCAGAGACAGAAAGTACTGACTGAGCATCATGCACTTGATGCAATGGCCTGTAAAGCAGGCTGCTGTCTGTGTTGCTTAACTCTACTGTATTTTTCCTAAGATTTTTCTTGTAAGCTGACTTGCATGTATCTGAAAGCATGAAAACTAATTTCTTTGCAAATGCTTTAGGTTTTTTGTTTAGTTTTACTGATTTTTTTCTTGTCATAACTTCCCCTTTTTCCGGACATGATTTAATTAGGTTTTACTTTATTTCCTTGGTTATGCTGCCTTTCCCCCCTTAGAGACTAAAAATTTCATATTGCAGTTTATTTGCTTACCGAGATGCCTGAGTGATGAAGTGTGGCCATTGGTCATACATTGAAAGGTGATTTGCATTTTCAGAAAAATTACTTAATAATCAGGATGTGTGTTCATCTGCTTTCCTGCTCCTGAGAGCCGTGCTGGACTGGGAATTCAAGGCCAGTTTCAACTTGGTTAGGAATGAAACTTTCCAGAGTTCTTGTCTCTTCTCTTTTGCATATAAAAAGGATAAAAATTATCTCACTGATTATTATGAAAATTAAAAATAAAAATGAATGAGGGTATGTTAAAATTCTGTGTGACGATCAGATCTGAGTTTGATAGAATATCTGTAAAATGTGATGCTATAAATTATATATATAAGTTTAATATTGTAAATCCAGAGGCATGAGTTTGATGTTACAAATTATTATCTACAAAAATTTGACGTAATAAAAGCGTGACCTTTACAGCTCAGGATATGTTCAATGACCACACACTGACTCGTGTGCTTAGCTCAAAGGGGGAAATCAGCTCAGTTTGGAGACAACAAGGATTGCCTAGAGCCTCTTTTAGGAAATATTTATAATCCATCTTCTATGAACACTTTTGTAAAAACAGGGGGTCCAAGCTGAAGCAATAGCCACCCACTCATGGACACAATGACTGATGTGATCAATGCAATGATGAGGGAGGTCATGGCAGGTTTCCTGGGGGGGAAGTCCTCTGATCTGAGGGCTGAGAATGAACCGGAGTTAGGCAGTCATAACATAGTCCTACAACCCGAAATGTAGTGGTTCAAAATAGCAAACCCTTTTATACCAGTGTCTATGAATTAAGAAACTGGCCGGGATGGAACAGACTGGGCTCACTGACATTCATTTCTTGTTTCTTGGGACTCATAATAGACATAGTAGCTACATAGCAGCTTGGTTTCACTGAACTGGAGATGAAGAGGGAGAAGGGGAGAAAGAAAGAGCTGGAGTGATATGGATAGGGATTCTTATAGGGATTGGGAAAGGGATTGGATAGGAAAAGGATAGGGATAGGGTATATTTACAGAGAAAATGAAAATCATGGGTTCCCAAGCTTCCCCTATGTGACCTAATCCTAGACATGCCGTGCCATCACTTTCCTCTATTGTCACTGCGTTTGTTGTTCACAGAAAGCCAGTTACCAGATTGATGCCACACTCAAAGAGAAAGGATCAGACATGTGGGTGGGTGAATACTGGAGATGGGATCACTGGGACCATTTTGGAGGCTGCCTCCCAATGGCATGTCCAAGGACTGAGAATTTAGTCTACTTGGAGAATACCCTGTGAACTTAAGGTAGCACGAGATAAGAATGATCACCAGCTTGTTCAGGCTCATTGGCCATCTTAAGGATTTGTGATATAATCCAAGAAACATTTCAGGAAAGCTGAAGTGTGATCAGATTTGCATGTTGCAATGACCATTGTGGCTGCAATGTGGGAAGCAGATGTAAGGGCAATAGGAGACTACTGTGGTCATCCAAGCAAGCAAGAGGGTGGCCCAAAGTAGAGAAGTGGTGGGGAGAATGAAGACAGGTGAAAGGATTCCAGGGTAGGGGAAACCTTCAGGACACCAAGTAAGCTGAACCCAGAGAAGGGACACGAGATGGATCAATGGGGGAGAAGGAGACAGAGGTGATAGCTATGGTTCTGGATTGGGAGGTTGGCTCTATGAAAATCCTTTCACTGAGATGTGGATGGATAGAGGAGCAGTGAGTCTGGGCAAGAAGATACTGGAGTTGACATTGGACTTGTTGAGTATGAAGGTTCTGTGATGCATCCCAGTAGAGATGACCAGTGAGTCATTGGCTGCTTGGACTTAGGAGCAGGAGAAAGATCAGTGTTGGGCAAAGACTTGAGAGTCGCCAACCCCTGGTGCCCAGTTAAAGCCATGGAGCTGAATGAGTTCTCCCAAGGATAAGGCTGATTTTCCTCAGGAGCTCAAGTGCCCAAGGTAGACATGGACCTTGGAACAGAGACGCACACATGCACAACACCTGGGATGCGATTTCAAGATGCTGTGTGGGTTGGCTTCCCATCCCCTGTTGGAGAATCAAGATTATATTTTGTGACTTTTGGACAACTGTTTGGTTTGCACTTTGAATTATGCCACTACTGATTATTCGCAAGAAGTGGAAAGAGAATTTTATTTTCCTCAATTCTATATTGATTCATGTTTTGTGAATCCATGGTAAAAGTTAGATGATTGGGAAGGTATGGATTGTTTTAGGAAGCCCCTTCACTTGTCATGGCAGCTTAGTGTGGACTCAACATGATACATTTTGGGGTTGTTGAGTATTCCTTCATTTGAAGTCTTGAAAGGGTTTGAGGTGATAGTCTTTAGATTCCATTGTTTTCCCCAATGTGAACTTGAGAGGCAGTTAACCATAATGGTTAAAAGCATGAATTCCAGGGTCATGTGGAGTGGGTTCAAATCCCAACTTTTTCGTTCACCAGCAATAAGACCTTGAAAAGGTCAGTTGACATCTTTATTCCTAAGTTTCCTCATCTATAACAAGGATTTATGATAGATTCTGTCTTACAGGGTTACTGTAAATGAAAGAAGAATTTGTAAGTTGATATAAGTTTGTTACATAAGAGTAGCACAAATGCAGCAGTGAGCACTTTGTGGAGTGACAGGTGTGTCCATAAATTTTTTATTTCTAAGAGGATGCCTCTTACCCATCAAAATGATGCTCAGTAGCCATGTTGGTGCCCTGTGACCCTCTCTGACTGGTGCTGTTTGGCTCTAAGTTGCAAAACCCAGTTGACCAATGGGATTCTTCATGTGACCCTCCCTGTATCCTCTTGATATAAGCCCCAGGAGCCAGAACCCAGGGTTCATTAATTGTTTTTACAGAAAGAGAGATATTTGCTAGTCTCTGTTGGTAGCTGAAACAAACAGGATTCTACTTGGCTTTAGGCGGACAGAGAAAGCAGGTGGCCTTGGCAAGTGGGAAGAAAGCAGAGACAAGGTGGTCGGAGTATGAGCAGAGGTTGCTCAGTTCGTGATGCCTCTCTCATGCTTTGTAAGACCACACTGTACTCCCAACCCCTGGTTCCTGCCAAATAACCCTTTATCTGTCTAACTCCCTTGAGAATTTAAGCTACTCAGAGAGGACTCGGCCAGCTATCGTACAATTTTCTCCAAGCCACTTACACCACACAATTTTAGCCAGGAAAAGGCCCTATTTGGGAGCTCTCTAGTTGACCCCTCTTGTTTACCCTTCCTCTCCCTGCCCTGTGTCGCTGGGGCTGCCATCTGCTGACTCTACACAGCCAACAAAGCCTTCTGGCTGCCGGGTACATGCATCCAACAGGAACAGGGAAGGAGGGGGTCAGGACAAATTGTTTAGTGCTCTGGTGCCTTCCCGAAGAGGCTGGCAGGCTGGACACACTCCTCACACAGAAATGTTCTTCCTTTCCTTCTTCTCAGCTCTCGCTCCCACTGCCTCCTCAGGCTTTGTACTTTTAAAGATAGTATTTTCAACATAAACTTCTCTTTAAAAAAAAAAGGACTTATGTGAATGGCTGTAAGAGAGAATGGGAGAGAGAGAGAGAGAGCAAAGGAGAGGGAAAAGAGATCTCATCTCCTAAGTATCAGCAACAGCTGACACAGTTAGCCCAAAGCCAGGAGTCAGAAGCCCAATCTGTGTCTCCCATATAGATGGTATGGACCCAGCTGTTTGAGCCATCGCCTCTGTCTTGCATGGAGCACAAAGCAGGAATCTGGCATTAGAAGCAGAGTCAGGACTTGCACCCTTGGAGTCTACTATAGGATAAAGTCACATCCTAACCATTGTACCAAATGCATTCCTGTTTTTATTTGAAAGGCAGAAATTGAGAAAGATGAGAATCAATTACATCCTCTGGTTCACTCTCCATATATCTGCCACAATCAGGGGTGGGCCAGGAGAAAGCCAGGTACCCAGAACTCAATTGGAGATTCTCTCAATAGCAGATTCAAAATCCTGAGTCCCTAAGGTGTCACCACTGCCTCCCAGGGTGTCCATTAGCAGAAAACTGGAATCAGAAGCAGAGGTGGGATTTGAATCCAGGCACTCCAGTACGGGAGGAGGGTGTCACAAGCATGATGTCAAGCACTTGTCCACTAAGAAGCCTTTCTTGAGTGCTTCTTCCGTGGTCAGTCTCTGCTTTTCTACAAGGATTCTTGGTGATCTGCTCATAAAACGGAAAAACCCATGTCCAGGAGGCTTAAGTATAGGGTCTTCTTTTTGCCTGGAAATGCAGGATTGACAGAAATGACAATTCAGTAGAAACCTTGCAAAGTGTTTTTACTTATTTGAAAAGAGGAACAATATAGAGATTAAGATATAGAGATGGACACACACACAAATACACACACACAGAGCAAAAGAGCAAAAGAGTGAGCTCCCCCCTGCCGGCTCAGTCTCCACCAAATGCCTTCAACAGCTGATCCTGGGCCAAGCCAAAGCCAGGAGCCTAGAACTCAGTCTGGATGTGTAACATGGGTGCAGATATGCCAGTGCTTGGTTCAGTACCTGTTGCCTCCTGGGGTGTACATTAGCAGGAAGCTGGAATTGGAAGTGGAGCTAGGACTCAAACCTAGGCATTCCAATGCGGGATGTGGGTATCCCAAGAGGTGTCCTTTCTGTGTCAAGAAGCTGATCCTTTGCAGAGCAATCAGAAAGTGGGGATGGAGGTGGAGAGGGGGCATGGGAGGGAGGATGACGTGTAAGTATGCCACAGTGCTTGAAAATTGCTTCACAAAATACTGGTAGATATAAATAAATAAGAAAATGTCCCCTCCCAGCCCCCAAACTCAAAAAGTATTGTTTTACATGCTGTGCTTTAAAGCATTAGAAATACTGAGTATTACCACATTGTATTTCTTTGTTAAAATCTTTTCAGAAGTGGTTAGAACAGTGTTTGTCTTCATTCTTTTCATGATGAGAGCAAATTTCTTTTCAAGCGTCAATGAGTCATACTTCTTTCTGAATGTGAAGCAGCTTCAAACACTTTCTTCTTGGTATTGTCCATGTTATGGAATAGCCCCGAGAGGTCATCATGGGAAGGGCCACGGTCCTGATGCACGTGGATCAGGCACCTTCACTAGATTCCTCTGTCTTTGAAGTTGTCCTATACCCAAGTTTCCTTCCAGTGCGCGCTTCTGTGACTCCATTTACATCCGATGTAAGTTTAACACCCAGCATTGTCAGCTCTCCTCGCAGCACTTTCGTCCTTATTGGCCATGGCTTGCTCTCAAGTCTCACTTGTGTGGAAACTCCTATGGATTTATCCCTAGCAGACAGGGAGGTGGCAGCCGACACTGGCTTTGCGGTCTGGGGCTGAGCTGAGCAGTGGACTCAGGGTGGGCAGCCACCTTCAGTTCTAGAATGGAGTGAGGTGATTGACTGCTGCTTGTGGTACACATCTGTGCCCCACGGCTGGTGAGCTGGCAGCAACACTTGGATTTCACACAGTTCTGTATAGTTCATATGGTGGAGTAACTGAAATTCAGGAAATGTCATTGGGTATCGGTATTTGGTTAACATCGGTAATAGGAACAGGCCTTTGGCCCAGTGGTTAAGAAACCTTTGTTCCCCATGTGTTGGGTTCAGTCCTTGCCTGTGATTCCTGACTCCAGCTTTTGGCTAGTGTAATAAGGAGACAACAGTAATGATGCAAGTGATTGGATTCCTGCCACACACAAGGGAGGCCTGGGTTGAGTTCTCAGGTCCTGTCCCTGGCCCTGTCCTGGCTATGGGAAATGAGGACACTTAGGGAGTAAACCAGCAGAAGGGAGTTCTCTCTCTCTTCTCTCCCTTTTCTCTCTTTTTCTGCCTCTCAAAACAATTCATAACAAAAGTCAGCTCTTCATGGTGGAACTCTGCAGGGACTGACTGTGCTATTAACTGTTGCTGACCGAGGTTGTTCCAGCACAGTGTAATCTCCTTGAAGCCTAGGACCCTGTTTGCTTTTTGGTTTAATATTGGCAGCATCAAGCCCAGAAGGTGGCACAGAGCCAGTGGCTCAGCAGTATTCACCGAGTGAATGAACAACTGAAATTCCTCACCCAGGAACTCATGTATCATGAAAGACGTATGGAAGCTGTGGTCCTGGGCCAGGAGTCAGGAGACCTGATTTTCCACTAACAAGTGGGCTGTGTGGGGCACGACAGGATCACTTTGTACTTAAGCCTTGGTTTTCCCATATATGGAATAGGTGAGGTTAGCTCAATTTGTGCCCCACCACCACCAAAAATTAATTAGTTAATTAATTCTCAGGACAATTAGACTGAAAGATGCTTCTCCAAAGATGACTCTGAGCTTAAGTCAGCTTGGAACACATCACATACTCCATTAGCTATGAAAAGCTCTGTAACAGCCCAGAAGAAACAAAGGGCTCCAATGGTTCATGACAAAAGTAGACTTTGAGAATTTGAGAGTAAGGTACATTTGCAGTGAATCTTTGGAAGCGCCCTGTCATTTCACTCTATTGAAAGCAGAATTTTCTGTTATCTCATCCCTCACTTTTAGATCATTTTCACATGTAGTGTACATAGTGCTCTGCAGAACATCTGAGGTACCCTAATACTCTTCCACTTTAACCTTGCATGGGTCTGAACAACAGTGGGGTGGGGGCAGCGCCTGAGGAGGAATGCGCCTCAGCTCCAGTTGGATCTCCTCCATGTGCTTCTGAGGGAGGCAGTTTACAAAGACACACGAAGTTGCTGACCAAATCCAGTGTCCTCCCAGCACTCTGACCCTCACGGACCTGCAGCGCTGTGGACACCACCACGGTTGGCACACACACATCACCCATGTGGAGATGTTGCTGCTTTGCTCCCTCTCATCTCAGATACCACTTTCCCATTTACAACATGCCCTTGGGCATCTCCCTGCTTCCGTGTGGACTGCAGGTGACACCTACTCTATTTCTGGTGTACCTGGGGGTTTGGGGAGGTAGATATTAAAGAGGGAAAGCCTGCTTGACTTGTGCTGATGCTCTGAAGGTGGACTCAGGTTTCTGTGCCATCTATAAAAGTTATTTTTTAAATTAACTGTATGATCTGTTTTCTATAGAAAGATTTGTCCTTGAAGATAACTACTGGAAAGATGTATTGACATTCTCACGCCATCTCTGAGTCATTTTGGAAGTATGTTAAGGATGGATGAGGAGTAGGGAGCAGAGTGAGGAGATGCTCAGGGATTGGGCGGTCAGTGACAAAGTTTAGATTGAGTGGCAAGGAATAGGCTGATGGATTAGGAGCTGGGAGTTAAGCTGGATTTTTTTTTTTTTGACTGGTTGACCTGGCATGCTGATTGATCCCGTCCTATTCTGATACTGGGAAGAGAGCCGGACACATTTGTGGGGATTCTATCCTGCATAGGGAATGGTAGATCAGACATATATGGATTCTTCTGGGATCCATATGGGTGTCATGTGCATGCACTGAATGTTCCACATTTTGGTTATAGTTTGTGTGTGTGTGTGTGTGTGTGTGTGTGTATTCACACATTTGGTCTGTGGTCCTTTGATATCTAAACTTCTGTTTCAGCTCTGATGATGAACATATTTCTGTAATAAATTCTTACCAGACTTTTCCAACGGGCCCTGCTATCAGATGGACACAAGTTGTAAGATTTTCTCCAAAAAAATGTAGCCAGTTATAAAAGTTGGCCTGGCAGGTACATTCCCCACTAAAATCCAGTTTGACCAAGATGGTGGCTGTGAGTAGATCAGGTAGGTTGGAGGGAAAGGTTTGTTTTATTTGTTTTTTTTCTCAAGATTTATTGTATTTATTTGAAAGACAGTTACACAGAGAATCAGAGTTAGAAAAGTGTCTTCCATCCTCTGGATCACTCCCCAAATTGCTGCAACAGCAGGGGTGTGGACAGGCCAGAGCTGGGGGATCTTCCACATGGGTGTAGGAACCCAAGCACTAGGGCCCTCTTCCGCTGCCTTCCCAAGCACATTGGCAGGGAGCTGGATTGAAAGTAGAGCAGTCCAAACTGGAACTGATACCCATATGGGATGCTGGCCTTACATGTGGTGCCTTTACTCACTGTGTCACAGCACAGCTCCCTCCCTGTGGGAAAGATTTCTTAAGAGGAGACAGGAGTTTTTGCTGAAAGGAAGAAGTTATTAAGGGAAGTTTCAAGAACAAGACCTAGAATGGATGTGTAACAGGGACCAGTGTGAGAAGGAAATGATTGTTCAGATCAACTCAGACAATTAAATCAACGAATCAGCAGTGACAACTACCCTACACACCTGGCTGTGCATTCAACCTATAAAATGTAGATTCCAATGGGCCATTCTGGATGTGCTACTTACAGTCTCCATGGGTGGATCCTGGAGTTTCTGCAAAAAGCACCTGCCTTCCTAGGGCTTTCATGAAGCCAGCCTGATATCATTGTAGGATGAGATTAGATCCCCCACAGCAGGCATTAGTCTTCTGCTCAGAGTTTAGGATTCCTTCCCATCTACAAGCTCTTAATCAGTGTCAATGACGAGACACTATACCAAGAATAGTTGAATCAAGTTGGCGGTTTTTGAGGATTCTGGCTGAGTTTCATGTTTTAGAACTGGAACATTCAGGGCAGTGTATAATGGTCCTCTCTACATCTGTGTATTTGTGCTTTTCTTCTCCCTTTATTTTGATCTTTCTGCTGATGTAATTCAGAACCACAACTTCAGCTCTTAGAAACCATCCCCCACTCACAGGTGTCCAGGGTCATTTGGCAATGGAGACCTTGGGAGGTGAAGGAGTGCTGGAATGAAGGTTGACTCTGGCCTGAGGCTATTTAGATGGCAAGCCTAAGAAAAGCAGCAGCCTTCCACTGTCACCCAGCCCAGGCAGCTCTTAGGCTCTGTTTGGGGATTTGGCACCGAGACTTCAATGAATAATACTGTGCTATTTTGCTTTCCATTTGTCTGGCATTGTTCCTTGGTGACACTTCCTCAAAGAGTAGCTGTCTGGATTTGGTATTTTGCATTCTCTGTACAGAATATTTTTTTCTAAATTTGCCTCCAGTCCTACCAGAATCTCCAATGCACATCTTTAGAGAAGCAACCAATATAAATAGCAGCTTACCTTAAAACCTGCTGGATGCATGGAACTTTGTCACTTGAGACTTTTAGCCCTGTCATCAATTCCGATCCTCCCAAGAACCCTGTACGGTTAGTCGTGGAGTTGGAAGAGTCTGTAGCAATAGTGTCTTTTCTTTATTGATGGGTTGGTAAAAGGAGGAGGGATCCCAGCCCAGTTCTGGATCTAACTTTAAGTAGAAAAACCTTTCTCGGGCAACACCCATCTTCCTGAGAAAAGCTCTGTTGTGGAATACCCCACAGAGCCCGAGAGGAAACCAACCAAGGGAGAGAGTTTGGGCAGTGATCTGAAATCTCGCCATGGCTGTTAACGCCACCTCTGGTCAGGAACCATTCTCGAGCCCCTAACTCAGCAATGTCTGAAAGTTGGATTAGCCAGAACTCAAAGTGACTCACTGATCCTGGCCCCTGTGCAATCTTAGCGAGGGTGGAACACTGAATGCATTTCTGGGCTCCATGAGGCTGTTGTACCTCGTAGCACTGTGTCACTTGGTACTGGCACAATGTTTTCATGTCATGAGTTGGGTTACAGATGTGCTGTAGACTGGCCATTTGGGTGAGAACCTAGAGGAATGTGGGCTTGGCAAGTTATTTTTTCTTTTTCTTTGCTGGATATGGAGTGTGGAGGAGCAGGATGAACACAGTTGTTTCCAAGTTTTAAAGAGTATCAGTGTGTTTTCACTTTTGTAGCTCCTCCCTCTCCAGGGCACTCCTGGGAGCTGAGAAATGGACTTGCATTTTTTATTTATTTAGTTTTATTGGAAAGGCAGATATACAGAGAGGAGGAGAAACAGAGAGGAAGATCTTCCATCCAATGATTCACTCCCCAAGTGACCGCAATGGCTGGAGCTGAGCCAATCCGAAGCCAGGAGCCAGGAGCTCTTCCGGGTCTCCCATTAGGGTGCAGGGTCCCAAGGCTTTGGTCCATCCTCCACTGCTTTCCCAGGCCACAAGCAGGGAGCTGGATGGAAAGCAGGGCCTCCCGGATTAGAACCGGCGACCATACAGGATCTCGGTGCATGCAAAGGCGAGGACTTTAACCACTAGGCTATCATGCTGGGTCTGAGGTAGGCTTTAAAAGAGCTGTTCAGAAGAGAATGAAGACTGCTGCCCCATGACAGGTCCTTTTTCTCAGAAGTCAGACGGAAAGCAGTGAGAGTCTTGGGGCCTTCGAGGGTGTTGCAATGGAAACCCCTGTGAGGAACACCACTAGTATTCATAGATTTAAGGTTCCGGGGCCGTTTTGGTGGAGTGGTACTCTCCACCCCATGTGCTGTGGCTGCTATGGCCAGAGGTATGGGAAGCCTGCAGCTTTCACTTCAAGTATACCTTTCTGAGCCAGTTTGCTCATCAATGAATGAGAATAAGCATGGTGCCTGCAGCTTACGGCTGATGTAATTAAGCCAGTTAAAATTCCTTAGGATTGTGCCAGGTATCTAAGTTCTCCACAATGTCAGGGGGCAAAGACTGAGGAAGGAAGTGACACTCCGCCTGTTGTGCCGTGGGATTAGACCTCTGATTTTTCTGGTGAATCAGTTGGTCAGTGTGTGACTCCCAACACATGGGCCTCTTGCCACTCTCATCCCACAAGAAAGGGGATCCTGGAATAATATCTGGACGAAAACAGTTGTGTGGCCACATCCTGCTTTCCAACTTAGAGATCAGGACACTGAATGTCCTCTGTCCAGCTGAGTGTCTCAGCCTCTCCCTTGGGGCATCCAGACCATGTTATGACCCATCCATCACATAGTGGGTTAACCTTGGGATACCTGTGTCTTTCTATATCCATGTCTGATTTGACTTCCCTGAGCCAGGACCCTATTGATATAATTAGTGCTCTCTCTACATAACGATCCCCCTGAGAGTTAGTGACTTTCTTGTCTCACAGGTCCTGTGGGTCAGAACTCTGGATGCACAGCATGGGTCTATCTCAGGGTCTTCGTGGCTCTGCAGTTGAAATGTCACCCATGGCTAGGATCTCATTCAAAGACACAGCTGGGGAGATATGTGCCTTAAACACCGCAGGACTGTGGCAGATTCAGGCCCTGTGGGTGGGTTGTAAGGGCAAGGGTCTCTGATCCTCATGGGCTATTTGCTCTGTTGGCTGTGGTCCACACGGACCTCTCCAACATCAAAAATGCAAACTGAAAAGGGGGTGCACGCTGAGAGACTGACAGCAAGACAAGCCACAGCACTTGTGGAGTTGCTGCTGCTTTAGCATTGCTGTGTTCTTTTAAAGGCATTTTACTCCAGGGGAGGGGATGATAGCAGGTTGCAATAACCAGGAGGTGGGGTTGATTGGTGGCCCTAATTGCTCAAAGTCTATCCACTCCAGGTGTCACACCTGTTGACTCTCACCACCATGTCTTGCCTGTGACTCCATTAGATCTCACATCGGATTCTATTTATGACTCTATTTCTACTTCTCACCACCTAGAACTTAGTAGGTACTTCACACCCTTGCTTTTAGCTCATGATTCTGTCTTCTTTTCTTCTCCCATTCCATTTTACAAACTTTGATTCGCAAACTTCAAGAATCTTTTTATGGGGGCTGAAATGATAACTCAACTGGCTAATCCTCTACCTTCAGGTGTGAGCATCCCATATGGGTGCTGATTCACGTCCTGGCTGCTCCACTTCCCTTCCAGCGCCATGTTAATGACCTGGGTAAGCAGTAGAGGATGGCTTAAAGACTTGGGACCCTACACCAGTGTGGGAGACCCAGAAGAAGCCCCTGACTTGGGACCAACCAAGCTCCAGTCTTTTTGGCCATTTGGGGAGTGAACCAGCAGATGGAGGATCTTTCTCTCTGTTTCTCCTCTCTGTAGATCTGCCTTCCCAATAGAAGTATACAAACATACAAACAGCCTTTTTTTTTTTAATCAAAGTACTTCCCCAAGCCAGCCAGAATCAAGCTCAGAGTCGTGTCAAGGTTCAGTTGGATCCTTGCTCCTGCTATGCTTGTTCAATTAGCAGAGTAAAGCTCGGGTTGATTATGAAAGGGATTTTCCCCCACCCACCAGGTCCTTGGGACTGTAATTCACCCCCAACACCTGACTCACACCCAGAGAGTCATTTGCTCACCTGGTACTCTGATTCCCAGAGGACTCCTTTAGCTGAAATGCAATTTTCCCTAAGGAATTAGGTGGAGGAGATTCCAAGGCTCAAACCCTGATGAGACAGGAACATGTATTTCCCATCACACCTTTCACTAAGTCTCTGTTTGTGTATTAAAATAAAACAACCTTGAATATCTATTAAATAGTACTGGGGATCATAATCCAATACTGCAATGCAATTTCTCCCCATACCTCAAGGGGGAAATAATTTATTATTATTTTTCTCTGTAACTCCTAAAAGGGGAAATGATTTAATACGTGAAGTAGAACTCAATTGTTTCCAAAGTGGCCAATTTTCACAAAGTTGAAAATGATGCTGCACTTCCTCGTAGAGTTCCAATATCCTTTGTCACTTTTTGCAAGGATCCTGGGAAATGTCAGGGAGCAGGGTTCAGGCTGTGGCCTCTCTGCATTTCCCTGCAGGGTTTCCGATGCATCCGGGTGTCTACCTAGAGTCATGCCGCAAACACCTTCTGGTGGCTTTGTGACCTGTACAATTGTCCATCCAGGACATGGCCCCGCCTCAACCCAGATACTGAATTTCACTGAAGCACTTTCAGTTTCACAGTTATTGCCTTTGGTTTTATCGCACCAATCAAGCAAATTTCTAAGAGCACTTACAAGAAGAAAGGTGAGGTACTGGAGAGTCTTCACAAAGTTCATGGGGAATGCACGTTTGGGGGATGAAAAAAGGATACAAGTTTCAACTCTGAAAATAAGTTCATCTTTTCATTCCATTTTTCTGTGAATACTTTGAGCACCCTCTTAGAGGAAATGTCTAACACAGCTTCCTTTGTTAAGGGTTGATTCAAGTGTTCCTACCCACAACAGTTCATTTTATTGTTACAGTTACTTTATGAGACAAGAGCTGTGGCTGTGCTCACTTCACAGTAGCAGCAAAGCAGAAGTCTCCTGGCCCACGCTCTGACATGTAAGGCAACACTGCTTTTCTAGAAGGTTCTCAAGGACCAGTAGTAGCTCTTAAGATTGAGCTGTGTTTTCACAGAGTGTGGTTGACATGTGAAAGAACACAACCGGGATAATTTCCGCAGAGCCACTAGGGACTGGTGCTTTCTAAGATTTATTTTACTTATTCCGAAGGCAGAGTAACAGAGAGAGGAGAGATAAGAGAAAGACAAATGTTCCATCTGCTGGTTCAATTCCCATGTGGAGACAACCACTAGGATAATTCCACGCTGAAGCCAAGGGTCAGGAATTCCAGCTGAATCTCCTGCCTGGGCAGCAGGAATCTAAGGACTCAAGTTGTTCTCTGCTGCCTTCCCGAGTGCATTACCACGGACATAGATTGGGCGTGGAGCAGCCAGAATTTGAATCTGCACTCCAGTATGGGATGGAGCATCCCAGTTGGTGGCTTAATGTACCTCACCACAATGCCAGCGCCAGACCTGTCATTTTTGGCACTAGATTTTCCATGGTGTTATATCCATGAGCTGCTGAAGGGAAAAATAAGAACTTCTGTGGAGAGCTAAATTGGGGAAATTTCTCAGTGTTTCAGACCAAAAACTATGAGATTGTCAGAAAGGAACTTGCCTAATGTTATTGGAAGAAACAGTCCTCAGATTAGTGGCACATGGAATGTTTTTCGTTTGTACCTATCACTGGGAATGAATCCCACAGAGGCACCCTGGGAAACTCATCTCCCATTGAGAAGTGAAGGACATCAAAGCTCTCCAGGGAAAGCCACAGACCTTCCCTTCTTCAGAGTCTCGTGTAATAAAAAAGGATTTCATCAATGCCAGAATTCCCCAGCTCTAGATTAAGGTTCCTAAAAAAAAGTACTTATTTTTATTGGTAAGGCATATTTACAAAGAGAAGGAGAGACAAAGAGAAAGATCTTCCATCTGCTGGTTCATTCCCCAAATGTTCTCAGTGGCTGGAGCTCAGCCAATCCGAACCCAGGAGCCAAAAGCTTCTTCTGGGTCTCCCACATGGGTGCAGGGTCCCAAGGCTTTGGGCGATCCTCTGATGCTTTCCCAGTCCACAAGCAGGGAGCTGGGTGGGAAGTGGAGCGGCCAGGACATGAACGAGTGCTCATATAGGATCCTGGCACTGTCAAGAAGAGAATTAGCCAGTTGAGCCATCACACCAGACTCTAGATTAAAGTTCTTAACACAGAAACTGGATGAAGAAATTTCCATGTGAGGCAAACTCTGCCCATGGACTTGGGTGCTTTATTCCCTGGCTCCAAACATAGTAGGAGATACCAGCAGGTGTCTACCATGTGTCCTGTTGTCTGTGGATGTCACTTAGGATGAGGTCTTAGAGCCGGTCACCATTGGCAAGGTTGGCGAGGTTGTGGCCGAGACAGGCCCCACAGATCCTGCACTGTAGGGAGCATCAATGACTTGACATCTCAAAGATTGCCTTTCTGGATTCTTCTCTGCATTCATGGTAAGTGACTTGGGCTGCAGGGGCGTGATCTCTGGCATTCTGTAAGTTCTGGACTCAGAAGATCCTAGCTTGAGGTCTCCATTGGCCCGATGGAGATAACCCAGGCTGCTTGCTACCTGAGGTTCTTCCCTTGCCTTCTCCTTTGAAAGTTTCAGACCTGCACTGTGGTCTGAGATCTCCTTGCCCCCTCCTGCTTCTTCCCCTTTATCACTCAGAAGATTTTCCTTCCATGTTCCACTTGCACACCCAAGCTTTTCTCGGGAGTCTGTTTATCTGAGGATCCTGAGAGGAGCCAATCCTCATCCTTCTCTCCTATGGCCATCAGAGCCTGATGGTTGCATTCCAGTTTGAGATGCCGCTCTAGTAGTTCCCAGGTTCAGAGTCAGCTCAGTACAGCCCAAGGGCCAATCCTAGCCTGTGGCCTATAAAGTGAAGTTGTAGTGGAATACTGCCAGGCTCTTTTTTTTTTTTTCATGCCTGGACTGTAGCTACTCTCCTGCAGTAATAACAGCTGAACACTCCCGACAGAGATCACATGACTTATAAAGCCTAACATGTGTATTGACAGAGAAGGGTTACCACCTCCTTATCTGGCATAACATACCTGGTCTTTGAATGGCATTTGGAGATGGAAACATTAGTTGTTCTCCCTTTAAAACAAAGTTTGGTTTATGTAATTATTGTTGGGCAGAGTGGTGGACAGGGAGTGAGCGGGAGGCAGAGTTCTATTCCAAAATGGCTGCAAAAGCCAGGGCTGGACCAGGTCAAAGTTGGGATCAAAGAACTCTCCATCCGTCTTCCACTCAGGTAGTAGGGACTCAAGTACTTGAATCATTGCTCCTCTGCCCTCCCAGGCGTATTAGCAGGAAGCTGGAGCCAAAGCAGAGTAGTTGGGATTCAAAACCGAACTCTGATAAGGGAAGCCAGGGACATAAGCAGTTGGCTTAATCTGTCATGCCACAGCAGTGATGTCTGGTTACTCTGATCAACACTCTATACGTTTATTGAACCATTACAGTGTCTTGTAAATGTGTGCAGTTATTCCATGTTCATCAAAAATGTGAGTAAAATGCTGAAGGGAACGGCACGCTAACTACCTTGATCTGATCATTTAACATTCCATATCAGATCAGCACATGGACCCCACAGGTACATACAATGAAAATAATAACCCAGAGTTGACATTTGGCCTGGTGGTTAGGATGTCTGCATCCCACATCAGAGTACCGGATTCAGTTCCCAGCTCGAAACGTGATTCCAGCTTCCTGCTAACACAGCCCCCTGGGAGGCAGAAGGAGATGTAGCTGGATCCCCTGCCATAAATGTGGGACACCCAGACTAAGTGCCTGGCTCCCAGCTTCAGCCCAGCTCAGCCTTAGCCTTGGCAGGCATTTGGGGAGTAAACCAGCATACGCGGTATCTGTCTGCCTCTGCCTCACAGATGAATAATTAAATTGATGCTCATCAATTTCTTTCAGAAAAAAAAAACTCCGAGAATTGGGGATCACAGTCCATTTGGCGAATTATTCCTGAGCACCCTCAGCGCTGTTCAAGGCTCAGGAAGGAGTTGGTCACTGGTTCAGGAAAGGTTTACTTAGCACCTGCTAGTGGTCAGTGCCACACTAGATGCCACATCAGACACGTTGATTTATTTTTATGACAGTGCACAGTAGAATCCTGACCCTGTATTACATCTTCTGTGTTCTGTGGCCTCTGAGGAGGATGGCTGGGAGCAGGTGCTAGAGTTGACTGCATCACCACAGTGTGTGTGTGTGTGTGTGTGTGTGTGTGTGTGTGTGTGTGGTGTGGTGTTTTCTTCATACTCTGCTAGCAAAATCCCAATTTCATTCATGGTGGCAAAGAGCTCAGTTTCAGAGAGAATGATCCCATTTCATCCGCCACAATACCCGTATGGTTTCCCTTGTCTAATAATTGGTCAAGAATTGATGAGTGACTCAAATCTAGCTAGTAAGATCACACTTTTCAATAAAGGTTTTCTTCCAGGTTTGCAAGGAGAGAGTCTCTTTCCACCACTCCTTGTCTTCCCACTTTGGATTTCACTTCGTGAAGGCTTGATGACAGCAGCTGTTTTGTGACCATGAGGGAAGGCTATCAGAATACGATCTTGCCCTTGACCCTGCTACAAACCAGCCACTCCAAAACGTTGCAGCTGCCTCTGACAGGATTCTTGCTATATGTGGACAATAACACCTTCTTTATTTAAGCCACGTTCAACTGGCTATTCTCTTCCTTATTTCCTAAAGTACACTCAAGGATATATTCTCCTGGAGGAGAAAGCCTATCAGTCCAGTCGCAGTGGCCAAACAAACCTGTCCCAACCTCGTTTTCAAATAAGTCTTTTGGCAGGCATCCTCTGCTTTCTCTATACTCCCATTTTCATCTTCTAAAGACTTCTAGATTCTTCTAGAAGCTTCTTTTATTGCCCAAAGCCTGGCCCAGTCATTCAGAATATGAAAGCTGGATCAGCTCAGTAGTCTACGGCCTGGAAAGGCTTCAGAAGGAGGGAAAAATCTGGTTCCTATTTGCACCTCGGCACCTCCCCTTGCAGCCAGCAGTGGCTCCTGGCGCCGAGTGATGCTACTAAGAAACCTCAGAATGCAGGCCCCACACAGCACAATGGGGGCTTTCAGAGACAAGCCAGGATGGAGCATGAGGGATGACCATTGGTGGTGGCAGGCACGGGGTGATGGTGAGGGCGAGAATTGGATCAAAGTAGTGATGAATTCTGGGGACTGCTGGGGCCCAACATAGGACTCTTGTTCACGCCTTTAGCAAATCAGAGAACTCAGAGTCATAAGAAAAATAATACATAGGGATGGGTTTTCTTATGCCTACTCATTTTTCTTGTATTTGGAGGAGAGAGATCTTCCACCCGTTGATTCGCTCCCCAGATGCCTGCAATAGCCAAGGCCGGGTCGAAACCCGGAGCCAGGATGCAGAACTCATTCCAGGTTCTCTCAGGAGGGTGGCAGGGACCTCGCTAGTTGGACAATCCCCTGCTGCCTCCCAAGGTATTTCTGGAATTGGGAACAGAGCTATGCTTCAAACCCGGGCAGTCTGGCATGGGATGTGGGCATCCCAAGGGATGCTCTAAGCCCTGCGCCGAGCTTCCACTCCTGCTGTGCAGTGATGTTGTGATTTCAATCTGCATCTTCTAGCTCTCCAGTGTCCTAGCGAGAGGGATGCTGGCATCAGTGTGTCTTGCAGATGAAGGAAGTGAGGATCACATAGATGCAGCCTTGGTGTAGAGCTGGGACTCAGCTTGCTGCGGTGTGCAATGTCGAAGCCCGTGTTGACTTCACCTTCCCTGTACTTCCTTATATGACCCCCAAGTCTTCCCAGAGTTTCCCTTGCATCTCGTCACTTAACTCAGGAGGAACTTTGAGCACCACAACCACTTCCAAACAAACGAGCTCAGTCACTGCTACAACTATAATAACCAGAAAAAAGAGTAGCAGTGGTATCGATAACATGACTGGTATTTCTTGAATGCTTTGCACATATCCAAAATACTGGGCTACACTCTGTCCTTGCCTTCTCTGGCTTAATTCTCAAAGCAGTTCAAGGGAGTGGCAAATGATATTATAGTATATGAAGAAATTTGGGGAGATTAAGGGACTCACCCAAGGTCCCAGGACTTGGGTTGGCTGCAGATGTGTGTCATGTTAAATCTGGAGTAGGTCAGCACCACCACACGTGGCCTCTCAAAAGAATGTCTCCCCTTTGTCTACATCTCTTGCTAGAGTTTAACCATCCTTTGGTGGCCTCTGAGTCTCCTATCTCATCTCCCCCATGCTGCTTCTCACCTCCGACTCTGTGCCATGTACCCTGACTGGAGGTGCTGCAGGAGCGTGTGTTCCTGCAGGCATCAGCCTACTGTTTTCCAGGCATCCTGTGCTGGGCACGCCTTGGGGGTATTGGAAATAGGAGTGGAGGAAACAGAGGGTCCCTGGGGGCTGGAGAAGGGGATGTTATTAACTACAGGCTTTTCTAGGGGAGCCCGTGTTAACTATTATGAGTCAGCAGGTCAAGTGCCTTAAGATTGCCACATCTGGTCAGCAGCTCAGCTCAATGCTTGCAATTTGTGGTGGGGCCTTTTCCCGTCTACTATGGAAAAGCAATATGATGGCTGAATTAGAGTCTTAAAGGGTAAGTGACAGTACAGCACACACAGCTGTGACATACAGATGCACGGCCTTCAAGGACACCTCTGCAAGGACTCCACAAGGGATGTTTAGCTCATCCCCACGTCTTCCTGTCATGCCACCTGGAGGAAGAAGGGTCTGACTGAAGCTTGCAGGCTGCAAGTTCTGTTTCCAGCACAGGCAAGTCAGGAACTCCTGGTTATACACTGGGCTCAATGCTAGCTCCTTCACAATATGTCTTGCAAAGTTGGCTGTTTTTTGGAGCCTCCGTTCAGCCAGCTAAGAAAAGGGATAGTAACAGCTCCCCTACAGAAGAGTTGTGGAGTTTGACTTCTGGGGAAAAAAAAAAGAATGTGTAGGGTTTGACACATATTAGATAGTTACTTCATGAAAGCAGTTATGTGATTATAAGTTTTGGAGGAAGAAGGTCATTTTATTGGCTTGATTACTTGGAACCTCCTACTATTCATCCTAGCCCCTAAAGAATATTTTCTACAAGAGTTTACTGTTCACAGGATGTTATTTTTAAAAATGTACTTTTTTTTTGAGTAGGATAAAAGTCAACTAGTATATTCCATGGCTGGTGGAGAGGATTCTGAATACCCTTAACACAAAGCAGTGATAAATATTTGACATGATAGACATGCCTAAAAGACATGATCTAATTATTACATGCTGCATCCATGTACTGAAATGACACAGTTTTTAAGGAACTGAAATTTAAAAGTAAATTATTTTTGGTGCAAAGGGATTTTAAAATCATTTATCTGTAATATGTATTTTCTCTGAAAAATTCACATGAATATGTCTGAAAAGCTCTTGTACCAAAGTAATCTTGTTTTGAATTCCATTTTCCATGAGTTCTTTGACATATCTTCATATACAGTTACTATGTATCAATTGGTAATTGTTTTAAAAAAGGCATCTAGGAGTCTGCATGCAGAAAAGTAGATTGCAAAATATCTTAAGAAGACAAAGGTGTTGTTGTGTAGCAGGTGAAGCTGTTGTTTGCAACTCCAGCCCCAACTGAAAATCTTCTGATCCAACTTCTTATTGATATGTATCCTGGAAGACATCATGGGATGGCCCAAGTACTTGGGTTCCTGCACTCACATGGGAGAATAGGATGGAATTCCTTGTTCCTGACTTCAGCATGGTACAACCCCAGTGTTGCGGGCATTTTGGGGAATGAATCAGCAGATACAAATTCTCTCTCTCTCTCCCTCTCCCACTCCCTGCTCCTTCTCTCATCTTCTTGTCCCCCTGTCACTCTTTCAGACAAATAAATAAGTAAATGTTTAGAAATTATTAGAATCCAAGACCAAGCTGGTGCAGTCCTACCATTGCCCCGTAGAACCTTCTGGTGTGTTTCCTTGCTGGCTGTCCTTTAGTTTGTGTGTTGGCAAATGTTTTCCACTAAGGGCCAGGTAGAAATAGCTTCTGCCTTGCAGCTGTCCGACTGGTTCAGTGTTGCCATTGGAGTTTGAAAGCCATGGCTGACCAGACACCAAGGAATGAGCATGGCAATGTTCCATTAAAACTTGAGGCTTGAACATTGAAATTTCAATTTCATACAATTTCCATGTCAAATGGAACCTCATTATTCTGGTTTTTAACCCTCTATTGCTTTAGAAATACAATACAAAACAAAACAAAGACTATTCTTAGCTTACAGGCCATTCAAAAAGAGCCAGCTGGCGGGTGATGTCTGCAGCCATGGTTTACCGGTCTGTCCCTCTATAATGCTGGCATACGCTGACTTACATTTTGCAAATGGAGACTCTACATGTTTAATTCCGACTCTTGTTTATGACACTTGTGTATCAAGAATTTTCCCATAGCACTAAATCTTTCTGAACCTTATTGTTTAAAAAGATACATGTATTTGAAAGGCAGAGTATCACAAAGGAACACACAGACACACACAGCCTCCTTCTACTGATTTGCCCCCATAACATCTACAAGAGCCAGGCCTTGACCAGGCTAAAGCCAGGAGCCAGGAACTCCACCCAAGTGTCACATATCGATAGCAGAAGTCCAATCCATTCGGCAAATGTCTGCAACCTGCTAAGATGCGTGAGCAGGAAGTTGGATCAGAAGCAGAGTGGCTGGGACTGATTTGGAATGTGGACATCTCAGGCAGTGGTTTAGCATGCTACACCATGACGCCCACCCCACGAGAAATTAAATGTTCATGTTTGCTGGATCTAAATGCCATGGTGTGTTTTTAGCAATCCCCTTTAGTTTGCAATGGATATTCATTCCATTGACAAAACTTAATCTGAACCTTTTAAGTAATAATATAGTAACCACAATCATTTGAAGATTACAAAGGATTCTGTAATATTGACTTTATTCAAAACCTAGAACAACACTGGTCTATGGGCAGTGGGAAGGTTTAGGGAGCATCTGCCTCTTCAGAGGACTCATTGTCAGGATAACTGGCAAATACACCAGGAATCTACAGAAATCTAGACAACTCGGACCTCCTACCACACACACCCTGGGCCCTGAATCACGCCTTCGTGCCTTGCACCTGATCTGGCCTCAAGAAGCAAGCTTAGCTTTAGATGAATCTCACGCAGGATCAGTAAGCTACTGGTAACATTAGAACCAGAACTCACAAAACCTTAATTCTTATAGTGTGTGGTCAATTGTCCTGAACAGAGACATTTTGCTCCTAGAGGAATTTGGGGGTGGTCATTTGGCAGTGTAGTGAAGCGCCACGTGTGATGCCTGCTTGAATCCGGGTTCAAGTCCCACCCCAGTCTTCATTCCAGCTTCCTGATAACACACAGCCTTGGGAAGCAGCAGCGGCATCTTGAATAATTGGTCCTTGCCACCCATGGGGGAGGCTTGGGTTGAGTTCTCGGCTCCTAGCATCCACCCAGATCCGGCCACGCCGGCCTTTGCGGGACTGAACCTCTGAAGAGAACTGCTGCTGTTCGGCCATCTCTGTCCGCCTTATGTTTTTGCTCTTTCAGATAAAATAAATATGGAAAATTAACAGTGGCAATTCTCTCCACACCTCTCGCTTTCTCTCACATACACACACATACCCCTCTCTCATATATAATATATATGTGTATTATATATGTATTTCTCTCTCTCTCTCTCTCACACACACACACACACACACTTGTTTTTGTCACCCAAACACATACAGAAAAGGAAGAAGGGAGTAATACAGCCTGGCCCATCTAGTCTGTGCCGATTTCCCCCGTTGGGCTTTAGCTTAATTCAACCTTTCAGCTTGTTCCCCGTGTATGTCAATTTCCTCCTTTCCAAGAAACAAATCGAGGTGTCTCCTGAGCTCATGTATACTCTTACTTCCCTTGCCTGCCCCTTAACATGTTCCATATGTGTATTAACCTAGTGCGACGCCAACCCCCTTGTTTCCCGAGATACCTGATGCCTGGGTAATGTTCCCAAATGTTTAAGCCTCCGCAGGATGAAAAGTCTCTCTCTTTTCCTTCTGCCCTTTCATAAATGGGGGCAATTCTTGGGAATCTCATTTCCTTTGTGTATGTGGGTCCAGTGCTCTCGTTATTAGTGCAGGTTTTGCAGGGAGCGTGTCATTTCTGGCCCTGTGAAATCCCTTTGCGTCTACTCTGAGTAAGAGAGACCTCTGGGATACCATGAGAGTCCCTTGGCTGATGTCAGTCAGAGTCTCAGCACGTCTGGTGCTTCGATGGTTCTTTGCAGCTGAAAGGAACAGCTGAGATGATCCACAAAGTACAGAGAGGGAAACTGGGGTCATGCAAGATCGCGTGGGCTTGCCGGAGGGCGTGCAGCCAGATATGGAGGTGTGCAGGCATTTGAATGAATTGGATAAATTTCTAGTTGTGGGACATCCCCATGGGAGGCCCAGTGGGCAGAAAGTAAAGACTTCCCCTAAAATTCCTGGGGTTAACTTGAGAAGCTGCTGACCCAAGCTCAAGAATTTACCTTTTCTTTAGTTGTCTGTCTTCAGCATGGTGATTCCTATCATGAGTAATGTCTTGTGTGCTACAGGTGAGGGCTCCTCAGAAAAATTCGTGGATAACATACATTATGAAAACAAAATATGCCCAGATTTTCAGATTTTGGTTTTTTGCACCAAAATAGGATTATCCTGGAATTCAATTTTCCACAAACTTTACAAGGCCCACTTGTGTACACATATTTATGCATCTCCGATACGTGCTTATTTTAAGAAACAAGTAATGATTTAAATAAAATTGATGTATGTGTTAATGTTATTTATTAGTCTGGACAAGGGAAAATTAAGCATGAAGTTTATTAAAGGTCTCACTCTGAGAGTCTAACAGATACTGGGCTTATTGGAAGAATGGCAACATCGATACCACAGATGAGACGCACGTGGTTGCATTCTCACTGTGGGGTTATTTAGTGGGAGCCCACTGTGGCTTTCCACTCCGCACTAGGCACACTGTGATGACGTGACTGGTGGGAGCTCTTCCCACAGGTTCTTCCATCTGCTACTGATTTAACACGTATTTACTGGCTACCCCCACTGAGTGGTGTTCCAGCCACTGGGCAAGATGAGGCTTCAGCAATATGGTACCCACAGTCCTCAGCATTTCTGATCAAATCTTGGTTTCAAACATTGTGCCTTCTCCTTTAGAGGCCCCAGCTGAAGTTCAGGAAGCTTGGTCATGCAGCACAGCCTGTGTGTTGCCCTTAAGCCAAAGACAGGACTTATTTCGCTCATTCTTCGTCACCGCCATAGTGACTCCTTCATAGACCTTGAGACATAGCTTCTTTCTGCTGGCTCACTCCCAGAAATGTCCACAGTAACGAGGATTTAGCCATGATCAAGGCCAGGAATGGTGAATTCACTGGAGGTCTTGTACATGGATGATGGGAACTCATCATTGCTACTTCCCAAGGTCTCCATGAACAGAGAGCAAGAGTCAGGAATCAGGGCTGCAAATCAAGCTCACGTGCTTGGATGGGGGATACAGGCTTCTTACCTGCTGAGTCGAATGCTCATCCTCTCTTATGAGCTTTTTGAAGATTCCTCACACACAGGCTTTCAGATTTTTTTTTTGTACAAAAATATACTCACAAAAAAAAACCCAAAAAATCTGTACTTACTTTTAATTCTATTTTTTCATAAATCATTTTAACCTATCAAATGCTAGGGCAATTTTTCCACTATTTTTAAAAATATCACAATATTTAAATATTACTTACTCAAAACAGGTGAAATAATAATGAGTTAGATTTATAGGTGTGTAACAGTGAAACATGAATTGCCATATCCATACACAGCAATAACCAGGAATCCTTCCCCGTGCCAGGTCCCTCAGTGGGAGTGTTTGTTTCCCCAACGTGTGTAATTGTGACCATCTTGGCCTCGTATTGTGGAAACCCTGGGGATAGATGTCATGCTGGTACGAGACACCACAGACACTTCGGAGCTGTGAAATGTCAGGTGCCAAGAGTGAGTACTCTAAATTCACCAGCATGACTGATGCTTTTCGATTGGTTTCTCTCTAAAGGAGGAAGAAGGGTTGAAGAGAAGTCAACCCTGGCCTCCTCCTTCAGAGCTCCAGCCCTGACCTGGGCAGGCACATGCTGACTCGGTGTGACAACTGGCTGAGCAGCTTTGATTAATTAAATATTTCACCCCGAAATGGCAGAACATCATCTCTAGCAAGTCCACATAACGCACATAACGCTGAACTAATTAGCCTCACAGGTCACCCAACTGGTGTGCTGCTGTTGATGTCTGAGAAATGCCAGGGTTGGAAGAGGAGGGAGAAGCACATCACCAGTCTTGCTATCTTCTTTAGTCCTGTAGGTAAGAGAAACAGTTAGGAATGTAGTCACAAGGGTTAGCACCTAAGTTACACTGAAGAGGAAGAGACACTGGGGTTGCGGTGGCCAGCAAGAGGCCTTCAGGTGGTGTTCGGATGATGTGTGTCAGGATACTTCAAAAGGTCATGGGAAGTGGAGTTAGAGAGATGCTGATTTAGGTGCCAAAAAGGTGGACTTCTTGGTTAGCTTCTTGGCAATACACATTTGCCGTGAACTTTTTGGATAACCTTCAAAGGTATGTGTATATATATATATATGTGTGTGTGTGTGTATGTGTGTATATATATATATATATCTTAAAAAATTATAGGTATATATATACACACCTAAAATTATATATAATATATATGTATATATAATTTTTAAAAAACTTTTTCCTACAAAAATAAATTTACCTTTTAGTTTCATTTCCATTAACTTTTTTTTTAAAGATTTATTTATTTTTATTACAAAGTCAGATGTACACAGAGGAGGAGAGACAGAGAGGAAGATCTTCCGTCCGATGATTCACTCCCCAAGTGAATCGCAACAGCCAGTGCTGCGCCGATCCGAAGCCGGAACCAGGAACCTCTTCCAGGTCTCCCACGCAGGTGCAGGGTCCCAAAGCTTTGGGCCGTCCTTGACTGCTTTCCCAGGCCACAAGCAGGGAGCTGGATGGGAAGTGAAGCTGCCGGGATTAGAACCGGCGCCCATATGGGATCTCGTGCGTTCAAGGTGAGGACTTTAGCCTCTAGGCCACACCGCCGGGCCCTCCATTAACTTTTGGAAGTACTGTCATATTTCCAAAAGGCCAGAGAGTTTTTAATTCTTTCAACCAGAAAGAAATACTCTGTATTTGAAGACATGGATGTGATTATTTTTATTTGAATGTTACATAATGCATGCATGCACACATGTACACATGATATGGTACTCTATGGATATGTATAATTTTCATGTGTCAAGTAAAAAAATTTAAAATGTAGAAAAGTTACTTTGCTGGGGCCCAGCACAGTGGCCTAGCAGCTAAAATCCTTGCCTTGCACGCGCCGGGATCTCATATGGTCGTCGGTTCTAATCCTGCAGTCCTGCTTCCCATCAAGCTCTCTGTTTGTGGCCTGCGAAAGCAGTTGGGGATGGCCTAAAGCCTTGGGTTCCTGAAAGCTGCAAGTCTCAGATGAAGCTCTAGGCTCCTGGATTCGGATTGGCGCAGCTCCAGCTGTTGTGGTCACTTGGGGAGTGAATCATCGGACAGAAGATCTTCCTCTCTGCCTCTCCTCCTGTCTGTATATCTGACTTTGTGATAAAAAATAAAATAAATATATTTTTTAAAAAGTTACTTTGCTCATGCCAAAGTATATTATGGATATGTGTGTGTGTGTTTTAGGATTAATTTATTTTCCCTGAAAAGTCAGAAGTAGAAAGCCTTCCATCCTCTGGTTTACTCCCCATATAGCCGTAATGGTCATGGCTGGGCAAGTCTGAAGCTGGGAGCCAAGAGCTCCTTCTAGGTCTTCCCAATGGGTGCAGGGGCCCAAAAACCTGGGCCATCCTCCACTGCTTTCCCAGGCCATAAGCAGGGAGCTAGATCGGAAAATGGAACAGCCAGGATTCAAACTGGCACTCGTATGGAATGCCAGCATTACAAAGGATTAACTTGCTATGCCACTGTACCAGCCTTTGGGTATGTGTTTTAAATTTAGTTTGGCCTTACTTTTGCACTAGGATCTTCACTATGACCCTATATAGCCTTCAACCTTGCCCTGTAATGTGCATTTAATCTTTGTTTCTTTACATTACCACCCACAGTCACTGATTCTCATTTAATTTTATCTTTTTGTCACATCATATTCATGATCATTGATCCTTTGCTTTATACAAAGTGTATCATTAAGTCATTGAGAACATTATCAGGGAAAAAAATTCCTTCCCATGTGAACAGTACAGTCATTTCTAAATTTGAAGAGTTTTTTTTTTAAACCAATTGTATTGAGATAATAAATTCTTTAGTCCGCACATATTGATGTCAATGCTCTTAGGGCTAGTTCTACTACTGCTAACCAAGAATCATCTTGTTCCACACACTGTATTAAGTATGTCTGTATTTAATTCTCAAATACTTCACCAAACACCTGCCATTCTGCTCACAGTTAAAGAATCAGAGATGCAGAGAACATTGTCAACTTGCCCAGGGTCTCATAGCAAGCAAGTGGCAGAGTTGGGGTTCAAATCACAACTCTAGTATTTGACTCCAGACTTCTGCATGATAGCGCCTCTCAACACATTGCATCTACGCTTGCTCTGGCAATGTTGCTCAAGATAAGGTTGAGTGTGCGGGGATGTAGTATTTACAGGAAAAAAAAAAAAAAAAGCCAAATCTTCATTCTGGTGCTGGTGCTTTGAGAGAAGCTATGAGGTAGCGAGTAAGTAGAGAGTTCCCAGACGCCCGGGGTGAGGATGGTGACTCAGAGTCCAGCAGCAGGGCACACGTGGGTCCCTTTGGTGGAGTCACAGTGTCCTGTGCAAACTGACTTCCGGGCCGCCGTGACTTCTTCTTTCTCAGCTCAGGGCCTGGAGATTGCTGTGGGCTTGCAAGTCTGAACTCACCGTCCCACCTGTTTGAAACACAGTGGCCGTCTAAGCCAACGAGGTTCCCATCAGAGTTGCTTCCTTGATGTTTCAGAGTTGAGAGAAAGGAAATAAAAGCCACCCATGCAGTCACTTGCATATGGAATCATTCTTGTTACATGGTCAAACCAATAGCACATAAAATTGGGCACTGAGCGGGGAGGGGGATACCTGACTGTACAGGTTGGAGAAGCAACTGGAGTCTGTGTCAGTCCATCTGTTGCCAGCAATGGGGGCAGCAAGGTGGGGAGTGGGATGGCACGACCATTTGGGTCCCAAGGGTATTTATTCCCATTCTAGTTCAGTTATGTTACAACCGTAAGGGTCCTTACAAAGTCTTTCGTAGTCCTTTCTAGTGTATCATACCTAAAAAAACCTTCAACGATTTCTGTACCTTACAATAATATGCATCTAACCTACACTCACCTTGCTTGGCCTCAAATGCCCAGCGTCTCTTTCCTAGAACAGGTTCAAGCCAATAGGGCAAAAGAATATGCAGAGGAGGTGAGGTGGGGGAGTGCCCAGGACAGGTCCTTCCCGCCACCCTTAGACTCAACTGGAACTGTGTTTTGCAGCAACCCATGGGAATCCTGACCATAGGGGCCAGGTGAATGTGGAGTCCTTCCCTTCCAAGGTCAGTGCAACCTGGCACTGTGATTTCCCGCTGTCAGCAGCCACATTGATCACTCTTCTCGGGCTGCCTGAGCCATGCCCATTCCTAAGCCTCAGATGTTCACTGTGGAAACCTCTCTCTGCTCACGGATGCCCTGGGGCCTTGTTAAGCCTCTCTTCGGCTCAAGAAGTCAATGACCAATCTCACAAACGGCCCCATCTCACAATCCATCCGAGAGGGCGAGAGTGGGCAATATTAAAATCCCTGGTGTGACTGCTGGAGTCTCACTGTCTCTCTTTAGGGTTGATGGTTAAAAATTCATGGCTGTTTTCAAAGGAGGAAAAAAATGCTTAAACTGCTTTCCTCTTTGCAAACGTTCCCTTTTTGATTCAGAATCAAACTTTTGTCTAGACAGGGACGGGCTTTTTTGCTGACATATCCTGCCAGCTCAGAAACCTTGAGGTTTTCCAAATGTAAAGCCCCACCCTTTCCCGGTGCTGGGTCTTGGGCACCATGCTCCTTCCCAACACACTCTCTGAACAGCTTAGAGCAGAGCTAACCGGATAGGGAGGCCCACGATGCACACTGGTGGATGTGTGTCTTTTGGCTTTCTCGTCCTTATTAACAAGCTGTCTATACTGGTCGCTACACTGATTCTTGGGCACGGTCCAACTTTATTTCACTGCTTGAAGCAGCTGATCAAAGGTTCCCTGTCACCCGATCACTGCATTCACTTCTCTTTATCTTCCTTCTTATTGCTTCTAGTCTCCTCTTGGACTCCAAATAATATCTATTAGGAAGAAAAATAAAATTTCACAAGTACTAAGAAGAAAAGACTCCTCATTGTCCCAAACTGTATCCTGCTAATGTTTTTTTTCCCTGATTTTGCATACATAATCTTATAGATGCCTGTCTTAAAAAAATTATCCAAAAGTTTTATAGCTTGACATGTTAAAATTTGTTTTCTAATAGTCATCCCAGGACCAAGAATTTGGGGGCAGCTTTCGGGGGGCAGCTGTGGCTCAGATCTCTGATGATGATGGGGCTGCAGTATCATCTGAAAGCTTGACAGGGGCCGGAAGATTTGTCTCTAAGATGGCAGTGCACTCACAGGGCTGTTAAATGAGTGGTTGGCTGTGGGTTGAAGTCTTTGCTTTCTCGTTTCCTTTTTTTTTTTAAATTATTTATTCAAAAGATAAAGTTACAGAGAGAAAGGGAGAGTGGAAGAGGGAGGGACAGAGCTTCCATTCACTTGTTCACTCTCTAAATAGCCACAAAAGCCAGTGCCTGGGCTAGGCCAAAATCAGGTACCAGGAACTCCAATCTGCTTTTGGGTGGTAGGGGCCCAAGCACTTGGATCATCTGCTACTCCTGCTGCCCCAGATACATTAGAAGGGAGCTGGAGTAAGAGCAGAACAGCCAGAACACACACCAATGGCCATATTGGCTTGAGCAATCTTGTTCTGTCACCAGTGGGCCTGTCTTAGGTGTCCTCACAGTGTGGTATCCTCCAAAGTGACAGATGGAAGAGAATCAAAAGCAGAAGTTGCAATGGCATTTTTGGATGTGGCTTCAAAGTCACAGTCCTGGTCCTTCATTCCTGACATAATGTGTTTACCACTCAGGGACCAACCTGTTACAGTGAGAAACTGGCAAAAATACCCAAGGCAAAGGCCTCACTGGTGGCTGGCTACTATTGTGTAAATATCCAACGAATCTTTGTGTTACTGTGATGAAATATCCGAGACAGCTGTTTGGCTCACAGCTGTGGTGATTCAGAGTCCAAGATCAAGAAGACCCCATTGGCTTGGCCTCTGGTAATGTGTTCTAGCTGGCACAGAGAGAGTCATGGGGTGGCACAAGCCCCTATATGGCAAGAGATAGGCAAGATACTTCTGTAGGGCTTCCACCCTAAGGGCCTGTCCCAATCCATTCGCTTTGCAAAGGTCCTACCTCCACCCAGCACAACTTGATTGTGTGCCATTAAGCACCGTTTATTATGACTTCAAGGCTGTAATCAAGTTATGCCTGAGTGTGGGGACCAAATATTCAAGCCATTGCAAATAAACAATAATGATATTTCTTAGTAACAAAAAACTGGCCCTGAGCTGTATTCTGACTTGCCAGCCACAGGAGCAAGTCTCCTTGAAATAAATCTTCCAGCCCTGACAATACGTATCTACAACTGTGTGAGAAATTCTGAGCCATAGCTCCAGAGGCTGGATGCTATCATGTTCCTGAAGCGCAGGCATTATAAGGTAATCAGCATTTGGTTGCCAGCTGCTGCGTTTCTGTGATTTGCCATTTCTGGAATCAGTACATTTCGGCCATCTTTATTGCTCTAAGTGAATGTCATTTTATAGAGCATCCTTCTTGATGGATTCCTACAGGGCAGGTAGAAATGTGTGCCATGTATAGGGTGTGTATTCGCTTGTTACAGTTAATTCCAGAATTGGGTAGGAGCTGGAAGAAGAGCCATGGGGGGATACAATTTCTGCTCACCTGTATTTCCAGTTTCTTCTGTAAGAGCCTACAAGGAGATGCCATTGTGCCCCCTACTTGAAACGAATGGTCATGTAACTGTCTGCCAGTGTAGTGTGAGAGAAAATGATGGAAGTCACTTCCAGGTGGACACCTTTCTTGGCCTGTGATGGGCTCTCCAGTTCTCTCTTCTCTTGCTGGGATCATCTTGGAGCCCTGAGTCTCATTACTTTTTCAGTGTGGCTCTTGCATCACAGCCACAGAAAGACACCTCTGATATGGAGCATGGAGCCAGGAAGAAACTTGTACAGTTGCAGATCCCTAGGATTGCAGGTCCCTCCTTTCATTACTGCAGAGCACAACCAAGTTGGCTTGATGAAATGCACAGAGCCCCAGGTTAGGACAGCCTGGAGTCCCTCAGTGCTGGTGAGGTCCAGTCGTTGGCTGTCACACCTGTCCCCACACCCTGTCCTCACTCTGTTCAGGCTCTCAGAGTGGGGGCTGCTACCCTTGCAAGCTGCACCTCTCGACTTTGCTGGCTGCTTCACTTGCCCTGGTGGTGCTCAGGGTGTCTTGGAGGGCGGGTGATGGAAAGGAGCAGGCTGCCTCCTCCTGCCCCGATTGTGTCTCCAGAAACACCCCAGCTTCTCTTTGTGTTCAGCCACTTCCACCAAGGATACTGTGGTCCCATCTTCCATCAGGAGATGCCGCCAACCCCAGGTTCTGCCACATCACCTCCTCCTTCTGTTGCTCAGCCTAAGGGTGGCAGGAGTTTCTTCCTGATGGTTTCCTTGCCATCTCCATTGGCTTCTCAGAGTTCCCAGCAGTTGGGTCCCTGCATTGCTTCAAATACCCAGGGTGGTTTCTGCTTTCAGGGTCAGACCCTGATGGACAGTGAGGGCTGACTGGGTGTTGGGGTCTGCAGTACTCATGTATTCCCCCATGAGTACTCACACTCTGGTAGAGCAGGATAGACTTCTAAGAGTCACACACCACCAAAGAGTCCTGCATATTGGAGAACCGTAGCTCAGTCAGTGGTCTCCGAAAACACATTTGTAAGCTCGGATGTGAAGATAGAAGGGGGTTAGGTACTGGAAAGTGTCTGGTGTTGCCTGTCCAGGGGGCAGAGCTGGTACAGATGAGCTCTTTGCTGGCCATCATCGGGGTGGATGGGATAGGGGGAAAGAGGGCATCACTCAGCCATGCTGGGCCCAACTGTACCCCCAGCCTTCCTGTTTCCTGGAAGTTTTGCTCAGGTGGTTTCCCAGATGACCTCACCCTGGGCAACAAGGACCCAGCTGCTGACATGGCTGAGATGGGAGGCCTTGCAGAACCAGACTGTGGTTTTGACTCTTATTGGAAATGCCTAAAGAACCATCCATCCAATGTTCTGAGCAGGCTCTGGGGTGGGAGATGGCTCCACAGTTGAGTCTAACAGTCTTTGTTTTCCCATTGCCTGTTGGTTAGAAGGAGCAATAGCTGAGAAAGCAATGATGATTAAGTTCACAATACAGGGAAGAAATGAAGAGGAAAGAGTGAATGGCTTTTCCTGGTTGTCAGAAAATGTTTCTGTTAGGAAGTAAGAAGGGGCAGGGTACTGAGGGAGGAATAGGAGTTTTCCAGGTGGAGAAAATGAAGCTAGCCAGATTGAAAAATGAAAAGGCACAGACCTGAACATGAAAACCAAAAGAGCATTCAACGTGTTACATTTGGGGGCTTGTGAGCCAATGTGTAGCTCCAAGGGTAGCATACAAGGCTGCAAGCAGAAGATAGGGGAGTTGGAAAGGGCTGGGGATGGTTTTGAGTGGCAGGCTAAGGAATCAGAAGCTACATATTTCAGAATATTTGGACAGGTAAAAGTATTACTACTTCAGAGAGAACAGACTAGCTTTTTGGTACAGAGAGGATTCACTCATTTGTTCAGCAGATATTTTATTCAGAATTACAATGTGGGGGCCCCACATGGTAACCTAGAAGCTAAAGTCCTTGCCTTGCACGCACTGGGATCCCACATGGGTGCCAGTTCTAATCCCGGCAGCCCTGTTTCCCATCCAGATCCCTGCTGGTGGCCTGGGAAAGCAGTTGAGGACGGCCCAAAGCCTTGGGACCCTGCACCCATATGGGAAACCCGGAAGAGGTTCTGGGCTCCTGGATTAGAATTGGCTCAGCTCTGGCCATGGCAGCTGCTTGGGGGGTGAATCTATGCACAGAAGATCTTCTTCTCTGTCTCTCCTTTTCTCTGTATAAATCTTAAAAAAAAAAAAGAATTACAATGTATTAGGCATTCTGTTATACATACATACATTCATATACATTTGAGTACACATTTAGCTAGCCCCCTGTGTCTGCAGCATCTGTACCCAGACATTCAATAAACTGTGGATCAAAAAGTTTTTTTTAAAAGTCACATCTGTCCTAAACATGTACAGAGTCTATCTTTTGGTCATTATTTCCTAAACAATGCTGTATAGCATTCCCATAGCTTTTCCATTGCATTAGCAGTGTGGAGATGCTTAAGGTACATAGGAGGGTGTGCAGGGGCTCTGTGCAAACACTAATCTGCAGGCACACGGTCGGGGGGCATCATGGGACCGAGTGGAACCTGGACCACCTGGCGTGAATCCCGTCTCAGATGGACGGTCTTCTGTGCCTCCTGTGCCTTCTGCGCTGCCCTTCAGGCCATACCCAGAGAATCCAGAAGCCTTGAATGCCTAGAACCAGTTTGTCAGTGATTGGTATTGTGGACCAGGCAATCCTTTTTGCAGACAAGGGGGAATATGTCCTTTGTGTTGTGGGATATTTAGATATACCCCCAAACGGTACCCACTAGATGCTCCAACCTATATCCAGGCAACGTTAGTGTCCCCTATCAGGTGACCACTGCCTTAGAGGTTGGCAGAGCCATAGGACAGATACCTCCTGGATTCCCGAGTGACCGTGGGAGCACAGCCATCTCTGCTATCCCCACTGGCCTGTTACTGTGTAGGAAGAGACGGAGGGGGCGGTGCTTGTTAAACCAGCTTACCCTACTCTAACACCACATCTTGGAGCCCCTCTAGGTCTGCGCTGGCATTCCAGATATTAAACCAATCAAGCAAGCAAAGCTGGGAGAAAGCCTGAAGTGACCAAGAAAAGTGCAAGTGATGAGAAAGAGCCTGAAGCTCGATGCATAGGGCATTTTAAGGGATGAAAGGGCCCGGAGTGGTGGCCACACAGTGGGAACCCATATAGGCGTTGGTTCTAATCCCAGCAGCCCCGCTTCCCATCCACTTTCCTTCTTGTGGCCTGGGAAAGCAGTCAAGGACAGTCCAAAACCTTGGGACCCTGCACCCACGTGGGAGACCCGGAAGAGCTCCAGGCTCCTGGCTTGGGATCGGCTCGGCATTGGTCGTTGCGGCCACTTGGGGAGTGAACCATCGGACAGAAGATTTTCTTCTGTGTCTCTCCTCCTCTCTCTGTATATCTGATTTTGCAATAAAAATAAATAAATCTTTTTTTAAAAGATGTGGATAAAAGACAAGGAAATTCCCAAAAGGGGAGCTGATAGCAGGAGGTGGGAGGCTTTCAGGGAGACATGGGTAAAAGAAAAGAATGAGAGCCCAGCAGGGAAGGTAGATGATAGGAACTTGCTTGGATTGCTCGCTGCTGGGTGAATGTTAACTCAAGCCTAGGGACTTAAAAACTGGCAAATAAATAACACTCGGCATTGAACAAAGGCATACACAGTCAGGCAGCTGGTTCCCAGTCTCCACACATTCCTGGGCTCTGGAGAGAACTCACCCCTCATTGTAAGCTTTGTGTTTTTGCCCCTTAAAGGCTATCATCCCGAGCTTTGCAGGATAAATGAAGTAAAAAAAAAAATCTATTTAAAGCTTTCATCTGGCTCCCACCCTCTTTTTGGCCCAGCTCTGGCCCCCAAAGAAAGGTGTTATATAAATAAAAAATACTGTCATTACAATGTGCTGGACAAGTGTGTGATAAAGATCAGAGGAAGGCTGGAGCCCTTAACGGCCACTGCAGTGAGGGGGCAGGGAAAGCAGGATTCCATCTTAGAGTTTGTAAAGGAAGCCATGTGGCAGAGACTCTGTGGGATGGTTTAAAAAAATGAAGGAAATTCCCCATTTCCTGGTTGTAAGAAAATATGGGTGGAACAAGCCTCAAATGAGCTGATCATGGCTCCAGCTTTGATGTCAGATGAATGACAAGGATCTCCGAGGCAGGAACACAATGTAATACACTCGCCCCGGCTTTTCCATGAACAACAAGATCACTGAAGGGCCCTTGTGCTGGAAAACAAAAGCGTTCTGACTTGCAAGGCCTGGAATAGGAAGGCTCTGGGTGTCCTTGAATTGTAGCTCAGAGAGATGAAGGTTATTGGGAGCAAGTGGTGGGTCCCTGCTGGGTTTAGCAGAGATGTGGGTAGGGGGCGCTGCTGTTGAACTCGGGAAACATTTTTGAAAGACATCTTCTCCTGGTGCTGAACTTGGGTCTGTCTGTCCAGAGCCCAGGAAGCAAGTTCACTGACGAATGGAGTAGTCATGATGCTTGATGGCTTCATCTCTTCTTGTTTCTTCCTTCCTTTATTCCCAGTGACATTGGTTGGATGCCTACTATGTTCTAATCACTGTGCTAGGCACAAGATGCTATGATGATAGATGAGGGCCCTGGGACCTCTGTGTAGATCTGGTCTGTAATCAGTGCTATGCCCATCAACCAAAAATGTGTCCTTATGCGCCCCAAGATATCCTTAGCAACTGACAACTTGAAACAATGTAAATGCCACCCCAAACACAATAGGTACCTTAATGAATTATAGTCCGCAGTAGAATACTATATAATAGTGAGAAATGAAATGCTGCTACATATAACAGCATGAATAATCAGCTCCTCGCTTTCCAAGAATAAGAATATAGACACACAGAACAATAAAACTCTATGATTCCATTTATTTGAAGTTAAGAATGGGGAAGGGTGTTGTGGCGCTGCAAACTAAGGCGCTGCTTGGAGTGCCCGATTCCCATGTTGGAATGCCGACTTGAGGCCAGCTGGTCTGTTCTGACCCCGACTTGCTGATGTTTCGGGGGAAGACACTGGGTGAAGGCTCAAGCACTGGGGTTCCTGCGATTCTTGTAGCAAACCCAGATAGAGTTATTGTCTCTTGCTTTAAGCCTGGGTCACCCTTGGCTATTGCGGGTGTTTGGAGAGTGAACCAGCAAGTGGAATATGTGTCTTTCCCTCTCCTTTGTCACTTTTCTCTTAAATAAATCTTTTTAAAAAGTTTTTTAAAAATTATTTTTGTTGGAAAGTCAGATATCCAAAGAGGAGAGACAGAGAAGAAGATCTTCCGTCCATTTGATGCACTCTCCTAGTGGCCGCAATGGCCGGAGCTGAGCTGATCCGATCCAAAGCCAGGAGCCTGGAGCTCTTCCGGGTCTCCCACATGGGTGCAGGGTCCCAAGGCTTTGGGCTGTCCTCTGCTGCTTTCCCAGGCCACAAGCAGGGAGCTGGATGGGAAGCGGGGCTGCTGAGATTAGATCTGGCACCCATGTGGGATCTCACTGTGTGCAAGGCGAGGACTTTAGCCGATAGGCTACCGCGCTGGGTCCAAATAAATAAATCTTAAAAAAAAAAAGATAAATTAGCATATAAAAGCTAAGGTGTGGGGAAGCCGTAAGTGTACCTACAAAGTGATTTCCCCTTGGGGTACCATCCCAGTGGCTTCTGGTCATTGGTGATGAAGGAGAAGTCTGACTTCCTGTTCCAGAATGGTCAACGAACACATTCTGCGCCCTGTGATAGGTTCAGGGTGGTCATGTGACCTACGACCATCCCAGTGGTAACCAACAGTGCTAGAACTTGGGCTGTTTTTTTCACTGGGGTTACCGAGCAGGTAGGACACACGGTGGGGATTGCTGAGATGGACCTGCCCAAGAGGGAGCACACTCAAGGACTGACACCGTGAGACGGACTGGCTCTGTAGACCTGAGTCAGTTTCTCTGGCAGCATTAGAGAAGTGTCTGCCCGCTCTAGCATTCACAATCGCCCTTGAGCAGGTGGGGCAAGAGGAAGGGCTCTGGGACAGGGGAGTGAGAGGCGGACTTTCTGTGTGTGTTGCTACTGATATGTTTTTCCTGGATGATAAAGATCTTGGTGTAAAAAAAAAAAAGATCTGATTTCAGATACCAGTTGTTTAGTCCCATTTGACAGGTAAGAGAGACTGAGGTCTCATTCCCAGGGCTGGACGCTTACCCCAAGCCTCCTGCAACTGCTGCAGCAGCTGCTGCTCGTAATGAGGACTGGGACCCTGTACGGAGTCCTTAACCGGGTCAGTCCTGGGATCCCCATGACCATTTCACAGAGGCAGAAATGGGGCTTGCAGCATGAAACCACTCAACTCCAGTGGCAGGAGCCATAGAGTCAGGTTATGAACCCTGTCCCCCAAGCGTGGCTGTCTTTCCAGCCACAGCTTGGTGACAAGGACCTCTGGGACCATGGACTCTCCCATTATTTTGAAAGAAACAGAAAGGGCAGGGTCCAGCCCCTCCCTCATTGTTCTCCAGCTTGGCAGCCCCCTCTGGCTCAGGTAAATAGAAGAGATTCCGTCATTGTTTGTCCCTCTTCCTAATGACTTTCGTCTTTGTGTCTTTGGAGCCAGACCTCACCCCTGGGAAGCTGGCCTAGGGCCTGAGAGGCACCAGCCGGCCTCCCTAAACAATGGTCTTTGTTCTTCACACTTTCCCTATCAAAGCCACGCAGCAGGGACGGCCTTCAGAGGCGATGGGGCGCTGTGATAATTCCACAGCAGGGAGGTGGGGGCGGGCAGGAAAGGAGGGGTCAGTCAGGTGCAACTTTGACCCAGTTAAGTTACTCTGGGGTCGCTGTCCCAGCTGGTAAGAAGAAAGGCTTAAGGAGGACTCTGGGTGGCTGGATTTAGTAGAGTTGTTTTCTTGTTCCCTTCTAGGTGTCACAGCTCTAGAAATGATACTGGTGGGCAGGGAGTATCGGTAATAACAGCAGTAACAATAGGAATGTAGATGAGGATGCCTAGCCGTGTTGGTCACGCACCTGCTATATTGTAGTCTCTCTGCTAAGTTCTTTACCAGGGTGCTTCAGGGAAGGAGCACCCCAAGGTCAGGTGACTTTTAGTGCCCTCACATTTCGAAATCTAATGCCAGGAATCTTCCAAAGGCTCTTGAAAGAACGGTGCACATGTTTCAAAATGCCTTAGAGCAAAACAAACGTATCTGTACTATTATTTTTTAAAAATATATTTGAAGTGAGAGAGAGCGAGTGAACCCCTCCACAGATTCACTCTCCAAATGGCTGCAACAGCTGGAAAGGCGTGGGATCCTGGAGCCTGGAACTCAACCCAGGTCTCTGAGGCGGGAGGCAGGAACCCAGTCATTCCAGCAGTCGCTGCCTCCTGCCAGGGCGGAGCCGGGAGCCAGAGACTGGTGTGAACTCAGGTGCAGTGACGTGGGATGTGGACATCAGGTGCTGTAACTGCTTAGCTGCACCTGCTAGTTCCGTTTCCCTGTACAGTTCCCTCACATCCCCAAGAACCTCTCATCCTGGAAGGTTAAAGGCTTCTTACTTATTCGTGGTTTTTTGATGAGGAAAATGCAGGTCAAAGACAATGAATAACCTGCCCAACCTCACACAGCTGGTCCTGAACCGCAGTCTGTGGGACATTCTGCATCTTGGCTCGGAAGCAGGCGCTCCTGGAAGTTTCCAGTCTCTGAGCCTCTCTCTTGTCATCTGTGGAATGGGATGAACTGTCAATGAGAGCTTAATCCAGGGACTACCTAGAGAGGGGTGGCATGAGGGTGAGTGAATCTGTGGCGAATCCCATTTCCGGAGAGTCCAACAGCAGTGGGCAGCTACTACCACCAGCTGGGCTGGCACAGCCAGTAAAGGTGGTTTCTGGAAGCTCTGTTAGGGGCAGAAGAGGGGAGAGAAATACCCCCCAGGTCTGAGTTCAGGAGGAAACAAGCAAGAAATACCTTAGCCCCTGCATCTCCCTTTGATCTCCTCCTGCCAATGCTTTCTAGGGGATGCCACCCACCAGCAGCCAGACCGAGGGGGGTCTCCAGGAACTGGCTTCTCGAACTCAGGGTAGGTAGAAAAGACTGGAGAGATGGAGGAGCCCTGGATCCAGGGTCCGCTCAGTGCTGCCCCTGGATAAGGACCTGCAGACGCTTGTGGGTGTGCAGTACATGCTGCATCTTCCATGGGAGGCGGAAGGGCATCTTGGGAAAGGAGATGGGTCCTGGAGCCCCACACAGCTCCCTCTCCTGCCTCCGAGTTCAGCCACGCCGGGGACTACATTTCGCCTTCTTCACTGCTTCAGTCAGTCTCCCCGATCCATGTTGGCACAAGTGACCATGCCTCTCCCGGGCATTTGATCCACTCTCAGCAATGCTGGTTTCTTGCATGCATACAAGAGGCACTGTCAGGCAGGAGCACCAGGTACCCAGTGTGACCCAGCGTCTCAGGAGTAGGAATCAGTTGGAAAGCAGAGATAAGAAATCTGTTTTGAGCAAGCAGGGTCAAGGGAGGCCTCTCTATTGAGGCGATGTTTGGACTAAGACCTGGAGGGTGAGTGGGAAGCCTGCAGAGCTGGAGATTGGTGGCACCAAGAGCAGAGACGAATTCCCTGAGGCAGCAGCAAGTGGGGAAGAGATGTTAGTAGGGGAGCCAGAGAGGAGCCATGGCCTTGGAGGTCAGTGTAAGGAATCTACATCCCCGCTTAATCCCCAGTAAAGATCAGAAGCTCCTGGCCAGGTGGGACATCCAGTAGGGCCACGACCCTTATGTTAGCCTGTCTTCCAAGATGGGATGAAGTGAGGGCAGTGCCCATTTCAGAGAAAACAGGAGGGAGCTGGAGGCATGCAGAGTTGTGGTTTGGGTTCTAGCGGAAGGAGAAGGAGGGAGGGCTGGGTGACCTAGGCTGCCACGCAGCCTGGAAAGTACAGTAAAGCCTGGAGGAGTCCTGAGCTGCCTGAGAATTCCGTGGCTCCCAGACACGGGCCTGCTTTAGGTCCCTGCTATTTCAGTCACTGCCTGGAGGCCTTCAGCCACTGGGGCCCTCAGCCTAGGGGTCCCTCTGCCTCGGCTGGACTCCAGGGTGCCTTTCAGATGTACACTTGGCTTCTCCCTAGAAGAGAGGCTGGGAAGGAGAGTAAGGGGCATGCCAAGGGCTACGAAAGACCCCGCAGAGCAGGGCTGTGCGGACAGCCCCAGCTGGAAGCAGAGCTCAGCGCCCGCCCGCCTGCCTGTGACTCAGGCCCTGTCTGGCTCCATCGCTGCCTCCCGACACCCCGCAAATCCCCCTGTCTCCCCGGAGGAAGTCAGGCCTGTAGCCGGGCTTCCTGCTATTATGCCATTTTTACAGCCTGGACTTGATTTAGGTGTTACGTTCTTGCTAAGAATATGCCCTGACACTTGAAAGGGACCTTTATTATTGTCCTAATTTGTGAAGAATTAGTTGTTGCTTTTTTTTTTTTTTTCTTTCCCTGCTCCCCTTTCTTCCCTGCAGGGTCAGGCTGGAGCCCGGGTTATTGTTGTTAAATTTAGATCTGAAGCTATATTGGGCTTGGGCGGGTGTCCTCACGCTTTCACTTCTTAAAACAGGAAGGAAGGCCCCAGCTGGGGAGTGTCAGAGAGCCAAGGAGCTGCCCGGAAGGCCTCGGGGAAGTGTGTTCTAGTAGAAACCGTCAGATGTGCGCAGAGGGACTGGATCCAGTGTTTTCGCATGGTTAGACGGGGCGAGTTTTCCTTGCCTCCCCTAGACTTCTTACACCCATGGGCTGCATCTGTTAACTATGGAAAGAGGTGGGAGCTGCATTATGTCGGTTCAGATCCCAGTTCTGCCACATTTCTTCATTTCTTTATTTGAAAGACAGAACGTACAGAGAGAGAAGGGAAGCAGTGAGAGATAGAAACAGATCTTTCATTCAGTGGTTCACTGCCCAAATGGCCGCATCAGCCAGGGCTGGGCCAGGCCGAAGCCAGCAGCTTCTCCCCAGCCTCCCAGGTAGATGGGTGGCAGCTTCTGCTGCATTTCCAGGTGCTGCTATTAGCAAGGAAACTGGATCCAAAATGGAACAGCCAGGATAAGAAACAGCACCCATAGAGGAAACGGGTGCTGCAGATGGCAGCTTAATTCGCTATGCCACAACACTAGCCTGGCTCTGCCACCTTGTGTGGGGCGACTTACAGGGAATGCAAGCTCAGCTTGCTCATGGCCTCAGTTTCCTCATCTGTAAAATGGTGATAATGGATGTGCTGAGGCTGCCATGGAGGTAGTGAGGCAACTCAAGCACCAAGTTTTATGAAGTTCCGGATACACACACACACACACCATACCGGCTGCGGCTGCGAGCTCAGTGTCTCAATGGGTACACTTTAAAGTTAAAACTTAGCCGGTAGACTCTTAAGAGGTGAAAAGGACCCCCATGGTCTGGCATTAAATACTCAACAGAATAAGCTCAACTTGCTGCCGACTGGGCTAGCAAGAGTCATCAAGTGATAGACAGATGTCATCATTTAATGATACCAGCCAGCTCGTTAGTACTTGTCTTTAGGGCCGTCATCCTCCCCACCCTGGCAGACACCAGTAGCTACAGCCTGTTCTCTTCTGCCATGTTCTGTAAGTTTCACCGACCCACGACCCATGCCGAGAGCATAGGCAATTGGCAAGAGGTGGCGTTCCACTGTAGTCACCGCTGCTGGCTAGTAGGAAAACAGGATTTGTGTGCAAGCCATTCACTTGACCTTGATGGTTATGCCCTGTGCCCTACCACCCTGCGAGGGACCCAGAGCTTTCAAGGAGAAAAGTGATGACAAAAGCGGGACACGGCCACAGAAACTGCTGAGATTGGCCCAAGGTCTGGGAACGCTAAGCAGAGGGACTCCTTGTCTAGACCAGGGAGTGAGGGTTGATTCTGGCTGGAGGCGTTCTCCTGGGGGAACAAAGAGCAGGTGCAAAAGGATCTAGGGATGAGATAAGGGTGCTGAAGCCAGAGGAAGTTGCAGCAGCTGAGGGTCGAGAGGTACCCCAAGGGTCACTGCCTGTGAGGGCATTGCAGGCCATCCTGCAGCGATGACACCCAGCACACAGTCAGTGCTCCACTCAGCAGTTCTGAGTTACGCTGATGCCCGGTGGAAGCTGATGTTCCTCCTGCAGCTGTCACTCACCCTTCATCTTGTCAGCCCCGCATCGGCTTCCCTCCTGCCCATACCTTTGCCTGCACAAAGCTCAGCCTTTCTCCCTCCCTCGCTGTACCTTCCCTGGGCGTGGGAGCTGGTCTCCTTCTGCCCTCCCGTACAACCATGCTGTTCTCAGTGCTCCGCCCCTGTATTTCTGGGTGGTGGCTCTCTGTTCCGTCTGGATCCCTCTGGTCTACCGTACGGATCCCATTTTCAATGTATTGATGTTGCTTCCTACCACTGACATGTGCGCTCTGGAGGACAGAGATTTTTTTGACTGTTGTGGACACACCATGTGCTCAGCACCTGACACTTGGCAGACTTTCAGGAATGGTTTTGAGTGAATGGAGGAAAGAAGGAAGGTTGAAAAGCATCTCTGAAGGCAGTGAGGGGAGTCTGGCGTTGTGTTGCAGGGGGTTCAGCTGCTGCTGTGTCGCTTATTTCTCATGTGAGTGCTCGTTGGAGTACTAGGTACTGCACTCCTGACCCAGCTCCATGAGACAGCAGTGATGGACGGCCGAAGTGCTTGGTCCCCTGCACTCATACTGGATAGAAGCACAAGGAGGTGTGTGTCCCAGCTCATCTGGAATTTCCTACATTTATGGTGGGATGACTTCAGTCTCCACCCAGCCTTGCCCCTGTGTGTGTGTGTGTGTGTGTGTGTGTGTGTGTGTGCGCGCGTAATCATGTGGAAGTCCCCTTTTATCGTGGTAGGACCTTGTTCTCACTTCACCGATTCTCTCCCAACATTCCAAATCAGGCCACCTTCTGAGAGCCTGGAGGAGGAGCTCCAACTCAGGACGTTTCGGACATCACAATCCCACCTGAAACCTGAGGCACAGGGCCATCGAAGTGAACACAGCCAGTTGGGTTGCTGGACCTGGAGTTTGAATCCCCAACTATTTGACTCCGTAGCCCAGACTCTGAACCATGAGCATGCAATGCAACGATGAGCTCCCGTCTTCGGAAATGGGTCTGAGTGCCGGGCATTTGCTCAAATCGCTGCAAGGCAGCAGGGCGGTCAGGGAAGTTGAAAGAGGAGCCGCTTGTCGAGGCAGGTGGCTCACATCCAAAGGCTTGGCCATCCTTCAACACAAACAAGAAGCACTTCCCCTGAGGAGGCAGCCACAGGAGGGTGCTGACTTGATGGAGATTGGCAGGTGGCGCTTCCCCGCCCCTGCTCTATCATTTTCTCTCCTCTCCTGCCACTGACCCCCAGCGTTCTCCTGGGCAGACAGCAGGAGCCAGCTGTCTGCCCAGGAGGAGGGGAGCAGAAGGAGGCTGCTGAGAAGCACACAGAAAGGATCCTTGGAGAACTTTATAGGTTTCCCTGAGCAGAAAGACCTCTCCTCTCCTCCCAAGGATGCAGTGAGGACCAGGCAGAGACAAAACTACCTTTTGCCCTTTTTCATGATTCAGAAGCCTGTCGGTCACCACAGGGGACCTTGCCAGGCGTTGGAAATGCAAGTGGGGAGCCTGCAAATGCAGCCCTGACTCCACGCCATCTGCCCTACGGAGGTCACCAAGGCCTGTTTGCCACCCATGCCAGCTCAGGGAAGTGAGGCAAGCCAAGCGTGTAATGTGTGCTATTCAGATGTGCTTGCACACCATGCTCTTTCTAGGTTTTAATAGGATTTCTGTCCATCAAGACACTGCTTTCAGTGGTTACAATTAAACTTCATAAACCCATACGTGGGGCCTGGGAAAGCAGTGGAGGACACACCAAAGCCTTGGGACCCTACACCCTCATGGGAGACCTGGAAGAGCTCCTGGCTCCTGGCTTTGGATTGGCTCAGTTCCGGCCGTTGCAGCCACCTGGGGAGTGAAGCAGCAGATGGAAGATCTTCCTCTGTATCTCTTCCTTTCTATAAATCTGATTTCCAGTAAAAATAAATCTTTAAAAATAATAAACCCATACATGGGTATTATTATCACTCTATCACAGATGAGGAAACTGAGGCCCAGAGAGCAGAAACAGAGCCAGGATTTGATCTCAGGCCTTCTGACCTCAGAGTGCTGGCATCTTACCAAGATCAAAGTCTGCTTTCTGCAGGTAGAAGATGGCTGGCTTCTCCCGCCCTCCCCTTGCCCTTCTCCAAGTTGTCTTTCCCAAGTAGAAGCCGGAAGTCACCTCCTAGGAAAGACATGGCCTGCATGCTAGGCATGTTCACCTGTCCATCTGCAGCCAACTTCCTGGATCCAGCCACCTGCACCTTCTGTCTTCTCTGGACAACCGTAGCTGCCCTTAGTGGGTTTCTCAGCTCCTCTCATTTGTTTCTTTAGTGTGATGCAACCACAGTGACCCTTGAAAAAGCAGATCTAAGCAGTTCCCTCAAGCCTTAAAACTAGCCTCACCATAGGACCTGCTAATCCTACTTCTAGATGATGCCTCAAGATGATCGATGCAGGGACTAGGAAGAGATGCCCAAACGTTCATGTCCATAACATCATGCACTGTCCATGTGACTGCATGAACCCCAGTGGCCACAGATGGATGAGTGGGTCAACATAACGGGCCGCATCCACAGAGTTCAACGTTAGTCTTCAGAGGAAGAAAGATTTGACACCTGCTACGGCGTGAGTGGACCTTGAGGATGCTATGCTAGCTGAAATGAGAGAGAGAAGTTCTGTGTGATTCCGCTTACAGGTACTTAAAGTAGCCAAAATTGTAGAGAAAAGAACTAGATTTGGGGTAGCCAGGGGCTGGGCAAGGAAGGAAGGAATAAGAGGTCAGTGTTTCCTGGGGATGTAGTTTCCGTTTGGAGGAGTAGAGACAGGTGAAGTTGGATAGTGGCGATGGCTGAACAGCATGAACACCTTCAGTGCCATGGACAGTGCGGCAGAAGTTGTTATGGTGGATCTGACCACAGTTGGTAATTTTATTAAATCCCCACAGATGAATTAAGTTGTGTATCAATTGTGTTGACTGATTGCTTAAAATTCATCAAATAGTGTTCATTGCTTTAGAGTTAAAATAAAATCCTTACCTTAGCCTGCAAGATCTAGCTAGTCTTTGCTTATTTCTTTCTGTCACCTCATCTCTTTTTCTTTTTCTTAAAAAAAAATGAAAGAAATTAGGCCCAGTACAGTAGCCCAGTGGCTAAAGTCCTTGCCTTGCAAGCGCTGGGATCCCATATGGGCACGGATTCATATCCTGGCTGCTCAACTCCCCATCCAGCTCCTTGCCTGATTGTGACTTGGGAAAGCAGTAGAGGTTGACCCAAAGCCTTGGGACCCTGCACCCATGTGGCAGACCTGGAAGAAGCTCCCGGCTCCTGGCTTTGGTTCAGCTCAGCTTCAGCCACTGCGGCCACTTGGGAAGATGGAAGATCTTTCTGTCTGTCCTTCTCTCTGTAAATCTGACTTTCCAATACAAATAAATAAATGTTAAAAAAGACAGGTTTATGTATTTGAAAGACAGAGTTATAAGTTGAGAAGCAGGAGGCAGGGGAGTGGAGAGAGAGAAAGAGATAGATGGACAGAAATCTTCCATCTGCTGGTTCACTTCCCAAATGACTGCAATAGCTGGGGCAGGACAGAATGAAGCCAGAAGCCAGGAAATCCATCCTAGTCTTCCACATGGGCAGCAAGGGCCCAAGCACTTGGGCCATGTTCTGCTGCCGTCTCCGATACATTAGAGAAGGAGCTGGATTCAACCTGGCTAGCTGTTTAAATAAGGTTGCTGGCATCCCAAGTGGTGGCTTAACGCACTATGCCATACCAGCCCAAGGGCTGCTTGAGAGCTAACTGCCTGCCAAACCCTGAAGCAGGGGGCAGAGCTAAACCAGGCTTGGATCCTGATTCCCAGGACCTGGGACAACATGTGGTGTGGCAGTGCCAGTCACCACCATGCCCCTGCTGATATCATTGGCTTTGTGGCCATTCACCCATCCATCCTCATGGTCTTTCATTCGGCAAGTCAGCCAGTCATCCTGAGGTCAGAGAGAAATCCTACACTGCTCCCTGCACCCTGGGTGCCCTCAGTCAGGCCCCAGAACTGCTTGAAGCATCAGCTTGTTCTCAAACATGAGAAGCAGCCATCAGCAGAGGAGGGTGCACAAGACCCATGTGATTGGGTGCCTCCCTTTCCTGTTACAATGGGGCAGGAGAATACAGAGGGCAGGCCCTGCTCTGCCCACACACGCTCTTTGTGGCTTCCAGAGATGATACGCCTTGAGCTAGCTAGAGGAACAAAAGGTCTCTGGGATGCCCAACCTGGGTGGCCCGTGTGCCACCTGGCCTCTCTCCTTTGGATTTGAAACCCAGCACCTTGTGATGATGAGCCACTTTTGTACCTTGACTTCTGCCCCCTATCCTCTGAACCCTAGGAGTGGCCCAGATGGGGTGAGAGGAAGGGGTGACAGTGAGGGGAGCCCCTGGTGTTGGTGAGGCAGAGAGGAAAAACCTGGGATGCTTCTCTGCCTGCAGAGCAGGGAAAACCAAAGGTGTCCTTTTCAGCTGCCCCTTCTCAGCCCTTCCTGCCCCCGTGACTGCCTGGAAGCCTTCCTTCCAACAGTCCTCTGTGCTCAGACTCCTACCAGGCAGGAAGCAATTGCTGCGTGTGAACCCCCAAGACATCTCAGCTGGCACTATCCTTTAGCCCAGGGTTCACACAGGACTGGGACACAAGGCAGGCCAGGGATCTTTTCTGTATGCCCCAGGTTGCTTGCACATTAGTGGGGCAAGAGCTGGCTTAGATCATCCTGCCAGCTTTCCCTTCCTCCCCTCCCTGTCTCTCTGTCTCCAGTCCCCACCATCCCAGCTCTGTTCCCTCCTGCTTTTCCCTCTCACCCGCCTCACGCCACTGCCTGTGTGACTCCGTACAGCTGATGGGGCTTCCTGCACATGCGCAGATCCCTGGTGAGCCAGGGCCTTCCCTGTGTATACATGCTGTGCCTGGATGACTCTGAATCTGTCTTTGTTGAAGTAGTACTGTGTATTTGCATATCAGGCAGCTGGCATGTGTCGTGTGTGTGTGTGGTGTATACAGGAAGGTGCCAGTTTCTTTTCTGTAGGTTTACCTGGATGCTGGTGAACCTGTGTGCACCTGGCTATATGCACGCTTGCATTGCTGTCCATAGCTGTGCGTTGTCCACCTGTTGCCTCTGATGTTTGCTTTTCTCTGAAGGTTTCTCTCTAGCTGTCCCTGTGCTCCTGACAGCTCTTAGGGTGTGACCTTTTATATGTTTGTCCCCAGAAGTGTGTGTATTACCCCCCCCACACACACACACCTTTACTTGTATTAAGAAGAGATTGCTTTCCTACCAAGAGCAAAAGGCTGGAGAGCTGACACTTCAGGCATTATGAGCCACATATGAGCTTCACAGCAGTTATTTTGTCTCTGTATTTGTGAAGAGAGACAGAGATCTCCCATCTGCTGCTTCACTCGCTAAAGATGCTATAATAGCCAGGGCTGGGCCAGAGCAAAGCCGAGAGCCAGGAACTCCAGGCAGGGTCTCAAGATGGGTTGCAAGGACCCGAGTGTTAGGGCCGTCACCTGCTGCCACCCGGGGTATGCATTCACAGGAGTCAGGAGTGGAGCCAGGAATTGAGCCTGGGCATTCTGACATGGGCTGCAGGTGTCCTAAGTGAGACCTGAACCTCTATGCTCAATGCCTGCTCTGCCTTTGTGAATTCTAAGCAGCCACAGACATCATATAAATGAACGGGTGTGATTATGTGCCACTGAAACTCGAATTGTGAGTACGAAAAATAAAATTCCATATATGTTTCATGGGTTATACAATCTTTGTTATTTTCAACCATTTGTAAAGGTTTAAAAGAACAAGTCATTGCTAGCTCACGTACTGTGCACAAGAAAACATACCCAATTGGGCCCTCAGACCTTCATGTACAGACTCAAATCTGTGCACATCTGGCTGGCCTCCTGCTTTCAAACCTGGCCCTGTCTGGGAAGTCCTCTGTCAAGGGAGATGGCTGAACCCGTGGTGGACTTAGCCAAGTTTCAGATTTAGAAGCTGAGGTGCCCGTGTCTCTTAGTAGAGTGGAGAAAACAGCTTCTCTGTTGTAGGCTCAGCCATGCTACCCACCAGCCTACCCATCTGGTGACTTTGGGCAGGTAGCATCACCTTTTAGTGCCTCAATGTCTTCATTTGTAAAATGGAGCCACCCGTGGAATGTACCACCAAATGGCACCCTTGTGCAGCACAATTCCTGACACACACTAAATGTTCAGTAGCTCGGGCCAGACTGTCGATTGCCCCCACCCACAGGGAATCCCTGAAGAGGTGAGAAAAATTTCGGCCAGACTGGCCCAGGTCCGGCAGTCCTGCCTCACCTGTTTCTCAGCCACTGAGAATGCCAGGAAGTAGGAGCCTGGCATTCTTCTATAAAATTTCCCAGATAAAAACCTGTGTGGTGAGTGTGCCCATATCTCTTTTAACAGACTCTTGAGTGGCTCTTGCTTAAATAGTAGGGAAGTCTTTGATCAGAAGTTCTGGTCTCCGGCATCGTCCCCTGGCTTGGAGTTTGTCCATCCCTACTTTTCCAAGGAGACAGATCTGTCTGCTGCTTCCCCTCTCTAGAATCCAGAGGCAAGAAAGTCAGGGGTAGCTGAGACGAAAGGGGTTAATCTGAGGAAAGCGACAGACAGGTGAAAGAAGGCTGCCTGTCACATTCCTGCTAGTGTGCCTTCTTGTCCTAGAGAAAGGCCTGTGCCCACACCCTGGCTATGACCTTGGTTTCCTCTTGCTGCCCTTCACCTGATGTCTTAACCATCAGTCTGTTCATTCCACCTATAGCTCTTGCAGTAGGGCTCAAGGCCTTGTGTGACTCCATGTTAAAAATTCAGTACTGTTCACCTTGAACGTATTGCTTACCTATCTCAGGAGTAGCATTGCCCGCCATCCAACAGGACAGGCACACAAGTGGTGTATATATTTGATCTTCCCAGTTTCTAGCTCTGTGGTTTAGAAGAACTAAGGAAACCCGGCCTCATTTGTATCACTTGTTTGTTGGGGACACTAATGACCTGGAGAATCTGTCATACACAGCCTTCCCAGGCAAAACTCATCCTCCAAATTGTCCTCCATTGAGTCTCCACCCTTCCTCACCCTTCCAGGATCCCTACCTTGGGAGGAGCATCTAAGCATCTCACTCCAGAATGCAAGATTTCCATGATGTTGTTAGGACCTGGGTATTCCTCTCACCTGTCCTGTGGCCCACCTGCTCTATCCAAATAGGTTTCCCTCACTGTCCCACCAGACTGTGCTTCTCCAGCCTCTGGCCATTACTCATAAGGTCTATCGCATGCCACATCGGAGGACCTGGGTTTGATCCCTAACTCTGCTCCTGACTCTACCTTTCTGCTCATGCAGCCCCTAGGAGGCAGCGGTGATGGCTCAAGCCATTAGGTTCCTGCTGCCCAGTGGGAGACCTGGGTTGCATTCCCAGCTCCAAAGTTTGAGCCCAGCCTTGTCCTTTATAGGCATTTGTGGAGTGATACAGGAGATGGAAGCTCTTTATGTCTCTTTCTATTTCCCAGTCTACATTTTGGGGCCGGGGTCCCAGACTCCTTTTTAAGTATTCTTTTTGCATCTTAAATATATTTTTGGTAATATCCCTCACAGTAGAAATATATGATCTATTTTTAAGTTGTTGCTTACACTGTACTCCAAGGGTGTACAGCCCATGGAAGAATAGTATACAGCCCATGAAGGGAGGGACTGTGTCTGCCTTACTCAGTTACTTGTGTGCTTGCCTTACGTACTGCCATATCTACTTATTATGCAGCAGGGAAGGGAGCCCAAGGAGGCACCAGTGGGTCTTTACAGACTGAACAAGTAGTCCTGTCTCTGAGCCTTTCCAGCAAGTCCTGGGTAGTTCACCTAGGGAAAGTGGGGCCTGCCTTTGGGTCTCAGTCTCAGACACACTCACTTCTCTCCTGTGTGCTCCTTCTGCTTGCAAATGTCAGGACCAGCAGGGTGAGCCCTGTGCGGGGGGAGAGGGAGTCAAGTTCAGTATACACACAATTCATTTTTCTCCTTTTGTCCCTGAGTCTGTGTCGTGTGTCTTCAAAGTCACCTCTATGCTCAGCTATGACAGTTGCATCCATGAAAGATGGAAGAAGATGACAGAGGAGCCCACGGGGAGTAATTTCCTCCTCTGATGCACTTCTGGTTTAGCTGGAAGAAATCCGTTATTTCAGGTGGAGAGAGTATAGCTGGAGACTATAGTTAGACACACTGAGCTCCTACCAAGTAACGTCGCAACTGAGAGACAGAATCCCGAAGCAATATCATCTCTGGTAATTCCTACACCTGTCACTTTCTACCTGTGTGGCCAGTTTGAGCCTTGGTTTTCTCATCTGAGGGTAGATGTAATTCCTTGCTCATGGGTATGTTGTGATGACAAAATGAGGAAATCTGAGTGTTTGGCTTAGCAGAGTAAGCTCTTCCAAACTAGGAATTATTTTTATATTTTTATGTTTTTATTTACTATAATCCACTTAGAAAGGCTGGCTGCTGTGACTGCTTTATAGCTTGATCCCATTCTGGGGTCCTTGAAACCTTCCAGATGGGCTGGAAATTGACTGTGATGGATGATGGCGCCAAATTGAGAAGAAATAATTCATTTTCTACCAGCCGTACAGACGATGGACAAGGCAAAGTGCTCACGTCTAGCCTCACAACCCCTCCCTCAGTCAACATCTTTTATTCTCTTAGCAGGTGTGTTCATTATTCCCTTGCCACACATCTGTATGAGAAGGTCCAGCTCTATCAGAGTATAGGGAAACAGAGATGCTGGGTGTGCACACACAAGAGTCTTTTATCAGACAGCCTGGCTCACTTGTGGTATTGTGGAAGGCAGGCGACTAATTCTTTTCCCAGGTTCTCAGCTGGAAAGACTGTGGTGTGGGGTGTGCTGTGGAACACCACATCTCTCATTTGCTGTGCAAGTCTTAGGGTTTCCACGTGACTCCTGCTTGCATTTAGTTTGAATTCAAGTCCCCGTGTTCCACCAGAGACGTGGGAAATCCTGCAAAAAGACATCAAATATGGAGACTGTGGAAATGATGACGATGTTGTTCTTGCTTATATTCCAGATGGACATTCAGCTGCATAAGTCACCGAATAGGACCCGGTGGGGCCCACTGAATGCTAGTGGATGAAAGACAGGCTAGACGCTTCTATCAAATGGCTTGTGGTACCTGGCAGTGAGCTGAAGTGTTCACAGGGGCCTAAAACACCTAAGAAGAACACCAGGAGCTCCTTTTAGCAGACAGATATGCTCACTTAAAAAAGATGAAGGAGAAATTCACAACCTGTAACGATCACCATCTGACGATCTTAGAGCACTTGGTTCCTTCACAACGCTGTGTTGCCCTCCGTCTACCGAGCTGCGCAATCTCACTTTTTCCCACAGCAAACTCTGCCTCCATTCGATGCTCACTCCCATGCTTCTCCAATTCTCCCTTTGCACTCCCGGGCCTTGGCCATCCCCAGTCTACTTCCTGTTTTATGCCTTTCCTCTTTCTAGATCTGTCATGTAAATGGAAGCATGCCGTGCTGGCTCTCTTCTTTTGGTGACTGGTGAATGTTCTGTTGTAGGGATAGACTGCCTTCTGTTCACCCCTTCGCCCTTTGAGGTACATGCAAGTTGCTTTTACCTTTTAATGCCTATGACTGACGTTGTGATATACACCTGTGTAGAGGCATTTGTTTGAATTCTATTCTTGGTCCGTTTGGGTCGCTATGAAGGAATGGAATTGCTCTGTCATGTGATAAGTGTATGTCTGACTTCTTGAGAAGTGAGCTAACCTGATTGGACTCACATGTGAGACACTGCTAGTGGACTCTTGGAAAAGCCTGGCACTGGGACCCAGTGTGGTAGCCTAGTGGCTAAAGTCCTTGCCTTGAATGCTCCGAGACCCCATATGGGTGCCAGTTCTAATCCTGGAGGCCCCGCTTTGCTTGCAGCTCCCTGCTTGTGGCCTGGGAGAGCAGGACAGCCCAAAGCCTTGGGACCCTGAACCCACATGGGAGACCTGGAAGAAGCTCCTGGCTCCCGGCTTTGGATTGGCGCAACTGTGACTGTTGAGGTCACTTGGGGAGTGAATCATCGGACGGAAGATCTTCCTCTCTGTCTCTCCTCCTCTCTGTATATCTGTCTTTCCAATAAAACTAAATAAATCTTTTTAGAAAAAGAAAAGAATGACGCTGGGGGAGCTCCGTGCACAGAAAGCTAAGCTTTTGCTTGAGCAAGAATTAAGTTTAGCCAAAGTTGGATTTGTATAGCCACTACAGTGGTCTTTGGCGCCGTACAAACCAGAGAAACCTTTATGTCAGAAATGCAGCGTTTTCAGTTAACATGAAACACTTTGGGAAAACCTCATTCTCTTGTGGTTTCCTTAGCAGCTGGGAAGAGAAGGAGGAGGGATGTACTGAGATGTTCACAGATCTGGACGGGTGTGCTGACCGTGACCCACCTGCTGCTCTCAGGGGGCAGATGCTTGAGCCATTCTGGGGCACATCAGCATAACCACCTTCCTTGCCTGCAACTGGCAGTTCTCTTGGCACTGTGCAAAGTCTTGCTGACACCCAGCGTTAGCGAAGCAACAAAACTGGTGTCTTAGCAGAAAGTCCAAGGAGCTCTGAAAGAAGTTCCTAATCATTCAGCTGCTTAGGAGAGCCCAGCTTGCCCCTCTGGCTGCTTTGGAATCCTCTTTTGGTGACTGTCCTTCCAGGCACCACCAGGCGGGACACTTGTCCGTCACCTCATGCATTTCTTCCTTCCTGCCAGTTCTCCCGGCATCGCCCATGGCTGCACGTATGTCCTTCCATGCAAGACTTACTCTCTGTTTATTAAATCCAGTTGCTCTGACCGACCAGGTAGACAATCATGTTTCAGGAGCAGAAAGCATGCTACTTGGTGTAATTTCCTGCAGTATTCACTGCAGTGGAGAAACCCAGAGGCTCATGCCGAAAACAGAAGCACAGAACCCTCACTGACTGGGCTTCCCTGGAAAAACTGCCCGTCTGTGCTGTCTTGTGGTTATGCTGATGTGGGGTCCCCTTGCTGTGTAGAGCTACAGTTGTGCATGGCGATCAGGGGTGGTGGCTCTGGCAGGCACTGCTTTCCCTGTTGGTGCAGAGACAGCAGGAAGCACCACTCCCTCACTGATGTTCTGCACCCAGAATGGCTCAAGCATCTGTCCCCTGAGAGGCAACTTTGTGGACAGAGACCTACTGGAACATCTTGCTTCACTTATGGGCTGAATTTCACTATTTTTTTTTCCTGGCAGAGGTGGAGGTGAGATAGGCCAGAGTTGAGCTGATCCGAAGCCAGGAACCAGGAACTTCCTCCAGGTCTCCCACGCAGGTGCAGGGTCCCAAGGCTTTGGGCCATCCTTGACTGCTTTCCCAGGCCACCAGCAGGGAGCTGGGTTGGAAGTAGAGCCACTGGGATCAGAATGGTGCCCATATCGGATCCCTGTGTGTGCAAGATGAGGACTTTAGCCACTATGCTGTCATGCTGGGCCCCAGACATGTAAAGCTCCAAAAAGAGCAGCTAGCACATAAGCAACAGCTCTCTTATGAACTGTATTAGCATGCTGTGCAATGGAGACAGCATTAGAATATAGACAGAGGGCTGCGTGGTAGAAGTGCAGTGCGTCTCAACTGCTATTCTCATGGGCAGTCATTTCTGCACAGAGGGCTTAGTTTAGGAACAGGTCATCATGCCTAGGATGGAGGATTGATCTAAAAGCCTAGTTTTGCTGGCCTACAGCTGTGGAAATGTTCAGAGGAGACCAGAAGATAGAGTCTTTGTATACAGATGGGAATGGAGTAGCCGAAAGTACTTGGGTCTGTGATTGAGGAGGCCGAAATAGACACTGAAGCAAAGATAAAGAATTACATCCTTGTGTCCAAACCCTGTGCACTATGGAAGGTACGCAGTACAAGTAATTAAAGAGAGATTGAGCTGATATGAACATTTTGCCTCTTAGCTCATCATAAGCTAGTAGCTGCTTTTTGTTGGTCAATATTTACCTCCTGAATTGAGAAATGACCATCAATACTTACTTCCTATTGTTTAGTTCATCTGTTTTTCTGTACACTACACGTAAGCGGCCTATACACACAGGCACCAATACATTAATAGCTATATCAATAGAGGATCAACAATAATCATTTATTTTTAATGGTCATCACCACTGAAACACCAAACAGTGCAATATGTTCAAGACAAAGAGGAACACTTAGCATGACAGATGTCTGTGGATAATTGATTTAGGTTAACAACTTCCTTTCCTAATGGTGCTAATTGCGTTAATCAACGGGCTGATTTCATCAGAGGCTTTCAAAGATCCATCCTGCAGGTTGCCAGCTCTTTTTCTGGTGGATGAGTTAGCTCCCAAGGTGAAGGTATCCAGGCTTAATTTATAATCATCAACCAAACTGTCTCAGCAAGGCTTTGCAGTTCAACCAGTTAACCCATCGGCAAATCTGTGGCTCTGTTACAACTGCTAGATCTAGTTGATCAGATGGACCAGGTCTGGTATAGTAGCTAGTTACAGAGGGGCTGGTGGTAGTGTTTTTGGCTGCCCAGAATCCTTTCCTAACTTTGTGTAGTCTCTCTGCTTCCTTTGTGGGCACTCGGGTTCCCTCTGTATGTTATGTGAAGGGAAGCCCTCAGTATGTGATACCTGTACAGCGTGAGTGTGGAGGGCCGATGGGAGTAGGTAGAGTAAAATTTTGCAGGTGCTACAGAAATGGCAGGGGCCTGGAGACGCAGGGCACAGGGGAAATAGGAGGGAGGTTATAGAGCTAGCATGGTTCAATTCAAATACTGTTTCCCTCACACCTTAATTGTGTGGACTTGGATGGCTCACTGGACTCTCTCTCTCTCTGCATCTGAGTGTCCACTCTGCCTAGTGGGGATTTGAATACTCCCCTTCGGGGTTGCTGTGAGGATGAAATGGGTAACATGTGGAGGAATTCCAGCCATTCTTAGTACATGGCAAGGGCTACATGAAGCACCCACCTGCTGCTACTGGTGTTGCTGTATTGTGGCTATGCCTGGGGTGTAAGTCATAGAAACCTAAACCGTGATTCAGTGCCTGATGAGGCAGAAGGATGGACAAGTTGGAGTTTGAGTGTGTGTGCATGTGTCTGTGTGTGTGGCGGGGGAGGGGGGCTGGTTACAGCAATCAGTTCCAGAATGTTCAACAGAGTATAGTCTGTGGCTACTGCCATCCTTTCTTGAGTTTCCGTGGAAGGGGTATCTTTCTTCCTAGGCACCTGTGTGCAGTTTGGGTCCAATTTGGTTTTCTGTGGGAAGTGAAAGTGCACCATTGGGATCCCATGCTTGCCCCATCTCCATTCATGTATTTCAACCAACGTTTGTATCTAACAGAGGCCACATCTTTTCCTTTGAATACGACAGATGGAATCTGTCCTCATTTCTTCTTGCCCATTACTAATATATAGAGTTGTTATTTTGCTAGTTTGCTTCAAAACTTGAGGAAAGGTAGTAAACTATTTAAGATTTTAAAAAACACTTTCCTGTCCCGTAAGTGTAATTTGCCTAATTTCAGATAGGAAGCTTGAACCAAAAGTTTTAATCCTGACCCAGGAAATATTTTCTATATATGAATCTAACACATTTGGACTACTTCCAAAAGCTCCAGCAAAAAAATGGAATTAAAAAAGATAAATATATTTTGGTACAAAAACAAAACCAGCTTCACAAAACCATGCATAGCTTTATGAGTTTTTGAAGACTTCTTCATTTACATGGTCTTCAAAATGACTTTGCAAGCAAAACAAGCTGAGCTTTTAATTCTGTTCTCTACAAGCATCTTGAATGAGCCCTACACAGTATCTACCCATCACTCATCTACCATCTATTAATCTGTGTATTGTAACAGTTATGCTTGTTCCTCCCCTATTACCTTCCAGTCAACCATGACCTCTTGTTTTCTCATTGGTGTGTGTCCAACACTGAAGGGGGAGATGCACTCAGCACCTCCCCAAAGAACACTGGTCAGAGCTGCAACTCAGACCTGGGTGAACCGGCTGCTGGATTCTACAGCCCTCTGCTGCCTCTTGGTATTAACCTGTAGGAGGACTAATGCTGAAGTTCCTGGTTGCTGCCGGGTGCCATGCTCGGTGCTTCCCAGCGTTCTGTCATCTGACTTTGACCCTCAGTCTAAGTGAGGTGCTATTGTTGTACCCATCTTACAGACACGAGAGACAGAAGCAGAGTGGAACAGTGGTTCCCAGCAGCTGGGGGAGTTTGGGGGAGGAAGGGGTGAAGGCTGTGTTAACAAGTACAAAAGCACACACACGGGCTCGGCAGCATGGCCTAGTGGCTAAGGTCCTCGCCTTGATCCCATATGGCTGCTGGTTCTAATCCCAGCAGCTCTACTTCCTCTCTGTCTCTCCTCCTCTCAGTATATCTGACTTTGTAATAAAAAAAATAAAATAAATCTTTAAAAAAAAAAAAATAAAAAAAAAAAAAAAAAAAAAAAGCACACACAGACAGGAGGAATATGTGCTGGAAAACTGTTATATAGAGGGCAAGTATCATGCAATAGCATTGTGTCGCATACAATCAAAATGGCTTGAAGAGAGGATTCTGCTTGTCCTATGTTAAAGGAACTTCCAGCGTGTTTTAAGTGGTGAATGACCTACATATCCTGAGTTGAGTCTTGCACTGTCTTCCCACACAGGTGTAGACTTCTTACAAGTCTATTAAAATATATCTATATTAACAGAAAATAAATGTATAAATACAATTAATATGATAATATGAATATACTAATACATAAATATATTTAAGAGAGTGATATTCCATCTGTTAGTTCATTCTCCAAATGGCTGCAGTGGCTGGAAATGGGCCAATCTGAAGCCAGAAACCAGGAGCTTCATCTGGGTCTCTCACATGGATGCAGTGGCCCAAGAACCTGGGCTATCCGAGACTTTGGGACACAAACCAATGCCCATATGGGATGCCAATGCCTGCAGGTAGAGAATTAGCCTGTTTAGCCACAGTGCTGATCCTCAAGTATATGTGTGTGTCTATATATATATATATATATATATATATATATATATATATATATATATATATTAGAAAGAATACAGCAGACTGGAGTCCCCAGAAGAGACATGCTGACCCAGCCAGGATATGAAGAGTAAGGTCTTTATTTGGAAGCTGATCTTGGAGCACTGGGTGAAGGTGGGGCAGACAGGTGGGAAGGCAGCCAAGCCAGGTGTGCTGTGGAGCAGCTCGCTCAACGGCAGCAGAGGCCATGTCCCCCCTGACCACAGAGAGATGTGGCAGAGAATTGTCCCCCCATCAGAGGCTGGCTTCATTAATGAATGACTGAGCCCCCCCCCCCGCTGCGGGGGGAACAATCATTAACACCACTTCTACGTGTCCTGTGTGCAAGTACCTACTACCTACAGTCAGGTTTAAAAAAAAAGCCACGTCTGTGGTTACTAAAGGAATCCCACAAAGAGGCAATACTCCTCTCTGCTTTTGCCTCCCGTGTTTTTTCCTAGTCGCTCTTGTCCTCCACCCCATTTCAGCTCCAATCTGTGATCTCCATCAGCTGCAGCCATCCATGAAGGCTCAGCTTCCTGGAAATAGATCATGAGAGACAGCCACATTGCCATGTTTGGTTTGTTTTGACCCATTGGCGGGGGCGGGGGACACTTGTCTGAGACTGGCTCCTATGGACTCTGATTTCAAACTGACTCCCAGTCAACGCCCTCCCTTCTATTAAAGGCTACTGCATTACTATTGGTAAGAGTATTGATTTTTCAAGACGAGCCTGTTACTGACCCTATTTAACAGCTATTGAACTTCCCATGTTTAAATATTTACTCTGCAGGGTTCCAACCTGTTGGTCCTTCCTCGCCTCTGACGTGGGATGGTCAGAGGATGGTCCCTCTCTAGAGCTTCCCTGAATGGGAACTTTCAAACATTACAATAAGAATCAGTATGCTCCCACGACTAGGTGTGGAGAGAGGGCGGCTTCTAGGCACTAGAGAGATTTTAACGTGAAATTGAGATCCCTGGCTCATCCCAGTGTTGGTGAAAGTAGTCTCTGTATCTTCTATCACTCTTGATTCATTCAGTCATTCATTCATTCCAGTCCTCTGCACCAGGCTCACAGGAAGGAGTTACTGCCATCCTATGGAAGGCAAATGCTTATTTCCTGGTTGTGTCTTACAATCTGTCATTTGAAGTAACTCTTTCGGGTTTGAAGATGTGAGACTGAATTTGTGAAAACACGGGGTGATCTTGGATTCCTTGGCGAATCTGAGGGAACGCAGTCAGAGTTCATCATTTTGTCTTCGTTTAGTTCAGTTAGTTACCCGTTGTTCCAGCTTTGTGGGAATCGGGATAAGGACTTGGGGAAGTTACTTCAGGAAGCTGGTCTCTGGTTACAATCACTTTTTCTCTCCTCTTATTTTCTAGCATTTGCACAGAACAAGAGGTGTTAACTGAAAGTTGCAGGTATTTAGGAATTTGTGTGCTAGGTAGGGGTTCTTCATGTTCTGTAACTCTTCTTAACTTCTTCTTAGGTGGAGGGTGAACATTTCCCTCTCCATGCTCAGTAGCACAGCCCTGCTTTCTTTTCCTAGGACACATATGGGATTCAAGGGATTCCCAGGACACACATGAGGGATTCAAGCTTCTCTCATGAATCATGAAGAAAAAGTAAGGATTGATGCTTATCAGGGTTTCAACCTTGCTCAGAGTTTTAATCACCACCATCCCCACCCAGCCTTGGGTATTACTGTACATAGACGTAACCCTGTCTGGACGCAACTTGATGTCCCAAATTATTTTTAGTTCTGAAGTTTTAAAGTGTTTACTGTCTCTTTCTGATTCAATATAGAGTATATTTCACTTATGCCTCTATTATATGTTACCATATATGCATAAACAGCTCATTTATTATATTTTCTTCCTTTTTATTATTTTTTCACTTATTTGTTTACACATTTGATAAAGCAGAGAGAGGCATGGAAGGGAGGAAGCAAGGAGGAAAGGAAGTGGGGAGAGAGAGAAAAAGGTAAGTTGAAGTCAGCATCCTTTGGTTCACTTCCCAAATGACTACAGCAGTTGGTCCAGGTTGAAGCCAGGGGCCAGGAACCACAGGGTGACAGGATCCCAGGCACTTTGTCCACCATCTGCTGCTCTCTCAGGTGCATTAGCAGGAGGCAGCAGGTGGTAAGCAGAGCAGCTGGCACTTGAACTCAGCCCCCTGTTACAGGATGCCAGCGTCACAAGTGAAAGTATAATCGGACACACAACAACACCGGCGCCAGAGCCCACTGTTGATATTCTAATGCCTTGTCTGCCTCTTGATTTTACAATCATGATGTTTCATTTTGTGTTCTGCTTTCGATCCTACTATCAGAGGCATTTATTTCCCCCTGCCACTGAAATTTCTCCCAATATCTCTGCCATCGGTGGGCACATAGCCATCTTCCCAAGTCTTTGGTATCCTTCCAGTATCTTGTGTTATAAATAACAGTGCAGTGGACATCTTCAAGCATGAGTGTTACTACAGACTGATTCTGAAAATCAGGTTGTGGATTCGAGTTGTATATGCATGTTTTCTTCTCGTTTTTAGCAAGTCTTGGGGAGTGGGGGGTGAATGAGTCTGAAGTTTACCATAGCTCTGTTCTAAACTAACTGTTCAGAGCCAGACTCTTGAACTCACTTGATTTGTCTTCTTTTCTACATTACCCCAGGGGGGTTGAATCTCACAGTGTTCAACAACCCAGGGCTCTTTCTAAACATACCACCTGTCACACCATACCATGCACAGAACTGAGAAGCAGATAATCTCCAAGTACACAAAGTCCTACAGTAGGTGATGGCGGGTCTTGGAATGTGTGAGATGTATTTGAGATGTATTTTTTTTCCTTTGCAAATTGGATTCAGCTCATGCTAAAAATGGTCTTGCAGTCTCCAAATATTTCCTGACTCCATATAAACGAGTAAAGAACTGAATTGGAAGGGTATTTGCTATGTGGTGAAAATGTCATACTTCTCTTCCATCACGTAGCTGGTCTCAGTGCACTAAAGCTTCCTATAGATTAAGCTTTATATTCCACTGGGTCGGCGATGGCAGGGAACCAGGCAGTATCCCCAGGGATTACCACCTAGTACCTGTCTGCCCTGTGGTGGGCAGTAGAAGGAAGCAAACAAATCGATGATAGACCATCTTGCAAGGACTCAGCTTGTTAAAAATCATGGAGTCCCGGGAAGTCTTTAGAGCCCTCTTTCCCAGCATCTTAAACGAGAAACTTGTAGGAAATACCAAAGGAGGTGGGTCCCACCCAGGGGTCAGAATGACAACCATGGTAACGCGATGGCCAGCTCTGCCAATCGAAGTCACCTGCGTATGTTGTCGCTGACGGTGAGGTGAGCTGGGCCAGGTCAGGCAGGGTAGGCAAACAGCGTAAGTGCTCTCACACCACTTCCCAGGGAGCCTCTATTTTGCTTTATTATGCAACTTGCTATGAATTTGTGAATCACCATGGCCTGTGTGGGATACAGCTTTCACTAGCTGGAAGGGGGAACACTCTTGCTGTGCAGAGAGCATCGCTCTACTCTTGACTTTCAAGTTGGTTCCTTATCTTCTACAGCCCTCACAGTCTATGGAGACGGAGAGTTAATTTATGGGGCTATGAAATGCACTGGCCTTATCAAGGGATTTTATGGGTTAATGCCCACATACTTCCCCTCCCTTACCTTTGGTCTCAGAGTCAGTGTTTACAGTGTAGGTTTGAGCTTGAGGGAGGGGGGCTAAGTAGGAAGAAGGCAATTATAAGGCTCCCAGTTGCCTGATGACTTGTTTGGAGCAGGTAAGACTTGCCCAGGTGTGGGCAGAAGGCCCTTCACCCAGGGCTCTATCTCTGTAGGGAGATAAATTCACAGTTAATAAAGATAAGGGCCCTAAGAGAAGTACCCTGAACCGGGCCTGCATGGCCAGTCCAGCCCAGCTGATCAAAGCCAACTGTGACTAATGCTCTGAGTGGGAAATATTGAGGGTCAGAGAGGGTGTCACAGGACTGGTGAGGAAAAACCCAGCCTGAGTAAGAATAGCTTTGAACCCTGCCTTTATCGCCTGACAGCTGCAGGATCTTGGGCAAATGCACTTCACTCTGTGAGTTTCCACCTGCTCAGCTTTTATTTCATCTGGTTTAGAGCCTGGGAGGAGGAACTACAATAACTTTGAAAACGTCACACTGAGCCCAGGCCCCTGTTCAAGATGTGTAAATTTCCCTTCTTCCCTTTTCTTTCCTTGGTCGTGCCTCTGCAGGCAAATTGATTGGCTTGGTTTGCACACAGTCAGTCATTAGGTCACTGATTCATGCAACAGGTATATTTAGCACCTGCTAAGAGTGAGGCCTACAACAGATGCAAAGCTACCCTTAGTATTTATGGTCCAAAGAGGGAGTGAAGTTGTAACAAGACTGATACGTACATTATTGACTATGTATTACAGGCAATGTTGTTCTTGTATTTCATCATTCAATCCTTGTAGCAACTTTCTCTCATAGATGTAATTGTTGTAAAATGTTTACTTATTCATTTGAAAGGGAAAGAGAACATGAGGGAAAGAGAGAAAAGAAGCATGCTTACCCACTGGCTCAGTCCTCAAATGCTTGCAACAGCCAGGGGCCGAGAACCTGATCCAGGTCCCCCACAGATGGCAGGTAGCCACCACCTGAGTCATCATTCCTGCCTCCCAGTGTCTACATCAACAGGAAGCTGGGATCAGGAACCCAGACACTCCACTATGGGATGTGGCTGTTTTAAGCGACATCTTAACCACTACACCAAATGCTTGCCTTGAGGATACTAAATTATCCAACTCACTAATGGGGAAACTGAGGCACAGAGTCATTGAGTCACTCACCTTGAATTTCCATTAAGTGTCAGAATATAATTGGACATGTAATCTTCATGCAAGAGACTACTTAGGCATTATGGGAGCAGAATTATTAACCTTCTGCATTGGGGGCTGTTAGCATAATTGGACTGCAAATTTGGCTGACTCGGTTATCTATGCCCTGAAAATGTTTATTCCATGGACTGTCAATGTTGACATTAGTTGGAAACTGATTAGAAATACGGAATTGCGGGCCCAGCATGGTAGCCTAGCAACTAAAATTCTCGCCTTGAATGCGCTGGGATCCCATATGGGTGCTGGTTCATATCCTGGCTGCTCCACTTCCCATCCAGCTCCCAGCTTGTGGCCTGGCATAAAAACTCTTGAAATGCTTCCTAGGCAGGAAGATTGGGAGCCTCCCTCACAGAGATGTTTGTTCCAAAGGTCTGCAGAGATGCCTGGGACTCTGCATCTTTAATCTCCATCCCATGGATGCTAATGCTGAGCATCCTTGGATCCTGTGGTTTGAATGACACGGATCCAGGGCCACTGTCCTGGCTGTGGCTCACAGAACGGATCCTATGGACCTGCACAGGGTGAGGGTCAGTTCCGGATCTAACAGCTGTTTGGCTTACTCTCGAGGAAGTACCCTGCAACGCAATTGAGTTAGGAAAGGACACTTATTCCTCCACAGAGTCTCAAGATTCTACTGTTCTCAATTCCAGAACTTTCTTTGTCTCAGGCACTGTAGACTTCTGAAGGGCCAAGTGAGATCCGTGGACAAGAGGTTCATCATTATCACTCTCAGGTCATCTCTCTTCAAGCCTCCTTATAATTCATGACATCACTGGCTCCTGAGGACTGCGGCAAAGAAGGTGTGGTGCCCTTCTCCTGCTCATGGGTGCTATTGCACTCTGATTAGTATTAATAATTGATTTATATAGCACCTTTTACAAGCCTGCAAATGCTCTCTGCAATCAGCCCTTCTGTGGATACACGCATCACTTCACTTCACCCTCAGATGATAAGCTGCCACCTCATAGTGGTGGGGGCAGGAGGGGAAGGTGGCAGCAGGCGCCAGTCACTTCAGTGGCGCCAACAACATGACAAGGAGACAGTTTGATGTAGGAAGTCAAGCCGCACCTTATCTCCTCCAGCTGGGATGGGAGAGTGGGTGGAGGCCATACAGGGCCTGTCATTAATAAGTTGAGAGATTCAATCCTCTGAGAAGCCCAGGAAACATGTACTGACCACGGGACAGGGTCTCTGAACCTTGGGTGCTGCATCAGCGCATTATAAAGATGAGAAACAAAACAGAGGTGGTAAGAACCCAAGAAGGTCAGTGACAGAGGTGGGGAGAAGTCAAGGCGTTTGTGAGTCACGTTCACATATGCTGTGGGGCTAGAGGCCCTGTTTACCGTGGTAGGTAGGCAGAGGTGGTTATCCAAGGTCCAGCTCATTGGCGGCCATATGTGATGGAGTTCAGGATATTCGACTTGTGTCCTGAGGAATCTTGGACGAGGGTTGGAAGGGAACTGAGGTTTTCCACCATCCTAGTCTGTGCTCATCTTAAGGTGCTGCTGGTTGCAGCCTGGGATCTTTACTTGTTTTCTTCAGAGAATCATTTGCCACGTACATGCATTCTGTTGTGAGTGCACTTTCTAGTGAGATGATTCACATGGAGACAGGTCCCACAGTCTAGTGGCCGGCTCCTGTGACCTTGGTTGCCCCATTTGTATAAGTCCCTAAGTTGCAGGGGTATATCCAGTGCCGCGTGCATCCTATATTCTAGACAAAGGTGTGTTATTTATTTATTTATTCTCATCACCCCATACACCACTGTGTCCATCGTCATTATCATTGAGGAGCAATATTCTTCTAGGAAAAATGAAATGCCTCATGCTGATAAAGAACCCAGTGATTCAGAATGGAGGGATGGGTCTCAGAAAGGCTCCTGTGGTTACTCAGAGACTATTGTCATGTGCTCTGGTAGATCAGTTGACCAAGCTCAGGAATGAAGCAGAACTCTAGGGTGGGGGGATCTCAGTGGAAGAACTCAGAGACTAGGAATAAAGCACCAGCAACCAAGGAAGGCAGGTGACAGAATGTAGACTGAGATGCTGCCCAGTCTAGGCCGCTGGCAGAAGCACAGCTGGAATCTCCAGCTCCATTCCATCCAGCGCTGGTCCACTGATGGCTTCATGTGTCACAAACACAGGGCACAGGGAGCTACGGGGCTTCACGGACTCTCCCTTCCTCTTGGAGACTTCCACATTTTATCCATTGTGCTTGCTTCATTTGGTATTTCCACATGCCCAGTTACATCTTCGAATCTCTACTTATTTTATTTTTTCCAGGAAATAGTAGATTGACTCTTCTAAAGACAAACTGAGGCTCAGGAGGGGTAGACTCTGTGCTGAAAGTGCTATCACTAGAAAGTATTGGAGCCAGCACTTGAATTCAGTATCAAGCCTTAGAGCAAAGCCAGGGTTCTCACGCTGCCGCCCTACCGAGACCTGGTAATTCTTCATTCCTACCCATGTGCTGATTCCTGTCAAGGTGACTCAAGGGTCACACCTAGCCTCAGTAGCCAGGGCCGCCCTCAGTCACAGGAATCTGAGAGCCAGAACACTCCAAATCCTTCCTGTCTTGCTGCTTAGAAGGTCACAACACTGGCGGACTCTGCACTAGCTGAGCCACCTCTGTGGGGCTGGCTGGGAAAAGGTCTCCAGTCTCTGGGACACTGCCACCTGGACCTTGTCCCCTGTGCCAGAGGCAGCTGTGTAGTGTGCACAGCTTGCTTTCATTTTCTGAGTTTCTGCCTGTGTACACACATGAGCAATCAGGAGATGGACCAACCATTCTGGTTTGCCAACATTACCCTGGTTTTAGCACTGGGAAAATTCCTTAGTCTCTAAAAATCTAGGATAGCTGGTCAACCCTAAACAGGTCCTGTGTCCAAGTAGAGACTGATGGACAGGAGTCATCGAAAGTTTAAAAGGAGGTTGAGTTTAGGACCTTTGGAAATAGCCAGATTTTTAACAATGGTCAAATTAGCCAGATTTTTAACAATGGTCGAATGTAGTTGATAGTAGCAAGGTCTATATTGACCATGAAAAAAATTAACATTAAAAAATCTCAACAAGGTCTTCATTAAATGTAGCCCTGTCCCAATGCAATAGAAGTGCATTAAAAAAATAAAAAAGACTCTTTTACTCTTATGCCTCACTAAAATAATGGCATCAACAAAAGCTAACTTGCGTGAATGTTCATGCATGCCAAGCTCTTGGCGCAGCCCTTGTCATTCAACACATCATTAAGTAGTCCCATAAGGTAGGAGCTCCTGCCCTGTGCAATTTGAAAGATGAGCAGACTGAGGCTCAGGAAAATTAGGTCATTTTCCCGGGTCACATCTACGAAGGACCTGGTGCAGGTAGCTGGGACCCAGATGTCCCAAGAGCAGGCCTCATGTACCCCTGACTGCTTCCTCTGGGAGGAAAATGATCATATTTGGTAAAATGATCATATTTGGCTTTTAATCATGCCAGAAAATAAGCTTCTTGAAGGTGGTTTCTATCCACTAATGCAACCTCAGTGAACCTAGCAGAGAGCTGTAAACATAATAGATGTAAAATTAATGTGTGTTATATTAGGCTGAAGTGGACAACTCAACATATATATATGCATATATATATATATATATACATACATATACATAGCAAACCTATTTTGTGGAAGTCTTCATGTATATAAACTGCAAGGGCTTTTTTATTCCTCTGCCAGAATAAAAGCAATTTTAAAAAAAGACTATTTTTATTGAAAAGGCAGATTTAGAGAAAGAAGAGACAAAGAAAGACCTTCCAGCTGCTGGTTCACTCCCCAAATGGCCACAACGGCCAGAGCCAAAGCGATCCAAAGCCAGGAGCTTTTTCTGGGTCTCCCACGCAGGTGCAAGGTTCTAAGGACTTGGGCCATCTTCTGCTACTTTCTCAGGTACATTAGCATGGAAGTGGAGCAGCTGGGACATAAACTAATAGTCGTATGGAATGCCGGTGCTTGAATATGGAGGATAGCCGGTTGAGGCATGGTAACAGCCCCAGAATAAAAACAACTCTAATATGCCTAACACCTTATTGATACAAGCTCTTATCTTTATCACACACACATGTAAAAACATACACATACATTATATTAGTTATACATATTATACATACACATATACAATGTATCTTATATATGCAGGCATACATAGAATTATAAGGACAAGCCCATACTGTCTTATTCACTGGTGTATATCAGCTACTAGCACAGTGCCGGATACACAAGATGGCTGAAGTGGACAACACATATTTGTCCATTGTAAGAATGAATAAGTTATAAAGTATCCAAAAAGAAAACACTGAGAAAACCGTTGTTTCCATGGAAATTTTTCCACGCACTTGTTAAACAACTTCCAAGCCTTGGTTGAATCCAGCAGTTTCACTATAGAGGTTGGGCTGCCTGAGCTATGAAGATATTGTCTATAAGCACCTGTTTCATAGCAGAGAAAAAGCAAGCACCATCTATCTGGCAGTTGGCAGCTCGTGAGGATTTAGGTTTAGGCCACAGGAAATATCACGTAGATAACTAAGTCATCAGAGAATAATAGCAAACACATATATGGCACTTTCTGCCATGCCTGTCACTCTGGGGAAGTGCCACATGTGATTAGCCCAGTTATATTCTGCCACAACTCTGTGAGGTCAGTACCCCTTAATCCCAATGTGCAGATAAGAAAACAAAGAAATAAGAGTTTACACACTTGTATAAGATCACAGATCTTTAAGTGTGGCTTGAGTCCTTGGTTCTCATCCTAAACCCTATTAGACACTTCCCATTAGCTTCAAAGCAAAAGCTGGGAAGTTGTTAGGTGGTCACTGCCATACCACTGGTATTTCCTGTGTAGGGGATCCATAGTCCCGAAGAATGAAGATTTGCTTCTGAAATTGACACAAAAATATCAGTCATCATCAATATCCATAGTGACCATGATAAGGTATGAGTAAGGTACTCCAAAAAGTTTGTGCAAAGTGGATGAAAAAAATCAGTTAACTTTGTTGTAGGCATTTATGAAATCAATGCATAGTTGTTTTTCATATGCATTCTCGATGAACTGTTTGAAGATCCCTCGTCAATGAAATTCCCCATAGACATTTGTGAGTTAGTAAAGAGAAGTAGGTAGCTTTCCCCCATCCTATAAATTAGGAAACTGAGTCTGAATAGAGATAAGGGCTTACTCAAGGAGAAATCATGGAAAATGTGGAGCTAGGATTTGACCCAGGACTTCCTGAAACTCATGAAATAGCTCAAAGACAGAAATAACAAGGAAACCTGGGACTTACTAGGTAGAAATTTCAGAAAGTGTTAGCCTGGACTATATTTCTCCTACTGCCCCAAAGGCTGGACAGATCCTAAGGGAAGGTTAACAACAAAGCAGAGGGTGACCTCATGTGTTGAAGGACTAGACCTTGACTCCGTTTTCCATCATCTTCTGAATCTGGCTCATCATGCACAACCCCAAGTTGGTGACTGCTGGCTCCCACCTCCCACAACTGCCTCTGGCGATTTCTTTTTCATCTTCAAGATAGTTGAAATATGGCTTCTGCCATATTTCCCTAAACTTCCCCTGACTCTTGGCCTTTGTGGCTCTCATAGCATGCTCTTTGTACCTCAATGCCATCTGGTTCTAGTGCTCTTAATCCTAAATCCCTCAAGAGAGGGACATTATTTCTCTAAGGTGTTTCTTGGGCAAAATTAGTTTGCAGGATCAAGTGTAACTGGGAGATGGTGTTATTTTCCCATTGGAGAAATTTGTGATATTGGTCCCAGTTGTGATGCCCACATGCCATACTAGCTACTTGCGTCCTAGCTACTCTGACTCTGATGCAGCTTCCTGATAACTTACACTTTGGGGGCAGCAGGTGGTGGCTCAAATGGTTGAGTCCCTTCCACTCACTAGAGATAGCTGGGTTGAGTTCCTGGCTCCTGGCTCCAACCCCTGCAGCCATTTGGGGGAACTCTGTATTCTTGTCTATATCTCTGGCTTTCTGCCTCTCACGTGATAAGCAAATGAGAATACATTTATAAAGAGACCATTCACAGAATGCATTCTCTGAGAAACCCTGCAGCTGGGAAACCAGATTTCGCATTTGGTTGTGGAACATTGCTGCTCCCACCCAATTCCAGCTTCTCTTAGGCAACAACATCGGGTCTACGGGGCCCATGGTGCATGTAGTTTATTCTTGGAACCCTTCCTGCACTGACTATAGGTCCTCTGTGAGAGAGTTTCTCTGTCGCTCCACATCTCCAACTCCTGGACCCGTTAAAGTTTGCTATGCTGGATTTAGTTCCCAGCAAACTGTGGTGGAGGCCAATCCTCCGTAGAAATGAAGTGGCTCCTTCTCTCTGCTCTCCTCCCTGGGCATGTAGCAATAATGAGATTCCATCCATCTCCACGGATGTAGGTAGCCCCAGGATGTGAACACTCATGAGAATCATTATTGAATTCATTAAAAAAAAACTTTTTAAATTCCAAGGCATGACCTGTTTGAACTATCTTCAGAATCTTCCCAAGGGGAACTTTTCCTTGCTCTTGTAAACTGGAGATTTATGTTCCTCGTGTGGATTTTCCCCAGCTGAGCCAGGTCTGGGCTGTGGGTGTTTTCCTTGCGTTGGAAGAGTGAGCTGCAGAGGGTGTTGGAGAAATTGCGGTGTAGTTAAGATTTTCAGACCAGCTCTTACCTGCAAGGGGTGATGTGCAAGGAAGTGGGGGTAGAGCAGGCAAGTCGCTGATTTCTGGAATCAAGGGCTTGCCTCCCGCAGGCTGACTTGGGGTAGATGCTCATGCGTTCAGCCAGTCACCTTGGCAGCCTTATCAACAGACGAGGGGTAATGACGTCATCTGGAAGGGAGCTGAGAAGGCGGATGCCATTGCTGTCACTCATGGCCTCTCGTTCGATGCCTGTCCCTGCCCCAGTCTCCCTCGCCACCACCTCACCTTTCCATAAACTCCTGGTGTGCGTTTGTTTTGTGGTTGCATTCGTTTTTCCACCTGCTGCAACTTAAAACCTGTTTAAAATTTATCTCATTAGAGACAAACAAGTTCTATATTTTATTCCTCAAGTGGCCACAGTGGGGCTAGGCTGAGGGTGAAGCTGGGAGCCAGGGACTTCACCTATGTCTCCTTGTGGGTGGGTACAAATCTTCATTGCTGCCTCCTAGCATCTGCATCAGCAGGAACCAGGAGCCAGGAACCAGGAGCCAGGAGCCAGGAGCCAGGAACCAGGAGCCAGGAACCAGGAGCCAGGAACCAGGAGCCAGGAGCCAGGAGCCAATAACCAGGAGCCAGGAACCAGGAGCCAGGAGCCAGGAGCCAGGAGCCAGAGCTGGGAATGTAACCCACATGGTCCAGTGTAGCACAAGGCTTCCTGATCACTAAGCTAAATGCTCTCACCTGTTCCAACATTTTACCCTCACATCTTTCTTTTACCTACTTGCCCTATTTCCTACATATCTAGGGTCTCCTTGTGAATCCTTTTTTCTTTTTTCTTTTCTTTCTTTTTTTTTTTTTTCCTAAAAGCTGCTCGAATTCTTCGTATTTTCCCAAGATAAACATTCATCTTGTACCCGTAGATTTTACTGGGTTTAGTAAAACATGCAGAGTTGAGTGAATCTGACTGTCAGTAGGCAGGACCTATGCTGGCCACATGTGATGGTGTGTTTTCAGTCACTTGTGCCTGCTCTTTGGTGTGATGTCAATGACTGAATTGATCTTCAACCCCAGTGTGTGTCACTCAGTGCCAGGCAGGAATAGGGCTTGGCGATTCACCTCTAAGAACTTTTCACAAAAGAAAGAACATCGAAACAGAATGGTTGGTTGGAGCAGAAGAGCAAGTGAATAATATAAAATTAGGACAGGAAAAGGACCAGTATTTCAGGGGGATCTTAAGAGGTTGTTCTAAGAGACATAATTTTAAAATAAAAATTATCAAAAAACTTAACAAAGACAAAAGATGGAGGGTGGGTTTTGGTTCCAATTTTGTTTTGCTCCACCATAAAATTATATTTTCATCCACTGTTTTTGTCAATATTTTGAAGTACCCCTGTGGCTATAGCAAAATAATAAGGCCTAAAGGATTGAATGAATGCCCTGAAGGCATTTCAGAAAGCTTTGAGGAAACAGTGGCCTTTGTAAGCCTAGACGTTTGACACAGGAGTGAAGACACTGACTGAGAATCCACGCCACCCCATCGGAGTGCTTGGGTTTTGTTCCAAGCCCCTGAGTCCAGCTTACTGCTAGGACAGACCCTGCAAGACAATGGTGATGGATGATGTAACTATAGCCCTGCCACCCTCATGGGAGACCTAGCTGAGCTTCTGGTTGGGGCCCTGATCCATCCCAGGACAAATGTAGGCAACTGGAAGGTGAACCAGCAGACAAGAACTCTTTTATCTCCTACACTATTAAAAAGTTAACAAAGGAAAGAAAGCTGCTCTTGAGCCGAGTGTTAAACAGTGAAGAGGAATTCCCCCTGCAGTTACTGGCAAGGCCCCGTGAAGAACATTCTAGTTCTTGTAACTAAACATATTCAGACATGAGAAAGAGCCTAGAGGCGCCTGGATCCTGCCAATAGCACAGCAGTGATGGAAGGTGAGGCTGGGAAGTGAGCAGCAGCACTTCCTAAAGGGCATGAAACTTGCCCAGAAGAAGCGCTGTGTGATGACTTAATGTCTAAATCTTTGCCTTGCAAGTGCTAGGATATCATATAGACGCTGGTTCATGTCCCAGCTGTTCCACTTTCCTGCCAGCTTCCTGCTTATGGCTTAGGAAAGCAGTAGAAGATGTCCCAAATCCTTGAGACCCTGCACCTGCGTGGGAGACCCAGAGGAAGTTCCTGGCTTCTGGCTTTGGATCAGCTCAGGTCTGGCTGTTGCAGCCATTTGGGGAGTGAACCAGCAGACAGAAGATCTTTCTGTTTCTCCTTCTCCCTATAAATCTGACTTTCCAATAAAAAAAAATCCTTTTTTAAAAAAAGAAAGTTGCCAGTAAGGGGGTGTCTGTTTTTAGGAAAGTGCTGATGGGCTTTAAACTTAAACCTAGCCAGACTTTCACTTGCTACCTAAGGAATTTCAATCAGCAAGGAGTGAAGACCTTCAGGATGAATATTTCTATTTGGGGCAGGTTCCTTGGGGTTTAGGAGTCAAGTGCACAACTCTAAAAATGCTTGAAGTTGGAGTTTTAGTAGAAGAATCTCTCTTTGCTCCATCTGTGTGTTCTGGGCACAAGCTTCCCTAGGGACTCAGGAGTTGGATAAGACCACGTTACTAAAGAATTGGCCAATCGGCGGCCAGCATTGGTGACATTACCAACTGCCAAACCTGGTCCCTAAAAGCCTCCCACCCAATTGCGAAAGGAAGAAGACATCAAAGACACAGTTACCAAGTAGGAGGAGCCTGGATCCTTTTGCGACAGCCTGGAACACAGCTCTCTGCTAACTGTCCTGTCCTTAGTGTTGGAGAGAAATGAACTCTCACTGTGATCCATCATGGACACTTGCAAATGCCATTTGTTACAGTGGCTTGGCTACCCTTAATCACCCATGCCAGGTGTCACGAGCCCTTGAAATACTAGGCAAACTGACACAGAGGGAGGGTGGCAGCACCCTTGGCGAAGCCTCCAAGAGGCGTTGCGTGCCAGGCAAGGACAAGGGGGTCCTGTCTCACTCGGTTAAGGTGAGGGCTTCAGGACGGATCCAAAGCACCTTCCCAAGCTGTGTGTTAATGGGATAAGATAGGAAAAGGTTTTTGCAGTTGGTAGCTCTTTAGTTTTGCAAAGGGAAATGGTGATAGCATCCACCTTGGAGAGTACATTTTACAAGGATTAAATGAGACAATGCTTTTAAAGCACTTAGCACAAGGGCTGTCAACTAAGACAGAGGCTGCTGCGTTGGTAATTACTGGTTCTTATTGACTTCAGTGTGAGCAATGACTGGGTAGAGAGTCGTCGGTTTTAGGAGAAGGCATTTCAGGCTGGGGGTGGGTTGATGACTTTAGCAAGAGAAGTGCAGCATGGGGAGAGAGCTTCCAGGGATAGTATGGGGAAGGGACTTGGCTGCTGGGTGAGGGGATTCAGAAGTGAGTCAGGCTGCAGGGACAGGGGAAGCCAGAAGAGATGAGTGACAGGCAGGCGGCAGGTGGAGTGGTTGCTAAGCTCCCTTCCCAGGCTGCTGACCACTTCTGCCAGACAGAACCCGGATCCTTCCATCGCCACCGGGCACACATCTCTGCAGCACACTGGCGCCTACTGCTATCTGCAGCACCATTTCCAAAAAGCTCAAAGGGCTTTCTGGAAGTTATCTGCCTGCTTGACCCCTTAGCTCTGCGTTATCACTCCCATCTCCCAGATGGAAAAACAGGACATGGGGTGGTAAACCTGCTCAGACGAGATCACAGCGGGAGGCAGTGGCCCGCCTGTAATCACATTCTAGATTTCTACGCCGCTGGCCACTTCTGCAGCCCAGCCAGGCAGCTTTGTGCTGGGTCGGTGTGCAGTCAGCATTTCTTTTTCCTCCCAGAGTCATGAAGTATTCAGATCCTTCATGTAATTCAGTCATTCACTGGATCCTGATCTTGGAAGCCACAAGTTTGCTTTACAGACTAGATATTCTCTTTGGTGCTGGCGGACAGTCAAGACTCTGATTCCCTGCATCTGTAAAATGTTCAAAGGAACAGAGAAGTTGCAAAAATCTTAGTGAATGCTTGTGTACTCAGCAGCTACATTTTGCAACAGACCCTGGGGTTTCTTTCACTGTATTTCCTCAGTTGCTAGGCCGGGGTGAACAGCTTTTCAATGACAGAATAAATGAGGCTCTTCAGAAAAGTCTTGTAAAAATATCTGAAGAATGAAAAGCAAATCCTTAATCTCGGCATCAGCAGGGTTTGCTTGCAGAATGAGACTACAGCAGATCTCAAGAATACTTATGTAGTGAGCACGAATATTTAAAATATATTCCATCAGACTCATCGACTTCTCTACCTCCCTTCCTCCAACAAAGCAGCAAAAACCAGGGTTCTGGGGCCAGCATGGTAGCCTAGTGGTTAAAGTCCTTGCCTTTCATGCACTGGGATCCTATATGGGTGCTGGTTCTATTCTTGGCGGCCCTGCTTCCCATCCAGCTCCCTGCTTGTGGCCTGGGAAAGCAGTCGAGGACGGCCTAAAGCCTCGGGCCCCTGCACCCACGTGGGGCCACTTGGGGAGTGAATCATCAGATGAAAGATCTTCTGTCTCTCTTCCTCTCTGTATATCTAATTTTTCAATGAAAATAGAAATTAATATTTTAAAAATCAGGGTTCTGAAGAACAGCACGTGAGACCTGCTTTGGGTCCCTAGCGCAGAAAAACCCACGGGGTGTCAGGAGACAGATTTCCAAGGTGGCAGGCTTGGAGGGACCGTGGGATCTTTAGATCCACACAGAAGGCCTAGAGAAGGCAAGCGGCCAGCCTGCGGTCACAGATGGCAGAGGCGTGACTGTGACAGTATCAGACCAACGGCTTCTCACACTGGAGGCGGAGTGGATGGAAAAGTACTCAAGACAGTCATGGGCCTATGTTTTCCGTGTCACCTTCGGCCCAATGTGACTATCAAGGAGGCTTGCATTCCCAACACACAGGCTCTGTCTTTGTGTACTAGGAGATCAGCACTCTATCCTGCTGCTGCCAGACCCTGGACCAGAGGTTCCCTTGGGGGTGGTTTGTGGGGACAAGGCTTGGGGGTAACCCTGCAATGCCTTCTGCAGGCTGGATGGCCCCTCTATGCCTGTCAGCATTGCCCGGATTCCAGCTCCAGAACTGCCCAAGCCGGGCAGCTTCTGAGACCCCTGACCAGGAGTATCCAGCCATTGGACCCTGCCCAGTCTTTCCTGAAGCTCCTTCTGAAATGATCCAGGAGCGAAGGGAATGTAGGCCCATTGGATGGCCGCCTGCCCCTTTCCAGAACTCAGCTCTTGCTTGACGCTTGGGGCAGTCTCGGAGCCGCCCCCACTACCCGCCCCGAGGTCTGAGGGCTGGAAGGAAGCAACAGAACCCCGTGTCCTCCCCTATCAGTTTGTCATCTGTGGCCTGTGCTACCCAGAGAGACTTTAATCTCTGGGGCGTCAGTCGGGATTCTGTCCCCTGCACTAAAGTCATTTAAGGGAGGGGGTGTGTATTAATAATGAAGATAACCAAACAGCCGGGCAGTGATATTCCCTGACCTGCCCCCTGGCCAGCCTTAATGACTGTTTGTGAAGTGCGCAGCAGGCAGAGCCTCAGATGAAAGGTGCCCAGGTGAGCAGAGTCCCGCCCACTGATGTCAGGACACCTGCTGAGCCCCTCCTGCCAGGGGGTCCAGCTGTTCCTGCTCCAGCTGGTTCCGGAAGCTAAGCTCAGGCTTGCAAGGGACAGGGGGCACTCTGAGGCTGGGGACAAGGGGACAGTGGAGGGGGTGAGGCATGGAGCGGGTACCAGCAGAGAAGGAGCAGTGAGAGGAGCTCAGATGACTCAGTGGTGAAAGGCAGAAGACAAGGGAGAAGGGAGGACGGAGGTGGGGGTGGAGGCCTGAAGGACAGGGGGTGAGTAGAGGCCTGGCGGGGGCGCACGTGCACGCTGCGGGGACAGCCACCAGAGAAGCGACGCAAAGACAAGAGGCAGTCGGGAAGCCGGACACTTTAGCGACTGACCTGGCTGACGCCCGTCCACCCAGCATCTCCCGCCACCGCCCCCCCCCCGCATCCTCCTCCCCCAGCTCTTATCAGCAAGCTCGGCGCGCGGGCGGCCTTGGGCGCGAGGCGGCGGCGGCGGGGCCTTATTGCAGGTGCGCTGGCGCCGCCGAGTCTGCAGCGGCCGCTCGGTGGCCGGCCCGGCGGCCCTGGGCGGGTGGCGGCGGCAGGCACGGCGCGAGCAGAGCTGCAAGGGCGCGGCCCGGCTTCGCACGCAGGGCGGCCGTGAGGGCCGCTCGGCCTCTTCGCACCGCTAGCAGCCCCGTGCCCAGGGCCACATGCATCGAGAGAGGCCGACGGAGCTGGCACGTGCCGCCCTGCCTTGCTAGCAGTTCATCGGGGGCGGGGGTTAGAACCGTAAAAACAGCGGCCCTTTTCAAAGGCTTTGCTGGAGTAAGCAGAGCCTGTGGTTTTGCATCTGGGCCTTATCCTCCCTATTAACACTAAACGCCACAGCCATGGGCTCTGCAGTTCAGCCATCCCGGGCTCCTTGCTGGGAGGAGCAGGCTGACTGCTTCCGGCCGAGCCCTGGGGTCTCAGGCAGGGTTCACACAGGGGATGAGCTCTCCCCGCAGTTGCCCCAGCCGGTTACGGAGCTGGACAGAGGCACTGGAGCCCAGCGTCGCACCAGGCACAGGAGGAGGACAATTAGACTTCCTACTGCCCTAACAGAGGGTGTTTCCAGACCTGTAGCTCAGTTCTTTCTTCCCTTGTTCTCTTTGCATCCTCATGGGAAGTCCTCCCTGCTTCTGCCCACCTCATAGGCTCCCCCTTCCTCCCGCCCCGCCATCTCTCATCATTCCCATCGCGTTTGTGCATCCGCCTCTAGAAAGACCTGAACCAGCCATAGGAATTTCTACTGGAGGAGTGCTGTATAGAACGTTCATTGGAGATGGGTGTTTGTGAAAAGCTGGGTGTGGGTCTGCAAAAGGGTCTTCATCCCCAAGAGACCGACCTGAACTGCAGGATCCTAGGACTTTGTGAAGTGTGCACCCTCGTTTAAAAGATGTGCAGGGACCCCCTGGCAGGTCTGTGTCACTGTTTCGCCGAGCCACTGGATGAATGTTTCGTCCCCTTGTCCCTTTTTCTGTATGTTCTCAAGGAGCTGCTTTCCAGGTGACCCTGCCTGGTGCCCAGCCTGCCTGCTTTCTGCTGTGCTTACAAAAGCTGCCCGCAGCCCCTGTCTTCACACAGGCCTTGGCCCGACTCAGGAGACAAGAGAGGAACCAGACTTTTCCATCCAGGGCAGTGAGAGCCAGGGGGACAAGCCGACTGCCAATGACAGCCAGCAGGAGGAGGGGAGGTAACCTGGGAAGGCTTGCCTGAGAAGGAGGCAGCCCTGCAGCATTCAAGGGAGAGATGACTGGTGTGATTCCGTTAATCCAGACAGACATGGGGATCTGTCCCCGCATGAGTTAAGCAAATGCAACACAAACGTAGAGGTTGGTAGTATGTGTGGAAAAGGTGGCAGATGGGAGGACTGCGTTGCTGAATGGCTGGATGATTGGGATGGGAGGGGAATATAGAATATGCCCCAAAGTAAATTGTACACCAGAGCCTAAGAGAGCTAGAGGAGGGAGGGAGGGAGGGAGGGAGGGAGGGAGGGAAGATGGAGCTCCTGGTGTACAGCCAGTGGTCACTGTGTGGGAACGCAGGTGCAATGGGCTAGGCTTTCTGAATGTCCAAGAACTGGACATTGAAACAATTTGTTCCAGAGGGTGAGACACAGGAGCTTTCCCTCTGCTGACCCACTCTCCCACATGCCTGCCACTGGTAAGCGCCAGAGACCAGGAGCCAAGAATTCAACCCAGCTCTCCCATGTGCGGACGGCAAGAACTCAGCCACCTGGATCTCCCAGGGTCTGTATTCGAGGAAAGTCGGGAGACAGAGCAAGGAATCAAACCCAGGCTGTCATGTGGGCTACATGTGCCCCAGCCATGCTAAACGCCCAAGCCCAAGTAATGAAAATTTCCATTTGACAATTTCTTACTATTGTTACCATGACTACTCAGGGAAAAAAAAATAATTTAGCAACACATCCAGAGGGCCATAGGTGGCCCTAGAACGGCCAGTTCGAAACCTATGGCCATGAATCTGAATCCTGGGAGAACAGACACAGATGTCCTATGGAAACAGGCCCCTGACTGGCTGATTGGCAAACACACACTTGATTCTTAAAGAATTAACAGGGCCTGCCTTGCGTTTGTGCTGTCAGCATTTCAGAATTTAGCATTGAACTTGAACGCTTCGCTTCCAATCCCTCCCTTCTTAGGCGACGTTGTGCAATGGACATCGTAGTTTATGGTTCAAACAGGGAGACTGGGAGGGTCCCAGGGCTACAGACCCCCCTGGCCTGGCCCCGTTGCCTGCAGCTCCTGCTGCCGCCCGCAGGGCAGGACAGCGCCTGAGCTTTCCAGAGCCGCAGGCTTGCCTCCGCTTTTCTGTGTCTCCGAGATGATGGCGCTTTCCCTAATCCTTTCTTGGGGCTGCCCCATCTTTTCCAGTTTTCATCATCATTAGAACCAGGGCACGCTGACCCACACACTGAAATGAAGCAAATCAAATAAAATGAAAAGAGACTGTCAAAAGCCTTTCGAGACAGCTGAGGGGAAACGCCCCCAAATGAAAGCAGCGCCTGTGAGCGCAACGGTCGGAAAGAAAACCTTTTAGCTGCAACCGAGAGAATGTTCCCGGCTGAGGTATTTCATTATAATAATGGTCTATTTTGGTGTGCAATTTAGGAGAAAGGTTAGTGGCTGAATACAGTTCTCCTTCCAAGGATGGTGGGAGGCTGCAGTGGGAGCCTGGCTGTTCTTCAATGGGAGGCTGGGGGATGGTGTCAGCACGTGGAGCTTTCAAGTTTCCTTCCCTGATTTGGAAGCTGTTGCATTACAGAAAATCTTTGTTTCAAGACTTCCAAAGCAGGGATGGCTGTGGGACTCTGATGCCAGCCTTTGATTGCTTCCAACCACCCATTAGTTCATTGCTGAGGGGTGAGGGGCTGACGGGGCAGGCCTACCCCGGTAACAGTGGGGTTAAGTTAGTGAGATGGAGTCATCACATTCTTCCAGACCTGTTTAAATCCATGGCTTATATTAGGTGTCCCAGGGAGAGGAGAATTCTGCCACAGGGACTCTGGCCTTGGGTGGCTGTGTGCTTCTGGGGCCTCCCAAGGGGGACAGCCTGCCAACCAGGTATGCATGTGAGTGTTGTTGCCAGATAAGAGCCATGTGCTCCCCAAGGATGTGTAGCAGGTAACATCAAGTTGGCGCAGTCATGGTACGGGTGCTTGCCTGACAAAGGTGCAGCTGTGACAGGCACCTTGCAATAGGACAGGGCATGTCTTCATCTCCTGTGGCTGCCCTGACAAAACATCAAGAGCCGGGAGGCTTCGAACAACAGAAATGGTTCTGGAGGCCAAAGGCCCAAAGTCAAGGTGTCGCTGGGGCCATACTGCCAACCGGTACACGTGAATGGAATCATCCCTTGCGTCTTGGTTCCCTGGCTTCATCCCTGCGAGGTCTGCCTCCATGGTCACAAGACCTTGTCCCTGTGCACCTCTTCTAATAAAGGACACTGGTCACACTGCTTAAGGGTCCTACTGTGACCCAATCTTAACTTGATTCTACTTGCAAAAAGTCAAGTCCCCAGAAAGTCACATTCACAGGTACAAGGGGTTAGGACTCCAGCTTTTTTTTTTAAGATGTATTTATTTTTGTTGGAAAGGCAGATTTAGAGACAGAAGGCAAGACAGAGGGAAAGATATTCTGTCCACTGGTTTACTCCCTAAGTGGCTGGCACAACCAGAGCTGAGCCAATCAGAAACCTGGAGGCGGGAGTTTCTTCTGGCTCCCTCATGTGGTTACCGTGTCCCAAGACTTTGGGCCCACTACTTTCTGAGGTCATAAGCAAGGAGGTGGATGGGAGATAGAGCAACTGGAACACAAATTTTGGCACCCATATGGGATCCCAGCACTTTGAGGGGGGCAGAGGATTAGCTAGCTGAGCCATTGCGGCAGACCCAACTATCTTTTTGGGGGGTAGGATCAATACATAATGGCTAAAGGTTGGAGGTGGGGCATGATTTAGTCTTGAAGAGGAGGGCGGTTGTAGCTCCAGGGACTTGTAAGGCTTCCCTGAGAAGGTGATGCTTATATTGGGGAAGGTCAGAAGCAGAGGGATTGGAAGTGATTTGGAGCAGGCAACAAAGGCAACTCAAGTAGAGACAACTCCAGTGCTTCCTTCCAAAGCATTCACAAATGTTGTTGATATTTTTGCTGTTAAAATTCATCTTTCTTTATTTGCCAAACAAAAAAAAAAATGTTAACTGGATTGGTAAGAAAGAATTGGTAAGAATTGGTATCAAAGAATTGGTAAGAAACTCTTTGATGCTAGACTTATGTCTGACCTTGTATCCATGTCCCAGGCAAACATGTTAAAATTTGTCAAATCAAGGATTGAGCGTTTGGTGCATCAGTTAACATGCCGCAGAGGAGTTAACATGCCCAGGCTATGCAGAGAGCCTGGGTTTGAGTCCTGGCTCTGCTTCCAATTCCAGCTTCCTGCTAAAGCACACCCTAGCAGGCAGCAGGTGACACTCAGGTTCCTGGGTCTCTGCCACTCCCATGGGAGACCTGGATGGAGTTGCTGCTCTTGGCTGTGGCCTGTCCCAACCCTGGCTGTTGGAGGCATTTGGGGAGTGAGCCTGTGAGTGGGAGAGCTTTCTTTGTCCTTGTCTCTCTTCCTTTTCAATGAATAAAATAATTTTTTAAAAGCCACCGAATCAAGCTAGAGAAATTAAAATCAAACTTACAGTGTTCTTTGAGTGTTCTGAGTGGAATGGTGGGAAGGACATAGATGAAAAGGAGGTGGGCCAATGGAGGGAGTTGGAAATCAGGCCTTGGACTGTAAAGAAATGGGTTTGATAATTTTATATATCTATTGCGTCTGAGCCTAGGTGAACTTGGCCATGTGAGATAACCTGTCAGGAATTTGTTTCTCATCAGCAACCTTATGCTCCCAGCTTGTGGTCCAGAAGAGTTGAGTTACTGATTCTGTGGCTGACACATCCCAGGTACCCAGTGGAAGGTGATACTTGAAGAGGGGACAAAGGAGATATGGTCCTTGCACCTGAGAAGTAAAATCTTCAAAGGTGTGTACATGAGATGGACTTGCACAGTCAACAGGATTTGGTTACTAGAGGACAAGGTGAGGGCATTCCTCATAGAAGGGAAGGAATCTGTGAAGGTATGACCATGGGAAGCTTGGGCTCTTTTTCTTTCAGATAAATAAATTAGTTTGAGAGAGAATAAAAAGTAAGAGTAAGAGAGAGTGAAACACTTTCACTTACTGCTTTAATCCCCTTGAATACCCACAATAACTTGGACTGGGGTGAAGCCAGGGGCCTAAAACTCATCTGGGTCTTGCACGTGGATGACAGGGATCCAACTACTTGAACCATCATCTGCTGCCTCCAGGGTGGGCATTAGCAGAATTAAGAAGCTGTGGCTGCGAACTGAACATGGTTCCCCAGTGTAGGAGACCTTATTTTAACCACTAGGGCAAATACCCAGCCTAGGTGTGTCTTTTTAAACAATCCAGGTAGTTTGGGTAGGAAGAGAGGATCCATCCAGTCGAGAAGGGCAAAATGGCTTGTGCACTCAAAAACGAGTGCTGGGCTGTTCGTAGCTTGAAACACAACCCAGACTTCTCAGACACTCATCCTATAAGAACTGGAGACCAGGTCCCTTCCCTATAAGGAGGATGGCCTTTGTGACTTGCATTCGAAATGAAACAGTGTGATCTCCCCAGCTGAGACCATATTGTCATCAGAAGATAAGCATAATATATGGGAGTTGTTTTCGTTCACTGAAGCATTTTGTTATGCAATAAGAGATAACCCAAGCCGGGTTGGACTTTGAAAACCAGCTGAGAGGGTGTTGAGGCAGTGGGAGCCAGGGAAGGTGTCTAGCTGTGAGCAATGTGATGAAAGTGGTGCTTTAGGAAGATGCTACCCAACAAGACGTTAAGGTGAGGTGTCTGAGAATGACACCTGCTAATGTGGTGGTTCTGATCTAGGGCTATTCTCTTTCTCCTGACTGCCCTGGCATCTGTAATCTATTCATGGGATTTATGGCGTAGTCAGGGCATTTGTCTGCAAGCAGGGCCATGCCTGCAGCAGGGAAGGGAGGGTCAGAGTTGCCCAAGGACAGATGCCAGGGAGAAGAGCGAGGTGGAGACAGGGACAACACACGCTGTGTGAGGTCCCTCAGCTTCACTGTGCTGTCAGCCCGGGGGTGTGGGCATATCTTAAGTGAGTTTGGGATTAGAAGGTGGATCTTACCGAAATCTCAAGTGTAATTTACCCTGTGAATCACCTGGTGGAGCATTAATGTGAAATGTACAGCCTGCGGTGGCAGCGAGCGTCAATAAACAGCCCGAGTTGCCTGGGAGCTGGAGGCGTCTCTGTGTAGAGGTAACACAGCAGCTAGGTGGAGGAGGACACTGGGTCAGGCTGGGATGACTCACAGGCTGGATTCCAGAGAAGCAGCCACTGGAGAGCCATGGCCCTTGGCAAACATGTCAGATCTTAAGACTCTGCTCTCCAAAGCTTGGCCAGTCAACAGCAGCCTGGATAACACGTTGGGGACAACATTGTTCACCTGCATTATCCCTCTCTCCCAGACTATCCCAGGACTGTTGTTCTAAAACTTGATTGGAAGGTAGGCATGATAGGCTTTAAAAACTGTACGGATTTCAACCTGGTGCGGTAGCCTAGTGGTTAAAGTCCTTGCCTTTTACGCACTGCAATCCCAAGTGGCCACTGGTTCTAATCCCGGCTGTCCCACTTCCCATCCAGCTCCCTGGTTGTGGCCTGGGAAAGCAGTTGAGAATGGCCCAAAGCTTTGAGACCCTGCACCTGCGTGGGAGACCTGGAAGAGGCTCCTGGCTCTGGATGGGCTCAGCTCGGGCTGTTGTGGCCACTTGGGGAATGAATCAGCTGATGGAGGATCTTCCTCTCTGTCTCTCCTCGCTGTATATCTGACTTTTCAATTAAAAATAAAATAAATCTTTTTTTTTTAAAGTATGGATTTGATTTGATTTGAAAGGCAGAAACAGAGAGCTCTCCCACTCATTGGCTTACTCCACAGATAACCCGCCATTGCCAGGGCTGGGCCTGGTGGAAGCCGGGAGTCCAACCTCCATCCAGGTTTCTCACGTGGGTGACAGGAGCACGGGTAACTTGAACTGCCACCTGCTGCCTTCAAGGATGCCCATTCGCAGGAGGCTGAATCGGAAACGGAGTAGCCTGGGTTCAAACCAGGTCCTCAAATGTGGAGTCCTGGTGTCCCACGGGATGCAGGGACAGTGTTACGGATTGCCCTTTCGTGGCACATCATTTTTAATGAGCACCCCAATGCTGACTTTGACATTTGAGACACCTGGTCATGTATTTGGAAAGTCAGTTCTCTCCTAGTTTGCACATTAAAGAGTTCTTTTTTTTTTTTGGATTAAAAAATTTCCATAGTACACATGTTCACTGTAACCAATTAGGGAAGTCTGGTCTGCTTTGAATAAGTAATTAAAGATGGAACATTCCCGGAGTAAATCATGTGGAAATGTTCATGGCCCCACCAGTTTCCATCTCTACACAGTGATGAGCAACAGTGAGATTTGCTAAGGGATAATTCTTGCTGGTCCCACAGTGGCCCGAGCACAGGGCTCCTGCCAAACAGCAGCACTCCAATCTGACCCTTCTGGAAGTTTCTCAGACTTTCCTGGCTGGGTCAACCAAGCTCTACTCCAATGGGAGACACCAAGCCGTCCCCAAGCAAAATCCCAGTGGACTACTTGTGCCTTTAGCCATTCCTCATGAGCACTTACTCTGTTCTGTATGTTTTCTGGAGTGAGCAGCTTGGGGCTCCATCTGAGGCTGGATTCTGTTGGGCAAGGTGCCCACATGGTTCTTCCCCTAGCCTCTTCAGGGAAACCTTCCCCTTCAGGAGGATTTTCTGCCTTGAAGAAGGGAAGACACTTGTGTGAAGTGTTGGGGCAGAGTTCCGAGCCTCTCAGGTGCTTTGTTAAACACACGAGGATCCCAAAGCTGCATGGGTGTGGATCCCCTGATTCTTTCCTCCACTTATTCATAAGTTATGGCTGCTTTTGCACACTCACCGTGGACCTACGGACAAAGGCTCTGTGGTCAAGAAGGTTGGTTGTGGGGTCCCTGCCAGCATCAGGTGGCATGTGCTGCCTTGGAGAGGGCCCTGCTCCCTAGCCACGTCATCTCCTTAAGGGGGCCTTGCCCTGGATGACAGCACCCATCACTGGGTCACACTGTTGCTCTGGAATCCAGAAGACCCGTTGGTGTCAGTGCTCTCTTGCTTGCAACTGCCTGCCAGGTGGCCAGTGACGGTGTTCTTTGGGCTTGTTGAAGTCAGCTGACAGCTCTATCAAAGGTCACCAGGCCTGCTCAGGGGACTTCCCTTCAGGGCCCCGGGCGGTGTCTGGGAGTCGCGCCTTAATGCACCGGCAAGCTGTGGGTGGGAATTGAACCCTTGTTTGGTTCTTCAGCTCTGTGTGCTGCAGATCTAGAGATAGCCCTGGCTGCCACTGCTGCTCTGGAAGCAGGGTCGATAGGGATCAGGCAGAAGCTTGTGCATGTGGGGAGGCCTCAGGGAGGGCCGGGAGCCATCGTGACACATGACCAGCTGTGTCAGTCACTGCTCGGAGTCTCCCTAACTCTCTGCTGGAGTTTCTCTTTGTTGAGAAGCTGTATTTACAGGTAGCAGGGATGCTAAGAGGCACCGAAGCCTCACATTCACTGGACAGACTTATGCTCCAAGTTTCTTTTACTCTTTGATGATCCAATAAGTTGGCTTGCTGCACAAGAAGTCTGAGTCCTTGGGGTGCTCCACATTCTGTGTGGCTAAAGATCCCAGCTTCCACGGATTTCCATCCACGCCCTCCCTGCATGCTGAGTTTCTTGCAGGTGTCCAACAAGAGAAAGGAAGAGAACTGGGGAGACCCTGGCAGGTGAATCTCTTGTCCATTATTGGGCAAAGAGCAGTGCCTCTTTAGAGTGATATTCTCCTCTATAGAGCCATCTGATAGTTGAGAGAAGGCGATGGAATGCCCTGTGCTCCCAGCTCCATTGTAGGTATGTCCGTTCTCTTGGATCTTGTTTGCTCTGAAACCTGCTGTGGCTCCCTCCTGCCAACCTCATCCGTCCGAAGGAGACAATAGGACCAGGAAAGAATAGAGAGAATAGTGTTTCAGGTAAAGAAGATGAGAAGGACAAAGGCTTGTAAAGGGTGGGGGGCTTGTGGTGAGGCTGGCCAGTGAGGCAGAGAGGAGTAGAAATCCTGGCTTGGTCATGTCAGTAATGTTGCCTAAGGGGACACACACACAGACACCAATGAGGGCTTTAAGCAGAGCAGCAGTTTGATCTGTTGCAAGGAGAAGGCTGGCACGGCCTCTGGCAATGGGTTTTGTGAATGTCAGTGTTGCCATGGTCTTCCCTGGGGCCCAAGGCAGAGGCATCTCGGGTGGGAGAGGGTTGAGGGAAAGCACCTGTTCTTCCTGAAGTTTCCCAAGGCCAGGCTGGGAACCCCAAATCCTGGCAGGGTGCCTTCCAAAAGCTCCATGTGTGGGGTCAGGCTCAGCTGACTCCAAGGTGTGGCTCTACCACTTTTTAGTGGGAAGCCTCTCTTTGCTGTCCGTAAGCTGGGAGCCGTGTCGGTGCCGGCTTGGGAGCATGAGTTGGAGCATTCACAGAGGTATTGCATGTAGCCTATGGGCACGTCATGGCCATTCAGTAACTTGAATGCAGTTGCCTTTCTTTTTATCAGCCACAGACTTGTGGTCCTCAATGGGTGTCTTTTGACTCTGTGACTTGGAGCACCTCTTTTTCTGAGGCTGCTTGCCCATCTATAACTCGTAATCCCTGCTTTAGACCAGCTGTGATGAACTTTCATAGAAACATCCTGGAACTTGCGTTTCAGAGCTTATTCTTGAGTGCAGTTTATTCTAATTCCTTGAAGACTTGTCATTCGTGCCTAGTAGATGATATGGCAAGGCAGTGATCTCTCTGCTTACTCTGGAGGTACCGGGGGCTGAGTGTCTGCCCCACAACAGGCTACTGGCTTGGTGGCTCCTTGCCTTCAGCTGCTGTAGGCTTGGATGAGAAGGTGTGGCATTCACTCTTTGACCCTGAATCCTCCTTGAAAACTGGGCTATGGTTGCACTTTCCAGAAAGGGAAAGGCCTTTTGGTCTGAGTCACTGGATGGCAGGGACACATCAGCATTATCTCCTGCAAATCTCCTTCCTTGTTCAGGGCTTGGACTGCTGCCCAGGAGGATGTGGCCAATCAGGGACCCTGGCCTGACCAGGGACTCCGGTCGGTAGCACCAGTGCCAAGCAAAGCCCACTGTGGTCGCTCATAGGCCACAGGCTGGCTTGTGGCAAAGACCTCCCTGTACTTCCTAGTCCCTCCTCTCCATTCACTGAGAGGTTTTGGAAAAGTAAAGCCAGATCATGCTGCTGGCTTACTTCCAACCTTCCCAGGGCTTCCCTGGATCCCAGAGAAAGGCTAACACACCTACATGGCTCATGCAGCATGAAGCAGGGACTACGGTGTTCCAAAGACTTCCACTACCTCACTGCTGTCCAGACTACCCCTCGCCAGACCAATGATGTCCCTTGTGGAGGAAGCTGATTTTGCATGTGATTGTCATAGCTTGGTTAAAAGCAGGAGGTGCTAATATGTAGAGGTCAGGGATGCTGTTAAACAGGCCATGTCCCTTGAAAAAAGAATAACCCAGTCCAGAGCGTTAGTAGTGAAAGTTTGGACACCTTCTCTGGGAAGTCTGCCCTGAAGTTCTTGCATTGAACAAATTAATCCTTCAGCAACCACGTCGTCCTGGATGTCATAGGCCTTCAGAACAAGATCCAGCCCCACCCTGCCTCTAGCCAGAGGTGAGAGACAACATCTGCCCACAGCGATATCTCTTGAATCTAACATCCAACGTGACACACCATTGGCACCCAGTACATGCTTGTCAAATGAGTGGATGGATGGAATAGTAGGTTGACAATCAAGAAAACTCATTGCTTAATGACATCATTTTAATTTATTTTCACGATCTCATAGAAGTTTCCCTGAGTTCCAATCCCTCCTTCCACAACGGCTTCCTCGGCACATCCTTATAGTGCGACCCAGGAACAGGCAGGGACTGATTGGAATGGAAGTCTGCTTTATATCTTGACGTGAGACATTGTGATTCTTCTGTGGCTCTGATGACATCTGTTCGGAAACCTTGGATAAAGGCTTTGGACTCTCAGTAGAAGAGCGACCTGTTTCATGCATCTTAATCTCTTATCTCTGACTTTATTTTGGAAAATTGTGCTCTTTGTCCCACCCTTTCCCCCAGTTCGTGTTAATACCTTCAACAAAGATCCCTGGAAGGGGAAATAGGGTTGAGTAGTTCATCCTAGCCAGGAATTCCTCCCCCACTCCCTTCCCCAAGTAGGTGGAGGGCAAGCTGGTCCCACCCCTCATTCAGGGTTGTGCTATCAGCACTCTACATACCCTTGGGAATCACCATGTAGAGTTTAAAACAATGGGAGTTTGAAGAGGAAAAAAACATACACACAATAGATTTGGGGCTCTTCCCCTACACCAAGGTTTCTCAATCTTGGCATGATGGACATTGGGGACCTAGTAATTGTTTATCTGGGGGCTGTCCTGTGCATTACAGGATTCCTTCATCAGACAGAGGCCACTGTTGGTGTTTGGAGCTGTGTCTGTGTCAGTAACCTCAGGATGGTTAACCCTTGAGGTAATATAGCAGGTTCTGAAGTTTGACCTCAACTCACTCACGAACCAACTCCCTGGCTTGCCCAGAGCAAGTCTATGGACCTGAATCCTAATGTCCCAATAGCTACACCAAATATCCAAGTATTCCTTACTCCCCCGCCCACTTCCCCAGTTACCCACTCCCCCACCCACTCCCTCAGTTACCCACTCACTCCTCATGCATTCACTCATCCACTCACCTACCCTACCACCTACTCACTCTCACCTGTTCGTTCACACACTCACTTTCATGCATTTGCTGTTTAAAATCTGATCACTTACTGCACGTTGTGGCTCACACAATGAGTAAAGCCTCAGGACCATTCTTCACAGTTCCCTTCTGATCTCAGCTTCTACCTCACCTTTCTACCTGCTTATAGGTAGGAAACCCCACCTTTTCATGCACCATTCTTTCTGCCTGAAGCATTCTTCCTGAAGCGTCTGCATGGCTTGCTCTGGTCGCCAGTGCCCCCTCATCAGTGAGGCCTTTCTGGGCCTCTCCTTCTATGTACCTGCTCCAATTCCTGCTTTGTTTCCTGTCCCATCCCTTTCCTATGTGTTCATGCTCTAACTTACGACGTAGCTTCCTTGCTCAACTTCTGTATGCTCTTTTGCCCTATGCAAGAGTGAAGGTGGGCTTCCATTGTTCATGGCTTCAATCTCTGATGCCTAGAACCCCAATGGCCCAAAGTAGGCACTTGAACTGAATGAATGAATGAATGAGGACTACTCTTGATATCTTTTGGGTTATATCAACAGAGGCGAGGGAAGATTGAATCATTTGTCAGGGCAAGGAAAAGGCAGAATCCCTGCTTGATTCCTTGGCTACTTGCTGAGGACACTCCAGTATTGACAACTTTCTCCTGACTGTAGGAAGACAGGACCAAATATGATTGAGGACAGCCAGGGACGACAAATGCAGGTGTGCAGCGCACATGCCTGCGGATCTGCTTCTTATCTGTAGATTCTTTTCAACAAGTAAAGAGGTTAAAAAAAGAAAAGTCTATCTTTATATCAGATATCTGTGTCCCTGGGCCCTTCAGATTTGGGTTTAAAAAACAAAACAGAAAAACCCAAACCAGTGTAGGGAAAACCATCCCGGACAGCATCTGTTTATCTCCATTGTTTCAAGCCCAGCCAATCACGGCACTCTGCTTTTTAAATAGACTCTCTGCAAAACAACAATATCCGTCTGCCACCTGCACCCTCCCCAACTCCTCCAAAACAGAACGGCCAGAAATAGGACTGGCGACGCAAGCACTCTCTTGTGCTGACCCCAATAGGAACAGTAGAAAGTGCAGGCTGCATCACACAATGGCAGGTTCCTGACGGGAGAGTCTATATATGTGTTTGCATGTGCGCATGTGTCTGTGTGTCTATATTTTCTATGTGTGCATTCCTGTATGTATGCATGCATATGTTTGAGTATGTGTGTACTGTATGTACACACATAGACATGTGCACATGCATCTGTGTGCATAGTCATGCATGTGCGTGTGTGCACACGGATGCATGTATGACTGGGTTTGCATCTGCATATGTGTATGTGTGTTTGTATGCATGTGTTTGTGTGTATGCATGGATGAGAGTGTATATGCAAGTATGCATGCTCACATGTCCTTGCACACATTCACACATGTATATGCTACATACATGCACACGTGTGCATGTGCTAATGCATGCATATATGTACATGTGTTTGCACTGTGCGTGTATGTACATACATGCATGTGTGTGTATGTGAGTTTCTGTGTGTGCATTGCTGGTGCTGGGGAGTTGTGGAGACTTCTCAGCTATACAAGGCTTGTCTTCCTTGGTAACCAATGGCATGTGGAGTGATCCTAACGTACAAAGCAGGAGGCTCCAAGGCCAGGAAATCCTTATGGCTATTGATGGCAACGTAGTACCAGACACACGTGTTCTTCCCATTGAGGGTGCCACGTTGGGCTCTGAGGCTCTGGCGGTCCTTGGCCTGACTCCTCACAGGAAAGGTGCTGAACCGTCCTGATGAAGTCGTACCATGCTGGGCTCTGTTGCAGCACTCTGCACAGTTCATTGGTCTTTGCTGGGAGGCCCTGCTCCCATCCTCTGCCTATGAAGAGGAAGTCATTTCTCCCTACTCACTTTCCAAACACCTTAATCCTACCGTCTTCCAAGGGCCAGCACCTTCACGAAGCCTTCCCTGATGTCTCTGGAACTCAAGGACTTCTTCCTGCTTTCCTGTCCTTTCTTTCTTTCTTTTTAAGATTTATTTATTTTTATTGGAAAGGGAGATCTGCAGAAAGATCTTTGATTCACTGGTTTACTCCCCAAATGTCTGCAATGGCTGGAGCTGAGCCGATATGAAACCAAGAGCCAGGAATCTCTTCTAGGTCTCCCATGTGAGTGCAGGGTCCCAAGGCTTTGGCCCATCCTCTGCTACTATCCCAGGCCACAAGCAGGGAAGTGAATGGGAAGTGGAATAGCTGGGACATGAACTGGTGCCCATATGTGATCCTGGCACTTGGAGGTGGAGGATTAGCCCATTGAGGCACCCCACTAAGCCCCTGCTCTCCCCTTGTCACCTTACTGCAGCCACCGCAGCACAGATCCCTTAGCCATGACAGGTGTGTGTTGTCCCCAGCATCACTATCCCTTCTAGGAGGCCCTGGGTGTTTCTGTCGCTATGCCCTGGTCCTTTCAGCCACAGCCTCGCTGCTGGCCTAGAGGGCTGTGAGACCCTGGGGAGAGCAGCAGCCTTGAGGTTGGCCAGGATGCAGCTATAATCCTCTCAGGTCTTGGGTTCCCTGTCAACGCGTGATGGAGGGGTGAAGTCTTTGCAGAAAGTTAATGAAAGGGATGAAGCTCATGCCAGCACTTGTGATAGATGCTGTGTTAGAACCTCTTGCTGTCACTAACAGCAGCGTGCCACAGTGATCAGGCATTTCCTACATGCCGGAACTTGTGTTGAATAGGTTACATCTATTCTTTTCTATCTATTTATTTGTTTAATTTTACTGGCAAGGCAGGGAGATACAGCAAGGAGAGACAGCAGCCCCTGCCACAGTCGGGGCTGGGTCAGGACAAAGCTAGAAGCTCAGAACTTTTCTCTGAATCTCCCCTGGGGTCACAGGGACTTAGGTCCTTGAGCTGTCATCTGTGGGTGACCAGGGGGTGTCTCAGCAGGAACCAACAGAGCTGGGACTCACACCCAAACTGCCTGATACGGAAGATGGGGATCTCAAGCCACATCTTGACTGATGAACCGAATGTTTGTCCTCAGATTTTCTTATGATCTAAGTGATTATCCCAAGGGAGATCCAAAGTGCAAAAAATAAAAGAAGATATAGACCGATTATACGTCACTGAAATTTGAAACCTGTGTCGTGTGTGGTACAGTGGGTGAAGGCACTGTTGGCATTTCAGACCAGTGTGTCAGCTTGGCTCTCGATCACACCATTTCCTGTTCAGCTCTTGCCAGTGAGCCTGGAAAGGCTCAAGTACTTGGGAGACCCGGATGGAGACCCTGCCTTCTGGCTTCAGCCCGGCCTAACCCCGGCTGTTTTGTTTTGTGGCTATTTGGGGAATGAACTATAGGATGGAATATCCCAGTCCTGTCTCCCCGCATCCTTGTCCCTGCTCCATTTTTCTTTTTTGTCTTTGTCACTTTGCCTTTCAAATAAATAAACATATAAATCTTTTTAAAAATTAAAATCCTTGCAAAGCAAAAGGATACTAACAAGTAAATAAAATGATAACTTTGGAATAGAAAGATATTTTCCTAAGTTGTCGATCTGATATGGAATTGGTAGCTAGAACATATTAAAAAAAATCCATGTCAGGCTGGGTGCAATAGCTCAGTTGCCTAATCCTCCACCTTGCAAGTTCCGGGATCCCATATGGGTAGTGATTGTGTCCCAGCTACTCCACTTCCCACCCTGCTCCCTGCTTGTGGCCTGGGAAGCTGAGAATGGCCCAAAATCTTGAGACTCTGCACCTGTGTGGGAAACCGGGAGGAAGCTCCTGGCCCCTGGCTTTGGATTGGCTTAGTCCCAGTTGTTACAGCCATTTGGGAAGTAAACCAGCAGATGGAAGAGCTTTTTTGTGCCTCTCCTTCTCTCTATAAAATCTGCCTTTCCAATAAAAAAATAATATTGGGGCTCGGCAGCATGGCCTAGTGGCTAAGGTCCTCGCCTTGATCCCATATGGCTGCTGGTTCTAATTCCGGCAGCTCCACTTCCTCTCTATCTCTCCTCCTCTCAGTATATCTGACTTTGTAATAAAAATAAATCTTAAAAAAATAATATTAAAACCAGAATTCATATAACTTGAAGAACTATAAATAACTCAGTTAGAAAGGATCTCCGCTCCCTGCTAGTGAACTGGGAAAAGCAGTGGAAGATGACCCAAGAGTCTGGGCCCATGCTGCTCTTGTGGGAAACGCAAATGAAGCTCTTGGTTCTTGACTTCAGCCTGGCGCAGCCCTGGTTGCTGCAGCCCTCTGGGGTTGAACCAGTGAATGAAAGAGCTCTCTCTGTCTCTCCCTCTCTCTTTCACTCTTTCAAAGCAAATAAATCCTTAAAAAATGATTAAAGGATCTAAACAGACATTTCTTCGAGGAAAATACTGTGCAAGTGGCCAGTAAACATGTAAAAAGATTTTCAGCATCATTTGTTGTCAGAGAAATGCAAATCAAAACCACCATGAGATAGCACGTCACAACCGCGGGGCTGCTAGAATCAGCATGGCAGAAAATAGCAAGCATTGGTAGGATAGGCAGAGACAAGAAGGCCAGGAATGCCACAGGGAAGGGTTGAACGGTGTGGCCACTTTGACAAGCAACATAACGCATCCTTGTGTGATGAAATCTGCAGTTACCATAGAACACAGCAATCATTCTCCTAGCCAAAAGAATGAACTATTTGGATCCAAACCCAGATCCATACACAAGGGTTTACAACAGCATTATTCACAGTGGTCAGAGTCTAAAGACCTCAAATGTCCATCCACATTTGAATGGATAGACAAAACCTATTTTATTACTATAGCTATCAAAATGAATGAAGGACTGATTGGAACTATAGCATTGGGTGACCTTCACATACACTGTGCCAAGTGAATGAGGCTGGTCACACAGGACCAGGTATCAGATAACCACATTCCATGGAATCCCCAGAGTGGGAAAATCCTGACAGACAGAAAGCAGATGAGTGCTGGATTAGTTGGTTAGTGGTTGGTTGGTTCTAAGAGGAAGCCAAGGATAGGGAAATTCTACCTAAAGAATATGGAGTTTCTGTTTGCTGGGATGAAAATGTAACACTGACCATGGCAATGACCGAGTGTTCCTGTAAACAGGTTACATACCATTGAATTGTGCTCGTCCTCCCTCCCTCCCTCCTTTCCTCCCTTCTCTCTCCTTTTTCTTTTTCTTTCCTTCCTTCCTTCCTTCCTTCCTTCCTTCCTTCTTTCCTTCCTTCCTTCCTTCCTTCCTTCCTTCCTTCCTTCCTTCCTTCCATCCATCCTTCCTTCTTTCTTCCCTCCGTCCCATCCTCCCTCCCTCCCTCCCTCTTTTCTTCCCTCCCCCCGACCCCCTCTCTAACGAACTTCACGACATAACAGGGTGTACATTTTTGGTTGTCAGGTTCTGCAGCTTAGAGATCTGAAACCAGCTCTCATAGGTTAACATCATAGCATCAGCAGGACTTGATTCCTTCTGGAGGCACTGGGGGGAAACCCGATCGCACATCTTCGTGTAGGTGGAGAGGCTGCCTGGTTTGCTTGACTCATGGCCCCTGCATGCTTCTGCTGTTTTAGATACTTTCTGGCTCTGACCCTCTAGCCTTCTTCTTGTGATTGCACTGGGCCTTTCTGGGTGATCTCAAGATCCTTAATCACATCTGCAAAGGTTTTTGTTCTGTTGCATTTGTGTTGTGGAAAGCAGTACATTTGTAGGTTCCCGGGCTTGGGGCCTCTGTGAGAGGACCATCATGACATCTCTCATAGAGTGTTGAAAACGGAAACGGTCAAATTATATATTCCCCACCTTACCCCTTTTTTGGCAGGACAAGGAGTTTCTAGAGACCCACTCGGGTCCTGACTTTTTCATGCCTATTTCTTCTCTTATGATGAATGACTCTGGGTGAAAGTTTTGTGTAGAGACAAGGGGGTTTGAGCCTTCACTACGTGTAATTTAAAGAGGAGACCTACATCACCTCTTTAAGACTTGTTTACTCTCCATGCAAAGGACAGACAGAGGCATAAGATGGTTTGTGACTTAGTCACTGTGACTATGAATTTGTTGGTTCCCATTCTTGTTTCTGCTTCCTTGTATTCTTCCAGGACATGGCCCACTGTATTAGAAGTGTTTGTGGTTCTCAGTGCCTGTCTGTGCAGGGTGGGTGAGAGTGTTCTCTCTCTGCATTTCTAAGACCTTGCCAAGAGCAGGTGGATAAATGGATGGTGACGCGTCCCTGAGCAGATGGAGGCATAGATGGACACAGAGATGAGCAAGTGAGGGACGGAAGGCTGGAGATGTTGTCTCTGTGCATGTAGGTTGGTATGAATCTGTGGGGTTGTGGGTGAAGGATGAGTGCACGGAGAGAGAGGGTGGATACATGCCTGGGTGGCTGCATACGTGCAGAAGTGTTTATGTGACTGTGTAAATGGGAGGATGGGTGCTTGTATAATGGATGCATGTGTATGAACAAGTCGGTGTACTGGTGACATGTGGATGACTGGCTGGCTAGACAGACACATGCATTTGAATATGTGTGTATACCGGGATACTTAAAATATTAGTGGAAATGGAATTAAAAGACAAGTTTATTGGGGTGCAGAAGATGAAATCCAGGTATATTCACACACTTTTTGAAACTCTGTGATATGCAAGGATGAATTTTGCTATATATTTTTTTTTGGCACCAAAATGAACTTTTTTTTTAATTGCATTTTCCCAGAACATTCTGAAGTACCCTCACACAAACACTTATGAATGGGTATATGTATGCCTGCAAGGATACAAGGGTACATTGATGAATAGACGGATGGCAGGATGAATGATAGTCACGCATCTGAATGCATGTATAGATGGATAGGCACTTGAATAGGTTTCAGAGTGGGTGGATGGATGAGTGAGCATTTAAGCAGTTGTATCTGGTACCAAGAACAATGTCTCCATTCTAAATCTTTATTACTGAGGATTCCGATCTCTGCTTTGCACTCAAGCATGGGAAAAGAATATCCTAGAACAATCTGCCCTGTGTGCCCTGAAAGGAGGCCTGTTGAAACAAGGCGTCTTGGTAACTGGATGTGGATCAACATCAGCACGGAAAGGTCCCTTGCAGTCACCTCCCAGGCGGCTTCTAGACTTGTCCCGACTTTCTCAGCAGCAAACCGTAAGCCTGGTAGGGAGCAGAGATCCCAGCTGCTTCTTCCTTACCATTTTTCAGATACAGAAGCCAGAGAAGGTTAGAGACTTGTCCAAGGTCACAGGATAGGCGGACAGCAAACCAGAGAGAAGAACTTGCACCCCTAGATCAGGGCTTCCTCTCCAAAGTGACCTCTGGCCACTGCTGGCACCACTAGTCCTCCCTGTCTTCAGAGGCCCCTTGGAACATCACCCAATGAAGATCCTGTCCTTCTGTCCTTGGCTCTGTCACCTCCAGGACACGAGAGCCAACCTGCACTCGTCCAACTCCAGTGTGACATTCACTCATCTGTCCCACTGAGCTGTTGACAGGCTTTAGAGCTGAGGAATTTTTCCTGTGTGGGTCCATGCCGAAAATGCCCTCTCGGGTTCAGTGTTTAATGTTTCCTTCTTGACTCCTGGCTTTCTGAAGGGGGAAATCTTCTCTTTCATTACTGGACTAAAAAGGGAGCAAGACAGACACATAGAAAAAGATCTCCCTGGACACTCAACAGACAGCACAAAGATGCCGTTTGTTCACTGCAGAGGCCTTGGGGCCCTGTAACTCTCCCTGTAATCTCCACAGTGGCCCCAAGGAACTCACCTGAGGCCCTTTCCACTTCCCAGCTTTCTCCTCCATTGCCCAGCCTCGGCCCTCCCCGCCTTCCTTCAGAGCCTCCCCAGCTACCGGATGATTGCACAGTATTTCGCAGATCAGCGCCCCTGTGTCTCTGGATTCCTTGCTTTTCCCATCTTGGATAGATCCAGGAGGCTCCCTCTGGCCTCAGAGAGCTGCCTGGGATGGCGACAACAGCTGTTTGACCTTGAGAGCTGACTGTGGGCCATCATACTGTGGACACAGTCCTCACGGGAGTGCTGGGAGGAATGCGCTGTGAGTAGCCAATTTGACAAATGGAGAAACTGAGTCACAGAGCTGGTCAGATGCTCCGAATGGATTAATTCACCTACACCTCTCCATAGCCTGGCCAGGAAGACATCATCGTCATCCCTGGTCATAGAGAAGAGGATGCTGGCAGACAGGGTAGACCAGTGGCAAGCCCAGGAGGCAGTGACTTCTGTAAATACCTTGTGGAATTATAAAGTCGTAAGTATTTAACACTTCATGGCACTGTGAAGGGCCTCTAGTTGAATTTTATAGGACAACAAATAACCCAGAGAACTGAAGTGACTCATCCAAGGTGAACTGGTTATTGGAGTTTCTTGGCAGAGCTGATGATGTGTGATGATGATGATGTATATGTAATACTTATTTTTGATCTACTGGTTCACTTCCCTAAATACCTGTGATGGATGAGGCTGGACCGTACTGGAGCCAGAAACCCTGTTTTTCCATGTGGGTGGCAGGGACCAAGACACTTGAATCTTTTTTTTTTTTTAAGATTTATTTATTTTTATTACAAAGTCAGATATACAGAGAGGAGGAGAGACAGAGAGGAAGAACTTCCGTCCGATGATTCACTCCCCAAATGTCTGCGACAGCCATGTTTGAACCAGGCCAAAGACAGGAGTCAGGAACTCCATCCTGGTCTCCTAAATGGTGACAGGGGCCATGTCCTTGGGCCATCATTTGATGACTTCCTAAGTGATTAGCAAAGAGCTGGATCAGTAGTGGAAGAGCCATGGCTCCTGCAGGTTCTCTGATATGGGATATCTTGTGATTGAAGCAATGGCTTCATGCATCCATGTGAGGTTTGGATGTGTCTGTTTCTTTCTTCTGTTAGTGCACAGGGAGGAGGCCCTGGAGCAGAACACCTTCGCTAGGTGTCCTCCTTCCCCTAAAGTTCCAGTTTCTGGGGATAAAGAATGATGTGGGAAAATCACTGGGAAAGAGTGGATGAAACAATTTCGGAGCAGATAAATGAGAGGTGGGTGGAGATCATCCAGCCTGGAGAAACTGGGAGCAATTGTTTCCTAGTTTTCTAGGCAAGAATGGAAAAGCTCCAGGCTCTGCCGTAGCACATGTCAGGGCTGGTAGAGGCAGGGCAGGACTAGCTAGGGTGAGACACCAGATGCCAGAACCCTCCAGATGAGTCCACATTTGGGCCCCAGACACCACTGGCCCATATCCACCTTCGTGATTGTGAAGGGCAAGGCTTCTGAGTGTACGAGTGCTTTCTGTGGAGGTGCAAGATTAGGACACCGTGTGACATGAAACCACAAAGTGCGACATGCACACATGTCCTTTGATTCCTTCTGGTTTTCAAAAACACATTTGATGTTTTGCATTGACGTGTGATACTCGCATGTTTCAAAGGGACGCGATACAACCTTGCAACACATCTGCCTGACTTACAACAATCACACCAGGCATCCAGCCTTTTCATTTCCTGATCTTCTTTGTGTATGGAGTCTGCACGGCTCCTGATTCATCCTCCTTCTGTTTGATTTTTTTTTTCAAGCAGTGATTTTTAGTTTGGTACGAATACATCCCTTCTTTCCCCCATCTTCCCTGCCTCTTGCTTAGTCTACCCCAAAGAGAAAGAGCGGCCTTTAGGACACTGGGTCCTTGCCAAGGTTCCTATAAGAATCTGGTACCAGGCTTTATATTCTTTGAGTTTTTTATGTTTACAGTAACTTTCCATATAGGATAAAAGATTTCCAGTTACATAGAAATATATTCTGTATCCTTTTTGCAAAAAAAAAAAAAAATGACTTGGCCTAAAGGAAATCATTAATGGTAATAGTGTAGGAAGTGTCTGGATGTTGCAAAAATTATGGAGGTGTTGCAAAGCATGACTAGCATTTGGGGGAGCATCTGTGTAAACATTGGAGACCTGGAGTCCAGGGACAGCAGGCTGGGAGGCGTGCTCATTTATGACTTACATGAGAGTATTTTGTGTGCACCTTTGGGCCTGAAAGTTGGTGAAGAGCGGGTGGTATCTAAGTAGCAGAAGGCAGGATAATTTGATAAAAAAAAAAAAAGATCCTGAAACTACTGTGGCTTCTCCTGATATATGTTTATTCATTGCAAACAAAAGGCCAAAGAGGCATTCCTCACGGGTGGGAGGAGTCTCCTTGTGGTCCTTTATTTATTTTTCAAGTCTTATGTATTTGGAAGACTGCAGCACATTACAGGGTGGGGGAGGGAAGGGGAGAAGGGAAGGAGAGGGATGGATGGAGAGGTACCATAGGATGGTTCACTCCCTCTAGTACCCACAACCACCCGGGCTAGGCTGGGTTGGGTCAAAACCAGGAGGCAAGAACTCAACTCAGGTGTCCCATAGGAGAGGTAGGAGAACGCAGGTACTTAAGCCGTCCCTGCTGCGTTAGCACAAAGCTGAAATGCGGGCTGGAGTCAGAACTTGAAGCCAGGCACGCTGATAGGGGATGCAGGTATGTTAACCCACGTGTTTGTCATTAAGCCAATAGCTTGCATCTCACTCTTTTCCAGCTGACTGATACCTGCTGGTGTTTCTAATCTCAATTAAAATGTTGCTTCCTCCTGAAGGCCCTGCTTGAATCCCAGATACATTCAGGCCCCCCTGTGTTGTACTGGCAGCCCCGTTATCTCCCTCCCACTGCCCCAATTTCCTTTCGCTGTGTGTTTTGTTCTTAATTTATTTATTTTTATTGGAAAGGCAGATTTAAGAGAGAGAAGAAGAGACAAAGATCCTCTGTGTGCTGGTTCACTCCCCAAGTAGCCACAGTGGCTGGAGCTGAGCTGATCCGAAGCCAGGAGCCAGGAACTCCCTGCAGGTCTCCCACATGGGCACAGGGTTCCAAGGACTTGGGCCAGCCTCCACCATTTTCCCAGGCCACAAGCAGTGAGGTGGAAGGGCAGTGGAGCAGCTAGGATGCAAACCGGCACCCCCATGGGAACCTGGCATCTGCAGGGCAAGGATTTTAGCCCCTGAGCCATTGCACCAGAGCGCTCGTTATTTTTAATCACAGCTTGATTTGCCGGAATCTTTGTCCTACAGCGTTTGTCCTTACTTGGCTGCAAACTCCAGGAAAGTAGGGCCTGGGTGGCCTGGGGCTTCCCCTTATGACCTCCTGGCCCATGGGTGTTTGGTACAGCGGGTGAATCAGCATTTGGTGACTGCATTCCCTGTCAAGGGGTCTGGTTGAAGACTGGGCTCTGCTTCTAGTGTTTGGTCTCGTCGGTGCACAGTCTGGGAGGCAGTGGGGGCAGTGCCCGAGATGCTCAGTCCTTGTATCCCTGTCTCACCTGTGTGGGAAACTTGGATTGAATTCCCAGTGCCCGGCGCTGCCCCTGCTGTTGGAGTCATTTGGGGGAAAAAATGAAGACAAATAACATTTGTTTTTTTTTTTTTTAAATGACCAGTTTCCCGTTCCCTTTTTCCACTGATCTTATGAAAGTTTTGCTTCTATAATGCATTTCTTGTCTTGAATGAAAAAAAAATGCAGTGCTGGATCCTGACATTTGGGGTTTTCCAACATGGGATACGCATCAAAAGGAGCACAGGTCTCCTTGTTTGCCCTTGGAGCCAGGAGTTAAAACGTACATTTTGGAAATGACTTTGCTAAAGGGCAGAGCTGCCCTGAAGCCCTGCTTTTGCTGGCTGTGTGACTCCGGGTGATCCAGTGCACCTCGCTGAGCCTCCGGTTTCTCATCAGAATGGAGCTCCCTACCTCTCCCCACCTTCTCCACAATCCCCGGCTCTGGCGAAAGGCTGCCCACTCCTTGGGTTCTCAGCACCCCCCGTTGCTGTCTGTCAGGCACCACAGCAGAAGACAAACCTGCAGACAAGCACACAAACATGGTGGCTTAATTTCCTCCTGGTTTTCCCTGGCCCTCACCTCCCTTGGGCCAGGGCTTGTTTGCCTTGGAAGATGTGCTGATGGCTGCCAAGGTGGTTTGTTTAACTGATGGCCTTTGGGGGCTGGGGTGAGGGATCAGGAGAGCCAGAGGCTGCTGGTCAGGTCAGAGGGGTTGGACGGACAAGCTTAGACAGAAGCCTCACTCATCCGCAGTGGAGTCACTTGTTAAGCTCTGTGGCTTTTGGAAAGATAGTTCTGGACGCCACTTTGGAGGCAAGTGGGGCTGCAGCAATGTGCTGACCACTCAAACGCTCCAGATAGGAGGAAATACACTTAGATTTTGGTTAAAATTTATTTATTTGAAAGCAGTGTGAGGGGAAAAAGAGAGAAATAGATCTTACATTTGCTGACTCACTCCCCAAATGGCCACAACAGCTGGGGCTGGACTGATCTGAAGCCGGGAACGTGTTCCGGGTCTTTCATGTGGATGCAGGGGCCTAAGGATGTGGACTAGCCTCTGCTGTATTGTCAGGTGTATTAGCAGAGAGCTGAACCTGAGCTGGGGTAGCTAGGACTTAAACCCCTGCCCCTTTGGGTAGGTGGCTTCGCAAGTGGTGGCTTTATATTCTGTGCCACAGTGCACAGGAAGTGTATCTGAAGGCAGCAATGTTGGTTGATAATTTCCAAGGTCTAGAGGATTTCTGTTGTGACATTTCTTCTGTCCTAGATATGGAATGGCAGATGTTGGCACTGGGGCAGCCAATTAGACCCTGAAATCCACATGACTTCTTTTCTTATTCACTTTCACTAGTTAACTGTCTGCGGGCTGCCCATAGTACCTTAAGCATAAGAACCGGAGTGAGTCACAAAAACAGTGTGCAGATTGAATGACAGTGATTAAGGCATCCAGGGGTATGAACACCTCTGTGTGCTGGTTCATTGGGCTGAATTCCTGCATGGCTGGGGCTCCTTTGGGCAAAGACTGGGAGTCGGGAGTTTCGTTCTATGGCGTGTTAGCCATCAAATACTTGTCTTCTCACCTGCTGCCTCCCAGGGCCTGCATTAGCAGAAAGCTGGAGTCAGGAGCCAGAGCCAAGCATTGAAACCAGGCTAATCAGTATGGGAGATGGTGTCATCACTGCCAGGTTCAATGCCCGCCCCTAGAATGTATTTTCCTTTTTTTTCCCTTAAGACTTATTTATTTTTATCTCAAAGTCAGATATACAGAGAGGAGGAGAGACAGAGAGGAAGATCTTCCATCCAATGACTCACTCCCTAAGTGACTGCAATGGCCGGTGCTGTGCCAATCCGAAGCCAGGAGCCTGGAACTTCATCCAGGTCTCCCTTGTGGGTGCAGGGTCCCAAGGCTTTGGGCCATTCTGGACTGCTTTCCCAGGCCACAAGCAGGGAGCTGGATGGGGAGTGGAGCAGCCAGGATTAGAACTGGTGCCTATATGGGATCCTGGTGAGTTCAAGGTGAGGACTTTAGCTACTAGGCCACTGCGTTGGGCCTAGAATGTATTTTTCAATGAAGAAAACTAAGCCTTTGAGCAGCATACCGTGGGTCATCACTGCACGAAGGTTGTGTGAAGGCCCGTTCCTGTAGCTGTGCTGAGAAGCACAGATTTCTAGAGTGAGGATCTGCTTGATTTACTCAGCTTGCTTCTGAGAACAATGCCAGGCGCGTGGGAGGCAGTCAGTGTTTGTTGAATGAATAGTTGGACGCAGGCTAGAACAAGAAGCACTCAGGGCTTTCTTTGGGGTGTGGAATGAGAGGTTTTATTAGGGACTTTTGGCTTTCACTTTGTGGTATCAAACGCATGAAGGTTTTACTGTAAACCTTTTACAATGTAACAACAAAGTAGAAAGGAGAAAGAAAGTCCCTCAAAGCCCTCAGCGCCCCTCCCTTACCCCCCAGGAAGGGATTATGCAGTCCTGGGTGACAGGTCTTTGTTTATCCAAACACTTTTTCATGTCCAGTGAGGGAAAGGGGGCCTCTGTGTTTCAGGCTTCCCCTTTCCTGGGGAGGGGGTAGTGCTAGACCTGACCCAGAAAACAAATAGCAGCGTGTGTGTGTGTGTGTGTGTGTGTGTGTGTTTTCCTGCCCAGTGCCCCCTGTCTGAGGGCCCAAGCCACCTGATGGGAGTTGTTGGCAGTCCCAACTGATGGGAGTTGTTGCCAGGGACAGCTCAGCAGCTTAGGAAAAGGAAGAAAACAAACAAGAAAAGGCTGAGTCTGTTTGTTCTGAGGAAATGCACAAAGGTGTTTGACAGTCAGTAAATGCCAGCTTGGCTGTGGGTTTTTTTTTTAAGTCTGTTGCCTCGTGGTGTGATAAAGAGAGAAACCAGGAGGAAGAAGGGACACTACTGAGGGAGCTCTCTCCAGGAGTACAGCGCCCCCCGGAGGTTGAGTGGGTCAGGAAGCGGAACCTCCACAGGTCCCAGCGAGAAACCCATTCCTGAGTGGTAGGGGTCGTGTTGGCTCGTTCGTTGATTCATCCATCCCATCCTCCTCCCCTTCATCCCATCCTTCCTTCCCTTCCTGCCTGCCTTCCTTCCACCTGCCCCTTTAATTAGCAATTAAGACAGACACGATTCAGTCCTTGTGGGACTCACCGTTGGGATGGGTAGCAAGATATCAAATGTGTGACAAATCAGTAAAATAATTGCTGTTTGTGATAAGTATGAGAAAAAATGTAAGATAATAGGGAAGAATAGAGAAGAATGTAGTGTCCGGGAAAGGACTCTTTTTCTGGGAGAGATTTAATCTAAACCCAGAAAAATGAGAAGGTGTGAGTCATGGGGAGAAAAGAATAGAATGTTCAAGAGAGCTGGGAAAGCAATGAGCTGAAGTCGTCTAAAGGGTGGGGATGGAATGAAGGACCTGAAGTCAGGGGCTGGACATGAAGATACACAAGATAGGGACCTTACTGTCTAAACCTCTCCAGGGCAGGGTGAAGCCAAGAGCTGGACACCAATAGAGAATACATGGGAGAAGACACTGAGGTTCAAAAGGTGACTGTTGACTCGAGACTGGTTTCACGTGTAGAACTTATTTAAAACAAGGTGCAGGAGTCACACTCAGTTCCTTCTGGTCTTCTCACTCAGCATTGCCACTACATGTCTGAAGTCAGCGCAGGGGCCACATGGCACTGGAGAAAAAGTTGCTCCCATGCGGATAGCTTGGAACAGTGAGGCCATGTTTCAGGCCCAGTCCCATGGCTCTGTCCGCCTCCAAGAACCCACACGAGGCTGCCCAAAGCCTTTACACCCGGCAGAGTGGGAACCCTCTGTCGGGATGACTCATGGATACTTGGCCTTTCACTACCTTATGCACCTTGTTCCTCTTTCAAGTAGAGCTGTCTGTTCCTTTTCCTCTCATTTCTGCTCAACTATGAGTGGCGGCGTTCTGGAAAGTGTTATTCATTCTTCCAAGAAATACTCATTATGGACCAGCTCTTTTTGAGGTACTTGACCCATGATCATGGATCCAACCAGGGGAGCATGCTCTCGGCCAAGAGCAGAAAGACATTTACCCAGGGGGTGAAATAAATTGCACAAAGGGCCGTGTCAAAGAGAAATAGGAAGCTAAAGGAAGCACCTGCTCATGGGAGATCAGGGAAGGCTTCCTAGGGGCAGTGGCGCAAACTCCGAGATTTGAAGAGGACAGATAGTGAGCTTGGTGCATGGGGTAACCAGTGTGACAATCTATGGGTATGGGTCACTGAAGTTTATTCTTTTGAATACTGTAATACACAAAGACTCAAGCCCTAACCTACACCATGTCATGTTCCAACCAGGAACTAGAGTGTGGCATGATAGTGAGGGCTTTGGGGGTCAGTGAGGCCTCAGGCTACAGCTTAACTCCTTTCATGAGTGTGAGCTCCTTTCACTGTATGAGTGTAGCCAGATCACCTCAGGTTGCTTGTCTGTCAAGTGGGGACAATGACAGCATTCTACTCTCAGGCTCATGGAGATTAGATGAGGTGACTTGTATTGATTGTATGGTTACCACTGTGTCAGTAAGTTTGCCAAGTGCTATGCCTATTTGGCTTGTAGGAGCGGTGATTGGTACAACCATTAAGGAAAGTTGGATGAATCTATTAAATGTCTCCTTGTGATGCAGAAATTATACTCCACAGTGGGAAATATAATGGAAGTTTGTTCATATATGTGGTCTTCAAAAAAAACATACCACGGAGGAGCATTACCGGTTAGGGCACCTGCATCTTGTGTTGGAGTACCTGGCCTTGATACCCGGCTGCAGCTGCTGACTCCAGCTTCCTGATAATTTAGACACTAGGGGGCAGTGGTGATAGCTCGAGTGACTGGGTCTCTGCCTCCCTCTTGGGAGACCTGGATTGTGATCCTGCCTGCTGGCTTTGGCCCCAACAAAGCCTCAGCCATTGCAGAGTGAACCAGCAGAGAGAAACTCTGTCTTGAACTCTCAAATGAATAAATACATATAAGAAGTACACATGACAATGTTCAAAGCAGTGCCATCCTTAAAGACCAACACTTACAACTGCATTACATGCTCATTTATAACAGAACAGATAAACTGGAGAATGCACAGTCTTTGATATAATATGCCAATGATTCTGAACAGCCTGCAGGTCCACGTGGCGGCATGGGTGAGCTTCATTTTTCTGAGCAAATAAAGCAAAGAAAAAACATCAAGTGTGACGTCAGCCAAAGCCAGTCTACAGTGTTGGGGAACTTGTTGGTGGAGTTGGTGGGGAAAGCAGCAGAGGGTGACCCAAGGGCCACACTCATGGGGGGCCCTGAATGGGTTTCAAGGCGTCTAAGTTACAGCCTGCCGCAGACTAGATTTGTGGCCGCTTGGCGAGTAGATCCTGGATGGAAGATCTCTTTTTCTCGCTTGTGAGTGTGTCTAGGGAAGAGCACAAAGGTTGAGAAAAATAATGAAGAGGGGAGAAAAAGAGCCCACGTCGCAGGCCCTGACTGCAGCCACAGAACTTCTGAGGAGGAAAATAACGTGATGTCAGTTTTCCAAGTCATTTAAGCTTTATTTCTCTGTCATCTTTTCAAATAAATAGACAAAATTAAAGCAGAAATTCTGGTGAAAGCATTATAGGTACTGTTTTTCTTTCCAGTATTTGGTATTTTATAACAAGAAGCCATTATTTTTAGAATTTAAATTTTAACAGAGGAAATATTAATATCATAGTAAAGGTAACTGTATTATTTCTATATGTTGCACATCTCACATGCTCAGCAGCAAATGAGTTTCAGAGAGGGAAGGAGTCATCAAAAATTACTTTTCCTAATGGCTTTTAGTAAAATGTGTGAGGTCAGAAAAATCTGGATATTGGCTTGTTCTCATCCTCCATCCCCCAAGTGTTTCTTTTCACCTGGTATGTATATATATAAATTCTATAGTGTTCATCTGAAGGATGAACTTAAATAGTATTTCACAACCACTGCCCATCCCATAAAACTGAAATCTGACTCTTTAACGGAGGTGTTGGGAAATCTGTGGTCTGTTAGGCACCTTTGCAAGAAACTGGTTTGATTGGGATGGATCCCAGACAATCCGCCCACTTCCCCCAATAGGTGGGCATGGATGCTTGGTTGTGCAGTAAAATGCCAGATGACTTGTGAAAGAAGGAATTGGCTGAGATATGGGAAGGGGAAAATGCAGTGCATTGGCAGACCGGGCCAGACGCCTTTCCCTTAGCAGCTTCTTCAAGGCAGGGAATAGAGGCCGACCTATTGTGTGGGACAGAGACAGGGCTGCAACTGTGTGTCTCAGGTTATCATGGTGGGGCTGGAGGGGGACTCAGCCTGTGCCACCATGTGAATGGAATGACTGCCCCATGAACATTGGGACTGCCAGGAGACAATTAGGTGGGGATCTAAAAATCCACACCCTGGGTCTATGTTACTCTGAGGCCCTGCTCGCCAAGGAAACTAAATTGGGGGCATTGGGAACACACATGTCTGCCAGCTTTCACTCTCTGCCATGGTCTCCCAGTTTTTCTGAGCCACAGTGTAGTCATTATTTGTGAAATGGGTAAAACAAGACCTAACGATCAGAGTGTTTTCAAGGATTAAAGGGGATACTATGGATAAAGCGGTTATTATAGTATGTTTCATAATTAATTCTTAGTCCACAACATATACTACTTTAGGAAGCATAATGGGACAGCCTACTTTAAGTATAGCAAGTTATCTGTTTGTTTAGCCACATTCTGTACTTCTTCCTCTTGAGTTGTATAAATTGACCAGAAAGTGGACTGCTACTACTTGTTAAAAGTGTTGAGATGTGGTTGACGAATGGAACCGGACAAGATCAGCTCAGACTCACATGGCCATTTCCTCTTATGTAAGTTGCAGCACATTTCAATAGATTTGTGGGGAAGCGGAGGGAAAAAGTCATTGCTACCAAAACACCACCATCATAGCTCCCTCTACCATGAACTTAACCATCACTATACTCATCACCAACCATAATATGAGCATCCTCATCACCCGTGACAACACCGTTACCACCCCCGCAGCACCACCTCTGGTATCAGCGCTGTCACCACCACCACCAACACAATGACCACCACCATCTCTGCCATCACTGTCCGCAATGACAGCATGCCAACTACCATTAGCATCAGCTCCTCTGCAGTCGCCCTCCACGACACCAGCACCACCATCCCACCATGCAGCTACCTCCCCAAATAGCACCAATAGTCACAGTGAATGGAAAGAAAACCAGAAAGCCCCATCCTCTGTCTCTGAAATACTTCATCGTACGTGAGGCCTAGTGCTAGGCGGCATGGAACTGAGTCACCAGTGATTGCACCCTCAAGGGTCTCTTATCAAGTGTCTAAAATTCCAATAAGGACAAAGTACCAGTTGTGTCCAAATGGAGAGTCAGTGCCTGTCTGGCTGTAGGTGGGGATGGATGAATGTGTTCCCTTCTGCTCTAAGAGGTGGTGTTTTAGAAGGTCCCTGGAGGGCGAGTCTGATTGCCTCTTGACAAGGAATGGAAACCAGGCTGTTCCTACTCTGTATTTTCTGCTTACAGCAGATATCCCTAATCTGCCATTGCAGGCTCTGCTGTTGAGCCTGAAGGTGGCCCTAGCATCCACCTACACACACAGCAAGTTTCCAGAACTATTACAATGAACCAGAGTTAACCGAGAAGATGAGTGCTTTAGGACAGGTGCCAATCTTGTTAAGTGTTAGAGAATGGATGGATGGATAGATGGATGGATGGATGGGGAGAAGAGAGTGTTCCATGTGGGGAGAATGACATGGGAGCAGAGAGTTGCTGTGTGTGTGTCTGGGGGAAGAGCATGGAGGCTGGGAAAAGAATGAAGAGGGGAAAAAGAGCCTAAGTTGCAAGCCCTGACTTTTGAGAAGGAAAATAAAGTAGTTAGTTGCCGAGCACCTTGGATGCGAGTCCTCACTCCAGTGGCAGGCATTCAAAGTCATCTAAAGCTCATAATAGAAATAGCTGATTTTTATTCATCTGAAAGGTAGAGAGCTCTTCTTTATCTTGCTCCACTTCTCAAATGCCCACAGCAGCCCCCTAATTTTTAAAAACTCCTTATAGCTTATCCTTTGTGTTTGGAACTGTTATTATTTTTGTTTCACAGATAGGGAAATTGAGGCTTGGAGAAAAAGAACTCACCAGGAGGCATATACATCAGTAACTGGAAGTGAATACCTGAATGGGTTAAATTCCTTTCTGAACAAATGTTGGAAAACATTCCTCTCCCTGCTCTCCATTATTTTAGCTGCATTTTCCTTATCTCCAGTTAGAACCAAAGGATTCGTTCCCTCCCTTCCGTAGCAGTGGGGGGCAAGAAACTCATCTTTTATGAGGCTGAGGACAGCTGTTGCTCCCCCCACCCAGCTGTCTTTTCCTGAAACAGGATAGGGCAAGAATTCAACATTTTCAGATATCAGGGAAAGAACCCTGGAGCTGGAGATCTGAGTTTGAATCCCAGCTCATCCATCATGCTCTGTCCGTGTAACCCTAGCGACCAGCTTCACACCTCCTCCTCAGCCCCTCGTCTATACCTTCCTGTGAAGTTTTATAGAGCCCTGCTGAAGGCTACTCTGGTTTTCTAAGTGCAGGGCAGTATTTCGTGTAATGTGTATATAGTTAGAGCCTGCAGGATGTCTTTTCTTGGCAAGTCCGATATTTGTAGTAACCTAGTTATTTCTCTAATAACAGCTGACATTTCGTACCTGACTCCTGAATTTAGCCTGTCAGTGGTGAACTCAGAGCCCTTTGAGGCAAACGTCTCAATCCCTGACTTCACTTGTCTGGGAATCCAGCGGTTGCTTGGTGTTCGGTTTTCTGCAGGCTCTCTGACCGGCTTTCATATAGGGTACACTCTGTATGCCTCTCACATGTGGCTCCAGGTTGCTTCTTGCTTGTTTTTCCCTGTTCTTGTGACAGTATGGGAACTGCATCGCCTGTCCACAGGAGTGTAACCTGAAAGTGGTGGGAATGTCATGTCTGTTTGCACGCATATTTGATCAGTGGGAGAATGCATGGGTGACATTTGCATGCTCCCCCACCCAAGGCACATTTCAAATGGTCTTTCAGACAGTTCTGCTCCCTCCTGGTGGCCCCTCAGTGATAGCAAGCTCTGTGTCCTCCTCTCTCCACTTCTCATTTCCTCCCTGGGATCACACTGGCCAATACGGTTAGTAACATATATCTATTGTTTCCGCCTATGGGTTGGGGCACCCCGGCTTTGGCAGCATTGAATCTAGAGTTTGAAGCGGATTGCTACCCCAATCGCTAACTCTGGCTTTCCTCACTGTCTGTCACAAGGCAACCGTTCAGTGAATAGTTAGTGCAGGCATGGAGAGATGGATGAGAAGCTTATATCTAAATAACAACATGACCGTCCAGGAAGCAATATATGATGATGTTAGGAAGGACTTGGGAACTGAGCAAAAGTGTTCAAATAAAAGTTGTGCTAGTTGTTAGCACCGTTAGATTTGGCGAGTTACTGGCCTCCACAGATCATTTTCCTTTCCTGTAAAATTGATAAAGTATGTCAAATATCAGATGATTCAGCAACATTCTTTATGTAAAATATGTGATGCATAGTCTTAAATGGATCAATAAAATGATTACTCATAATAAGAGTAGAGGAATTCATATTACATGAGAAAGAATATGCAAGCATCAGAAAACCATAGGAGAGTATTCAGAGACTTTGGACATGTCACCAAATGCACCTGTTGTTTTTTTAAGCTTTGTTTTTAGAAGGATGACAATTCCTAATCATTCACAACTTCTATCGTACCAAGGGCGAGCAGTTGACAAAGCATAAAAATGTCTAGGACTGAAAGGGACTTCCTGATATTCAGGAGGAGGGTGCCATCCAAGAATGTCTGATGGCTGGTAAAAGACCTCTCCTTTGGGAAGACGGAAACCCATCCGTCACTTCCAAGTCATTTCTGAAAAGTGATCTCCCACGCTGACCACAATGCAGTCACCTGCTGGGCTGTCAATCCCCGAGACAAGCCAAGGGAAGCTGGGTTCCTAGAGGCCTGAAAGGTGAAACTGGAACCATATTTCACATGTGGTTTCAGCTCATTATCACTGATGAAAACAGGATTTTTTAAGGAACATGCTTCTTTCCTCCCTTTAACTGCCTTTGGTGAACCTTGGGCCAGGAGCTGGAGTGTTGTGTGCAGCTGAAAAATTCCTGATATTTCCCATGATATAATTTCCCTGAAACGAAGTATTGCACCTCTTCTTTGGAGTTGTGATGGTGATGACCCTCAGAGATAACATGTCCGTTCGTTGTCTGATACGGTGCGGTGCTGTGCTATGCTGGATGGCCTCCCATTGTGTGGTGCTGAGCTGTGTTGTATCTATTGTATTTTCACCCATCATCATTAGCCTCCCTCTTTGCTTTCATCCCCGTCTAACGGCCTCTAAAGCCACCCACTTCTAGCTGACTGGAATATAGCCTTAAATACCATACATGCAAGGTGATGTTGTGCACACATTCAAGTCATACAGAAGTCATTGAGTTCTAGATTTGATTTTATCACTGCACTTCCCCCAACACTGTATTTTTAATATCTCTTCTATGATTGCCTGAATGTATTAAAACACATGTCTTTATGTTGTGTGTGTTTATTTATAGATATTTCTTTTCAACTAATGCTTAAGGTCACATACTGCCCCCAATTTCTGTATCATTTCCCTAGGGGTGGATACCTGGGTTGTTTGTTTCCACTGCCCTTTTACCACAATCGGAATTATAAAGGTCTATGAAGACATTTCCTGGGGGTGGATGCGACATCCCATGATACAGCTTACCCAAATCCATATCGTTTCTATTCAAGTCATGTTGAAATAAAGATGTTGAAACCACTCACTGAATGAGTTTTTCCAAACCCTTTGCTTCCTACAAGCATACATTCATCTGCGTTTGCATAAAGAGGGGTTTGGATGAGAAAAAAAAATATTTAAGGACTTGTCCACATTGAGATCCCACTACTAATTTTCAAGCCAGCTGTGTTTATCAAACAAATAGAAAGAAAGTTGAATGAAACATGGCAGTCCCCCATCCAAATATTTGGAAGCTGCCAGATGTTGAGCGTCTTGCGGACACCACCTAGGAGGCCTCAGTCAGGATTCTCAGGTGGCCTTCTCAGAATTCCTAAGAATGCTCCTCTTCCTCTCAGAGGGTTACTGTAGAGTCAGGCTTGTGAGATTTTAAATGGACCCTTAAGAATTTGGGCCTCTCCGGCGCAGTGGCCTAGTGACTAAAGTCCTTGCCTTATATGTGCTGGGATCCCACATGGGCGCTGGTTCTAATCCCAACAGCCCCGCTTCCCATCTAGCTCTCTGCCTGTGGCCTGGGAAAGCAGTTGAGGATGGCCCAAAGCATTTGGACCCTGCACCCACGTTGGAATCCCAGAATAGGCTCCAGGCTCCTGGCTTTGGATGGGCTCAGCTCTGGCTGTTAAGGCCACTTGGGGAGTGAATCATTGGACAGAAGATCTTCCTCTCTGTCTCTCTTCCGCTCTGTATATCTGACTTTGCAATAATAAATAAATAAATAAATAAATAAATAAATAAATAAATAAATAAAAAGAATTTGGGCCTCAATTTAATTAATCTTAGGGCTGGCATGTATCTATCTATCATCTATCTATCTATCTATCTATCTCTCTATCTGTTTTGACATACCTGTGTCATAGTTGCATTTATCTAAGTACCTATCATTTTTCATCTTTCATTGCCTATCATATATATGTATATCATCTATACATGTCTGTTTTTTCTTTCTTTCCTTGTTTCCTTCCTTCCTTCCTACCTATGTATCTTATCTATCAATCTCTCCACATATATATGTATACCATCTATCTATTCACTTATACTTTTCCATCTATCTAGTACCACTTATTATGTGTGTATACGTATATCTATTTTATATCTATGTATGAGGGGAATTCAGTATTATAAAACTAACTTGCCCACATGTTTGACTTACAGAATGTATGGATACAGTGGGGTTATTATTTTATGTAGTAAGTTAGAAGGTAGGACGTTATACAGTCATAAACACAAGAACACTCTAAACTGTGACTCTTCACCCTTTGAGATACTGCTAACAAGTTTTTAAAAAATATTTGGGGAGACACAGTCTTCCATTGATGAGATCCAGCCTTCGTTAAGAGGATACTATGTGCCTGGTGCTGTGCTAACATCTTTTGTACGTGTGTACTCATGTTCTCCCTCACAACAGCACTCTGAGACAGGTGCTGTGTTGTGTGTATGTTAGAGATGAAGGAGGCAGAAACATCAGTGATGTTCCCAAGGTTAGAGAACTAACAGCTTGCCAGACCTGAGTACTAGCCCAGGGCCTTCTGAGCCATATGGCGATGCTTGTGAACAGATTTCCCTGGGCATTACAACCATGCAGATGGTATTCATGTCTGGTGTCTGGTGAGGAACTTGACCATGGCATCTCCCCAGGGAAGTTTCCATCATCTGCACCTCAAGAATGCTGTCTCCTTTGTCCTGCTCCCTGTGTGAAAATGAGCCGAATTGTGTCAGAAACAAAACATTGTCATGGTGTACATTCCTCCCCCATCTGAGGTGGAGGTGAGGCTTCTTAGAGAAACCAAAGAGCAAGGTGACTTTAAAGTGTCTTTGCCTGGGAAAGGAGGGTTGCAGTTTCCTAAAGTGGTGAGAGACCCCCTCAATGGAGGGTGACTTCCCCTGCAAACCCAAACCCAAGAAGCCAGATGATTTGGTCTGAGCAGGTCCTGAAAGGGGCAGAGGACTGTTGGGCCTCTTCCCCTGTTCCTCTCCACCTCCTACTCCCTGCCTTAAATCCATAACTTAAGTGAGCATAACCATAAAGCCACTAATAAAAACATCTCCACCGGCTCTATTTACCCAGCTGTGTATCTCAGGATCTGCCTGTGACACTTTTAATACTCTCATTTTCCATGTCTTCCACAGTATGCATTTGAAGCAGTCCACAGGGAGGGGTGATGCAGAAGAAACAAAAACCCCAGGCCTCTCAGGCCTCCAACGGAGGGCTTTGGAGCACGCTGGGAAAACACTTCCACCTGAGGAGTACAAAAGACCCCAGGAGTGGAGGAAGCTGGCTCTGGGCCAATGGGAGTATCAGCATTGCTGGGCCCAGGAGGGGAGTCTGATGATGGTGTCCCAGAGCCCACATCCTGCCAATCCTAAGGCAAACAGCACCTCCAGAATGAATGGAGTCTGGTGGCTGGCTGGCTGGCTGGTTACACATGGGTGGCTCACTTTGGGGTGGTCTGAACCAGGAAACGCTCTCTAATGGCCTTGAATGCTATACTCCCAAAGTCTGGGCCTCCAGGGGATATTTCCAAGGATGGAAGATTTCTGAGGGTCCCTGGTATTGGTCCCCAGTGCTCCATCTTTGAGGAGCTCTAGCTTTGTTCCTCCATGTGAAGTCCTCAAAAAGAAATAAAACTGGCCTCACTGTAGAAGCTAAAGTGTGTTAGGGGGAAGACAGGGAGCTTGAGTAGCAGGTGTCAAATCACATTTAAGGAGGAGGAATCTGTCTGGCGTTACATGGCACAGCAGGTGTCTACGGTTCAGAGTAATCTACTCTGTTTTATGAAGAACTAGGAGAGACTCCATTCATAGAGAAATGAAAACGGGCTGGAAATGTTGGCTCTCCTGATTTGCACAATACACATTGTATATAGTGTTGCAATATCACACGTACCCTATAAAGCTGCATAATGATGAATTGCTAATTAAAAAAAGAAAAAATTAAAGGAAGGAAACTGTGGTCCTAAGCTGGTAACTTACAGCTCAGTGCAAAACTTCAGACCAACTAATTGAGACTCCTCATCTTAATGGGACCCTGGGAGGCTGGTGCCCACCTGTAAGTTGGGGATGTGCCATTTTAAACATCAGACCGTCTTGTCCCTTCTTTCCATAAGTCCTCAGAGTGAGCGTGAGGATGGTTGTCTCCTCCTTAAAAAAATAGAGATGGCCTTAAATGAGAGCAGGCAACTGCTGTGGGACACAAGAGAGGTTCTTCACTCGCCGAGGCTGCCTGCAGAGCGTGCAGGTCACAAACACTTGTGTATTTTCTCCAGCAGGCGTGAACAGAGCAGGTTCACCATGTTCTAGGAAAAGGGCCAGAGCTTTGACCCAGCTGAGGAGCCAGGAGACCTGCAAGGATAGACAAGCAAAGCAAAGCTCATGTTTGCTTCCACGGTCATAATTTAATTTAATTTTGGTCCCTTCTTGCCTAGGCGCCACTGCCGACTCCCAGAGGCCAGGGCTATTTCAGCTAAAATCCCTCTAAGTAAAGCCACGACAGATGCTACCTTGCCAAGTCCGCACAGCCCGGGTCCACATCCTGGGGTACACTGGATGTGTGGCTGGACAGGAGAGAGCAGTGGCCCTGGGTGGGATGGGGGGGAAGTGGTGCTGATGCTTCCCTTAATTCTGGGCCCGACGATTCACCTGTGCAGAAACGAACCGAGGCCGTGAGTGGGGAAGGGAAGCGTCCGGGGGCTGAGTAGGAGCGCGAGGCACTGCTGGCCTCAAGAGAAAGAAGGCATTCGTTGTTCTGGGAGAGCAACTGCTGGTGTGTTCCATTTTCTTATTTCCTCTGTTGACATTGTAGGGAAGTAGGAGATTTTGACCCCTGGGCCCTGAATCAAATTTGAGGGGACTTCAAAAGGCTCGTGGGGGAAATGGAATTCAAAGATAAGAGTATTTGGGTGCAAAACAAAGTTTGAAACCATGCACCAGTTGTTGTGTGATACGCATTTCCCATGAGTCTTACGAGGTACCCTCATCTGGAAACCTCACTTAAATATATGTGAATATCACGCAGTTGAATTTTTTAATAGGTATTTTTTTCTGCCAACATGTGAAGACCTTTTTGGCATGATCTGTAATTATTTAAAGAAATCAAGAAGGCCTATTTGACATAGAATTAGTTAAAAATAGATTTTATTTATTTGAGAGGGATGAGGGGAGTAGAGAAGGAGAGAGTATGACGAAGGGAACCAAGAGAGGAGGGAGCGGGGAGAAAGACAGATATTCTGTGTACTGGTTCACTCCCCAGACGCCACGCCAGCCTGGGCTGGGCCCAGCCAGAGCTATGGGGAGCTCACTCCAGCTCTCCCCCATGGGAACTGGGGACCCAGTGGCCTGAGCCATCCCTGCTGCCTGGAGTGGAGTGTTAGAACGGGAGACAGAATCCAGTCCTCAGAGGTAGGACATGGGCATGCTGATCCATGTTTTCTCAACTGCTCTGGTAAACACATGCCCTGAAAAAAAAAAAAAGAAAGAAAATTAAAATGGATGATGTTAATGCTGTTAAATAACACCCTGCTAGAAGTCCATGCAGGATTTTGTGTATCCAGTTATGTAAACAACTCCCAGATGGTGGAATTACAAATAAGAGAAGAGGGCTGCCACTGTGGCGCAGCAAGCTAAGCCCTGCATGCAGTGCCAGCATTCCATGTGGGTACCAGTTTGAGTCCCAGCAGTGCCACTTTTGATCCAATGCCCTGCTAATAGTCTCAGAAGGCAATGGAGGATGGCTCAAAGCCTTGGGCCTCGGTACCCGTGTGGGAGATCTGGAAGAAGCTCTTGGATCCTGGCTTTGGATCAATGCATTTTTGACTTCTGTTTTTTGGGAGTGAACCATCAGATGGAAGATCTCTCTTTCCTTCTCTCTGTCACTCTACTTTTTGCATAAGTAAATGTATAAAAAGATGGCATCCATTATGAAATGCATTGCAGGGAGAAGGTGGATGAGAAGTTAGAGGGGTTCTTTCTATAGGTTGAACAAATTTAATTCCCACATCTGAATCCAAAAGGCTCCGAATTCTGAAATGTCTGATGCACCAGCATGACATCTGAAAAGCTTCAGATTTGGGAGTAGTTTGGGCTTCATGGTTTCGGATGAGGATGCACAGTGGGCAAAGGTTCTGCAAGCACTATTGCAAACATCTGCTGGTCCTTAGCGTCTCGGATAAGGACGCTCCACCCACGCTCCTCTGTAGCTCCTTGTAAGTCTTTGACCAAAGCAAAGACACAACCAGATCTGCGGATTCTTTGATGATCCTCTGGTAGGAGGCAAAGGGAGGTCTGGGATCCTCATCTTCCTCTTCGGTTTAGAAGTTTCCCCATCTGTCCGGCTCGGTGAATCCTGTGGGTGTGGTGGGTTTCACATCTGAAGCCCTGGGAAGCCTCATGGCGTGGGTCTTGCATCACTCCCAAGTTCAGAAAGCCTTAGAAGCCCATTTCTGGTTGAAATCTGTCAGTGTGAGATGGCCCACGCAGTGATGAGGCCATGGACCCTGCTGCCCAGCCCATCTCTGGCTGTTCCATCTGGGGGAAGCTGCACTGGTACCTCACAGTGCAGACTGCCCAGCTAAACCTGCCCAGATGCTTGACACACAAAGCTGTCAGACACATCACGATGCTTCTTGTTCAAAGAGTGTGTGTTATGAGTCGCTCAAAACAGATGAGCAAAACATGCCATTCAGTAACAGGTTTAAAAAAGCATGGCTGGAGGAGTGGAACTTGGCATGTGGAATTCGTGATGTCACCTAGCAGCCATATTCTTTCTCCTCTTTGGCCTCAGTATGGCTGGCTTCAAGTTGAACATCCCTTCCTCCAGGCAGCCTTCCCTGATGCTGAATTAGATGTCTCTCTCACACTCGTCTTTTATACCCCACTTATAGCAGACATCAGAAATATCTTTAAGTGATGCTTTTTTTTTCTTGTTTTCTCTGTTCTCCCAGGCAGTGGACTGCACCAGGGAAGGACTGCTTTTGCCTGTCACCGCTCTAACTCTGCCCAGCACACGACCTCTCCTGCCTAAGCGTAAATGAAACCCAGCTCCAACCCAGCCTTCTGCACTCCTTCACAAGGAGCTCTGGGACAGGTGTGCCCCAGCTCCTGTCAACCACCAGCCTTCTCTCTGCGACCCTCAAGCTACTTGGTCCTCAAGCGCGTGTGCCAGGCAACAGTTCAGAGCCAGCTGGAGCAGGGAGGACAGGAAGTTGACAGTCCTGCCTGCCAGTCCCCCACGAGGCTGGTGGCGCCTGTGTCGCTGACTTTCCTGCTCAGTTGCTGCAGACATGGGGAGGGTTGCTTCCATGGTTCCTGCCGTCCAGGGCACCACCAGGGCAGCCTCTGAGTGTTTGTTCCTGCAGAGTCCCCTGCGTGGGGGGTGATCTGGCTCCTCTCCGGCTGCCTTTGAAAATGGCAATTACAGTGACATCACAAATATTTGCTGACTGTTACCCTCCAGTAGGACTCCGGACTTGGCAAGGCCTCAGCCTGAGGGAACCTTGTATCTCCATGGCATTTCCATCTGGTGTAAGCTGAGGGATGAAGGTAGCACATGGAAGGGCCCTGGCCCCAGCTCCTGAAGAGGACCAGGGGTGGGCTGAAGCCACCTTCATGGGCTTGCAAATCGTGGGAATATATCCACCAAGAAAACACAAGGACACAAGAGTCCAGCTCGCTTGCACCAGCGAGTTGAGCAGTACAGCACTGGGAGATTCCTCACCCCTCTCCATCTGAGTTCCCTGCCTGAAGAGCGGATGTACATGTCCTGTCTCCAGAGCTCCCACAAGTGTGGACACATCAAGCAGCCTCACACCCAGCGGCTGATCCAAAATCACTAAATCACTCCGCAGCACGCTCTTTTTCTTCCAGAACTAATACTAAAAGTTAACAACAAGTTCGGATTTCCTTTGAGTTCGTGGGAGGATGAACAAAGACGGAGCATATGTCTGTTTCCTGAGGTGAGCCATGCTACTTCTGGAATGTTCCAGATGTTTTCCAGAATTTCCTTCCATTCTGGTTCTGTTAGGGGAGCAGGGAGGGTGGGGTCAGCAATAGATTTCGGAGGACATATGCCTGGGGTTTTGTACTTTGCCAGGTGTGTGGATTGCGCCACTCAGAATGCTTCTGGTATGTCATTCATCCTCTAACAGATGAATACATTATCAAGCGCCATAGCAACCAGGTAGCTTCTAAGTGCCATGCCAGACATATAGCTGTGCACACTGGTGTTCCTGGTACCACAGAACTTGGTAGGTTGTGGTGGAGACAATCCAGATGCAAGTCCAGAATACATGAGTATCATAAAAAGGAAATGCAGGTTGTGGTGATGAGATGGGTTGGAAGTGAATCTATGGAAATGAATCATGGAAAGCTCCCCTGAGGCGGTGACATGGAAGCAAAAGTCTGAAGGGGCGGGTAGCCATTTATCATGCTGAGTGTGCGGGGCAGGGCAGGTGCAGGAGAGTGTGGCAGATGAGCCACCCTGGGGTGACGCCTGCGATGCTGCCTTGCAGTGTTCATGTCCTGGGAAGCCTCCTCCCCTTAGACATGGACAGGCGAGACCTGGACGTGGTGTGACATCACCTGTGAACTCACATTCCAGCAGATGGCAGCTTCTGTCTTGCAGGTAGGCTCTGTCTATTGATTGCTTGGGTTGCATGCTTAGAAGAAAGGACCGTGTTGGAGAGGCCAACGGGGACAGCCGTTGGGAGCAACCTCCAGCAAGGAGGTGAGACGCCCCCACCCTAGTTCTCTGGCCTATAGACTGCGTCTGCCAATACCCTAGGGATCTTGAAAGTGGATTCTTCACTAGTTAAGCTTTCAGATAGGAAACCCCCCTCTCCACCCCACATGATAATCTCGTTGCAGCTTTATGACATCAGCAGAGCAAAGGACTCAGATATCATGCCAAGATTCCCAACCTGTAGAAATGGCAAGATAATAAATGCATTTTGGCTTTTGTGTAAGCTAAGTTGGTGGTAATTTGTCACACAGCATGGCTGACTGATACACAGAGAATAAGAAGGTGTCACAGATACAGAGAAACATACCAGTATAGAAAGATTAGCAAGTGGATTCTGAGTCTTGGAGGAAGGACTTGGAGGCCAGTGTAGGGGGAGTGAGATGAAGAAGGGGCAGGAAGTAAGGCAGGAAGGCAACCCCCAGAGCGTGTCCTGTGGGCCTCCAGGGGCCATGGAGCAGAGCCTGGCTCTTATCTTGGGTTCTTTCTGGGCAATCAGTGAAAACTTAGAAGCTGAGGTTCTAATGGAATGTGCTTTTCAGGAAAGTAGTCTGGCTGCAAAGTGGAGAACGGGGCTGGAATGGACACAGCCAAGATTCAGGGAGACCTGAAGTCAGAGACCATAGCTAAGTCATATATGATGGCCAACAAAGGTGCTGCGGTGGTTCAGACTGGGCTAGGACAGTGGATTCAGATAGAATTTAACACTTGAGATAGACTCAGTAGGATTTGATGGTAGAATGGCCACAGCCGGGCGGGGGGTGGGGAGGAAACACGGGAGCATCGATTGACATGAAAGAAGATATTTGTGGCTTGAGTTCTTTGAGGGAATTAGAACATTCAGAATCAGCCTGGAGAGCTTAAAGGCTAAAGAACATATTGGTCCTTTGATCCCAGCTTCTGTTCTGGGGTTTTACATCTTGCTAAGGAAGGACAGGGCAGGATTTGCCTAGCTACTGAGCACAATTAACACATGTGTGACAATGTTGTTCCCATGTGCAGAATGCGTCTCCGTGCCATTTTACAGAGGCTCGTAGTTTCCTGACCATACCTTCACCAGAATGAGGTTTGCTCTGTGAATTTTCGCAGGAAGTCAAGTCAGAGCCAAGATGATACGAATGCGTTTGGAATATATGAGGTCCCCCAGCATCACACTGGGGAGCTGGGGGAAGTGTGTGTGTATATGGTTCTGCTTAGGGTGATGGGACATTAATTCATACTCTTTTCATTTATGCATTGGCAGTATTTCTTTTAAAAATATTTATTTGAATGGCAGAGTGACAGAGGGAAAGAAAAGGGCACAGAGAGAGAGAGAGAGAAATCTGTTTTTCTCCTGGCTGACTTTCAAACTGTCTACAACAGCCAGGGTCCAAGACAGGAGCCAGGAACTCCATCCATCCTGGTCTCTGACAGTGGTTGCTACAGACATTAACCATTTCAGGTGATTATAAACAATCAGTCCCTTATGGATGGTTGATTAATGAATTACATCACAAGATCTTATTCAGAAGGTACAGGTAAGTATGAAGTGACATAGAGTAGGATTCACATGTAATATCCCTAGATTTGACATCATATTATCTTATATTAGAGCAAACATATGGTATCTGACCTGTTGGGATTGGCTCATTTCTTCTTAGCATAATGGTCTCTAGTTTGGCCCATTTGGTCACAAAGTAATGTATTTCATTTTTTTAATCACTGAATAGTATTCCGTAGTGTAGATGAACCACAGTCCTCTGTTGATGGGCATTTAGGTTGCTTCCATGTTCTTGTGATTGTTGATTGTGCTGCAGTGAGCATTGGGGAGCATGTTGCTTTGCCGTATAACAAGTCCTTGGGATCTATTCCTAGAAGTGGTATTGCTGGGTCATAAGGCAGGTGAATTTTTAATTGCCTAAGCGTTCTCCATACTGACTTCCACAGTGGGTGTACTAGCCTCAGCAGGCTCTTTTAACCAGCTGTGTGCATAACCCTGTGCTGAGAAACTGGTGCTAATGCCATGACCAAGCCGTGGACAAGTGCAGGGCTTCCCCAGGGTTTCCTGCCTGAGTCAGGTTCTTTAGGATTCTTCTCTACTTGAAGAGGCTTCCCTGCATCTGGGGAGACTTGGAGGTAGTGCTGAGCTTTTGAAGACCATTGTCTCAATCGTTCTCTGATCATGGATCAATGAAGAGTGTTGGGTCTGCCATGCATAAAGTCCTGTGCTGACCATGGGAAGACTTGGGGAAAGCAGCAGGGAGCATTGAGGGACCTGTGTGGCCCATGCCTCTGCTCCAGCCTTCTTAAAAAATGGCTTCACTGAAGCATAATTGACATGAAGAGGCTCTGTATATTTGCTGTTACCAACCTGATGAATTTGGAGGCCACACACAACTGTGGGAGGATGAATGGCACTCTAGACTCTGAGGTTGTTATCATGTCCAAGAGTTTCCTCCTGGCCTCTTGATCGATTCCAGCTTTTTGGTGATAAGAATGGTTAACCTAAGATCCACTCTCTTTGCAGATTTGTAAGCATAGAGTGCACCAGTGTTAACCCTGCTGTCCTTGGATCAGCCTTCATGTCCTCTGACCTCTCCCCCTACTCCTCCTCCTCCTCCCAACCCACAGCTCCAGCTTCTGACAGAACACCTTTCCTCTCACTGCTCCTGTGACCTTGGCTGCTTTAGATTCTGCGTGTTAGTGAGATCATGCCGTATTTGTCCTTATGTGTCTGGCTCCATCCTCTTAGCACAAGTCCTTCAGGTCCATCAGTGCTGTCTCAAAGAGCAGAGTGATGTTTTTTTGTAAGGCTACATAATACTCCATGGCATGAGTGACTTAAACAATGTGTCTACTGGGAATCACATGGGAAGAAGAGCAATGTCTCTTATATACTTCAGTTAGTTACTTTGGGCACATATCCAGAAGTTGGAATTACTAGACCATATGGCAGTGCTATTTTAAATTTATTTTAAAGATTTATGTTAAAGAGTAATTGAGAGATAGAGAGATAAAGAGAGAGGTCTCTTCCATATGTTAATTCACTTCTCACGTAGCCGGAATGGCCAGCCTGGACCATGCTAATACCAGGAACCAGGAACTTCATCTGGTTCTCTCATATGGGTGGAAAGGGCCAAAGCACTGGAGCCATCCTCCACTGCTTTCCCTGACCACATTCACAGGGAGCTGAATTGGAAGTGAAGCAAGTGGGACATGAACTGTTGCCCATATGGAGCTAGCAATGCTAGCAGTGGCTTTACCAGGCAGGTAATAGATAACAGCACCAGACCCTTATGTCTTGTTATGTTAAGGCATCTTTCTTATATACTTAATTTTGTTAAAAACTCTTTTTTTAAAAAGATTTTTATTTATTTTATTACAAAGTCAGATATATAGAGAGGAGGAGAGACAGAGAGGAAGATCTTCCGTCCGATGATTCACTCCCCAAGTGAGCCTCAACGGGCCGGTGCGCGCCAATCCAAAGCCGGGAACCTGGAACCTCTTCTGGGTCTCCCATGCGGGTGCAGTGTCCCAATGCATTGGGCTGTCCTCGACTGCTTTCCCAGGCCACAAGCAGGGAGCTGGATGGGAAGTGGAGCTGCTGGGATTAGAACCGGCGCCCATATGGGATCCCAGGGCATTCAAGGCGAGGACTTTAGCTGCTAGGCCATGCTGCCGGGCCCGTTAAAAACTCTTACTATGAAGGTGTGTTGAATTCGTCACATTTTTAATGTCCATTTATTCATGCAATTTCCAACATGTTAGTGTGGTATATTATCACATGGACTAATTTTTTAATGTGTTGAAATGTTTTTGCATCCAAGAACCACGCCTACCAAGTCATGTTATATATGATATGTGATTGGTGTTGGTGGAGATTTTCTTGAGAGTTTTTGCATCCATGCTCTTCTGGGACATTGACTTGCAACTTTCTTTTCTTGTGATGTCTGTGTCTAACTTTGGTAATTGGGTGATGCTGGCCCAACACTGGCCTAGAAGGGTTGCTTTCTCCCTTGAAGAGAAGATTTTAAGGGTTGATATGAAATCCTTTTTCAGTATTTGATGCAACTTACCTGTTGAATTTTCTGGCTTCTGAACCGTGTTTAGTGATAGCCCCAGTGGGTGTGTATACCGCCGCTCATTTTGCTGCTTTGGTGATACCTCATGATGTGCTTCTCATCTTTTCATTCTACTCTTAGTAGTTGATAACGATGATCAGAGAGGAAGCTTTGCTTCCATGCTGCAGATGATGCCAGGCACTGAGCCAATGACCTCTGGGAGCTAATACCAGTAGCCTAACAGGAGCCATACAAGTCTTCTTGCCCATCTGGCAAGTGAATCTCCATGTTGCATCCTCTTGTTGCAGTTGCAACCGATGGGTTTTCTCTCTCCACCCCAGATGCTGAATGATGGAGACAGTTTTGTCAAAAACATAGAAAGAACATGTGATGATGTTTCTTTGCTAACATGAAATGGACAGAAACAAGAGGGTTATACTCTAAGAACAGTAGGACTGAAAATTTGCCTTCCCTGTGTAATGGAAAAAGAGAATGAAAACAAATGTGCAATTGAAAAACAAGTGACCAGTGACAGGGTCTAGTGACCAGGACTCACATCTGTGGGACAGAAGATTCCAGTTGCCTGAGTCTTGTTCCATCTGGCTGTGGGTTGGGAGATTCCAGTGTGTCTAGAGAGCACTGCTTCTGAACTTGTGGCCAGGTCTGTATTCCTGCCTGGGACTTCCCCCGCTGGAGGCACAGGCAGGGGGAGGGTCTGGGCCCCATCTACACCGCAAAGGGACTGGGGAGGCTCCCTTTGATGTGGGCACAGCCAGGAAGGAATTGGTTTAGGAAAATGATCTGATGGATCTCAGCCCCATTTCTATGGCAACAGAACTGCCAGGCCTGGAAGTTGGATTCTGGTTGGAATGTGGTGGCCACCAATCGGCAGCCCTGTGTCCCTGAGTCCCTCCTGACAGTGCTCCGTGTTGATTGGCCAGAAAGCTCTATTAGATAGTTTTTGGGCTGTACTAGGCTATGTTGCTATTCTTTGCCCTTTCCCATTGAAGTCCAAACTTAATTTAAGTTTACATGTAAGTCCACACCTCTCTCTCTTTGTCTCTCTCTGTCTCTCTCTCTCTGTCTCTCTCTCTCTCTCACACACACACACACACACACACACACACACAAACACACACACAGAAAGTCTTTAGGAAGTTCATGGAAGATGCATATTGTGAGAATGCATGGATTTAAAATTTCTTTTGTAGCAGAACTTTTAATTCCATTTCTCTTTGAACTTTTAGAAGTACCCGTGTGTGTGTGTGTGTGTGTGTGTGTGTGTGTGTGTTAAAATGTTTGTTGTACTTAGGGGTGTTTGCTTCACTGGTTGTCATGGAGACCCAAAAGCTGGCTTCCAGACCTTACATTGTGAGGCTGGTTTTGGGAAGGGAAGAAGGAGATTCCCCTCGTGGCCCAGTTCGAAGCACAAGCACCAGAGCTGGGCCCCAAGGACAGTGGGCTGGGAGAGACAAAGGAAAAGCAACAGGAGTGGAAGTGGGGCGAGGAGGTGGAGAAGAGGTGAGTCACGCAGGGATCCGTAGAGGCGCCTCACCGGCAGGCTTATTCCTGCGCTGGTGGCCAACTTTGCAGTGAGGATGCAGCTTTGTGAGTCTGTCGTTTTCGTGCATTAGAGCAGAATACATTAGAAATAGAATCTCACTTTTTGCTTTCTCTTTTGTACTAAAACTGCTGTAACAAACAGATTATACGTTGCTAAAAACCGGTTCTTCTGTTGCACTCACCATGTTTAGGGTGTTGGGTAGCCGCATGTGGTTAGGGATTGCTGTATTGGATGGAGTTGCTCAGATGTAGAACACTCTCCTTGTTGTAGAAAGTTTTGTGGGATGCTTTTGGTCTAGGAATATGTCTTCATCTGGACTATTTCTTACACATTCCATAGAGGGAAGAGAGGCTGTTGCCTGACAGCCGTTCATTTGCTCATCATTTATGCATTGAGAATTTGCTCCTTTTTGGGCATTGTCCCAGGTGCTGAAGATTGAGGTGAGGCAGCCACACAACCTGCCCTTGTGAAGCTTGTATTCTAGCACACAGTGGGAGTTCAATACTACTGGCTTGGCGTATCACCTCCAGTTTCCTGCGGTGGGTGCTTGGTTCCCCAGGGTGGTGGTGGGACCATGCTCTTGAGCCTCAGAGCTGTGAGCTAAACAAGGTTCTTTTCTTGACAAAACAGCCTCAGGAAACAGATGAACACGGGTACGATAGAATAAGACAATGGAGAAAAGAAAGCGAGCTAAAGGAGATGGAGAAGGCTGGTGCTGGGGGGTACCGAGGGTTCTGTTCTGCGAAAAGGAACAGAAGAGGGGCACCAAGAAGGACACGGCAGAACAGTGGCCTGGAAGAAGAGCATGCGGGACTGGGCCTTGTGCGTTTTCCCGAAATGGAGAATTGCAAGCGCAGCAGGGTGGGCGGGGTGTGCGGCAGTTCCGAGCAGAGGGGAGACATGTTATGCTTTCACATGTCCTGACCCTGGCTGCTCAGTGGAAAGCAAACTAGAGCATGGAGGAGTGAGGCATTGCAGAGCCGTTGGAGGACAGTGTTGCCGTGTGCCAGGGAGAGGGCATGGGGGCTTGGACCAGTGCAGTAGCAGTGGGAGAAGCAGGAGGCTGCCACCATGTTTCAGGAGATGCTGCGAACCTAGAGCCGAGAGGATTTGCTGCTGACCTGTGTGGGAGAGCAGCGGAGCAGAGGGATTGAAGGTGATGCAGAGGAACGTTCGGACGGAGGGCGACGGGGAAGGTGTGGATACTGGCGACCTGTGCAGTCAGGAACTAGCGGCACTCAGGTTCACTGTGGAAACAGGAAGTTTGAGATGCCCAATTATGCATCCACGTGCTGGCCTTGCACTTGAGAGAGATGTTTTGCCTCCAGTCAACGCCCAGGGCCCGGTCACCAGGAATGTAAGAGGGTGGCACAGCAGGTTCATTCTGATTTCTCAACTTGACTTACTCAAAAAACAAACAAACAAACAAATAAACCAAAACGAAACAAAGAAGCAAACAAACAAACAAAAAGAACCAGCTTACTTCCTTTGTTCTTGCTCTACCTTTTTTACATCTGTCCTGCGCGGTGCACTGGACTGCCGCTGCCCCTGGATTCTACGTTTTTATTTCCACTCTCCCACAGTCAGATGCTGTGTGGGGTTGCAGGGACACTAAGAACTGTGTAATAAATGCCCAAGGAAAGCACAGAATGAAGCACACACAGTTCGGGCCCATCCAACCTGATTCCAGAAACTGGCTCCTCCGCTCCGGCTCCTTGGCCTGGGGCCGTACACCTAGCCTCTCTGAACTTGTTGGCTCATCCGTGTGATGGGGCACCCAACTCACAGGCTGTCAGTAGGATTAGGGAAAATGCGGATAAATCCACTTGCGCAGTGCTTGACACATAGAAGTGCTTATCTAATAAATGGTTGTTAGGATTAACTTCACTGTTCGCCAACGAAACAGACATGGACTCGGAAAGAATCTCCTAGGATGTGTTTTCAACCAGTTCTTGGGAAAATGTGCCTATGGTGAAAAGTCTGTAAATGGATATAAAAACTTTCACAGAAGCATAAACTTCATCTCTTTAAACGTCTAAATTTCATTCATTTATTTGAGATGTCGAAAGACACACGGAGTGACGAACTCAAAGTGATGGAGAGAGAGAGAGAGAGGAGAGAACCGGGGCTCCCGGCTGCTGGTTCATGCCCTGGCTGCACACTGGCTAGAGCTGGGCTAGCCTGAAGTCAGGAGCCCAGAACTCAATCCAATGGCAGGCACTGCTGAAATCGTTAGGCTTGGCATTAGGAGGAAGCTGGAGTTGGGAGCAGAGCCAGGGATTGGACCTAGGCATTCCTCTAAGAGATGTGAACATTTCAAGTGACATTTGAACTGCTAGGTCAAATATGTACCTTCTCTTTTGTTTCCATTTTCCCCTGAACATTCCAAAACACCCTGTAAATTGGCTAGGTGCTTTATGTTTTGAAAGGATTTATTTTTATTTGAAAGTCAGAATTACCAAGAGAAACATCTTCCATCAGCTATCTTACTTCCCCAGCTGATCACTGTGACCAGAACGGGGCTGGTCCAAAGCAGGGAGCCATGAGGTTTTTCTGGGTCCTCCATGTGGGTGCAGGGTTCCCAGGGTTTTAGGCCATCCTCTGCTGCTTTCCCAGCCCATTGGCACAGAGCTGGAACAGAAGTGGAACAACCAGGACAGGAACCAGCAGCTATATGTGATGCTGGCATCACAGGCAGAAAATTAGCATGCCACACCACTACAACTGGCCCCATGTACGTGGTTTTAAAGGCAAATCTGAGTGAAGTGGTGGGAGACAGGTGTAGCAAGGAGCATGGGTTCTTGGAAGGGAGCTTGGTTCCCAACGTTAGCACCTTCCTTTAGACACTGGGCTGACATTGAGCTCTTGGCTTTCATTTCCTTGATGTTGTGATCTGTCAAATGGGCACAGGCACAAGTACATCATGAGATGAAGATGGCATTGCATAGTCCTCAACTCAGGGAAATGGCTCAGGGTCATTGCAGCTGTCTTTCTGGGAACACCAGGAACTAGTGCAAGGCTTCATAAGGGGAAAAAATGACTCAGAGAGAATGTGATCCTATTGGAAATTAGGGAAAGAACAGAACAAAGCCCTTCTGCCTGGGGACATAGGATGGTACTGCAAGCTGCCCCACCAATGCCCTGTCCACTTTTGACAACTGTCTCTGATGTTCTTGTTGGTGGCGGTGGACAGGTTTTGGGGGGCAGACTCTAGGCACTTCAAGATTTCAAACTCTCAAAGAAATTTCCAAAGGTCTGATTTGAACTAAAGCAGGGAATGGAAGTGGTGCTTTTGGAATGATCTAGAAGTTGAGCGGTGAATACATTCTGTGGCTGTGTTTTCATCAAGGATATGTACACAGGAGTAGAGTGTCCTGGTGCCTTGACATTTTCTTAGACGTCGAATCTCGAACTTCATGAGCAGTGTGCCCAAAGGTTGTTTGTTCCAACGGGGTGACATTTTCCTGGGCTCATAGGTTGCCCTCTGTTTTCCTGGACTGCACAGCAAGGCAGTCCTTGGGCTTCCTGCAGGCTTGGCTTGTCGCCTGACCTACTTCGCGTTGACACAGGCCCAGAGCTGGTCCCACGGTGAAGGAGATGGATGAGTCACCTGCCTTTGCCACAATGTGCCTAAACCAGCTCACTTGCATGGTTAGGATAGCCTCCTTAAGAGGTAGGCAAGCAAGGGGAGTCTTGCTCTGGGTGCCCAGCTGATCCTGCCTAGCTGCTGATGCAGGGTGTGGTGAACTTGGCCCCTGAGTCCAAGAAGGCAGGGTAGGACCCCTGGCTCCGTCACAACTGCAGTGGCCATGTGGCTCAAGTCTCCATGCTTCCCCATCTACTCTGTTGTGAGAGTGACATGGCAAGCATAGCTTGGTCTAGAACTATCATAAGGACTGAACTCAGTAGAATAGTTCCTAGACCTGTTTGACCCTTGCTGATCCTGTGCCTTGTGCCTAGTAAGCACTTTGTGATCTCCCACTTACTGCACCTTGCCAACCACTTTACGTGGTAGGTGTCCCTACCATCTGCCTTTTTTTTTTTTTTTTTTTTTTTTGCAAATGAGGCAACTGAGAGGGATAGCAACATGGCCCCGAGGTGACACAGTGAGTGAGTATGGGAGCCAAGATGCCCGTGGCCCTGACTGTGGTTCTTATGCACTCACTTACCAGGCACTGTTCTCTCGCAGGTGGTCACCGTGGTATTTCATGAACCCAGGGCTCCCCGCCCATCCTGGGAGTTGCCGGAAGCCCACTGGGAATCTGGAATTTGGAAATGATGACAGGGTTTCTCTGTTGCCCACTATGAAAAGCGGTAGCAACCGCAGGCCATTAGAGACCCGTGCCTGTCCGCACACTTCTTGAAGGTGGTTTCTAACTAAACTGCCCAAGCAGGCTGTGCTCTCTATGCTTCCTCCCTCCCTCCTCCAAAGAGACTCTAAATACCTTATTTGGAATGAACGGCATCCAGAAAGCACGTTAACCTAAGAAAAACAAGAAATTGAGACATGGGGTTGGATTGCCAACAGCACCTTTGATTTGGCCATGGATAAATGAGAGAGAAGCCACCGAGGGCCCTCTGACCTAGTTTCCATCAAGGCCTCTTGCTAGAAGTCAGCCTCCATCCCTGAGCCCCGACCAGCCTGTCTCCTCAGGGTGTGGCTGAGGGGGCAAGACCCTTGGAAGTCAGGATGGCCCAGATCTTCCTGAACTTCAGGTGACCCTGGGGGTGGCAGGAGGTAGAGCTGCACCCCAATGAACACGCATTTGGGAAATAACAGTGACTGTAGCAGATGTTTGCTCATTGCGTCCCACAGCTCAGGCACATTAACACCCTTAACCTTCGAAGAGTCCCTAGGAAATAAGGAGTCCAGGTATGTCCATTTTACAGATGAGAACGCTGAGGTTTCAAGTGTTTTAACCAGTTGCCCAGGCCCACCACAGCTAATTCACTGGACGTGAATCCAGTTGCTATGATTCTGATAGCTGGTCATTTAACCATTCAACCCATTGTTTTCCCTTAAATATTTATTGATTTAGTTGAAAGCATTATAGAAAAAGACAAGAAAGAGACAGAAATCATCTTTTGATCATTCATTCCTTACTGACTGCAATGGCCAGGGCAGAGTCAGACTAAAGCCAGACCAAAGCCAGGACCCAGGAGTTTCTTCTGGGTCTTTCACATTGGCTGCGGGGCCCCAAGCACTTCTCTGCTGCTTTCCCTGTGCCATCAGCAGGGAGTTGGATCTGAAGTAGAGCAGCCAGGTTAGGGACTGGTGCCCATGTTGGATAGCAGCGTCACAGGCTTCGGTTTTACCCATGATGCTACAATGCCGCGTCCACCCCATGACCAGAGCCCAGAAAGCTCAATGGAAGCTTTCCGCCTTACCGATGTGTTCCTGGAGCTGCAGTGTGAAGGCATAGAGATACAGAGATACCAAAATACAGCTTGGTCTTTGTCCAGTTGCTGCTGTGTGTCCAGTCTCGCCCGAGAGGTTTTGGAAGGGCGAGGAGGAGTGTGCATGACAGGAGCTAGGGAAGGCGTGAATGACTGAATTGTTACATGATACTGAGCCCTGCATCTGGCTTGGGAGATGAGGTGGATGGCTGAACTGTTCGCCAGATGAGAAGTCCGAGGGAAAAGGTTCAGGGGTGAGAAGGTGAAGCAGATACGGTGATTCCCTGCCCAACAGCCATTCCCTTTACTCCATTCACATGGATTTCGTTCTTGTGTTGATATGTGGTCTAGAGTTTAAGTGTGAATGAGGCCCAATTCTAATCAACGGGACTTGCATGGAAGCTGTGCTGACTCTGGAGATGTTTCGAGGAAAGGTAATTCCAGAACAGGTGCTCGCCTCTCTTCTGTGTGTTCTGCCTTTGTCTGAGACCCTGATGTCTGGAGCTGTGGCTGTTGTCTGGAGAGCCCCATTGCCTGAGTGGGAGGTAGGGACAGTACATGCAGGGCCGAGTTTGCTTTGGCTCAGAGCTGGGTGGCTGCCCCTCAGGCCTGGAAACCCACTACCACAGACACCCACACCTGTCCGCATGAAACATCTTCATATTTTTATCCACAACGAGCTGGTTTTTCTTTTATCTGTCTCCGAAGGCCTTCTGACCAATGCTGATGGGAGTTCGTGCATTCTTAACCCTTCAAAAGCTTCCTGGGGAAAGGGGAATGCAGAAAGGAAAGATGTAGGGTAGCCAGTTGGAGAACAGAGGCAAACTCTCTTCACTAGATCAGGGGCACAGTGAGAGGGAGTTTGGATGTTGGTTACAGGAACTGAAAGCCAAAGAGCTCAGACCACATCCAAATCTAAAATTTCCTAAATAATAGCAACTTAGAGGTTGCTTTTTAGAGCCACTAAGTCTGGTTCTCGTCCTGGCCAGGGTAGAAAGGAACAGTTTTTCCTGGGATCTTGGCGAAGAATGAGGTCAAGTGATGCCTGGCCCTGAACATTGGCTCTTGGATGTTTTCTTGCAAGAACTAAGTTGAAGGTGCTGGGTTTGGTCACAGGGCAGGAAGAGGGTTCATAAAATTGTACCTAGCCAGGGATTATACATTTCAGATTGGAACATGGATAGGGGAGCTCCTCTGAGTTTAGCATCCTGTGGTGCTGTGGGCTGGCCAGTGTGTTCACAGACCTAGTTCCCTCTCTGCTGAGCTCCCAGCAGCTGGCCCCAGTGGGTTTGCCTTCCACTGTGTTTCCCCTCCCATCACAAGCATTCGTGTCTTTAGCTGTGGAGCTTAGAGACCTGACCTCTGCCTCCCTCAGTCTTCCTCTTCCTGCCGCCCCTCTGCTTCCTGTCGTGACATGTAAAAGGGCTGGCTGGCCTGCTTGTCACACTTAAAATCTTGACAGGTCTCCTCTGCCCTAGCCTCCTTCTCGGCTGCACTCCCCCAGGTACCAGATGTGAGGGGTTACACACGACGGCCCCAGCTTTCACATCTTCCCCCTTCTGTCTTGGCCGCTCTCCTCCTGCCGCACTGTCCACGACCGCCCCCACCCCCGCCCTGGCGTGTGTGCACTGACCTCCACACGTTCCCCAGTCAACCGACCGTGCCTGAATCCACTTAAAGGTGAAAGGAGAAAGCAATTTGCTTCAAAATGGGGCCTAAACTGTTTAGTCTTGGAGGTCTCCAAAGGGTAAAAATGAAAGGGTGTCTCCCCATCCTCGCTTCCGCTCTGACTCCCGCCTCTGGGTACCCAAGCTGGGCCAGATTTTTTGGAGGAGCTTCATCTTTGGGCCCAAGTTTCTACAGAATTAGGCACATAACGCTGGGGCAGCATCCCTGATTGCCTGGTTAGCTGGCATGGAGAAACGTTCGAGGCAGTTAGAATAAATTGTTCTTGCCCTCAAAAGCCAGGGGAAACTCGTTGAAAGGAAACAGCCATAAGGCATTGGTTTAACTCGATATCAGTGTGGCCTGCTGTTGCCGATTGCTCAGTGAGGGACTGGAGCCTGAGGCTTAAACCACAACACCTGTTCTGGTCAGCTCCTCCGCCAAAGCCAACACAGATCTATCCCGTCCTTCTGGAAGAATGTTCGCCTGAGACTGTCTGAGGAGTAGAAGGACAGAGTTCCCTGAGGCCCTCAAGTAATTTCTCTCTGTGCCTCAGTTTCCCCAAAGACTCTTTGGAAGGATGAAGGGAGCAGTCAGCTGGTTAGTGCGGCTCCTGCTGCAAGCAGCTGCCGGAGGCAAGCTTGGTGATTCACCTTGTCCTGGCTGCAGGCACTGCCCCCCAATACCAGACAGCAGGACAAGAGAGCCAGGGGAGTGCACCTTCACTTGGGGTCTGCTCTTTCTCCAGGTGGTCTTTCCATCATTGCCTTTGGAATAAGACCCCTGTGCAGCGCTGACTGCTGTGGTTGTGACCACTTTGACAACGTCATGGAAAAATGAGAATCATAGCCAAGTCTATTTTGATGCAGAAGAATCAATACACAATTATCCCCTACCCCCTTACTGTACTGTTTCCATGAACTCTTTGAAAACACTGTGTCTTCGTGCAGCTGGTGTTATGTCTGATTTCATCGATAGAGTGGAATGGGTGGGAACCATGTCAGGCATGCTCAATTGTATCATCTCCCAGAAGTAATGAACCTGGTGGGTAGGTGTGACTTTGGACAGGTGACATAGCTGGGCCTCACTTTGTCCAGCAGGAACACTGGACTCCCAGTGACACTTGCCCCGTGAGAGTAGGGTAAAAGTCGAAGCTTGGTAAACACTCAACAGGTGTTCACTCTGCTATCATTGTGATTATTCCTTTTGTCCCTATGTCACATTTTCAATCAGCCTTAGCATGGCTCGACAGTGCCTTCTGCCCTTTGTGGAATACCTGGAGGGTGTTGGCATCCCAGGAGACCCAGGTGCTGGCAAACCAACACCAAGTGAAGCCTCCAGGAGCTTCCTCTGGTGTTCTTCCCAGTCCTAGGCGTCTGTCTAGCCTTTGAACACCCAAATGAACCTCTATCATTCTGTCAAACACCTTCACACATGTCAAGCTCTTTCCAGAATTCATAGCAGCTTGAATGAACTGTTTGAGTTCATAAAAAAAATGCTTACAGGCAAGCGTAGACACCCACCCATTCCATCTGTCCATTTCCCTCCGAGAGGGATATACATCAAAGGATGCTCGCTGCCGACTCATTTGCAGCAGTTGGGAAGAGCCTCATTGGTAGACCAGTTGGATAAATCACAGTGCTCTCCTGGAATGAAAGAATGTCCAGCGATTGAAAGAAATGACTTGCAGGACATAATGATAAGTGGGAAACACTTGCATAACAATTGCATTCCTGTAGCAGACCAAAGCTTATCCTTCGGCACTGCCTGTGTCAGTGGAGAGAGACGCACAGATCACAACAGAGCCCATCCGGGTGGGAGATAGAAACAACAGCAAGACAACTTCTATTATCAGTTTTTCCCCTTAATGTAGGTGTTTTACGCTAAGAATTGGGCACAGTGCGTTGGCTCAGTGACTAAATTCTCACTCTGCAAGTACTAAGATCCCATATGGGCACGCTGCTTCATGTCTCGACTGTTTCATTTCCCATGTGGCTCCCTGATTGTGGCCTGAAAAAGCAATAGAGGATGGCCCAAAATCTTGAGATCTTGCACCCACATGGGAGACCCAGAGAAGAAGTTTCTGGCTCCTGGTTTGTGGTTTTGTATAGACGCAGCTCCAGCTGTTGTGGCCATTTGGGGAGTGAATCTTCAGATGGAAGATCTTTCTCTCTGTTTCTCCTTCTCTCTGTAAACCTGCCTCTCCAATAAAAATAAATTAAAATCTGAAAAATTATTTTTGGGCCCAGTGTGGTAGCCTAGCAGCTAAAGTCCTCACTTTGCATGCACCAGGATCCCGTATGGGCACTGATTCTAATCCTGGTGGCCCTGCTTCCCATCCAGCTCCCTGATTGTGACCTGGGAAAACAGTTGAGGATAGCCCAAAAACTTGTGACCCTGCACCCTTGTGGGAGACCCACAAGAAGCTCCGGCTCCTGGCTTCGGATCAGCTCAGCTCTAGCCATTGTGGCCACTTGGGGTGTGAATTAATGGATGGAAGATCTTCCTCTCTGTCTTTTTTCCTCTCTGTAAATCTACCTCTCCAATAAGAATAAATTAAAATCTTAAAAAATTAAAATTATTTAAGTTTTCGCATCCTGTTACAGCAGTAGCACAGAGCAAAATTATGGGATGCTCACACAACAGAGAAACGCACGCCAACGAGAATGAGCACGTGTTGCCTGTACTTCCCAGCATAGGTGCACCTCACCCTGGACTGTTTCAGACAGGAGCTGCCCATAAAGGAACCAAGTGAGCAGTTCTGTTCCTACAGAACTGCATTGGGCTCCTGGCTGACCCGGGTAGATGAAGGAGCCTGGAGGAGAAAGTGCACACGTTTCTAGATGCAAAATTGTTCTTTCCTGATCCGGGTGCAGGTTACACCGGTTTGTTCAGTTTGTAGAAATTCATTAAGTTGGATACTTATGATTAGCACACCTTTCTGTATGCATGTTGCGTGTCAATAAATATTTTAAAAAGTCAATACACTAAAAATGCTTTTAAAAAAATATGATGGGGAAGAGAAAGTCTTTTATCTTTCTAAGGCGTCATAAAGCAGTCTTCACTGCCTCTGAAGGCACTAACCCGAGTAAACAATCATTTATTTATTTAATGAAGGGAGGAGCCCATCGCTTTCATCCGATTTTCAAAGGGAACCCTTCACCCCTCGAAAGTCTAATTTGCGGGCATAGGAAAGGTAGGGGTAGGATGATTAAAATCGCCAGCGGAGGAGGTCGGGGCACACTCCCCAAGCCCCGACCCCTCCCCACGAGTTCTGCAGTCACTGTTGCTTCCTCTCGCGGGCGGACGCTCCCCTCGCTTCCCCGCACATGTGTGGTTTACGGCGGTGTGTGATGCTTGCAGGGTGATTTATAGCGAGGCTCAGGCCTGGGAAAAGGTTTCTAGAGGAAGGTCCCCCGGACTCGTTTGTAATTTAGGGGCATTTCTTGAATTCCCCAGGCCATTGGCTCCTGGCAGAAAATAAATGCGGGTCATTTCTGGGATAGATGCTCCCCAAACATATGTGTTCCTGTGAAGAGAGATGGATGTTCGGGGCAAGTGGTTTTCCCCCATAAATCATGAAGCGTTTGGAATATGTCGTCTCTCCTTATGAGATACGAGACAGGGCGAGCTGGGGTGGAGTCACGTTCAGGAGGCTTGCACAGGACGCGATCGGTCAGGGGTGGAGGCGAGAGCCCCAGCCTCAGTGGAACAGTTCCAGGCCACAGGATGGCCATGCTCCCGCAGCGTACCCCCGTGCACTGCGTTGCTCTGTCTCTCTCCTCAGCTTCCTCTCCTTCCTGTTGTCTGCTTCCTGCTCTGAGCTCTGGCAAATGAGTCTATGGGCTTGGGTTCACATCCCAGCTTTGTCGCTTCCTGGCTGTGTTTCGTGGAGCTGTGATTTCAACTGTCTGATCCTTAAAGGCCTCATCTATGAAATGCCTATCTCACAGAGCTCTTGTGGGGGATGAAATGAGATATTGAATGGGATTAAAGGCCTTCTATAGGGCTTTTAGTTCACTTTCAACTTAGAGTAATTACTATTGTTTTAGGCTCTCTCCTACATCAGTGGTTCTCCACAGGGGGTGATTTTGCCTCTGAGAGGCATCTGGCACTGTCTAAAGACGTTCCTGGTTGTCACAAGTTGGGAGGAAGTCAGTACTGGCATCTGCTGGAGGAGCCTGAGGATGCGGGCCAAACATCCTATGATACCTAAAAAGCACTCCCCCACCCCCACAACAAAGAATGATCTGATGAAATGTTCGCAGTGCCAAGGTGGAGCAACTTTGCTGCAGGTGGTACAGTCTGTCTTGTCCTTCTTTGGTGTGTTATTAGAGTATGACTAGAATCCAAACTGGGGTGGGGGAGGCGGGGAGGGAGTCTGTCATTGTGGCACAGCATATTAAACTAACTCCTGTGGTGCCAACATCCCATTTAAACACTGGTTAGAGCCCCTTTAGCTTCATGGTTATGCATCTGAGATAGTGGCTGATGGCCTAGCCACTTGGGCCTCTGCTACCCATGTGGGAGACCCAAAGGGAATTCCAGGCTTCTGGCTTCAGCCTGGCCCAGTATCCATCATTGTAGCCATTTGGAGAGTAAGTTAGCTCATGGGAAAGTTCTGTCTGTCTCTCCTTCTCCTCTGTCATTCTGCCTTTTAAATAAATCATTAAAATAATAATAATTTGAAAAAGAGCAGCATTCAGACTGGGCCCAAATTCTGGCTTTATTCCCTGCTGGCGGTGTGTCCTTGGATAAAGGATTTGGCCTCTCCTAAGCCTCAGGGTCCTCCTCTCCAACGCTGGAAGCTGACCATGACTGTGTTCTTCGCCATTGTCCACACCCCCAGGAAGACCCTGACCTTGAAGAAGGGAGTCCATGGCCAGTTCATCTCTATGCCCTGTGCCTGCGAAGGTCAGGCTTTTCTCCCTCTCATGTTTTTCCTGATCCCAGCCTTTTCCTTTTCGTGTCTCCCTTTTCTTCTTCCCTTTCATTTCTCCTTTTGGTTTGTCTGGCTCAGCCTCAGGCAGGATCAGAGGGGCTGAAAACGTCTGCTGTGGTTACACATGCACAATTTCAAAGCCTCCCTCTGAATACAACGTGACCTGTTTAAAGGCCTTTGGTTTGCTAGTCTGGTTTCTTTCTCTTTCACTCCCTGGCTCTGGTTATTAAAGTTTGGTTCCTGTAGGAGGAAGGGGTGAACTTTGAAAGCTCCGGAATAAATGCTCCTTGGGGTCTTCTTATCACGTCACTCGCAGCCCCTGCCTTTCCTCCCTTGGTGGCGAGAGTTGAGGATCAGATGCTCCTGGGCGGGCTGCCTGCCCCGCACATCCTCTGAGCCCTGTACTTCCTGCTGGCCAGCAGCTGAGAGCCACGTGCAGCTTCACCGCCCTGTGCATCTGAGAACCACCTGCCAGGCCTTCCCGCAGCACCCGGGTGTAGGGTGAACCTTGCATTCTCAGCATGAGTCCTGGCTCCCTGTCAACCTGGGAAGCGCCTCCTCTCTCAAGGGCTCAGTTTTCAACAAGCCTCACCCAAATCAAGGAAGAGAGCCCCACGCAACGTTGAGTGAACCTGTTGCCATCAAACAAGTGCATTGCCAAGTGGTTTTCAGGCATGTTTTAATTCAGTCTTTACCCCAGTCCTAGGTGGTTGTGGTTTGCTTGTCCCCACATTCAAGGTGATGAAACCAAAGCTATCAGAGATGAACCATCTTGCCCCAAAGCTGGTCTTTGAACCTGTGATCAAACCCATGATGAAAGCCAGAGGGATGGTAACCAAGGAGTCCTGGTTTGTCTGGAACATACTCAGTTCTATCGCACCAAGTCCAAGGCCACCGAAATCCTTCAGGCTCTGATAAACAGAGGTGATTTACAGACTAGAGAGGTGGAAGAAGTGAGACCAACCCTGGCACTCAATCATGGGCACCATTCAGAACCAGTGCTCCTGTCGCCTTTCTTGGCTGATCTACTGCAGAAAAAGGGTTAGATCAGCAGTGCTCTTTGTTGGAGGCTCAAGAGTGACTGAAAACTGAGGCTGCCTGGCTCTGGAGAAAGCTGGATGGCTCTGCGCAGAAGCAGCCTCATTCCTGTGCAGGCATGGAACCTCCAGAACCTCCAGAACCTCCAGCCCTTCCTGGCCATACACTCACTCACTGGTGATGGTCTTCATGGGTCACCTCTGTTTCCTGAAACATCCCTTGTAAGTGCCAGTCTTGAGCTCGTTTGTGTGTGAGCTCCACTCGGGCAGCATGCACAGTCAAGTCTGGCACTCGAGGCTCTCTGGCTCTGCCAACCGTCCCAGCCTGTGGCAGAGTTTGGCCACCTCTCCTCTGAATCCACCTGGTCATCCAACTAAGCTACATTTCACAGCATGCCTTAGACGAGGTGAGGTTGGGAGACTGAGTTTTGAACAACAGAAGGCATGCGGTTGGCCTTCCTTACAGGGTTGGGGAAGGTTTCTTACATTCACAGAATCAACGGATCCTGGATTGAATATATATATTTTCTAAATTACAAAAATTACATCTGTACTAAATGCAAACATATTTCTCTTGTTCCTTAGGCAGTGCAGCATAGCAGCTATTTCACAGCATTTATACTGTACCAGGGATTGTAAGTGATGGCAGTATTCAGGAGGGTGTGTTTGCAGCACATGCAGTTAGCATATCACCTTATGCAGGACTTGGGAATCCATGGATGGTCTTCCCCGTGGATTTTGGTATCTTTGGGGGTGACTGGGGTCTAGCTCCCAGATCTACTGGGAGTTGACCGTATAGGTGGAAGTGACTTTTGTCACTGTCACTGAGCATTTGCCATGCTGTTTTTATTTCTGCATAAGCTGACATGATGAAAGAACTCTGACTCCACAACCATCTCTTAGCCAGGGGAGAGCTGATTGGCAATATGGCAATAGTCGCTATGAACTTTGTGTGAGTTGGCAATGATTTTGTTGCTTTGAGCCCGTGGAATTTGAGGGTTTATTATAGCAGCTAGCGTTGCCCATCATTTATCTCTACATTCTGATACATACAATTGCTGTGGCGCTCAATAGAGTTCAGGCAGTACTTGCTAATACCCTTGCTTGTATGTTTTCTGCCTGGAGTTTCCTTAAGGCCCATGTTGAATGCTGTTGCTTTGGGGAACACTTATTATCATGCAACCACTAGCATTTCTCACCATCATTCATTCATTCATCCACTCCTTCCCTTATCAGTCTTTATAAACAGCTTCTGAATGTCCACAAACTTTACGAAATGTGAATATTCAGGAAAGAACGAATCTTGGCCACGTTAACTGAGTTTAGTAAAGATCGTAGTTGAAACAGAAGACAAACGTCGCAGTGAGTACTGTAAGTGTTTCTAAGGGTGGCGGTGTGGAAGGCTGTGGGTACAGTGCAAAGGAATGACAAACCCAGTGGGGAAAGAAGCAGTTGATTGAGAGTAGCGGGTTTTTTTTTGGGGGGGGGCCAGATCCTGAGGTTATTCTGATTGGCTTGTCAAAGCTAAGAACTAACAGTGATCCTTGAATTGGCCCATCTTGCTTTGCATCTTTTTTAAACCTTATTTTTCATTATATGATACTCAATAGAGCAATAATTATTTCAGATTTTGCAGACAGAACTGTTACTAAAAAAAGAAAGTTTTAAAAAATGTGGGACAGACTTAATGAGACATTGGTGCTCGATGTGGGAGGCAGTGGAAGGAAACTGATATATGTTGAGTGACTAATAGTTGCCATATGCTGCCAGCCTTTTTTCCTTTCCTTCTGCTTAATCATTATGACAATCCTATAATTTGGATATTATTTTTATACCCATTGTATAGATAGGTAACTGAGGTTCAGGAATATGACATCATTTACCAAGTCCGTATGTCCAGGAAGAAATGGAATTCTGAGTTTGAAGATTTCTGAATTCCAGAGACAAACTGTCAGTAGTCACAATACTGGTATTGGACAGTGTCCTGGAAGGAGAGACAGACTGCTCACTCTGCAGGAGCAATGGACAAAAATTTAGCTGAGGGAACATTTGCAAATGCGTGAGCAGGATTAAAGGAAGCCCGGGGTCTGATAGTTACCTGATGTTACCTACTCTGGGCCTCAAGAAGTTAGTATGGGGAAAGGGCAGGGGTTGGGAAGCAATTCCCCAGACACTGGAAAGCTACAGCTATAGGAAGGGACCTTCAGCTAGGGCACAGGGTCATGGGCGAGGAACTCGGTCACGGCCAACCCAGGCTCAGCCTGAAGAGAGTGGAAAGAACAAATATATGATGAGCCTGTGCTCATTCTTGCCCCCATCCTGTGACTGCCTCTCCTTGGTCAGATCCAAATGAATCCTGTGGAAAGAGGCCATGCCAGTCAGCTTCCCAGGGCAGGAGCTGAGTTGCAGAGGCAGCCTGACAGGACAAACTCGATAGGCAGCACCACAACCAGTTGCCTCTCAAACACCCAACTCAAATGACGGCAGATTAAATCTGTACCCTCTGTAATCTTTGCTGTTTTTTTCTTCATTATATTCATGGAACTGCTTTTTAGTGGAAATAACAGCATGTGCAAACTTAACAACGTTTTGACCACAGACCATAAATTCCTGCAGCTTAAGGATTCTGGGAGCAGAGTCCTCTGGAAAATATGACGCAGAACCAGTGTGGTTCTGGTGGACCAAACTTCCTTCGGCAGAGGGCGTCTCATTAAAGTCTTTGCAGATCGAAGCGCGACCATTTCTTGGCCAGATTGAAAAATTCATCTCGTAGCTGGGACTGGCAGTGCCCAGCACAAAGTACAACTGATTCGATTAAAGAGAGCAAACCCTCCACCCACTCCACAGCAACAAGAGGGAGACTTCATCCCAAAGATGGTTTCTTCAGAGAGCAGACACAGAAGCAAAGCCGGTGGCCCACTAAGATATGGAGACAGGAGCCTTCGAGAGAGTCCAGAGCTTTTGGCAGAAAAGGAAGAACAAAACCAGAAAAAACAACTCCAAACAAAACCACCCATTTCTGATTTCCTGAGCTTTCAATATGGGGATCGTTAACAAGAGTATTCTGGCTAAATCTTAATTGCTGGGGCTGAGAAAGGGAACTGCCAGGGTAATCAGATCCCAAGCCAGGCAGGGCTTTATAGATTAAAGCAAAGTTATCTCCTAATCCCATCAAAACGTCATAATCTTGTGTCACAGCAGCATCTAAACACAGCTGATTGAGATGCCACGAGGTCCGAATCTGGGATCCATCACAGCCTTGCCGTCCGGAAAGCAAATAACCCCAAATGAGAAGATTGGATTTAGTGTGGTCTGGAGATATTTACTACAAAGGCCTCGGCACTGGCTCCGTCTCTCCCTCGGGCTTTGCAAGGGGGAGGAATGCTAGTGTCCCCAGATGCATTCCTTTTAAAGAAAATTTTCTCCAAATGGAGATAGATTCATCATTTCTACTGATTGTAAAATTCATAAGTGCCCTCTGTAAAAAAAAAAAAAAGTGCAGACAATGCAGAGAAAGAAGAAGAGAATGAAAGGTAGTCAAACTCGTCAGACGTCACACTTGCTATTTTTGGTGTATCCTTCCTGAACCTGCTTCTATACACACAAATGTGTACATGGAGCCTCTCTTTTCCTCGCTCCTCCTGTCTGTAATCCTCTCATCACATCTTCCTTCCACTCCTAAGGTTGCTCCTTCTGTACGTGGCTAAACATGGTAAATGCATAGCAAACATATCTCCATCTGCTTGGCATCACCAGCCAGTAGGGACTGCCCAGCTCTCCCAGATTCCACCCAAATCTCAAACCAAGAGGGTCTATTGTGTTCCACTTCCATTGGTCAGGGTAGCAAGCCAAGGGCTACACACACACACACACACACACACACACAGGGGTTGAAGCTGGGAGCCTGGAGCATAATCCCAGTGTTCCAAGTAAGCCACTTGAGTCATCACTGCTGCCTTCCAGGGTCTGCATTAGTGGGAAGTGGGTGTCACTAGGCAGACCTGGGCATTGAATTCAGGAAACCTGGAATGGAATATAAAGATCCTATTCATTAAGCTAGCCTCCTGGCCCTGCAATCTTGAGGTAGTCTTTTCTTTCTTTTTTTCAACTGTTCATTTCTTTGAAAGAAGACAAGCGGAAGGAAAGAAGAGAGGGGAAAGGAAAAGAAAGTAGTGGAAGGAACAGGAGAGGCGAGGAAATTGAATTGATTTCTATTTGTTGGCTCATTCCTCGATTGATTATAACAAGGGCTGGACAGGGCTGAAGCCAGGAGCCAGGACCTCCATCCAGGTCTCTCGTATGGGTGGGCAGCAGAGACCCAAGCAGTAGGAACCTTTCCTCTGCCTTCTCAGGCACATTAACAGGAAGCGGGATGAGAAGTGGGGCAGCTGAGACTCATTCCAGCACTCAGGTCTTGGATGCTGGTATTGAAAGTAGTGGCTTAACCTCCCCCTTGCCCTTGGTGTCTTCTTGATTGCTTATGAGTTTTCAGTGATATCCCTCATTTTCTATTTTCTTCTCTAGAATCCTAATCACTGCTTGAATTCCAGAGATTGGCTGGGAGCAGGCTGCCATGGGGGTGAAAAGTGCTAGATTAACTGGATTTAGAAACTTTTTCCGTGACAGTAAAGGAATCACCTTGGTGATCTGGGCTTTAGTTTACTCAGCTTGAGAAAACAGTCTACCTTGCTTCTCTTTCCTTGCCGATCCTCTCATACCAGGAAGCATCCCAGTAGGAAGGATTGGCTGGCCGGTGGTGGATGAAGGGGAACACACATGATCGGGGACTCAGGTCATACGTTGCTCCAATATGCCACTTCGAGTGCTCTGACTTCAACCAGGGAGAGCAGGTGGTATTTCCCTGAGGGGTGGGAAGCGGGAGATGCTGACACACTCTCCCACTTGGTGGTTTACTCCCCAAATGTATGGGATTCAGGAACTCAGTCTAGGTCTCACATGTGGATGGCAGGAACTCAACTACCTGAGCCATCACATCCTGCTTCCCAGCATGCATGTCCACAGAAAGCTGGAATCAGAAGTGGAGCCGGGACTTGAACCAGGCACTCTGATATGGGTTGCAGGGGTCCCACGTGGTGCGTTAACACTTGACCAGGTGTTCACTTCCAGATGTCTGCTTTTGAACAATGCTCATTCTTGCAACCAGTGCTGCCAGGTTTTCCCCCCTAGTGAAGCATTACACGTATTTCTGAGTTGATTCTTCCAGCCCTTCAAGTATGTTAAGCCTGTCAGCTCTTCTGCACATGTGGCACAATTTGATTATTATGGATGAATACCATTATTATATGGAAACACAAATACTTTCACCTCTGGGAAGAAACTTTTGGCTAATCTCACGCATTTAGTTACCCAAACGAAAGCTGCTTTGGCACACTCCCTCTCTTAACTCACAGTTCACAAAAATAATCCCTGGCATTTCATTTTAGAACTGCAATGCATCCAAACCATTGGGAGCAGAGGACATGCTGATTCTCTCCATTTAATCAAATCTCATTTCTATGCCTTTCAGGAATGTTTAGATTTCATGCATGTGGTCATTATATACTTAGTATTAAGTGTTTTCCTAGGCATTTTATGAAGATTGTTGCTATTGAAACTAGGTCCTTTTTATTTTCTAACCACTGGATTTTTACTGTTTGAGAAAGCTATTGATTTGTGAATGTCTTCTTTGGCATCTGGCAACATTACTGAACTCTTTATTGGGTTTTGATGTTTTGCAATGATTTCCTTTGTGTTTTCTAGAAAGAACATTATATCATCCACAAATGAGATTTTTTTTGTTCTCTTTCACGTCCATTTATCTATTTACTTATTTCTGTTTTATGAATTCTTACATTGACTAGGCTTTCCAGGAAAAATGTTAAATGTGAAAGATGACAGTGAAAATCATTGTCTTGTTTGATTTCAGTAAAAATACTTGTAGGAGGACATCATTAAATGTCACTCTGTCTTGAGGTTGATACATCTGGAGTTTTCTTCTTTAAAAACATATTCCTACATTGAAAGTTTTCTGAAAGGATTTTTGATGAGTAGATGTTGGTTATTTTTTTTCACATGCCTTTATAATTGTAATACACATTTCCACTTTGAGGTAGAGAAATGAACTATTTGAGGCCTAGCATGGTAGCCTAGTGGCTAAAGTCCTCACCTTGCACATGCTGGGATTCTATATGGGCACTGGTTCATATCTTGGTGGTCCTGCTTCTCATCTGGCTCCCTGCTTGTGGCCTGGGAAAACAGTTGAGGACGACCCAGAACCTTGGGACCCTGCATTCATGCATGGGAAAGCCAGAACTAGCTCCTGGCTCCTGGCTTCGGATTGGCACAGGTCTGGCTGTTGCAGCTACTTGGGGAGTGAATCAACAGGTAGAAGATCTTCCTCTCTATCTGACTTTGCAATAAAAATAATCAAAACTTAAAAAAAAATGAAATACTTTAATATTGCATGCCTGGCATGAACTCTCCTTAAGCATAGAGAATTCTTTTAAATACTACTTTAATTAGTGACAACGTTTGAATGTATTGTTTTACGTAAGATTAGTAGTAATATTTTTTCCACAAAAATTTGTAAAAAATAGAATTAAGATAGAAGGTCATTTTACTATGAAAGTGGAAATCTACTTGTAACTTTTTCATGAGGTACATTTCCATGGACTTTATGAAGGCCTCTGTAATAGTTTGCATTTTTTCCCTCTCCAATTAAGCTTATCTTTTAATTCCAACTTTCCATGAAGTTTCTGAATCAACTCTATCTGGCAAAGGCCTAATAACCAGCATACTAGGAAATCCTAGAAGGCAATAGCGAAAACAACAAATAAATGATTTTTAGAATGAGCCAAGGACCTGAATAGAAATTTCCTAAAGAAGATATTCAAAAGACCCCCAGATAGATGAGAAGGGGTTTGGTATCACTAATCATTAGGAAATTGCAAATCAAAACATAGTGAGTTGTCCTCTCACACCTGCTGGGGACAGTATTTTTTTGAAATAGTGACAAATGCTGATGAGGATGGGCAGAAAAGAGAACCCTTTTATAAAAGTGGAGAGGGGGGCTGAGGTATAAATTGGAAATTGGTGCAATTGGTATGGAAAGCAGAATAGAGTATCTCTAGAAAATTAAGGAGAGACAAAGTGATCCGGCAATGCCTCTTCTGGCAACATTTATAATCAGAGATGTGCACTCCTATGTTCATTGCAGCGGGAGCCACAGTGTCCTTGATGGATGAGTGGAAAAAGAAAATACGTGTTCAGATAACGGGAAAGCTCTAAACCAGAAGAAACAGAAATCCTACCCCTCTTGACAACACGAGTGCACTGGGGGGTATAAAGCCCCTCTTACATGAGCAATCTTAGACTGTCACTGTAGCATAGAATGCTAGCTGCCAAGGGCTGGGAGGAAGGGAGAACAGGAAGGTATTGGTGGAAGGATACAGAGTTCCAGGTATGCAAGGTGACTAAGTTCTAGAGATGATTGTATAGTAGTACAGCGCTGTGTCATATACTTAAAGATTGGTTGAGAGAGTAGTGTCAGAGGGTGGGAGAAAATATTAGGAGGTAAAGGGCCATGTAGCCAGGAACTGGTGGGCGATACATTGGCGATTATCTCTCCAAATGCATCAAGCCTTGTGTACACATTCAATATGTCTAGTTATTTTTTAAATAGGTCAGTCCTACCTCCATAAGCTGGTTAAAAACACAGTCCTCCTGTTTATCCTTTATAATATTCTTTACAGTTATCCATCTCTCAACTAGATTTTAGTTTGCTTGTTTGTTTAAAAATTAGCAACATCAGAGGCTGGCATTGTGGCACACAGGGTAAATTTGCCAGCTGCAGTGATAGCATCCCATACGGGTGCCTGTTCATGTTCCATCTGATCCACTTTCAAACCAGCTCCCTGCTAATGTGCCCAGGAATGCAGCAGAAGATGGCCCAAGTCCTTGGACCCCTGTACTACATGGAAATACACACACGCTCCTGGATCCTGGCTTCAGCCTGACCCAGCCCTACCTATTATGGCCGTTTGTGGATTGAATCAGTTGATGGAAGGCTCTCCGTCTCTCTTACATACACTCTTTCTGTCCCTCTCCTTTAAGAAAATAAGAACAGTGCACTCAGTTCTGCTCCGCTGCTTCATTCCTACCCAGTGATGTCTGTCTCTAGATGTTCTTACTCTACAGTATTTACGGTTAGGAGTGGGCCCTGCAGTGGATATAGGGGATCATTACAACCACTCACAGTGGTAGAAAACTGGGGCTGAAGGAGTTGGAATCTGTGTAACATCCCATAGTCAGGGGGTGGACAAGTCAGATGTATACCCTTTCTGTGTGACTGCCACAAAGAGATCTTGCACAGGGAGCCATTCACTCAAGGTTGTGAAGTGAAAGAATGATGCCGTTCAGACCTCCAGGGAGGTGACCGTTTCCGAGAATCCGTCGCAAAAAGCACACTCGGAATAAGATGAAATCGACCTCGTTGCCCACAGGGAGCAGGGACATTTGGCTGGTACCAGGAGACCTTTAAAGAATGTCGCACACACACCTTACACTCCTGGATTGAAAGAGACAGGCTCCCCAGTGGCTCTCCCTGAGCCTCACCTCCCGCTTCGGTCATCAAGGCAAACATGAGCTGCAGACGGGCCCCACTGCCTTCAACACGGACCTTGCATGAGATGCGTGTCAACAGAGATTAGCTCAGCCCCACTTTGCCATTTGTTAGGGCCACCTTCACCAACCCCGTAATCTAATCTCAGCTGCAGCAATGCCTCTTCCAGGTTAAATGTATTAACGGAGCCAGGGGACGTGGGCTGCTCAAGGCAGTCGTGGCTTCTCCCTCCCTGACAAGCCTGACCCCCGCTCCAAACCGCTTATCCCCAAGAGATGCCAGGGGTCAGGACCTCCTTGGTGGAGCTAGGAGGAAAACGCTAACAGAGAGAGACGAGGGGATATTGGAAACATATTCGCCAGGCTTCTGCGCTTTAGAAATCCGAGAAGAACACGCGGCGACAAGTTAAAGCTTTCACTGCTGGAAATATTTTTCCTTTCCGTGTTTCAACAAGAGTTTGATAAAGATATCGTGGAGGCTGGGGGCAAGAGGAGGAAGCAGGGAGCCCTCCACAGCAGATGATACCTGGAGAAAGAGGGCTGCTGGGTGCACCTTGGGAAGAAATGGATGGGGGTGGCTTTTCACTGCGCACTGCGTTCCTACTACATGTGTCTCTGAGTCACGGAAGTTTTCCTTTGGAAAGTAAATGTTTCATGTACGCATCTCGCCTGGCCTGTTCCTTCTCATTCCTTGGAAACCTTCACTCCAAACAGGCTGCATCCATGGGGTTTGCTGCTGTTCTTACCGCTCATCTGTCACGTTTGAAATCCTGTCCTTCCTCCGAGTGTGCCTAGCACCCTCAAGGCCTGTGGTTTGTTCTCTTGGATTCTGTGTCTGCAGAACTCTTCTCATCCCCATACATCTTCACAGGTCTGAGCCTTGCAGGTGTATCTCCTAACTGCACTCATGGTTGAAAAAAGTGAACTATTAGTTTATGCTTTTCTTGTTTACTTAGAAGGGGAGGAGAGAGGCAGAGACGATCTTCCATCCAGTTGTTCCTTCCTCAAATGCTTGCAACATCTGGTGCTGCACCAGATTGAAGCCAGGAGCCCAGTACTCAAGCTGGGTCTCCCACATGGGTGGCAGGGATGCAGGCTCTTTAGCGTCTCTCTCTGCCTCCCTGAGGGTCCAGGAACAGGAAGTTAGAGTCAGGAGTGGAGCTGGCACTGGAACCTGGTTCTCCAATGTAGGGTGCAGGTGCCCAGAGGCGTGCCTTCCACATTGGGCAAAGGCTTGTTTCCACTCTGATAATTTCAGTAGCCACTGACCTGAGCCAGTCATTACCTCTAAAATGATGGTTGAGTTTTAAAGATTCTTCAACTTAGAGAATCAAGCTGGGAAGAGGTGCAGGTGTCCAGCTCGACAAGTTGTCAGACACTAAGGATGAGCCTGTGGCTCAGCACCCCCACAGCCCATGTGAGAGCCAGCTTTACCCCAGGTCTCTGCTAAGAATGCCCCAGGAAATCAGCAAATGGCAGCATCCATACTTGGATCCCTTGTTACCCACATACAAAGCCGGATGGAGTTTCTGGGCCCTGTCTTTGATCTTGCCCAGAGCTGGATGGTTTGGGCAGATAAGCTAACACAGGATGATCTCTGTCACTCTGCCTTCTAATTTTTTTTAAAGTTAGCCATTTTCAAAATTATGTGAGCCCAAAGCCCTTACATGTGTCAGGGCCACACTCGGCCTCAGAACCTGCTGCTTGGAACCATGGGCCCTTATTTAACCTTGCTGGTCCCTCACTCTTGTAATCCCCTGCACTGAGTGCTCAATGATGCCAGCGCCCTGCACTCCTCTATGTTGTGACCTTTGGGTCTCTGTTCTCTGCTTCTCCTTCCAGAAGCATTCTATCTCCTATTTAGTTTGTTTATTTGAAAAGGAGGGAGATGGAGTGCTCTTCCATCTGCTGGTCATTGCCCAAATGATTGCAATGACCAGCGCTAGGTTAGGTTGAAACCAGGAGCCAGTAACTCCAGCTGGGTCTCCCACATTGATGTAAGAACACATGGACTTGGGCCATTCTCTATTGCTTTCTTTCTCAGGTTTGTCAGTGGGGAGCTGCGTCAGAAGCTGAGCAGCCAGGTTTCAAGCCAGGGCTGAAATATGGGATGGTAGCCTAACCTGCAATACCAGGGCTCTAGCCCCAGATCTGAACACTTAAATGGGGCCAGCATTGAGCAGCTGCTTATCAACTGGTGAATGAGACAATAGCGCTTATGTAACTAGAACTGTGTTTGCGTGACTCTCTCTTCTATAAATAGTAACTGGATCTTATTACTGCTCTGCCGAAAACCTGCTCCACAGGCAGGTGTTTGGGACTCTTGCATCTTGCTTCAGAGCTTCCGAATTTGATTCCTGACTTGGACTCCTTATTCTAGTTTTGTGTGAGTGAAAAGTCCCTGCTTCCCATGTTGAATATCTGGAGCATGTTGTCAGCCCCTGGTTGTGACCCTGTCCCAGCCGTGGCATTTGGGAAACGAACCAACGGAAAATAAACTTGCTCCAAACTCCTAAAAAATTTCAACAAATACCAGATTCTCCAGGGCTTAATGACATCAAAGAGATGAGAAGTGAACAGGATAGGCTGAGGATAATATTGGTAGAGTGGTGAGGACTGTGGCTGAAGGGAGAGTTACGTGAGAGACTCCACACTGGAGAGAAAGGGTCTTTGCCTCCATCACCCACTACAATACCTGGCATATGGCATGTCCTTTTTTATCTCAAGGAGCATGATCTCACTCTGAGTGCCCGAGGAATCAGGGCAGCATTCGCACTTGAAGTATGGTGTATTCCCACCCTGGCCTGGCAAGGCATATGCCAATAGGGTGGTGATAAAGGGGGACATTTGGTTTTAAAAGGAAAAACAAAAAGAAGCAGCTACCCTATTAACATAGGAGAATGCATGGGTGGGCTAGGAGGAACTGGAAACCCACAAATGAGAGAGAGCCATGCCTTATGCCCAGGCAGAGCAGGCTCCAAGAACAAAAGTCCTGGGGTAGGTACTTGCTTGGCAGACTGGGGAGATGGAGGGCTATGGTGGGGCATAAAACAAGGCCAGCAGAGCTCCCAGGGCTGAGGTCGAGGATTTGCAATGGAGGGGCTGTGAGCTGTGCCCCAGGGCTGCATTGGACAGCGTCCTTCCTGGGGCCGTGCAGTTTGGTGTGGGTTTTATTCTTAGTTGGTCAGTAACTTGCTAATGCTGTTCTCCAGTGCTCAGCCTTGATGATGACTCAGGTACCCCTTGTTATTTTCTGCGATTCTTAACTTTTGTTCCCAGTACCTTTGTTCAAGTGCTTTCATCCACACTGTGCCATATGCAACCCTACTGAATCACTCTGGGGGTGGAGCCCAGGCTTGTGTTAGTTCTCAGAGCTCTAGGTGCGATGATACATGAGTGTGTGTGTGTGTGTGTGTGTGTGTGTGTGTGTGTGTGTTGTGCGTTGCTATTATCCATCCATCGTACTATCTACCTATAATAGCTATCTATCATGGGTCACCATTATCATCTGTAATCTATCTACCAATGGCGTGTATCATCTATTTCCAATCTATTTACTTATCCAGTTTAAATCAAGCAAGACAGGAAAAACAGGTAAGAATATTAAGACAACTTCTTTCTCTCTCATAGTGGAGCAGTCAGGAGTTCCTGCAAACATACTGAAACAAACACAGAGGAAGGAAGAATAGGTCATTGGCCACACTGCACACTGGCCATGAACAGCAAAGGGTTCTAAATCTTTTTGCATATTCATGTGGATATCCTTAGGAAAAAATTCATAGCAGTAGATGTGCTTTGTCAGGCAATATTAAATTTTAAAAGTTCTTATGCTTGTTATGTTGTTCTCATCAAATTTACACCAATTCAAGCCTCTGCTGATGGTAAGAGAAACATCCCCCCAAAATTTAGCTGCATACATAACTATGCTGCACAAAGATTAAGATGTTCTTTTAGGTAAAGTGGTTGTAGGAGAAACAAAATTCTAAAATTCAAAATGAAAATAAAATGGACCCAAGACAGAGCTTCTAAACAAAAGGAAGTTCAACATTCTCTAATGAGTATTTTAAAATATGTTTGCACCATGCTCTAGTCACTTGAAAAATGCAAGCCACCACTGTAGTGACACATCCAGTTCCCGAATGGACGCTCCAAATCTTTGTGCACTCTTAGGAGATTCTGACCAGACTTGCACTCCTCGGATGTTAGTGGGAGTCTGAACTGCTCTAAGCTTTGTGGGAGCCTGTTGACATCTATGCATCAAAACACAAGAGTTTATATCCCTTAACTGGGTAATTATGCCTGTCGGTACTTTCTCTAAGGAAATAATATGAAGAAATATTCCATCACCAGATTTTTCTCTATACTGTGTGAAAAAATAGAAAAAAAATTATTTAAGTCATTATGGAAAACTTCATAGCAGTTCCTCCCAAAGTAAAATAAATAAATAAATTAATTATTGTGTAATTAAAAAAATCCCATTACTGGGTATACGTCCAAAGGAAGTGACATCAGTATGGTGAAGAGCTGTTGTACTTGCAAGTTCATGGTATGCGTAATAGCAATGTCTGCTGATACAGGAACAGAAGTTTTTTTTTTTTTTCCAAATGTGTTGGATACATCCAATGGAATACTAGTCAGCCTTTAGAGAGGAGGGACATTGCCATTTGCAACATCACGGATGAATCTGGAAGACATTAGATTGACCAAAATGCAGCAATCACAGAAAGACAGTGGCTGAGTGATTCAAGTCCTATATTGAATGCAAGAGAACGGTGATTACAGGGACCGGGAAATAGGGGACTCTTTGGGTTGCTGAGCTAAGGGTACACAGCTTCAGATAGTTGGGGTGATACTTCCCGGAGCTCTGTTGTACAACATGATGGTCGTAGTCAACAACCACATACAACTGAAACACTCAGAACCAAGCTAAATGTTCCACAAAAAAAGTCATTGGTTAAATACATTATGGAAAAGTACAACCTGAGGAAATGGTGCAGTCTGTGAAACCCGAGGAGAAGATGGTCGGCCTGAAATGAGAAAGGGAAGAGGTACAGCCAGCCTGTAAGACCGTGCATCCAAAATGATTTTCTTGAAAACGCTGCCAAGCGTCTGCAATTGTTTCTACTTCAGGAAGTCTTGTGCAATTCAAATTTTGCCCACGGAGAAGCTCGTTTGTAATCACGGAATGTTTTAAAGTTGCAAAACGTTTGATGTGCCTTTGTGTGCGTGCGCAAGCTGCTATTGGAGCATTTTCCCTTTTATTGGTGGAGAGGCCAGAGTTCATGCGGAGCAAAGACTTTGTGAACATCTGCTGCAGGGCCTCGCTCAAAGCTGGTTGCTTAAGAAGTGTTTGTGAATCACTTGGTGGATTAATCTGTGGGGAGGTTGGGAGAGCTCTTAGGAGGCTTACCAAAGATCTCTGACTCTTCGTTTCCCCAAAAAGGGTGTGAAATCTGTTACCCCCTGGTGATCAGTGGGGGTCATGCAATTCTTGTATCCAGTGAATCACATACTTCCTGAGTGGGACATTCTGTGGGTCCCTACAAGGCGGTGTGGTTTTCCTCATATTTAGGGGAGATTGATTCCAGGACCTTCTCCAGGTCCCAAGTTTGAAGGATGCTCAAGTCTTTTGTTTAAAGTGGTGCAGCGTTTGAATATAACCCATGCATGTCTTCCCTGTGACTGAAGACGCCCGATGCAGTGGAAGTCCTGTGTGAATTCTGTTGTATGAATTGTTTGGAGAATAATACCATGGAAAAAGATGTGTTTGGGACAGAGGCAGTATTTTTCCCAAACAGTTTTGGTCTTGGTTGACTGTGCAAATGTAGAACCAGAGGCCATGGGACTAACTGTACTCACCTGCTACTTCCCTTGCCAGATATCTGCAATGGCTTGTCCTCTGCCAGGCTGAAATCAGGAGCCAGGTTTCCCTGTGAATGTCAACAATCCAGCTACTTGGTGCCTATCAGGATGTATATTGGCAGCAAGGTGGAATTAGGAGTAGACCTGGGGATCCAGATGCTTCAGCATGGGATGTGGGCATTGTGACTGCAAGGTCAAACATCTGCCTGTGTCCTTATTCTTAAAGAATATCTAGCCTGCCTGCAGTCATCCCGTGAGAGGCACATCACACAGAGAAGCAACAAGATGAGGCGGTAGTGTTTGTCAGGGCAGCATTGCCTGGCCCCAACTCCATATCACGGATCCCACTCTCAGACCCACTCTGTATCTTCACAAGGCCTTTCAGTAGGCACATCAATGGTCACAGAGTTTTTGCCCAAGAGCATCATAACTGTGATTCTAAGGAAGCAAGGCAATTTCACATAGAGGTCAAGGCCTTGTGCACAGAAGCTTAAATACCAGCAAGTGAATCACTGCTCCGAGTCTCCATGTCCTCACTAATGTTCTTGTCAAAAGTAGGTGAAATAATGCACATTCCATGCTTGGGTCCTAATACAGTGCTTCCGGAAAGGCTGAGCTGGTGCTGGCATTGCCAAAGGGGGAGGAGACCCTGGCGCGGGCCTGTGCTGTAGCCCCAGCTGTCTACAGATCTTTTCCATGGCCTCTGCAGCAAGAATGACACCTCCTGAAGACCCAGGATGGCATCAAATGGATATAGTAAATATTGATCCGTTAACCCACCCACAGTGAGGATCCTGTCGACCATTTAATCGCTTCCAAATGACATGTTTATTTACTTTATTTCTGCCTCTGTTTCTGCAACTTTATGGCCTAAATCTCTGATTCCCCCAACCAGCAGGACTCCTCAGGCTTGGCTGAAGTGTTTGCAAAGGGTATGCATAACTGCTAGTTTGCTCTCTCTCTCTCTTTTTGTAAGAACAGTGGTCCGTCTCTTCATGTCTATAGAAGGCCACTTCCTCTGAGAACTATGGGGACATTGTTGAGCACATGCACACACACACACACACACTCTGTCTCTCTCTCTCTCTCTTTCCATTTTTATCTAAGACAGGGAAAAAGGAAATACCTGAGGGGCATAGTACCTGAGTAAACACAGCGATAATTAGAGTCTTCACCACTTTCTTCCACTCCAGAGAATGTTCTAGTATGTTTGTTCATTCCACCCTAAATCTGCTTGTGAGAAAGAAAATGCAGGGATTATTACTTTTTATAACAAGGGAAAACCAAAGTTAAACAGCTCCCCAGGAAGCCCTACAGGATAGTGCCTAAGAAGGCAGCCTTTGGAATAGGGCAGGCTTGGGCCCAAGGCTCGGGACCACCGAGGATGAGCCCTGGGGCCTCGTGCAGGTGATATTTAACTTCCCTAAGCCTCAGTTTCCACATTTAGTTGCTCGCAGCTGGGATCCCTCTCATGCATTGTGGCAAGATTTCTAGAGTTTGTTTAAATCAAGGGGTTGGATGCAATCGTCCTAGGGACCTTGCCAAGGCATCATGTATTAGCCCATTTAATCCTCTAGATGAGGGTGAGAAATACAGAGGAAAGGAGGGTGGAGAGAGAAAAAGGAAGAAAGAGGGGGAACAAGATAAGACAGTGAGTGTGTCGTATGGGGGGATGGTTAACATTTCATCCTTTCCCTTGAATAACAAAAAGAACAACATACACATGGGATGTAGAAGCCCATGATAATGCAGCGATGGTGGTGAGTCCCTGATATGGGACTAATCATTCCCATATCCCTGGAGAAGGGACTCTTCAGTGGAAAAACTGGGAATGTCCCAGGAATCCCAGGAAGAATCAATCACACTCCTCTGTGATTGTGCCAGATAAATAGAAAAGCCTGGCCTCAGGAGTGGGAATGAGAGATGGTGACCAAAACAAAACTGGCTGCACATGCCCACAAGGGAATCAGGAAGCTCCTGGAGCGCCTGAATGTCCCCGTTCCTGCAAGGAATTCCCCGGATGGAAGTTTACAAGGGCTGGGTTGCTGAGAAAGGGGATGGACCAACTTCTGGAAGGGAAGAAATAGTTGTCTCAGGACACACGGGCATGGGCAAAGGAAGGTCTACATTCCAAAGAAAAAATTAGGGAATGAATCACAAGTTATGTTTCTTTTAGAGACGGGCCCTGTGTAATTAGAGTCAAAAAAAAAAAAAAAACAAGCTTGCTTTTTGCCGGCATTTCCTTCTGGAAGGGAAAAAACCAACAGAGCAACTGTATCACACCAATGCCTTCATGCTCCGGCAGGCAGGCGATAAAATTATCAGATGAGGGTTCCCAGTCCCGTCTCCCACAGTCATTTTTGTCAAGTGCGTTGTGTCTAAAATAATGAAGGAGGCTTGATTGGATGTGCAGTGGCTGCAACCGCTGTGCTAATTTGGAGATGGTCTTATTAGTTTAATGACCGCTCCGAGTCATCAGAATTCATTAGCATTAGAGCCGTGGCATCATGCAACATCCGCCCAAGGCTTCGGGCTGCCCTCACCACCGTTTCTCTGTTTATACCGCTCCTGCTGCTCAGAGAGGACTTCAAGTGTGTGTCTGTGTGTGCACACACATCAGACTGGAATGGGCTACTGGCTTTATCTACATCATGATTCCTGTAGTTTTACAAAAGGAGCTTGTAAGGCAGAGTGAGGTGGGCAGCCCAGAGCCGGAAGCCTGGGACTTAACCTGGGCCTCCCATGTGAATGACGGGGGCTCACACACTCGGACCATCTTTTGCTGCATTCCCAGCTGCATCTGAAGGCCGGACTCAAGCAGGCACGCCAGGGTGGGAAGTGGACTGAACATGCTAGACCGCAGCGCCAGTCTCCGGCATCATTGTTTTAGGCTTGCTTCTTCAAAGACCAAGTTGCGACTGTCCCTTTCTGCTTTGCACACGAAGAGTTTCTAGAGCGGTGTGCTGAAATGTTCTTTTCTGTGGGTCTAAGGGGTATAAGCCCCATGTTGCTTATGATGATCCAGTCTCTGCATCCCTCCCCGGTCTCTAACCACATTGTGGGTCTGGTTTCATCTCCTGTTTCCCGTCCCTGCCCTTTGTTCCTGTCCCTCCCACATACCAGTCTTGATTTCCTACCCCAGGGCCTTTGCATTGCGCATTCTTCTGCTCAGAACACTCTTTTCCTGGGGTAGCAGCATGGGATGCTCTGTCCCTCCCAGCTGTTTGCTCAGCTGTCACTCAGCAAGGCCTACTTTGGCTACTCCATCACCTCGTCTACCCCCATCCTGCCTTGCACCCTGATAGCAAGCATCAGTACATCGCTTACTTCCATGTTGTAGTTGGTGTCTGACCCTTTTACACGTGCTATGGTGCAATTTTGTGTGGTGTAGTGTACCACAGTCCATTTTGTCTGCTGCCTATTCTGCAGTAGTTGGAGCTACTGCAGAGTGAGTCAGCACTCGGTAGAAAATTGTTGGATGAATAAGTGAATGAGCGTATGAGTGAATGAATGGAGTCAACAGGCAAGGAAGTCACAATCGAGATGGACTCTGAAGGAGTCTCCTCTCCGTGGGCTTTGAGCTAGAAGCATCTGAGAGAGTCCTTTCTAGCATGCTGCATGCATCCGTAAGGATGGCTGTGTTGAAGGTGTGAGGGCCAGGAGGGGGCAGAACTCTTCCTTCCTCTGTTCCCAGCTTGAGCCGGAAGCTGCTGATCAGACTAATGGTCCCATGTGCTGTCGCACCTTCAGAAAGTGCTTCTCAGCAAGCATTTGTCAAACTGGAGAAGTGAGTGGATTACTCTGCTTTTCATTGAAAAAATGAGCAGAGATTTCCTCTAGCTTGGAGGTAGAGTTTAATTAGGAGGTTCCCACCCCCTGCTCCGGCCTTTTTTCTCCTTATTCCCTGCCCCCCTTCAAAGAGCCTGCTTGACAAATGGCTTCTTAAATATCAAAAAATGAGATCATCCTAATTGTTTCATCTGTCCTGTGCGGAACACAGCCCTCGGGAGGATGTCCCCTCAGTCTGGCCCCCGAGAGGCAGAGGGAAAGAAAGGCAGTCTAGATCTTGAACACAAAATACCTCACTTTGCTTTAGGCTGCTTGTCTCTGGTTTGTACATAAGGGCTTCTGGAGGGAAGAGACCTCGTGTAACTGATGTCTGCACCCCAGAACCAGGATCTTGGGGTGAACGAGTGAGTGGAGGAATGGATTGTTCCCCACTCTTCTCCCTCTTATGCCTTTCATAGTACCTGATGACTACACCTCATTCAATTGAGCATGGATGCTTTTTAAATTACCTAAGATTGTACTCTTAAATTTTAAAATCTAAATCTACTCTCCCATCTTCCCATGGAAAGAAAAGCCAATGAAGGTTCTTATAAGCAAATTGCAACAAAGAGGAGAGCATACATTAGCATTATGTAACCCAAGCAGAAAACCATGATTTTGGAAGGGGATAGGGTTTGGAGTGTGAAAAAAGATTCTCCTGAGCTCATTGTGTGGTGGTGTTCTAGGTCATCACTCCTGGGTGCTCTTCTAAAGACCGTGCATTTCACATTACAGACATACCACATTATAGGGGGCTGAGTGACAATCGTGGCGATGTGAATACAAAGGACTTGTCCCCTTAACATATCTTGAGGGTTTTCTCAAATTCTTTGTTTCCTAAAGTAAACCTTAAGCCTTTCTTCACACTTACACATACTTCAAGGAATATGAAAATAAGTAAGATGTGTAGGGATAAGCCCGTGTTTGATTCTCTGTGGAGTTGGTCCCCACCACAAGAGTTGTGTAAAAGTGATTCAACCTACAGACATGTCTGAAGGTGTTAGCTGGGTCAGGGGAACCAGAAATGGATAGTGAAGAGCCCAGCAGCTTCCAACAGTAGGTCTTTGCTGCTAAGTCTAGAACATAGGAGAAAGCAGACTGTGAGCTCTGTGGGCCACAAATATGTGGAGAGTAAATGATGCTGAAGTAGAGAGGCAGTGGAGGCATGACCGTCCCAGTCCCAGAGTCTCGCCATCATCCAGTCTCCTGCAGGTGCTTCTCTTTGACCAAACCCAACTGAAAGCCAGTGGCAGGAAAACCCAAGTCTTACATTCTGCATGAGTCACAGTGTTAGTAAAGCAGGGTGGAGGGTTGATTTCAGTATCGGGGACGAGATAAGTTAGAATAACCAGAATTCTGCATTTGAGATGCTGAGGGACAGGATGATGCCACCTGCTTGTTGGTTCAGGAATCTCATGATAAGAGTAAAATTTATTGCATGGTAGTCTTTGGCAATACCAAGATCAGAGCTCCCCAAGCTTTGGTGAGAACCGCCCTCGCCTTTAGTGATGGATGGACACAGAAAATGAGATACTGTCCCCTGTTGCATTCAATCATACAAAGCTCTCAAAGGTTTTCCTACTAAAAGATGCATTCTTAGGGCATCCCTTTTCCAAAATAACCCACCCTAAACAGTCCCCTCCCACATTATGCCAGGGGTGGGCTGTGTGACCAATGGTACACAGTAAAAAATAATGGAATAGGCCTTTGAGTATTAGGGTAACACCACAAACTGATTCTCATTCCCCTTCCTTCTTCTTCCTCTAGGGGAAACCATACAGCAAGATGGTGCATTTGACATACACAATCACTTCTATGACAACTCAATTCTCTACATATGAGAAAACATTTTGTGTACTTTTATAATTTCTTTTGCACCAAAATAAGTTTGCTCTTTCAATTCTACTTCCCACAGACTTTTTGAAGGATTTGCATACTTTTTGAGCAACCCAACAGAGGGCATCCCAGAGTGAGGGAATCAGGCTTCCAACAGCCATGTGAGTGAGCTTAAAAATGGGTTCCCCATTGGGTGCGATCCTGACAACCTCTTAACAGGAGGTCATGTGCGTGGAGCAGGGGGGCACTCCAGAGTGGAGCAGGTGGTAAGGAGGAAGCTTGGATCCCAACCATGAAGATTCCCAGACCTTCATCACAAAGCATTAATACGAGCAACAAGGACTATATCCCAATGGCCAAGGAGGCCACAGGGAATTGGATGCCCTCGGAGGCCGAGTACTCTGAGGTCATCCACCCCCAACCGGAGCTTCCGCAGGGGATGGAAGAAGTCCAACACTACTATGCAGAAACCAACGTCATCGGAAAGACAACCAGAAGCCCTGAGCGGTCCGCAGAAACAGAAGAACAATAAACGTCCTTCGGGACCAGGGAGGAGAGCTTTCTCTGGTCCGAGCCTGGCTCCACCTCTGGACCCCCACTCTCCCTCACAATGACCATCGGGATCACTCCGAAAACCCTTCATAGCAAACAAACAATCATACAAACTAAAAAAACCTAAAATAAATAGACAAACAACAAAAAGTAGAGCTTGAAATCTGACAGGAAAGAGCTGGCGTGGATTGGCTCATGCCTCGCTGGGTGGGACACAAAGATTAGTCACTCCTCACCATGGTGTTGAGGATTTTCCTGCACACCACCCCCCCAAAAAAAATGTTCTGCACCTTAATTGTCGACAACTGTCTTGTTAGAGTTACAAGCCAGTCTAATTATCCTAAAATCTGCCAAGATCAGCAAAATTATACTTCAACACAACAAGTGGCTAAATACTAAAATGAAATAGACACGAGACAGCTGAATGGTACCTTATAGCCATTTTAAGGTATATAGCAGCCGGTCCTGTATATAAACTAAAATCGAAATGTCAATGAGCTAATCAGAGGTTGTGGTTAAGAACTTGCTTTCTTGGGCCCGGCGGCGTGGCCTAGTGGCTAAAGTCCTCGCCTTGAAAGCCCCAGGATCCCATATGGGCGCCGGTTCTAATCCCGGCAGCTCCACTTCCCATCCAGCTCCCTGCTTGTGGCCTGGGAAAGCAGTTGAGGACGGCCCTAAGCTTTGGGACACTGCACCCGCGTGGGAGACCCGGAAGAGGTTCCAGGTTCCCGGCTTTGGATTGGCGCGCATCGGCCCGTTGCGGCTCACTTGGGGAGTGAATCATCGGATGGAAGATCTTCCTCTCTGTCTCTCCTCCTCTGTGTATATCTGGCTGTAATAAAATGAATAAATCTTAAAAAAAAAAAAGAACTTGCTTTCTTGTTTTAACATACTGGTTACTCAAAACCATGTCAATTCCATAATGTAGCAAATTGCTGTTGATGTTATATTGGGTCTCTTAATTGACTGGGATGATATTCTACCAGCTCTAACTTCGGACCAGAAATGGTCTCCCGAAGAAACTGTTCAACCCATCTGGACAATAAGTAGCTGGACTCTATGCTTGGTATACGTTTGCAAGGAAAGAATCTTGATTGAATTTGAACTGTAATACTGCACCAAGGTGGAGGAATCCACCAGGGGGGAGGGGAGGGGGAGGGGTGGGGAGATTCCCAGAGCCTATGAAACTGTCACATAATGCAAAATAATTAATAAAAAAAGAGCATAATAAAAAAATGGGTTCCCCGAACACCCCCAGTCAAGCCTTACAGAGGAGGTTGCAGCCCTTGCAGACCACTTGACAATGACCCATTTGTGGAGATGCTGGCCTAGAAACCCTGTAGAGAAGCTGCTCCTGGGTCTGACGTTTGACCTTCAGAAGCTGTGAGCTAAGTAGATATGCGTAGCTTTAATTTGCTAACATTTGTAGCACAGCAGCAGTTAACTGTGCCAACATCTAGTGCTTTCCGGTATTGGTTGCAAGTGTGCACTGGGACTGTCGATTCTGTGCTCATCCAGTGTCTCACAGACACCTGCCTTCACTGTGTAACCAAGTACTGGCTCTCCAGGACTCAGCTTCTTCCATATGCAATGCAGGTTGCAATGATGTCTCCCTCTAGGGTTTCCCTGAGGGCTGATGGGATGAAGCATCCTTGGGTACTAGGGCAGTGCCCGAAGAGGAAATGCTACAGCACGGATATAGCTATTATCATCCATAAAGGGAAGAATTAGATTTCAAACACTTAAACTAACATGATATTCTTGATGAAATCTGAAATGTCTGGGGGCGGGGAGCAGGCACGTGGCCCAGTGGTTGAGACACTGCTTCAGGGTGCCCATTTTCAGTGCTGGAGTTTATGGGTTCAAGTCTCAGCTCTGTCTCCAGTTCCAGCTCCCTTCTGACGTGCCCCTTGGTAGGCAGTGGGTGATACCTCTGCCACACATGCGGGAGAACTGCTCTAGGTTCTCAATCCTCAGGGTCAGTCTGATCCATCCCTTGGCTGTGGCAGGCATTTGTAGGAGTGTGCCAGTAAATGAAAGATATCCATTCTTTCTCCCTCTGTCCCTTAAATAAACAAGTAAACCAAAATTAATACTTAAAGTGCTGCATGATTGCACAGGGCATTCTGGCTCTTTTTTATCAGCTTTTACCTCAAAGGCAGTTCTGTTCTCTCACAACTGCAGCCACACACATGTCCCCAAGCAGCCAACAACTCTGCTGACCGCTCCCCAGCCTACAGCTTTGACCCCCTCCCTCCCGACCATGGAGAATCAGCTGTCTCCACTTGTACCTCCCTGGCAGAATAGGGAATCCCTAATTTTCTGGACGTGCTCTGTCCCTCCCTGGGCACGAGCCAGGCTTTACTCATGATTTCCATTCTCTAATAACTCAGGGATGAGTGTGTGACTGAGTCACGGGGAGCTGGTTGGGGTGTGGGTGGCAGAGTGGTGCCTGGAGAAAAGTCACATGGATTGGGGGCTTCGCAGAGAGCAGCATGAAGGAGCAGAGAGACAAAGAGCTGCAAACACCACCTCTGCACAACTCACACTTAGCCAGGGAAAACTTGCCGGCTTTCCCAGACACTGACAATGGTCAGATTTCCACCCAGACACAGCCCCCCCTCTGTCTTGGAATGGAGTGCCTCTCCTCACTTTGTGTCCAGCCTGAGGCTCACATTGCTACCCACAGCCACATTCCCACTGTAGAACTGCAAAAGAGCAAAGTCTTACAGTTTTTCCACTTGCCATTACCCTGCGGAGATAGATGTGACAAAAGACCAACAGACATGACAACAAGTAGCTGTCACCCTGGGTCAGTTTTCCTCCTGGGCATAGCAAAATTCAGCTGGAAGAGGACAGAATAGAGTTGTCAAATGAATAGAAAGAAGTGTCCAGGGTTATAGCTTGGAGGCAGTGCACCACTCAAGAAACCCACACGTTCGACAAAGAATAGGAGCTGGCGTGTTGAGAATCACGCCGCTTGCAACAGCGAGGAACAGAGGCTACAAGTTTCCATCAACTTGGTGCCACATTCGGCCAGTTCAGATGCATTTCGACCATTAGCTGGGTTGCTGGATCACCATTAGCAAAATAGGCTACATGTAGATTTTAAGTTTATTCATTTATTTGAAAGGTAACAGTACAGAAAGAGAAAATAGAGATGGAGGGAGATCTTCCATCCACTGGTTTACTCCCCAGAGAGCCAGGGCTGAGCTGCGACAGCAGGACTTCTGATCAAGGAGCCAGGAACTCCATCTGAGTCTAACATGGGGGTAGCAGAAGTCCAAGCCCAGGGGCCAGTTTCTCATGCTTTTCCCGGCATCTCAGCTGGGAGAAGTGGAGCAGACAAGACTTGGATGGTAGCGGCTTAATCTGCTGTGCCATATACACTGGCCTCAAGAATAGGCTGTATTTTTTACACTCAGTGAAAAAATATGTACCACATGCAGAGATGTACCCAATATCCTTTAATCTGAACCATGTCACAGTGCAATAAGAATAATGTAGTCATGTTTCTGTTTTGAATTATCATGAGCGTGTATACGTGCCTATATGTATCTAAATAAGAATTTTAGATGTTGGGAAAGTTACACACTAAACTATTAACAGTAGTTGGGGGTGACCTGGCTTTAGGGAAAAGCAGAATAAACACAGATTTTACTTTTTAAAAATCTATAAAGTTTTATTAGTGTTTAAAACACTAAGCGATAAACCTTTGTGTAGATGACTTGTGATTTTTTTTCATTCAATAGTTAAAGAACTGTAAGTTATCAGGCAGATCACCCTGAGGTTTTCTGGCTTCTCTGTCACAGCTAGGTTTACACAATTGAGTGGTTGTGGAGAGAGGCAATGGCATGGGGGAAATGAAGAAAGGAGGGGTAGAAAGAGGAAGGAAGGGACACAGCAAAGGAAAGAAAAAAAGAACTATGAGGTTCAAGTCCAGATGGGATGTGAGAGTTCTGATCCTAGATTCACCTGGGAGTTTGCTAAAAAGGGGAACTGCAAGGTGGGTGCTGTGGCACAGTAGGTTAAACAGCTGCTAGGTGGTGGCGGGGATGGGGGAGGGGGAATCCACATCACACATCGGAGAACCTGGTTCCAAGTCACAGCTGCTGCAGCCTTCCAACCAGTTCCTGCTAATGTGCCTGGAGGACAGCTGGTCATGGCTCAAGAACTTGGCTTCCTGCCACTCACATGCAAGAGCTGGGTCAAGTTGCAAGCTCCTGGCCTTGGCCCAATGTAGCACCATCCTCATTGTTTCAGACATTTGGGGAGTGAACCAGGCAATGGAAGATCCCTCCCCCTCCTCGTCCTCTTCATCTCTCTATCCCTTTCCAAATAAATGAATAAGTCTATTGAAGCACAGATCACAGACCTCTTGGTCAGGAGGGCTTGGCAGGGTCAGGGAACCAGCACTTCAACGTGTCTGCCAGGTAATTCTGAAGTCGGGACGTTACGAGCAATGAGGTCAAAGCCAAGCCCTCTAACCTTCTGTCAGTGCATCCTTAGGCCAGCTACTCTACTTCTCTGACCCTTGCTTCCTTCATCCAGGAAAAACAAAGAACCCCTTGCACACTTGTTTTTGTCCCCGACTGTGCATCTGCATAGCCTGGAGGGCTGTGAGCCACCCTCTGCTGCTTTCCCAGGCCATAAGCAGGGAGCTGGATCAGAAGCGGAGCAGCTGGGAAACAAAGCAACAGCATATGGGATGCTGGTGCTGCAAGGTGGAGAAGTAGCCTGTGGAGCTATCATGCCATCCCCTACCTCACAGTTCTTATGGGGATGCTGTGAAGGTTAGATTCTTTCCCTGGAGAAAGTGTCTACACATGTGTAGTCTTTGCTTTTATTACTCTCAGCGCTAAACTACCAGAAGCAACTGAGAAAAATGATTTGGGCACCACACAAAATGTGTGGGCATATATCAAGTGCCAGCTGCCTGCTCCAGGGTGGCCCTTCAGTGGGGCATGAAGTAGCAGGGGTCTCTACAAAGCCACAGTAAAAAACCAGCCATCAGGAGCCCAGCCCCTAGTGTAGGCACATTGTGGGTAGAGTGAGTCATATGACCTTGATTCTAAGAATCATTGCTCCTTGGCCTGGATTGGGAAATCCTAGAACTTGCCCTTGAGGCTCTTGGGATATCAGCCAGTTGTCAACATGACACAGAGTTTGCTGAGCACCCTGGCTTTTTTTCGTATAGACCTGTTTGAGTCTTGAACACCCACAACTTCTTCTATTCTGAATCTGGTGTAGCCCAAGTGTCCCAGTTTTCCAGTCCTTCAGTCTCCCAGCTCTTTGTGTCCTGGGATTAAGTGGCGTCCTTACACACCCTCACGTCAGCATCCTGCCCATCAGTGGGCCAGCTCTACTCCTCTCCCATTCTAACGTGGGAGAGAGTGATTGAAGAGTTCCTGGGAAAGTTGAATTCGCCAGCGGCATCAGCAGGCACATAGTGGCTGCCTTCCTAATGACGCCTGCTGTTGTCAGCGCTTATTCATGCTTATCCAGTCACTGTCCCTTCTCACGGCACTCTAACAGGGTCCCAAGGTCATCCTGTTGGGACACCTGTCGAATACCTACTGATCCCCCACTCTGTGACACCTCCCCTTTCTGTGCAGCCTGTCATCTACACATTTGTGAAGTGTTGTTGAGTGTGATCACTCTCCCCCCACATGGGGACTATATAAGGGTGCTTGTTCAAATTGCAGATGCTAAGAAACACCTGCCAATTGTTCAGCTCTAAGTCCAATCATCAGTGTCATTTCCCTGGAGATGGAATCCTTTATCCTGTGCATTGTTATGTACAGGAGAGTGGCAGGTTTTTTTTGTTTGTTTGTTTTGTTTTTGTCTTTTGGCCTGTAGCTAAGTTGGTTCATCATCATGTAACATGAAAGCTGTCTTCACAACATAGTGTCAGTAACCGCCACTGTGAGTGTTGAACATGTGAGAGGGCTTAGGTGCTCGCAACACCATAGGGCAGGGGTCCGTTTGGTACAGTCCACAGTCAGGTAAGGCTCACCCTCTGTTTTGTGGGTGATGTCATATTGATCTGTGTTTTGTGTCTGGCTGCTTGTAGAGGTTCCAATGATACAGCAGAGCTGTAGGCAACAAAGAGCCATTGGCTCACTCTCTGGGGTTTTAGGAGAAAAGTTTGCCCACCTGTGCCATGGGGATGGATCACAGTCGTTGCCCTCAGCAATGCTGTGTGCACTGAGCCACTAGGTAGTCAGCCATTCATAGTGACTCCCAGACACTTTAGGTGGGGAAGGTTGAGAAGCACAACCGGGGTCCTGGGCAGCCATCTGTTTTAACATCTCTGTGTCTCACTGTGCTGGCTGCACCAAGGTTCCTTCTGGCATTTGTGAGGGTAAAGCAAGGAGGCCAAGTCAAGGGCTTGGTCCCATGTCCCACCCATCGTAAATGCTCAAGCCACAGCCACTTTACCTTATCTGCACCTCAGAGTCTTCTCCAGGCTCCTTGTCTGCTTTAACTGTGAAGGCCTGGCTACACTGGATGACAAAAGTATACATGTGCTTGCCTGAGTGGTCTCATAGGAAAAGAAACACATTTGTTCTTGCTTCTTTGCTTAAAAAGCGTGTTTCAGAGGGAGCTGCCCCTGTCTCCCCATTCATTCTTCTGCAGAGGCTCATGACTCTCCTGTCTTGTTGCCTGCAAGTCATTGGCTGCGCATTGCTGGCTGCCAGCTGCCATTTTATTTGTCCATGGATTCCATTGACCAGGGATGCCACCATACTTTGGTGTGAGTTCCTCTTGTGGGGTCTGTGTCTCTGTCCTCAAACAGGAGGCAGAAGGAGGAGCCAAGCCCTAAGCCCCTCTCTGAGCTCTCACATTCCTGGGTCCTGGGATTACAAAGCCTGTTAAACCATGGTCATAGCCCCTTGGCCCCACCTCCTGGCCTGGCTCCAGGCAGAGCGACTCCTTCCTGTGTGGCTGGGCGTGGCAGCCCTTTCAGCAGCCCTGGGATCCGGATTAAGAGTTTGAGCCACATCCCTAAGCCCTGCACTCTATTTAATTTCCTTGATTTATAGCAAGGATTTCTCACACCTCCAGGGGAGAGAGGCCCTGGCATCCCAGTTAGCTTTCCAGGCTGAGCCCACAACTCCCGGCCTGTCTATCCCCTCCCTGTTTCTACAACAGAGCCCATCACCCGGGCCCATGGTGTGTCTGTCTTCTGAGTGAAGTGACACAGCCAAGTCCCCGTGCCTCCCACCAGGATCCCCTCTGGAGGAGGTAACCCTGGGTTTTGATGCTTCATGTGGTGTTCTAGATGGGTGAGCAGCACCAGGGACAGAACTTCCAGGATCCTCTTCGGAACCCCAAGATCTTGTTTGTCTGTTTGCTGTAGTGTGAGTGCCAGCATGCACTGCAAGGTAGAGCTCGCAGGGGTATGAGAACAGCTGGAGAACTACTCCTGGCAGGCAGAAGAGAGGAGAGAGAGGGGGTGGGAGAGCCGGTGTCTGCATGGTGATCTGGCTCCTTCTGGATCACATGGACCCAATGAGACCTGGGATAGGTCAGGGTCAGGGACAGGGTGGGTAAACCAGGCATCTGGAGAACTCTGTCCTCCTTCCCTGGAGCTTGTCCTTTAACAGGAGCCAGATTTATTTCCAGAGTACTGGTATGATTAACTGGAGACCCAGGCACATCCAAAAATGTGGATGAGAAACTTGTCACTGGCCCTATGGATGGGAAACCTTGCCCTGTCTATGTGGTGGTGCCTCAGGTCCTGGAGGTGCACCTTGGGTGGGCTCTGTGCTATATGCCAGTGCTGGTGTTCAGCAGCCGTGTGCAGTGCTCCGGCAGCTCAGTCTGTTTCGGTCTCCATACTCCTTCTCTTCTTCACATTCACGCATCATTCTTGTTTTGCTGTCATCTCTTCTCCTGGCTCTCCTCTCTGCTTCAGTCTCGCTCTGCTCTTTCCCTCACTCACCTCTCATTCTTACCATCTTCCCTCACTTTCCTACTCTTTTACATTCTCTCTCTATCTCCTGCTCTCTTTGTCTTTCTCCACCAGACTGTTCCTTCACCCAGTCATTGTCCTGTGGGGTCCCCAGACGAGTGGTGGCAGCAACACTTGGGAACGTGTTAGATGGGCATTAGGTGGGTCTCACACCAGACCTGTTGCTTCTAATCCTTCGAGGCTGAGCCTGACAGTTAGTGGGACATTGCAAAAAGTAATCAAGTGACTTGAGAGAGTGACAGTGATGGAGAGATCTCTCAGTGGCTGAGTGATTTTTCAAATGTCTGGACTAGGCTGTAGCTAGGAAACAGAGGCTCCATCAGGGTCTCCCATGTTGGCAACAGGAACCTGAGTATTTGAGCCATCACCTGCCACCTCCCAGGGTGTGTTTTAACAGGAAGCTGGCGTCAGGAAATAGAGCCCTGACTCAAAGCTGAGCTACTCTGGTGTGCAACCTTGGCATCTTAACAATCAGGCTAAACACCCACCTTCAATCTGTGTTTAGGTAAACTCTCCAGAGGATTTGACGCACACTCAAGATTGCGAATCAGGATCTCGGAGGGAAATGCCAATTTACAAAAAATGTCAGTATCTCCGCATGCTGATCCAATAAGCCTTCATGTCTAAACACGTAAAACCTTCCTGTACCCATTAGCTAATTAGGATCTCGGGCCACCAGCCTGGCCGAGATGCTTTCAGAAACAACACAGGCAATTGCACTCAAGTTCTCTGATTACAATCGTGCTGCTAAATCCCTTTGGACAACCTGTGTCTTCCCTGTGCCTGTGTTCTGCCTCACTTCCTCTCCTTCTCCAGCTGCTTTAAGCAGTGCACACCAGGGGGTCCAGGCTCGGCCCCAGGCTGGCTCCGCGTGTGTTGAATGTAGTCCTTAGGTATTGATAGGGGCATATCAGTAGGCAGAGGACACCAGAGGCAAAGGCAGGTGAGGAATGTGGAAGGGATGGATGTCCACGCTGCAAGATTTTTTTTTCAGCGCTCCTGTCCATGGCGGCTCTTGAAGTGGGTGGTCAGAGTCTGCAGTGTGTCCTGACCCTGACCGTGGAACTCTGTTTTACACTGGACGTTGCAGGGTATGAGCACATTTGGGAGCTGTTGATTCAGGAAACCAAGGCCTTGCTTTGACTTGGAGAGTAAATGCCAGCATGGTGTCTAGTGGTGTGTGCTGACCCAGACAGGGTCCGTGCTGGTGCCCACCCTGACGCCCCCTTCCTTCATGTACCCTGCCTTGTTGCTGTGTAAGTGGTTGATGCACAATCTTTCATTCCTTTGACATTGACCATGGTGAGATTTGAGGATAAAGTATGGGAAAATGTTCTTCATGGTGCTGTGTCTTTAAATATGCCCCAGCATTTACCCCGGGAGACTGATGTAGTTATTCTGTCATCAGACCAGGAAGCATGGTTGTTTTGAAAATCTCCCAAAATGCACACTGAGGGCCGAGAGCCAGCAGCAGACGTGAATCCCCACGTCATGCTGATGTCATGAGCTATGCAGAGCAACAGACACCAGCACTTCATCTACGACCTTCCGAGCTGCCGTAAAGGAAGACACGCAGATCCTTCTGATAGCTTCATCCCTGCAGATGTGCTGTTTTTGTTGTGTGTATGTATATATATAGGTTTTTTTCGGCCTGGAGTTGCAACAGGGAGGCAGGAGCACAGAGAATTCTTATTTCCTTATAAACCTGGAAGATACAAATCATGATTTATTTAGCTTGGTGACAAGTACCCTCTTGCTTCAGATGGGATAATTCGGGAAAAATAACAACATGGTCTGTTTTTTATTTCCACTAAACTTAAAAATACTTTCATGGAGTCCCATAAAGAGGAATGTGTGTTTTCGCAGTTGAGATGGGTCTCAGTGAACTTCAACCTACTTTTAGCAATAGAAGTTTGTTCTCAGGGAAAGCCCTATGGTCAGCCTCCAATGTGGGGTGAATGAAAGGAAGGATAGCACAGGGGCGAGCCGAGGCTGTGGTCTCACTGATCTGGGAGGCAGTGGAGGTACCATTTGGGAACAAGAGTAGGGAATTCATAACCTACTTTCTGGATTGCTCCTTTATCCTCCAAAATAGCTTGATGAGTAAAATCAATATTGTTCTACCTCCTTCCAAAATATTATTATCCAAGAATATCACAACATGACAGCAGTTTTCAGATTTTTCCAACATGATAACAAACCTCAGACTGTAATAATTGGAATGAATTGAGATGACTAAGCATTGGCATTTCAACATGCATTTTTATTTCTTTAAAAAAATTTTACTTGCATGTGTGTATGTATGAGAGAGAAGGGGGGCGGGGAGAGAGAGAGCTCTGTCAGCTGGTTCTCTCCCCAGATGCTCACAACATTCAGAGCTGTGCCAGCCTGAAGCCAAGAGCCTGGAACTCTATCCAGGTCTCCCTTGTAGGTGGGCAGGGTCTCAGTCACCTGAACCATCACTCCTGCCTCCCATGGTCTGCATTAACAGGAATTGGAATCAGGACCCATAGCTGGGAGTTGATCCAGGTACTTTGGCGTGATATGTGGCTGTCCTAACTTACAGCTTAACTGCTATGCCAAATGCCTTTCCCTCCTTAATAGAATCTTTTTATATCATTTAAATTTCTATGGACATTTCATGTATAGATACATATGATATGTATAAATGTGTGTATATATGTATTAAATTACGTATTTAGAGGTTTGGTAGAATTCACTCAGTGTACACTATTTTTGTTCTTGCAGGAACAAATAACTAAGGAAAAATAATCAGGCAGAACTGACTGTCAAAAAGGGAATAAAGGTCTGGCTGGGCTTCCTTATTGGTGATATTTTTAGTGATAGTAATAGCATAATTTGGGACTTCCTGCTTGATCTTTTTTTCTTACTAACTTGGTCTTTGAGTTTTACTTACATGTTCACAATTGACTAAGAGCATTCATTGAGGTATAGTGTATATACTAAGAAAAAAGTGTGCATGGCCAATGTATACAATCTAACAAGTTTGGACTTGTGCACATGCCTGTGTAACCATTCCCACAACAAAGGTGATAATTTTATCCATCACCTACAGATACCATCTTGTCTTCCTTGGTGGGTTCTTTATTTGGTGTGTAGTAAAAACTTTCGCATGAGAACTACCTTTCTAATACATTTTAGATGTGTATGGCTGTATTATTAGCCATAAGCACTGTTTGTACAGCAGATTCTAAAATTGATTCAGGTTGCATAACTGAAATTCATGTTGCAATCATGGAAACTAAACAACTACTGCTCATTTCCAATGATCCGTGCCAGTACCCATTCTCTTCTGTGTTCTCTGAGATTGACATTCTTAGATATCCCATATTAAGTAGAGCCATGCAGGATTTATCCTTCTGTGTCTCTGGCTTATTTCACTTAGCTTAATAGCCTCCAGGTTCTTCCATGTTATTGCAGCAGAATTTCCTCTTTCTTTTAAAGGCTAAATATTTCTCTGTGTGTGTGCCACAGTTTCTTTGTGCATTCATCTGTGGATGAACATTGGGGTTCTTCCCTGTCTTGACTACCGTGAATAATGAGCTGCCATAAACGCGCGAGTGTGAATATCGCTTTGCGATTCTTTCCATTCTTTGGAGATACACCCAGAAATGGAATGGCTAGGTTACATGGTCCATCCATTGGTTCATACCGCACTCCACTCCCACCCCCAGCTCCCCACCAAATGCCCACAACAGCCCAGTCTGGGCTGGGGCTGATGTTGAGGGTCAAGGAGCCCAGTCTAGGCCTCCTGTGTGGGTGTCAGGAACCCAGTGACTTGAGCCATCACTGCTCGTTACCAGAAGCTGTAGCTGGGAACCAGAGATGGGAAATGAAACCAAGGCTTTACAGTGTGGGGCACAGGCGTCTGAACTGCTAGGCTAACCACTTGCCCACTTTCTTTCTTTAAATAAATAAATTTTAAAAACCCAAATAACCATTCCTAATAGGTATGCTCTGATATGCCATTGTGATTTTTATTTCTACTTTCCTTTTGGTTTGTGCTGTTGGAAGCCCTATTCTTACATCTGTTGACCATTGATAAATATTTGGAGAAATTCCTGTTCACATCCCTTACTCATTTTCTAATTGAGTTATTTGTCATTTTGCTTTTGAGCTGTGGGCGTTTCTTACATATTTTAGATATTAGCCTCTTATTAGACAAGCAATTTGCAAATATTTTCTCCCATTCCACGTGCATCTGATAGTTTCTGCTGCCTAATATCTTCTAGTTCGGTGCACATTTACCTTTAGAGTTTTGTTTTCATTCTTTATGCTTTTGGTGTCCGATTCAAGAAATCATTGTACGTAACAAGTCCTCCCAACAAAGAAAATCTCAGCACAGGATTATGGCATTCATGCAGTCTACTAGATATCTGCGAAATTAATGGTAAGGCCTCTCTACACTTCCAAACAGTCAACGAGTGTGGAATTACCCTGCTACCAAAACCAAAGAAAATTACAGACTAAATTCTTGGATAAATACAAATGCAAAAATACTCACCAAAGCACCAGAAAATAGGGGTTGGCCTTGTGGTATAGTGGGTCAAGTGGTCACCTTGACATCAACATTTCACGTATGTACTGGTTTAAGACCTGATTGTTCCGTTTCTGATCCAGCTTCCTGCTATTGAGCCTGGGAAAGTAACAGAAGATGATCCAAGTGCTGGAGCTCCTGTCACCCACATGGGAGATCCAGACTAAGCTTCAGGCTCCAGGAGTTAATCTGGCCCAACCCTGACCATTGTGGCATTTAGGAAATGAACCAGAGAATGAAAGATAGATAGATATCTCTCTCCTGTGTGTGTGTGTGTGTGTGTGTGTGTGTGTCTTTCTGTAACCATGCCTTTCAAACAAAAGAAATAAACTTTTAAAAAGCCCACTAACAAATAGAAAGGATAATATACCATAATCAAGTGGAATTTATCCTTGACATGCAAGGATGACTCACCATATGCAAATCAATAATATGAGCAGAATGAAGAGTAAAATGGCATCTTAGTGGATGCATAGGGGCATTTAACAAATTCAACACACTATTATATTTTTAAAAATAATAATTTCAAAAAACTTTAGAAGGAAGCTACCTCAAAGCAATTAAGCCCGTATGTGGGAAACCTGCACTTAACATTGTACTTAGCAGTTTAAAACTGGCATCTTTTCCCTCTAAAATTAGAAGCAAAACAAGGATGCTTACTCTAGCTCCGTCTGTTCACTATGCTACTGGAACTCCTAGCCACAGCAATTCGACAAGAAAAATGTATCCAAGACATTAAAGTCAGATAGGAAGAGTAAAACTGTGTCTGCAGATGGCATAATCAGGTGTGAGTCTATATAATAAACGCTGAAGACTCCACCCAAAATGGTTACAACTAACAAGCAAGCCCAGGAAAGTTGCAGAAAAGAAAATCAGCACTCAAAAATCAATTGCATTTTTATACACAAGCACTAATCTATTAAAAAAAATTCCAGGAAACTGTCACACATAGAATAGCATCAAGACAAATATTTAGGGATAAGTGCAATCATGGGGGTTAAGAGTTGGTACACTGAAAATTGAAAAACCCTGATAAAAGTAGTGAAAGGAGACGTGAATAAGTGGCCATACATGCTTATATTCGTGGTCTGGAAGTCTGAATGTAACTGGAAGGTCCATGCTACTCTAAGTGATGTACAGATTCAATGCTGTCCATATCAACATCTTAATGTCATGTTTAATTATATCCTAACACAGCAGGAATGAACAGTAGCAGACAGCCCAGCATCCTATTGTCAAGATATGTTTAACAGTTTCCTTGGGAGTCCTTCTTTGGTTTGGAAGTGGAGATACATACTGCATTGTATCTTCACATCTAAATATAATAGTCTCTATTACATAGTTACGGCACATTGCCTTAAATAAAAAGCCATAAAACAAAATCAACAGCAGGAATAAAGTTAAAACATTTACAACACTCTGAAGCTAAATGCCATGCTATTGAATGACAAATGCATCAATGAAGAAACGAAAAAGAAAACAAAAAGTCATCTTTTTATGGAAATAGAAAAATATTCCTGAAACTCAGTGTATCCACAAAAAGACCCACAATAGCCAAAGCAGTCTTGGAAAATAACAAAGTGGGAAGTATCACGTTTCCTGATTTGAAAACCTGTTACTGACTAGAGCGATTAAAACATTATAGTACTGGGCTGCTGCAATAACCTAATGGTTAAATCCTCACCTTGTATGTGCCAGGATCTCATATAGGCATGGATTTATGTCCCAGCTGCCGCACTTCCCATCCAGCTCCCTGCTTGTGGCCTGGGAAAGCAGTTGAAGATGGGCCAAAGCCTTGGGACGCTGTGCCCATGTGGGAAAACTAAAAGAGGCTCCTGGCTCCTGGCTTCAGAGCAGCTCAACTCCGGCCATTGTGAGCACTTGGGGAGTGAACCTGTGGATGGAATATCTTTCTCTCTGTGTTTTCTTCTCTCTGTAAGTCTAACTTTTCAATAAAATAAATAAATAAGTCTCAAAAAAATTGTAGTATTGGCTTAAAGACCGTGGAGTAGAATAGAAAACCCAAGCATGAGCTCACACATACACATTCAACTGATTGCATGTCTTCTTCATTAAATGGTGTTGGGAAAACAGGATGGTCATATGTAAAAGAATGAAATCAGATGCCTGTATGATCTGTGAAAATCAACTCAAAATGGATTAAAGACTTAAAGGTGAGACCTAAAATGATCAAGCTTTTCTGAGAAACTCTAGGGAGGATGCTTCTTGGACCCCTGCTGGAACAGATTTTGAGAGGGGGTACTATGAAGGTGACAAGTTTCATACCATTCCCAGGGTAAGGAGGCGACTGGAAAAGTCCCTGAGAGTGTGAGTAGAAGAAAATGGAGAGCAGTAAAGAGTTAACAGGAAGTGACACTGGGTAAATGATGAGTTGGACCCTTAGTGTCATCCTTTGAGAAACTAGGATAAAGAATGAAATTCTTTTTGTTTCATTGATTGGCTGTTGAAAGACACTTCTTGAATGCCACATCATTCAGAGGTGGAATCAAAGGGCAACGGGATCGTGTTCATAAGCAGGTGTTTTCACTACACGCCCTTAAAAAAGACTCTTAGGAGCTGACATTTTGCTTACCAGACTGGCCATGGTGTGATCAGGAAATAGGCAGGGAGCGTAGTGCTTGGGTGCCCGCTTACCCAACCCTTGTTCCTTGTCATTCTGAATCGTGTGTTGCCCAGAGGACCTGGAGTTGTGGTTTCCACAGTAAAGTCCCTAGACCAGAAGCATCAGCTTCTCCAGGGACCTTATTAGGAAATCAGCTCACTGGGCATTACCCTGGACCTAAGGGGGCAGGGCACAGCCATCCGTGTTATAGTAAATGACAGCTTTCTGACGGTCCCTCCAGGTGGGCTCTCTAGGCCTGTCACACTGTTTTGTGGTCCACTTTCTTTTAAAGAAACTCCTCAGAATTCCACCCTCTCACCTTGGTCTCATCCTTAATCATTTGGCCAGGGTATGCCTGGGTGATTAACAACTCAGGCTCAGAAGCCAGAGTTCTGGGTTTTAGTTTCAGATCCACCCCTAATTACCTGAGTAACCATGGCCAAGCTGCATAATATTTATTAATTATTTGAAAGACAGGGTTACACAGAGAGGAGGAGAGACAGGGAGAGAAGTATCTTCCATATGGTGGTTCACTCCTCTGTTTTCCCACATGCATTGGCAAGGAGCTGAATCAGAACTGGAGCAGCTGGTACTCAAACTGGTACCCGTATGGGGTGCTGGTACCCGTACGGGATGCTGTCACTGTAGGGAGAGGCCTAGCTTGCTATGCCACAGCATTGTTCTCCAACCCTTTAACTTATTTCAACCTTGGTTACTTTATCTATGCAATGGGGAATAATTATAATAGTGCCCATATACTGTGAAAGTTGCAATGATTAAATTAGTTGTCACAGTAGCATTCTATGACATAGCAGGTGTTCCAGATACGCTACTAATTACAGTTATAAGTCTCTCTCTTAGAGAGTAAGTACTTTAGGTAGAGATAATATGTCCTCTCTACTTTTTTTAATTGCTATATATATATATATATATATATATATATATATAGAGAGAGAGAGAGAGAGAGAGAGAGAGAGAGAGAGAGAGAGAGAGAGAGAGAGAAGATCTTCTGACTGATAATTCACTCCCCAAGTGGTCACAATAGCCAGAGTTGAGCTGATCCAAAGTCAGGAGCCAGAAGCCTCTTCCCAGTCTCCCTCATAGGTGCAGGGTCCCAAGACTTTGGCCCATCTTCGACTGCTCTCCCAGGTCATAAGCAGGGAGCTGGATGGGAAACAGAGCCAGAGATTAGCACCGGTGCCCATACGGGATCCTGGCATGTTCAAGGTGAGGAGGACTTTAGCCACTAGGCCACTGCACCGGGCCCCTCTCTACTTTTGTTCCGTTCTACACAGTGCCAAGCAGTCCGTTAGACCTTCAGTAAGCATCCTACTGCAGCCCCCTTGGTCATGATTTGCCTTCCGTGGCTCAAGTTTCAATCACGTTCATTGCACCTGCTGAAAAGGCAAGGCTTCTTTCTCTCCAGCTGAATACCTCATGCATGTAGGCACCAGGCCAGGCCTTGTACAAACATGACCTCATGTAAGCCACCTCCTCCGCAGAGGAAGAAAGGAATGTTCTGACGGAGCAGAGGATAGACTCGGAGGCGCTGGGAGCTCCTCCAGTGTGGACAGCTGGGAAGCGACAGAGCCAGGAGGAGGCAGGTGTGTCCTGACATCTCCCCTCGGGAAGAAGAGGCAGGCTAAGAAGGCTATCTTCCCCTTTATTGGAAACACATCCGTAACCTTTTGTAGTTGTAATATAAGCTATGTTTGTTTGCATGTTCAATCCATGTAGAGATGAGGAATTCACAGCAAGGAGACATTTTGGATTAGCTCTAGCCCCGAGAATGACTCTTCTGATAGTGCGGTGTGGTAGCTGGACCCTTGAAGAATATGTTTGCAAACATTCATTTTTTTTCATAATAGAAAATAAAAGGAAATTTTACATTTTTATATCTTGCCACTTTAAACTGGGTATATTGGAAACGTCTCATTATAGTAACACATGTAAATACACTTCCTTCTTCACAAAGGCTATGTGTTTTACCATGTATGGATTTACTCTGAAATATTTCAATGCTTTTCTATGTCTATCTAGACAATGCTCAAAGTTTTAGACAGGCAGCTCTACTGTCCTTATAATTATATCTGTATTCTTTTGAAATACTGGAAAAGTATCGATAATCGTGTTATTCTTGAAGGTGTTTGTATAAATCTTTCTACATTTCCCTGAAGAAGTGCTGTACCTCTCCTCTTCAGGGATTCTTGGCATGGTGAGAGTCTCCTTGGCTCCCCACTTACATATATTTGCTGAGCGTCACTTGGATTGGAAACTAGATCTCATTCCTAATGCTAGCTTTGCCCCATCCCAAGACAGTTTGCCTCATGCCAGTCGCCAGTACTGCTCTGTCACAAGCTGAGATTCTTGGCGGGAACTGCTGGTCGGCTTGGTGCAAATAGGCTGTACTCTAATTATAACTCAAGGAGCACCCGGGTTACACGGAGGGCCTTCCCCTGAACGTCACTGGATGCCAACCACAGGACTTTTCCCTTCCCAATTGCCACTGCTCTGAAAATAGAAGCAAAGAGGGGGGACAAGGGTGGAATGAGATTGCCCTGGCGGCCGACTGCCGACTGGCCTTCAGTGCCAGTGCCTGGCCTGAGTGCTCAGGCGGAGGCACACATTGGCTGACGAGCACTGCCTGAGTGCTCCTCTGTTTTCCTGTCGGGTAGTCTATAAATGAAATTGAGTTACTGCCCCTATTAAAATGGAACGCCGTGCCCTTGGTTGGCTGTTAACGGGTGGGAAAACCCCATTAAGTGTTTGTGAAATATGTCTTAAATACAGGAATTTTAATCCAGCGTTCTAATAAATCCCTCTCCTTGACTCAAACAAAAGTCTCGGGTTTTCCGGCATCTGTTCAGTGATTTGTTCACCAAAACTTCCTTCCCCAAACCTGACCCTGAGAACTCTTAAGTTGAAGACCCTTCTTCCTGCAGAGTGGTGGTTTTTTTTTTTTTTTTAAGCACTTTTTCCCCCCCGAAGAATCGGGAACACTACAGGTATATTCCATGGGAAGATCTTATTTTAGAAATGTGCTTGAAATTCTTGCACTTCTGGGGTGAAAATCATGACATCTCTAGGAGTGCTGCAGGAGGTGGTAACCCGTCATATCCTGGATACCCGAGACCTCATCCCAGGCTGAAGTCCAGTCCCGTGCCCCCACCGTCTGGCAGCGCCCAGAACAGTCTCATCTTAGGCCACACCCCTGAGAACTGGGCTTCCCTTATGTCACCCAGCACTGGGTGTGAATGGAGCTCTTCTGCATGTTTCTGGTTGCCATGTTTCCAGAGCAGCAAGTGCCTGCTGGGAAAGTCTGAGTGAATCTGGTGAAGGTTCAGGCCTGTCTTCATTCTGAGGTTAATAGGGAAGAAGTGCTTTTGTACTTGTGGTCGAGGTGGGCTTTTCTTTTAGCCTTGACTGCTTACTTAATGTTTATTTCCTAAATAGAAGGCAGTTCCCCTCTTGAAGCAGCAAACCAAGAAGCTGGCACTGACACATTGCCACCATAGTTCTCAGCTCCCATTCAAGTCCCACCTACCCATTGGTGCTTTAGCTGAGGGGTCCAGTTTGGAATCCTGTGCTGCATTTTCATTCAGGGGCCCTTTCAGGTTCCCTTAGCCTGGCAAGTTCTCAGTCTCTGACTTGTGTGGGGAGAATGTGTTTCAACTGAGTGGAGCACCATACATGGATACTTTAATAAGTTGATGGAAAGTGGAATTAACTGTATTTTATGAATGATCTTTTAAAATTAATTTATGCATTTGTTTCCATTTTATTTGAAGAGGAGGAGGAGGCAGAAAAGAGAGAGAAAAAAAACAACTAGCCAAAGAAAGAGAACATCTTCCATCTGCTGATTCACTTCTCAAATGCCTACACTCTCCAGGGCTGGGCCAGCCAAAGTCAGGAGCCCAGAACTCAATCTGGGTGTCCCACATGGGTGTTAGGGACCCAAGCACCTGAGCCCTCACCCGCTGCTGCTCAGGTGTGCATTAGGCAGAAGCTGGATGAGAAATGAGGACCCGGGGCTTGAATCAGACACTCAGACATGGCAGGCAAATGTCTCAAGCAGTGACTTAACCACTGTGCCCAGTGCCTGCCCTGTGCTGTCTATTTTCCATGAATTACTTAAAGTACCTTGCTATTGTTAAAAATTAGCAAGATCAGTGGGGACCCCTCCTCCCTGTTAAAATAGGATGAAAATAGGAAGACCTTGTGTTCTGGCAACCATCTGGGATTAACATTATTCTCAAAGTTCACTTGAAACCTATTTTCATGGTGTGGTTCATTTCCTCTTGCCCAAGCGGTGGTTTTCATTGCTAGTGGATTCATTCATTCACCACATCTTCCTTTTTTTCTGCCTTTTTCCTTTGCATGTACCCATTCAGCAGATACGTGTCTAGTACATAGGTGTCAAGGAGCCACATGTGTGCTTTCCCACTGAGCCTTGGCATTAGTCCTTCTCAGCACGGCATCCTGGGAGCTCCAAGCCATGTCTCCATACTGACACTGCCTTGGAAAACAAGTGAGAAAGTGTATTGTAGGTGGCCGGGGATTCCCACATGCCATGTGAAACAGGACTTTGCATGCTGAAATTACTTGTTAAATGGATTTAACTCGGTGTTAAAGTAGTCTTTCCTTTCAAGGTGGGGAGGAGAGGAGTCAGCGAGGAAAATGAAAACAGAAGAAAAACACATCCTATCGTATGGAGTCAAGTGTGTGCTTGTTTCTTTTGTTGCTTATCCTGAGCAGGACAGACGCCTGGAAAATCTGAGTTACTAAGAGCTGGGATTGTCCCAAGTACTATTATAAAGATAAAAGAGGGAGTACATTTGAGTTTATTAACAATGACTAAGAATCCCTGAACACTTGTTTCGGTTGGTGATTTAGCGATGATCTCCCCGGTCTGGCACTGCTTCCCCGAGAGGCTGCAGACTGGCTGCCTAAGAGCCTGTCACGATTCTGAGCATTTCTGATCCTTGATTGCTTCGAACAAGCTCTCCTTTGGTGGCTGGATTGGCAAACGTAGCTGATTAATTTAAAAAAATATTTATTTGAGAGGCAGAATTACAGAGGGAGGGATGAATGCAGGAAGTGAGGGGAAGAAGAAGGAAGAGGGGAGGGGGAGAGAGAGAGAGAAAGAGAGATTTCTTGTACCTACTGGTTCACTCCCTAGATAGCTGTAATGGCTGGAGCTGGGGAAGCCCAAAGCCAAGAAGCAGGAGCTTCTTGCTGGTCTCCCATGTGAGTTCAGGGCCCCAAACATCTGAGCCATCTTTTTGTTACTTTCCCAGTTGCGTAAGAGAAGAGCTTGATCAGAAGAACAGCAGCTGGGATTCGGTTGATGCCCTTATGGGATGCCAGCAGTGCAGGTGGCAGCTTAACTTGCTATGCCACAGTGCAGGGCACCAGATATGCAAACCTTGAGCTTATAATTAACTTGGAGGAGTGCAGTCTCACAAAGGGCAATGCTTTAGGAAATAAACAGGTGAGTCATCTGTTTCTGCTTCTTTGGGGGTCCAACAATTTAGAGAGAACTCCAAGTATTTTTTTAAACAAGAGAACGAATAACCAAATGATGCCTTTTGTGTGTCACTTCTCCATTTTTGTATAAACATTGTCTGAAGGCTATGTTCGAAAAGCAATTCCAAGGACACTTGGGGATGCTGGTGTGGCACTTGTTTAAGCAAGCACTCTTTGAAAGGGTCTTTCTTGAAAAGTCGTGATGGGATGAACTACTCCAGGTAAGGTGGCTGAAAGGCTCCAGCTGCCCCATCTTGTAACCATTCCCTTGTTTCCCTCTTGGCTGGTGGTGAGAGAAGAAGCAGCAAAGAATCAGCAATCAAGAAGAGAGTCCTTCGAGGGGAAAAAGGAAAATCAAGCACATATTGGTTGGGGGCCACGCTCTGCTGCCATTGGGCATGGCAAGGCGTGCCCTGAAGCTGCCTGAGATTTTTGCGCATCAGGTTGGGGGCGGGTCAGCATCACTTGTCACAGGAGATGGTCCAGGGAGGAGGAGGTGGCAGAGGGATGTGCTAGTTATGATTCCTGTGTTGGAGAGGAGGCCAGCTCCCAAGAACCTGGGTCATTATTTCTGGAAGTTGCTTCTCTCTCACCCTCGCTCTCACAACACCTCTGCCCCTTCTCTTCTGAACGCCCTGCCCCTCCGTCTCTGGCCCTCGTGGTTTCCTCTCCTCCCTAGTTGTGTGCTTTGATGAGCTTGCTTGCTTTTTCTCCGAACAAAAGAGAGCAGAGTTTATCTTCTTCCAGGCGTATGGCTGGCTGGCGTCAGCAAAGGTGTGACTCTTGGAGCCTGGCTTTTCTCTGATTGCCATCAGGTGGGTTGGAGCAGAAGGCATTCCAAGGAGCAAGAGGGGCTTTTGAAAGCCCTTTTATTACCCTGCAGCCCTCCCCTGTCACTCAACCTACTTTGAAATGAGTGAGTACCGCAGCTCGGAGAATGCAGGCTTTATGTAATAAAACCTCTCCCTCGCTCTGCCCTCACTCTGAACCCGCGCCCCAAGCATTTTCATGAATTTGAGGCTGTTGACAAGGGGTGGATTGACAGCCCTTGATTTGGGAGGCCTCCCTCTTTGACTGAAGACAGGTAGAGACAGTGGCAGCCAGCAGTACCAGAAACAACCTGACTCTCTCTGTCCCTCCCCAGGAAACACCCAACCTTGGGGGCCAGGGCTGGGCTTCCATGCTACCTCCTGTGGGAACCCTTCTCAGTGACCTGGACACCAACGAATCTCAGCCTTTGCTCTCGAAGTCCTGGTATCTTGACCACACCCCAGACCAACCAAGCTAGACTCCTTAGAGGGAGGGCCCTATGCATAGTTCCCTTCATGCAATTCCCAGGAGCCAAGTTTGAAACCCAATGGCCTGGAACAACACTTTCCAAACTTTGACTTGCACATGAATCCTCTGGGTGGGGATGTTGTCAAATGAAGATTCTGATGGAATAGATCCTAGGGGGATCTGAGATGATGCATTTCTCGTTGGCTCCAGAATAGTGACTGTGCTGCTAATCTGGGGACCACACTTCGAGAAGCAAAGACTTTGGCCGTGACTTTCAAACCTTGTTATGCCATTGGAATTACAGAAAAGGCTAGAAAAACACACACTCCTGGATCTTGTTCTCAGGATTTCTGCTTTGGCAGGTCTGAATGGAAGACTTGAGGTTATTGATTCCTAGTAATTTCCCAGGTGAAGCCTTTGGCTGGTTTGGAGAGCAAATGCTTTGGTCACACCTTCCCTACGTCTTTCTAGGGCCTGGGCTGGTTTCATTGTACCAGTCACTTATTTAATCAGCCATTGTTTACTGAGAGCATTTGCAGAGGTCCAGGGACCCTTGACACATGGTGGGAGACATGATGGCATTGCTGCTGGCAGCAAGAGCGTCAGTTATGCAGGAGCTGTTGTGAGTCCCACCCTGGGCAAGGGAAGCAGGGTTAGTTAGCATCATCAGGGTGCGGCCTCCACAACTGAATTCCAGTGGTGAAAGATGCAATCCTCCCTGTCTCTCATCATGGGACAAGGCACCACCAGGTGTGATCCCTCAGCCTTGGCAGAACCATGAGCTGAAATAAGCCTCTGTTGTTACCTGGTTGTGCTACTGTGTTATCAGCCACAGAAAAGGGAAAAACACTCTCTCAGTAAAGTTTCTAGACACAAATATCTATTTCAGAATCTGCATCCCAAGGAGCCTAACTTGCAACACTCCTTTTGAAGTGTACCTTTAAGTCCTGTCCACCAGGGAAGTGGAATTTGGTTCATGGGGTTGATCAAGATGGTTGATCGTTAGTGAACATGCCCACATCCCCATCAAAGGGCTGGATTCAGGTCCTGACTCTAACCCCTGGCTTTAGTTCCCTGCTGAGTCACACCCTGAGAGGTAAGGATGATATCTCAATGGCTTATGTTCCTTTCACCCATTTAGAAGACCTTGGTTATCGTTTCTAGCTCCTTGCTTCCACCTGGCCCAGCTTTGGCTGTTTCAGGCATGTGGGGCATACCAGTGAATAAGAATTTTCTCTCCGTGTTCTCAGATAAATAGGTAAATAATAAGTACACATTTTAAAACATAGTGCTCTATTTAAAAAAAAAGTTTGGTTCAATCTAGCCAAACTGTCATGATTCGATTCTCTCTTTTTTGGCTGTCACACTAAGGTCTCTCTCCTCCAGTTCCTTTGTCTGTACTACTGTTCTATCTCAACTTTCCTGATTTGAATTCCATCTGGCTCTGGAGGCCCAGCCTGAGTCTCCACCTTCTTCTTCATCGGATCTCAATATTCATTGCTCCATACCATTGGGTGGCATTAGGAGGGTTTCATAAAAATACAATGGAACTCTTCTGATGAGTCTTAGCATTCTTTTCTTAGCTCTGCCACTTGATTTTAATAAGCTATGCTTACTAGAAAAAAAAATTAAATGACTCAGGAGTCTCCATGCAGTACTGAGTTCGGATTTAATTCATTTGGATTTGAATGAGGAAGACGGCCTCTGTTTGATGAATCATGTTTGTGTGGACTCTGTTGTCTTCATACACAGCGATTTCTTCAGGTTGTTTTGAAATCCGATTATTCACCCATACAGGGGCAAGTTCTCATGTAGTTACTTTTAGTGGATGAGGCTCAGAAAATTGCTTTCTTCCAGAGCTAGCCCTGTGGATACCTAGCAAATAAAAACAATATGATCCTATTGATTTCTAGTATGGAGCATGTAAGTCTAATGGATTAATGAGGATAGGTTGTGCTCTGCTGCAGTGACAAATAAGCCCTCACTCGCTGATGCAAGTCCTACACCATGCAGACCATTTGGCAGGCCAGCTGATCTCTGTAATTCTCTGGGATCCAGGTTCCTTCCATCCCATTACCCCACCATTTGATGCAGAGCTGTCTAGATGGACACAGTAGAGGCATTCACAGAAAACTCAAAATAGCTCTTAGAAGTCTCAGCCTGAATGTGTTTCTCATCATTTCCGTTAATAGACCATTGGACCAGATCAGAATGAAGGTCTCCCCTCATGTCACAGTGGGTGGAAATGTGATTCTCCTAGGTGTCGGGAAAGATAATGATATCAGGTACATGTAAGCACCAGAAATGCCTGTCATGGGATGGGCATTGGGTACAGTGATGAAGATACTGCTTCATGTGCCACATCCAAGGTTGGAGCACCTGTGTTTGTGTCCTAGTTCCACTTCAATTGACACTTCCTGCTGAGGCTCACCCTGGGAGGTATCAGGTGCTGGCTCAAATAGCTGGGTTCCTGCCACCTACATGGGAGTTCTCGGCTGTTGGCTTTGCCCCAACCTCACCCTAGCTGTTGTGACCATCTGGGGACTGAACTGGCAGATGGGTGATCTATTTCTTGTTCTCCTTTTAAATAAAATAAATGACTTACTTCAAAAAGATTTCACTATCATATGAACCCAGTGTTACCTTCTCCCAGTGTCTCTTAATGTTTGTTTCCCAAACTAAAGTTTGAGATTTAGATGTGGAACTATACACTTGAAATCACAAAATAGCTGTCTTGTGACAGGTGTTATGAAGGGAAATTGTAGGATGATATAAAAGCATATGCCAGTGAGTACTAATTCAGAAAAGGGCAAGATTTTTAAAAGTCATTTACTTGGTTTAGTTATGCATCTCAAGACCCTGGAAATTTGGTAAATAAATGTATTGAATGCTCAGAAGCATTGACTGAGTAAACAAATAAATAGATTAATGAGTGATATGTTGGAAATTCTTTCATGATTAACAAAAAAGAATGTTGATTGTCTATCCAATAGCCAGTCCCTGATTTATTTCTTGCTCACTGTATTAGTCAGGGTTCTGCCAGAGAAACAGAATCTGTTGTGTGTATTTTTTCACCATTTATCTACACACACACACATTTGCACATATGTGCAATATACATAAATATATGAGTTCAAAGAAAATGTGCCTTATAAAATTATACATATAGATTTTATGGCTATTCATTTAAGGGGATGTATAGTAACTATAATAGAGACTATCATATCCAGATATAAAGATACAACACAGGTATCTCTACTTCCAAACCAAAGATGGATTCCCAAGGAAACTGTTAAATATATCTTGACAATAGGATGCTAGACTGTCTGCCATTGTCCATACCCACAATGTCAGGATACACTCAGATAGCAGAGTGATGGACTTATGGCTGATTATGAATGACTAGACTATTGTTAAAAAATGGGGAAAATCAGTGTGTGTGTGGTGGGAGAGTTTGGGAAGAGGATAATGGAAATCATAAAATAAAAAGTAATTTAAAAAGTAATTTAAAAAAATTAAGAAATTTTGCATATAGATTTTAATTTTTTGCAATGGAATTAACTTGCCTTTTTATTCTATTTTCCACGAACTTTTTGAAATGCACTTGCACATGTGTATACAAGTATTTATGTGCATATATATAAGTACAGGTATATACGTGTGTGTATTGTAGAGTGTGTGTGTAGTGTGTGTGTGTTTTAAGGAATTGGCTTATACATTCATGGGCTGGCAAAATCAGAATCTCTCAGGCAGGCTGGCTGACTGGAAAATTGAAGACAAGAGCAGATGTTACTGCCTTGAGGTAGACTTTTTCTTCACTAGGCGACTTTGCTTTCTGTTCGTAAAGACTCTCGAGGGCTTGGATGAGGTCAGCCCAGATTTTCGAGGTTAGTCTGTTTCACGTAAGGCTCATGACAATAATATTAACTATACCTAAAAAAATACCTTCTCAACAACATCCAGGTCACTGCTTAAATGAATACCTGGGTTCTGGCACCTAGCCTAGCAGTCACTGCACCAACAGAATTCCAATTTTGTTGACTCTCCCCCTTCGCCATACCCTTTGGTGGGTGAGTCATGTGTACTGGTCCCAGTCTGGGCATGTGGGGAGAGGCTTACAGAGAGCCTCTAGGTAGCTTCTCCTTGCTTATAATAGATGACATGGGGGAGGAGATGTTTCTCTTTCTACCCCAGCTGACTGACATGTTCATGAGCTGGGGGCTCATCACAAAGCTAAGAGGAAATCAGACCAAGACAAGCAACATGCTGGGAAGTGACTACAGAGAAAGGGGGATGCATCTTGGAGCTTTGTGCTGTTAGTTGAGCCTTCCAATTCTGGGCTATACTTTCTATAGCCCTCTTCTTTACAGCAATCAGTACCCCTTAGAGGACTGTTACTTGTAGCAAAGGGAACATCCACTAATTCACGGAGCCAAGTCACATATGACTATCTAATAAGAATTGATCACCGTCAAATGGACTATGCCATCTATGATGCTGAGAAATAACAAATACACACAACAGATGCAAAAGCAATGCTCAGTGGTATTTTGCTGTGGTCAGAAGTCAGATCCAAAGCATTTCCACTTTATCAGGAAGAACTTATTCAGAGGAACTACTCTTGATAACAAGCTCAACTTCACAACAGTTGATGAAAGAAACATCATCTGATGAAATCACCATGATCAATCTTTAGATCCCAGTCGTGCTAAGGAGTCAATGAACATGCTATGTTCTAGGCCTGAATGATCTGGCCTAGAGTTGTGATCACTTTGCTTGACTGCAGTTTATGCCTCGATTCAGCAATTAATCTGGTCTCAATCAGTGATTTCCAAACTTTTAAAAGTTGAATCTGTGTTCTGAATGAAATATTATCTCCAGATTTTATCTGAAATTGGTGATAAAGTCAGAGCTGGTCTGCTGAATGTGTAAATGAAAGCACTAACTTTGTTTCCACATGAAACCTTAGTTCTCCAAAAGTCTTAGCTTGAGATCCACTTTGAGAGCTCAAAACTCCATACAACAGGATTATTTTACATTTGTGTAACTTTCATGCAATAAACATTTATTAAATGCATGCCTTGAACCAAGTCTTATGCCAGGTGCGAGTAACTGAGCAATAAACGAACATAAACCAACCCTATTGGGCAATACAAGGTGCAAAGGAATGAATAGTGTGCCAGCTGATGGTACAAACTAAGAGGAAAGTTGAAAGAGCAGAGAGCGATTGAAGCGGGGAGAAGGGTTATTACTAACGAGGAGCAGGAGGAGGAATCTCCACCTCCTTGACTAAACCTGGGGAGAAGAATCCAGGGATCTACTCGTCAGCAATATCTGGGAAAAGAACCATGGACTGTCCTTGTAGGAGAAGGTATCTTGTCTTAGTGTGCCCTAGAAAGCGATAGGGCCCACAGCCCATAGCCATGAGTTTACCCATTTTGATGTGCATAGGAGAAAAAGAACTTTGGAAACAGTATTGATATCTCAGAGAAGAATGAAAAACTAAAAGAAAGGCCAAGATGGCAGAAAGCTGACTCTTAGAACAACTCCTTGGGGCTGAGGCAATGACGGTAAAATCCATCAGAGCTGATATTATGTAGGATTTTGTATCTACTAAGCAAGATGATTCTGATATCTGTCCCAGGTGGTGATATATTGTACTGTATAGTGTGAGGGGAATTCTTCCTATTTTTCCTAGAACTCAGTTTGGATCTGACTTGGGAGTGGTAACAAGGAACCAAAGACTCAGTCCAATACTATTGAGGCAGCCTAGTCAGGAACTCCAGGGAGTCTTCTGATTCACATTAGTGTTGTTTCTGTTGTGCTTGGTGGGATTCATTTTGTCAGTCAGTTTAGGCTGGTGAGACTTTTCCCTGATATGGGGCACTGTCCATTTTCCATTTGTTGGGTATCTTTTATATATGGGGAGCAAGGGCTTCCAGTTTGGAAGGGAAAAGAATATGATGAAGCCACTTAATGGTTCTTGTAAGACTTTAGAATTGCTGTTCAGTAATGCCATGTGATACTTCTGTCAGGGTGTCATTGGCCAAAGCAGGTGACATGACCAAGTTTGGCATCACTGGAACAGGAATTTGTAATTCCCTCACAGGCTAGGACCTGAAGTCAAGGATAGCGAATGATTTGAATAGTAATGGAACGTGATTATCAGAGAGAGAGAGAGAGAGAAAGAGAGAGGAGGGGGGAGAGAGCTTCCATTTGCTGATTTGCTCCTTAAATGTCCACAAAGGCCAGGGTTGTTCCAGGCTGAATCCAGGAGCCTGGAACTCCATTCAGATCTCTCTCATGGGTGACAGAAGCCTAAGCACTTGGAACATGTTCTGCTGCTTTCCCAGGCGTGTTAGTATAGAACTGGGTCAGATGTGAAGCAGCTGGAACTCAAGTGGATGCCCATGTGGGATGCTAGCATTGCCAGTTGCAGCTTCACCTGTTGTGTCACAACACTGTCCCCATAGGGACATGGGCATCTTGACGACTAGCTAAATACCCACCACTCTTGTTTGTTCCAGACAATTTGTTGAGGTGCGATTGACATATACAAAGCCATTTGTAGTTAAATGACAAGTTTGGAAGCAAGTCTATACTGTCAAGTTGTCACCACATAATATGCCATAGGTGTACCCATAACCTCCAAAAGTATCATCTTTGATGATGATGATGATGATGATGATGATAGTCTCTACAGTTTAGCCTCTTTTTTTGGTATGCAATACAATATTGTTAGCTGTAGACACTCTGTTGTATATTGAATGGCCAGTACTTATTCACTTTGGGCAACTGCCATTTGATCAACAGCTTTCTGTTTGTGCCTCCCACATGATCCCTGGCAACCACCAACTCTATTCTGCTTACATTGGACTATATTACAGTTCTCGCATAAATGGGTACCTCTATATTTGGGCCTTCTGGGACTGGCTATTTAAATTAGCATAATGTCTTACAAGGTTATACATGTTGTCACAAATGACTGACTTTCTCCCTCCACCCTTTTCTTCCTTTCTTCCTTCCTTCTTTCCTCCCATCCATCCATCCATCCATCCAGAGCTGGAGAACTTTCATCCATGAGTTCCTTTTCTAAATTTTCACAGTAGCCAGACTTGTGTTGAGCCAAAGTCAGAAGCCAGGAACTCAATGTAGGTTTTCTATGTGGGTGACAATTTCTCTTGCCATCATTGTTGCCTCCCAGTATCTGCACTGACATTAAGCTGGAGTCAGGAGTTTGAGTCAGAGCTGGGTGTCTAATCCAGATATTCTGACAGGAACTAAGCAGCATAACTGCTAAACTACGTACCACTTCTACCATGTATTTAAAAGCTTAATCATATTTCACTGTTGATATACATCACACTTTCTTCAGAATCTCATCTGTTGAGAGGCATTTGGGCTATTTCCATGTCTTGTGTACTGTGAGAAATTGCTGTAACAAATATGGAAATGCATCAATCTCTTTAAGATCCTGATTTCAAATCTTGTACAAACTCTGGCTGAAGCTCCTGATTCTAGCTTCCTATTAATATAGAACCTGGTAGTGATGACTCAAGGAAAAAATTCCCTGTCATCTGTGTGGGAGACCTGGATTCTGTCCCCATCTCCTGCCTTTGGCCTGGTCCACCTGAGCTGTTACAGGCATTTGGAAGGTGAACTGATCTCTACACCCTGCTTCTCAAATGTACAACAAATGTTTGTACCAAGTCACTAAAATTCCCAGAAGATTGATTGCAGTGGAGCCTAGAGTCATCTAACATGTCTCCCAACACAGCAAGCCAAGTTCATTTTCTCATGGCGATCTTTGTGAACGTCAGTGTCCTTCCTGAGCTATCCAAATCCCTTCCCTAGCAATCTGAATCCCACCCATTTACCAGCATTCCTTTTAGCCTGTGGCACCTTTGCTGTGAGCCCAAATTAAAAATGACTTCATTTCACAAATATTCAGTATTTATCATGTGCCAGATACATTCAATAACAATGAATAGACTCCAGTATGAAGATACAGAAAATACATGTTTCCTGGCTGTAATACCTCTCTAGGACCTTTCCAGTCTCTGATTACCTTCTCGTTTTCTTGTTAGGTTTAGATGATCCTCTGCTGTTGAAGTTTTATGGGCTTTGGGGCGGCCAGAAGGGATGCTCTTGATCTTAAATAACCTTTGTTTTCACTTTCCTTCCTGTTCCCTTCCTTCTCGTCTGTGAATGTTGCCTTGGACTGTCGAATAAACACATTGCTAGGAAGGTCACCCCAACCTGGAGGAACTTCCTCTCTGTCAGGGAGCTGTTTCATTCATCACTGGGCGTAATCATCATGGAATGTGCATGGATGCTCTGCTCTGTGTTCCCACTCCCACTGCTCCTCAGGCCTGGACTCAGGCAGCAGCTGCTGGATGTTCAGAAGTGGAGCTGACTGCGAGGAGAAGCAGCAGCAGCTTGTTTTGACACTGCCATGACCACGTGCAAGCAATATGTGTGACAACATATGTTACATCCAGGTGTCAGGTTCACTATGTAGGTTTTAGCGTCAATATTTGACATTATCTTGCAGCTGTAGGATAATTTCTGAGTTGATAGGCAAACTATGGTACACAGAGCCCAGTCTGGGGTGGTAATCTCCCAAGATCACCAACAAGTGTTTGAGCGTTGGAACAAGAGTCCTATTGCTGTGTTCTTCCTATATTGTAACACTCTATGGCTATGCTTTGCAGGACATACAGTTATTTCAGGCTGCCTAATGTGGAAAACGGATCTGAATGACGAAGATAATAAACACCATCTACTGTCTTATTAATGGGAGGCCAACGCAGGGTGCCTTGAGGTGACGACCTTGCATCATTACAGGAATGAGATATGATTATCATTCCCATAATACAGATGAGGGAATTGAGGCTTAGGGAGGGGAAGTAGCTCAGCCAGGAACATTTAGATCTAAAAGGCCAGAGTCAAGATTCAAAGCCACCCTGGGAAACTCTCCAACTGACCTCAATGACTGCATTAGTTACTGGAGACTTCTGGCTCATGCATGTTTACAACATCTGAGCCTGGGAGACCTGGGGAGAAGGTTTCACCTGAGGGGAATGACAGGATAACCAAACTTTCGAGACAGCAACAAGGTGTTTTGGTGGCTTGGAGAAGAATAAGTTTCCCAAATAGGCATTCAGCCCATGTTGGGTGTGTGAATGGGTTCAGCTGAGCTCCACTGAGAATGTGAGCTACAGTTCTTTCTGCTGCTCAAGCAGATACCAGGTCCAAACTACTCTGTGAGTTAAGAGGGAATGTTGTCTCCAGTAGGTGTCTCCTAGTTGCTTTGAGCTTGCCTCGCCATCACCATGCCCACCTCTGCTTCAGGAACTTTGCATGAATCCCGTTTGATTTACTCAGAGGTCCTTGCATGAGAACAACTTAACTTCTTGTGCTTACATCTGAATGTATCCTCCAGGGAGTGGTCCTCCCTTACACTCCGTTTAATTACTCTCATTCTGTTCTCCCTCTGTTTTTCTTTATCGTATCACACTATTTCTGTTTCCACCAGAGCCCTTACTGCTGCCTGAGAGTATTCTCGGCTCAAAGGTCAGTTTTGTGAAAGCAGGGATTTTTGTCTTCCTCCCTTTTGTGTAATTAAAATTGGGAATCCTGTGCCTGCACAACATAATAAACTATCCATAAGTAGTATCAGTGAATGAGACAACAAATAACAAAGTGATTAAGATGGAATTCAAATCCTGGCTCCCATAGTTATTAGCGATAAGACTTTATAAAGCAAACCTCTCTGAGCTTCATTTTCTGTAACTTTAAAGTTAGCATAATAACATTTATGGTCAATGAAGGCATTGAAAGAAGTGATGGTCAAACCATTTCCTGGCATGCAACGGGCACTTGATAATAGATAATAGGAAAAGCATTACTAACCTTGTCATCATCATCATCGTCGTCATCATCATCATCATTGTCATCACCATCAGTCATGCCTAGAGCAGAGAGAGGACCAGAGAAGATAAAGTTAGAGGCAATGAGCCTGCTTAAGATGCTGTTGTAATTTCCCACTCAGGGCCTCCCATTACTGAGCTCTTTCCACCTGCCAGACACTGTGCTAAGTGCTTGATGTGCAATATCTCAGGTAACATCACTTTGAGACTTATGTGTACATTATACAAAAGAAAAAGCAAGCAGAATTTGAAATTACTTCCCCCCACCCAACCTCAAACATGGTTGTCATGACCAGGGTCCTTGCTCTGAAATCCCAACTCTGTGGCCTCAGGGTGCGGGACAAGTCTTTCCAACAGTTCATAATTGCCCTCTGGATCAGTTTGAAGTGAACCCTACTCAGTTCTCCTTGGGATATCAGTTGCATCTATTTCTGACCCTTTTACGGAATGAGCAATTCAATCGTTTATAAAATAGCTTCTTAAGTGCAGATTAGTATTGGGATATTGCAACCCCTCTACACTCTTCTGAAGGTAGTTCACAGGATTTGGCTGAAGGTATAAAGTAAAAAGCTCCTCTGCACACTTATTTAAGGTGGTGGTAATGAGAACAATTGTCTGCAGGACAGTGCTGGGGTAATACCAAGAGTGTTTGGCACAGCACTTAAGATGCCGCTTGGGATGCCTGAGTCCTCTGTGAGAGTATATAGGTTTGAGTTCTGGCTTCTCTGCTTCTGATCCAGCTTTATGCTAGTGCACCCTTTCAGGGGCAGCAGGTGTTGGCTCAGAGTAGTAAAATCACCGTAATCCATGTGCAAGGTCTACGTTGAATTCTCACCTCCTGACTTCAGCCTGGCTCCTCAGCTCTGGCTGTTGTAGGCATTTGGGAAGTAAACAAGTGAGCTGGAGTCTCTATCTCTCTCTCTCACACACAAACACACACATAAATTTAACAAAAGATAAGCTTCAGATACTTAAAAAAATATGTTCAAGAATCATTTGCTCTCAGAGTGACAGAGAAGGTTCTTATGAATTACTATCTTTTAATGATTATTGATCAAATGGTGGTCCCATCCTAAACCCTGAGATGGATTCAGAGATCTCATCAGGACTCAACAGGGAATAAAAGGATCTATTAACAATGTCGCCTGCTGGTGAGACAGTGGAGAGTTATGACTTGTAAGTCAAATACGTATGTATTCCCTTAGCTATAGTGCAATTTCTCCTTCCAGATAGACAGACTGAATCCCAAAGACAAGTTACTGGCTCCCAAATTAAATAACATCCTACAGGTTAACGCCAATCCAATGCCCTTTCCCTTGGGTTATAGCTTAGATCACCCATGAGAGAAGAGCCGGCACATTAAAGGAAAGGCTTCTGTACACATTCACAATATGGTTTCAATTCTATGAGTTCTACCCACATCTGATATGCTATTGACTTACATGATAACTTCATTTTCAAGGTGACAACCAATTGTTTTTTTTTCTTTGCAAATCACCCAAATGTCTGAATCATGGGAGGCTCTATCCCAGGCCTTTTTAAGCCATGGGAGCTTCTTGAATTTATACAGTTGAATTAAGTTTACTGTTAAAACAGGCTGATGGGGCTTTCATAGGGAATACCCAAGATACAGGAGTTGTTGATGTGTTATTTGTTGAATGACGGGTCCTAAACCCATCTCATTAAACAGCACGCCGCCCTGATCTCTTTTCTTCCATAGTATCCTGTATCAAACCTGCTGGCACAGCTGAAAAATGGACACTGGACATCCTCAGTGTATGATGTAGGGAGTGAGGAGGGGGGAATCATGTTTATTTCCGAGGTGCCCTGGAGACCTTGACGTTAATGTATTTCTGTCTCCTCAAGTCCATGAGCTGATGGTTAATATGATCCCTGGTTTTTGGGCGGGAGGAGCCCAGAGTGAGTGGGAATCTGGAAATCAACCCACATCATCAATGGGGAACCTGACATATCAGCAGACAAACGCACGAAAGTCTGTCTTCTCCAGAAGTCAGATCTATCCTCGTGGTTGAATCCCCAGCACAGCTGCACTGCTTGGAGCAGCGAGAAAGTACATGGAAACAGATTCTGATTTCGGGATCCCATGGGCAAATCCAATTTCAGATTATTCCTTTTCCACAATTTCATCCTGTTGGGAGCTTAAGCTAAGATATAGACAGAGGGCATCACCTGAGGTAGAAAAGATACCTAGCTGAATGAGTTCAGAAGCCTTCTGAGTCTTGGAGGCACTTTGAGGTATTCTTGAACCTGGGAGAAGGAGGAGTGAAGGAGATGAAGGAAGGAAGGAAATAGTTCATTGTACAGTTAAGAGCAGAAACGCTTTTCCCGATTTCTGTTTTAATAAGAAAGTCTTCTGGGTAGCTTGATGATGTGCACTTTCTGTTATCTGTATGAACCTTCTTAAAACACTTGACATCTCTGAACCTCAATTTCTGGTGTGTAAAACAACACCAACAAAGTTGGCTAGGGCAGGTATAGTTATCTGACTCCTTTTCTTCCTGGGGCACGGCCAGACAACTATTCCCAACGTCCCTTCCAGTAGAAACTGGGCGTGTGACTGAGTCCTAGCCAGTGGGGTGCAGGCCGACCAACACTCTTGTTAACATCTGCCTCTGTCTCTTTACTCTTTCTCTGTCTGATGGACGGAATCAGGGGTGATGAGGCCCCAGTAAAGCCACATTATTGAATTGAGACTGAATTGATCAAATCTGCCTGGGTTACTTGATTAGGCTCTTGTAAGGAAATTCATTCGTGTGATTTGGAGCCACTGAAATGTTGGGATTCCTTCTTTAGGTAGTGTGACATGTCCCTAACGGATGTATTACCCTAAGTGCTGTGATGCATGTTGAAAACCTAACATTTCCCAGTCAGTGTTCTTCCTGCATTCGTTATAAATCCAGACCAACCAAAACAGAAGAGCGGGGCCCACAGGTCACATCTTTGGTTGTGCCCATGATCTTTTGTTTCGACTTGGCACATTTGGTGTTTGTTTAGGAATAACCCTTAACTATCTCCCTCCTGCCTCTGGGCTGTACCTTATGGTCAAACAGGTTAGGTGCTGAATGATACCAAGGAGCGCTGTTGACAGAGTCAACAATGAGATTTACACCCCTGTGGTTGTGCAATGCATAATTTACACAATCAACAGCAAAACTTCCACCTAGAGCCTTCAACTAGAAAAAAAGCAGTGGAGCTATAGCGTAGGCTATTTTGCCCAATTCCTCCACCCCGCTGGAACGCCAGTAACGAAGAGCCAGGGGCATTTTTGCTTGCTCTATGCACTGCTGGCTCCCTGTTGATTCAAAAAGGATGCTGAACAGCAAAATGAACCATTTGTAGTAGCACTCACTCAGGCACCTTCCAATGCAGAGACTTGGGGCAGCTTTCATTTTTTTTCCTACCACTTGTTGACACCAGGTCCCTGTAGAAACCACGGGAACTCTTAAGATGAGAAGAACACATGCTCCCGTTCTCCAGACACATCACTGGTGTCTAGTTCTGTGTCTGAGTTCCCTTCCATCTATTTTTGGCTCTCATTTCAGAGGCTTGAAGCATTAAATCATACCCGGAGAAAGCTTGAGGACAGCCTGTTATGAGAGAATGAGTACATGGTGCTAACTGACCCTCCCAACATGAATCGCAGTCTGGCACCATGAGAGCAGCATGGTCTTGTGTCCTTGCAGCCTGTCAGGATGGCATCCTGGCTTGGAGAACAGAGGTCGAGATTCTGGAATGCAGGGTTCTCCGTGGATGTCCCCTAACTGTCACCTCATGCTTGTGCCCTGGCTCATCCATTATTGCCTATGAAATTGTCTTACTTGATAATGGACATTCCTTTTTCTTTAACTCATTGGCTACTTGGTGATAACTACTGCTCCTTGCAGGAAGCATTGGCAAGTACAACTTCTACCTGTTTACAGGAATGCATGCGCCTGACTTGGCTGCAGCTGTTAGTTGTCGTACGTTCTATGCTACTCACAGAAAATGCACTGCCTCAGCTGTGCCTTAGTGCACTTCGGTTATCAGAAAGTTAACCCTACAGCTGAGAATCAGCCCCATAGAAATTTGGAAAACATCTGAAAAAAGAGCTGTTGGAATTCGCACACTAGGAAGTCACTCCTAGCCTGGCCCTTTTCACCACCCACAATTATCCAAAGTCAGAGGCAGTATCAAATACATCCATTTTATGGACCACAAGACTGGGGTATGGATACCTCAGAGATGATGAAACCACACACCAGAGTCCACAAAGTGAATCTAGTCCTGGGGTTGGGGTTGGAACCCAGCCCTTTTTGTCCCTGTAGGCTCCCCTGCCTAGAGCATTGTCAAACAGGTTTAATAAACTTAAAACCTTCCAAAGATCTGGCTTGCAAATGAATGACACAGGCTAAGAGTACGGAAACTCTCTGTTGTCCTTGAAACAGAGGGAATTCTCAGTGTTTGTTAAAAGAAAAAAGATTTGTTGATTTGGAAGACAGAGAAAAAGAGAGAGAAAGAGATCTTCCATCTGTTGGTTTGCTCCCCAAATGGCCACAATAGCTGGGACTGGGCCAGGCTGAAACTGGGACCTTCCTCCAGATCTCCAACATGGGAAAAGGGCCATCTTTACTCCTTGTCCCGGGTGCATTAGCTGAGAGCTAGATAAGAAGTAGGATAGTTGGAACTGAGCCAGTGCACATATGTGATGTTACTTTGCAGATGGTGGCTTAACCCATTACATTCAATTCCCCTCATTTCTTTGGTATGCCTTTTTTAGGTAAAGGGATGGGTACAAGAGATGTCCTTCCTGCTCCCTAATTTAGCATTGAGAAAGCTCTTCTACAATGCAGAGTCAGAATTTGAAGTCAGGAAGCACCCTCCATGTGAAACAGTTTGCCTCTGGGTTGGGGTCTCCTCCTGGCTCATCATCACCCAAGTCTTGTATTTCCTGGGATTATAGGGAGAATGTTAGCTACCCTCTTATCTAAGTTCTCTTATTAAGTTTCTGCCTCATCCACTTTTAAAAATAAGATAGTAAATTAGAAACAAGAAGTTATTGCAAACAGGGGGCTCCTCTGACTAGCAAGTGGCCTTCAGACAGCAGATGGCGGGGAAGGGAGCAGTCCCAGGGGATCTGGCTGGGATCCGGATCCTGAGTGCTGATCACAATTGGAATTAAGGAAAAAGAAAACACACCCAAGATTTATGAGTCCTACTGCTCTTTATGGTGTTTGTTCCTCGCACATGTTCCCTCTGCCTCACCCAACAGGGAACACCACATCACAGGGTTTGTGAGAGTGAGGAAACTCTCACTGGCTCCCTGAAAATGGCCCCAGTGGGACCCTCCGCAGGGAGAGGCTGTCTCTGGCTAATCCTTCCAGTGCCCTTGGCCATAGCTGATGGGAATGAGAGAGGAGACAGGCAGGGTGTCTCTGGGAATGCTCAGCAGGTTGGTTTGTGTCTTTCACGTGGCTGGTTGATTTCTAAGTAGTCATCCCAGAACTCACAATCTACAGGAGTGGTTCCCACAAGTAGTAGCTTTGGTGATTGAACTTGCAGGATCAGGGATGGGCATTTGGTTTAGCAGTTAAGGTGCTCACATGCCACATGGGAGTCCCTGGACTCAGAACCTGGCTGTAGCTTCCTGTTAATGCAGGCCCTTGGAGGCAGTGGTGACAGATCTGGGTTTCATTCCTGGCTCACGGGAAATTCTCTCTCTCTCTCTCTCTCTCTCTCACACACACACAAACCACTTAAATAAATAAATAAATAAAACTTTTTTTAAAAAAAATCAAGCTCCTTCGCTCTCCTTCCTTCATTCTGTGTCAGGGATCATCTACTGGAATACAGCTACCTCAGTGTTGACCCATCTTTCCAAACAGCTCTTACACAGACACCCCCACAACAATCACTCGAAGATCATCCATCTAAAAATGTCAAAACACTGTTCACTGGTGCTTTGCGAGGTCTCCTGAAACAATTGCTCAAGGTTTTCTTTGGTGGCAATCCGTCTAAGGGCCGCTGTAAGCCAGTGCAAGTGTGCTTTCTTCTAAAGCAATCTGTTTATTCACTGAGTGCCTACTGTGTGCCAAGCACTGTCCAAAGAATTTTACAAGTGCCGATGTGTTTAATCCTTGCAACTGTTTGAGTGGGGAGAGGGTTATGGGTGCATCACTTTCACAAATTAAAAAATTACAACCCAGAGCAAGTGAGAGCTAGCTGAGGTCACACAATGACACAGCTAGTGGGCAACAGAGTGAATTTGGGTCCAGGTTAGGTTTCATTTGATCCCTTCTTTGGTGGAAATAAGATAGGAATTCATATTTCACTAAAAACAGAAACAAACCAAGATGGGTTTCAGGGTCTGTTTAAGTTTCCTGTGGTTTTTGTAACAATTTACTATGAACTTGGTTTAACACAACTGGCAGTTCTTAAACTTGAACTCTGAAATCAGCATTAGAGGGTTGTGTGTCTTCCAAAGACTCTAGGGGAGAATTTGTTCCTTGGCTGTTCCAGCTTTTGGGGGGCCCCGAGTGTGTTTAGGTTTGTGGCTGCCACATTCCAACATCCGTGTCTGCAGATGCCTCTGAGATTTTGCCTTTGCCTATTTCTTATGAAAAATGCTTGTCAGGATGGTCTAACTACAGTTCACTTTATCTGCAAATATCCTGTTTCCAAAGACCACATTTATAGATTCTCAGTGAGTGTGTTTTAGGGAGCCCAGTGTTGGACTCATCACAGGGTACCCTAGTGAGGAAGTGGTACATGCAAGACTTCCTTTACATATATCTAGTCACAATCACACATGTAATGCTGGAACTGTATTGATTGTTCATGATAGAGACCCAGCTTCTAGATGGTTGACAGGTGGAAGAAGGAACTGGCTGATGATTGTCCCTGCAACTGGAAAGGACCAAAGGTAGATTTTCCTGGTTTCAGGCACAACCCACCTGTCAGGATTGGGGCTGAAGCTGCTTCTTGGACGCCTGTTTGCACCCAACAGGACAAAAGCCTTCCAACAGCCAAACACACTTACCTGTTAGTCGGTAGGAACTGACTGCCCTTTCCACTAGAAGAAAAAGCCCTAAAAATGTTCTGATTGGCTCTGTTTGAATAGTGACCATCTATGAACCGTGTAATCAAAGAATCCATTCATTCAGTATAAATAATAAATAGATATGAAGCTCCCTCTGTGTGTCAGACATTCTTCAAGGCATAAGGTATACTGAGTGAACCAAAGACAGTTTTCTACCTTCCTGGAGCTTCTGTGTTAAAGCAGAAGCCCGGGCAATTAACATGCAAACAAATAAACCTGAAACTATGAATTCAGATAGAGATGTGTACTACGAAGCAGGGCAATTCAGCCAATGTGCTATAAAAAAAAAAAAGGCCTGAGGCTGTGAAGTCTCCTTTAACACGTATGATCAGTTAGGACTTGTATGATAAGATGGTAGATGGCATGCAACACACGTGATAAGGGAGAAGCCATATGGAGATTTGTGGTGGATCTCTCTAAGTGGAAGGAAGAGCAAACACAAAGGTTCTGGCATAGGAATGAGCTTAGGGGAGCAGAAAGATGGACAATACAGCTAAACTATAGCACATGGACAGGAGACAGTGAGAGATGTACCAATAAGGGAGACAACCAGCATCTCAGAGCCAAAAGTTTGATTTTCAAATCCTTTTATCTACACGGTCTTACTCAGAACAGGCACGTCTCTCGTCTCGGAGAACATATCCCCTGGGCACTGTCTCAACTCTTCCTACTACCTGGCTAGTGGATTTCCTTTGAGTACTTTAAAATGTCACAGCAGCTATTTGGTAGGTGTCTACTCCTTCTAGACTCATAGGACTCTAAAGGAGAGATAAACCCAGAGTTAGCTGACTCTGAGGGTCTCATTAGAGCTGCATTCAACAACCTTGGGCCAGGCACCAGGCTTTCATCCAGCTTGTCTGAGTGCGAGTGGGGGAGTCAGGGAGTGATGTTTTCCTTTCATGCGTTTCTGCTCTGATGGTGACTGGAAACGGCTAGAGGTACCAAAATACCACAAGAAAGGAGGGCTTTGATGTGGTCTTCTCAGTGAAGGACGGGGTGCTGTTGCCCAGGTCTCCCTCAGAAATGTCATTTTCTGGAGCCTTGGACAGAGTGCTCAGGAAGCCCCTCAAAACACAGGGGAGGAAGTCCTGGGGTTGATTTGGAAAACAGCTGAGCTTCTAGATAGAGCTTGGAGTCAAGGTGGTTGCCTTCCTCTGGGAGCCTTCGCTTGCTCTTAGATAATCCATAAAAGCCACTTGTTCAAGGTCTGAGTGGAATGGACCCTGACCTTCCATTTTGGTAAATTCAGAGGCAGGATCTGGAGTTGCTCTTTCAAAATGTATGCTTGAAATCCCTGTCCCCCACTATGTGATTCAGGTACATTGATTTGGCCATGGAGAGATGGATCTGGAAATGCTGCTGGGCTCCATGGAACACTTGCTACTCAAAATGTGTAACAATAGCATTGGCCCTACCTGGAAGCTTCCTAGAAGTACAAAATCTCAGGCCACACCTCAAAGTTGTTGTGACATAATCTGTAATATTGCAGCACCTTAGGTAATTAACAAGCACATTCGATTTTATGAAAAGCAGTGGTAGACTAGAATTTGCTAACTCTTCAGGGGCTATCATTTTTGCCTACTGTGCTGATGGCAGGCATTGAGAGTCAATGATAAAGTTGTTCTCTTCTGAGCTCAGAAACTTTTTTAAAAAAAAGATGCATTTATTTTTGAAAATAAAGCAATGGAGGGAGAGAGAAAAAAATAAAAGGAGACAGAAAGAGAGAAAATATCTTCTCACTGCTGATTCACTGTCCCAAATGCCCCCAACAGCCAGAGCTGGGACAGGCTGAAGCGAGGCGCCAGGAACTCTGCCTGGCAGGGACCCAAGGATTTGGTCATCATCCACTGCTTTCCCAGGCACAATACTAGGAATATTAGGAATATTAATTCAAAGAAGAGTCACTTGAATTATACTCCAGTATGGTGTGCCTGAATTACAGGTGGCAGCTTCACCTGGCCCCTGCAAAGTCATAGCTCTGGGCAGCCCTGATCCATCAATGGGAGTTGCCACAAGATCGCACCCATCTTCCACACTTGTGAGAACACTGGGTGAAACTCCTTTTGTACTCACTGCTATCTCCTTATGGTACTGCTTAGCAATGATGCGCAGCATAGGCTTCTGGGCAGTGTTTGTGGAATGCAGGGAAGCCGCATGGCCTTTGTTCCTGTGGGATTCATTTTACCCAAGGCCACAGCCCCCAGAAATCCATGGTTTCCATTGCAACTCAGCATGTGTGTTTTAGACATGGAGTTTGCTTGTTGACAGTTACCTACCGGGAAGACAGAATGAGGCTGTAAGGCTACTAGGGACTGCATGAGGATGCACACAAACCAGTCTTGCTGGTTTTCCCCCATGCAAGCTTTCCCCCCAAGACACAGCCCCTTGTGGCCCCACACTAAAAGGTGGCAGCCACATGAACCACGCTGCAGGCAGGAGTGGTGGCGGGGGGAGTGGACAGCAGAGGCAGACCCACAGGGCTCCACAGACAGAGCAATAATGATTATAAATAGCATCCTTCTGAGGGTCTTTTGATGTACTGTCCAAGGCCAGGTGGAAAATCTTTCCTCCCCTGCCTTCCCCCCACTAATCACTTTCCCCTCATTTTTCAATAAAGGTCCTGAGTCCGGTCGGTCACTTGTCTGTAGCATTTGTTTCCCATTAGAATACCTTTTGCGAATTCTGTGTGTTATGCTAGATAATTGCTTTAATAACAAACTGAGGAAAGACTTTTGAACATTTTAGGAAGTAATTTTTTTTTCTTCAATGAAAATCTAACAGACATTGACAGAGAACTTGGGACTCGGGGAAGGGAAAAAGGACTGTGGGAGGCAGCAGAGGGGACCAGAAATCAGGTGGTTTCTGGTGAGGAAATCAGGAGCCAAGGAGAGTTCTTCCATTACCAGGAGAACCATCTGAAAACCAGAGAGCAGGGGCCAGGCTGTTTGGCTGGCATGGGGTGTGTGTGCACAAAGCCATCGTATTCTTCCTGTGATGGGAGGGAGAGCGCAAGAGAGTTCTGATGGGGTGTGTCGGGTGCAGGATGGGGGTGAGGGGACACATGTGGGGAGCCACATCCTCGTGCCATTTCAGCACTATGCCTAGGAGTCCTCAGATTGTTCTCATTGGAAAATGAGAAATGACCTGACCAGGGCAGATAGTGACTGTGTTTGTTCAGAAACCAGAGTTCCATGTTTCACACTGGATGTACTTCATCTTATTTAATCACCTTCACACATTTAACCAGGTTTTTGCTTTTTATTTAAATCAATCATGGGTAACCCTTATATAGTACTTCCTAAATGTCTTGTGCTTCTCCAAACCCTGTTTTTCTGTTAAAGTGTATAAAATATACAAACAACCTATAGAGGAAGTACAACTTTTGTCTCCATGTTGCACGTGAGGAGACTGAGACAGAGGGGTTAAGAACGCACCAGGAGGAGCAGGCATTGTGGAGTAGCTGGTTGAGTCATTGTCAGAGGGCTTGGTTCTGGTCCCAGATCCCCCATTTCTAGTTTGCTTTCCTGCTAACACATCTAGAAGGCAACACAAGATCACCCAAGTGCTTGGGCCCTTATCACCCATGCAGGAGACCTGAATGAAGTTCCTGGCTCCTGGCTTTGACCTGGCCAAGCCCTGGCTGCTGGGAGCATTTGGGGAGGGAGCCAGTGGGTGAAGCACTTGTGGCATATCTGGTACGCTGCAGAGCACCCATTCACTCTGTGGTTTGATCAGTCAGCTGTTGAAGATGGAGTACCTCCTATAGGTCAGGTCCCCAGGCAGAGCTCTGGGGATACAGCATTTAAAGCAAGAGACATCATCTCAATCCTGACGAAGCGGGCAACCTCGGCTGGAAGTTGTAGAGAACTCAGTGGGACCTTCCAGTCTTGAATTCTGAGTCAGTGACCAGGTCGTTGGTCCCTTGGTCCTTTTACTGCTCAAGGCCGCCGTGGATCTTCCCAAAGGAAGTTGTGCTTAGCGCCATCACAAGCAAAAATCCAGACCTCGCACTGCCCACTTGCCTTGGTGGCCTCTTCAGAAATGTGTTGACTTACACGCAAAACTGAGCCAAGTCCACCGACAGGTCCCGGGGATCTGTTTCGATGTCTTAACAGGTTTTGCTGTTCACGCTGTCATTTTGCCAGAGCTCAGGCCATGACAGCTGGCTCCACTATGTAGAAGGAGCTCATGCATATGCATGAGGGTGACTGGGAACACTTTGGAGTGGGTACATCAGGGGGCCCCGGAAACTGGTAATGATCATAACAACCCATGAAAGTAACCGCCCCTTAATGACCTCATGGTCTCTTGGGACAGATAAAAGAGGGTTATTATCCTGATTTTATAACTCCAGAGGCACAGGAAGGTTCAGGAACATATGCCCAGAGTCACAAAGGAAAACTAGGATGAAGTGGATTTGGAAAGGCAGCAGAATGGCATCAGGAACATGTGCACACATGTGTGTGCACACGTGTGTGTGTGTGTGTTTCCTTCTCCGGGGGCCTCCTGACATGCTCAGGGCCATGAATGACTTGCTCTTTTCTTGCCTCCTCCCTCCCTTCCTTTCCTTTACACATTATTTGTTTATTTATCTTGGTGACTAATATGTTGCCTTCCCCCTTCCTATTTCTTCTACTCAGTGGAAATTTTATTTCCTCATGGAAAGCTGGAGGCAGTCCTGTATTCTCTGAGACAAATTTATACTCAGGGAAAACTGGGACAGAGTTGAACATGATGTGGGACAGGCAAAAGTGCAGCAATGACGGAGCCAGGGAGAATTTCGATGCTGACGGTAGGGGAAAATGAGAGGAAAATCCCAGTGACCATGCTGATCATTGGCACGTAACCTCATCTAGCCCAGAGCCTGTTTCCCCAGATCAACCTAATGTGTGCTCAGGCTGGGGCAGACCTTGTCTTCCCTTTGCCCACTTGTGAAGCAATTCCCAGACTTCTGTGTGCCTGAGAACCACACAGAGAGATCACTAAAAACACATATTGTAGGGCTGGATGTTTGGGCTAGTGGCTAAGATGTCAGTTAGAATGCCCGCATGCCCTATCGGAATGTCCAAGTTCAGTTCCTTCTCCAGCTCCTGACTCCAGCTTTCTGCTCATGGCAAACCCTGAGAGATGACTCAAGTCATTGGGATCCAACCACCTGTGAGGGAGACCTGGATGGGTTTCTCAGCTCCTGGCTTCATCCCAGCCCAGTCTAAGCCATTGTGGCATTTGGGGAATGAGCCAGTGAATGGAGATTTTCTTTCTCTCTCCCTCTAGGGTTCTATTCTTTAGAAGTTTGGTTTCAGCAGGTCAGGTTGGGGTCATCCCAGGAATCTGCATTTTAGCAAGCAGCTAGTGCACACAGCCCACAATTTAAAAACAATATAACATGATGACGTATGACCGTAAGTCACCTGTGATGGAAAAGCAGATGTTAAATAAAGGAGGCTGAGGTCTCAAGCAGAAATACCCGTGTCAGTGGAGATGAATATGCCTCTTTTCACCCTCATGTCAATCTGAGGGTCTGCTTTCTATCAGTCCATGGACACCGAAGAGGCCTCACCCAGAGCTTTTTAATTCATGATGTTGCTTTCCAATTGGAAGTAGGGTCTGGGGAAAGGTGAGGCTGGGAAGAAGGGAGGGATGGGGAGACAGTATGAGAGGTCTCAGGGTATGCCGTGCAGATTGATGTCTGCAACTCCTGGGATGGCTACCCTAGTCTCGGAGCCAGACGGGTCTGTGTCCTAACCTTGACTCTGTCTTCCACAGACTATGTGATCCTGGACATGGGATTTAGCCATTCTGAACCTCAGTTTCAACTTCTACAAGACGGGGAGGGTTAAAGGATGTGCTCTACAGGGCTGCTATGAGGGTTAGTCATCCATGAAACACTGAGCTTTTCAGTGGGCCAGTATCTGGGTCTACTTTCGGTAGCTCCTATAACAGCATACCTGGAGTCAGTGGTTTCTAAAGAGCACAGATTTGTTCTTCCCTGTGGTTCTGGAAGCTTGAAAGGCCAAGAGTCTGGTGTTAAGATCTGCTCAGCTTCTGGGGTATCTTGTATAACTATAGTTCATGGACTGCTTGCATGAAAGAGAGGAGTGAGGCTGATGCCCTGTAATAGCAAATCTGTCTCCATGAAAAAAGCATGAATCTGTTCTTGAGGACTCTGCCCCCATGACCCAGACATCAACTTCCACCCCCTTTCAGTAATGCCCCGAGGCTTCCGGTTCTAGCACATGCACTTTTGGAGGGATATACCGAAACATCATTAGTTAGGCATGGATCCAGGCACCAGAGGTGCAGGGGCAGACAGCACAAACACAAATGTGGCTTTGGCAGGACGTTTATTCTGGGATGTGCAGAGTTCTTGGCACGTATGGTCAGCCATTAGTGGACTGCCCTGTCCCCACATCACAAACAGAGATGGGGTGGCTCAGGAAGGCCCCGTCTCCAGTGGCTGGTCCCACCACTCTTGAGAGGCCAGGTAGGGATTTGACTCCGGTCTAGTAGAGCCACGGGTTCCTGCTTTTCAGGAGCAGCCCAGATGGGAAAACCCAGTTCTGGACATCAGAGAGGAGAGAACTCCCAGGAGAGGGCTGCAGGTGATTTTTCGAGAGGGTCTACCTGGAAGAAAGAGACAAGCCCAGGCTGTCCTGACCCCAGGTCCCTGTTAGTTGTAATCAAGCTTTATCCTCTTCCTTTCTCTGGACACTTTGGAGTTAATCAAGAAACCCAAACAGGGTTGACCCAAGATTGAACTAGTCTGGCAAGGAGTGGTACAAGGAAGGAATCAGCCAAGCACTGAATCTATGCCAATGAACAAGGGTATTTCTTGGGTATGGGCCAGAATGGCGCCAACTCTGAGAGCTTCTAGAATGTACTCTCGCAGAGGAAGGAGAGGAGTGGGAAACATATTTTTGATCTTGGAGCTCTCAGCAATGAGAAAGAACTTGTCTATTCTTAGCCGTGTCTGGGGGATCGACGATAGCTTTCTTGCTGAATTATAGACAGTGAGAGCGTTTATTAACTGCCTTCCAGTGGCAGCCGAGCTGCTGAGTACATTCCAGGCGATGTTATCTGGAAGGTGCATCACTGTGTATAAATATTTCAGAGGTCAGGACCCAACACAGCGTTTGAACTTTGAAGGGACTGAGTGTGTTTATCAAGGGATGGATGTTTAGGCTTCGTTTCTGGGTGTTGGGTAATCTTGTAACCACTGTGGAGATTTCTAAACAAGCTCTGGTTGCCTTCTGAGGCCCCAAAGGGGGACCAGTCCAGAATCAGAAAGTTTGTTCGCCTGTGTAGGTTCTGGTTTTACATCGTTATCACATTTTCGGGGAGGAGTCCTGGAATCAAAGGTTTGGGAAGTCTAAATGTTTCATCGGAATTCCCTAAAAGAATGTCTCAGGTTTCGTTCTCGTGGGATAAATATCTGAAGAACTTGTTAACATGTAAATGCTACCAGGAGGCCTGGGGTTGGACTTCAGACGTCGCATTTCTAACAAAATTTCAGGTGGTGTGGGCCCCATGGGTTCCTTACCCATACCTTCCAGCTGCTGTCTCACAGCCCCACTCATTCTATCTAGTCCATGAAATCATGGAGAGTAGAGATTCTATGATTCTGTAGGACTTTATTCAAATGTCACAAATTTTCCATATGTTCTGGACCAAGGGGGCCCTTGCACAAGTGCCCCTTCTGTGCAGGATACCTGGGGTGTTGGTAAATGTTTAACAGTTGGCGTTCTGATGTGACATTAAAAACAAAACCCTGATCTGCTGTGCTTCTTGCCTTCTGTGATGTGAATCCTCCCACTGCAGTCAGATTTCAAGCTACTAACATCGTATCGATGAGCGCAAAGTTGGGAAGAGAAGCACCATAGCTATGTGCTGTGAGTTATGGTAGTTATAAATAATCTTGTGTGAAAAGAAATAGTGAAATGCGGTAAGATAATTAGGAAGTGATGATTTTTGAACATGTATCACTTTGTTTTTTAACATACCATTTGGAATTTTCTGTTTGTGTAATTTAATGTTGAATAATGACTGGACTTAATAACCACTTAACAGAATTCCAGAGAACTGAGCCAGCGTTTCTCATGAGGCATCCAGGCAGGCTCCAACCCAGCCCACGACAGCCAAACTGATGTCTCGCCTTCTTCCAGACTTCAGCCTTGTCGCTTCCTGGGGAAGTCCCGATGGAGCCCCAATCATGTGCCCTTACAATACAGAACTCACATGAGCCCCATGGAGTTCATCAGAATGGAGATTTTGTGTTTCTGTGCATGTTCTGTTTGTTTGGTTTTTCTTTATTGTTCCATTCTGGGCTTCTTCTTCCAGTGCCTGGCACACAGGAGCTGTGTGAAAATCACCCACAGGTGACATCCTGGGTGATCTGTCACCATCAGAGTGATAGGCTGTGAGTTCCAGCTCTGGCTTTGGCCTGCAGCTTCCTTCTGATGCACACCCTGGGAGGCAAGAGTGATGACTCAAGCATTGGGGCTCTTGTGACCCACAGAGCAGACTTGGACTGGGTTCCTTCCTGTCTCACAGCTTTGGTCCTTTTGCATGCATTTGGGGGAGTGAATCAGCAGATGTAAGCTCTCTCTGTGTGTGTGTGTGTGTGTGTGTGTGTGTGTGTGTGTGTGTGTGTGTCTATCTGCCTCTCTTTGTCTCTCAAAATATTTTTAAGGCTTACTTAAGGTAGCATTACGGAGAGAGAGAGATTCCCCATCTGCTGGTTTACTTACTAAATGACTGCAAGGGTTGGAGTTGGGCCAGGCTGAAGCCAGGAACCAGGGGCTTCGTTTGGATCTCCCACAGGGGTGCAAGGGCCCAAGGACTTGGATCATCTTCAGCTTTTCTCAGGGAGCTAGATTGGAACTGGAGCAGCTGGGACTGGAACCAGTGCCCATATGGGATGTTGGCATTGTACACAGTGGCTTCTGCTACAACCTGAATCCTGTTTTTGTTGTTGTTGTAGTTGTTCTTCCTTCCAAAAATCTTCAAGGGGATTATGGCAAAACCTAGGTGGCCTGGCTATGTCTCCGAACTATACAATCCCAGACTTCTCTGTGTACACACACGTGTGTGTGTATGGGGAGTGGATATATATAACAGTACATCAAAAAGGTTATCAAAAATGGAGTCCGTGCCTCTGTGAGCTCATCAGAGATGCTCAGTGATTCTAGAACCACATACGCCCGCCTTGCCATCAGATTACTAAGACTTTGCACACCAAATAAACACTTTAATTCCATTTCGTACACATTTTAAAATTACTCGTATGTAATTGTGGTGTGGCAGTTGGAAAAAGAAGCTACAATTTGGAAAAGAGAGAGAGACAAAGAGAGATCTTCCTTCAGCTGTCTCTCTATCAAAATGCTCACAACAGTCAGGGCTGGGTTAGGGTGACACAAGGAGACCGGGTGTCCTTTGTGGTGGTAGGGACCCAGCTTCTTGCTGTCATCTTCTTCCCTTTAGGTGTGTGCATTAACAGGAAGCTGAAATTGAATGTGGGGCTAGGATTCAAAGCCAGGTACTCTGGTAAGAGTTTTAAGCATTGCAAACAGTATCTCAAACACTATGCCAAACACATAGACCCTACACATTTGTTTTGGGGGCAAAATAATTTTTTTAAATCTAGACATACTTTTTCATATACACATTTTGTATTAATTTTTCTGAAGACTTCTTTTCTAAGAGCCTCCTGGTGATTTACAAAGTGGAGAGACGGGATGCCTGTGAAACTACTTGCAGCAGCTCTAGAAGTTGGCCAAATGAGAGGGACTGGAGGCCAAGGGTCTCCCTCAGGCCTCTGGAAAGACACAACGGAGGAGTTCCAAGCTTCAAATTGCATGGAAATTTCAAATCGACTGAAAGAATGTGTGATCTCTTTCTTAGTTGGACCTAATAAAATTTTCGTCTATTAACAAACACGTTGACAAAATTTGACATGTAAACCTGTATGAATTATAAGCTGTAAAACAGTCGAAAAATGAAATTACACTGAAAGAAAAATTCCAGACTTGAGGCAGAGCTCAAGGGAGACTCTCGGGAGAACAACTCTTGGGGCTCATTATAGGTTGGTCCTCATCCTCCCTCTTTGCTGCTGTAGCGTTTCAATCTGAGTTTTGTTTTGCCCTCTTGACCCATGCTTCAGGAAAACAGGCCGAGAAACATGACTTTGAACATTCCCCTTGGACTTCCAGCTTGAGGGGAAGTTTAGAGAAAGCCCACGCAGGGTCAGGCTGAAATGCGGTGAACAACTTGGTACCGCCGGTCACTGAGCACCAGCGGGCATGCCTCCTTCTTAGTGCTGGAAGGAGGAAGTCACACCCCTGTGCTCAGTCATCCCGCTCGAGGTTCTGGAGTGTTTACTCCGCTAGGCATGGCTCCAGGTGTTCTCCGCTATTATTGAGGTCCCGGAGGTCGCACAGGCAGCCAGTGAGTACGCGAACACGCCCACGAGGGAGTCCTGACTAAGGACTGACACACGTCTTACTCTCGGCCCTCTGTGGGAGGGTTTCTGAACCCCACACTCTTGACATGTGGGTGGGTCTGCTTCGCTGTGACCCCGGTCCTGTACACTGAGGGATTTTTTTTTTTTTTTTGTCATCTCTGGCCTCTGCTCACGAGATGCCACTAACACCTCTGAATTCGTGACAACCAAAACGTCTCCAGGCATTGCCTAATGTCCCCTGGGCCCCTTTCCAGTTGTCCTTCTCGTAAACTTGGGAGTCATCCGTGACTGCTCTCTTTCTCTCACACCCCCACACGTAAGCCATTAGGAAATTCTGTTCCCTTGACCTTCAGCCTCTCCTCGGAATCTGACAACTGCTCTCCTCTCCACCCCACTGCAGACCCCCATCCTCTTCCCACAAAATATTTCATCAGCCTCCCGTGAGATGTCCAGCTTCTCTGCTTTTCACCTCCAGCCTGTTCTCAGCTTAGCGACCCAAGACATGTGGCTGAGGCATAATTGGGAAGGCATCACTCTTCAGCTCGAAGCTCTGCTGTGACTCCCAACACCCTTGGTAAAAGCAAAATCCCCGTAGCAGCCCACGGGATCGGCCCCCACACTGACCTCACCCTTGGAGGGGCGCTTCCTTTAACTCATCCTTTCCTACCCAGCCTGTCAATCCCTCTGCTCCTTTCCTGTGTATCGTTTAGCTCAGGCAGCCCTAACAAACCACAGAAGCCTAAACAACAGAGACTTCTCTCTGGTTCTGGATGCCGGGTATCTGATGCCCAGGTACCGCTGGGGCTGATGTGTGATGAGGACTGTGCTGCCGGCTGGCAGACACTGCCGTTGTGCTGTGTCCTCATGCGGCCTTTCTCCGCTGTTCACACACTCCTAGTCCTGCTTCCTCTTCTTAGGCATACATAGGTCCTGTGGAAATGAACTTTCATGAGCTTGTTTTCCCTTAATTAACCCTGATAAAAACTCTTAGCTCTAGATTCTGTCACTTCTGCAGATTGGTCCAAGCTGCACCATAGATGCACCTGCGCTAGCCAGTCCTACCATGGACTGTCCCGCTGCTAGTAGCTCCATGGAGCTTCTCAAGAGACTCGTCTCTCTAGCACCTGCACCCTAGTAACATTTCCTCCTCCTCTCACTCTCATCCCTTTGCAGGCTCACTCTCTCTTCCTGTGCTCTACATTTCTTCGTTTTTTCTTTTCTTTTTCCCCTTCTCTTTCCTCCTCCTAGTCTCCTTCCATTTCCTCCTCGTCCTCTTCTTTCTTCGTCCCTTTTTTTTCCCCCGCACAGCTCATGCACTACTGAATTTGCTAAATTAGTGCACTTATGGGTGACCAGCTGATGGTCCAGCCAATTGGAAGGGTGACTCTGTTTCCTGATGAGAACATAGGGCTCCCTGAGCTGCTCAAGTGCAGTGTCTGGCATGATTGGTGAATAAATGATAATAATAAAAAACTTAACCATGATTGATGGATGAAGGACACTGGGATCCAGCCTCTGACAGAGTGGATTGGATACCCATGCTTCTCATATCTAAATGATATGACCTCATAAACTGGAGTGGGAAGATCAATGAATAGATAATCTTGAAGCTGCGTGATTAATGAAAAAGGTGGAGTTACGTGCAAGATGCAAAGTTAGCACAAGCAGCATTATTGTCTTTGCTTGCCTGGGGCGTGTGCCTGTGAGTGTGCGCGGGTCTCAGGAAGCAGGGTATTATTCAAAGAGTTCCCCCAAGAAAACACGCAGACACTTGCTCTCCAAAAACATCAAGCGTGACTTTTTATTACCATTACAGAAGAATACATGTTGGCTGTCAAGAAACCAGAAACCACAGATAAGCAATAAGAAAATAAATTGCCATTATTCCCATTATGTTTTAGACTGTTCTTTTATGTAGTTTCCAGACAATTTTTGTATTTTTTCCACTAAAATGGAATTGTACCACAAATCCTAGCCTGTCTTCTACTTTTTTTTTTCCACGCAACCGTCTCCTAGGGGCATTCTTGAATGAGTTCTGAGGGTTGGGAGAGGAGTACCTGGTGCTGGCGGGAGGTGGGAGGGTGGCGAGGCAGATGTTCCAAATGTTCCAAGAGAAGTGAAGGAGCTGTGTAAGAACACTGAGAGGCAGGGACAATGTGTCACACTTGCGTGGCTTTGGACGAACCTGCCTGAGTAGAGGAGTGTGAGGATGGAGGGGGTCTGGGGAGAGTTCTGTAGGATCTCGTGTGCTCCAGCGATGGTGCAGCTTTGTCCTATGGCCAGGCCAGTATTTCCTCAAGCATGGAATACAGACTACCAGTGGGATGTGAGAAGAAGCACATAAAGAGATAGTCATTCTCTTTATTATCTGTCTTAGACCCTCCAACTGAATGGGGGAAGAAGTCTTGGTTTGTGTAACATCTGTAACAGCTCTCTAGCTCCTGCAATCTCCCTATTTCAGGAAAGAGAAACCTCAGGCTCAGAAGTTTTTGTAAGCAGCTGTGGGCAGTGCATCCCTTATCCAAAATGCTTGAGACCAGAAGTGTGTGTGTGTGTGTGTGTGTGTGTGTGTGTGATATTTACATTTATATAATGAGGTTTTGTGGAGGATAGGAGCCAAATCTAAACATGAAACCCATTTTATGTTTGTGTTTCCTATTTGCCACACACATCAGCCTGGAGACAATTTTATATCCTGTTTTCAGTGTACTTCCGTATTGACCACTGCTCATCACGTGGCCTCTGGTATGGAATTCCCTACCTGTGATGTCATGTCAGTGCTTTAAAGGTTTGGACTTTGGAACACCTCAACTATGTGGGTTAGGCATGCCCAATATGGAATTAGAATATGACAAAAGAATTCTGTCTCAGTTATGCTCCATTTACTATCGTGCAGTCATTAATTCAACACATGCTTAGCACAAGCTATGTGCCAGAAGCAATCCTAGGCACCTACGTTGGCAAGTGAGGATGTTTCTCTGTTTATGCTGGCATTTGGCATTATGCTGTGACATGATTATTTTATGACATTTCTTTGGAACATGTTATGGATCAATTATACTCCTCCAGAAATTCATATGTTGTTGCTATTGTTATTGAGACTAATCATTGTTGTTGGATGATCTCGGATAAGCCACTTGCTGTCTTCAGGTGGGACTCGGTCATGTTGTTTGTACACTGGTAGAAAAATGCATAGCATGAAGCTTTAACAGATGTGAATTCTTCTCTGCCCCTGTGTGTGTACAACCCAAAGATCCATGAACCCTGTAGAGCACAACTATCCCATCTCAGGCATGGAACCAGCAACTCCTGCCTAATGGATGCCACAGGACATTGGTGAGGATGACATGGGAAGGGAGGACAGAAGGAAGGAAGAGGAAAACACCAAGAAGTGAACATTCGTGCATATAATGATTACTCGTTATTTGCAGTAAAAGTGGAAAGCTTATTACATTTTCTTCTATTTCTTTTTTCTATACCTTACTTATTGCCCAGGATTTAACTGAAAAGGAACATACCTTTCTTGTCCCTAAAAGCAACAGTGTGGTAGCTTTGATGCTGATGGAATCTGAGCATTTCAGAGCACCTGAATGCTAGTCCCATCTCCCCTCCAAGCTCCAGCTTTCTGCAGATACACAACATGGGAGGCAACAGCCTATGGCACGAACACTTATGGGAGCCTTGGGTGGAGTCACTGGCTCTTTGGTGTTGGTCTGGCCCAGTACTGCCTGTTGTGGGCATGTGGGGTCTAAAACAATGGATAGGAACTCTCTCTTTGTCTCTGTCTCATACTCTTTCTTTCTCTTTCAAATAAATTAAACAGATAAAAAATGTAAATGCTATAGCGACAACAATTGAAACAAGCTCTTTAAAAATAATCCAGCCTCTACCATCCCCGGCAGCCCCTAACCTGTCCTGTCCCTTCAGGATTGATTCTTTTAAGCCTGTCTTTTCTCGGGTGGCAGAACCCTCAGGGCTGTGGCAAGGAGCTCACAGGTGCTGTCCTCCAGGGCCCAGAGAGAGGAGGCCCGGACGCCAAGATCAGACACGGGGCTCGCAGCAATCTCTCTCCAAGCATCTCAACTTGCTGTGAGATGTGTGACCTAATCCCCGTAGATCTCCCACTGTCAGGAAAATCACCCAGAGAGGCTGGGAGATGACAGGGAGCCCCATGATCAGACATCCATGCCGATGGTGGCCTGGAGACATGGAGAAGAAATATTGCGACTGCAGAGAAGGGGCGCTGGCATCACAGGCCCTGAGCCCTGGGGCTGTTCACTTGTTCCAGCATCCCAGACTATTCAGCATCGTTTTGGTTTTCTCCCTAAATAGCATTCACCCACAATGCACCCCATGTGCTATGTAAGCTTCCCACACCCTAAGACATGGGTCTGTCCTTCCAACCTCCCCTCTCCCACCTCAAGAAACCATGGTTTATTCAACATCTGACTTTTATCAGTGCTAAGAGCTCCGTGTGTCCTGGTATTTGGGCTCAAAGTGGTTCAAAAGGTTGGCGGGGATCACAAGCCTGCATGAGAGAAGCAGGCTTCAGTTTTCACCACAAGATCATGTAAGGCATGCCCACCAAATTGCTTTTTCTCCCTAGTCTGTCTCAGCAGCTTTGGTCCAGGGATGTCTGTTCAGCTCAATCCTTACATGCAGTTTGATTCAGAGATGCTTTGAGGGATGGGCGTTTGGGACAGTGGTTCAGTCACTGTGTGAGAACACAGCATCCTCTATCTATCTATCTATCTCTCTATCTACCCATCCATCCATCTATCCATCTGTCCATGTATCTATTTGGTGGATTGCCAGCTCTGGCTCCTGTCTCTGGCTTCCTGCTAATGCTGACTCTTAGCAGCAGTACATGTGTCTCAGCTTGCATCCCTGCCATCCATGTGAGAAACCTGAATGTAGTTTTTCATTCCTGCTTTTGGCATGGCCCTGACCCAGTTTTTGTGGGCATTTGGGGAGCTAATTAGCACATGGGGACTTCTCTCTTTCTCTCTCCCTTTCAAATAAAAGGTTTTATCATCATCATCATCATCATCATCATTATGTGTTTTGTTTTTAAAGAAGCTTTGAATTTCTCCACATTCAACTTACGGAAACAGAAGATCCAGTGTGGGGGTGTGTATGTGGGTGGTGATAGTGGTGGTGGTACAATTTAGATTCCAGCAAATTGTGCCCAAGGAAGGCTTTGAGGGCAAGCCCTGAAAAGCCTCAGCCATCCTCTGTGGTTTTAGCGTGAGAGATTCCAGTATTTTTCAAACCACAGGAATCCCACTGCTTGAGCCTGGGAGGGGGGCCAGACCTGTCTGCTAAATGCTTCTTCTCTTTCACACCTGTCCCCTCACCTCCTCCTTGGTAAGGCCTCTTGCAGCCTCAGTGCTGGGGCCGAGCCTCCCTTTCCGAGATTGGGCATGAAGACTGAGTGACAGGTTCCCAGTGGTGATCTCAGCTCCTGGCTCCCACCATGCCTCATACCACAGAGGCTTAGCACAAGTTCCAAGGTGTTTGGGGAACCCTGGCAGTTCACACTCTGAATCTCTCCTAAAAGCGATAGTGAGTGCAGCCAATTGTTGTCATTTGTCTGCAAGCCTTCCATCTCGTTCCTCTGTGCTCGCATAACCCAGTCTTGCACTGGTTGGTGACTTCTCATTTGGAGAGGACATGGGTCCCCCCCACCCCAACTCCGTGCTGGCTGAGGGATGAGCATAACAGGTTTCTATCAGACTGCAACTCACACAATCCTCCTTCCATTTACCTGTGATAGATTTGGAATGTGAACCCCAGAATCCAGGACTAGCAGATAAAATCAAAGAAGAGGTGGGAGGCTTCGCTAAAGAAGTCTAAATTCAGCTGAAGAATTGAAAGCATGGCCTTGTGAGATGGTTGGGATTTCCTTCCTTGCTTCATGTAGTTTAGGGATATTATGCTTGCTGCTGGCTGCAACCCTATTATGAGCATGAGGCAGCAAGTATGAGAGTGAAAAGAAACAACATTCTGTGGCTGGGCAGAAGGAGTCTAGGTCCCCAGTGACACTGTGGGGCTACTGTGTAAGTTCAGGAACTACCTACAGTTGGTCATGTTGTCAAGCGAGAGTGCTTGTGCCAGCATTATTGAAGACACTGCTATGTGGGAATTTTACAACAGTAGTCATTAAACAAGAAACATGTAAATGTCCATGGAGGCATGGATGAATTAAGACATGCACACAATGGAATATTATTCAGTCTTAAAGAGAAAGAAACTCTTACACATTCTACCCCTGATAAGCCTTGAGGACATTATGCTAAATAAAACAAGCCAGGCACCAAAGGACAAAAGCTGCATAAGTCCACACATGTGAGATATCGAAGAAGTAAGATGATCGATGCAGAGATCAGCGTAGTGACTGTGGGGTCACGGAGGAGGGAGAAATGGGCTGCTACGTGGGCCGAGTTGGAATCATGCAGGTCCTTGAGACCTCTTCTACAATACCATAGTTAAAACTGCACAATTAAGAGAGTAGATTTCCAGTTACATATTTTCAGTGTAATAAAAAGTAAGAAAGAAAATGAAGGGCAAGCATTTTTATCTCTTCAATGAAGGCCATAATTTGAGATTTCCAAGAACGAGCTCACCATTTTCAAATATTGGCAGCTAAATCAAATTTTTCAAAGTGACTATGTGCAAGAGGCTGTTAGTGTCTTACCAATAGATTTTGCACCAAAGGTCAGTATCCTCTTTCTGTAATGGGACAGGTAGTAAATACTTCTGACAGTTTGTATTTTCTCTGACACAGCTTCTCAATTCTGCCATTGGATTGCAAAGATAGACACAGACAACAGGCCCAGTGAGTTCCAATAAAACTTGGTTTACAAGGATAGGCTTGTTTTAGTCAATAGGATGATCCCTTCTTAGGCACTCCAATAGCTTCGTATTGTGAAGCTTGTGTTTCTGGCTTAGGGATCAGGCCTGTCCATGCTTGGGGAGATTGGAAGGATTAGGGAGTTAAGACCCAGGCAAGCAGCATTCAGGCGACTATGGATGGGAGTTGGCGGGTTGATACTGCAGCTCCTCGCCCCTCTGTTGGCACAACTCTGAGGCAGGCTGTGTGCCACTTCTCAGAGTTCCCTTGGAGATGCAGCTCCCTCTCCCACAGATGGAACCTGCCCAACAGCACACCTTGGACTGGCCATCCTCCCTTCCCTGCCTCACCACCTCTCTCCCCAGTCAGTGCTTCCAGCACCACCTTCCAAATACATAACTCACCTTGACTTCTTTGTATCAGTCTCTGATTCTTGGAAGACAAAGTCTAAACCACAGCACTTGGTCTCACCAATCTGTGGGCTCAATTTGGTCCTCCTATTATTCCCTGCTTCTCTGCTTCCCTCTTAGCTTTTCTCCCTCCCTGCCCCCCCCCATTCATTCATTTACAGAAATGTCTTTCTTGAGGACTGAAAAGAGAAGTCCTTCTAAATCCCCACCCATAGGAAACTGAATGGAGTAGAAGAAAGGGTTTATCTGAAGAAGCCCAGTGAAAGACATAGCAGTAGTGATTGACACCAGAAGTTGATAAGCTATGACCAATGGGCAGAGCCCAGGCTACTTCTTGGTTTTATTAAGTTTTATTGAAATTCAGCCACACACTCTCATCATTGCGTATGGCTGTTTTTTCACAATAACAAAACACTGCTTTTTCATAAAGACTGCAAAGCTGCCAAAGCCAGAAATACTACCGAGTCCTTTTCAAAAAGGTTGCCAGATCCTGTTTCCTTGGTAGTGGCAGAGGGATGTGAGGAGCAGGGTATTGAGGTGTGTAATAGTTATGGTGCTTGATTCAGACCACCTGAGTTCAAGTTCAAATCCTACCACAATAAGCTTGTGACATCCCAGCAGTGGTTTAACCTCTGCGGACCTCAGTGTCTTTCTCTGCGGAAAGGAAGCATTGTAATACTAGTCCCCTCTTCTTGGGGGCTCTCAGGAGTATGTTGGGAAACTGTGCAGGAAGAAGTGAACCCCACAGCTGGTACTTTGTGAGTGAGGCACTAAGGTATCCTTGAGAGTCCTAGGTTGGACATAACTCAGGCATGGAGGCACCGAGTCACACACTATATATAGTTGAGCTCATTTGTATAATTCCAGCTGATTTCTGGGCCCCCGGCCCCTTAGGGTGTCAGTAAATGCAAATTAGCGCTAGCATTCTGCACATCTCAGATCTGTGGTCTTCTCAGAGAATTCCAAGCTTCCAGGAGCTCTGAGGATGGAAACACTCTAAGGATTGACATGGCTTTATTATGCCTGCCACCCAAGATGCCGTCCCCTCTATCTTCCTGTGTCTTCTCAGCCATCTGGGCAGCAGAGGGCTACTAACTGGTACTCTGGCCCTGTATGTCACTGTTGATGCAACCCAAGAATTTAGCCCAGGTTCCACTTACCCACTTCCGGGGATGCTGAGGAGCAGAACCCTCCCAAGGGTCTGTCTAACATGATTCCCCACCAGGCTGTGTGGTAAGGGTTGGTGCCAGGCCCTGGGTACCTGCTGGGCTGGTGTTATCATTTCCAGCAGACATTGAAGGCTTGGCTGCCAGAGAAACTTAGAAGACCCACTGATTGGTATCATTAAAAGTGGGAACCAAGTCCTCTCAGCACCATCACCCAAATGGACAGTGTCAATGACCTCCAAGACCACAAGTTATGTGTGTACAACTCAGTATGCACTGTGCTCCAGGAGGGCCTGGCACTAGAAGTCCTCATTTCCACTGGACAACACTCAGGCTTCTGGTGGGCATCACTACTTCTCTGTAGCTGGAGGGCCTTGCATTTTTTATTTCCTTTGGCAGGAACTGTCCTCGCCTTTAGGTGCATGCATGGTCACTCCTGAATTGCTCCAGGTTGCTCCTGAATTATCTTATTTGAAAGACCTTCCGTGTTTGCCCATCACTCTCTCGTTCCTTCTGCAGTTCTCCTTAGACTGCCTGACATACTCAGTGTTTGTTTATACCCTTCATTAGTTTTCTATTTTTGATCTTGCTTTCCCAAACTCTCCCCTCATGAGGTTCCACGGGGCCAGAGGGCCAGATACCTTGCTTATCATATTTACTTATGTCTTCTCAGGTTCCAGACAAATGCCTGAGGGGAATAGGTGGGGGCTAGATCAATGCAAAGAACTGGTAGTAATCTTTCATGCAAATGTTCCTTGTATTTAGGTCTTTACACCAAGTTATATAAATGCTCCCTGAATATATAAGTTAGCATTGCTATTATTCCTGACACTAAAAATCATATTACTGGAAAATAGATTTCTGTTAGCAGTAATGACTATGACAGTCATTGCTCTTTTTATGTAAGATTTATTTTATTTATTTGGAAGAGTGACAAATAGTGTGTGTGTGTGTGTGTGTGTGTGTGTGTGTGTGTGTGTGTATGAAAAAGAGAAAGAGGAGAGAGAATGTCTCCAGACACTGGTTTACTTCCCAACTGGCGTCAATAGGCAGGAAGAAGCCAGAGAAGCCAGGAGCCTAGAGTTCCATCCTGATCTCTCCTTGTAGGTGGTAGGGGCTCAAACACTTGGACCGTCAAATGCTGCCTTCCAAGAAACACTAATTAAGAAAGAGCTGACATGAAAGTAATATAGCTAAGACTCAAACCAGCAGTCCAGTATGGGATGCTGGCATCTTAAGTTAAAAGTCATGACTTAGCAGGTGTGTCACAGCACTCACCACCACCATTGTTCTAGTTGACGTTAGAAAGCACTGGAGTAAGGTTATACTACAGTACACTGTAGTACAGTAAGATAATACTACGAAATCGGATGTATTGTCATCGCCACAAGAGTGATGTAAAACCTGGGACCCTAAGTTCTTCATATCCTAAACTGCCAGGCTGCGGTTTGTTTGGACCTTAGATCTGTGACTCAAAAGCCAGAAAGCATTGCAAAAAGTGAGATTGCCCCCTTTAAAGTCTCATCTGAAGAACTATTGCTCTTGAAAGGCTGTTCTTTGAGCAACTGTAAACATTCAGTTCCAGGGCCCTGTGCACCACATGCTTGCATATGATGGACTTTGTCCTGGCTACTGACCAAGTAGTTGTTCCTTTGATATTCTTTTTCTAAATTAAATTCATTTTTTTATTGGAAAGGCAGATATACAGAGAAAAGGAGAGACAGAGAGGAAGATCTTTCATCCGCTGGTTCACTCCCCAAGTGGCTGCAATGGCTGGAGCTGAGCCAATCCAAAGCCAGGAGCCAGGAGTTTCTTCCAGGTCTCCTATGTAAGTGCAGGGTCCCAAGGCTTTGGGCTGTCCTCGACTGCTTTCCCAGGCCACAGACAGGGAGCTGGATGGGAAGTGGAGCGCTGGGATTAGAATTGGCGTCCATATGGGATCCCAGTGTGTGCAAGGAGAGGAATTTAGCCACTAAGTTACTGAGCTGGGCCCAATCCTTTGATATTTTAATGTGCATGAATAAAATAGTGTCCAACTGTTGCTAGACTCCCGCTGAATGCCAGCTCAGTGCAATCAATGCACTTACCTACATTTTCCCATGGATCTGTCCAACTGTATGTAGCTGTTGTTTTCCCTACTTTCCAGAGAGGCTGACCAGACTTCAGGACATCCTAAACTTTGGTTGCCTGGAGGCACATGGTATACTTGGGATTTAAAATTCCATTGTCTCAGTGAAAGGGACATTTCCCATTATGATCAGGATGATTTTTTAAAAAGCTTACTTTTATTTGAAAGACAGAGTTATGGAGAAAAGGGGAAAGAGATTCCTCCCCTCTGCTGGTTCACTCCCTCAATGACCACAGTTGCTGGAGCTGAACCAGTTGGAGGCCAGGAACCAGAAGCTTCTTCCAGGCCTCCCATGTCAGCACAAGGGCCCAAGGGCTTGAACTATCTTCCTGCTGTTTTCCAGGCCATATGCAGGGAGCTGGATAGGAAATGGAGTATCTGGGCCACAAACCATTGCCCATATAGGATACCAATGCATCAGTTGGAGGCTTAGCTTACTATGCCTCGGTGCTGGCCAGATGGGGTGATTTTTCTTTTAAGGAGTGGAAAAAGGATAATCATTGCAGGTTGTTTGTAATGAAGTCTATGTTTCCAACTCCTTGGGCAACATCCGAGGGCTCTTTCCTTTCTGCTTCCTCTTTATCCTTAGGAATTTGGCATCTGGTTTATGGCGTAACTGTAGAAATGGCTGCAATGCCAGTGTCAAGGAAGAAGGCTTCTAGCTTCTGGAAGCTGTGGGGTCTAAGATGGCCGTGGCCAAGAGGCAGGAGCAGGGTGGGAGGTAAGCTGCCGGGTGCAACTCCCAACCATTTAGCCTTCCCAAGAAAGAACGTGACATTCACACTCCAGATGGCTCCTTGACTCCAAGACGGTTTAACGATCCCCAGCCACTGATTCCCAGAGCAGTCCTGCCCACTTCCCATACACAAATAGTCTCCTTTCCTCACATTTGGGACACATCCATGCTCCTCTCTTTCCTGTGAAGACACGGTGGGGCCAGGGTTTAGGTTTCCATCTGTGTGTGTTCAGACTCAGCTTCCCCTGGAAGCTGCATCAACACTTTCCAAATGGTAAAAGCTCAGCAGGCGTTTCCAGGAGGCACATTCTTCATGCGAATGGGTGGCATCACAGCCCCATAGTTGCTTCATTCCCAAGAGCAAGGGAGTTCAGAGGGGACTGGACATCCAGCCATGGGCCATGACCTAGCTTGAGACCTTCTTACATTGTTTATATAGCAGTAACTCTCTCTCTCTCTCTTTTGTGTGTGTGTGTGTGTATGTGTGTGTGTGTGTGTGTGTGTGTGTCCTGTCTTTGAAAGAATGGCAGTTGTTTGGAACAGTTATGTGTGCACCAGACATCATGTTGCTTATTTTAAAAAACATGCCAGTCTCAGAATACATCGTCTCTCATCTCAACCATTGATCTCTATCTACTGTAACTTTGAGAAAGAGTTTCTTCATTTGCAAGTAGCCAGGTCATTTTAAAAACTGTAATTCTCATCACATTACTCCCCTCTACAGAACACTGTCCTGGTTTCTCATGAAGCCAAAGCAGAATTTGAAATCATCATGTGATCTCCCTCGACCGTCCTGGCGGCATGCCATACTCCTGGTCTCTCTTTTTTTCTATGGTCCCTGTCTCTTGCCATTTCTATCTCTTCCTTCCCACTCATCTTCACACCTCACTGTCATTGTGTTGCTGACCCCTCTGCCTGGAATACATCTCCTCCCGCTCTTTGTAAGACATCAGCATCCCATTTGGCTTTTCACTCGCATAGTTCATCTTCAGAGAGGGCCCTGCTCAGCTAGCTTACCCACTGAATCCTCACTGCTTGACACTTTGCTGATATGCAATAGATTTTTATTAATCAATTAGTCACTACATTAGATGTTGCTTTCTAACTTGCAGATCAGCATCTTTTCCCGTTGACTAGACCGGCGCTATCCTATACAGTATTCATGGGCCCAGCGTGCATAGTTGTAAGTCACTAATGTTCATTAAAATGTAACATAACTTTTAAATCCAGTGCCTAAGTTGCATCACCCAAAAATCTGAACAACAGTAGGCTTGTGGCTACTGTACGTGTAGTACAGATACACAGCATTTCCATCACCACGCCAATGTCTATTGGATTAGTTCTGCTCTAGAGCGTAAACATCACCTGGTACAACTTATTTAGCATGGGATTCTCAATGCTTAGTTCTTACTGGGTACTCAGTGGACACTTGTTAATATGCTTAAAATGTTAGTTTACGGTTTATGAAGTGTGAGTCATTCAACAAAACTTATGACAGCAAAAGTAAGTGAACATTGTGTTGGTGTCATTCTACGGGCGACCTCACTGATTGTTTTTTAACTGAATGAGACCACGACTGTATCACTTCTCACTGTCCATACTTCCACCACTGACCCCGCACAGGAAAGAATGGACTTCCTACCATAGGAAGGAGTTATGGAAAGAGTCCAGGCCCCCAAGAATCTTGCTTCGTGGCTGTTTGTTTTCCCCTAAGCTGGTCACCCCAGCTGCCCTGGGAAATGGCTTCCCCACTGACATTGTCTTCTTCCTGTCTCCAATACAGACAGAAGAAGGGGCAGGGTGTGTAACTCCACCTTCTCTTCCCCCCATGGCCACTGTGGACCCTGGTGTCTCCCACATAGACTCCATAATTCTTAGGGATGCTGCACACGTCATGGTCCTCGTGGCCCTTTCCCTAGAGAAAGGGCCACATTGTTTCATCTAAGACTTGTTTTGTTTACTGATGATGAATATTTGAGAAATTTTTGCTGACACGAAAAATGGTCCCTATTGCAGTGTAACTTTGTAATATGCTCCAAAGTGGATCTGTAAACATAACACACACACACACACACACACACACACACACACACACAGGAACACAACAGGCTGTGATTTGAAGTAGAAAACACATCACATCGACATTTAAGCAAATCTAGGTTCTGTAACCACCTCTGCCACTGTTTTGCTTTTGAGTCCCTGGGAGATGCATTTCTTGACCAGACAGCAAAAGGGTTAAGAACGCTAACTTAAATTTCTGACTCCATCACCAGTATTCCTGTATCACTCTGAGCCCCAATTCCCTTAGCTGTAAAATGGAGATAATGACAGAACCCTCTCAATATATTGTCAAGAATGTTAAATTCTGAGTTCTAAAGCAGGGAAAGCAATGTGCTGTTATTGTCATTTTAAAAATCAGTGTTCTTACTTCCCAAATAAATAAATGTGTGCTTGGGTAACCATTTATATTCTGCATACGATAATATTTTCAGATTTGATGATGAGCAGTGCTGAAGATAGGTCCTGTATTTTAGAGAATGTACTAGTATGTGTACTATTATGTGCTAGTATAGAGCTATACAAGAATTATTACACTTAGTCATCCACACAAGCCCATACAGTTAGTATTCTACTTTTCTATCAAAGGAATATGAAAGTTAAAAAGGTGAAGTAATCCCTACAAGGTCACACAGCTGGCAAATAGCAAGTGAGGACTTGATTTCTCTATCCTCCTTTCCTCTAAGTAGAAATCATCGTCTCAGATGGCTCATGAGAGAAGGAAGGAGGGGACTGTATTTGAGTGTTCAGCATGGAGTCACAGGGTGGGGGCTGTTTCTTTTTGGAGTTGGTGAGAGAAGATAGAAAGCCTGGGGTGGGCAGCTAGAGGAAGAGGTGGCAAGAGGAGGGGCCTGGAGACATGCACTAATTAAGGGCTTCATCACCAGCTCAATGATGTGTCAAGATGACAGTCAGTCAAGCAGATAAGGCCTGTGAGTTAACATCTCCTGGGGGATGCCCAGGCTGAGATTCGTTGGCAGACAAGAGCACAACAGTGAAAAGGAAACTGCCAGAAGGTTATTTACATGAAATTACCATGAAGGATGTGAACTGTGCCACCCTGGTGGCATTAACTCTCTCATGGCAAAAGCAAGGTCCAGTATTCTCTGGAATAAATTTGCTGTCATTGGGTTGTGTGAGCTAATGCAAGACTAGTGGATATGGATCACCAAGGAACATAAAGTGCAGGATGGAAACGAGCTGCAATGCTGTTACATGCTTTGTCTCAGGGCAAGTCCAAGTACCATACCACCTTCAGACACGGCTGGTTCCAACCATCTAACCTGACACCATCGAAAATGGATGTCTCACTGTCCCTGTTTTGCAGCAGGATCACCTTTGTGTTGTTGCATCTTTAGGCAGCTTCTTGCCCTGTGGTGTCCCTATGGCGATGTCATATATATAATATATATACTATATATATATATATTATATATAGTATATATATTATATATATAATATATCTTTTGGGCCTTCATCCTCTGCTTTCTCAGGTCATAAGCAGGAAGCTGAATGGGAAGTGGAGGAGCTGGGACACTAACCAGCACCCACATGGGATCCTGGCAGTGGCCAGGTGAGGATTTAGCCATTGAGCCATCCCACCTGGGCTGGCTCTGTCCCTTAATCTGTGTTTCTTCAGTCTCAGGTTCTGAAACAAGGATACAAATGCAGGTGACTCCAGGGGAATGGGTAAGCTAGGAAGGAAGGTACATTAATGAGCTGTTTTATGCTGTAGACAACTAAGGTTCAAGCCCCCGGGACCTATATGGGCCAACACAGACCACACTCCTGGAGTCTTCTGTGTAGACACATACCCATCCACTCACCCATCCCTCATTCCAGAGACAGGGGACCTGAGCTACTTCTCCATCTCCCATCCATAACTGACTATGGGCTGCTTCCAGGCACACTCACTACAAAACACTTCAGGCAGCCCCATGCAAGAGCTCAGAGCAGCAGAGAAAACCATCAGGTGGAGATTTCTCAGCACCTAAAGCACGGAGCCAGCACTGAGAGGCCAGGGAGACACCTGGCCATCTGCTTCACATTCCTCTGCAGTTTGCAGCAACAGTCCTTGAACTGAATCTTACTGAGTTAACTTGGACCATCTGCCCTACCTTGAATCAAGCTCTAGAATCAGTGGGGTGGAGGATGTCAATTAGCCCACATAAGAGTGAACAATTACTCTTGCTCCTGCCACCCAGAAGGGGAGTGGGGTGTGATGGGGGGAGGCCCTAGTGAAGAATGAGGTGCCATTCTGTTAGGGTAACAGCTCGGGCTACCACACCCTTTGGTTCAGGATGCCATCTTTCGTTGGTGCAGTCTCTGTGCGGCAGACACTGGGTTCCAGCCATGCATGTGGAAGACCTGGCTGGAGTCCATTGCTTCTGATTTCAGCCCGGACCAACTCTGTCCTTCATGGGCATCGAAGGGGGTGATTCTGTGGATAGGACTACTCTTTGTCAAATAAATTAATTTTAAATGAAAAATAGTTACACGACTTTGCCACCCCCTACCTCCTCATGTATATGAATAGGCTTCCATCTGGAAGGAAGGGCGGGGCCGTTTCTGTCCCCAGAGCAGCAGTTCCACAGATAGGTAAGTGCGGGTGGCTACTCACTTCCGGTTGCTCACGTTTTCACAGTGCGCACGCACACACACACACACACACACACACACGCTTTTCACAGAGGCTTTGAAGACTTTTACAAATGTTTACATGAACTAATGGGGCTAAGACGCAGTAATGACTTTGATAGTGTTTGAGTTGGCCCTGGGTTCTGGAGAGTGGGTTGTAAGCACATTTCCCATGCCATGTGGCACCGTTCAGCCTGGAGATCTCCATAAAGGGAGCTCCAGCGCCTCTCTTTCTCTTTGTAACTTGGCATATGACATCTGGGGCTATTTCCTCACATGGCCCTTTTTGCGTTAATGTAGTTTAAGTACTTTGGAAAGGTGCCTAAGTAATGGCTATTATGCAATTTTCTTTTAAAGGTGGAGGAAATGACAATCAAAGAATCAAGGCGAGGGGGACAGATATGTGCACAGCCCCCACCCCTGTGAGCATGTCAGAGGGCCCCTTCACCCATGGTAATTGCAAAACAAACAGAGATGGGGATCCTGACAAAGCCAGCGCTGCTCTGGAGAAAGAGGAAGGCCAGCTGGGGGCTGGAGCTGCCTCTCCAGCCTAACCCACAGAAAGGGAAAATTAACCCCCAGTGAGCTGAAGTGGTGTCTACAGCACACAGAGACCTGGAGAAAGGAGGCCGGAAATGAGCTGGCACTGTTGATAACCAATAGGAGGATCAGGGTGCTTCTGTATCCAGCGTGCGCATCTCTACGATGGGGTACCACACTCCGTAGAGCAAAAGGGAGATTGAAGAGCAGCGTGCAGGGGGCTCTCCAGGCATGACAGCAGAATCTGCAGCTGTCTCCAGATGTCAACAACATCTCCAGCTTCTCCCCCAGCTTTATTTAGACATGGAGCTTCCCAGAATAAGTGTTGTGTTTTCCCAGCCACTTCTGCACCTTAATGTAGGCTTGGAAATAAATTCTGGCTTTGAAGATGTAGAAGAACTACCCTGTAGCAACGTCCAGGGTTGATTTTAAAAAAAAAAGAAAGATTTTATTTGTTTGAAAGGCAGGAAGAGAAAGGTCAAACTTCCTTCCAGAATAACCTGCCTCCAGTGACGGATTCATTTGGGGTACAAAAACACAGAATCACTGCTTCTATTCGAGGTAACTCTGAAGAGCATTCCCAGCTCTGGAGCTACATGTGGGCTCAGCTGGGACCTCTGCCCAGTGCTGCCCACATTCCCTCCTTTCTGCGGATGTTGATTCTAAAGAGATTCTCTCCTTGTGCTAGAATCTTGGGCCCTATTTCACAGGGAATTTTGCAACAGTTCCAGAAACTCCTCTTCACTGTCCAGTTGCTACTGTAAATATTCTATCTGTGTCAACGTACTCCTTGTATTTCTGCCTTCAACTTGCAAACCACTAACACCAGAAGCCACGCACGGTTTTGTGTTCTCCTACCTCTGCTTTAATTGCCAGCATCAAATCATGCCTTAGTGATCCAGGGTCAGAATTCCGAAGCAGAGCAGGGATTGTTTGGAGGGAACTGGAACCACAGCGGGGGAAGTTATCCTGCAGAAGCTGGAATCATGGGTAAGACAGACAGAACTGCTGCCAAAGGCAACTCCTTAAGCACAGAGGGATCCTTCCTTCTTCCCAACCGCTAGCATTTCAGCAGTGCCTCTAGCTAGCTGAAACCAACTAGGAACCAGGCAGCAAGAGAGACTTGGAAACATGACTTGTAGGGATTAGCTCCTTGCAATACTAACTGGGTGAAGGAAGGGAGGGGAAAGGAGGAAGGGGAGAGGAAGGAGGAGTTAAGGATTTGGAAAGAAGCAGATCAAACAACTAATGAATGCCTTTTGTGATAAATGCCAAACCAAGACATCTGTCTAAGTATTTCCCACACACATTTGGACAACCAATTGGTGATTCACTCATTTACCAACATGTGATGTTGTCATCACAGAGCACATATCGGAACACCCTGCGTGAAATGAGCCCGTGTACTCATCCCCTGTGCTTGGACCATTAGATTGCTTCTACTTTGTTCCTTTGGGTCGAGTATGATTATTTCCAGGCTGGCTTGCCCATCCTCTTTACGACACGTCTCTCTCAGCCCTTGTGAAGCAGCTTCATCCCTGATGTCACCAGAAGATCATCAACCTGGCATTGAGCATGTGGTACATTAAATGACTGGCAGTAGATGAAAAGCCAGGCTCAGAAATTGTAGCCTAAGCTCAGATGGTGCAGACTACATTAGCTCTAATGGGCAGGTACTGAGGTGCAGGGACTGCATTGCTGTCCTTTTTTAGGCTAGAAAGTCCCATTCATTGCCTTCTTCCCCAAAGGTGTGGTATTTGGCCTGTGTGGGCTGGGTGATGGCAGCCCAGTGCATATAGCGTGAAACCTCTTCTCTCATACTCTCCACCGCCACCTTCTTCCTTTCAGGAAACCTGGAGACTCTAAGTCATCAAGTTTTTTTGCAATATGAGTCAAATGGAAGAAGACCAGCCTTAGCTGGGCTGAGCAATCTTGTTGGAGGGGGGAGGGCAGGCGGGGAATCTCTTTAAAAATCTCTTTCTTTGATAGTGCTCAGTGTTTGCTGGGAGTGCATTGTGTATCTTCTCTTGGTCGATTGCAGGTTAGTATCTCTGTGATGTCTAGAGACTTCAGTTTGTTGGCTTCTTGTGCTGAGATGGTTGTGCTTATAAAAGTGCTATAAGTCTTCTGGGGATTGGGGGAAGTTAGGGGAAAACAGGAGTCTCGCTACCACTTGCGCTGGATGTCAAATAATAAAGTGTAACAGCAAGGGCAACAGTCACCATACTCAGAGTGACGTGAGCGTCACACATGTGAATTCTTTCAGTCCTTACCACAGCCCTAGGGAGTGGGCTGTTACACTCATCCCCTTCTATGAGTGTAGACTTTTCATGCAAAGAAAGGGTCATTAGGAGATCCTGAATTTGGATCAACAGTCTACTCTTTTTTTTTAATATTTTATTATTGCTATCATTTTATGATACAGCTCCATATTCCCTTATCCTCTCCCCAATTCCCTCCCCCCCAACCAAGTTCCTCTATATCATTACTAACATATAGTTCTTCATACTCAGTCATATGTCCATCATTGCGGGCTTGGACAATTGCAGAGAGTCCAGAATCCTATTGTCAAGATATAGTAAACAGTTTCATTGTAAGTCCATCCTTGTCTAGAAGCAGAACTGCATACCACATTGCATCCTCACATCTGGATGTTAGTCTCCATTTCACAGATACTGTACACCCCCTTAAATGAAAAGTCATGATACAAAATCAACAATAGAAAGAAAAATAGAAATTTATAAAGCCATGACGTTAAATGACATGCTACTAGATATGACAGTCTCCATTACACTACTACTGTACATCCCCTTAAATGAAAAGCCATGACACAAAATCAACAATAGAAAGAAAAATAGAAATTTACACTGCCATGAAGTTAAATGACATGTTGCTAGATATGGCAGTCTCCATACACAGCTACTATACATACTTGATTTTCATTTCTTCAGCTACACATTAGTCATTTGATAGCATGTTATTTAACTTCTTGGTGTTTTAATTTCTTTTTTCTCCCTGATGCTGATTTTGTTTTGTGGCTCTTCATTTAAGGGGATGTATAGTAACAGTCTACTCTTAATCCCTTTCCTGACTCTGATCAGTTCTGTCTAGTGCAGAAATGTTAGCCTTGCCACAAGCTCTGCCCTGCCCAACCTGTTGGCACGCAATTTTTAAACTCACCATATAGTCTTGGCAGGCAAGTGTTCTTGCAATGGAAAGGGCATTGGAACTGGAACCATAAAATTCAGATGTCTCGTGCCATCCATGCCAGGATTCTAGCAGGTTTTAAATCATACCAGCTTTGGATGTCATCTCATCTCTATCCCAAATTCAGTGGATAAATGATGCCAATCAAAATGAGATTTATAAACTGAAAAATGGCACCCAAATTGGGGTGGTGCTTGTTCCAACTTTACAAATGAGAAGAATGAGGGACGAGAGGTCTGTTCTTGCCCAAGGGAACCTGATGTTGGGGATCAGGCCAGGAGCCAGATTTACAGATGCTTGACCCAGTTACTTATTGTGATTCCCAAAAGAAAGAGGAAAAAATACTGCTCTTCTAGATGGCCACCCCACTCAGGTCCTGCTGGGTTTAAGATTGGTCTATCTACCCAGAAACTCCACTTAGAGTCAAAATAACCCGGGAAATGTAGTTCCCAGCTCTGGGTTTCCTAAAGGTGGCAGATCAGAGAAGCTGCACTGGGCATCCACCTGCCTTTGGCACCGCTGAGGGCTGAGTGTCATTCACTGACTTGACCCACTGGGTGTTCTCAGGAGCCTCCGGGGTTCAAATGGCTTTCTGAGGAGTGTGGATCACATCATCTGGCAATTCACAGAACATGCACAGCTGGGGCTTCTGTTTCCTTTATCTGTACATGCCTCCCACCCAGTTTGACTGAATGCCAGAGCATCAACTCTCACAGAGGGAAAACGGAGAGAAAAAATACAACAGCAAAGACAGTTGCTGATGGGTTGAATTCGAAACTAGATTCCCCAGGTTGGGTGGAGGAGGTACACTTGTAGAAGCTTGACAGGAGATCCCAGGACCCCCCAGGCTCCCCAACGTGACTCCCACAACACGCAGCCGTGCAAAGTGTTGATTTCAAACCTGCCTTGATCATGTCCCCTCACCCTTGGATGCTCCTTCCACCTACACTGGGAGTTCCAGGTAGAGGTGAGAGGACAAGATCCATTATGCATATGAATTCTTATGTGTATTCTCTTTTCCTGGACATCCAAGATCCACCTGTCTTCCCAATGCCATGTGAGTTTCTTCCTGTCAGCAAGCACATCTGCAGATGCCTCCAGGTGGAGTTAAAGGTGGGTCAATTAGGGGCCCAGGAGCCAGACTCTGCTTGCACAGCCAGAAAACTAAGATTGATTTTTTTATACAGTTTTATCTTAAGTTGGTGACATCAATCCATATATCATAATCTTGATTCTGCAACTTAAAATCAAACTAAAATCTTTACAGATTGAACATCTTTTATCCAAAAAGCTTGGCACCAAAATTATTGCTGATTTCCAAAGCTTTTTTTTAATGAAATATTTATATAGACTTTACTTGAATTAGATTTCTGAGTATTTCAGACTCTTAGAGATGTTCATTTCCTTTTCACAAAAGTTTTGCAGATCCCCGCTAAGTTATGCAGCAGGTCAGCCTATCTACCATTGAGGTATCTCATTAATTCATTCATTCACTCATTCGTTCCCTTGAGGGAATTTCTAATGATTTATAAAGTTTGACTTCCCAACAAGATTGAAATGAATTATCTCAATCACATAAAATCCATGTGAAAATTGAGACTTTGAGCCTATTTCCTAGCAAGGGTTAACAGTGGCTGTAATTAATATGGAGAGATAGGTCTTTATTGTTCCCAAGCCAAGCAGGCAGATGGAGGGAAAAAAAGGACTTGATACAAGAGGTTCTCACGTTTCCTTCAAAATGCCCCAGTTCCAAGATGGCTTCCTCAGCTCTTCCTTGAGTCCTCTGCTTCAGGGTGCATCAGGGGTCAGAGGGCCCATCCACTGCCCCAGGTGCCTGGTGACATCCTAGGCAAGACTTGGGTGGTTGATGGGGGCTCTTTCATCAATGCCCCCAGTGACACAGTTCACATTGGGCATCTTGCCCTCATCCTTGCCCCTTTTGTGGTTAGAGTGTGAGTTCCAGTATGAATTACTGAGCATATCACAAGGGGATGCAGGCCTGGATCTGGGCATAGTCAGGAGGCTTAAACGTGTGCAACTTGGGCAGATATTACTCCCAGTCCAGGAGATACCAGCTCATAGGCTGTGAGGAGAGGATCCTCTCTGGGGCTGTACCCTGCAGCCCCTTGCTGATCTGGGTGAGAAGCAGAGGAGGAGTGTGTGTGGGGTGGGGGGAGGCAGTGTACCTACATCTACTTTTGAGATGGAAGCTAGCTGTGGTGTTGATGAGGCACACATTGGAGCTGTTAGAATGGAAGGTCGAGGAGAAAGCGGTCTGGTGCTGTCCACACCCTAACCATACACATACACACACATACACACACCCTGCCTGCAGGTGGATTTAGGACCTCTAGTCCTGCTTATGCCAGCTCCTTGGGGTACCACCTTTCTATTCAGTAGAAGGAGCCAGATTCAAACCTCAGTAAAGAGAGAGGATGGACAGACTGGCTCAGTAGTGGAGAGAAGGAAGAGAGATGAGATGATTACCTGGTGATGTCTCTTGACACACTATCCATCTGCACATCTGGACTACTGTGGATCCCAGAGACAGTGCTGGGCAACTCTCCCAAACCTCCCAATGTCCACAAGACTTCTTGTGTAGTGGTTACAGCTTTGGAGCTAGACAAAACTGACTTTGAGTCCTGGTTCTAAAATCTTCCATGCACCACATTCTCCACCCTCTGTGAGCTTCAGGGCCCCCAAATAAGAAGGCACCAGAAAGCCTGTGTAGCCAAGACATTCCAGGAGGGCAGAGTTAGCAGCTGTGATGGTAGATGGCGTTGTTATTAGGATAATGAGGGTAAGGAAGACTGGGTGCCAAAACCACACACTCGTTCTCCATCTTGCTTTTGTGGAGAGCCAGGCTTAGACCTATGCCTTGGGTTAATTTCCTTATGTCTCTCTCTGCCCTGCTCCTTCCTGCCACCCCTCCCTTCCCATCCTGCAAGGGTGAAGTTAGCACACCACTGGGGTTAGCAGGAGGTCCAAACTGGATTAGATGCTAAATCAATTTGCCCTTCCTCCCCAGGGGCGGCACAGGCAGGTTCCACATGAATAATGATTTGTCTGAGGCAGCAAACTGGATTATTTGATCAAAAAGGGGGAAAAAACAACTCATGTTCGTTCTTTAATAATGGCTTTTGCATCCAGTCTGCTAGCGTGGCTGCGGGTGGGAGGGAGAGGAAAGGGGGAGGCCGTTGGGGAGGATGAGCTGGAAGAGAGACAGTCACACACTGCCCCTTCCTCTGAGGCCTCTTGCTCCAACCTCTAAGGCAGGACAGGGGCTGCCAAACTAGGCCCGCTCCTTGTTCAGGTATCGCCTGCAGGCTCATGATGCTTTTTTTCCGAACAGAAATCAAACGCATATTGATATTTTCCCCCCCAGTGTTTTGCAAGATGGCCCCCGCTGCCCTGTGTCTCTGCCCTCATGATAGCTCATTACGTGCTTTCTGGGGAATACTGACTCCAGCTCCATTTGTAGATGAGGGAGCAGATGCTTTTAGAATGGGGTTTCTTAAACTTGACGCTACTGGTATTGGGGCTGGATAATTCATGGTGGTGGAGGGCCGTCCTGTAAATTGCAGGACTCTGAGCAGATTCTAGGTTTCTTACCCATAACCAGTTGATACCAAGAGCATCCCCACTTCAGTTTGCAACAACTGAAGCTCTCTCCAGCTGAGGCACCCCTGGTGCAGGTGGGGGCAGTATCCCTGCTAGTTAGAAGGGGCATTTGTCTTGGCGGTCAGTATGCCAGTTAAGACACCCACATCCCTTATCGGAGTGCTGAGGTTCAATTCCCAGCTCCAGGTCCAGAATTCAGCCTCCTGCTAATGCAGGTGCTGGGAGGGAACAAGTTCCTGCCACCCCCTTGGGAGACCTGAATTGAAAACTCTTGAAAGCTCCTGGTTCAGTCTGCCTTTGCAGGCATCTGGAGAGTGAACCAGGGGATGGAAGCTCTGTCCATCTGTGCTCGTCTGTTTGCTTCTGTTCCCCATGACAATGGAGATCTTAGCATGATCACTGCATGGCCCCCAGGAAGACTGAAGTCTACAAACACCAAGCAAACAAAGACAGTGCAGCTACCCAACATATATCTTCCTTGGACTTTACTGAGCACTTACTAGGACCAAAGGCAGTGTGATTTTTTTCTGGCATGGGATTTCCTCATCTAAACTCTTGCTCCCTAGTGGACAGGTACTTTTATCAACACATTTGGCAGGTGAGCAAACTGAGACCCCAAGGTGTTAAGTGATTCTGGGACACAGAGCGAAAATGTCATGGCAGAGGTCCCTGGCTTTAATAGCTCCCTATCAATGGACAAGGACTGCCTGGGCATAGGAGGTGTCACAGGGAAAACTGGGCCAGGTGTGTGTGCAACTCTTTACTGTAATGTTGAGACTTCTGTGATTATTTCAAAATAAAAGTGTAGCAGGTGATTAAAAGAGGGTATCAACTAAACACCTGCTGTATGCCAAGTCCGGCTTTGAAATGCAATGTCAATCAAGTGGTCCTAATTTCTGCTCTCAAGGGACTTCAGGGATTGCTGAAGTATAGCCCCAAGAGTCCACCCACCCTACCCTCTGCTGCCCACTGCCTGTTTTGTAGATAAACTTTTCTTGGGACACAGCGAGTGTTCTCTATGGCTGCCTTCGTGTTCCCAAGGCAGAACAGAGAATTTGGGACAGGGATCCTGGAGTCCAGGACCCTGCAGTCATTCACTCCCTGCTTCTGTAGCAGCTCATTTGTGTGCCTAGCAAGTATCTGTGCCTGGGGTCAGCATCATAAAATCCCATGGATGGAAGGCCTAACATGGTTCTGAAGGCTGGAATTCTGGGATCAAGAGGGCAGGGTGGCTCCTTCTGGAGCAGTCCCATCATGCCTCTGGCTTAGTGTTCCCCAGGACACACTAGAGCTAAAGTAAAGGGAGGCTCCAAGAGGTTCCAGCTCCCGGGCAGGAGCGAACGTTGTAGCTGGCTCTCAGATTGAACCTGTATCCATCAAATAGGAAACAGGAGCAGGCAACCTGCAGCAGCCAGAGCCACATTTGGGACACTAGTGGCATGTGGAAAACTAACTGCAGCTGGGTCTATGTACTAGAGTCCAGAGATTCAGTTCAGTAAGAGACCCTGAAGCTAAATGCTGAGAAAACATCATTTTTTTACAGAGCCTGCAAGTCCACAGTCCTCTCCATCCCTCTCCACCCACCCCCAGGGAGTATTGCCTGAAGACCCTTGGGAGAAAAGAAATTATTTCTTGGGGAATCAGTCAGTGCCTTTAGGGAAACCTCGGTATGAGTCTGGGAGGAGCAGGGGCAGGTCTGAGAATTAGCAAGTTGGAATCTCTCCCCCAGCTGTGGTTCTGTCAAGCAGAGCCTTGAATTCCAGCCACCGCTTGCTTATGGGATTCCCATTATCTTCCCTGGATGCTGAACACTTCTGGCAGCCCACACAGCCTGGAGCGCACAGCCAGGGAAGTAACAGAACAGAATCGATTCTGCCAGGAAAGCTGCTTCCCACAGCAACCAGGACCCGTGAGAACATCAGGTCACCTTCCTGGGGAAAGGAGACCAACAGAGACCTTCTCCTCCAGTTTGACCACAGAGTCCAGATCCCCAAGAGACAAGTCTCACCCAGGCTCTGCCACAGCCCCAGCCCAAGGGACTGAGTGTTTTCTTCTGTGGTGGATCCTTCCTTATTGCCTTTATCCCCGCATCCCTCAGCCCTCAGACACATATATTGGCTCTGGGACATGGCTGTGATACTCCGAGGCCAGATGCTTTTTCAGGGCCATATCCGCTAAGGATTTTGTGAGCTAAGTGGGGAAAATATTTCATTCCCAGTTCAGAAACGCCAGCTTAGGCTTATCGGCCAATGGGATTCCAGACAAGAAAGTCATGCCCCACCTGATGGATTTGATCAAACACACACACTAGACCTGAGAGTATCTCTTTCTGCCATTTGGGGATTAAGGTTTTCTACAGCTCTTTCTTTCGCATCTCTCCATCTCTTCCAGCAGACGGCACTGCCCCATAAATCAGGCTGTGGAGGGCAGCCAAGGTCATGAATCTCCTTCAACTTCAGCCCATGCCCCCCTTTCTCAACCACCGCCACCTGGGGCTATGTTCATGTGGCTCCCAGGCCGTGACCCCGGAGCAGGGCGTCCCGGGGGACCCTGCTCCAGAGACGGACTGGTTCCTCCTTCCTGCCTGTGCAGTCCCACCACTGTCTTCACCAGCAGTGGAGAGAACAGGGGATAACACGATTCAGCCACCTGCCCAAGGCCATGGAATAGATGCAGGCATTTGGCTTATGTCACAGTGATGTGCAGTAGGTCCTGAGATCATTCTGCCTGGACAGATGAAGCGCCTGGATTCAGAAAGCTCAACTAGCAATGCTAAAGCCAGTCTCGGCAAACCAAAGACCTTCAGCTCAGACTCCCTCCCTTCCATGAAACCCTGCTGGGGATGGCAGAGAGGCCTGAGAATTGAACTTCACATTCTCCTCTTCCAGCATGCCCCCTCACAGTGTGTCTCTACAACATGGCCCATGGGACTCCACCGCCTCTCTTGCTGACTGACGGATGTCAGGGGACCGATAACTTCCCTAGGAAACAGAGGCAGTGCCCACTCAGACCTGCTGAACCAGAAGACCCCCTGTCCACAAGGGCAGTTTCAGGCCTAGGTCTCCCATGTGACAGAGTGTCTGCCAGGGTTCTGGCAAGAAACAGGGTGTGTGTTGAAGTCAAGGGCACTTTGAGGACAATTTCATGAAGAGACAAATTGTAAAGTTTGGGCAAAGAAGATTCCGAAGGGCAGAGCAGAGCCCCACCAGGGATTTAGGAAGAAAGCAACTAGACCATGTTTAGGCTTGAAGGGCCACAGGAGGGAGTTGGTACTAAGCCTGATGTAGGTCGTTATGCCAAGAGGGTCACCCAGCAAGGGGCTCCTCTGGGCTTACACTAACAGGTTTTCTCTGACCACAGTGCCCGGCTCTGGTCAATGAACAGCTCGTGCAAATCATTTTGTCCCAGCTGCAAACCTTACTTTCACAAAGGATACCGTGCAAAACATCAATGGAGAGAACCCATACAGCGGTCCACTCCGCTTCGATGGTAATGGCCAGCCAGTATCCCCACTTCCAGAGCATCTCCCTTGTTTCTTGGAGCTAGACTTTCCAGAGTCCAGCAGTTCACAGCAGAGTGAGCCAACCCTCCTGAAGTCATCTCAGGATTCATTGGGGTCCTTTGCTTGCAGAGAGTTCCACCGTTAAATGTACCAGTGGATCTGACATTCTCACCTCATGTCCTGACTTGGAAGTCAAGTTTGTAAGACCCAATTCTCAGATTTTTCTAATCTCATTAACTTCAGTGAAGGTTAGACAAAGAAATCAATGACCGGGGTACAAGATGTGTGGCAGACTCCCCAGTAAAGGAACATCTGAGATGTCATGCTGAGCTGGCACAGATGTGGCTTCTTACCTTCCCACACTTCCGTTTCAACCTTTCTTTCCTCTGTTTCCCTTTGGCTTTTAAATTATGTTCATTCTCCTTCTCTCTCTCTCTCTCCCTCTCTCTCTCTCTCCCTCTCTCTCTGACACACACCCCTAGCACATCTGATTCTAACAGTTCCAGGTATTGCAGACTCATGGTTAAGAGCATGGACTTGGGGTGCCAAAGTAGCTTCCTTGTAAGAACCAAATAAGCTAATGCATGTAAAATACTAGACACAGTTCCTGGCAGGCAGTAAGCACTTAAAGCAATTTTATTATTATTGCTTTCCAAATGATAATATACACACTGTCTCTAGAGCTTTATGCTGTGTTGCTACTAAATTCCCAAACCTCGTGTTCCCAAGCATTGGCTAGCTTCATTCAAAAAAAAATGAAAGCAATGAAAGGATCTTTGAACTGTTGGTATATGCTAGATATACAAAAACGGGGATGAAATAACAAAAGGTGTAGCTACCATCTTCTCACAGCATTCCAGAGGCAGAGAGAAATGGTTCAGGATGCAAAACTTGCCATGAGAAGCACACAAGGGAGTGAACATTGTTCATTCTTCCTGGGACAACCAGAGAAGCCTCACAGAGCAGATGTCAAGGTGTCAGGCTCACAGAACGGTCAAGTTCAAAATGCACAGGACAGATGAGAGAAATTTCCAGAAAGGGAAACAGCATGTATGGAGGCAAAGGAGCCGATGGACACCTGACTTGCAGATCCTGGGGGCATGGAGCATGATCTGAGAACAACTTGTTTCTGTGCATTCACCCCAAAACCAAGTGAGTTATGAACACCTGCTAGGGTCAGGCATTGATGCAGATATGAGAGAGAAAGCAATGCGCTGTTTTGACAAAATCACCCTGGCCTCTTGCACCTTGCACTGGAACTAGCATAAGTAGTCAATAGGCAAAGTTTACCATTGGGTGGTTCAGAAAACAGAGTAAGGACCTCCAAAGCTGTGTGTGCCCCAGGCCCTGGGACCTGAGACAGTGTTAGCTTATATGGCAAAGACATATTGAGGTTGTAGCTGGAGTTGTTTGCTAAGCAGCTGAGCTCTGGTGGGGGAGATTATTCTGGATTTTCTGGGTGAAGCTAATTAATCACGAAGGTCCTCGGAAGTGGAAGAAAGGGGCAGGAGCGGAGACTCCAGACGCAGACATTCAACATTGTTGGCTGGGAAGAGGGAGAGTGTGAGTGACTCTTTCATCATTGGAAAGGGTCAAGTAGAGCTTACAGCCCTGGCAATGCCTTAATCTCATCGCCACTGAGCGCGACACTGGACTTCTGATCTAGGACACTGTAAGCAGTGTTAAGTTGCTAAAGTTGGGATCAATCCTTATGGCAGCAGATGCTGATAAAGACTGTAGGCAAGCAGGGGACACAGTATTACTGATGGTAATCAAGGAAGACTTCCATAGAAGGTGGTGTCTAAACAAAGTGATGTAGAAAATCTTGCAGACGGCTGGGAGAAGGGACTTTCAGGAGGAAGGGGCAGAAGGGAAAACAGCCCTGAAATGAGAGCATGCATGGTATGTGTGAGGACTGCAGGGAACCTGGCGTGTTCAGAACAGAGGTGGTGACAAGGAAAGTGGCAAGAGATGATGCCAGGATGCTAGCAGTACAGTCTGACCAGAGACATTGAGTTTCACTCTGGTTCTGATGGAAGCCATTGGAAGGCACCGTGCTGCTAGGGGAAACAGGCATCACTTATCCATCTGCAGAGCCTCTTTGAAAACAGACAAGGAGGGGAAGTGCAGTTTGAGATCATTGTGATTACACAGGTGGTAGAGATTGGTGTTTGCCAACTCAGAGCAGCAGAGGATCCGAAAAAAAAAAAAAAAGACATTGGGCTGACGGATGTGTGGGTATTGAGGGTATTGAGAAGGGAAAGGCAGTTGACATTTAATAAGAAAAGGTAGTTCTGATCTGATCTCTAAACTTCCCTCAATTTATCTTCATGGGTGACTCAACCCTTGCCAGTGCTCAAGCATCTGGGTGTTCTACCTGCAACCTATTTCAAGGTCTTATCGGTTGGTTGTCCACTGGGGACCATTGTGGTCAACGGCAACTGAGTCCACATGAGTTAAACAGAGGCAGCCAAGTCATGTCCTTGCTGAGTTGCTGCCTGCTGCTCCTGTGTAGTCAGAGGTGGAGAGGCTCATATATTTATAGCTCTTGGAGCTTGCTGGTCAGCATCTTCCAAAGAACCTTAGCTGTCTGCACCCTACCCCCGTGGGAGTTGCATCAAGGAAATGCATTAAGGGGAATCAGCAGGAGGCAAGGGGGTACTCCTGGTCCGGCTCCCTACCTCTCAATTATTTATTGCTCATAATTTCCAGCAAATTGCTGGCTGTTTATTGGTGATCATCCATTATTGAAGCACTTCCTAGGGCTGGGGCCAGGTTTTCGGGAGCTAGAGCAGGGACGTACTCTTGAAAGCTGTTAGAGGATCTCCAGGGGCAATAGGGTCTCCAGAGTGGCTGGTCATCCACTGAGGATACACCTTTTAATTGTTGGCTTTTGTGGGAGCCTGGGATTGGTCAAGATCCAGAGTGCGGTTTACCATCGGTAATTGACAGAGCCTTGATGTTTTAGGATTGTGTGTGTATATGTGTGTATATGTGTGTGTTAAGTTCCCTCACTGATGCGATGACTCCGGATTCCCAACAGTTTTTAGAGTTATGGTCTTCACAAGAGCTTGGTACACTCTCTTTGGCTCATATGCCACTGGATTAGACTATTCCGAATTATTTTTACAACTCTCTGGAGCAATAATTTGGCACTGAGATCAAGAGGGTTAGCAATTATAGACCCGAATAGTCATCAGAGCTCATGCCTGTCTCTTAATGAATGAGCACTCCCATCCATCTAGAAACTTGGGATTTATATCCTCTCCTACTTCCTTCTTCCCAAATGGCCTATTCAAAACTCTGCCAACTCATCAACCAATCCTCTTGATTCTAACTGCAATGTTTATACAGTTTACATTTACACCTTTCTCATGCTATATATTTCACACAACACACAAACTCTTTTTATTTATGTATGTATGTATTTTATTTATTTATTTATTTACTTATTATTTTATGATACTATTCCATAGGCTCTGGGATTTCCCTGAACCCCTGTCCAAGCTCCCTCCCCGCCCCCCCAGCTGATTTCCCCTATATTATTACAATAATATAGTCCTTCATAAGCAGTCGTAAGCCCACCATTCTACTACTTAAGTGCAGGTATGGACAATGGCAAAGAGTTCAGCATTCTCTTGTCAATTGCAAATCCACCTGTGATTTGGAAGTATTGTACACATAGTACATTTCAGATGTCATATTTCACGTGCTTCGTGTTTCATGTGCTATGTCTTTCACATGTTATGCCTCTCATATGTTACATGTGTCACACGTTGAATATTTCACGTAGCTCTATCCTTCTGGCACCATTGCTTCTAAGCTGCACTGTCAAGTCCCCCTTGGGTGGCTGGAACAGCCTCCTCACTGTCTCCTCATTTCTGCTCTTGGCCTCGTGTAATTCATTCTTCGCTGAGACCCCAACAAGAGAAAGTGTCTCAAAACTTACCCCGAGTAATGCTACCCTTCACCTCTAAAGCACTCACCTGGCTTTCCATGTGATGGTCCTATGCTCTTGCTGTTGTACAAATGGCTTTTTTTCATGCCACGTGAGAGGGTTCCTCTCTCACAGTTCCAACCTCGCTAATGTGTGGTGTGTTGCTTCAGCAAGTCGGTCCTGCATCACAGTCCTTGCATCCATCTCTTCGCTTTTTTAGGGGTGCCCCAACACTAGGTCTTCTCAAGGCTGGCCCTCAATTAAAGGCTCAGTGTTCAATGTCTTTGCTTCCATGAATCCCTTTTTTAACCATCCTGTCATCAGAAGGTTGCCTTCCCACACTGGGCTCTCTCCATGATTTGTTTTCTTTGTAGATCTGCTGTTACTTGCCAGTGATTTGCTTATTTGCTTACTTGTCTTGTTTTAAAATGGAGACCCATAATCTGAGACTTGACGCAAGTAGATATTCAAGAAATACTAGTGTTGTGCAGCAGCAATTTAAGCCATCATCTACAACTCCCATATCCTCTGTGAGTGCCAGCTTGAGTCTTGGCTGCTCCACTTACGTACCAGCTACTTGCCAATGGCTTGGGAAGGGTAGCAGATGACCCAAGTGCTTGGGCCTGTGCCAGCCAGCTAGGAGGCCCAGAAGAAGCTCCCGGCCCCTGACCCTTGGCCCCTGACTTCATCCTGAACCAGCACTGACCATTGTGACCTTTAGAGAACTAAACTAGAGAATGGAAACTTTTCTCTCTGTGTCTCCCTCTCTCTCTTACCACTCTGCCTTTCAAATAAATAAATATACCTTTAAAAAAAATTTTTGATGAGCTAATCAATGAATAAGGTAGCTAAAACCTATGATTCCAAAAAAATGTGTCCTCTCCTATTGATTCCAATTTCTAATGATTTAAATGTCCACATCCTACCAAATGGTGCTTCCATAGTTTTAGGATCTTGGGATGAAAGAGGCAGTTCTCACCATGCCATGCAGGCAGTCGATTGTGAAGCATGTTTTATTTTTAACTTTCATTCAATTTAATACCTAATTACCAGTTTTTTAAATTCAAGTAAGTAACTGTAATGTGTATGTGTGTGTGTGTGTTAAGTTCTCAAATGCTCACATTCATAGCAGTTTAGTTACAATGTTGGTTAGCTGAAAGCAGATAACCTACGATTTAAAAAACAAAAAACAAAAAGGAAATACTGTTTCAGTTTGCTTTCAAAGAGGAGGAGATGGGCCCGATGTGATAGCCTAGTGGCTTAAGTCCTCACCTTGCATATGCCAGGATCCCATATGGACGCTGGTTCTACTCTTGGCACCCCACTTCCCTTCCAGCTCCCTGCTTGTGGCCTAGGAAAGTACTGGAGGATGGGCCAAAGCTTTGGGACCCCGCACCCACATGGGAGACCTGAAAGAGGCTCCTGGCTTCAGATCTGCTCAGCACCGGCCGTTGTGACCACTTGGAGATTGAATCATCGTATGGGAGATCTCCCTCTCTGTCTCTTCTCTTCTCTGTATATTTGACTTTCCAATGAAAATAAATAAATCTTAAAAATAAAAAAAGAGGAGTGAAAACCCACACAAAGCATAATCCACACAATTTTAACTTTTCTTCTCAAAGCAGTCAATATGCCTTTTTTCAGATTTTATTGATTTGCTTGTGGTGGAGGGGAGAGAGCACTCCATTCATTCTTCAAATGCCCACAATGTCTCAGTGGTTGACTGGGTCAAAGCCAGAAGGCAGCAACTCAATCCAAGTCTCCCATGTGGGTGGCAAGAAGCCAATGGCTTGAACTGTCACTGCTGTCTCCCAGGGCCTGCGTGAACGGCAAGCTGGAGTCAGGAAGCAGAGCCAGGAACTAAGCCCAGGCACCACCGCAAACTTGGATGGACATGTTATAAACACTAGGTCCAGAGGTCACTCATGGGAAATGATCTCAACAGTTGGAAAGGTCTTCCTCAGGATGACTCAGACACAATGTACCTTCTTGAAGATGCATACCATGTTGTATAATTTTTGTAGATTAACCCAGCATGCAAACACCATTGATTTTCTTTTTTTTTTTTAAAGATTTATTTATTTTATTACAAAGTCAGATATACAGAGAGGAGGAGAGACAGATAGGAAGATCTTCCGTCCAATGATTCACTTCCCAAGTGAGCCGCAACGGGCCGGTGCGCGCCAATCCAAAGCCGGGAACCTGGAACCTCTTCCGGGTCTCCCACGCGGGTGCAGGGTCCCAAAGCTTTGGGCCGTCCTCGACTGCTTTCCCAGGCCACAAGCAGGGAGCTGGATGGGAAGTGGAGCTGCCGGGATTAGAACTGGTGCCCATATGGGATCCCGGGGCTTTCAAGGCGAGGACTTTAGCCGCTAGGCCACGCCGCCGGGCCCAACACCATTGATTTTCAAGGCTTGAGTAAGAATTTTGGATTTACCATCCTCCTAGCCATACCACTTTGAACAGAGAATAAACCTCCAAACTGTAGTGTTATTACCTATAAACAGAAATACTAGCAGTATTGTCAAGGTACAGAAATGAGAAAACACTTGAGAACTCAGATCATGGAGCTTGGTGTCGGCCTTCTTTGATGTGTTTTCTTTCTTCCTGGATCATCTGGGCTTGTTCATGGGGAAGATGGGATCTAATTACATTGTTATATCTATGTTAAGACAAATCCCTAAGACAAAAAAAAAAAAAAACGTGAAAGAAGAATCTTCCAAACCTAAGACCCCAGGGATGTTTCAAGGCTCAAGTTGTAGCTCACTCAATGATAAAAAATGGCTCCCTTCACCTTACTCATCCCTATCAGACAGAATCTATGGCATGCAGCTTAATAGAGTGAGGGTGACTGAATAACTTGAAGAGTAATTAATCCCCTGGAACATTTCTATTGTTTCAGAGATCTTTTTAATGTCTGTATAATTTAATGAAAAACACAAACTCCATTAGCCAAATTACATTCTACTCAGAGGGCCAAGCTAAGACGAACGCTAATGAAATTTTTCCTCAGCATTCTTCTCTCTGATCTTGCCCACATTTAAGTGAGAATTTACATGTTGATGGCAAAGGTTTATAATTATTCCACTGAGCCTGCATCTGGCCCCTTACTATGAAATACAGCAATGCTTCAACATGCATATACAACTGTACTTATCTGTGGAAATGATGCCTTCATTTTAGCTCAGAAAAGCCAACTCCCATTACCACCCCCAACACATCAGAGTTGATAGTTAATAGGTAGAGGGAATACTAATTCAAGAATTAACTAATTGCTTTTTTTTCCAATTAGCTGATCTTCATTCATCGACTGGAATCCCTCTAAGTCTCCACTTAATCATATATTGATGGTAGATGATGTACTAGATGGCCAAATTCATTGCTCAGAGATCTTAATGTGAAGTGTAAGTTCCTGGATGTCCCAAGAAAAGTCCCTTATAGCTTAAGAGATCTCAGCCAACATAGAAGGAAATGATTGTCTCAGTGTTTTCCCAACGTACACAGACAAGTAAACTCAGGACACTGGTTGTTTTGGACTATGAACCCCAGAGCCACACAGCATCAGAATTGCAACCCTAAGTGTAAGAACACAGCTCATATGGTTCCCCTGTGTTTTTCCGGTATTTCGGAGAGGAACATCTCCACAGTGGATTTTTTTTAACACGTTTAGGAAGTTAGCACTGAACAGAGCCCTCTTCAGTCCCCTCTTCAGTCTTTCTTAAGGCAAGTTCCCTGGTCTGAATCAAGGGCCCGAGGACAGTAAAAGAGATTGCCGCCATCCAAAACTCAATATGCTTCAGTGCCACTCAGAGACCCATGTCATGATTCAGCTCAGATTATGACTGACGCGTGACCAAAACGTGCTTGAGTGTTTTCTGCCCGTGGTCTTCATTCCCCCCAGCTTGGTGTTGCCCCAGCTGCTTATTGCTGTATGAAGTCTCTATCCCTTTATTCAACTATCACCTCTTAGCTCAGCCTTTTGCTTAAGCAAAGGGTACTTTAGTGGCTCCATCCCGGATCTGTGTTGTGGTGGATGGATCTCTGGCTCTGGAACCAGACTCTGTGGTTCTCTAGTAGCTGGGATAGGCAGTGATTTCGAATCTGGGTCAGCAAATTATAGACTCAAACTGAAGCATACGTGAAAGAGCTCTGGGCAAAGCATGCCAACATATTCGATGTGTATTAAGTTGTATCCACAAAGAGTTAAACTGCAGGATGGTTAGAAGTAGAGAAGGATGGATAATCAAACAAATACAGCAGGATGTCAACTATAGCAACCCTAGATGATGGGCATACCAACCTTCACTGCACAATTCTATCACTTCCGTGTTTGCTTGAAAATTCTCATCATAAAAAATTGAGGAAACGATCTGAATCTACTCCCAGTTTAATTAAAAATGCATACACATGTGCATGAAGGAATGAATAAATAATTACTTTCTATGTGCTCTCTTACTAAATCCCCCTGCGTAAATCCCAGTTGGATATGAGATGGATTCCATGTTGTTTACTGAGTTTTGTCTGGGCAGAGTTCTAACTACCTCTTCAGCTTCACCTTTTATATCCTGCTTCTTTCTTGATGTATCTGTCAGCAGCCCCAACGTGCCTACCACTCTCCTAAAACCTTTCTTGCTTTGCACCTGCATTCTCTGTCCTGATATACCCTCCACCTGCGATGTTCTATCCTCATCTCTCGCCTCCTTTCCTTGGCCAACTTGTATTTCTCTCTTAAAAGCCAACCCTAACTTTTGGCCTTTGCATCAACAGTTAACTCAGGATGTTCTTCTCAGCTCAGTTCATTATTTCCATCCATCTGTCAATCTAATGTATCACTGAGACTGCCAGCCAATTCTTCTGATTTCAAAAAACCAGGTGCCATGGCCTGGTGGGTAAAGTCCTCACCTTGAACGTGCCAGGATACCATATGGGCACCGGTTCTAATCCTGGCGGCCCTACTTCCCATCCAGCTCCCTGATTGTAGCCTGGAATAGCAGTTGAGGATGGCCCAAAGCACGTGAGTCCCTGCACCCATTTGGGAGACCTGGAAGAGGCTCCGGGTTCCTGGCTTTGGATCAGCTCAGCTCTGGCTGTTGTGGCCACTTGGGGAGTGAATCATCAGATGGAAGATCTTCCTCTCTGTCTCTCTTCCTATCTGTATATCTGCCTTTCCAATAAAAATAAATAAATCTTTAAAAAAAACAGGAATGTTCTGACTTTTAAAAATATTCTTATTTATTAATTGTATTTATTGACTTGAGATAATGTGGAAGACAACTCCCATTTGCTGATTTGTCTGACAATTAATGACTGCGACAATGAACAAGCTGAAGCTGGGAGCTCAAAATTCCCATGTGGGGAGTAATTACCCAGCTGCTTCAGCCATCACTGCTGCCTCTAAGCATGGGCCTTGGCAGGAAGTTGGACTTGAGATTAGAGCTGGGACTGAAACCCAGGACGTTAACATGCGATGCAGGTGTTTCAAACGGCACTTCACTGCCCAGCCATAATCTGCCCCAATTCGTTACTCACAAGCCAAAGCCTCTTGTAAAGCTGTGTGCTTCTGGTGTCTGCCCACCTCCATGTCTGTCTCCAATTCCCTAGGCATCACAACTGGGTGAGACTAATTCATCCATCAAGGAAACCCACAGGTTGGTTCAGAGATCTTGAACAATTCTACCCATCAGTCCCTAAAATGGGTCATGAAGACCTATACCGGTCCAGCCTCATCTCCCTTCCAGAGAGAAGAAATCAGGCCAAGTTAGCAGATTACCAACAGCCCATGTGATGCATGATCAACATAGCTTCTTATTCCAAGACCATACTCCCCTCACCAGAAGGGCAACCTTCATGTTCCTCTCCATCCTTGTGCAGTGTCCCTGGGGCTGGCCCATGGGGACTGTGTCAGCAGCTTTCTTGTTTCCTGATGTTCACTGGTGCCTGGACAATGCAAGGAGGTTTTCTCCCTGATAGGGCACTGGCCTGTGTCTTGTCTCTTGTACTAAGTCCCTGCTTCTGAGCAATAGCAGGACGATTTGCTGTCCTACTCTGCTACATATGTGGTATAGGGACGCAGGTGCTTGGGGTAGTACCTGCTGTTTCCCACAGTATGCTTCAGCAGGAAGCTAGAACTGAAAGTGAAAAACCAAACTCAACCCTGGGGACTCTGATGGGGAATGCAGATGTCCAAAGCAGTATTTTAACCACTACACCCAATGCCTGTCCCCTGTATTCCTGGGAAATTTCCCAAACTTAATGGACCACATGCATGCTGCTGAGAGTCTAGAAACCTCCATCTGTTTCTAGAATAAGCCTGGGGTTACTCTTTTGGGACTGTGTGTTAGAAATGATGCTGGGGAGCTGTGAGTCTTCTTTGTAATACTGGGGTGATGCCCAACAAGGAAGTGCCATTCCATGCTTGGTTCATGGGCCTGTGTCTTTCTTGATGATTCAGAACCCAGTTGTGATGACAGCATCGGTCCATACACGTTGCACAGGTGTTCATTCAGCAGATATTTCAAGACCTTTTCTGTGTCTGGTTGTATGTGAGTCAACATTTGGGATGAATCCAACGTGGTCAGTGGTCCTAGAAGAACTCACAGCCTAGCAAGGAAGTTGCAGATCGAAAAAGTAATAACAACAACCACAAGGCATTCTGTTGTGTACGCAGAGGAGAAGAACAGAGTACCTCAGGAACACAGCAAGAATCTCCACTTGCTAGGCAGAGGTCATAGCAGAATGAGATGCCTCCAGCATTACAAGGCATTTCCTCCTCATCTGGAGGGTGGAAGAGGAGGTTTTTTCGAGAAAGAACATTCCAGGCAGAGGGAATAACATGAACAAAGATAGGATCCCCAGCCCAAATTCTGATGTGCACACGTATCTCACTTGTCTCTTTGAAAGACTGAAGTCTGTGGCTTGTACAGCAGCCTCCAAGTACAAGCAGAGCACCTCTTAAGTAAGGGGATCTGTCCTGTAAGGGGGTCTGTCCTGTAAGGGGGTCTCTCTTGTACTGGAGGCTGTGAAGTGACTATGTGAGGTCCAACAAGGCTAGAACTCCTGTGCTGCCCTCCCAGGAGATGGGACGGTTCCGAAGGGGTTGCCATGAGGTATCTGACACAACAGAGCACAGGAGAGCCAGAGGAAACTGAACCCTCCACGGCATTGTATGAGCTACTGAGTCAAGTCTCACCTGAAGCCAGTAGGAATCTGGACTTCTCAGTTACATGAGCCAGTGCATGCTTCCTCCCGGTTACTGTTGTTTACTGTTAAAACATTCTAGGGTCTGGTGTTACAGCTCAGAAGGTTAAACCATTTCTTATGACTTCAGAATCCTGGCTGTTGAGTCCTGACTGTTCTGCTTCTCATCCAGCTTCCTGCCACAGTTCCTGGGAGGACAGCAAAAGATGGCCCACATTCTTGGGGCCCTTCTGCCAATGTGGGAAAACTGGATGGAGTTTCTGGCTGTTGCAGTCATTTAGGGAGTGAACCAGCAGATGGAAGCTCTCTCTTCCCACCCCCCCCCCCTCTCTTTCACTTCTCCCTCTATCTCAAGTCCTGGCTTTCAAATAGATAAACAAGTAAATGTTAAATGATACTTTAAACTGAAAGCAGGCAGGCTGGATCCTCTCTGAGCCGTGCTGGGGAGATGGGGACCCGGAGGATAGCACATCTGCAGCACCTGTTAGATAAAGTACAGGACAGCATGATCACAAGAGTGTTGTGAGGAGTTCAGAGAGAGCCAGAGACGGGTTAGAACTGCAGCCAAGTTCTGAAAGGTCTAGTCCACCCTGAGCAGTCTGGAGTCACTGCAGGTTTGCATGGGAGGGTATGTGGGATTGGGATTCCAGCAGTTGACTGGGCAGAATCTTTCCTAGCCTGCTTTTCTGCCTTCCCTGAGCCACATGGCATTTTGCTCACAAGAAAAGGGCTATTAAAAATGCATTTCATTGATTATCCTTGGCCTATAAAACCTGCATCAAGGAGAAATGGCATTTGTGCCAAGCTCTCCCCTGATGGGGTGCCAAGGCCACCTTCTGCCTCGGGGGTAGAGGGTGGATTGGAGGTAACATCTGTGTGTACAAAGAGGGGGGCCTTCTCCTTGTGGAAGGGAAGGGAAGGGAGTGACTGGAGCCCCACCTGAGCTTGGTGTTCCTGATGACTTTCCCCATCCAGAAGAACAAGCGGCTTCCCATTCTCTGTCTTCATTGTCGTGCTGTGGGTGTGCCCTCTGTGGGCTCAGAACTTCCAAGACTATGCTTATGAAGGGGGGAGGGCAATGAAGACCAAAAGACACACCAACAAATCCCACCCCCACTCAGAGGGCCTGAGAAGTGCTCATGATTTATGGCTTTGCTTGCGTGCAGAATAGACGGGGGAAAAGACACCCTGCTCTCCCTTTCCCTACTAAATGGAGCTGGAACTGAGAAAAGCAGCTTTACTGGGTTCCCTTTGAAATCAGAAACCTCCCTCCCTCTGTCCTGGCTGGCTTCTGAGCAGAGCCAGAAGGAATGCCACACATGAGCTTTGAACCTTCCTCCCTTCTCACTAAAGGAGTTCTGGAAGTTCTCTGGCCGCATTTGCCTCCTGGGAAGTCAGAGCCTTCTGTAATGGAGCACTCTAGGAAGGGTGTGTGTGTGTGTGTGTGTGTGTGTGTGTGTGCACACGCGCATGCGTACAAGCTTGAATGTCAAGGTCACAGCAACTTTTAAACACTTACAACCATGCTGGGACTCCTAACCTGACCTGTCTTCTCATGCGTATTCTCTGGGGACAGGGTCCTTGGGTGTTGGAGAGAAAAAGGCAAAATCTTTGGTGAGTGGTAAATGTAAATTAAGGAATGAGCCAGGGTTGGAGATAGGCAGTGGAGTGGCAGGGGCATCAGTAGAGGGGAGACTAGTAGAGAGGAGATATACCCCAGGAAATGGATCCGCAAGTCAGAGTGGCGCAACGGCCCTCGAGAGCGGGCTGGCTGAGGACTCCAGGGGTCTTGGCAGAAGCCATGGGCACAGTCTGTAGCAACCAATATGGCACAGGCACAGCATGACGAATATGGACATCAGCTGTTAAAAAATCAGGCCCACTGTTCGCAAGAACACTGGTGGCAACTTGTATTTCCCAAAGGGCCTGCAGTGGTGTTTTGCATACAAAAGATTATAGCAGTATGATGGTGAAAAGCAAAAAACAAAAACTGAAGAACTACCACAAGAAAAAAAACAGGAATCTGCAAGGTGGCTGTACAGAAATAAAACTTTGACTGGCAGTTCTAAGGATCTTCCCTGTGAGTTTACAGAGCCGTGAGTTCAGCACAGCATTCTCTCTTCCTCTTCCCATTTCCCCCTAACTCCGTGCAGGACCCATCAGAGCCTTTGGCATGGTGACGGATGTTATGTATCTCCAAAGGCGGGGGAAGCTGGAAGAAGTGGCACTGCCCCAAGTTTATCTGAAGGCAAATATTATCATTTTTGAGGAACCTTTCTGGAAGTAGTGACGGTTGGGTGACACTTTGGTGGCTGTGGTATCAAAGGTTGGACCCGCTCATCTAGAAGGTGATTAGGCTCTCTTGAGAACTGCAGCGTAGCTGTGTGGCACATTAGGGCCGATGGGGTCGCTGGGCTCTTTCTCAAGGGGTGACAAGGGGGAGTTATGGATATGGGATGAGGTGGACTTTAGAGCCCATGCCACCTGTGCCACTCTGGAACCTGGCCGTCAGACCTACCAGGACATACCAAGAAAGCCTAGTTCCACGAGCATGTGTGTTGCATTTGTGCTTAAGTAAAGGAATGCATTGTTGTTTTGTTTTAGATACTCGGCATGGTTATTAGTGTAGTTCATAAAGTGCTCACTGTATGTTGGGCTGCTCGCCAAGGGTGCTCTTCCTTTAATTTCATCGTCTTGGGGAAATAAAGAAGTGGGTTGTCATCTGCACTACACGCAGGAGGCTCAGAGAGATGATTTGAGCTGATTCATGTCACACAGCGAGCAGGTAGGTAGTCGAGATTAGAGACCATCACACTCGGACACTGCACTCTGAGGTTAGCTGTGGAATTGGGGTTGAATCTTGAATTGGGAAAGATTGACTTAGAGCACAACTGTCAACCTGCTGTGTGACCTTGAGCAAACGACTTCATTTCTGTGGATTTAAATTCTGTTATTCATGAAATTTATCAAGCAAATGTGCTCCTGGGTTGTGTAAGTGACTTGAGTGTAAGTGATTAGACTAGGAACTCTGCCTTGACATGGTTATTTATTTCTTCATTCGGTTCCACCATGCATAAATTCAGTAATATCTCTTGAGTGCTTAATTTGTTATTATTGGTAGAAATCCCTGATTTATATGAGACACTGTCTATTGCTAGATAATTGAAGAAGACTTTTTTTTTTGAATGGGAATCCAGGCGAACATTTGGCTTGGTAAAAACTCACTGGGTGGGATGGCACTGTAGTATCATAAACTAAGCCGTCTCCCGTGATACCAGTACCCCATATTGTACCACCAATTTCAGTCCTGGCTGCTCCACTTCCGATTTAGTTCCCTGCTAAGGCACGTGGGAAAACAGAAGATGATTCAGTGTTTGGGTCACTGCTACCCATAAGTGAGACTAAGTTCCTGGCTCCTGCTTTAGCCTGGACCAACCACCAGCCACTGTAGCCACTGGGGAAATGAGCCAATGAATGAAACATCTCTCTGTGTCTCTTTCTATCTTGCTGTCTCATTCTTTCTCCCTCACCCCTCAGCTTTTCCAATAAGTAGGCACATAAATATTATTTTCAAAATCATAAAAGCTCCTCACCGAAAAACAGATCACACCTAAGTGTCTCAGTTTCCTGATGGTAAGGTAAAGAGTTAAATTTTTATACTTTCCAACCCCAGTCATCTCTTAACAAGTATTCCCTGCCCTTGGTGCCATGGACCACTCACATCAAAATCCCCTAAAATATTTACTTCATGAATATTTCTGGGCCTCACCCAGGCACAACTCCATGTTCATGTTTGGGTTTAGAAGTTGTCGTTTTTAGCAATTTCCTGGTTAATTGTGCCACCAACTCAAAAGACTTGTTCTAAATTGATAATGCAAGGACGGCTTCTTCAAAATATCTTTGCCTAAAAATAATTTGTTTTCTCTACAGATAGTTTTTTGTTTGTTTGTTTGTTTTAGTGGGAGGTTGAAATCCCTTGGGCAAGGCAAGTTGAGAAAAATCAGTAACCTAAGCTCATTTTAGAGATGTACAGTGAGCATTAGCATATTAAGGCTCTGAAAAGAGTTTCGATTGAGAAGTCTGTTGAAGAAAGTTTAGCTGTTTTCCAAATGTGTCCTGTATTTGATGATGAAAAAAAAAAAAAGATCTATTTTTGTGTATACCTTTCTCTCCAGCCCAGGTTACTAACCAGATATGCTAGAAAATCATTCTTCTGTAGAGCACATACATTGGTGTAAAAGATATGTGGGGGTGCTCGGTAGCGGAGCTGACACATAGCAAGTGGCTGCTTGCCCAATTGTCTAAATGAGAAATAAATGGATTCTAGCTCGAAAGGTGTGTGGCAGAGTTAATAGAAACCTACTCACCTCTGCTGAAAGCTCTCCCCAGGAGCACTTAGGAACTCCCTAAAATAGCACACTTAATCCTTTGCTCCTGACTCAGGGAAGGCACTGGTCTGGGTGATTCAGCCCTTTGCTCCCTGGTGAAACTGTTGACTCTGCCGTCTAACCTCTTTGATGATGCTGAAGTCAGGCGTTTGCTAAGTGCCCAGGTTAGCTCTATGACTCAGGAGTTTAGCCTGCCGCTCACATGTGTTATTCCAGAGCAGGACCCAGGTTGGCACTGACATGTGTGAAATTCCATAGCATTGCCCAAACCCAGTCCTCGGGCTGCTGCTGGTCAGGTGGCCCAGGCGATGTAACCATCTCATCCCAGTCCTGAAGCTGGTAACTCAGTGCCAACATGGACACTGGCTGACCTAAGTCATAATGATGCAACTCCAGCTCTGTCACACTACTTCTTTCTTCTTTCTTGGTCAGCCCTGGTCAAGTTCTGGAAGTCAGAGTCGATAGAGAAAATGGCTCGTTTACAAGAGAGTCAGGTGACAGCTAATCCCATACTTTTACTCCAGATATAGCATGGAAAGTAAAAGAAAATCTTCTTGCTATCTCAGAATTTCTTGTCTGTTACCCTGAGAATGAATTTGGAGACCAACAAATGGGAAAAAAGCAATGAGATTATGCTACCAGACATACAGGCCAGGTTGGAATTTACATGTTAGATAATCTCTATTTTCCTTTCCAAATTATTGATTCAGTTATTCAAGCTAAGAATGGCTCTCCTCCCACCAGAATCCTTGTTGTGTGGAAAACATTTATATTTTGTTTGCAACAATATTGCCAGGGCCTAAACCAATGTCTGATGCACAGAACGTGATCAACAAACAGATGTTGGTTGAAAGAATTTGACCAACCACTTGCTAGACAAAGATTGTCACAAATGGTTGGGTCCTCTTCCCTGAGGAGTTGATTTCTCTGCTCTCTCCCCAGAATCTGAACTCTGAATCATCAGTAGGTTTGGGGATCCCAGAGTGCCAAGAAACCCAAAACAAAGTGACCGCGCTTCTCAGAACCTGGCCTTGAACCGTCTGGGAACTTCTGGGACCTTTCACAGCCATTTGAGCCAGCCCAGAGTCAAGGAGCAGGGAAATTAGACTGCTCTTCTCAACAGCATAAAAACCCTGAGCCCCATCCCCCAGGGATTGGCCTGTCTCCTTAATGGGAGGAGAATCAAAGGATCTGTGACCATCTTTAATCTACCACACCTACCTCTCAGCGTTGTTGAGAGGATTACATGTAATGATTTATAGCAAGTGCCTAATGGCATTTCACACACCAGGGAAGACATCTCTTCCTCTGGGTGGATACAGCTATTTGGCAGGCAGAGATTGGGCTGGGATTTAGGGCCCCCTTGCCTCCTTTCCTAGGTGGCTTTGGGCAGGACACAGCCTGTACAACTGTACATAGCATCGCCGATTAGCATGTGGGAAACTCAGGAAGTGGTCTCCAGTGTTCGAAAGAGCTGACCCCGGCTATGCATCTGCCCTCTGCGGTTCTGGCCAAACTAAAACACATATATCCATTGTCAGTCCCTTCAGCCTCAGTGGTACAGCGCATCAACCCCTGCCACCCAAGCTATCTCTCAGAATCTACTGCGTTTGGGGTGAGGGTTGGCCAGCAGGTTGATGGCCCAAGTACCTGGCTTCCTTTCACTCACGTGGGAGAGAGACCCAGTTGTAGTTTTTGACTGTTGATCTTGCTTTGGACTGGCTCTAGCTATTGGAGGCATTTGGGGAGTGAGCCAGTGGATGAAAGTTATCCCCCCACCAACTCTGCCTTTCAAATCAATTAATTTTACAAAAAAAGTTTATGGAAGGGAGTGCCCGGTGCTTCCTGCTACATACAATCCAATCCTACCTACTTCTTGTTCCTCCTAAAACCTATCTGCTTTTTCTATCTTGTACGTTACTTCGTATTCTTTCCTTACAAGCATTTTTGACTTTTGTTAGATCCAGAGCAGGTGTCCAATGCTTATAATCAAAACACTTATTGATTCTTGATGCCCTTGTCTTCATTATCAGAGTATGTTTCTCTTCCTCATTTCACCCTCACCTGTATCACTTGTCAGCTTCTTACCACCTTTACCCCTAACACTTGGTTAAAGGCAAGTTCTGACAGGGGTTGGTATCTTCTCTTCTGATCACATCACCAAGCAAATAGTTCAGTATATTCAAAGCATGGATCAGTTAACTCAAAACGGGCCCTGAATCTGTGTGATCCTGGTCTAGTTAACTAACCACTCACACGTCTGTTCCCTTCATCTTCACAATGAGAATAACATCCGTTTTGTTTGTTTGTTTGTTTGTTTGTTTGTTTTTAGTACCTTCTTTTTCCCTTCCAGCCATCATAAAGGTCTTGCATTTGCCCAGCTCTGGGCTTAGCACTGGGGTGGGGTATAGAAACAGCTAAGGCATAAGCCCCACCCTCACAGAGTGTAGAATTAAGGAGTGGGGACTGAGCCCCACAAAGAGATCAACAAATACAGAGTAGCAAGTGATCATTGCATGTACAGTGCTGCCCTAAGATCCATCCCATTGTGCACGCCTTTCATGGTCTGGTTCCATGTTGAATGACTATTGAACACCTTTATCTTCACCATAATCCTTTAAGGGAGAGAAGCATTACCTATACCACCTGGATGCGGAACTGCAGCTCCGGGACATGGAGTTGGGAATTGAAGTGCCTGATTCCAAAACCATAGTGTTTTGAATTTATGTATGTATTTTAACTTTATTTGAAAGGGAGGGAGGGAGGAAGGGAGAGAAAGAGAGACTATCATGCATATGCTCATTCACTCTTAAGATGCCCACAACAGCCAGGACTGGATTAGATCCAAGCCAGGAGCTGGGCACTCCACCCGTGTCTTCTAGGTGGGTGGCAACAACCCAACTACTTGAGCTGTCACCTGTTGCGCACCCAAGTGTGCATTAACAAGAAGTTGGAGCAGAGGCATAGGAGCTCAAATTCCAGCCAAGCACTCTGAGGTGGGATGCAGGCACCCCAAATGCATTTTAATCGCTGCACCCAACACCTGCTCCCCAAGCCCTCTTGAATAGAATGCTAAGCTACCGCTTGCTTGATCTGTCCCCGTACTTTCTTTCCTCCCTGGGAGACATTATCATTCCCTAGAGTATGTTAGCTTGCATGTATGTGGCGATCCTGGTGCCAGCAGTGATTGTCATTCATCTTTGTAGGCCAATTATCTGTAATACATAGGTGCTGCATAGAGTACCCACCGGGCTCCTGAGCATCAGGTAATTTAGTCACAGGTGAAGAAAGGAATTCATACAGAGGGGTGAGAAATGTCTTAAAGCCTACATGTGTTGGGGTTAGAAGAGTGGGAACTGTTGCCATTCTTGGACCAGAGAGAAAGAGGAACAGGCTATCCAACACAGGGAGTGTGGCTCTGGGAAATGGGTTGCTAGAGCCATGGTCCTTGATCAGTAGACACAGCTGATCTTGCTTCCTCTGTCCAACTTCCTGCTGGTGCTATTTACTAAACCTAATTGGAACCCACAGGGCATGAGGCCCATTGGTGCCAATAAGCACAGGACAAGGTGGAGGCAAATAAAAAAAATCGGTGTTTGAAAGTGAGTCATTGCTAGAATGCACATAGCAGTAGTGCATAGTGGGTTAAGTCCCTGAGAAGAACAGGGTTTCAAAAAGGGCTTCTAGGCACAAGTGGAACTGTCTTCAAAGTGGAAATTATAGGGACAGGAATTCCAGAAAGAAGGAACAACATGGATGAAGGTGTGACAGTGCTACATATCCAGGTCCATTTGAGGGTATCTGACAGTGCAGTACAGCTGGCATGGCAGGAGCGGTGTGGGCAAGCAGGGCAGAGGAAAAGATGGCCATTCCTAGAGGTGCCGTAGGTTGGCCGAGGAACTCACAGTCCTGCCTCCTGATGGCTGTCGACACCCACGTGTGCTGCCTCGTCCCTCTGCTTTGCATGTCTCAAAGCTGTGAAAGGCTTGTTCAACACATACAGAAGAAAAGACTTTTACACCCTGGGGACAACAGAACAAGTAAGGATGGGCCACCATGGCCAAGGAATACTTGCTCTCTTATCTGTATCCCCCGTGGGAGAAGTCGGAGGAGACATGAGGCGTACTCTTCACTCTCTTGAGCTCTCAGATGAACCTGAACCTCAGCAACCAGAAATCTGCACACATTCCTTAACGCACCTGCCGCCCGCTCTCGGCCCTTCCCTTGCTTGCTTTCCTACTCACTGTGCACATCTCTCCAGCGAGCCCTTTACACCCCACTCCCCATCTCTGGTCCTCCTAACACACACCACGGAGTCCCTGTGAGATGTAAAGGACCAAAAGCAAGGATTTGGATCTGAGACAGAGAAACCACCACACTGATCAGAAGGGCTGATAGTTGCCACTAGAAGGCTGCTGGGAACACCTTGGAGATGGATAACACAGGAAGGTGGTTGTGGGCAGTGTGGAGGAGTAAGTGGGTGTCAAGGTTCCTGTCCTCCAAGCAAAACCACCTTCCTCTGCCACGAGAAGCAGGTGGGTGCATCACTCAGGTGCCTGGAACCTTGTAGTAAATCTGAGAGCCACGGGGCCTTTCCAAAGCCTCAGGTGCACACTAAGGGTTCTGTAATCCCTTCAAAAGAGTGTTTAGAAGCAGAGGGTGGGGCTGAAGGTGCTTTTTACAGCCTAAGAATACGTACACACATCCACCCCTACCCCCGTGCCCATAGGGGAGAATTAACTCCCAACAACACCTGGCGTGATTTGTGGTCGGTGCAGAAAGAGGTTATTTACGGTCGGAACCAGCCCAAGACGGGGGGTTTCCCTCTCACTCTCGAACAGCGTAACTCACATGAGGGGGTTTGAAAGGCAACAAATCTCACAGGCACACGAGGAAAGGGAAAGAAAGGAATAACAAACCAATGCGTCAAGAAAACAGCATGTAGAAGTTACTGCTGTGGATTTTTGTGCTGGGCTTTGAAGTCCTGCAAGCAGAGGGGCTCCTCCACTTCCTGGTATTAGACATGAGGAGATAATAAATGCCTCTTTATCATGGTTTTTTTTTTCTCTGATTCATGTGGTCTCCATTAGCACCCAGGAAACTGCTTGCTGAATCCCAGCCTGCTCCCACTCCACCCCCCTCCAAGCCGCCCAGTATTTCAGGAACAAAATATTCATCACAGTGCTTGGCCAGTGGCCCTTAAGTAGGTTCAGTGAAGCCATTGCCTTGTCCCACTTGCTCCTTGATGTCGTGATATTGTCCCAGCCTCCGGCACCACACCTGTCCAGGCTCATTTGGAGGATTTTATTGGTGGGGAATCTGCATCTGTTGCTGGCCAGCGGAGTGGCCCAGGGTCACTACCTCAACGACTCTGAATCTCAAGAACCCCACATGGAAAACAGGAATGGAGACACTTATAAATAACAAGTGAGAGGAGACAGCTGCTGGGTAGAGAAGGGGTGGTATACAGTAAGGGTCTCATGCATGCTGCCACGCTTCTCACTCAGACCCCGAAAGTTCAGGGCAGCCGAAATTCTCCCAAACTGTTATTTGTCCAAATAGTGCATGTTCTTCTTAAAGCAGTGATCCCCAAGTGCTGTATGAAATATGCACAAAATACTAATACCAAGACTCTTCCACCCCTCACTGATGCTGGCTCAAGCGGTCTGGAGAAGAGAGTGGCCATTGGGCTTTCTCTAAAGCGTCCCCGGTGATTCGGATGCAGTCCAGGATTGAGAAGCACAATGCTAAGGAGGTCGCCTGGCCAGGAAGGCATTCGATCTGACTGCTGGTATCACCTGGGGATGGCCTCCACTGTGTAGCAAACCAATATCGCTAGAGGAGATGGCATGACTCTGCTACCCTAAGTTCTCCTAAGACATCCCATCTCCTGGTGCTCCAAGTCCAGGCTGAGAAATCCTCTCCTGTGTCTTGGAATGGCCACCAGTCCTCAATCACCACTCACCTTACATTATTACCCTTCTCTTTCAGTCTAGACAGCACATCTCATCAGAAAAGTTTAGCATTATTTCCTCAGCTAGGTGGACACGTTTGGAAGGGATCAGTGAGTCAGGCGCCATTCATCCTGCAGCGCCCCTCTGGCTTTGCAGCCAAGTGAGGTCCAGCTCCTTTAGATCGGTCAGAAGGCACCTGCCAAGGCAGTGTGCTTTGCCTGCAGTCACCCAGAGGTGATGCACCTAAGGGTGCCCAGCAAGAATCAACTCACAGGGACAGGTGCAGGAAGGAAGGAGCATCTTACTGTGGCATAGGGGAACCTCAGGCACCCACAGTTCATACATGTCTTAGAGACTCCTCCTTCTTTGCTCTGAAGCTGCCCTGCTTTTTCTTTTTACTCACAAGTGAGAAATTACAATGAGTGGTAGACTCGCAGGGACGTAGCTTGCAGAGAACTGAGTTCAAATCCTGTGTCTGACTAATGAGCTGTGTGATCTGAACAAACAGCACAATCTCACTAAGCTTCAGCCTCTACTTCCTCAAGGCAAGATGACCATTTTAGAATCGCAACCTGGCTGTTAGGGTTGACCATGGTCATGCAAACACCTCCCAGGTTCATACTCTGCTTGAGGTGCAGATGTTAAGCCCTTGAAACTGGAAGACGGTTCTGCTCAATTTGGGTTGTGATGTTGCACATGTTCCAGAAGGAAGCAGAAGTCCAGGGGGGTTGAATCATTTTTCAGGGGGTGTCAGCTAGTCATGAGTAGAATCAACCCTATGCACCCCTCTGAGAATATTCGTGAGGTACCCTGCAAGCACTTGGGACATAGTAAATGCCCAACAAGTACTTCATTCCTTTCTTCTTCCCATGGGTCTCTCACTCATAACCACTTCCACATGGGGGTGCCATGGGATGAGCATGCTCCAAAGGCTTCTCCCACGGCTTTGTGTGTTAGCGACTCGGTCCTTAGTAGAGTGAAACTGGCAAGTGGTAGGTCCTTTAAAGCCGTAGAACACAAGGCTTCCGCCCTCAGGAGGGACCCTGGTTTGCTTCTCATCAACATGGGCTGTGAGGACAGGGAGTCAGGCTCCAGGATAGTTCTCTCAGTTTCTGTTGTGAGCTGCCATCTCTCACTGGCACATACACTCTGCTACAAGGCTCCCACCTGCTGCCAAGTCCATGGTACCACCTGACATTGGCCTTTCAGCATCTAAATCTCTCTCTTTCTCTCTCTCTCTCTCTCTCTCTCTCTCTCTCTCTGGCAAGGATTAGCCTGCCTCAGGTAGATCATTGTAGTAACAAAATCCCCAATACATCAACAACAAGAGAGACTTCCAAGGGAAAATCAAGTGTTTCAGGCACCGATCACTGAGAACTTACAATTCCCTCCTCCCTGGACAAGCAGTCTGTCTTCTGCATCAGCACTTCCCCCTTCCGCCTGGCTCCAGGCGCAGCAGGCCAGCAGCAGTTCTGATGAGCCTTGCTGGGCAAGCAGGGATGGGATAATGGAGAAGGGTCTGCTGCTTCCCTTCTCTCCAGGCCCTGGTCGATTTGCATTGATCCCAGTTCAGCTGAGTGAGAGGCATCTTTCAAAGTTTATTCTGGTGTCAATTTTTATATTTCCACCCCCCAGCCCACATAGATCAATACCGTGCAAAAACATTAAGGCAAACTTTGTGAAAGCCGATCGTTCAATGCGAGTTTTATGAATGGCTCCCAGCCCCAGCTCTAAGTATTTGGAAGTAAGTGGGACCTTTAATCAGATGAGCAATAGAAGCTGGTCAATTAGGGCTACTTTCTCAGCCCTTGGCTGAAGGAGCCCCGGTCCTCTGCCTCTCCTTCCAAATGTACTTCTTTCCCACACTGCGGTCAAGAGCTCAGCTCTAGTGATAAATAAATCCAATTTTAAAATATGGAACACAGGTAAGAACAGGCATTTCACAATAAAAGGAAATCCAATGGCTCATAAATGCAAGCTATTCATCCTCACTAATAATCAGGAACACTCAAATTACAACCAAAAGGAGATCTTTTTTACCCCTGTAGTTCATGCTTCGCATAAATTGAGCAGTAGGTAGTCCATCTCAGAGCCTTTCTAGCAGAATCAGTTGATTTCAACCCAATTGGAAGAGCAATTTAGAACTGTTATGCGAAGCTAAAGCGTGCATATCTGATGAATGAGCACTCATACATGTGGATGTACAGGCACCTGGTTCTCATTCACATGCTGCTGAAGTTGTACCCAAAGACATCCATGGCAGCACAGTGTACAACGGGGAAAACATACAAATACTTTGGATGGAAATGACTGCGCCCACTGCCAGTGCACTGTGAAATGACAAGCACCTCTGTGGGGAGGGCAACAAGGCTCTCAGCAGGGACTATGTACAGGGGAAAGGATATGCCTAGAACATTCAGGAAGTGTCTGTTGGGCTCATGGAAGAGAGCCTAGAATAAATAGAATTTTCTCCTGCATTTGCTTTCATTTCTTCTTCCTTAGAACTATTGTTTGGCATAAACCAAGGAGTTTCCTAAAGACATCAGAGTCAGACTTTGGATTTAGACAGAGCTCAACACTAAATCCAGCTCCCTCTTCTGTGTGTGAACTGTCCACTCCATGCCATCAAACTGCCCTTACCAAAGAATACCAAGGATCAGTAACCCAGTAACCCAACCTCAACCCTAACCCTAAATCATATTCATGTGGATACATATCCAAAAGACCATGCCAAATGAAAAAAAAAAACAGTGTAATAAAAAAGACAATGCAGTGTATCATTCCACTGGTAAAAAAATTCTAGAAAAAAGAGAAACCACATCCATAACAAGCAGATCGGTAGGCAGTTGTTGGGTCCGGGAGCTGGGAGATGGAAGGCAAGCATTTATGATTAGCGCATTATTCTACCTCTCTTCTAGTTGTGATAACATGATAGTCAGTACCAGCATCCTCCCAGTGATAAACTTGAGATTGGTGAAGTGGCTCGGTGTAAACCATACCTTGACAGACTCAAAAGGGAGGTCACAGCAAACATGATGTGACACAGGGTATTGGGGGTTGTTTTGGATAGGATGACCCTGGAAGACCTCTTTGAAGAGGTGCCATTTGATGCCACCCTTTAAGAGTGGGAAGAAAGGCTCAGCCATTTGCTGGCATATGGCCTCTCTTAGTCTATAGCCCAGTGTAGCTTTCAGGCTCTGTCATGAACCAGGGTCACCCTAAGTTTTGCCTGCAGTTTTTTCTTCTTTATAAAGACCTGGTTGAAAGTCAAAACTATAGGAAGAAAGAGAAAAAGAGACACAGAAAGATTTTCCATTCACTATTGGTTCACTCCCAACATCTAGGGTGGGGCCAGTCCAAAGCCAGGAACTTCATCTGGGTCTCCCACACAGGGGATAGGGGCTCAAACACTTGGGCCATCCTCCTCCGGTTTTCCTAGGCCATGAGCAATGTGCTGGATTGAAAATAGAGCAATCAGGACTTAGCTGGTTACCAAAAGGGATGCCAGCAGTACAGACAGGCAGCTGCTTAACCCACTACAGCACAGCACTGGCTCTGCTTCCTGTAATTTGTGCCCTCAAACAAGAGTCATTACCTGAACTCTTCACCCAAGAGTTTCTTGCTCAATTCTCATGGCTAGGGCCCTTGCAGCCCTGCTGTCCCTAGTAAATATTTTAATACCCAAGGAGATCAATGACAGTCGATGGGAAATTGAATGTAAATCATTTTGGCTTTTCCATCACCCCAGAAATCAATGTTCACACATTAGGGCTATTAGCTCATGAAGAAGTCTTTGATGGATGGTGGTGCAGCCAAGATGCCACACCTGCTGTCCCACCTGCTGTCCCTCCTGCGTGGACATAGCCAAGGTGCAGGCACCCAGAGAGGGTGGAGCACCCTTCTCAGAGACTGACTCTACCCTCAGCATGAGTAGGAACTGGTCCCTGGAGTCAGATTGTTCTGGACTCTTTCTGCTTTTCTACAGTCCATGGCTGCCTTTGAAGTTTGAGAGTTTGCCTCTGAGGTGTCTGTCTTTCCAGAGCTGGATTGTTTGTTCATTCAGCTGTAACTTATCCTGTGCCTGCTGTGTGTCAAACACTTCTGTCAGCCAGACGCCAACTCCATGTGCACACCCTTGGGATTCCTCCTCTTCCTGCATGACAAGCAGCATGCACAGAACTTTGATTAAGTAGAAGTTCTATGCAGTGTGTTGGGAATGGCCCTAAGTAATCAACACCTTCCGTGATGGATGATGGATTAGATCAGGGCTCACCTTGAGCTGAGATGTGATATGGCCACTTCTAAGTGGCCTGAGATGCCAGAGAGGTTACCTGGAGATAGGATCATGGTCTGCAATAGACAGGAAAAATAAGAAGACCATAAATCCATGTGTATTTTGTGGCTCTACCTTGGTCAATTTTGTATTTTGGTCAATTCTAATATTTTAAGATGTATTTTTTATTTGAAAAGTAGAGACAGAGAGAGAGAGAGAGATGAGGGAGAGAGAAGAGAGTGAGACCTTCCATCTTCTGGTTCACTCCCTAAATGACTGCAATGGCCAGAGCTAGACTGATCTGAAGCTGGGAATCAGGAACTTCTTCCCAGTCTTCCCATGTGGCTGCAGGAGCCCAAGCATTCAGGCCATCCTACGCAGTTTTTGCAAGTGCATTAGCAGGGAATTGGATTGAAAGTGGGGTGGCTGGGGCTCCACCTGTATTATGGGCTTTTGCCATTGCAGGTTACAGCTTTAACCCAAGTACCAACACACTGGCCCCATGTCAATTTATAATCCCACTCTGGTAAATTTACTTTTTGTTAATTTTGAAATATATTCAAATACTTATCCATTTGAAATATGTGTTCCTGACATCTATTCAGTACACACATGCCTTTCATAAGTGGCTATTTCTGACCACTTCTGTTTACCTGGAATGGAGTATGCAGTGGTGACCAATAATGACATTCTTGCTATCATGGGGCTTGCGTTTTGGTTTATCTACTTGAATGAGACAAGAGTAGAAAAATCATGCACAGTATATTAACAGGGCTCTTCTCTGGAATCACACCTCAATGCATAAGTAATATGCTTTATATGGTTACAGTATAATAATTATTTTACTTAGTGTGCTATATGTAAGCAAATATTCATGCATGTTGCACCTCTACTCTCTAGTTCTTTTATGCATATGTAATGTATATATGTTACTTCTTGGGCTTCAAGTGTTTATAAACAACGAACAAAGCTTTTGCAAATCACTTGATTGATTCTCCCTTGGCTCCACAAAAAGACATAGGTACAGCCACCAGGATATGTGGCAGTGCATGCTGCAAACACAGATCCTCAGGTATTCACATGAACACGTGTCTGATGCTAATCGTGCCTGTCTACATGTGTGTGCATGGTCACACATGACCTCTGCTGCATGTTCCTGTTAATGGCGGAGCTCGACTTCCATCTTCTGCTTCTCCCAGTGGAGAGAGGCTGGCGAATGGTGGCAGTTGGGTGTCACACTCACATGTGCCCAGCTCCACATCTGTGGACTTGCAGGTGTCATGTGGCCGCAGCCCAGTTGCGCTGGTCAGCGGAGCCTGGGCAAATCCAAGACCTGAGTGACCCCCAGCTGTGTGGGATCCACTGGCAAATGGAACCCCACCCTCTAGCCTGCACCTGCCCCCTGGACCCTGGACCCTGGACCCTGGGCCCTGCAGAGTGGATTGGATGTCCTCGGGGACACAGGCTTGTTGAGATTTCCAGCACGTCCTATTTGCTAAAACCAGTCTGTTCCCACAAATCCCAAAATAGAGTCGCTGGCAGAGATGGGAACTCTGAAATGCAGAGACAGCTGCAAAGAGAAACGGGAAGGAGGCAAGCGGGAGCTGCCTGTTCTCGCCTCAAAGAGGTGGCAGAGGGCATTCGGGGGTCACCACTCCCAGCACCAGCTATCTGCTCCACAGTCCCTTAGAACTGTGCCTAGATGAGAGGGAGGAAACTTGCCCAGAGACGCCTAGGGAAGGGCAGGATACATGCGCACAGGGGCCTGAGGGAGGCCGCGCCTGCCATTTCTCTAACCTCGTAAGTTCTTTCCTAAGTCTGACCTACTGTCTTCTCACTGCAGCCACCACTCGCCATTCTCCCCAGTGTCTATCAGGACATTCACTCTTCTGAGAACGTTGAGTTCACTTTTGTTTCCCAACTGAGCAAATCCAAACAGCTTTTCCATATACACAGGACTTCCAAAAGCTGGGGTGGGCTAGGGGGGAATAGAATTCAAGCTGTTTATTTTGGTGGAAACAAATATCAAAATGCATATATAGTCTCTTTCTGAGTGTACACCTTCTATGAAGTATTGGAATGCCCTTTGTGTGCACAAATTTCAAAACTTTTTACAGCAAAGTTGATGCCATTTTGCATGCACTTTTACAGGTCCTTTTGTAGATTTGCTCAGCAGCTGTGCTTGGCACGGCTGTGTGTTGGGGTTGGGGGAGCACAGAATAGCTTCCCTTGGAACCCACTCTTTTTTTTTTAATTGGAAAAATCAGATATACAGAAAAGGAGAGACAGAGAGGAAAATCTTCCATCTGGTGATTCACTCCCCAGGAAGCTGCAATAGCTGGAGCTGTGCCAGTCTGAAGCCAGGAGCCATGCTTCTTCTGGTTCTCTCATGTGGGTGCAGGGTCCCAAGGCTTTGGGTCATCTTCGACTGTTTCCGCAGACCACAAGCAGGGAACTGGATGGGAAGCAGGCTGCCGGAATTAGAACCAGCACCGTATGGGATCCCACAGTGTGCAAGGTGAGGACTTTAGCTACTAGACAACCGTGCCAGGCCCAGGAGCCCACTCTTTAAGGAGCCCCTGCTCATAGAGACTACGACAACCAGGGAAGCATCAGGTTAGCAGGAAACAAGAAGGAAGAGAGCGAAAGACAGAACAAGTGACATTTTATTGAGCACTTACTCTGTAACAGCCAGGCACCACTGTTACTTTACACAGCTCGTCTCCATCCGATACAACAAATCCACACTCCTAAAAGCCATTATCAGTTTTTACAGATTGGGAAACCGAGGCGTGAGAATTGGAAGAAGCTTGTCCGAGGCCACACATCTGGCAAGCAGGAGAGCCATCGGGGAGCATCCTGAGCCACCCCCTGGCCATGGTTGTTTGGAGAACGGACGAGCTCTAGGAGCCTCAGCTGCTGCATCTTCATGATGGGAGTAGCACCATGGCTCAGGTAAGGGCGGCAGGAGCCTGGCAGCTGTCCTGCCAAGTCCACGATGTGTGCAAGGCTTGGTCTCCAATGTGGGGTCCCGTGGGTGGCCCTTAGAAAATGCGACAATGGAAGGGAAGTAAGACACTCCTGTCACTCTGCTGGTTAAAGCCACAGCCACCATCCTGCCATGGACACTGTGTGCCAGTCAGCAGGAGGTCTTCACCTGCACTGGATTAATGCTGCCCTCATGCCCTCGAACCTTTGGGACTGTAAGCTCAATGATTGCCCCCACCCCCGCTTCTTCCCAGGTATCTCAGGTGAGGAGTTTCATCACCATGGTGAGAAACTGACTCCAACACCTGGATGGTTTGGGAAGTGTTTACAGTGGGTTTTCCTGACATACGGGAAGCAGTTAGTAATAACCCAAGAGGCGGGGGTTGCTATACTCAGCAGTCCTGGCACTGAGCCTTTTGCATTTCCGCTCATGAGCCCTGGAGTGACCTGGGTGTTTGTGGTGGTCTGTACTGTGTGTGTGCCATGTTTATTGCAATTTCAGCCACGGTTCACCCTCATGCTGGCCATGCCATTAGCTGGCCTGCTGTGGGAGGATTGCAATGGCCTGGGCTGCAATAACTGAGGGGGGAGTGCAAAACCAACCTTCTGCTGCAGCGGGCCGACCTGGGCATGCGCTCCTGGCTGGCACGGGGGCTAACAAAAAGTATAAGTTTCCCAAGTGTCTTCTCCAGTTGCAAAAATCACATTCAGTTACTTACTGTCTCGTCGATCAAAGCTGCTCCCAGGGCTGAATCCAGAGCCAGGGAGAGGGATAAGGATAGGAGGGTGTGGAAACAGAGAAGTCGCCCAGCCAGGCCCCTATGTGTGATCACGAACCCCGAAAGGTGCAGCTGTCAAACGGCGGATCCGACTGCAGGTGGCCTTCTTAGAATACTTCTTCCTAGGGACTGGAGAAGGTGCTGGAAGCACAGCGAGGTCGGAACCAAAGAAAAAAAAAATCATTTCATCAAGGCCTTGGAGGCTGAGTGGAGGCTGGCACTGAAATGGGCAGCAGTTAGCCACCAGGCAAATTGCAGGTGTAAAGGGTAGCTTAAGCACAGACAAGAAAAGAGAGGAAGTGTCGTGAGATGTCTCCATGCTGGTGGCACCAGGAAGCAGAAAAGTCAGGGACCTAACCGCGGGAGAAGCAAAGTATCAAAAAATGAAGGAGGAAAGAAAGGAGAACGAAATGCGAAGATCACGTGGTCTGGGGAAACCGGGTGCGAGGCAGGAAAGTGGTGAGAGTGGGAGGTGAAGGCCAGAAGCATCAGACAGGAGCAGGTGCAGGTGTCCCGTGCCATGGAGACACTGAGCTGCTGTCCCTCACCCTGCGCCTTCAGAGGGCAGGCCTGTGGGCACCACGTCAAAGTCTCCGGCAGAGAGGCCATAAGGGAGGCACGTCCCAAGGAGCATGGGCCGCTCACTTCACCACTCTGCTCTGTTGACTACCTTGGGCTTGCGGCCACTGTCTTAAGCCTAGGAAGCTCCCAATTCTGGGCTGTTTTCCTTATCAGAAGTTTATTAGCCAAAGCTTCCTTGGTGATGAGTGCTGCCTCTCCTCTGTCTGGGTTTTTTGGCTCCTGCCCTATAACCTCCTCATTGGCATCTGTGTATACTGGATTTGTTTTAAGACAGCATCCAAGCCCAGCAGCCCTGATAATGACCCCGTGGGATTGGTTATTGCTACCTCTACTCTGAAGACCCCACAAGTCTTACAAGTATCTTGAAGTGGCTGGTCCTGCCACTGCTGAAGCTGGGACTATGGCTCAGACAGGGGCTGCGGCTTTCTCAGAACGGTCACTAGTGATGCGGGGCAGTTGTACCAGCAGCAGGTTTTGTCTGAGGTTTAAGGGCCTGGAAGGCCACCTGAAAAAAAGCTGGCAGGGATGCAAAGCACATGCAAATGGTCCAAGTATGGAGCAGAGGAAAGAAGGTGCAACGGGAGGGAACGTGCTGTCCGCACAGTGTCTGATACACAGGTGGCAGGGAACAAATGCTCGCTGGTTGAATGAACAGCAGAGGAGAGGGAGGGGACAGAAGAGAACTGGAGGCAGGGACCAGGAAGGTAGGGGAAAAAACCAAAGGGATGACTAATAGAGAAGCACATGCAGAGAGAGAGAGACTGGTCTTGTCTTTCGACACACTCCCCAAATTCCTGCAACACTTGTGGCTGTGCCAAGCCAAAGCCAGGAGCGAGCAGCTTTACCTGCCGCCTCCTGGAGTGTGCGTTAGCGGGAGATTGGGTCAGAGGCAGAGGCAGGATTCCATCACAGGTACTGCAAATGGGATGTGGATGTCCCAAGTGGCGACTTGACCCGCTGTGCCACCACACCGGCCCTACATACAAAAGCTGTGGATGCATTAAATTAGTCCCTGCTAGCAAAGCTGGGCTGCTGCTTCAGGGTGAAGTCCTGGGTCTGCCACAGATTCAGCCCATATGCGCCTGTCTTTTCACCTGTGGAGATAACAAGCTCTTTCCCTCACTGGCTTGCAGTGAGGATGAAATCATTTAGACTCACAAAGTGTTTGCAAGAGTGGCTGGCATAGCGACCGGGGTTAGTCGCAGCGAGTTCTGGCTATTGTCAGAGAGGGGAAGTGACTTGTCGAAAGCTCCCCAGCTGGAAACGGATGGGGCAGCCTGAGTCCGTCTGATCCACAGAGCCCCATTTTTTCAGCAGCATCAACACGGCAAGGTTAGAAAGAGGCCAGGCCTTTGCCCCGCCACCTCTCCCTCTTTACCCCCCGCCACCCCTTGCCAGTCCGGGCTTCCAGCCATGCCCCCCTCTCTGGCCAGGGCTGGGAAGCCTCGCCTCTCTCTGTTCCCAGCCAGCCACGGATGCGTTCCCCTCAGCAGCTCCTGTCCTTGAAAAGGTCCAGACCCTCCACGTGCTGGGGAACAAGGGTCTGCAGGCGGTGAGGCTCTTTCCCCTATGCCCCCTCACCCAGCCTCCTTCGGCTCCGTGGGATTCCTTTCTCTTTGCTTCCCTCAGCTCAGCACGTCAGGGTGACAGAGACCAGCCCAGGCCTGGCAGGCCTGGAGACTGTCTGCCCCAGCCATGCCCAAAACACCCTGCAGGGCAGCCCTCCAAGGCTGGAGGCGGAGACCGTCAACAGTCAGCCAGCGGGCTGGCCACCACTGAGCACACTTAATAACCAGGCTGCACTTACATGCAGAATCTTGCTACATCCCAGCTCCTCCTTGTGTTGGTGCTCTTACTGATTCCTTTTTGCGGATAGACAAACTGAGCCTCAGCAAGGTCAAGGTCACACCATTTTAGAGGCAGAGGGAAGCTTCAAAACCGGTTCTGTTTGACTTCCAAGTCTGGCTGTTGTCCCCCCATGCTGAAGGGCCCACCCTGACCGGCGGCTGCCAGGTCACCCTTTTTCTTCCAATTTTTGTGCAACTGATCTAATACCAAGGGCCCCCGGAAGAGGAACATCCACTTGCCATAGCCTCGGAAGGCCCTCGTGGCTGTAGGACTTGCCGGTGGTCAGCTGGGGCCACCCAGGAGGCCTCCCTCTGTGCCATACACAAAGCCTGCTCCTCTTAGAATCAACTGCTCTTATTGGATACTAGTCAGAGGGTCATTTCTCCCATTCTCGATAGCTTCTCCCAGCACAAGGATTCATGTGACTAGATCAACCCTACTTGCATTAGTTAGGCTGGTCTCCCCATTTAAGGAACTTAGTTGCAAACCTGCAAGGTCCTTTTGGCCGGAAAAGCTAACAGGTCCACCTGGTATTCAGAGGTGTCACATGGCCATCACAGAACCAGTGTTCTGCCTACTGCAGTACATTATTTGAGACCTCCTTCTGGTAGACCCAGAAAGAAAAAAAAGGGGGGGGGGGAAGGAAAGAGGAGAAGGAAGGAAGCCAGGAAGGGAAGAAGAAATGAAACAATTCTGCCAATTTGCTCACTGGGTGATTCTTTATTAATTTAAATTCCTGGCTATGGGCCAGGCAAGTGTGCTTTGCTGGGTCAGAAGGCCTGCCCTACTTATCGTAGCTGATAAGCATCCCAGAGTGAGGAGATAGGAGTCTGGCCAGGCAGCAGCCAACCTCCAGCCACAGCAGGAAGGAAACCAAGAGAAGTCCAGAGAGACTCCCCATAGAGTTTCCATCTGGCACACTAGGCTTCCTTGTTGCACTGCTGGGATGTGCTCCAAAGCTCCCCAGAATCCCTGCATGAGAGCAAAGGAGCCCCACCCTGCAGCCTGCTCCCCACAGCCACAGCCTCTGGAGGCCCCAGAACCTGCAGCGACCCATGTAGCCATTCATGCTGGACTTGGCAGAGGCCAGCCGCACTGAGTGTGTGTGTGTGTATAAGGCGTCAGGGACTGGCTTCTTTCTCTAACAGGCCTGGTCTCTCGCCCTGTGCTAATTACTTTGATCCTTTGCACTTTGTAAAAGAGCCCCACAGCACCAATTGGTCCCCTCTGGCTTTAACCTTGCAACCCAGTTGGCCCTTGTAAAAAGTGGGGGTGGGGACCCGAGGGAGGCCAGGCCAAGGCACACACAGGCGTGCACAGCCCAGATCCACACTGAGTGCCCGGGGTCTGTGCCTTTAATGGTTCCCTAGCAGGACTCTCACGAAATAAGGACAAATAAAACCCCTTTTACAAGATGGCAGGGCTGCATGCAAGATTGACTTCATGGCCAGGCAGTGCTGTGCACGAGTTCTCCCGCCTTCTCACGGTTTCCTTGCAGATCTCTCACTTGCGCCTTGGCAGGCTCCTTCTGGCTCACTGCTGGTTCCCACAGCTCTGGAAAGTCTCGCTTCCCACCGCCCTCACCCCAAGGACCAGCAGCTGCTACCCCTGCCAAACCCTTACCTTCATCTGCTCTGGCTCCCTTCCCTCATCTCATGAAGCTGGGGGTGGGGAGGGGTGGAGGGGTGAAGCAATGTCGATTTACCTCCTAGGGAGGGACAGCAAGAATTCATGAAGCTGGAAGTAAAAAGACATGTAGAATTAGATGAGTATTGGGAAACTAACCCTGAAGACAGAACCAAGGACCTCATTGTATTCTTGAAAAATGTGTGTGTGTGTGTGTGACATATAGGTGACCCTGTTATGGTACTGGGTTAAGCCCTTACCTATATGAACCCCATCCCTCTGGGTGCTGGTTCGAGTCCTGGCTGTTCCACTTCCAATACAAGTCCCTGCTAAGGCTCCTGGAAGAACAGTGAAAGATGATCCAGGTGCTGGGGCCTCTGCCTCAGAAGTGGGTCTGCACAGGTCCTACTCTGTTCTGACACAGGTACTTGTCTCAGAATTGTTGGAGACATTGATTGCTAGTTACCTGGATGTGTGGTAGAAACCCTGAGGTTGAAAAGGATATGCTTCATGGAAATACAATGTGTCGAATTCCTAGGATAGAGTGTGTAGAGTAGGGCTAACTACTCCCAAACTGAGAAGCAAACAAGGTCAGCATTCATTTAATTCGTGATTCTCTGAGTGAACAAATTCAGCTATATTCATGTGGGTGGTTCTTTTGGTCTTAGCTGGACTTGCCAGTGTGTCTGCTGCCAGCTGTGAGGTTGGCTGGGGGCTGAATGAGATGAGGCGCCTCAGATGGCATGGTCTTTACCCTGCCAGCAATATAGTTCCAGCAGAAAATGCCAGTGTTCAAGACCTCTGGAAGCCAAGCTCACAACTGCCACTCATCGCTTTTACTCCATCCTGTTGGCTGGGTCAAACCACAAGACGAGCCTACATTCAATGGACAGGAAAAGTTGTAATTCACACTATAAGAAGGCCCCCTGGGAAGAAAAAGGAAGAGCTGTGATCATTTTTGTAATCAAGGATAGCTTCTTTCTCATCACTATCCTCTCAAGCTCTAGATCCATCAAAAGATAAGAGATTTGGCAGGAAACAAAGGAGCATATAAGGAAAGGAAGAAGGAGGAGAAGGAGGAGAAGGAGAAAGACCCTGCAAAGGTTTAGGGCAGGATTTCTCAGAGCCTTCAGTCCCCCGAGGTACATGGTGTGAAACAGCACACCGTTCGGGTCATTTCCAGATTCCCAAATAGGATGTTCCACCCAAAGACACATTCCACAGCCCTTTCCTTGAATGTTTCCTTCCAGGCACTTCTCCATTGGTTATATGTTTTCTTTATTGGGTTGCATTCATCCAAGATTCTGCCTGTTACTGTGTGAGGTCATTTCCTGTGTCACAAAAATACCTGAAGCTGGGTCATTAGTCAAGAAAACCCTCTATGGAGGCCACTGACGGGGAGGCTGAAGGTCCACGGTTGGGCAGCCCCCATGTGTTTGACATCTGGGGTGGGCCTTATGACAGAAGATGATACCATGGCAGAAGTGTGGATGGAAGAAATCCCACATAAGACGGGAAGTTAGAGGACAAGGAGGAGCCAGGGCTGCTCACTGGGTCCCCTGAGAATAACACTAGTTCCTGATGACGTCAATGTTCCTGATGACACATCCCCATCCTGATTTCTCCCATCACCTCACTGTGGACCAAGGTTCCCACCCAAGAACTCTTGGGGGTACCCATCCTGCCATATTCCAACGACAGCAGTTAGTTTAGGACTTGCTGAAAATTCTATTGCTTGGCTGTAAGATTTCTCCCAGTAGCAGCCTAAATTCTAAGATAGCTCTTTGATTTCAGAACTCGAAATCAGAACTTCTGCATCCTTAGACTGCTTGAGCTTGCCTTTTGGTTTGGTGTGGTTCTGAGGGCAGCAAATGTCAAAGAAAACCAGGAATAACTGGACTTCAGTCATCGGGATTCGGGGAGCAGGCAGCTCCAAGCAGTTCTCAGTATTTCCATTACCGGGGTCCCAACTGGCAGCAGGAAGTGGAGGATTCTTCTGTATTTTTGGATAAATTTCCTTTGTGGGCTCACCAAATTGCAAGCAGGATTTGGAGTTGGCTGGGGTCTGAGGTGTCACTCACGATTCTTAATCCTCTCCCCAAACCACAGATCACATGGATTGTAGGTGAGGATTCTAAATCATTCATTTATCTCCTATTTCTTGCCTACCTGAAACCCAGAAATCACAAAAGAAAGTCTTTTATTAGAAAGTTGGTGTGATTTTTTGGGGGGGTGGGGTTGGAGGTTGTGGGAGTTGAGAGATCTTGGGAGGATACAAAGCAGAAACAAAAACAAAAATCACAGCAGGTCTTGAATTTGAATTCTGTTAAGTTGCTTTCTCCCATGTACCACGCTAGACTTTCCTCACACAGGCCCTCAAGAGTGTGTTCTCTAGAAATCTTCCCCAGTTGGTCTGAGGAGATTCAATCCTAAGGCATAGATGTGGGCTTAATGACGTTTGAAGGCTTGTGTCGTCTGAATGTAGGTCATGGAAGTCTCCCAGATTTCTCCAGGTTCATCGAGGACTTTGGGACTTGAGGCCAGAAACTTAAATGTTCTGAGTCTCTGGATTTTTATCTATCCAATGGGGGAGAGATCAAAAAGAAGTGGTCCCACATCAATGAGGGGAACTGGTAGACTGATGTGCTTTGCAGTTCCAACTCTTTCACGGTCTGGTCCTCAATACAATGGTCACTTAGTTGCTTGGGATGCCTGCAATCAGTATTGCAATGCCTGGTTTGAGTCCCGGCTCCTCTGCTTCCAATCCAGCAGCCTGCTGATACGGATCCATATACTAATATGACTCAAGTCCTTGGCCCCCTGCTGTCCATACAGGAGGCCTGGTTTGAGTCCCAGATAAGTATTTGAGATAGAATTAGAGGATAGAAGATCTCTGTCTCTCTCTTTCTTCCTCCCTCTGTCTTTGTCTTTTAAATAAAATGAAAACTACATAAACAGCACAAATCTTCTTGACAGCCCTGTGAGATAAGCATCATGTTGATTCTCCATTTCGCAGACAAGATAACTAAAATTAGACAAAACTGTGAAGCAGTCTGTATAGCTGATGATTTCTCAGATCCTCTGCCACCCCATGCATGCTGTGCGGTCATTGCTCATTGAACTGTTGGATTGGGCATGTGGACAGATGGGTGTGGCAGGGCTGGGGCAGGGTCATTTGTCCACTATTCATTGTATAGGTCCCAGCCCAGAGTGGCATGTTTCTTACATGTTGGTTGAATGGAGAACTGAATGAGTTCCAAACTGGCATTAAACCAGTTTCCTGCCAGCAACTCTGTCAAACTTTACCCCATCCCGTCCTGTCCCTTACCTGATCAGGTATCTTTGCAGCTGTGCAGGAAAAAGAATTCCTATAAAGTACAAGAAAAGGGAGGGGTTGGTGAGATCTAGGCAGTGAAAGCAAAGATTCCCCAATAAATTGCTTAAACACAGCATCCTCTCAAGCTCTCTGTTCCCTGTACTCTTGAAAGAAAAGCAATGAGGTGCAAACCCCATATAAACAATAAGCTCATGGAACGAGTTGGATCAAGATCTGAGTTAACACAAGGAGTCCAGACTCATGAAAATCTTTGTAAAACTCAGAGATAGTCGTGAGAGTAAGCAGAAGCATTTGAAGACATGGCAGAAGACTATGTAAAAAGCATTGTTCATTTTAAGCCAAAAAATCTAGACCTGAGATGCCAGAGACAGGAGAGTCGATTTGTCAGCATCTGATGGTATGACAGCATTCAGCAGAAAACCAGCATTTCAGCACGGAAAATGCCAACGTAAGTTGGTGGCAAAACAGATTATTCAAGTCAACAAATATGCTGAGAGGATGACACCCTTGAATGTGTCAGGTCCCATGTGACACTCTGAGTCTAGTGAGGAAAGGAGGACACTTGGTCACTGCTGGGAAACCTGTAGTCTAGAAAATGCAGGAAAACAGAGGTTGACATTGTCCATGAGAGACTCCGACCACCAAGTTCAAAGCTAGCGAGCAGTCCAGTGATGTGTTTGAGAGCAGTTAGTTATCCACTCAGCAAACTCAGGGTTAAGTCCCAGCCGCGTTGTAAAACGAGGAAAGTGTCCTGTGCATTCTCTACTCCCTCGTTTGATGCTTTTCATTGCCTTCTCCCCATTTCCCTCCTTGCCACCTCACCAACTTCTCAGCTCTCTCTTGCCCTATTTTCCCCCACCACATATCCCACAACTTAAAAGTTGAGTCTCCGTTACTTGCCAACCTTAAGTAGGACTTGAGAGGCTCATTCACACAAGGGTCCAAGGGAGCGAATACAGTCTAATGCATTTTGCAAAATCAGTAACCAAGTATTCACTGACATTTGCATTTCTCCCTGAACTTCTTTCCCCTATGGAAACGAATCCTTAATTGCAGAATTTCCAGAATAGAGGTTTCTGCTGTGGGAAGACACAGGAAATGCAAGCTTTTATAGCTACAGATTTCTTGTAAGGCATTTGTTTCAGAGTCAACGGTTTCAGCAAACCATTTATTAAGCTCCTAATACATGCCAGGTGCTTGAAAAAATGCCATTCCTCACAGCAACCTCAGAAGTGGGCCTTCAGAAGGAAGGAAGGGTTTATAGGGTAGGGGACGGCACTGCTGGGGAAGGACTGTGTGCAGGCATGGGAGTACAGGCACGAGGGAGAAAGGTTTACAGGGTGGGCAGCTGGGTCAGTAAGGAAAGGAAGGGGAGAAAAGAGTAGCAAAGCATGAAAATAAGAACCAGACAGTGGAAAATAGCAATTACCAAGGCTGATATATGTGGAAAATCCTAAGAGTTGGGGCCAGGCTCTGTGATCAACATGACACACAACTTGGCCTTGAGTGCTGACAGCAGATATGAAAACGTAGGTGCAGTCATCACCACGGTGCCTGTGGGAGAGGTAGAGAAGCCAGCTCAGGGACATCAGAAATTAACACTGCTCAGTCAACCCACAGCCCAATCAGAACTCAACCCCAAGGCTGCCCATACCTCGAACTTCAGCAAGAGGAAAGCCAGGCTGCCATGTTGGTTTTGTTCCATTTGGGGGCAAATGGAGAGATCTCAGATGATGTTAAAAAGAACAGAAATGACTCCAGTCAGTTCTGGCTTGAGAAAGAGTCTGAAAGGGTAGTTAGAACGACACTTCCACTCAGCGGGTCCTAATAGAACGATCACCCTTGAGCTTAAAAAACAGATACGGAATTTCTCCTTATACACCTTCCCGAGCACTTTATAAATGGTGCCACACAGAAAAAGCAAAACAAGACAAACCAATGCCGGCTTTGCCAATGCTTTCCAAAAAGATGTGGGCTCCCACTGGGGTAATGACATGCTCCTTTCCCTGCCCACACCAAGAAGCACATTGGCAGCATTCAGACAGGGCTAAATTGACAGTGGTGGGGGACCCAGTCTGAGCCTATAGACCTCTCACCCAGGCTTATCATGGAAGAGAATGTTCTAGTCCTCATAAATAAGGTCTGTAGGTAAGCCATTGTGAGATTTCAGTCTACAAGGACTGTATATTGAAATGTCAAACACACAAGTCTTAGTGTTTCTTTTTCTGGCCATTAGCGGATGTCAGGGAATGTCTTTTGATGCCTCTAATTCCTAACAATGGTATCATCCTCTTTCTCAAAGAAGAACCAGGCCCAGAGTCAAAATGTGGCTCCCATGGAAGCCTAGCTGATCTGTGTAATATTCAAGCTGTTCTCTCGGCCCCCTCGTCTGCGGCCAGCTACTCACTAGGAATGGAGGATAATTGCTGGTGCCATGGGAGATTCTGATCTCCTAACTGAGATGAAAAGACCAGTCTCCATTTCTCTGGCTCAGTGGTCAGTAAGAATGCATCTCATCTCGCAGGAGCTATGGGAGCCCCCGGGCCTTGGCCAAGCTCCAATTGACTGCGTCCTCCTGAACCAGGCCCCAGATTGTATCACAACATCATAGCAGAACGACAGAGGCTCTTTGAAATCAGATTACATTGATTCTACATGTGGGACCCCTGCAATTCTTGGAAACCAAGAGTCACTTGTTCACCTGACAAATGTTTATGCAGGTGGATGACTGGGGAAGATGACCTGTGACCCCTTAGAACTTTGTGACCGTTGGTGTTCTGTGCAGTGGTCAAGACACCATTTGGGATGCCCGCTCTCTCCAGCGGCATGCCTAGTTTTGTGCCCCCACTCTGCTTCTAATTCTAATTCCCTGCTAATGCATGCCCTGGGAGGTGGTGGTGATGGTCCAAGTATTAGGTCACTGCCACCCATACGGGGCACAAACATGGAGATTTTGCTCCTGGCTTCAGCCTGGTACAACCCCAGCTATTACGGGCATTGGACGGGTCATAGGGATAGAATGAGGGGAATCAGTGGTTGGAAGAGTTTTTTCCCGTCTCTGTTTCCCTGCCTTTAAAATGAAAATGAATGAATGGACTAAGTTAAAAAAAAAAAAGAAAGAAACTGATGAGTGATAGGAAATAGACATGAACCAAACCATTATATACAATGATTGTATATAATATACATTATATAACCATTGTATACAATGAAGCAAATCCACATTAAAGGCAAATGGGGCAGTAGGGGAGGAAGTCCAGGTAGGGTCAAGTCCAGGCTTTTTGAGGTGGAGGAGACACATCTGCAGGGCTGGTGGTGAGCTGCGTGGAGGACATCCCAGGTCCTCAGGATGCCCCTGTGCGATTCCAGGCAGGAGGAAGCACAGCATGTGAAGAACCGAAACAGTTCTGTGTGGGTGGAAGGGAGAAGCTGACAACGAGTGGTGGCCCAGCAGCTGTTGCGGGATGGGCTCGAAGGCTCCTGGCTCCCACCTGGACTGTACCATGTGCCAGGAAAACAGTGCCAGTGCTGCCTCACTGTGGCGTCTGCCAGTGCACAGGTGGGAAGGTGCTTCATGCCACATGGAACCTTTTCCTCCAGAGGCCTCACTTCCTACAGTCTCCTACTGTCATCCCATTGTGGTCATACTGTCGGCCCCCAATCTGCCTGTTTGAAAGCTGGCTTTAGATTCTGGGAAGAGGGAAGGGCTGGGAGAAAGAAGGTAATTCATGGAAAGGTGGAATGAATGATGGTAACTTTTTTTCCAGTGACTGTCAATGTATGCATTCCACCATCCGTGTTGTAACCAGGAAATTGGCCTTCCTTCACTGCCAGCTTTTCAGGCACAGAACTTGAAAGGTAGGAAGAAGGAGTTAGCAATCTACTCTCACTGTTGATAATTACATATTGAGTGCCTTCTGTGCACCTGTTCTCACCTGATTATCATAGCAACCCTTGAAGGGTGGATATTTCATCCATTTCCCAGACTGAGTCCAGGGAGAGACTTTGAGGGGTGACCTGCCCCATCCTGAATGTCCCATTGCTCCTCAGACCAGGGGCAGAACGTGAAGTCAGGGACTCTGCTTCTGAAGTCACTGTTGCCTGGAAACCTCACTGCTCAGCAGGTGTTCAATTGGTGGCAATCTGTGTGGTCCAACCAGCTAGCCCACCCCAGGGAACCTGGGGGAGATTTTGCACAAGCAGGAGGTTGGGGGTAAATTTGAACCACCACCATGTTTTTTTTTAATTATTTATTTGTGAGAGAGAGAGAGAAAGTAAGAGAGAGAGAGAGAGAGAATAGGCTGGTTCACGCCTCAAATTCCTACAGAGCCAGTCCAAAGCCAGGAGCCAATTCAGGTATCCCACATGGATGGCAGGAAGTTAAATACTTATGTTATCACTGCTCCTTCCAAGGGCTCACGCTAGTAAGGAGCTGGACCCTGCAGCTGCAGCCGGTCCTCATGGGAGTGTGGCCTCTTGGCCGGTGTCTGAAGCGCTAGACAAACTGCTTGGCATCCAAGCCACCTCGCTTGGATCCTAGTATTGCTCATCTGAAGGACTGCAGTGGGAATCTCCTGACTCATCTCCCTCCTGCCACCTTCATCCTCCTGGAGTCTGTTCTCCATGAGATTCTCAAGGTGAATCTGTTGAAAGGCAACTTTGCGCCTGCCATCCCGTCCTCAAACAGTCCAATCCTTGCTTGTGAAGAATGTGGGCAATGCGAGCTGCCTGCTCACCATTCCCTCCTCGTCCTGCTTCACCTGCACTAACACGGGCACTCCACCAGGCATGCCCTCTCCCCAGGGCCTTCATGCAGGTTGGATATGCCAATTGGAACTGACTTCCAGGTGTCCATGGGCTCCATACTTGAAGGTCTTTGTCCTCCATCTTGGCCTTTTATGTGAGGTCTGCAGTGAGCATTTATTTTAAATTGTTGCCTCTTCCACACTTTAGCTTTCAGCTTCTCAGACATTATTCTACTTTTCAGTATCATGTATTACAGTTGTAACATTCTACATAGTATTTTTTTATAGCATCATTAAACTTAAGCTGCACAAGGACAGCAATTTGTATCCGCTTTTCTCCCCCATTAGTGTTATCTCCAGCACCTAAAGAAATGTTTGGGGGAAAAACATCGGTCTTCCAGAAGTGTCTGTTAGGTGAATGAATAAATGGATTCCAAGTGTCTGCAGAAGCCCCAGAGATGAGGGGCAGGGCAGTGCAGGTGTGGACAAGCAGTGTTGTCAGGAACTGTCAGGACAATTCCATGGGAAGCCTCTGAGCACTCCTAGGTCAGTTTTACACAGGGAAGTGTCCCTTTTGGGTCCCCGGATATATGCACAGAAGAGACTTGCTTTGCTCACTGACTCCTCGTAGGGTTTGAGAGTTTGGGACGGATGTAGCCTTCTTGGTCCTTGATCCAATAACCTTGGAAGTCAGCTAGGATGGGCAGGTTGCTATGCTCAAGTCATTGTTCCTCAGCATGACTAGAGTGGTACTTCCCTTGCAAGTAAAATTTGTGGAAGAACAAATAAGCAAAAAAAAAAGTTTCATAATTGAAATAGTCTGTTGATCTCCAATCATCAAGAGAACTCATGATGAAGAAGAAACTGAGTGTTCCAATAAAGATCAGATCCAGCCCCATGTCTGTATTACCTCGGACCCTCTTTTGGCCCTGGTTCCAATAAAACTTTGTTTAAGAAGTAGAGTCAGGAGCCTGCAGGCTATACTTTGTGGGTTTGATTTTTGTTAAAATTCTGGCCATAAATTGTGATTTATCTTGTGATAGCCAGTTGCCCTGATAATTGTGCATGTGCATTGGAATAGCACAGCATTGCCATATAAACATGTCCAATTACTAAGTGCCAATGAAAAACATACAACAGATATATAATCTTTTAATCTGACATCTCTCTTGCTTATTGGGCAAGTCCTTAAATTTCATGTTCAAGGTGAGGGCCTTGCTCTCACTTCCAAAGTCCTGGTCGAGCTGTATGGGCTCAGGCCAGTAGCTTCTTGCATTGTCTTGGACGTGATGGTGATGCTCCCAGGCCACAGGGCTAGTGAAGATCCGGTGGGCAAACTTCATTCTGCCTGGTTCCTACTTGATGGCTTCTAGAATAACTACCATAAATGCTAAGTGGTTGATGTTGCCTCCTACATATATTCTCTCCGACCAAAACTGATTTGGGACTTCAGATTCTCCAAAGATGTGACAATTTCCTCACTTAGGATCAAGGTTCATTTCAGTCCTGGATAATCCTGGACCTGCCTCATGAGGAGGGGGACAAAAAAAACTAGTATAGCCCAGGCTGCAAGCAAGTGCCTCCCGGGCTCCTAGAATTCAAAACCCCATCCGAGGGTGGCCCGGAGCTTGCTATGAATTTGAACTTGTCCTGCAAAACTGAAGCATTTTGAGACCCAGGCACGCAGCATTGTAAAAAGGGGCAATTAAACCCATAAAACCCGGGTTTACAGGGCAGTTTATAGTGTCAGAGGCTTTTTATAGCTTTTTTAGATGAGTTTAAATAGAGGTGGGGGGGAAAAAGAACAAGGGGTAGAAAAAGAGGGTTTGAAACTTGAGGAGACTTAAAAGTTCAGAAAGAAGCTTTTAGGAAGCACACAGGGGTCATGATCAGAGGCCTGCTTTCCCCATCTCGCTGTCTTACTGCAAACTGGAGCAAACGCTTTCAGGAGTCGCTGCCGCCCACTGCCCTCTGCTTCCAGGGCCTTTGCTGGCTGCAGGCAGCCAGGGGCTGGAGAAAGAACGCAGGATGGCCCTGGGCCTGGGGCCCAGGAGGAGCAGGTGAGCCAGGTCCCTGTCCTCAGGCACTGGTGTGAGAAGCAGTGCCACCAGGCTTCCTGCTCTGCCCTCCTAGGCACAGTGGATTCCTTCTTCGACCCTGAAGACCAGAATCCTTCTGATCCCTGCTGTTCTTTCTACCAGTAATACCCTTCTACTCTGCCTTTGCAAACTCTTCTGGAAGATTCACTCCTTAGTCAAAATTTCTTCCCAGGATATTAACTAAAACAAGCAGAATTCATAATAGCGGAGATAGAGCCACTTACATTAGGAGGAAACACACAGATAATAATGTTTGTACATCTGTAAAGTACTCAAGAAAGCATAGACAAGAAAAATGGGGACAATGAGAACCCAAAATTTTAACTGTTGGGCCACAAACATAGCCCTCTGGAAGCTGCTTCAATTTTGTTTTTAAAAATACTCAAGTCCCGTGATGTGATCTGTATTGAAAATTTGATGCAATGTCACCCTGGAGGAAAGATACACAAGATTCCTCTGTATTGCTTTTCACAACTGTATGTGAATCTACAGTGAGTTAGAGGAGAAAGAAAACTCACTGCCTTTCAAGTCAGCCATCTCTGGGCGCTGCCACCCACCTCTATCCCATGCAGACAGCCGCCCGAATGGGTGTAGCCCCACATTCACGGAGTTGGTAGCCATCCTAGGTGTTAGGATGGGGCTGCCTCATGGTCCATCTATGATAAGGTACAGAGCCTTTAACCCACCAACACACACAGCGACACGGGCACACACACCCTCACATAACAACACAGCTCACTGTGGGCTGTTGTCCTAGGGATCCTGGGCTTCTGCTGGATCTGTAGCTCACAGTCCCAAAAGAGTAGTCAGAGAGCCGTCTTTCTCTAGAGCATGGGCCTAGAGAAAGACCTACAGTCAAACCTCGAAGAATGGTTTATATCGAGGGCATGTTGACATCACCATCCACGGGTCAAAAAAACACGAGCTTGCCTCATGCTAAGCCAAGGACTCTCTGTGTGTTGAATATTGTCTCCTCTAGACAGTGTATACATTTTCTGTCAAGCTGAGGCTTTTCCCTCAGATGCACATGTCGTGATTCAACCCCACGATGCTTCCCAATGTCTGTCTCACTAGATGGGAAGTTCCCTGTGGGGCTTGCTCACTGCTCACACCCAAGGCCTAGCTGGTACCTGCCAGAGAGTAGGTCCTAGTGGAGCTTTACTGGGAGACAGTCACTCAACATCATGCCCAACGGTGACTCATGGTCCAGTGAGCAGCCTTCTTTTGGAGACATTTTAGATAACTGGGCTAAAAGGGTGTTCCACCTTCAGTATGCAGCCCTCCCATCCAGTAGAAATCTCTCCTATTGGACTCATTTGGCATCAGTCAGTACAAAGCCCTCTTACTGGACACTTTCAATTGCCATCATTCGGTGTGATGCACTCCTGTTTATTCTTCCTCATTGGCCTCCAAGTCTGGGTTCTCTTGGCTGCTCCCACCCTCCTATTACCTCAAATGCCAGTTTTAGGGTTTCCGCAGGTAAAGGGCTTTCTTTGGCCAGCATTTATGTGAGAGCAAGGACAAGGAAATGGTTAAGTGCAGACCCCTGGGTTTTGTCTAGCTCTGTTGCCAGCTGGGTGAGTCGCTGAGCCGCCTTGAGCCTCATTGTCTTCGCCTGTGAAATGGGGGGTCAACACAGGCCCCCCTCATTCCTGGAGCTCTCCAGAGCATCAACTGGGTGAATGCAGCTCGTGGGTTTAGAACAATGCCTGACATGCATTAAGGACCTAGCAGGCATTAGCTAAAAGCACTATTTAAGGCATTTCAAGAGTCCTCGTGGCACAGCGCCTGGTTGGTTTTCTTCCCAAAGCTGATCTAACCCAGTCTGAAATTTTGGTTCTGCCACAAAAGTCAAAGGCAGTGCCCTTGGTGAAGAGGCTTTACCTCGGCTATTTCCTGTCCTAATTAGAGGCTTGTTGCTGGGTATATGACCCTTGTTTTCCATTAAACATACTTAACAAGGTCTGGGTTGAGTATGTCTTTGGCTGGGCCCTGAAGAAGTTACTGAATGTTTATCGAGTTCCAGGAATTCTACTAAATGCTTAAATGCATTATTTTACTCGATCATGTTTAATTGCAATCCTGATTCTGAAGCAGTAATTTGCAGAAACATATCAAGTGCCAGGTATATCGTGGCTCACTAAATCCTTGAAAGGGCCCTATAAAGTAGACTCTATCATTAGCTATGAGATTAAGTAACTTTCCCCCAAGATCACAGAGCTAGTAACGGGTGATAATGTGTTTTAAACTTAGAGCAAGCTAAGACCATCATCTCTACAACTCTCATTTCCCCTTTTCTGTAACAATAAAAAAAATTCAAATAATGACTATGTGTGGTAGTAATACACCCAAACTTCATAACCAAAGTGTTGCGATTTTCTGGGAAGGGTTGGTTTGCACAGTTCAGGCAGGTGATATCTGAGACAGCGTGCATGTGTGAACGAGGGCCAGGGGAGTCTCAGACTTGGAGTGTTCCTCTAGTTCTTTTGACTTTTTAAAAAATTTTCCAAGTTAGACTGAAATTTTCTGACGCAATAGTGCAGCCATCTGTATGTAAATTTCTTAAACAATGGTAAATGTAGGATTTTTAAAAAGCAATAAAAATGAAGTAGAATGTATAGCTGTTTAGAAAAAAACTATGCTAAAAGAATCTGCATCACCCATTGTTGGAACATTGGGTGTCATTGCAAGTTACGGCGTCAGTTGTAAAATATTATGGCAAAATACATACCACTCATTTTTGGTAAATTAGATACACTTTTGAAATAGCTATAAAAACTATCTGAAAAGAGCATGTGTCCCCTTTTATTTTGTAAGTTGAGTAGTCATTTGAGCAGAGGTATTAGCTGTTTGGAAAAAAAATTACAATATTCCTGTTAATAAAAAAAGGAGCTTTGAGTCATGCCAATAATCATCTCACCCTCAGCCACACCCCTCACACATCTGATCTTGGTGTTTCAGTGTCCTAATTATAAGTCTGCTGCCTATGGATCCCAGCTCAACAGTGGAGTTTAGGGACAAGGACTCACGGCATGCCTTCTATCCCTACACATCTTCAAGGACTCTCTAGCATTGCAGAATAAAGTTCCAGCTATTTAGTCTAGTAATTCAAGCCAGCCGACATCAACGGCAAATGCACGGGTTGGTTTTGCATCTTTGTGGTTTCTACCAGCCTCCCCTTCATTCTGCACCATTTTTCCCGGGCAGGAAACCCAAGGGGACAGCAATCAGCAGGGAGATTCCGTCCTCGCCTTCTCCCTCTTGCTGGAAGTGGAATAATTCAATCAGCTCTCATATGGACGGCCCAGTCATCCAACAAGGGAAGGGGCCACGAAGCCAAGTCAATTTGGTATTCATTGTTTCCTGTCTTTTCTTGCTGTCTTTCTCTCTCTCTTTTTCCTTTGCAAGCTAAGTTGAACGGAAGTAAAATCAATCCACACCAAAAGAAAAAAAAAAGTCAGGCTTATTTTCACCATTTTTTTTTGTTTTGTTTTGTTTTTTTGGATCAGAAACACAGGACTTCCCAAATCAAGTTAAGTGAGTCCCAGATGTGGGCTCGTTTCAAATGAAAAACACACCCCATCATTTCAGGCTGAATTCTGCTGGAGGAGACCGGTGATTGCTGAGCCTCAGACAAGGAGAGGATTTCTCCAGAGAGTTTGTCCCAGACTGTGGAGAGGAAGAGGGATGGGGAAGATGAGGGGCTGGCGTGCCGCTCCTCCCCCTGGGGAGAGAAGAGATGGAATCCAGGTTAATTAGGTTTGGGGGTCACTTGCGAGCCAGTTGGGAGGAGGGGAGGGCTGCAGCGGAAGGCATCTTTGAAGAGTGCTGTGGGATGGCTGGGGTGGAGGCTGCCACATGGCGAGAGCTGGTTTTATTAATGAGAAGTCATTCAATCCTTATAACACATCCAGGACACATCCCACCAGGGACAAGTATATACATATATGTTAGCGAGAAGGGACAGTGATGCTCACAATTGTGGGCATTCTGGATCATCTTCGTTTCAAGGGAGAATGGTAGATGGCAGCCAGAATGCCAAACATGGACATGATATGCAAGTTAATACACTTTCATGAAAGGGCACACAGAGAAGAAGGCTTTTTGATAGCCTTTAGTTCAAGCATAAACTCTGAAAGAGCGACCAAGACACTAACGTGTTTCATGGACTTCCTTCTGGTGTTGGACCCGAACGAGAATGCTGAACCGTATAACCAAAGACGTCTCTTGGTGAAAGATCCTCCTTTTAGCGACTATAATTCGCATTTTCATCAATGTCATGCTGCACATAGATGAAAACAGCCACTTAAATGTGTTTCTTCTGTCTTCTCGTAATAGGTTTGATTTTACATTTCTTCCCATCTGGTTTGTTGAAGAGAAATATGGAAGCACTTTCACCCTCTCTATGCTTCTTATGGGACTTCGTCTAAGAAGTGGCTCTTTTTTTACTGAACTTGACTTTAACCTTGATCCTTCTCCCCCAAACAAAACAGACCATATGGGCATTTTGGCAAAGCTCGTACTGTTTATGGACCAGTAATAGCTGTCCTGGCATCACTATCATTTTATGGTGAACGTCTTAGCTGTTTCTTTTGCAGCCTTACATACTTTCCTGCCTAGCTATGCATCCCCGTGGCATCATCCATGGTTCACTAAACTCAACTGAGTAAGTTGATGTAGCTTTTCAAGAATTAGATTTCTCTAAGAATCTCTATAGTACCCCATCCTTCATAGCAGATATTGCACGCACTCTGCCGAGTGTGTGAGTTATACTTTTCCAGGTAAGCCTCACCTCAATCCTCGGAACTTGCTAAGTGCCCATTGTACAGAACAAGAAACCAAGGCTCCATGAGTGGAAGAGCTGGGATTTGCAGCAAGTTGGCAATTAGAACGTCTTTGCACTTGCTTTTATCCAGTACTGCCATTCAAGGGACTAAACCTCAAAATGAACCCTGTGAGGAAACATGTCCAGATCATTAAGCATGGTCAGAAAAATGTTTTTCTGGTAGGTTCCAGCCTGGTATGGAGACACTGGAGATCAGGCATGCCTGAGCGTGATGGGGGACAGTTAAGAAGGCAGGCGAGGCACACAGACTGTGATGTTTCTAATCAATATCATCCAGCATCCAAAATAAGCAACTGTAAAAATGGCCTGTGTATTAATTTCTCATGGCTGTTTTCTGCAGGGAACTTGTGGCTTAGAACTGCAACCGTGTGTGCCATTTCATCCTTTGTCTGGAGTCCAAAAGTCCAAAGTCCTCCACAGAGCTCCACTCCCTTCCACTGCTCCGGGGAGAAGTTCCCCTGGACTCTTCCAGACATGCGCTGGCTTCCAGTTTTAGAGTCTGGTCTCTAGCTTCATCCTCATGTGGCTCTCTCCAGCCTCTTGCCCTGTTTCTCCTCTGTCCCTTTTGGAAGACGCTGCCATTGGGTTTAGGACCCATTTCATGTTACCCAGAGCATTCTTCTCTGTAAAGACCTCGTGCCCAAAGAGATGGCATGGATTTACTGCAGAGGCAAATACTACTCACCTGCTACCTATCCATCAAATGTTAAACTGAGTCACTGAAACCCTGGGCAAGTGAAATAGGACTCTTTGAGCAGGCATCTAGAATCCCCGATTAGCACTTGTTTCCATGCCTTGAGCACTTGGCCCCAAACCTTACACCAAGGAAATATCACCGAGCTCCCTCTCCAGCCCCATAGGAAAAGTATGCATTGGGGTAAGTGTTTGGCAGAAGTGTTTAGTCCCTGCTTGGATACTTGCTGTCTACACTGGAATGCCAGATTCTAGTCCCGGCTCTTCCACTTCCAATCCAGCTTTCTGCTAAGGCAGGAATATGTGCTTCACATAGATGAATCATCCATGATGGGGAGGACATAGCTATGGAGGTGATCAAAGGCACCTGCTCTGATACTGACTGCATTCTAGTGTAGGGGACTACAAAACAATGATACAGACATACACAATTTGTAAACAGCAAAAAAAAAATGTTGCATTATTTGAAAGGCAAGCAGTAAGAAAACAGGTAAGGATAGAGAGTTCCTTTCTGCTGATTCCCTCTCTGAATGTCTGCAACAACTGGGCTGGGAGCTGGCCATTCAAGCAGGTCTTCCCCAAGGGAGGCAGGGACACAGCTCTGAGTCGTCATCTGCTGTCTTCCAGGTGTGTGTCAGCAGGATCCTGGAATTGAGAGCAGAGCCGGAGCTTGAACCCAGGTACTCTGCTATGGAACCAGGTCAACCCAATTAGCATTTTTGTCACTGAGTCAAATGTACATTTTTTAAAATATATCATTCTACACAGTGATAAAAAAGCAAACTTATTTTTTCAAAAATTATTCACTCTACGTTGACTGGGGGAGGTGAGAGTCATGTTAGAGACGATCAGGGAATGCTGGTGTGTTGATGACAGCCAAGCTGAGAGGCGGCAACTACAGGGGTCAGGCATTAGGCACAAGGGTTGGCGTACTGCTTGGGTGGTCAGAAAGCCATATTAGAGTCTCTGCCTTTGAATCCCGGCTCCACTTCTTGTCCAACTTATCTAATGCACATCCTGGGAGACAGCAACTAATAGGTTCTTAGCCACCCATGTGGGTGACCTGGATTGGCCTTTGGACTCCTGCCTTCTGCATGGCCCAGCCCTCACTGTGGCAGGTCTTTGGGGAATAGGCCAAAACTTGGAAGATATCTCCCTTTCTGCGGTTTTGGCTCAATAAGTGTTTAAAAAGGAAGAAGGAGGCCAGGGTTAAGCCATTGCCTGTGATGCCAACAGCCCAAAATGAGTGCTGGTTTGAGTTCTAAGTTGCTCCACTTGTAATCCAGCTTCCTGCTCATATGCCTGAGAAAGCAACAGAAGATGACCCAAGTGCTTGGGCCTCTGCTACTTACACGGGAGCCATAGATGGAGTTCCTGGCTTGTGACTTCTGGCTGACCCAGCTCCGGCTGTTGTGACCATTTGAGCGATGAGCCAGCAGATGGAAGATATCACTCCACCTACCCACCTCTGTAACTCTCCCTTTCAAATAAAAAAAAATTAATAATTTTTACCAGAAGAAGTCCCAAGAGCAGAGGGAATCGCGTCCCAGGTGAACTGTAGACCCAAAGCCCTATGGCCTTGAAGATGGATGCATTTGATGAAGTACAGCCCTGGGGCTCCTGGCTGACTCTATAGGATAGTTTTACGAAAATAGTAGGCTCCTCTCCCACTACTGTGATATGATTCATTATCTTATTTCTTTTCTTTTTTTTTTCCAGCAGATATTCTGGATTGTCTGTACTTCCTGGTCACCTGGTGCTTGAGTGGGGCATATGACCGGTTTCAGATAATGGTTTGAGTGTGGGAGGGCTGTGTCATTTCTTGCATAAAAGCGTTCATTATATCGGCAGCATGAAGCCTTCCAGCACTCTCTTGTTCTGGGATGCTTCCTGATGATTTTGAAGATGGGCTCATTCTTTATCCCAGGTTGTAAGGGACTTCAAGGAGTAGTATTGACCCATGCTTGACATGTTAGGCAGGTGAGAGCTGCCAGAACAATCTCTAGCTATTTGAAATGATTGGCATTCTGGGGTTGCTCCTTATCATGGCACAATCAAGTACCGCTGACTGATACACTCTCTTAACCTTGTACAATCTCCCACAGCTATACTGCCTCAGCCAACTACTGTGAACAAAACCTCCTCACGGCCCAAGCTGCTAGTGGCACAGGCACCAGCCCATGTCTTCTAGGCAGAGATGCTGAGACTCCAGGGTTGAGCAGACAGGGGCAGCAGCTCAGATGACACTGGAGGCTCCTCAGGAGAAGTAACTGCATGACTGGGCCCCTGGTAGTCTGGGAGTCCCTTGAAGGCCTCCTGGGTTCTGCAATTTCTCCAAAATGTTCATGCTCCCTTCTTCCACTTCATGAATCCCATAAATGCTTCCTTCACTGGGCTTCTGCAGTCCCTTGGTGGCCAACAAATCGATGCCTGGTCTGTAAGAAAGTGCATCTGGGACTCTTATGGGCTTCATTTCCGGGGTGGGAAGAGAATGTCAGTTTATCTGCTGTTGGGAATGAAAGGCACCAGCAGCGCAGAGTGTGGCTGCGTTCATCCGCTTCAACTAGGAAACTGCATCTCAAGTGGTCCCAGGCGCCAGGCACTAAACCAACTTGAACGAAGTGGACCAGGTGGGGACCAGTGGTGCACTTCTGAATGGCAGCTGCTGCTTAGATGCCAAAACTCCAGTGCTGCCAGGTATTCCAGGTCTGTGCATAACAGCCAGAGGTCTATGTTTACGTAAAGGACTTGCTTATAATGTATTTCCAACTCACAAAAGAATATTTAGACACTGTGGTTTTCACTGGTGCTATTTACCAGATATTTCCAGAACTGCCTTTGCCAAGGAGCCCAATAGAATCGTACAACCATTGTCCCCCTGAAGTTAGGCATGACTGTAACTTGCCTTAGCCAAGAAAAAAGAAATCATCAGAGGTGGTGCCCATGATTTCCAAGTGGAAACTATAAAACTCAGACTCTTTTATTATTGCCTCATTGGCTCTCATTCATTCTGTTGGAAGCACCAGCCAGGTAGCTGAGTCATTACAATAACAACGACCAAAATCACCTCCCTGACTCCAGCAGTAGGAGCCCCAGGACCGCAGAGCAGGAAGCACTTGTTTACTATAGAGTCTCTGAAAGGTGGGGGCTGTTTGTTACCCCCGCGTGAGGGGGAGCTTGTGACTGATACAAACACCATGCAGATGACGCAAAAGAAGCCAGCAGGCAGATTCTGCAGTTACCATCTCCCACATGAGTCATCTCTTTGCCTTTCCTTTTTCGGTAACATTTCCCTCTTTCATCTTCCTTATTGATTTGACTCATTCAGCAAACATTTGTCAAGACTTCTACTTGCTCGGTACTGGAGCTACAGCGCGGAGCATGACATATCTGTTCCTATACAACTTACAGGCGAGACAAACAGGACTACACCACATATCTATGTGGCTAAAATCTGTGCCAATCGGGCCTGGGTAACCAGATTGGACCAATTGACTGCAAATACTTTTGCCAAGATTTCATAACCTAGGGTAAAGGATCCAGATCTTCCTTCCCTCCTCCCACTTCTCCTTTTCTTTTTCGTTTCCCCTCCCCCCCGTATATCTTGCTTTATTTCCTTCCTTGGATAAATTGAAATAAATTTGCTATGATGCTCACCCTTGTGGTGGAGGCTATGCCTGAAGCTACTGCCTGCCTTGTGAGAACACAACGTCGAACGGATTAAGATCGGAACGTAGAACAGCACCTGACTAATTGCGAGCGTGATAGAAAATATTATCTTTTATTAATGGAAGGTCATGAGCGTGTGGGGTGCATGGCCATCATTTTTCGTTATGGAAGATGATAGAATATGGCTGAGATAGTAAGAGGGATCAAAATGAAGTTCAATGGGCCGTTGGGAATGTGTAGGGGGGCCTGTGTGCTCTGTAGATATGTTTTCATGTGACCTCATCAGAGCCCAACACACAGTACCGTGTATCTTACCAGTGAGGAAGCCAACGGCGAAACAGGCCATGGCTCTTGGATACTGCTGATCCTTTCAAGCCTAGGTATACAAACCCAATGTTCCATCATAACTTTTACCAGCCCACCTGAGCAAAAGGCTGGACACACTTTTTCATCAGAGAAAGAGGCTACTAAGCACACCAAGTCCCCATAGCATAGCAGCAACAGTGGATGTCACCCTCGGCTAGCTTATCCTCTGGCCTTCCAGACCCCAAAGCTGTCACATCCCAATTATACCCCTTGTTATGCTCCTGCGTGCCTAAATCCTTGCATAGTACCCAAAAGACTCTCCCTAGCATCATGATTACTGTCAGAATTACCCACCCTTGCTCCCCTCAGAGTACCTTCCATATCATTTCGCGTAACTCAGCCTCCTTGTAAGTGGTTTTGATTTGGAGTCGGGGCAAGCCAGGCTGCACTCCCTTGCCTAGCCACTGGTCAGCTGGGGTGGCCTCTGGGCTTGAATTTCCGTTGAATGAGGAGGCAACATAATCCCAGTTTCGCGGTGAGATGGATGAGGAGGGTGCATGACCCAGAGCAGGCACCCTGAAGGGACGTAGCCTGTTGTAGGTACTTGATTCAGGCAGCTTCTTTGTGCAGGCAGATGCGAGCGATGTGGCGAGGAGGGGTGAGTGCAGTCAGTCCCAGTCAGAAGCCAGGATTCCTTGTAGGGCTGCAAGAGGCGCCCGTGAGCTGAAGAACCCAATTGCCTGGGTCCAAAAGCCACAGCTCCCACACTTTTCATCCCATGAGCAAGACACTGGCTTCCTGGAGACCCGTTTCCTGGTGTCTAAAATATGAATGATCACGACACTGCTTGCTGTGCTGAGTACCGAGCATGTGATAAAGATAGAATATGGGTGCAGTTTCTATGCCATGATTTTAAAGTCTGCTATCACGACTTCGTTTCAAGTATGCCTTGAATCTGGCAAGTCTGATGCTGGACAAACTTCCCCTTTGGTCAACCAATGCCAAAAGAGCATTTCCTAGCCTGGCTGGGCCTGGCCCGCCAGAATCCACCTCCGGAGGCAGTGGTTTCCATGTCTGACAAGGCCTCATTGTTTGCATCAGCAGCGAGGAACTCGTGTTTCTTCCCTGTGCGCATTCACCTGTGAAACGCTGAGCCGCCGCAGCTCGCACGCACCCCTTCTACCTCAGACTGGACCGCGGCCCAGCCTGCCCTGGAAACCCGATCTCTTCCAGCCCCTTCCCAAGCCCTCCGTTCTAACCATGTTGTTTCTCTGAGTTGGGCACACCTATAAATAATTTTTAATGACAGTGTGAGAAGAAAGAAGTCGCAAAGCAAATCTTACATGACGTTCTCATCACCAGCGGCATTTAATATCCTAAATCAAATGCTTTATGGCGTTGCATCGCCGGCGTGAGGTGAAATGAAGGGAAGCTATTATTTTCGGGCCTTGTGCACCTTTTGTGTGCTTGGGGTCACTCACTTTGGGGAGTTGCTGGCTGTTATGCTTGGGGAGGGGTCCTGTAACGGGGGGAGTTAGGATGGTCAGAGGGTCCAGCAGGATCCTTGGGGGACTTGTACACAATGAGGCAGCCTGTGTAGTGGTATCCAGAGCTGGTAATATGAGAAAGTTATGAGAATATAAGCCAGGCCTGATCTGGGGTTCCTCGCCGTTCACCTGAGGGGCCCCCTTCCTTTCCAGGGAAGTCGATATGGTGAAAATCAAACCAAACCGACAGCCAATAAAAGCAGGCTCTGCCTCTGCTCCCCCGAAACCCATACCAGATCTGAGAAAACATACAAACCTGACCGCTTCCACACTTGCCTCCTTGTACCCCATTTCTTCTGTCTGTTGGACAGACAGAAACTTCTGGGCACCTGTGATGTGCTTGGTCGTCCACTGGCAGTGTTATTGAAGTCAGAGCTTGTCTTCCCAGCCCCTGAGCCCCCAGCCCCCAGCCCCCAGCTGTGCCTCATTTTGCGTGCCATCTCAGGGCAACTTTTTCTGCTATCAGTGCCAGAGCACCTACTGCATGCTGGGAAGCGGACCGGCTTCTGGAGGAGAGTTGGTCTCAGAGCCTGTCTTAGACTCCAGTCATGGATGAGTCAGATACGTGAATGTGTGAACTGGAAACAGCATGCAATCAGAGACCTCCTGGGTAGGGGATGCCTGCCTTGCTCATTCCCTTAATCACCAATTGTCCCCAGTACACAGGGATAGGCTCCCAGGAGGCCCCCAGGCAACAGTGTCATACTTGGATTGAATTCAAATTAGCCTAATCCAGGCCAGAGTGCCAATCCAAGGATCTGGGGATGGGCTCTGCTGGAGAAAGTCAGTATGGCTGTGAACTTGGGACTGTAGCTTAAGGGCTTGGGAACACTAGGGAACAGCATTCAGGTACCATCTGACTTGGAAGTGTGAAATGATGGTAATGATGCTGACGATGATGAGAGCAGTAGCTGTTATGGTGATGATGGAGAGGATGATGCTGATGGTATTGCTGGGGATGGTGATGAGGAAGATGATGATAACAGTAGTGGGGAACATGGCCAAGGTGTATTGAATACTGACTCTGTCAGCAACTTGAGCGATTTATGAACGTTGGTGCTTACAACCTTCATGAGTTCAGGCATTAAGACAGTGAGAACTAGTCTTGTTTTGTAGGTGAGGGAATAGTCCACTCAACATTCACAAATGGTGCAGCAGAGAGAGAGAGATGCAGCCCAGAGCGGAGCCTGTGGCAGGTGTGAGAAGTGGCGGAAAATGCCTGGCAGGGGCCCAGTCCGAGACCATTCTTCATCCCCCTGGAATCCCTTTGCTGGGATTCCGTGAGTCACTGGTGCTCACCTGCCTAAGCTTCATGTGAGTGGCACAGCTTTTAATCAGAAGCGTGTTCACGAACAGTCACTGAACTTGCCATAGAGAAAGGGCGACCTCCTCCTAGCAGAGTGTTGGGAGAGTTTTCAAAAAGTAACTTTGAGCCAAGACTAAGATGGGTTTAAGGAGGCACTAATTCTCAGTGTGGTGAAAATGGGAATTGGCATTTGCACGAACCTGAGGATGAGGTCCCCCTTTCAATGTTGCACCCCTGACTCCTAGCTGCCCCCTCTTTCAGCCTGCCTTTAAAGAACACTCTTGGCCTTCTTCAGCTGTAGAATGAGAAAACTGAATCCAGGACCACAGGGAGACATTTGGGCAGTGATATTTTGACTCTGGCAAATAAATAACACCTTTGCCCCTTGGATCCTGTGCCTGCGGCAGACTCAGTAATCCATCATGGCCTCTTCTAGCAGAGCCAGGATGTGGCCTCAGAACCCTGAAGATCTATCTCCTACTATGTAGAGTTGGTGAATCAGATGAAACCATTCCAAGAACACGATCTCTTTTACTCATCTCTCACACGCTCTCTCAGCACCTAAAATGGTGTGTGTCCAGGTGAAACTTTTAGTTTTCAGATCAAACTAAAACAAATCCAAGAATATGTGTTGAGAACTACCTATGTTTATTTTTAGATAAGGCTGTTACTCTCTGTATGAATACACAAATATTGTGTGTGTCTCTGTTCCCCCTCATCCCTTTCTTCCTCCTCTTTCCCTCTCCTTTCCCTCTCTTTCTTTCTCTTTCTCTTTTTCACACACACACACACACACACACACACACACACACACACACTCCATTCTATAGGGTATTACTACCCACATGTAAACAGAGACCAGCCTCAGTTATTTGGAAATGACAATGATACTTCCAATTCTGATAAACTCTGAAATACTCATCTAAAACCAACATGAGTCCAGCATTCCACAAAGTGCTGTGTTTTGTCATGGCAACTAATTTGCTATTTAAAAAGATTCTTTTAAAGAAGGAGGTAAGAGGGTTTAATTAGTGTTTGATTCACTGGTGTCCTAGCAAGAACTGAGGATTTTGTTTGCAGATAAAAGGAGCTCTGAGGACAAATTCGTGTATATGCTAATGTGTACATTAATGTATGTAAACATACACTCACCCTCACATGTATACACATCCACATGTTCATGATTACATGTGCACAATGGTACACAGGTGCTAATATACATACAGGCACCTCCATTATCTTACAGTGATCTGCACACGTATGTGCATATGGCTAACTATACACATCTACAAATGAACAGGGTGGCACAGAATAGCAATACAGGCAAATCCTCCTAGGCCCCCCATGTATGATTTGTACATATGTTTAGGAGATGTTTACTCACAAATTCACACACACACACATACACACACACACATCTAATACATTCTTTCACACCTGTGTGTGCACTGGGCCGGTTTCACACAGCATACGTTTCACAAATGCCCAGATTCTCACATGCCCGTATTCCAGCAGAGGCCCACATGAACGCATGAAGACACAGAGATTCCCACAAGCACCTCATCTTACAGGCACGTGGGCTGCCAGCCCTCCAGCGCCAGGCCCCAACAAGGCCGTCTGTCTACAGGCCTGTGTTGTCGGGGAGCCTGGTAAGAATCAGCAGGGCACTGATTAGGATTTCCAGAGCCTGCAGAAGGAGCCTAATCCCCTGTGAAAGGTTGACAGTGCGGGCGTCCTGCCTGCTCCCTGCTGGCTCAGCCCAGTGTGGGGAGGTGGCAGACTCTGTCCCCCGGAGCCATGTCATCTCCTCTCTAATGATGCCAGCATTTTCACAAAGCTGAGCAACACAGCCAGTAGGTGTGAAGTTGGAATTCATTTTCCTGGGGAAGGTCAAGTGCATTCCTGAGTTTGGACTGATTTGGATTTTTTTTTCCTTTTGCAAGCTGGAGGAGAAAACAGGAGAGAGGGGTGCTGTTTCCTGGAGCTTTGCTTTCCCTTTCACGTCCATTCCCAAGGCTTGGTCCCGTTTCCAGAAGTTCAGGAATCCCCCATGGGAAGACAGCTGGGCTCAGATACGGTCTACCCTGGAGAACCCAATCCCCAACCCCCTACTGCATTTGGAAGGTCTCAGCACTAGGTCTGCGTAGTAAATCAGAATAAAATACTCCCTTTTGTCTTTAAGGAGTTTAAGTAGATAAAAATTAAGGAAACCAACTGGGTTGTGTTGTATATGCCAGTTATGAGTGTGGCTGTGTGGGGAAGCAATGAAAGCCACCTTCAGGATCCGTGGGCAGGAAGCTCCTGAATAACAGAACCCACCTTGAATGTCACCTAGGATGGTCGCAGCATCCATGAAATCTTTTCCTCGTTGTTCTTGTTGTTTATTATCTACAGTTCAAAGCATCACAAATAAATAGGGAACTCAGGAAATAAGCATGCTGAAAATCTCAGAGGAAAAAAAAAACATCTGTGGGGAAAGTTAAGGAAGATGCAACATATAAAGTGGAAATCATAAACTCAAATGCCTGGAGAGCCAAGATGGTGATGTGGGTCGTTAATGCTGCCCAGCTGGGGCCTCTTTTGAACTTGAGAGTGCATTGCACACTTAAAGAGGGCACAGGGTGGGTGCTTGGCCTAGCGGGAGAAGCACCCTCTTCTCACAGTGTGTGGGTTCAACACCTAGCCCTGCTGCAGTCCCCAGAGCCTTGTTCGTGACAATGGGGAAAGCTGGGCCCCTGCCACCCATGTGACACATCTCACTTGATCCCTGGCCTGCCATCATATGAGGAGCGAATCAGAAGAGGAAAACACCCCTCTCTCTCTCTTCTCTTCTCTTTCGACTAAATAAATCTTCATAGTATACAGTGAACTGAGAGTAGGAAGAAGTTCTGGTGATGGTGCTTGATGTCATATCCCCCATCTGTTTTCCCATCAGGCTTCGCATTTCCTGAAGGTAGGAAACAAACATGTGTGTGTGTGAGAGAGAGCGAGAGATTTGTGACTCTGTGCACACCCAGCACCTGCATGCCTGGCACACACTCACACGCACTAAGTACCTATTACATGGATGGAAGGATGGAGCCAACCCCACACTAACCTATAATACCGTATCAGCTTGCTCAAATGTTTCCAGCTTTTAATGACATATCACTGCCTCGTCTTTAATTCTTGGAGGTAGAGAGTACTTCCTCTTGTTCTGCTTTCTATGACTTAGGTAAAAATTTGTCTGGATTCACATAACTCTACTTCCTCCCGGTGAGGCAAATCATGGCACGTCTCTGAACCCCAGTCTCCTCATAAGAAGGAGCTGCTCTACTTAACAGGGAACTGTCGAATCTGCCATTTATCTTGTAAACTAGGAAGATTTGGAGAATGAAAAGACATAGTCATGTCTCTGGAACAGCACGAAAATTCTGAAATTGGTTCAGTACCTAGGATATGGTCATACGATGCCAAATGTCTTTATTTTGGTCAATCACATGAACAGTGCATAAGATTCGGGGCTCATGATGTCACAACATGTCAGCTGACGTCATACAAAGTGACATCTTGACGAGAGCTGGTCTCATGGAATCATAACCAGCTTCAAGCTTCTGCTAAGCTTCTGTGTCACTCTCTTTTAGTCCTCCCAAATGTGGAGTGGTTGGAAAAGTTGGGGTCTTGAAGTCGATGTTCTGTTGCCATCTTATTGACAGTGCATCCTGGACCCTAGGCTGCCTCACAGAGGAGGTAGCAGCTGAGTGTGACACAGAGGTTGATAATGGTACAGTCAGCTGGTACCTATAGCTACTGACATGAATATTCATACACAGAACAATTTAAGCAAAGGTTAGTGTTTGGGTAGTGGGCCATTGGGCAAGAACCAGTTGGGACTAGATCCTCCAAGGCTGAAGAGGTGAAAGACTCATGAGCCCAAGGAATGCATGTGTGGGTTCTGGCTACATTTCTTGTCTCTTACACCATCTATGAAGGACCTGACAAGAGAGGATTGTGCACCAAGCTGCCAACGTGAAAACAACTGATTTTCCTGGGAAGACTGTCAAAGGCCAGTGACCCAATTACCTGATCATATTTTTAAAGATGCTATAAAATCACCTTATTTAAAAAGAGAGAGAGGAGATAGTCACCATCCTCCCTTGTCCTTTTATTGCTATTATTATAGAGTTTCACAGACAGAGAAAGCAAACTTGGAAAAAAAAAATCCTCTGGCGGGAGCAAGGGAGAGGCGGGGCATGCAGCCTTTTTTTCTAATCCGGGAAAACTCAGTGGGATTTAACTGAGATAAAATCCGGGTCTCCCGTCTCAGTGACCTCGCATGCGTGGCGTGTGCTCATGTCCATCCTCTAGACTCTGTTCATCTGTTCCTGTGTTCCAAAAACAGGACACTGACGGGCCAGGCCCACAACTCAGTCACGGTGAGAGACAGCTGGGGGCTTCACTGGTCTGGGGTGTCCTCAGAACCAGATGCCATCACGGGACTCTTTGTCTTTCTTCTTCCAGCTCACGGAGTTTCTTCGAACTCTGTCGGTCCAGAAATGCGGTTGCCTCCGTATGCCCACCCGGAATCCAAGCCAGGACTTCTTGCAAGCCCCTTCTTGGAGAAAGCATCTCCTCTTGCTCACCCTCTTAGAGATGATTTCATCTCCTCCTTTCTCTTGCAGACAGTAGTAGCCTGGGTCACTGAGGCGCTTATGCTGTATCCCAGCTCATTTGATTTGTGCTCTCAGTGAGCAAGCAGTTAATGGGCATCTACTACGAGGTAGGTGCTGTTCTAAGCACCAGAGATGCAGCGAAGGCCAAGGCAAACACCCCCATACTTACAAAGCAGGTGTCCTCAGGCGAGATACACTGCCTCTCCTATCTGCTGGATGATCTTTTCCTTATCCTTCGGAATAAGCAGAACTCAAAGACCATGGTCATTCCCTGAATCCTTCTGTGACTGATCTACTTTGGCGACACTGACGCCAAGGGTCTCCTGTTTTCTGTGCTTGCAATAGTCGAGGCTGGCACATCCTAACCAGCGGAGGTTCCTAGCCAGTAGTTAGAAGTGGTTACTCACCATTGATTGGGAAGACAAGCTCTGGGATCTAATGGCTTGGTTTTAGCATCTGGTTTCCTCCACTTCATACTATCTGAACTGGAGTTTCTCTGCTCCTCTAATTGCTCATCTATAAAATAGGAACCATAATTATGCCCATCTCTGGTGCGTTTCTTGAGTCTTAAGGGAGATAATTGGTAACTTATTAGCACAAAACCTGGAACATGGAAAGGGCTCGAAATCATCTCTGATGAGCCTCTTAAAAATATTTATTTGTTTGGAAGGTAGAGTGGAGGAAAAAAAGAAAGCGAGGTCTTTTGTTCATTGGCTTATTTCTTAAATGAGCATGACAGCCAGATCTGGGTCAAGCCATAGGCAGGAGGCAGGAGCTTCATCCAGGTCTCCCATATAAGTAGCAATGCCTATAAGCACATAAGTACACCAGACCATTTTCCACTGATTTTTCAGGTGCACTAGCAGGGAAGCGGATTGAAAGGACATTCAGCTGACATTGTCAGTCAGGGTGTTCAATCAATGTTTGTTCAATAGAAGTGTAAGAGGAGACAGCATGTGGCTCAGCATGCTAAGCCTCTACCTGTGACACTGGTGATCCATCTGAGAGCTGAGGTTCCAGCCCCGGCTTTCTACCTTCATTTCCTCCAGGTCTTCCGTCTTTCTCAGGAAGAAAGAATACATCTTTCTAATATCTATCACTTAAGAAACAGACCAGTTTGCATTGAATGGTCCATCAAGGTTTTGCTTGGGATGTTGCTGGACCAGAGGGTGAGTCTACTGACAACCCCAAGGTACCCAGCTGGAGTATGAGTCCCCAGGACAGCTAGTCCTGGATACATATTTTAGTACATTCAAGGCTCTCCTAAAATACACCAAATCCAACTAGGCTTAGCAGACAGAGCTGGGGCAGATCCGGCCCACTCCCATGTCGGGAAGGGTGGGAGGGTGTGTCATTGGTTTCTGCAGTAGAAGATAAGCTGTGGGGTTTTGTGCAGGAAACGTTCACTATTTCAGCCAGGGAGACAACACTTTTGTGAATATTTCTTTGATCACAACGTTTCTCGGGTTTTCTTAATTACGAAGGAGCTAAAAAGTGCAGTCCCTTGTACAGGTCAACGGGACTAAAACATGTAGCTGTTCTGTTTTAGTCACTCAGTATGCAGTGGAAGTATTCAAAAAACTTACAAATTTATATCATTGTATTTGATTTTCACAACTCCCCCTTGACTGTAAGAATACTGGAAACTGTGGGTGGCGGAGCTCCTTGTAAAAGGATCTCCATCATTGGTAGCCACCTTTGAGTTTCTCAGCTATCATTTGGAGCTTGGAGTCCACACACCTGTGATGGATGAGCCGAGAATCCAAACACCTCATTAGTGTTTGGGAGGGTAGTGGGGTGGGGTGAGATGGGGGAAGGGCCAGGGTCCAAGACCTTAGACAGAAAAATATTTGATGCTTTCAGAGAAACAAGAAAAGGTGGGCAGGAAAAGGAGCTGTACAGGTCGCTGCAAACAGTTACTTATGCTGCTTGAAAAGTCTTAATTGCTTCTAATGGCCAACCTGTTGGGCAGTATTTTATTAACGCAGATAGATTTTTACAGGATAGTTCTCACGCTGTTCTCCAGGAGCTTCGGAATTCATTAAATATTGAAAGGTAGTGCTCTGGGTTGCTCAGTTAACGACGTCCTCCCAGTGAGGTTTCCCGCAAGTTAGAGAAAGCAAGCAGGCTCGAGGATAGATGTTCACTGTCAGCCTATAATAAAATAAACATAATCAAGAGTGTTTGCTGGCTGCAGCCACGTGCCAGGCACTATTGCTAAGCACTTTCTGTGTGCTGTGCCTGTTCCATGGATTTCAAAGACTGTGACAATGGGATGGAGAAACATATTAGTTGACCTTCAGAATCAGGCAGCTGAGGATGTACCTGGGTCTGTTCCTTTCTACCTGTGTGGCTTGAGAGAGTCGCTAAGCCTTTCTGAGCATTCTTCTTTGATGAATCTGGGGATTATCTCCCATTTTACAGGTAAGGAGATTGAGGTACAAGGGTACAGAGCCAATACCAACCAACACCATCAAAAGTGGTGGGGTCAGAACTCACTCTAAGGTCTTGAATTCAGTCCGAATACTGATGACTGTGCTTTGTGCACCACCTCAGCACATGGCGGGATCCAGCCAGCCATTTCCCATGGCATGTGAGTTCCTAGATCAGGAGTTTGGGGAAGGCTCAGCTGAGTAGTTCTGCTGTGATTCTTGTGGATTCAGGTGAGCAAGTTGGGAGGTAGGTTTCAGGATCCCCTTCCGGCATGTGCTGCTCTTCCTCTATGCAATAGTCCATTGTCCAGATCCTCCTTTGTGGCTTGAGGCATGGCGGTGGAGGGTCATTGGACTTATGTGCTGGCTGGCTTTCAGCAAAATGAGCATTCAAGGAGACAGAAAGAGGAATCCCTTCACCCATAATTTATTGATCAAAGAAAAATCACGTATCTCTCTCTCCACTTGTCAGGAGGGAACACAATCCCCACCTCTCAATAAAAGAAACCCCTAAGAATGTACAACCATTTTAAATCTGTCTCATTTGTGCATTGTAAGAAGTCAGTAAATGGCAGATTTTACTTAGAGGAATATCTGTAAAAGGACAGCAATGAATTCACACTCACCATTTAAGGTTACTGGACACTTGACAGAATGCAGGTGTGCAATGAAAATAACATTCCAGCCAGGGAAGCAGACTTATACCAAGTGTTGGGTTGTAAGACAAAATATAGGACATCCAGTTAAATTTGTGTAGCCAATAAGCAATAAATACATTTTTATCTTTTAGTATATCCAGTGATTTTAAGAGGTATAATTACACTGAAAAATCTTGTCTGCCTAATATTTAAATATATTTGGGTATTCTGTTTTATTTCTTTATAATTTGGTACAGCTGACTGCACTACCAATGTGTAGACGCCAAGAATTCTGATTTTACACCCACAATGTTAGATTTTACTGATATTAGTGAAGAGACAGGACAGATCCATCACCACAAAATCCCTCAGTAACTGAAGCAACAGAAGAGTTAGAGAAGCAGTGAGGGGTGGAAGAGAGCGGTCGTGGGAGAAGCATGATCTGAACTATAGACAGGTAGGGTTGTGAAGGATGAAGAAGATTCAATCAACAGATAAGAGGGACAGGTTTCTGGGTTATATGTCTTGGGAGCAGTGTAGATACAGGAGTAGAGCTTTGAGAAGAAATGAATGGACTTCCAATAGTTTAAAGGTGGGGAAGCCTGGGGTGAAATTTGGAGCTCCAGTAGTGGGAATAGTGGCCCAATGGAAAGTTCTTCAAAGTCTTTGTATATACCACATGTAGATATGCACTCTGTCCTAACATAGGTCTCCAAGGAGGAAGACTCCAAAATAGTTCTGTGTTTCCAAAGTCCACACTTGTGCTCTGGGGAAATTGTGTGTATGAACTAAAATTAGAGACACACTCTTGTCCATTATTCCAGATAGCAAGACTTAACTTCAAAGATATGCAGTAGAGAGTCAGGGAGAGGAAGGAGGCTGAATTTCCAGCTTGTAGGCAGAGTGGGAAATTTGGCTTACAGAGTCAATACTAAACGTTAAGGTGGTAACCAGTTTAAGGTATTGAAGTCTACACTTTGAGGGGACATCAGAGTACTCACTCCTCTTTGGTGCCCCCATGACTTTCCAGTGGAGGGCACTATGAGTTCATCCCAAAAAAAAGTGGAGGCGGGATCTAAGAAAGGAGCCTTCTGTGGTTGCGGCGGTTCCAGGTCTAAGGTTAAAAACTAAATCCCAATAATCTAACCACTGCTGCTTCCGAACCTAATGGGAACTGCTGTGTGTTAAGCAGTTAATCTGTGCCAAGCATCGAGTCCAATCTTTAAAGGTATTTTTTTTCACAGCCATACCATAAGGATTTAATGAGATAAAATTCATTTTACAGATGAGAAAATTGTGACTGGTTTATCGCACGATCTCTCAGCCAGAATCAAATTCATCTTCAATTAAGCAGCCTATGACTCACTATGAAAAATAGTGAATATCCAGAAAGCCCTAGACATGGACACAGTTTAGTCACTCAGAAAGTGCTGTTCCCTTTGTGTGTGTTGGCTGTAAGAGATCTCTCTGTGAAGTTTGAGACTGAGCAAATTAGTCAGTCAGGACAGAGAGTCTAAAAAGTGATTGCTTTGGGGAGGCAGGGTTGTGTGGCCAGAGTGAGACAGGGGATGGAATTGTGTAGGGTAATGGCGATGATTTAAATCTTGATCAGGATGTTGGTTATATTGCGGTATACATTTGTCAAAAGTCATCAGCCTATAAACTTGAGATCTGTGCATCTGTACATGCAATATACGTAAGTAAGCTTCAATAAAAAGGGCTCCAATTTAGACTTTTGATATTATTGTCAAATGAGTTTCAACACAGACTCACATGGATGCACTGACTTCATATAACCTTAAACAGGTGTACCTTCTCTAAACATTTGCCATACATGAGGATTGATTATCTTGTATATAACATGATTGTTCTGTGTTGCATTTTTGTGTAAATATTTTAATTTTGTGGGTGTAAACATTTAAAATGTGCCCTACCTTCTGTGAAAAAGAGTCATTTTGCTGGAGAAATTCTAGACTCTATGGTTTAGAAGCAATGTAAGCTTAAGTAAGTCAGTTATGCTCTTTAGTCTCAGTGTCTTCATCCGTGAAATGTGTTGACAATAGCAAATACGTCCCAGGTTGAAGCAGTACCATACGTAAATGCAGATGATAGAAAAAAGTGTCTCCTAAACATAATGATGCTAGAAGAACACAACTTATATTATATAAAATGCTTTGCTTCTGTAAGAGCAGTTTCCTGGTTAACTGGGACCAGTCTTCATTCATTCATTCACCTGCTACTTGACATGTCAGGCATCATGTCGGAGCACACAGTAGAAAGAACAGGGGAAAAGGCACATTGCTCATCATGTATGGGTGATGCTGAGCGTTCATGCTGCACTCCATAAAGCATGCTTGTTATGATGACTAGCCATCATAATCAAAGCAAATATCCTATGACAGAAAATAACTTTTGCTTCATTTTTCCTTACCCACAAGCCTCCACTTTTGAGTATTCTGTCCAAGTATGAAATTACAGTTTCAGTAGTAGACCTTCTTATGAGGCCCAATCCCCACTTCTAACATTTATAAAACCAGTGTTTCTTGACTTCCTATTATGTAGCAGGCATTATTTTACCTGCTGGGATACAATGGTGAACTAGATAAAAATTGAAGTCCCTATTTTTGTAGATATTACTGGGAGGGAGAGACACAAAACAATCCATTAACCAAGCAAATGTATTATTTGTCACAGGGCATTAAGTGCTGCAGAGGAAAATAAATCATGGAAAGCCAATATGGAGTAAAGGAGTGAGAAAAGATGTGGCAATTTTAAATACGGTGATCAGATAAGGCCACATTAACTGTGAATTTTAAGTAAAAAAAAAAACTGAAGGAGGTTGAAGAATAAAACATGAGGATTTTCAAAATATTTATTTCTTTTTATTGGAAAGTCAGATTTACAGAGACGGAGAGACAGAGAGGAAGATCTTCCATCTGCTGGTTTACTCTCCAAATGGTCACAATGGCCAGAGCTAAGTTTATCGTAAGCCAGGATCCAGGGTCTGGCTCTCCTACATAGGTGCAATGTCCTGACGCTTTGGGCTATCCTCCACTACTTTCCCAGGCCACAGGCAGGGAGCTTGATGGGAAGTAGAGCAGCCAGGAAACAAACCGTGCCCATATGGGATCCCGGTGGTTGCAAGGTGAGGATTTAGCCACTAGGTTATTGCACTAGCCCCCAAGTCATGCAGATATTTGAGGAAAGATTGTTTCAGACAGAGGAACAACAGATGGGAGCACAGCTGGCACGTGTGAAACTAGCCAGGGGAATGGTTGGGTAGCATCAGTTAGAGATGGGAAGGGAAGGAGATGAGTTCAGAAGATGCCCTGGAAAATGGCCACCTGTGATGTCCTGTTGGTGGGTCTCAGATGCCACACTCCAATGGCCGACCCTCTGCACCCTTCCTCCTGTTTCTCCCAGGAATGAGGGGGAAAGGAACCTGTTGGGGAACCCATTTAGCAGTGGTTAGAAACCATGCTTGGGGTGCCTGCATCCTATATCATTTTGCCTGGGATCAAGTCCCAGATCTGCTTCTGATCCAGCTTATTGATCCAGCTCTGATCTAGTGCTTCCTACCAACCACATGGGAGACCCAGACTCAGTTCCCAATACCTGGTTTCAGGAACTTGCCCAGCCTCAACTGAAACTAGTATTTGGGGGAGGGGGAGGGTGGTGGTGATCTAAAGAAGGAAGATCTTTATCCGTCTCTTTTGTGTGTGTCTGACTGCCTTGCAAAGAAAATAGAAATAAATCTTAAAAATAAAAAGAGAGACAGTTACAGCTTATTCAAATCTAGAATTGTGGTTTTCAAATTTAATGTCAAGGTGCTCTGAAATAACTCCCAGAATTCATAAAAATGTGCTAGACACTTTAATGTTTTGAGGGAAATAGGAAGACTTCAAATTTATTAGGTACTAAATGAACTACATTTACCAAAAAAAAGTATACCCTTTCAATATTAAATTGTATTTGCATTCATTCTGTTCTAAAATCTACATTCTCTGATACTAAGATAATCATTCCTTCTTGTAATTGGTGCTTTTCATATATCTTGCCCCATCCTTGTGATTTTAACCTATCAATGTATTTAGAGTGAACCTCTGTCTTCTACTTGGTGTATTTAGACCATTTACATTTAATGCAAGTGCTAATATGATAAAATGTAAAACTATTGCCTTATTACTCACATTCTGTTCATTTTACTTTTCACCTCTACATTTTCCCTTTCTCATCTTCTTGTAGATTGTCTGAACACTCTTTGGATTCCATTTTAGCATATTTGTAATGTCTGTGACTATTTATCTGTGTAAAATTCTTACTGGATGCTCTATGGATAAATACATACCATGTCTTTGGATCTTTTTTTATACATAAAAAAAAACTTTATAAATCTCTTCCTTCTTTGCTTGAAGATTTCTGATAGGAAATCTAAAGCCATTTGAACCATTGTTCTCTGAGAGGCAGTGAATAATTTGTGTTGCTTTTTAACTTTCTTTATTTGTGGCTTTATGTCTTTTTACCAGAATTGGAAACTTTTTTATTTCTTACTGATTGAGAATTTTTTTAGCTTTATACTTTCTTCTTGAATTTTGATAAAACCAACGACAAATGATCCATTGCTATTTACTCATGGGTCCTTGTAATTCTTCTCCTTTGTTTTCCTGTTTGTATTTTTTTTTCTTTATTCAAATTTAGTAGTCTTTTGTTGATTTATCCCCTTTGTTCACAATTCCAGTGATTTTCCCATGTTTTTGCTTCACAATTCCTTGTCATTGCTTGTGGCTAACAACTTTTTTTGTGACTGCATACATTCTTGTATCATTCCTGTCTCTTTGCTATCTTGCTGTAGAATCAATTGATTGGGTTTTTTTCTCTTTGTTTTTTTAAGATTTTTAATTTTGATGCTTGGCATGATAACTGGCTGTGCATTGTACTCTGCACCATTTGTGTATTACATCGTCCAACTCTGGTTTCTACTAAAGTCTTTTGTCCTAAGATATAAGAAGCAGTCAGTCTATGGAGGTTCAGAATGCATAGTGCAGCTCACCTTGGCTTGTTTTAAGTAGAAATCTAGTCTTCAAATCCTCTGCAGTAGTATTATGGGCCACAGAGTGGCTACCTAAAGCCCTATGTAAACCTTGGGTGGTGTTCTCCCATCTTGCTTAGGTCTCATGGCATTATTTTTTTTTCTGCTATTGATCATAGTTAAGTTCTTATGTGAATTCTTTGGTATCATGCCAAAGACTTCAGACATTTACTTAGTTATGTTAATAATTATTTAGTGAGTAACTTAAGACCATTTCTTTAACTTCTCCCTGCTCTCCTCTCTCGTCACTCTCCCTTTGCTACAGCCGGGTGAGCAACATCCTTACTATCCATTAGCGATAGACATCAGGGCTCCATCCCACAGTCTGCAGTGAGAGTAGGAGAGTTGCTGTCCCCTCCAGCATTAGCACAGAGCATGAAAGTTAGCAAGGCTCACACCTTCACCATCACAGCTAGGTGGGAAGAAGGAGGAGCACTTCACCATCTGTGTTGGGTGGATATGGTCAGCCAGGCTCAGCCCTGTCCTCTTGGTTGCCTCTGCTGGGAAGGGGTGGGGGAGTGTTTTCTTTCAAGGGGTTAACACAGAGAAGAGCAGGGTTGGCCAAAGGGCCCTGACCTTTCCTGAATCCTTTGACGGGAGAAAGTAGGTTTTTCTTGGAGAATGTTTTTGATCTGCACCCATTGATGTTTCTAATATTTCTAGTATTGGCTATTCTCATATCTAAGCTCAAATGGATGGAAGTATCCAAGAGACTCATGGAAAAATAGAATGAAAAGAGAAGTTTTTTTAGATGCCAAAAGAAAGAAAATATATCCACAATTGTTTTTATTTTTTTTTCATAAAATGCATTATGTTTCTGAAGCTCTCTTGTACAGAAGGCTGAGGTTTCTAACCAGTCCATTTTCTTTTTTTTTAAGATTTATTTATTTTTATTGCAAAGTCAGATATATACAGAGAGGAAAGAGCTCCCTGCGTCCACTGATTCACTCCCCAAGTGACCGCAACAGCCGCAGCTGCGCCAATCCGAGGCCAGCAGCCAGGAGCTTCTTCCAGGTCTCCCACGTGGGTGCAGGGTCCCAAGGCTTTGGCCCATTCTCGACTGCTTTCCCAGGCCACAGGCAGAGACCTGGATGGGAAGCAGGTCTGTCGGGGTTAGAACCAGCGACCATATGGAATCCTTTAGCCAATAGGCCACTGTGCCAGGCCCGCAGTCCACTTTCTTATCTCTTGCTTTCCAAGTCTTCTGATTGTTGCTTTATGTATATTGTATAGGATTTCACTTGAATGCGACAGAAGAACCTTGTACTACTACGTTCACTTAGATGAGAAGTTGATTTTTTTTGAAAGTTTATTTATTTTTATTAGAAAGTCAGATATGCAGAGAGGAAGAGAGACAGGGAGGAAGATCTTCTGTCCACTGATCCACTCCCCAAGCGACCACAACAGCCAGAGCTGCACCTATCTGAAGCCAGGAACCTTGAACCTTTTCCATGTCTCCACATGGGTGCAGGGTCCCAAGGCCTTGGGCCATCCTCGACTGCTTTCCCAGGCCACCAGCAGGGAGCAGGATGGGAAGCAGGGCCGCCGAAACACAAACTGGCACCCATATGTATTTCTTTATGGGATCCTGGTGCATGGAAAGCAAGGATTTTAGCCACTAGACTACTGCGCCAGGCCGAAAGTTGAGTATTTGGAGGTAACTCTATTAAAATACATGTGTCTCACTAAAACCAAGGTGGAATGGGAAATTAGGTGGTGTCAAGAATTACAAGTTTTGAGAAGTTGTGCAATGCCCATACATCCCATTAATATGTAATTCCACTTATGTGAGTATGAATAATATTTCTTTCCATTTCTGTGTATTTTTTAAAAATAGTTCCTGTTTGTTAGGGCATAAAGAGTGTATTTTTTTGGAGTTAGTGATTTCACCCGTGGAAAAGGAGAAAGTTACTAAGATAACTAGCATCACCATAAACTGAAAAAATTAGAAGAAATAAAAATCTGTTTGAATCCAGGAATAAATTAGCCCAGAAAGAACTGGAAGGGCAAGCAAAACTCTGCACTTCTTGGAGTACTGGGAGGAAAGGGGACAAGAGGGGAAGCGACATACAAAAACTCAAAACAAAGCTGGCTGGCTGGTCTATTTAAAAAAAAAAATCTACTTTGAGCTTTGTTAATGCAAAGCTCTTTATCTGAGGAGCTCAAGGAGCTTTATTACAGGTAAGTATCCTTGTCTTCAGCTGCTAATAGGGGAGGCCAGGACCAGGGAGATTAACAGAGACTGCATATTTAAGGTCACATAACAGTCAGTGGTCTGTAATGGGATTTGTCTGCTCTCTATTGTATCAGCCGAGGATCAGGGTGTGTGGGGGCAAGGCACAGGAGCTCGCAGGAGACAGGGCGTCTTAGACTTCAGGATACCACCACAGAAGGGACTTGGGGATGGCTGTATGTGTCACCCCGCCCCCTGTGGGTTCACCCAGTTCACATCATAGCATGTTTGTAGCAGAGGCAGCAGTGGAATCAAGGGCTCCCAAAGCCTACCTCATTTTCTCTTTGAGTTATCTTGGTTCTTATGTGATTTGTCTGGGGAAACCTATTAAGGAAATTCAATTTCCCTAAAGCTGGCTCAGTGGAACTTGAGTTGGATCAAAGCTGGTATCCAGAGCACTGGTAATGGTTTGGAAGGAATTCGAGAGGAGAGAGAAAATGCGCAGACTCACAGTTGGAACCCCAGCTCTGCACAAGGACAAACGTGGCAGTCAGGGCAAGCCACCTCCTGCCTCTGAGCCTCTGTGAGACACGCCAAGGAGTCTGAACTTGTGGATCCCAGAAATACTCCAGCTACAGCAGCTTCTGCTTAATTTGCCTGCAAGACAACCAGACCTCTTGTTTTCCTTTCTATGAAATGGGGGTATGCATGGTGTCTCCCTCAAGGAGGCCACAGAGCACCTACACCTACGCTCGTGTCTAGGATGCCTGGTGACTGTTGGATACTTTATTTATTTGATTTTGTGAAGGACAAAGCACTCCCATTGGCTCTTTTACTCCCCAAATCCCTGCAAATGATGACTGTTCAACTAGAACTGGGCCAGTGTCAGAAGCCAGGAACTCAGGCCAGCTCTTCCATGGGGGTAGCAGAGGCCCAACTACTTGAGCTAACATCATTGCTTCCCAGAGTCTGCACTGGCAGAGAACTGGCATCAGGGACCAAAGAGATAGGATTCAAACTCAGATACTCCAATGAGGGACTAGGGGTGGGAAACCTTAGCCAGTGTCTTCATGACTAGGCTAAACACCTACCCGAGCATTTAGCTGCTTTTATAGGCATAGGGCCATACTACCCAATCATTTATAAGCTACCATTCTTTATTATTATTCTAAATCCATATCAGTGTTCTCAAGCTGTTGATCCACATTGAGGGCCACCAGATAAAATTGTGAATGAACCAAAAGTGAATTTCAACTAAATAACAAATGAATGTTTATCACAATTAAGTCCCAAATATTACATTGGTTACAGCCAACACCAAAATCTGGTCACATTTATCTATTTAAACATTCCTGGCATCTTATATGTACATTTACTAAATGTGAAAACCCTAGCAATGAGCCACACTGGGTTTCAAATTTTGATTGCAGAAAAATGTCTGCTTTATTTTTCCTCTTCCATTTGAAGAGTTAATGCGTCCAGAATTTAATCTCTGGCACTGATTTGTTGTTTCCTGTTGTGGAAGTAGAACCAACAGTATTTCCTTATGGCTCAGTCACCCTGTGGTTCAGTTTTCCATATTTGTTCAGCACAATGGATTGGAATTGAGAAAGGAAAAGGGGTAGGCATTGTGGCATAGTGGTTTAATTCACCAATTGGGATGCCCACATGCCAGATCCAAGTTACTGCTCAAGTTCCGGCTAGTCTACTTCCAATCCATCTCCCTGCTTATGCACTTGGAACAGCAGATGGTGGCTCAGGTACTTGAATCCCTGTCACTCATAACAGAAACCCTAATGGAACCTCTGGCTCTGGCTTTGGCCTGACCCAGCCTTGCTATTTAGTTAGTAACCCAGCAGGTGGAAAACACTCTTTCTCTCTCTGTCTCTCTTTCCCCTCCCCCTTTTCCCTTTTCTCCCTGCCATATATCACTCTGCCAATCATAAATCTTTTTTTAGGAGAGGAAATCTTTGTAATGTAAATCACTACTTTGATTTGATAAAGATGATATTTGAGAGATGATATTTTTCAGAAAATTCTGGAAAGAGAATCTAGATAAAGAGCATCGAAGATGCTAGAATTACCTGGAAATATTAAAGACATCTAGATTCTGCAGAATGAAGTTAAACAGCTCAGCTTGGAAGATGTCCTGGTTTCTAATTTAAGGATAATGGCGTCTTTCTCTGGCAATGTATTGTTTCCTCAAATGGGGTAATAGTACCTTACCTCACCACTTCTCTAATTAACCTTTTTAAAATGGATCTCTAGACTGGAGTTGAAATGGCTGGTATGGTCCTGGAACATAACAGGTACATGATAACTTTTTAACTTCTATTATAGGGAAGTTAAAAACTCGGACGACTTTCTGGGAGTGCCCCAAAGCCAAATGCTTGGTTGCATTGTGTGGTTCCTTGAACAGGTGCCATACATTCTTGGGAGGATGACACACTGATGACTTCCATCTAGAGCTGAGCTGTATTTATCCATCACATTCTACTACCCTGAAATCTCTCATTCAGAGACTGTAAAGCTAAGAATCAGAGAGGAATTTCCACATGCCTGGAGGAGACCTATCATGAGAACGGACAAATGAGGAGGCAGACGATCGAATGAGAAAAACAGATCTTTCTGAGTCGTACTTTCTCCATCTGTAAAATGGGGGCTAACGCTATGCCCTCTACATGACTGTTAGTAATCAGATAAGATGCTGTGCATAAAGCTCTCAGCATAACACTTAACTGGTAAATTAGCAAAAGTGCAGCTGTGTGTGTGATCAGGTCAACACTGTAGGTTTTTAGCTAAGATTCTTCTAAAAGCTTACTATTAAGAATCTGCCAAACAAAATAATGCAAATAAAAAATCTGGAATTAAAAGGTGAACTTACTTTGGACCTTGTCAATTCATGCATAAAAGGAATATTCAAACAGTTCATGAATGACACATGATATGAAAAGCTATACCTGGGTTTCAGAAAATTTTGTACCAGAATAAGCTCACGTTTTAATTCCATTTTTCCACAAACCCTTTAATGTGCTTTCATATATACAGTTAAATATGAAAATCATGATTTGCTCTCTTAACACGGAATAAAATTATTAAGCATGTGAACTTATGCTCATATATGTTTAAACACATTAAAAAGACTAAGTGAATTAAGAGTGAAGTGAAAGCAAGCAAGGAGATGAACTGGGAGTTGATGCCATTGGCCTCTCTCTGGCTTTTTCACCCTGCTACAGAGCTCAGGTTGGGGTTGACACAGCTGTATGGACTGAGCACAGCTTACTCTCACCTCTTTTCTTCCCTTCCTGCCCATTCCTGTTTGTTCAAGCCTTTCCTCTCTTGAAAGCAGAAGGCAACTTTCCCAACTTGTACCTGTGGAACTTTCCAGAATCTTTTAAACTTATATTGACCTAGGCCTTACTTCCCTGTGTGAATTATACCACAGGCAGTCATCTCCAAGTCATAAATTAAATGCAGCCCAGAGCAAATGTCTGGTAGCGACATGAATTGTGAAACGGTACCTTTGCGGAACTGGATGGACCAGGGCCCTCTAAATGTTGTCTCCTCCTCACCTGGATGGCTCCTCCTTTCATCTTATCTTCCCTTCTGCAATCATGGCACAAGTAAATGGGCTCCACATGGATCCAGGAAGCCAAGGAAAGAGGAGGTGCTGACTTGGCTTCAGCAGTAGGGATCCTGCAGATTTGTTGACTGAATTGAGGCATGTCAAGAGTAGGACACCATGCCCACTACTCTTGCTATTCTGGGAGTTTCTTACAACCACTGTAGAACATTGCTCATCCTGTTTCCTACAGACTCTATAACCACATCTGTGAAACAAAGGCCCTTGACACCAGTGAGTCACAGAAGGATACTGGGTGCCCAGATCATAGCTAAGGTAGTACAAAACATTCAGCAACATCAGAGCCACCCAGCTGGCTGAACCATTCACGCCCAATACAGAGTTCTTTTGGATTTTTGACATGTGATCATACTCCCTTGGCAGCTTACTTTGAATAACACTGAATACATGAAGGAGCCATGTGAAGCTGGAAATACTATAGCAACCAGGAAGCAAGGGGAGGCCTTGCACTCCTGAAGCCTGGAATAGCAGGCATTGCCCCGCTTGTCCCAGGATCAAAGGGAACAGGCAAACCCTTCATCACCAGGCCTCTACATCAGCACCATTTAGGGCAGGAAGATGTCAAGGGGGAAAGCGTTCTTTGAAGTGTCAAGATAAGAACCGTCTCCACCTCCCTGTAGTGTGAAAGTCATTCCACCAGGAGCCAGGGCAGGGTGTGAGACAATTGGCTGTCTGTAGGAGGTGGAGCTGCCGGGAAGGACCCAAGGCAAACACCTTCATGGCTCCAGGCTGTGTCTGGACCCAGCCAGAGGTCACCGCCAGTGGACATCAATCCTCAAAATCTTTAGTCGTGAGCCAAATGATCACTTTTCCAGTGATGTGCTGTGTTGGATTGAGAATACTCTGGTTTGAGGATTGAGTAAACAGGGCCGGCCTCAGGTTAGACACCTTGCCCCTTCTGGCTGGACAAGCTTGGGCAAGTTCCTCAGCCTTTCTGGACTTTCATTCAAAGAAAATGATATTAATAGCAATAGCATCCAAGGTTTGCTTGAAAACTGAATGGGATGATGCAAATCTGTTTCCTTTCCATAATATTTGTTACATAAGAGCATTTTTAAAAACGCAATCTTTTTTTCTTTGCAAGAGCGTTTCCAGGAGTTTGTGCAGGTGTGGGCATTCATCACAATGGTTAGCATGCACCCCCGAACTGCAGGTGTCTGAGTCTGGGACCCAGCTGCACTTCTGATTCCAGTCTGCTGCTAAGATGTAGTGTGGCAATGCCCAGCCTGACAAAGTGGCAATTTGGGGAGTTAAACCAACTGACAAAGCAGTATTCTCTGCCTCTCTGTCTCACTTTCAAATGAAATATATCTTTAACGTTTGTCAAAAAAAAAAGTGGAATTAAAAGACAAGTGCACAAATTTTGAAATCCACACGTAGCTTTTTTTTTTCATAATAGGTGTTTTACTTGAACCTTGGGAAGACTCTGATCTGCATGGATTTCAAACATTTTGAAACCAAAATAAGTTTATATTTTATTTATTTTAGTACATTATTTTAGAGGTAGTAAGAGAGGAAGAAAGAGAGAGAGAGAGAGAGATTAAAAAGAGAGAGACATTTTCCCCATCAACTGCTCCACTCCCCAGATGCCCAGAAGAGCTCCAAACCAGGCATCAAAGCTGGTTTGGCATCAAAGCAGTCCAGTTCTCTCACATCTATTTCATAAACTCGACCATTGGCACCCCTATCCAGCACCTCTCAGAGTAAACACTAGCAAGAAGTTAGAATCAGATACTCTGGCATGGAATGTGGGCAATTCAGGGAGTGTCTGAAACCCTGGGCCAAATGGATCTTTTAATTTCATTTTCCATGAGATTTTTTATAAAAGATTTATTTATTTTTATTGGAAAATCAGATCTACAGAGAGGAGGAGAGACAGAGAGGAAGATCTTCCGTCCGATGGTTCACCCCTCAAGTGACTGCAATGGCCGGTGCTGAGCCAATCTGAAGCCCTGGACCGGGAACTTCTTCCGGGTTTCCCACGTGGGTACAGGGTCCCAAGGCTTTGGGCCGTCCTTGACTGCTTTCCCAGGCCACAAGCAGAGAGCTGGATGGGAAGCGGGGATGCCGGGATTAGAACCTGCGACCATATGGGATCCTGGCTTGTGCAAGGCAAGGACTTTAACCACTACGCTATCACACCGGGCCCTCCATAAACTTTTTGGAGTGCCTTGTACAGGTACCCAGAGACTATCTGTGAATAGATGATGACGTGAGAGAACTTCTTATTTTCCCGAATGGAAAATATTCATCATCCTATGTCATTGGACGGTGAATGTAAAGCAATAGCACATTCAGAGACGTAGAGTTGGTCAGCCCTTCAAGGTGGTTCCGCTAGATGCCTCTGCTGTTCAACTGAAGAAACTGAGTTTAGAGGATCAAGGTGACTTCTCCAACTGCACTCATGGACAAAGCTGAGATCGCTGGCCCATATTTTTTAATTCTCAGAATTTCTTACAAGGAGAAAAAAAAAACTTGCATTCCCTCACTCAAGTTGAAGATTTGTTAGCGTAGGAACAGGAGAGCCTGGCCGGTGAAGACAGAATCCACTGAGGCAGCTAACAGAGGAAAAAGGGTTTTCTCATTAGAAGTAGACATTGCAACATAATAAGAAAAACTGAAAACATGGGGTCAGAAAGACATCCAGTAGGTCTCGGGATATCCACAATGTTTGGATGCAGTGGTGTGTCTCAGAGGAATTTCGCATTTTTGTTTACATAAACACAGATGCCGCATCGTAAAGAATTGGGCTGGCCAGGGCAAGCGACATCCCATCTTAGTAATTCCCAGAGTGAGTGGAGCCTCTCTGTGGTGATGGGGCCCTCAGACCTGACCTGAGCTTGTGCTGAGAACAGAGCTGACTTAGAACGGGGCTGGTCAGCCTGGAAGACCAAAGGTGTCGGCAGTGATCTGAGGCTGAGGACCCACGTCAGCCACATGGCTGATGGGTTCATCAATGTGTGGTGGACAGCAAAACTCAGTGCCGCTTCCTAGTGTGTGTGTGTGTTGGAGGGGGTGCGTCTAATGAGTCAGGCAAGGAGTGGCATGCAAGAGGCATGGTGACCCCGGGCTGAGGGCCCCTCCTGCAGGTCTCCTGACTTGTGCCCACAGCTAAGTATAGTACTTCTATTCTCTGTTATTCCAGCAAAACTATTTAATTTGAGTATGTCAGATAATTGATCAGAAGTGCAGATACCTTTGGGGACCCCCAAGTTGGTGATTCTTATCTAACATTCGATTTGGGGGATTTACCCTAACTTGTGGGGTCTGCACAAAATTCTGATTCATCTCAGAATTGTGTTGCATGATATCAGCTTGTGAGGCTCCCATAATATATGGGGCAAACTCATGTTTGTTTCTTTACAACATTGCTCTGTAGTCCCCTTCTGATGATCTCAGAACTTTCCTTCTCTGCTAGCAGCCGATTTTGTGTGATTTGGATGACGCCACAGGCCCATATCTGGAGCTTCTGTTGTGGCACAGAGGGTTTAAGCTGCCACCTGTAACACCATTATCCCATACGAGCACTGATTCAAGTCTTGGCTGCCCCACTTCCATTCCTGCTGCTGGTAAAGCAGCCAAGAGATGACCTAAGGGCTTGGGTCCCTGGCACCTACCCACTTGGGAGGCTTTCATAGAGTTCCGGGATCCTGGCTTCAGCCTGATCTAGCCCTAGCCACTGGTGCCATTTGAGGAGTGGGCCAGCAAATGAAAGATGTCTGTCTCCTGCTAAATTATTTCAAATAAACAAACAAATCTCTTGCTGTTTTGTTTTTAAACTGCCCCTTTTCCTACCGCTGTACTATTGACCACTTACAGATAGCTAAATTCTCTAAACTCCCCTAGAACTTTCCTCTAAGATACATAGAGACTTCCGGTGAGAGAATGTGAACTGTAGGCTTCTGTTGGCCATGATGCTGGGCACGGAGTCTGTTGAGAACTGGAGAGAAGAAGGAAGACCTGGTCCTGAGTCCTGAATCAAACTGTACTTTGAAGGAGTCTGGAGTTACAGGCCCTAATAAATCCCCCCCCCCCCAGCTATCTACTGTGACTGCTGTTGTGGCTACAGTCATTTGCATTGGCTTCCCAACCACCCAGACTGGTTCCTTCAGTGACTCATGGTGATGGGATGTCAGAGGCTGTTCGTGGAATTGGTGGGTCTACACTAGAACTCCGTGCTGGCCTCACTGAGTAGTTTGTTCTGGCGTCGCTGGGCTGCCGCTCGCAACTTGTGATCACATCTCATAGGGCCTGTCTTTTGAGGAGAGAAAGGCTTTATGATTGTTACTATTAATCTTTATTACAAGCAAGACAGCAGGAAAAATGAGTCTCTAACACACATGTCTGCTGGAGGAGTGGGGGAAGTTTTATACCTTAGGTAGGAGAAAGTTGGTATGCAGCAATCCCTGGCAGAATACATCTTGAGTAGAGAGGCCAGCAGGGTGAGACAGACTTTTAATGCTGGATTTCTGTATTTGAAGGACCCCTCACTTCTCAAAGGGCTCACCTAACTTCTGGTGTGGCCTCAGTTTGTTTGTTCCCATAGGTTGGACGGGCCCTCCTCTCTGTATGCCTGGACCATGGTACTGGCATGTTTTGTTTATTTCAATGTTCGGGCATCAAAGGAGAAAGTCAGTTTTAAAAAAATAGTCCAATATCAATAGGCTGTGAGAAAAGGAATTTATTGGGATTCGATTGGAAGAGGCCTAGGGCTTCCTCTCAGACTTCTGGGAACCTTCACTGGCAACCCTGTCATGGCATGCCAAGGAGACCACACACTACAGCCTGCAGAAGACATACCCAGGTGTCTCTGCCTGTTCTTACCCTCGTTCTGTTGAATCGTCCCAGCAGAGTCTCCAGAGCATGTAGGAAGCAGAAGCGGCTCATTCCCTGTAACAAGGCTCACAGATAGGCTCACCTGCCCAAGATGTAAGGTCATTCGTTACACAGCAGGCAAGGGGAAGAGAACAATGGCAGTGCACCTGTTTTGCAGAAGTTCCTGTGTGCCGGGTACTTGATTCATCAAAGCAATCCAAGGACAGCCTTACTATTATGGGTGCCACTGTAGAGCAGAAGAAGCTGCAGGTAACACAGGTAGACTGATGTGTACAAAGACAAGCTGGGAAGTGTTGGAACCAGGACTTCACCATGCTGCATGGATTCCTGCCTCCAGACCCTGAACCATTGCATTTGGTTTCCCTTTGTCTATGCCTTCAAAAGCAGCGAGCTGACCCCTTTTTTGGGATCTGGCCAAATTTGGAGAACTTTCTCATACAGTTCCATGGAAGAAACCAGCACACTCCAAGAGGGACAGATTGTTTATAGCCTTGTGAGCAAAGGTAGGAGCGACTGGTAATAGTGCATAACCCTCTGGAAAATTAGCAACATATTGCCACCACACCCTCCTCCTGCCAAAGCCTGTGAGGTTAGCAGAACCTGGTGAGAGTCGAGCCGCTAGGACAGCCATGGTAAAAGGTGTGGCCTTCCTTTGAGAAAAGCAGCCACAACAAACCTGCCACGTCTAACGGAGGAAGTAAGATGAGGAACCATTGCGAATTTATTTTCTCCCTTCCTCCAGTGTCCAGCAGGTGCCTCCCATGGACTAGCTCCAAATGGAAGCCAGAGGACAGAGGGACCCACTGAAGCATCTCGTGCAGGCAAGCTCCTTGCACACAGAGCAGATGGGAGAAGGACACAACATGAGCAAACAGCCTAGCCTTATTTAAGTTTTCTCTATTTCCCATATTTGGTGCAGGTGGAAATTAGACATCCCAAAAGTCAGATGAAAATACATGAGATATATTGTCCCCTTGGGATTTCTGGAGTAATTCAACCCCAAACCTCACTTCATGGGCTTCTGTCACCTTCCCAGAGCTCATTTCCAAAAGGAAGTAACACCTGAACAAAACTCCACCTGCTGCAGCCACCTCTCTGACTCCCCAGCTGCCGAGGGCTGACGGTAAGTCAGAAAAGGGGGCTGTTCTCTCAAGGGAGAGAGGAGTGAAATTCAGGCAGAGCTCTGTCAGAGGATGAAAACTCTGGTGCAGGAGAGCAAATGAAGTGAGCTGGAAGGGGGTAGGGAAGGCCGGGACAAAACCTTGCAGCCAGAGTGTTTTCCAAGGAAAGGAAAAGATCTTAAGAACGTCCTCTATACGGAACACAGTCAACAGTCGACTGAAGAACTTCTAGGCTTTGCATTTGATTTCATTACGTGCTTTTCTAATTTCCTGGGCTAGCAGACTGCTATTAATTAGTTTTTGTTCAGGTTAATCCAGCTTTTCGTTCACAGGCTTACTTTCTCCCACTAAGAGTTGAAGTTTGCAATGTCACTAACAATCTCAATCATTTAGTGTGCAAACCCTCAATGGTCGGGGAATTAGAACTAATGAATAATATGTTCAACCAATTTAATTCTAGAGGTAGTTCATTAACATATCAAAAGACTTTAAAATGTGCACCCTCTTTGACCCTAAAGTTTCCTGTCTAACAAATGCTTTTTCCCTAAAGAAATAATTATGGATGTGTACAGAGCCCCAGTTAAAAAGGTGCTTACTGGATGATTGTGTGGGTCTTTAAAGACTGGAAACAATCCATTATTGAAGGAAATAATAATAATGGTGGTCAGCAGTAGTAGAAATAATAGTTATATTAAATATTTTGTGTTGTCTGTTGACAAGGAAACTTCTAAAGTTTTGTGGTGAAATGAGTTAAAAGTTAATCATGGCACAAACTTTTTTTTTAAAATTCATGCATGTTTTTTTTTTTCCTAAAGTGCATTTACCGTGAGCTTAAGGAAGATCCATGGTGCTCATGTAGGTGCTTTGCCTGGATTCGCTTATTTCATCCCCACAATGAACTTAGGAAGTTGATACTGTTCTTTACTTCACTTTAGATTCACTCAAATTGAGGCACAGAAAACTTCAGCAGCTTCACCAAAGTCACACAGCTCATATGTGAGCTTTACGATTGCCAGTCTGGGGTGGGTGTGTGGTAGTGGTAAGATGGTACTATCACAGTTTTCGGATTTGATACTCCAGCCTCTTGGAGGCATCAGTGACAACTCAAATGACTCGACTTATGCAACCCTGGCCATTACAGACATCTGGAAAGTAAATAAATAGATGGGGGCGCTCGCTCGCTCTCTCTCTCTCTCTCTTGCTCTCCAGCAAGTAAATTAAAATAAGACATTGGATTATGGGCTCAAAGTAGGGATTCTTTTTACCACAGCTTAAGACTTACCCCTTAACATATGACTCTGTTAATGAACTGAGATATATTTATAACATAGGACACTATTAGATTATTAAAAGATGTTTATATAAACATTCATAAAACCTTATACATGGTGGAGAAGCTAGACATAAAATAGCATACTATGATGCCTTTGGGGGAAAAATGATAACGACATCTACAGAAAAGACAAAAGAATGCATAAGGCATTAATATATCACAACAATGTTGACACTTGGGCTGATTTTGATTTTGATTCTCTTTCCTTATCTTAGTCTTCTATTTTCCAGGATAATCTAAATTGCTTCATTATTAGAGCAAAACACAGTGGAAGTTACTAAATAGGCACAGGTCTTACCCTCTAGATTATTCAAGAAGTCATGCTTGAGCCCTTAGGAATACTACACACTAAACGCTTATGTCCGCTACCAAATTCATGTGTTGAAATCTTGATGCCCAAGGTGGTGGTATTAGGAGATATGGACTTTGTGGCATGATTAAGTCACAAAGACTAGGTTCTTTAAAAAAATTATTTTTATCAGAAAGGAAAATATACAGAGAGAAGGAAACAGAAAGATCTTCCATTCACTGGCTCATTCCCCAATGGCTACACTAGTCAGAGGTGAGCCAATCTGAAGCTGGGAGCCAGGAGCCTCTCTGGCCAGACCACAAACAGGGAGCTGGATTGGAAGTGAAGCAGCCAGGACTACAACCAGCATCCGTATGGGATGCCAGCACTGAAAGGAGGAGGAATAGCCAATTGGGCCATCATACCAGCCTTATGAAGAGATTCCAGAATACTCCCTTGTCCCATATTTGAGGACAGGGCAAGAAGATGTGACCTATGACCCAGAAAGTAGGCTTTCAGCAGACACTTTTTTCTGCTACTATCTTGATCTTGGACCGTAGGAAGTAAATGTCTGATGTTGAGAAGCCACCCATTGAAGGTGTCTTGGGATAGCAGCCTAAACAGACTAAGACAAGGAAGCACCAGCCTGAGAGAGCAGAGATGGGCTCCTCTTTCTAGACACACAGGACATCTGTGTTTCTCAACCCTCCCGCCTCCTCCTCAGTTAGGTCTGAGCCAGTGGAAGGTGAGCAGACGTGATGCAAACTGCTGCTATACTTAGCCTCTACAATGAATTGCCTGGGACTCTTTTCTCCTCTCTTTTTCTGCTGCTGTCTCAGAGGCCATGTGTTCCAGAATGTGTAACTTCCAAAGAGTGCAAGGTGGATCAACTTGCATCATTAATGAATGAACAGAGAGACAACCCATCCTGGCTTGCAAGGAACTCAGAGAGTTCCTTAGTCTTTGGACTTTTCATCACTAAAATCAAAAGGGGTCCTCAGGAACATTGGGAGAAACTGACCACTGAAATGAGCCAGATATGAAATTTGTATAATGTTTTTGGATGCCTCAATACAGAAGCAGAACCGACACTTGTCAAATCATCCCGGGAAAATTTTAGAACTGAAAAGCTGGCTTTGCAGCTCAGTGCTGAACTGGCACTCTTTTTGTCCTTGCGAACTTTGGCAGCAGTTCTGTGATCCCTACAAAAGATATGAGAGTCAAACCTATTCCACAGTGTCAGTGTTAGAATTTTGTGAAAATCCTTAATAGCCATATATTTTTACCCAAATACAAGTTTCTAATCATTGAGACACAAAACCAGAATGTAGTTAAGGTGTCCGATTTGCATGCAGCTCATCTAAAAGATGGATGGACTAGAGTGTGATACAAATTAATTTGGCGGCAAAGAGAGGTACATTCTGATGGATCGTTAGTAAAACCCAGAGCTGGAGAAGTTTCTTGGATGAGGGTTTTGTGACTCAGGATAAGGCTTGAAAGGAAGGAAGTGGTTGATGCCGGGAAGAGTCAAACATTTCCTGAATTTCAGCTCAGTGGCTACCAACTGTGTGGGTCTGGCCCGAAGGCTGAGGATGAACTCATGAAAGCAGCAGAGTTTCTGCTTCTCAGCAATGCGATAATCTGTGGATAGAACAATAGAAAATGGCAGGGTAAAAACAGACAAGTGGCTAATGCTTTCCCTTGATTTTGCCCATTTAACCTCTTTAGAGAAAAATCTCATGTTATTCCCTCTTCCTTGACATGATGTAAGCTAAATTTCTCCAACCTCTCTTGAAATATTTTGCTTTCACTCCACCAATCAGATTCTCCCAACTTAAAAAAAAAGAAGAAGAAAAGAAGCAAAGTTGGGGATGATGATAGAGGCAGAAACGGTGCAGATTTTAAGGGGAGCAGCTGTATTTGTGGCTCCCCAGTCACTGTTGAGAACCACAGAATGTTCAACAAAAGCTGCAATGTTGGTGCCCAAAGTGGAACGGCAGCTCCCGCTGGGGTAGCCATGATGGGGTTGGATGTTAATCTTGGTTGTCTTGGCCACGAGTTGGACTATTTGGCCCTCAGGAGGTTCTGTGAATCACGTCATGTATTTTAACAAGAATATGTTATAATTAAACCGGTTAAATAAAGCATGTGGTTTACAACCAAGAATGCTAATTGGATGGATAGATAGATTAGTGTATTGATATGCTCTCTGAAAGATAAAAATATTACCCCTGCACAAAATGTAATTTAAAAAACTTCTGTGAAAGTAAACAAAATAGACACCTCACTGGCCCAACTGAAAAAGAAAAAGTAGGAGAAAAAGTAGTATCAAAGATGAAAAAGGGAACATGACAACAGACACCGCAGCCATACAGAGAATAATTTGAAATTACTACAAATAACTATATGCCAACAAATCAGAAGATCTCCGTGAAATGGATAGGTTCCTGGACTCCCACCATCTACCAAAATTAGTCACGAAGCAACGGAAAACCTACACAAACTTATAACGGAGGCAGAGATTGAATCAGTAATTAAAACCCTCCTACCAAAGAAAAGCCCAGGCTCAGATGGTTTCACTGCTGAATTCTACAAAGCATTCCAAGCAGAGCTGACTCCAATCCTCTATAAACTTTTCAAAACAGTAGAAGGGGAGGCAAGTCTTCTGAACTCATTCTGTAAGGCCAACCTCATCTTAATACCAAAACCAGATAGAGACTCAACAGAGAAAGAAAACTACAGACCAATATCCCTAATAAATATAGATGCTAGCTAACAGAATACAAACATACATCAGACAGATTATTCATCCGGACCCAGGTGGGATTCATTTCGGGCATGCCAGAATGGTTCCACATTCGTAAATCTATAAACATGATATATAACATAAAAAAACTGAAGAACCAGAATCATGATAGTTTCAACAGAGGCAGAAAAAATGTTTTGAGAAAATGCAAAACCACTTCATGCTAGAAATTCTAGATAAGGTTGGCATAGAAGGAACAACCCACAACAAAATCAAAGCAATATATATTTAAAAAAACAATGCCAGCATCATACTGAATGGGGAAGATTAGAAGCCATTCTGCTAAGATCTGGAACAAGACAAAGATATCCACTATTGTCACTGCTATTTAACATAGTACTGGAAGTACTTGTGAATGCTATTAGACAAGAAAAAGAAATCAGAGGAGTTCAAATTGGAAACGAGGAAGTAAAGCTATCTCTGTTTGCAGATTACATGCTTTTATACATAGGAGAACCAAAAGATTCAATAAAGAGACTGCTAGAACTTACATGAGAGTTCAGTAAAGTGGCAGGGCACAAAATAAGTGAACAGGAATCAACAGCCATAGTGTACATAAGCAACTCCAAGGTAGAAAAAGAACTAACCAGCATGGTACCCTTCAAAATAACAGAGAAGAAAATGAAATACCTGGGAATAAACCTAACAAAAGATGTGGAAGATCTCTATGAGGAAATCTGTGAAACATTAAGAAATAGAAGGTTCAAAAAGTGGAGAAACATACCATGTTCCTGAATGGGTAGAGTTAACATCATCAAAATTTCCATATTCCCAAAAACAATATACACATTCAATGTGATTCCAATCAAAAAAGAACAATTCTTCACAGAGCCGGAAAAAAATGGTACAAAGGTTCATCTGGAAACACAAAAAGGCATGAATAGCCAGAACTATCCTGAAGAATAAGAATCTAGTGGGAGGGATCACAGACCTTCAGACATATCATAGGGCGGCAGTTATCAGACAGCCTGGTACTGGCACAGAAACAGAAAAGAAGACCAGTTAAGTAGAATAGAAACACCAGAAGGGAACCCACATATGCACAGCCAACTAATCTTCAACAACAAAAAAGAAAACAATCCAGGGAAAAAGGAAGTTCTCTTCAATAAATGCTGTCGGGACAACTGGTGAACAGCCTGCAGAAGTAAGAAGCAAGACCCTCATCTTTCACCACACACAAAGATCAAATCTAAACGAATAAAAGATCTAAACCTACACCCAGAAACCTTCAAAATTTTGGAAGCAAAAGTTGGAAATACTCTGAAAGATATAAGTGTAGGCATGGACTGTCTAGAAAAATCATCCAAAGCAAAGGAAGTCAAGATCAAAATAAACAAATGGGACTGCTTTAAGGTAAGAAGCTTCTGAACAGCCAGGAAATGATCAACAAGGCAAAAAAGCAACCAACAGAATGGGAGAAGATCTTTGCACACTACGTAGGAGATAGGGATCGATTTCCAGAAAATACAAAGAACTCCACAATAGCCGTAACAACAAAACAAATAAACCAGTCAAGAAATGGGCAAGGAAAATGGGTAGGCACTTTTCAAAGCAACAAATCCAAATGGGTAACAATCATATGAAAAGATGTTCAAGCTTTCTAGCAGTAAGGGAAATTCGAATAAAGACAACATTGAAGTTCCACTTAACTCCAGTGAGAATGGCCCACGTGCAGAAAATTACCAGCAACACCTGCTGGCGAGGTTGCAGGGAAAATGGAACCCTACTCCGCTGCTGGTGGGATTGCAGGCTGGTGCAACCACTATGGAAGTCATTATGGAGAATACTTAGGCAACTGAAAATCTACCTACCATACAACCCAGCAATACCACTCCTAGGAATGTATCCAAAAGACTTGTTACAAGAGCATGCAGCATGCACCCCTGTGTTCACTGCAGCACAATCAACAATTGCAAAAGCATAGGAACAACCTAAATGCTCATGAACAGAGGACTGGATAAAGAAACTGTGGTTCGTCTACACTATGGAATACTACTCAGCTATTGTAAAAAATGAACTACCATTCTTTATAGCCAAATGGACCAAACTGGAGACCATTATGCTAGGGGAAATAAGCCATTCCCAAAAAGTCAGATATCATATGTTTGCCCTAAAAGACTGATTGCTTGCAATCAGCTGAGATTGTCAATGTCCCTTTTGTCACTGTTATTGCTGCTGCCCATAAGTAACGATGATCTAGTCCTTATCGTATTCTCATCAGTGCCACACGGGACGCACGCTGGCATTTATTCCTCTTTCGCACCACCCTAGTGTCACATTGATACCTTTGTTATATGTTTGTCAACTTCATGTGGATGAAGGTTCACTATTTTTTTCTTTTTTTTTCTTTTATCTTCTATTTTTTTCTCCCCATAGTGGGCTGTATTCAAGGGGCTGCATAATGGAAGTGTAGCAGAAATTAATATGTTCATAGGTGGAAACAGAGAAGTATGTCCTCATGCATGCAGTACAAGGATGGGCTCACAGCAATAGGGCAATTAATCTACATTGTTGGGAGACACCTCAGTGGCAACATGATGGACTTGTGAAAATTCATTGAAGACACCCATTGTAAGACTGGAGGGGAGGGGGGAGGGGAGGGAGAAAGATGGACAGGGAAAAGGGAGATCCCAGTGCCTATTATTCTAAAGATTTAGAAAAGATTATTAGTTAAGAATTATTGCATCAAAGCATAAAATTATACAAATAAACATTTAAAATGGTAAAAAAAAAAATGTATGTGAAAGCTGTGGGAGTGACTGAGCAGATTCTAGCAGACAGCTGAGACTGAGAAGAAAAGACCCACGAAGGTGTGCATCCTGTCCTCAGAGCATCTAGCCTGAGAGCAGACACTGACTTGTCCCACTCTAAGCCAGGAAAGAGAGAGAGAGAGAGAGGGAGTTTCCCAGCTTGTATGTGTAAATCCAGTCCACCTCTCTGGCCGATCCCCAATCAACACGTACACAGAGTAGACTCCAAGAAGTCTCGTGATGGCTACAAAAGAAGGAGCTGTCAGTTGGGCGACTAACTGCAAAAGAAGAGCTGAGGCCATCTGAATCCAATCATATAAATTGTCCAAAAGATGCATGTGCATGCATAGATATATCCATCCATACAAACATGCATGCATGTACCCATGCACCCTCTCCACTGCACATAAATGAGACTGAGTCAGAAATACCTATTGGGCTATTTCTGTGTGCCAGGCATGCTAGAAGCTGGGTTTGCAATTAGGAACTCAGTTCTGTTCACTCATTAAGAGGTATTTGTCAAGCTCCTGCTGCAGCCTGGATGCTCTGCTAGACTGGGCATGTTATGACGAAGCATCAGTTCTGAGCACCTGACCTTCATGGGGCTTTTATTTTTGCAGGCAAGGAAACCATTAAATGCACACTGACCAATTAATTCATTAATACTGATGGGGATGCATGTTAGAAAGAAGTTCAGGAAAAGGAATGATCCAGGGCACTGCTCTGCCAGGATCTCCAGGGAGCGTGGAAGACTTGTTCCATCTTGTTAGCGCTTGAACGGAGACAATTGTGCTGAACATATTTTGGCCTTTTACTCCTTAGTAGTCATCCAAAGGCCCTGGAGCTTCTACATTTGTGCCGTTCACACATTCCTTTGTATTAAGACTCTTTTTTTTTTCTTAAAGAAGAAAAGCAAAAGGGCAGGAAACACACGCATACACAGAGACCCCACACCAACCTTTTGTTTTCTTTTTTTTTCTTCCAGTAATTACATAACTCTGAGCAAGCCTTCCAAGACTGACTATGTAACTCTACCAAACCTATAAACTTCTTGAAACTTGGCTGGCAAATGAGCCCATGCCAACAGTACATAAAATCCTGCATGGCTGGGTGTTCCAGCAATCTGGATTCATATAAAAATGGCCCCTGAAAGCTACTCCACAGAAGCTACCAGCTTAGTCATTAGCTCTCCCGGGCAACCGTACTTTGGAAATTCTCATTGGAAAAGTAGGATCACCACGGGGAAGGGAAATAGGGAGTTACGGGGAGACGGAGGCCGCTGGGGGCACGGGTGGGAAAAGAAGAGGTGTAAACCCCAGTCATGAGGATTGCTTAGGGGAGAGAGGGATTATTCAAAGGAAATTGCACCGGAAAATGTAACCTTGAGTAGGCGGTTGATGGCAAAATCAGTTTGGAGTGTGGGCAAGCAGCTAGACTCAAGAGGCAGAAGGAGTGTGAAAAAAATGAAGCCTGAGTCGGAGACTGCAGGTAGATTGCCAGGCTTCCTGGGTGGTAGATCAGGGGCATGCGGTCTAAAACTTGGAGGAGAAAAGAAAAAAAAAGGTTTGAGAACAGAGGGAAGCCCAGTTGGAAAGCCCACCAAAGGCAACGCTTCCCTTTGTGGAAGAAGAGCGACCTGTTTGCGAGAGACTTAGGCTTCCTTTAAGCCTCTTTGGTTCCAAAGGACTCTAACGAGCCACCAGCAGCAACAGAGAAGCAGAAAATGGTGGTAGCATCTTGGGGACCCCTGTTGGCAGCTCACCTGCTGGGTTGGTTCTGGATGGAGCCATCTGGGGACAGCAAGCTACTCATGTGCTCAGAGACCCTCTTTCAGGCTTCCAAACAACTAAAACAGAAAGCAGAATTGCCCTTTCTTATCCAAAATAGAACCTGAAAACGCTTATAGAAAAGTCGAAGAAAGTGAATGCACGAATTCCACATGAAGACCGAAAGCCGCAGGGAAGACTGACCAAGAGCCTCTGTGGTTTCCAGATCCTCATCCACTGCCCCTCCCCAGACCCTTTCCCTACTGGCTGAAATGCACAGGTGGCCAGGGTTAATGCCACCTGCCAGCCTGTGCTCAGAGCAGCAGAGTGAGGTCCTTAGCCCATCCTTGTGTAATTTAAGCCAGATCTGGTGGACCCTGGGTGGGATGAAGGATACTACAAAGCAAACGACAGGTTGGACTGGTAAAGACCATTGTCTGCTTGGGAAGGGGTGAGTGATAGGAAGATGCTGAGAGGAGAGGGTTATGAACTTCTTCCACTTTGAATCAGGTTTCAATAAACTTTTGTGCCAAGCATGGAAGTAAGGGAAACTAGTTTGTCTTTTGCCGTCACTCTTTTGGCTGAGCTGGGTAACAAATGAGAGCAACAGAGATCGCTTATACAAAAGGATGAAGCACTATTTGTATTGTACCTCCATGTATAGATTTTTAAAATACATTTGCATATTTCCCTCTATGTGCACAAAACAGTTCCAGAAGGTTAAGTAAGAAAGTAATATTTACAATTGTATCAGAAAAAAATAGGACTGGGTGCCTGGTTGGGGTGGAGCGGTTTTCCCCGTGTCTTCCTTTTGCACTGCAATTTTTCCATTGTGGGAATGTTTGTCCATTCAGGAGCAACTTTCAAAATCAGTTTCAAGGATATAATGCTTTGTGATCAAGTATAGTCATCAGCCATATAGCAGATACTTTGAATTCATGCTTCCTGTCTGACTTGTCTCCTTTGCCCAACATCCCCCCAGTCCCCTACCCATTCCTGGGCATGGCCATACTCTGTTTCTGTAGGTTTAACCTTGTTGGGCAGTCACATGTAAATGAGATCATACAGTATTTGTCTTTCTGTACTGGCTTATTTCTCTTAGCTTTGGGGTCCATGAGGTACATCCATGCGCTTGCCAAGTAACAGGAGCGTCTTCTTTTTAAAGGCAGAATAGTGATGCTTCTTACAGTAAGTGTGGAGATTTGCCAAGGGCCTGCTGTGTGCTAGAACAGTGTGGAGATTAAGAAACAAATAACCACTCAAAACACTGCTGACACAAAGAAGCTGGCAAGACAGGTGGCAGACGCACCAGTAGCTGTGAAACACAGCAATGGGGAGTCATGCCTTAGGCTGGCAGGGCAAAATGACTGAAAGAGAAATGGACAGAGTGGAACTGGGGAACCGGTTTCCCCACTTCCTTCCCTGGTGTTAAAGTTCCCTGAGGTAAAGTCAGAGGGGAGCCCTTGCAGACAGACTCAAACTGTTTGCTTACAAACCGAGCATACTAATAGGGAAGGGGATGGGCAAGGAAGGATGAAGAGATGAAGAAGGAGACCATGACTGTGATGGTGGTGATCATGGCCGTGGTCTCAATGGATCGTTGCAGACAGTAAATGTACTGTTTGAAAAAATGCTCAGTGCATGATTAAACATGAGATCATCACGTCATTGAAGGCCATGACTGATAAGATTAAGATGTATAGTTATGATAGTTGCTACATTTGTTTTGGACTGCCACAAGAAGATGCCATGGACCCAGACACTCACAAAGAATAGAGACCTGTTTGTCACCGTTCTGAGAGGTCAGAAGCGCAAGATCAGGGTGCTGGGAAATTCTGTGTCTGGTGAAGTTCTGCTTCCTCATGCATGCCTGTCTTCTCGCTTGACCTCTCAGAGCAAGGAGGTGGGGAAATGTGGGAGATCGGGTCTCTTTGCAAAAACACTCAGTCCATTCAGAAGGGGCTCCCCGCCCTGGCCTCCCAAAGGCCACGTGTCCTGATACTACTGCACTGTGGATTAGGACTTCAGCACACAGAGACATTCAGCCACAGCAATGGGGCTTACTAGGAAGAAACCCTGGTAGGAATTAGCTATAAGGTGAAGGGTTGAGTAGGCTCTTAAGACATGTATATGGGGATAGCACTTCAGGCAGTGTGAGAGGATAGTCCATGGACAGCACAGCACCAACAGGGGCTCAGCATGAAGTTGGTGCAGGCGGAGGGAGTCTGTTGAGTTTGGTTCATGCATTAGGCTCTGAGTCAAGCAGAGGAGGCAATGGCAATTCATACTGGAAATGCCAGATTCCACAGATCTTTGGGGCGGAGGGTGGACGGCAGTTAGGATCATATTTTTCTTGCTTTCTATTTTTTTTTATCTTCACAACTTGGACATCCTCTTGTGAAATCTAACCTGTCCACACTTTGAATGTTTTAGAAAAGCTATTCACTCTGCCAAAAGTAGATACAAGGCTTTGTAAAGGGCGAGAGTTAGGTTAAGTTTATCATTTGTCCTTAAGAAGAGGTGAGAAACAAAATGCTTGCATTGTTTTAGCTTCCTTTAGTCAACGTTTTTTAACTTCTCCTAACTAATAGATTATTTGCATGAATTTATCTGAATTCTGTTAGATTCTTTTGGGTATTTTTTTTTTTTTTTTTTTGTCTTAGGAGTAGAGAGTACTCTGTGGCTAGCACTTTGGCCCTAATATGTTGACATAATGTTTTATTACACGTTGTTTTGCCCTGATCATTAATAGATATTTTAGGGATGCTAATCTAAGCATAAATGTCTCCTTCTGTTCTTGCTACCATGTAGACCAGGTTGATTTAAAACTATCTTGAGATTCTAAGGTGTCCTTTTTTAAAAGCAATAGCCTGGGCCTGGCGTTTTAGCCTAGTGGCTAAAGTCCTTGCCTTGCATGTGCCAGCATCCCATATGAGCACCGGTTCTAATCCCAGCCTGCTCCACTTCCTATCCAGCTCCCTGCTTGTAGCCTGGGAAAACAATACAGGACGACCCAGGGCCTTGGGACCCTGCACCCATGTAGGAGACCTGGAAGAAGCTCCTGGCTCCTGGCCACTTGGGGAGCGAATTGGTGGACGGAAGCTCTTTCCTCTCTGCCTCCCCTCTCTATAAATCTGACTTTCCAATAAAAAAAATAACAAAATAAAAAATCTTAAAAGCAACAGCATTTGCAGTGACTAAATGTTTTTTAATCCATAGTGTATTGATGTTGTGACAGCTAAGGGCTAGACAGTAAGAGGCTGAGCAAGTTGCACAAGTCTCTCGAAGTCACACATGACACCAGATTTCATGTTTTTTTGTCCATCACAACAACCTGTTTTCACACTGATTGAGGTTGTGTCAGTGTGTATACACATGTATGCCTTGAGTTTGTATTCTATCCTGTATATTAATTTTAGCTGTTTTCGTTCTCGGTGTTCCTTACATGTTTTTGAAGAAGTAGTTTGTCTGCTAGATGATGACAGAGATGGTGATGATGCTAAGGATCTCTCAGTGAATCCTGAGAGATCTTGAGGCACACGCTCAAATCTTGCGTCTGTAATTCGCCCACTGTCTGACCGACATTGAGTAGGTGACTCACCACTTTGAGTCTTAGTGTTCTAGACTTGAAGATAGAAAAAAGAACTCTTACGATTACTTATCAGTGTTGCTTAGCAGGATCCCAAAAAGATCACATCTTTTGAGCAATTCTATCTCATCAGCAGAGGCCACCTGAAGACCCAAGACTTTGTTGCTTTTGACCATTCCAGCCCTAAAGTCACTGGAGAGCATCACTGCTCTCCGTGTGTTTGAGTCTGACTACGACCACTTCCTCACAAGCAAGGTGATGCAATATTTGCCTCTCTGTGTCCCACTTGGCATTACATCCTCCAGGGTCACACACTGCGATTGATGGAAGGAATTCCATCTGCTTTAAAAACTGTTATATACATTTGCCATGTTTTCTTTCTTGAAAAGGATTTATTTGAAAGGCAGAGCAACAGAGAGAGAAAGAGAGAGAGAGAGAGAGAGAGAAAGAGAGAATCCTCCACCCAGTAGTTCATGCCCCCAAATGTTTGCAATAGACCGGGCCGTGCCAGACCAAAGCCAGAAACAAAGAACTTCAATCTGGGTCTCTCATGTGGGTGGCCTGAACCCAAATATTCAGGCCAACCCCTGTTGTCTCTTAGGCACAGCAGTGTGAAACTTGATCAGAAGTGGCGGACCTGGGGTTTGACTCAGGCACCCAATACAGAATGCGAGTGCCCCACGGAGTGACTTAAGAGCTGTCCTGCTATGCCCACACTGCAATTCTTCTTCTTGTTTTTGGAAGATGTAATTTTTGGAATTTAGATATACAGAGAGGAAGATCTTCTGTCTGCTGATTCAATCCCCAAGCAGCTGTAATGGCCAGAGCTGAGCCGATCTGAAGCCAGGAGACTCTTCCAGGTCTTCCATGTGGGTGCAGGGTTCCAAGGTCTTGGGCCATCCTCCACTGCTTTTCCAGGCCACTAGTAGGGAGCTGGATGGGAAGTGGGGCCACCAGGATTAGAACTGGCGCCCGTATGGAATCCCAGTGCTTGCAAAGCTAGGACTTCAGCTGCTAGGCTACCATGCTGGGCCCCCACTGTCTTTATTCTTTCCCCTTCATGGGGTGTTTTGGTTGCCTTCACTATCGTGAGTTACATGAATGTGCTACAATGACCAGGACACTACAGCTATCTCTCTTAGGTGCATCCCTAACGGTAGGACTGCTAGTTCATAGTGCAATGCTGTTTTTAAACTTTTGGTGATTCTCCATGTTGCATTTCTTAGTGTCTATATTGTTGTGTACTGCCTGCCCATTGACAGTATACAAAGGCCTTCTTTTTCTCTGTAGTCTTGATAACACTACTCGGGCCCAGCGGAGTAGCCTAGTGGCTAAAGTCCTCACCTTGCATGCACTGGGATCCCATATGGGCACCGGTTCTAATCCCAGTAGCTCCACTTCCCATCCACCTCCCTGCTTGTGGCCTGGGAAAGCAGTTGAAGATGGCCCAAAGCCTTGGGACCCTGCACCCACGTGGGAGACCTGGAAGAGGCTCCTGGCTCCTGGCTTCGGATTGGCTAAGCTCTGGTTGTTGCAGCCACTTGGGGAGTGAATAAATGGATGGAAGTTCTTCCTTTCTGTCTCTCCTCCTCTATGTATATCTGACTTTCCAATAATAATAAAGAAAAAATGTAACACTACTGATCCTGTTTTTTTTTTTTTTTTTGGTAGTAGCAAACCTAACACGTGAAATGAAATTTTACCTGTTTTATTTTGCAGATCCTTAATGATCACTGATATCATTTGTTTGTTTTCTGCATGCAACTAAAGCAGATTTGCAAACAGCAATCCACGAGGGGAAAGAGGCAGTCTGTGTGATAGGAGAAAGCATTTGCAAACTTGTGGCTGGGAAAGGGTTAATACCACAATTCTATAAGAAATTCCCTGTAACTCAACCACAGAACTCCATACAGCTCGTTTTAAAAATAGGCAAAAGAACCTAATAGATGTTCCTCAAAAACAGAGCTTCCTAAGCAACCTGCCCTCTCTGAACAAGATAGATGTCCGTGAGACATGCTTCTAAACCTTTTGTTTTCACATATTTGCAAAGCTCATGCTTCTCTCCTCTCTCTCTCTCTCTTTCACACACACACACACACACACACACAGACACACACATACGTTTTATGTATAGGTATGCACATGTAGATCTAAATGTGTGTATACTGACATTTAGTTAATATATATTTCCGAAAGTCTTCTTGGACATCAAATGGCTCTTGCAAAACAAAATGTTGATGAGTTAAGTGTAAATGAATCAAAAACATGTGGCTTGAATTCCCTTCAGAATACTCTGGGGTTTAGATGGGGGAGAAAGGTACTCAGAGGGGGGAAAAGAACACATTTTGGGTCTTGCTGAACCTAAATCATTTGAAAAATAGTTTAAGATGTTTGCTAAATCCGAAAAGCAGCTTTGCTCCCTCCATATGGCAATGTCCGTGTGACTCTTCAGATGAGCTTAAGCCTAATTTTAATTTCTTGCACATGTGGTAAAAACATCTTGGAGGATGCTTAAGCCACTGTTCAAGGGAGAGCCCCGAGTTTGGGGATTTTTTTTACATCTCATTTGCATAACAATAACCAACCAGCCTTACTTTCTCCCTCTCAGCTGGTTGTCCAAGGAAGGGTCAGGTCTGATGAACTTTTCCTAACTTGGGAGCCCTGATATGCCCTCCAGGGCTATCTTTTCTCTCTGTGCTATATGCTGTTTGGGGATGGTTCTCTATTCATACTGTTTCTCTTTGGAAACTTTCTTAGGCTTTAGAGTACATTTGTGGGCGTTGGGAATGTTATTCCCAGGTCTTTGCAAAATTTGCTCCCCAGTCCATTCCCAAGTCATCACTGCAGAACGCTCCCTGTAAGCAGGCCACGCAAACCCCAAGGCATTGCTTCCGGTGGTTCTAAATATTCCGTGGTTCTTTGGATCATCTCTCCAGCTGCAGTAAGCAGCATGAATGGAGCCGTACAAGCCAGTGATTTTCAACTTCTATGGGACGTGTTGGAGATTTGTGGGATATTTGTCTGTTGTCCCAATGATTAGAGAAGGCTCTCCTGGCATTTCGTGGGACCAGTGATGTGACATGTCCTGTAGTAAGCAAGACAATCCTATGCTGTGAAAAACTGCCCTGGGTCCTGTAAGACTTTCCTGAATATAAAAAGCGTGTTAATTATGATCCAAGCCTTGAACCTAACCCTGTTCTGTGAATCAGTATCTTTCTCACATTTACTGTGTCTTGGTTTTCCCACTATCATGTAATCCAAGAGAAAATTAGACTTGATTATGCTCAAGAAATGATGGGAAAAGTATGTCACTCAGGACAGTAGCATTAATGAGATCTGTGTTGCAAATATGGCATCAAGAGCTGCTGTATTCATAACAACTTCATATGAAAGTGCAAACTGGGGTGATTTGCTACAGCTTCTCTTTTGCTCCATTTCTCATTTATACTGAAATTAGGAATGTGTGGGCATAAATTGGGTATGGGTTTTATTCTTTATGAAGTTAATTTCAGCATATTCAAGGAAGATTACAAAACATTTGCTGCAACAAGGTGGCATTAATTCTAATACGATAGAGAACCCATGGAGGATTGCCAACAGTGTCAAATAATGAAGTGGCCCAGAACTGAGTTAGGAAAGTCAGGGTTTGGGTTTGTGTCCTCTGCTTCACTGTGAAACCTGGGTGTAGTCTCATGGCCTATCTAAGCCTCAGGTTTCCTGTTTCAACTGTGACGAAGTTGGAGTTGGTCACCATTTTACAGATTTGAAATTTTCAAATGTAGTGGGTCAAAAGTGCCATTCACCTGCCTATTACATGCAAAAGAACAGGCACTTTTTTCCCATGGGGGTACCTGCTGCCTACCATTTTTCACAGACCATTCAACAATTTGAAGCAATATCCCTATAGGTGGATTTCTTCAGTCCTTTAGAGTATACACGCAATGACACTTGACAATTGAGACCCAGAGTCACTGATGGAGAGGCCAAGGTAAGAGAAATAGACTTTGGAAAAGTGCATCAACTCCCCTCTCTCTCAGAAAAGAAAGCTTACTTCTCCAACATGTGCCAATTGTTGCCAAACATGCATGGTTTCATGTCTCTAGACCTTTGAGTAATCTCAGAGGAACGGGAAATCTGAAGTTTGATGCAACATTCCCCCATGTTGAAACACTGGGTCACTTCAATTAGAATTAAAGAATAAATTAGCCTATAAAAGCCCAACATCTATGTGTTAGAATCTATGTATAGGTCCTAGTGAGACACCTCCAGAGGAAATGAATGCTAAATGATTCCAGTCTCCTATTCCAAGCCAGAGGTCAGCAAATTTTTTTTTCTTTCTACACAGGGCTGGATTGTCTGTACTTCAGATCCAGGAGCTCATAAGGTCTTGGTTGTACCTTCTCAGCCCTGTTGTAGTGCTGAAGCAGCTGCAGACAACACTTAAAGTGTGCCTGCTATGTTCCAACAAGACTTCATTTACAAAAGAAAAACAAGAGGTGGTGAGCCAGATGTGTCCCCTTCAGCCTTACCTTGCTGACCAGTTACTTCTAAGTAGTCCACCAGTTTCTACAACAGCTTACAAACAATCATCCAGAGTAAGTAGTGAGTAATGATTTTTTTGAAGTCCTTTAGAAAGCAGTTCAAGATCTCACTTGATAACACTTCTGGGCTGCTTCTCTTTCTTGTGCGTCCTAAACTGCAATTGCGTCAATGCCACGTCTGTTCTTTGTCTTATTAGTATGTGGGCTTTTTTTTTTTTTCTGGAGGACCAGTTGTGACATTGACACGTCTATAAATGTGAAAAAGAGATTTGTACTATATACTCATGCTTGGCTAATGGGATTGTGGGAAAGCCTGTTTTGCATTTGGATCTCTGATATCATCTGGGTACCGTGTCTGGAATAAACCTCTTGGTTAAGGCAATGCCGGAAGTCTTGTTGGGAAATGGTGAGAAATAGTGAACTCACCAGATGCTCAGTTGCTGGATTAGTCAAACAGTCCTTGGGAAGGAAATCTCCAGTGGGCACAACCAGCCTGCTGTCCTGGCCTGAGTACCACGAGCCAGCCTGCCTTTGTTTCTCAACAGATGTGTGCCTGAGGCAAGTCACTTCACTTCTCAGCCATCAGAGGAGGGATATGAGCTCAGTGATTTCAAAACATCTGCAGTTACCTAATTTCTAAAATCCCCCACCAAGCCCACTGACCCAAATGAGGACTCTGGGAAATATTTGACAGTGACAGGATCTGATTGAGCAAGTGTGTATTTGATACCTAAAGCTTTTGGTACTCCTAGCCATTCTGCTATCACTGGGGAAACTCACCTGTTGCTCCCATTGGCTTATCCCCTCTCTTCTAGTCTCACGTTGTATGTGGGCTGGCTACTAGATCTGAAAATAATCGCATGACCTAATCTGACCCTTAGAACCTTGCGTTCCTCTGAATACTGATTGACTCAGGAATGGACATGACTCGCAATAATCCAATGAGAATCATGTCTTGGAGATTAAAAGAGCCAAGTGCCTTCAGTGTCCAAAATTGATAAACCAGAAGCTCATACATGTAACAGAGTCAAGGATGTTGCAGAATGGAGCCGTCTAACAGGAAATACAAGGAGATTTCAAAAGTTAGTGGGGAAAATGTAATAAATGATACATTCATTCATTTTGATGCAGAAAGGTTTTGAAATCCAGATCCTGGTTTTCCACAATATGTGTTTTCGAAGAACTTTTAGAAGAAGCTGCATATGCATAGGTGTCACAATTTCTCTGCACCAAAATGAATTTATCTTTTTATTCCATTATCTTGTGAACTTAAAATATATATATGAAGAGGAGGAAAGACGGGAGATAAGAAAGTGACTTTCATCTGCTGGTTCATTCTCCAAATGCCAGACTAGGCAGAGCTGAGGCCCGGAGCTGGAAACTCAATCCATGTCTCCCACTTTCATGGCAGAAACTCAACCGTTGAAGCCATCGGAGTTGTCTCCAGAGATCTACTTTAGCAGGAAGTTGGAGTCAGAAGCCAGAGCCGGACACTGAGCCCCGTGCTCTGCCTTGGGATATAGGCATTTAAACCAGTCTCCTCACTAGGAGACTAACTGCCTGCCTGCTCTGTCTTCTCCTGCCGAGCTGAAGGAGAGAGAGCTGCAGATTCTGGGCGTTACTGAGGAGCATGAATGTATTTATGACCAATGCTAATTATATCCTTCAAATTAATGTTTTCAGTTTATATAAAAGATTTGCATGACTTTCAATAGGATTTTTTTTTTGTTTGCTTGCACCAATAAGTCATGAGCTAAGTGGTCAAACAATAGGAAAATAAGTGCAAACAAGCCTGCATTTCCCCAGCCACCACCTTTGGTAGCAAATCATTTTCAGTCTATAGGCTATAGGAGACCTGGGATCTCAAATGCTCTGGGGTGCTAAGAGCGTGACTCTGAACGAGGTGTTACCTGCTGTCGTTGCTTATTCTGCTGAGTAGTAGAACCTGGCATGTTGATAAGGGCCTTCTCCTCTTCATTAATGCTCCCTCCAGATGGTGGATTTGGTTTCACCCTATTAGGGCACAAGTCTCATCAGATCCCGGTCGGGATTTCAGAGCCCCCCCCACCCCAATTCCAAATTCCCAGGACAGAGACACCAGATCAGCCCAACTGTGCCCGCCATGCAGTCACACTTGAAAGATACGTCAACCCCTTTGGAGACTGCAGAGGGACAAGTTGTCTGAGAGAAGAGCAGTTGCGAAGAACCTCACACCTTTCACTCGACAGAGTGGGAGCTCAGGAAGCCCTGTGCTGTTCACAGGGCTCCTCCTTTCTTTGCCTTTTGCCCTGTGTGTTTCCTTCCATCTCTTTTCCTTTCTCTTCTTTCTGGCAACTTCTCTCCCACATTCTTTTCCTTCTTTCTTCACGTCCTTCTCTTCCTACTATTCTTTCTTTTTCTTCCTCCTTTCCTTCTCCCTCCTTGATGTCTCCTCTCCCTCCAATCTCTTATTCTTCCACCTCGTCCTCTTTTTGCTCATCTTTTCCCCTCCTCTTCTCTCTTTCTTCTCCTTTTCCATTGCAATATCAGTGGTATTAGTATCAGTACCAACACAGTTGTCATCCCCCCCAAACTGTATTCTTTATGACGGAATGCAAAGAAAAGAGTAAAAGCACAAATTTGGGAAGAAGGCCTTTTTAATTTCTTGACTTCATTTAGAATTTTAATTTGAGACAGGGAAAGAGAAGGGCGTGTGTGTGTTCTCCTATCTGCTGAATTCACGTCTCCAGGTGCCCACAACAGCTAAGGGAGGAGCTGAAGCTAGCATGTGGGAAATCAGTTAAGGTCTCACAGGACACAAGTAGCTGAGCCATTACTGCTGCTTCCCAGGGTCTGTGTTAGCAGCAGGCTGGAGTCAGGACCAGAGCCCAGGAAGAGAGCCCAGGTACTCCAGTGTGGGAGACGGACATCCTAACTGACATGTGTTGTGAATTAAACTGAGGCTACCTGACCCACTTGCCTCATGGAGCAGCTGGGAGACCAAGCCGCAGCACGGAGCTTGAAAGACTTGTGAGACAATGAGCACATTGTCGTGTCTGAGGACATCCTCTTTGGTGCCCCTTGGTTCCCTTAAAGTCACTAATGACAGCATAGTGCTCATTCTGGTTTTCTAGGACCCATAAAAATAAACGCCATGGTAAGGCTGTGTAATTTCTCAAAAGAAACAATACAAACCTCCTTTTAAAAAAAAAAGACAATTTTCCCCAGGAGATTTAATTAGGCCATGGTTCAGTAGACCCTAATAAATGCCCTCCAAGACTTTGCTCTAGTCCCTTTGAAATGGCATACTCAGTAAGAACCAAAACAGAAAAGTGCTCCTTATTGCGCTATTATTTAATCTGGAGCCTCTCCAGCCGGAGCCTCTGCAGCTTCCAGCAGCAGCAGCTTCCAGTGGAGTGGGTGATGGGAGGCGAGCCTCAGAATAAACACCATGTGATGCCTGGAATTTGGAGGCCATCTCTTTCCACTGCCCTTGCACTCTTTCCGTCGGCAGATCCTGGGTGCCGGGTGGCTTCATTACATCCTGGCATGGCCGAGGCAGCCACTCACAGCCTGTCAACAGTCAGCCGCCAAGAGGTGAGGTTTCCATCAGGGCCTGACTCTCAGCCAAGGCCGGTGTTTGCAACGTGCGGCCTCCCTGATGACAACAGGGCTCCAACAATCGTGCTTTTGTGTTGGTGGTGACCTGGGTGCTACCTGATCAGGCGTTGACCAGCCAGAACACAGAGGATGGGTGAAATCTGAGGGTGTTTAAGAGCTCCAGGCCAAGTTTTTTATTCAGGAGGTAGTTCAGAGTCAGACTGTTAGGCTTGCAGTGTTGTGTGATCTTGGAGCTGTACTGACGCCTGTCTGGACGAGAGAAGTGATAACTACTTTCTTAACATCTTCTCTGAATTATGTAGGGTGATGTGTTAGGCATCTGGTGAGCGCCTGGAATGTGATCACCAGCTCAAAAACCAATACCTACTCTTTTCATGGATGAACTGGGATTTAGGCAAGCAGCAGGGGCACCCCCCATTTTCTGTTTCAACACACTAGAGTAGTACTGGGTGACAGTCTAAGACACCCCCCGGGGATGGGAGCGGAATGCCTGAAACCACACATAGTATTGAGCCCTGCTTATATAATATATTTTTAAATACATGTGGACCTGGAATAAATTTTAGTTCATGAATTAGTCACAGAAGTAGATTAGCAACAATAACTAATAATAAAACAATTACAGGAATACACTGTAGTAAAAATAAAGTGAACATGCTCTTCTGTCTTCCCTTTCCCTCTTCTCTTTCTTTATCTCCCACTCCCTTCAGGATCTCTGATTGCACACAACTATAAATATTTGAAATCTGGTTGACCCTGGATAACAAACCACAGAAAACAAAGCAAAACCAGAGATAAAAGGGGATTATGCTTACCATAGCAGTGTGTGTTCTGAGCTGCTCACGACAAGTATGGGGTATTCATTTAGCCAAGAAGTAACACCTTTTACATTAAAAATGCATACAAATAAAAATACAAAAATGTAAACTATAAAACTACAAAATACAATCTATGTATAAATGCATGAGACACTTGTCAATTAAATCAAACCTATATGTAACCATCTTCCTGCCCCCCTCCAGAAAAATCATCAGCTTTCTGAAGATTCTGTGTCACTTTATTATGTGCCAGCACCCTATCCAGAACCAATTGCTACACTGCCGTTTATATGAATCGTTTTTACTTAATTTTTAAAAATTTTGCCATCTGCCCATTGGCAAGGAACATAATCAACTTGCTTTTCAACTTCACAAAATGTGTTAGTGCTTCATTGAAACATTGTTTCATCAGTACATTGGGTCCTGCATTCTTTTCTTTTTAAATATTTTCTTTTTAATTGGAAAGTCAGATATACAGAGAGGAGGAGAGACAGAAAGGAAAGATCTTCCGTCTGATGATTCACTCCCCAAATGGCCGCAGTGGCTAGAGCTGAGCCAATCTGAATCCAGGAGACAGGAGCTTCTTCCGGGTTTCCCATGTGGGTGCAGGGTCCCAAGGCTTTCAAGTCTTCAACTGCCTTTCCAGACCACAGGCAGGGAGCTGGATGGGAAGTGAGTCGCCAGGACCAGAATCGGCATTCATAAAGGATCCCAGCATGTGCAAGGCAAGGTTTTTAACCACCAGGCTACCACGCTGGGCCCTGGATCGTACATTAGTTTAGGTCTCTTCTTCCTGTCGTTGTGATGCTTGAGATATTTGCCTGTGCTTTTGTAATGCAGCTGCAGGGTGCTCCTTTTCATCGCTCTAGAATATTCCAAAGATGTCCACCAGAAATTCCTCCCCATTTCTGTTTGCCCTGTGCTCGCTGTCCAAGTAGTAGACTCGGCTTTCCTTGCCTTGAACCTGGGGCTTGCCAAGAGGGAGAGAGCATGTAGAAAAGACCTCCTGAAACTGCTGAGCCCAGAACGTAATAGGTCTAGTAGTTCCTGCCTATTTGAGGCCAGCACCGCATTTAAGAAGTCCAATGGCCCACAGCCAACCATTCTGTGAGAAAGCCCAGGGAATTCATGTGGGAAGAAGAGACAGAGCTCTGCTGAGTTCACATGGATCCAACCATTCCAGCCCACACCCTGAAAACAAGAGCTTTCCCATTCACCTTGGACAGCCCAGAGCCAGGCCACACCGTGAGGAGTAGCAGGACTGCAGAGCTGAGCCCAGCTCCAATCAAAGAACTATTGGGGAGAATAATTCAAGATCTTAAATAGGGGGATGCCCTTTTTCCCATATCTAGTTGGTATGTACATATTATATATAACATATTATATATATATGTAATACAAGCATGCTATTTTTCTCTAAAGAAGAGGAAAAAACACTGCGTAATATGTGATGGTATCCTTTGATTCTTACCTTTTTTTTTTAAGATTTACTTATTTTTATTGCAAAGTCAGATATACAGAGAGGAGAAGAGAAAGGAAGATCTTCCATCCATTGATTCACTCCCCAAGCAGCCGCAATGGCTGGAGCTGAGCCCATCCGAAGCCAGGAGCTGGGAGCCTCTTCTAGGTCTCTCACGTGGGTGCAGAATCCCAAGGCTTTGGGCCGTCCTTGACTGCTTTCCCAGGCCACAAGCAGGGAGCTGGATGGGAAGCAGGGTTGACGGGATTAGAACCAGTGCCCATATAGGATCCTAGCATGTTCAAGGCGAGCACTTCAGTCGCTAGGCCACTGCACTGGGCCCGATTCTTACCATTTTTAAAAAGAAAATTATTTCTTTTTATTTGAAAGGCAAATTTACAGAGAGAAAGCTCTTCCATTTGCTGGTTCAAATGGCCACAAGGGTAGGAACTGAGCCAATCCAAAAGCAGGAGGTTCTCACACGTCTGCCCTGTGAGTGCAGGGTTCCAAGGCTTTGGACCATCCTCATCTTTTGGCCATGAATTTTTTATGTTTCTGTAATAGCAGCACTGGATTTCTGTCAACAAAGGCCATCATGAAATAACAACAACAACAAAAATACAGGAAAAATCAAGAAATAAAAACTGTTATGCATGTTAGCTTTAAAAACTACATTGTGTGTATGTTGAATGGCTCAATCGCAAAGGTTTGTAACAGCTAACCCTGCCTCCACTGTATCTTTTAAACTAAAAATAATTTCTTTTCATAGATCAACTTGGGATCCATTTTGACCAGAGAGGTGCCGTCATCTGATACTGACAATAGAAGGTAAGAACAAGGCTTGGACCTTGCTGCCTCCAGCTTCTTGCAGTGAAACAGTTAACAGCCCTCTGTCTACTTCACTGCCTTGGGGTGTGGGGGAGTCAGAAATAGCAACAAGTATTTCAGCATTTGCACAAATGTAATTGCTCCTAATGCTACTTCAGTTTCCAAGAAGCCTTAGCATTTTCATCTCGCTGGATCTTTCAGGTTCGTTTTTCCTTTCAAAGCTGCATGCGCCGAATGTTCTGTAAAAGAATGAATGTGGCAGGGAGGTGGGAGCGGGGAGGAGGCTATGGAAACCAGCTGCTTACAAACTGAAAATATGATCACACGGTAGGTGAATTCCCAACACAATGGAGACTTTGAAAGTTCAAGGTCTTTGCACGGAGATAATGCTGGCTGCTTCAATCAGCCAGAACTGGGTTGACTCTAGGCTCTTCCACCTACCAATTACTGACTTTGCCTTCACATCCTACATTTCCTGGACCTCGATTTCCTGGCCTGCAAAATAGAACTAAGGAAACCCTCCTGGAACCAGTGTGAAAGATTCCAAGAGATCATCTCCCAGAGTGGGAGCTTAGTTTTAATGTCAGAACCCAAATAGATCCCCAGTGAGTTAATTAACTTCCTAGCATTAAAAAGAAAAATTCATGATGGGGGATAGTTCTGCAAATATTGGCACTTGGTCCAGAGGAGAGTAAGTTGAAGAAACAGTTTTTTTCGAGGCATCCAGAAGAATCTTGCAGAGCCCCTACAAGTCATCATCCAAGGGTCGAGGCGCTTTGTGTATTTGCTGCTGCAGCACCAACACTGCCTGGGGCCCCGGGACGTGATCAGATGGCATTGAGCAATCCTGGAAAAGATTTCATTGTTTTTGTGGTTCATTTTGACTTCAAACAGCTGGGGATAGAGGCCTACAGAGAGGGGGTGAGGTCTCACCAATCTTAAAGGAGAAAAATGAATAGGCAATAGATGGACCCACATGCACATCCTGTTGGGATTTTATAAACACTGATTAATCTCGCCCAAAACCTGCCAAAGAAAGAGAAGCGACTAAAGATGTTACTTTCATACCCAAAAGGCAAACAAAATAACTTTCAAAACCAAAGTTTAACTCTGTATGAGGTGCTTTACATTCTCTATCTATGTAATCCCCTCAGGAGCTCCTTCCACTTTTGGGATGCAGGCGCTGACGTTACTGAAGCAGCCTGGACAAGAGCTCTCATCCCAAGCTTGTGAATCCAGGCTTGATTCTGAAATCCATGGGTTTAACCAAAGTCTTCCTTTGCTCTCCTGGAGGCAATCGGTCTAATGGCACTTACACATAACGTGGAGGTGGGATGGGGAGGATGGGAGTGCTACTCTCTGAGGGTCTGTGCTACAAGACAGCAGAGTCAAGGACCAAAAGGAAGAGTTCTGTGGAGACACCTGCAGAGAGGCAGGAAGACAGAGCTGAGAAGGACTCTTTCAGGCGAGGCCACAGTAACAAGTAAAACCAGAAGAGACGTCCTATAAGTTAGCAGAAAATCAAGGTGTGGGATTCAGGGAGGGTCAGGGAAAAGTGTTCAAGGTCAAGACCCCAGGGAATTAAAGGGACTCTGTTTTGCTTGTATACGTTAGGAGGGCAAATCTGACTAGATAAAGGGAACAAAAAAAGGCAGGTGGTGGTTTCTGATTATTCCAGATACCAGATTTGCCTTATTGAATTCTGTGATACTCAAGATAGGTACCCAAAAAAGAAAGAGATGCCCGCAGTCCACAACTGACAAAATAGGAAACCACAAATGGATGCCAACGCAAGAGTCACATCGATTTATTGGTAGGCATTTGGGTGACATGAGCTTCATGTTTTTCTACTCTGGATTCTTCTTCCGTAGCTTTCTTACTCTCTTCCTTATTTTTCTAGGGTGGTACTTCCAGGCTAAAAAAAAAAAAAAAAAAAAAAAAACCACATACAGAGTGAGAACATCAAAATCAAAAACACTATTTGCATTTTCTACAGTGGCTGAATTCCTTTGTGTGAATCAGAACCCAACACTTTCTGACCCAGTTAGTGAGTCATAATCCTGCATCCCTCCCTTCCCACTTCAGTCTGTATGCTTTATATCCCATTGACTAAACTCGTGAGATCTTTTTGCTTTTATTGCTGAAAAGACTGATCTAGACTTTTTTTAAATTTTATTTTGTACATGTTAAGGTCATTAGGAACATTGTAATTAACCTCTAATTTCTTCTCTTGGCGTCACTCCTGGCAAAGGCATGGGATTGAGGAGGAGCATATACACTATTGAAGACACCCAAAATGGGGCAATAAGTAAATGGAAAATTTCTGATCTGTCGGTTTGGGTTTGATAACAAGATGGGTACAAAGTGGATCCTGAGAGCTTGCTGAGAGTTATGCTTTGGGAATTCTATCTTCAAATTTCAGAGGTGCATTTTATACATCCATTTCTCAGTTCAGGTTACCTGAGTTCCAAAAAACTTAGTCGACAAATCAGTGTGTGCCAGGTTTTGTGGTTAGCAGAGGAGACGTAAAAATGAGACTTGATTTCCCACGAGACATGATTTGAAGCTTAGTAACAGAATTATGTGCAATAAAGTCTTAATATAATAGCAACTATCTGTTAATACTTACTGTATGCCCAAGATTTCATAAACATCATATCATTTCTTTCTCAAAAGCTTGGATCATTTGGGTTCCAACCATGATAGAGTGGTGATACCAGATTCACTGTCCCTCATGAACAGGTATTAACTGATTTCAGTCACTGGACACTGGACAGTGCAGAGCTGTGGTCCAGGAGAGAAGGGAACATAGGAGGCTTGGGCCACATTCACACCAGTTTTCTACCCACAGCACAGAGCCTTTGAGCCCAAGTGGAGAGCAGTGGTCCCACTGAGTAGAGAAAACAGAGATCCAAGTCTGGTGCTAGAATTTGTGGGAGGAGAACACATTTGTGTAAAACAAAAGATGAAATGTAGCAGAGAGGAATCACTGAGCCAGGGAGGTAGTTCTGTGGGTTAAGCTGTGGTTCTATAGGTTACACAGGGTCAGGAGAAGTCAGAGTTCTGGTCAGATGGCATTTGGCACATCTAGGAAGTGAACACTGTAGAACTGCTCCAGCCTTAAGAATTGGCTCTTTCTCACCTGCTGGAACCAAACCAGGCAGGTTCCTAGCAAGGGCCTAAGCACCAGGAACTAGGTGACGACCACACATTACTAATACTTCAGATGTCCAAGTTGTCTATCCTGTAGTTCTTAAACTACAATGGAAAAGAATGAGTAGAACCCTGAAAGACAGGATAGGGTATCCCAAACCAAGATTTAAACAAACAATTAAGATGATAGAAACATATTTGAGGGTGACATAGATGCTGAAATCAGTAACATGACCTTAAACCATCTATTATAAATATGTTCAAGGAAATGGAGAAATAGATACAATAGTGAAGAAAGAGCTGGGGGAAATCTCAATGGAGAAATGGAAAAAAAAGAATCAAAAGAAAATAAGAACTGAAAAATGCTGTTTCAACATTGGGTTAGGCATTCACTCAATGGATTTCATGTCAAACTGGAGACTGCAGAAGATCCTTCAACTTTGGAGACAGGAATGATCCAAACTGAAACATAAAAAACTGAACCAAATTAACACATCCTGGAGCCCTAAGGGTAAATTCAGTCCAGTATATCTGATAGGCATCTCAGAAGAAGACATAGATATTGAGGTAGAAGCAATGGTGGAAAAATAGCAACTGAAAATATTACAAATTTGATTGAAGATAATAATGCTCTCATCTCAATCAAGACCAAGAAAGGATGAACACAGAAGGAACTTAGCTATAGGGCAAGTGTTGGCACTACTGGTTAAAATGCTGATTCAGACACCTACATCCGAGGCCAGTGTGGTGGCACAGCACGCTAATCTTCCACCCCATAGCCATATGGGCGCTGATTCATTTCCCAGCTGCTCCACTTCTGATCTGGTTCCTTGCTTGTGTCCTGGGAAAGCAGCAGAGGACGGTTCAGACACTTACATCCTGAACTCAAGTGCTGGGTTTGAATTCCTGCTTGACTCCTGACTCAAGCTTCCTCCTTTAGTGGACCCTGACAGTTAGCAGCCAATGGTTTCGATGGTTGGTTTCCTGCCGCCCCCTGTGCAAGACCCAGACCTATTCTCCCTGCTCCCAGTCTGGCCTGGCCTCCGTGGAGACTGAGCCGGTCATTGCAAACTGCCTGCCTGCCTCTTTCTGCCTCTCTTGAAATAAATACATAAAGCTTAGTTTTCAAAAAGAGAACATGGCTAGTTGCATGATAGATAAACATCAGATACAATGAAAGAAAAAAAAATCTTATCATTTAACAACTAGAAAAAAAGCAAGTTACATCCAGGAAATAAGAGTTAAGTTAAAATGCTGTATCCGTTGAAAATATCAGAGACAAAACAAGTCAAACAAACAGTAAACAAAGCAGGGAAGTTCATTGCCAGCAGTCTCATCACAGGCAGTGCAAAAGGAAGTTCTGTAGACAGAAACCAGTCCTCACAAAAGGATGAAGCATGCCAGAAATACAAATACACGGACCAACGTAAATGGCTTCTCCAACATTTTCTTAATTTCCTTAAAAAGGCTCTTATTGACAGAAGACACAGTAACAGTGTATTACAGGATTTACAATATTTATAAAAGCAAGATGACAGCACAGAGCAGGAAAAGAGGTAAATACAGGTGTGCTGCCATAAGGATCTTACGCTAGAGGAGAAACCAGAATAATATAATTAATCCTGAGATTATATGGCAGTGAGTCAAGCATTCAGCATACACTCTGAGAAGTATGCTTATTATAACCATCCAGGAAAGCACTAGAATGGCAATAGGGAAAATTAAAGCTGCAAAGGAAGACAGAAAAGTGGAAAATTATTTGAAAAAAAGAAACTAGGATAAGAGACTCAAATTTAACCCTAGACTTAATATGAATGTAAGGGAACAAAACAGTCAATTATCAGATTGGGATTACTTGTGAAAAAGCTGCACCATATATGTAAAATCAAAAATAGATGAAAAGATGGAAAAGACATCATTCAGGTGGTAGAAAATATCAGATGAGGCAGAACTGAAAACAGGGAGTGTTTTTCAAGATGAATGGGTGTGTGACATGATGATATAGGGGGTCAAAATCATGAATTCATTGCAGATGATGCAGTAATCTGAAATGTGCAAGGCAATACAGTTTCCAAGGTAAAATGATTTGACTTTAGAAATAGAAATCTGTGTGTCATTTTTTCACAGTACATTTTCCATGAACGTTTCAAAGACTACTTGCATGCGCAGGGCACTCCACAGGCCAAGGGGTGGGGTTCCATTCTTGTTTTAAACCAGAGCTCTTCTGTGACTTATCCTCACCACGTGTCTGTCTTCTTACCAAACAACTTTTGCCATTCGTTTTAATTCCTGCCAGTTAGGTCCATGTTCTTTTGCAGGTCCTTCCACCTAAGGATGCTAAGCATCTCACTGCAGAAGCTGGTTTCTGGATTGCCTCTCCAGTGTCTTTTTTTTTTATTGATTACATTGCATTATGTGACACAGTTTTATAGGCGCTGGGATTCTCCCCACCCCTCCTCAAACCCCCCCCCAGGGTGGATTACTCCACCTTGTTGCATTACCACAGTTCAAATTCAGTTGAGATTCTTTCACTGCAAGCATCTACCAAGCATAAAGTCCAGCATCTTATTGTCCAGATAAGTTCAACGGTTTCTTGGGGGAGACTATCTCTGGTCTGAAGGTAGAGCCGGCAGAGTATCATCCCGATCAATTAAAAGCCCCAACATTACATCAGTAACAATTTATAACGTTATGGAATTAGTTGACATGGTATTGAGTAACCGATATGTTAAAAGAGAAAAAAAGAAAAAAGAATGCAAGTTCTGAACCACATCCTGTGACTTCTACATTGACATTTCAGTTATTAGTTTATATACAGCTGGGGTCTATACACCTTAAAATGGCTATAGATTACTATTCAGCTGTCTCATGTCTATTTTAATTTTAGTATTTAGCAGTTTATAGCGTTGAAGCATGATTTTGCTGAACCTGGCTGTTTTTCGGGTAGTCTAACTCTATAACTCTAACAAGATATATGTCAACAGTTTAGGTGAACAGTTTTGGGAGGGGTGTGCAGAGAAATCTTCAATACCCCAGTGAGGAGTAACTAATCTTTGTGTCCCACCTAGTGAGTTATAAGTGTATCCCCGCTGGCCGTTTCCTGTCTGATTCTAAGCTTTTCTTGTTGTTTTCTATCTATTCTAGTTTTTTGTTTATTTGTTTGTTTGTTTTGAGGGGTTTCTGGAGCGATCCTCATGGTCATTACGAGAGAGGGTGGGGACCCAAAGTCGGAAGCAGGCAAGGACCAGAGAAAGCTCCTCTCCCTAGTCCCGAAGGAAGTTTGCTGTTCTTCTGTTTCTGCGGACCGCTCAGTGCTCTTGGTTGTCGTTCCGATGGCCTTAGATCCTGCAAGGCAGGATTTGGGCTTCTTCCATCCCATGTGGTAGATCCCAATGGGAGTGGGTGACCTTAGAGTTCTCGGCCTCCGAAGGCACGCCGATTCCCCATGGTCTCCTTGGCAGTTGGGATGTGGTCCTCGGTGCTCGTACTGATAGTCCTTGGTGAGGATCTGGGAGTCTTCAGGGTTGGGATACAAGCCTGTTACTGTCCGCCTGCTCCACTCTGGGGCCCCCCTGCTCTGTGCATAGGACCTCCTGTCTCTCCATTGTTTGTCTTCCATGCTCTTCCGTTCCACCAGAGTAGGCCAGTCTTTATGGAAAGACGAAGACTGGTTCCCCCTTCTCCAGAGAAGATGCTAGCTAGCACAGGGAACTGGTAAAGCTCATTGGATCCGTTTTCCAGAGGGGCTGGGCAGAGCTCAGCAGCATCCTGCATTCTGTCTCCCCTGTCCTGCTGTGGCAGACCTGGGTTCAGCTCTCGTTGGCATTCACAAGGACGCGTGGTCCAGCAAAATGTTGGCCTGCCTTGATCTGCCTTTAAAACATGACTTTTACAAATGGAAAGTCTTTTCCAACTGCATGATTTAAACAGAGCAATCAATGTTTAAATAATAAATGCCCTCCTTTGGGGACGTCTGTCCTCTCCTGGCAGCTCTCCTGGGCTTGTCTGGGTCAAAATTCCACTGCCTTGAATCGGCTTGCAGCGCCTCCCCAGATGTGAGAGGGAGCAGGCAGAAGCTGCCTGGAAACAGGAACATCCTTGGATGTCTCTGACACATGGAAGCAGGGCACAGGAGTTCTCTTGTAACCCTCCAGTTTCCCCATCAAGCTGAAATCAAAAGGGACCCTGTAAAAGGGTTTCTGATCAGCTTACACATGGCTGTGTAGCAGGATCTGACTGTACCTCTATCCCTGAACAGTCCATTTGCTTAACCTCTACAGTATACAAACTTCCACCCAGCAAAAGAAGCAAAGAACCGAGGCTTTATCTGGTGGAAAACCACTGCCTACCCGGTGCTTTAGGATCCTGTTTATTTCAAACAATGCCCATAAAACGTTGGTATTTTACTCTATTCATCTGAAGGAGTGAATAATATCACGAGGGATCATCTATTTTCCTTTGTTTAGTGGAATGTTAAGAATCATGTGTGACCTAATTTAAGAAAAACAGCTCAAACCAGTCTTATGTCCATGATTTGAAGACAGCACTTCCGACTTTAATGCCCATTATCTTTGCGATTTCCCATGATTTTTTTCGAAGCGTGTACAGTTTCATTTTCTCTCTCAGAAATACTTCATGAACATCTGCATGCCATTAAACACTCTTTAATGGCATCAGTTTATAAAGTTGAACAGTCCGTTTCCTGGAGACATCATAATTTATCCAATAATTCCTGACTATTGGACATATGGCCCTTATCATTTTTTAAAATAGGATTTATTTATTTTATTTGAAAGGCACAGTAACAGAGAAAGAGACCTTCCATCCTCTGGGTCACTCCCTGCATGTCCTCAACAGCCAAGGCTGAGCTAGGATGAAGCGAGGAGCCTGGAATTCCATCCCGTCTGCCACATGGGTGGTATGGACCCAAGGACTTGGTCGATCTTCTACTGCCTTCCCAGACGCGTTAGCAGGAGGTGGGATCAGAAGCAGAGCAGTGGGAACTAGTTAGTGTTGTTAATGATGTGAGTGCTGCAAGCAAGAGCTTCACTGGCTATGTTGCAGGTCCGTTCCTGGTTTTCTCTGTGTCTGTTACTCCAGACGTAACTGCAGCAAACGCTTTTGTAGTTAAAATGTTGGGTTCTTCTGTGATTTCCCTAAGCAAAGTCCGTACAGAGAATTCACTGCATTGAGACTTTTAAAAATAGTTGATTTTTTTTGGTAGACAAAATTTGAGCAATATTCTATCATAACTTACAATATGGATATTTCAATTCAGGTAAAACAAAGACCCCAAAATGGATAATCTGCTAGGTGAAAATTGAAAAATACATTAATATATGTTGATTTTACTCTATTACTGTAGAAGCTGAATATACCAGTACATGTCTTGTCTATTTGAGATCTGCAGCTCTGTATCCAGCTTGGTAACCTCACATACAAGTAAGAATGCCCATTGAGCTCAAACGTAGGCCAGTCGGGGTTCACTGACTTTTTAAAATTTGTATTTATTTATTTTCATTTGTTTGAATATTTAAAAGATAGGGGGTAGGGAGAGAGAAGAAAGAGAATTTTCCATCCACTGCTTTACTCTCTAGATGTCAACAATTGCTGAGACTGACTCATGCTGACACTAGGAACCTGGGGCTTCAAGACAGGTTTTCCATATGGGTGGCAGGGTTTCAAGTAGTGATGCCATTACCTGCTGCCCCCAGGATGCAGAAGAGGAGAAACTGGTATTTAAACCATGATTTGGGATAAGGGTATCCAAAGTGACATCTTAACGACTGTGCCAAGTAATAGCCCCAAGACTCAACAGTGTAGCATGAACAACTCAACACAGTGAGTTGAATTTTTCTCTATGTGAAGCTGTACTTCTGCAAACTGATTCAACGACCAAGCCAGAAAGGGAGGGAAACAAGGGACCTGGGTCTCTGAGTTGCTGGTCATTGAGTCCTAGCAAGTCGGATGGTGGTCTCAACGAACTCTAATGTGTTACTGTGTTGAACAGCTGACATTCAGTGCTGTTTCTTGTAGCAACCAACCTAACCATGAATAACACAAACAATTCCAAGTCAGTGGAGCCTGGAGGGGTTGGACTGCTGTTAGAGTACTTGCAAGAATTTGGAAAATTTCCTGCAGTTATGCCAATAGCTCAGCTCCTTCTTGCTGGTAGCTGTCATAAAGATGAGTTTTGGGATTTCACAGCTTACAGCCTTGATGGTCACCTATGAGAGGCAGGTAGGACGGAGCAGTTCTCACAGAGCCCGTCTTGCATTGTGGAAGAAGAAGCCTCTTTTGGTGTTTGACCTGACTTTCAGCCAGTCTGGGACACTCCACCCTGCCATCTCCCAGTCAAGTGGCATTGTACAACATGAGACACTAGTTTCAGCCAGGCTGAAAGTGAGATTCCTACATCTCCAAACACCAGGACTGCTTAACAGTGGTGTTGCTGAGGTCTGGGGACAGCTGGCTTGCCTGTACCTACAAGATGCCAGTAGCAGCCTCCAATTTAGCCAATGAAAAGAGTCTCCAGACTTTGCCAATTATGCCCTGGCAGAAAGCCACTACTGCGGAGATCTCTGCCTCTCCAAGTTTCACTGGCATTTATTTTCCTTGCAACTGAAATGGAGGCTAGAATGCGGTGCTCAGTTTCTGAAGGAGATGAGTGGCACCGAGTAGGAAATGAAATTGAGACAAAACATATCACCTTCCTGCGTTCTATTCACATATGGAGATCATCTTTGGGGCAGGTGTGAATCTCACACTCAGTACTTCTTTCTTTATTGGGCTATGATGGAATCCAGGTCCTTCTTAGGCCTGCAGCCCCACTGGGTTGCAGAAACTGCCTTTCTCTTCAGTGAGGCTGTCTACAGTCAGTGTGGATGTCTTAGTCTGTTGTTGGAGCCTTCTCACTCCCACACATCTCCTGCATTGCGGCTGAGATTTAATCTCTAGGCCAGGAGAGACACTCGTCCCAGAGAAACCCCTCACCAAGTTAGCAGATGGTGTGGCCACAGACCATGCATGCCTAGGCCAGAGATCAGTTATTGCCTCAAGTTCACAGTTGACACCTGACTGGTCTTGCCTATGGTGAGAGAATCTTGTTTATTTTTGCATCCCGAAGGAGACACTCAGCCATGTTAACTTCAGAGTCAAATTGCCTGCTGGGTTTAACTCCCAGCTCTGGCTCTGGTTTTGTTTTCTGCTAATGCAGACACTGGGAAGCAGCGATGTTGGCTTAAGTGGTTGGGTTCCCACCACCCATGGGGGAGACCTGGGTTGAGTCACAAGCATTTAGAGAGAGAACTAGTGGATAAGACTCCTCTGTCTGTCTGTCTGTCTTGTTTGAATAAGTAAAACATTTTGAAGTTTTACCTCTATTCTGATCAATAAAACTGAAGCGTAGAACTAACATCCTTCCATGTGGCAGAGGAGAAACTTTTCTGACTCCCTCTCTACGTGTGAAATCTTTTAATTACCAAGATAATTTGTGGAACCATAAAATGAGCTCAGATTAAAAGACATCTATCAAAGTGTTATAAAAAGAAAATATGAGAAAGTGAAAGTAGCATAAAAGCAGAGGAAATGAAAGAAATATAGATTAAAATAGTGAGCGTTATAATGAGTTTGTCTGGGCGTCTTCAGTGGTGAATACCATGACACTGAGGCTCAGCCACTCTGTGGCGTAGCGTCTAGAGGAAAGGAAAGATGGTAGGTTTTCAGTCATTCTGATCTTCTGCTATCTGTGCCTGGGGTTGCTGGCTTGCCAAGCAATGCATTTGGAAAGCACCCTGGTCTGGCTTTCCAGATGTTTAAGGCTGTGATGTCCCATCCTGCATATGTCAGAACCCCTGGCTGAGAGACAGCACTGATACTGTGGTCGCTACTCATCCTGTATGCAGAGGGTTCCAGATGCACTGTCATATTCTAGAGTGAGGCTTCATGAGCAACCATGTTTTCCAGATGAGAACACCGCCTGGCTCCATAGAAGGTCAGGATCACAGCCAAAGGCACTCAAAGGTGATGTGACTGTCCAGACTTGAATGGTAGTATCCCAAAGGGGTGGCCACCTTGAGGCTAAGTGACATCTTCTATGTAAATGGGGTCTTTACAAGAGCCATGACGTTAAGGATCTTGAGATGAGCTATCATGGGTTGGTGTACACCATAGATCCTGTGATAAGTATCTTAACAGAGAGACAGGCATTGGGAGATATGAGACATAGATCCAGAGGAAAGGCTGGCTGGAGATGGGGCATACGTCCACAGACGACTTCCAGCACCCCTCAGAGGCTCTGAGAGGGGCCCAAACAGACTCTGCTCAGAATCTCTAGGAAGAATCAGCCTGGAGACACTTCGATGTCCAAGAAACCTTAAAAAGGGAAGGCGTGATGGCCACTCTGCTCCTCATTGGGTGTAGTTATGGGGAACCTGAGAAGACACAAGAGAGGACCATAGTAAAGACATTGGCTCTCATGTTCCAGTCAGCTGGCAAGCAAGAAATAGGCCAGACTTTTGGATATCCACATTAGGATCTTCTCAAAGTTGTCTGTGTTGGTGTTTTCATTATCACAATGAAATATCTGAGGCGAAGAGAAGAGGTGTGCTTAGATTGCAGTTTGGGATGTTCAGCTCCAAGGATGGGCATCACCTAAGAGCACCGGTTACAGGAATTGGATCAGAGGCACCCGAGTGTGAATCTACCTCTTCCTAGCTGCACGACCTTGGGCAAGTCACATAACCTCTTTGCTATGCTTTCCTTATGAGAAGGAGATATATCCTTTCTTCTAAAATTCCCAGGCTGGCACTGTTATCTATTCAGGCTGGTGGGGATAAGGAGTGTGCTCAAGGAGCCACCAGGAGTCAGACAATGCCCAGCCTTCTCCTGGTTCCTGTAAGTGCAGTTGGATTGGCACACAAACATGCCCGTTACTTATGGCTGTATTTGTAGTGCCGTGGCAGCACAGGGTCATTACAGCATAGACACACATTGCCCACCACAGGTAGCCTGTCATTGAGTTACCCTCTTTCAGAGATGGCTGGCTACTCCGGTCTTAACTCCTTGGTAGGAGGTGGGGATCAGGCCAGTCACCAGAAGGCTGCATAATACCAACCCTGAGTGGCCAGGATTCCATTTGAAGAATGAGGAGACTTTCTCTATCCCCATTGAACTTTGACTTGACTGTGAGACCTTCTTTGGCCAAAGAAGCATGAGCAGCTATGGTGTGTGTCAACCATGGACAGAAACTGGAAGAACGATGGTGTATATCACATTCTCATGGCCTTCTGTTCCCTTGGCCCTCTCTTCCAACCTGTGATTAAGAAGGTGTATAGCATTGGCATTTGGCTGTCCCTTGCCACGTGTAGAGGTTAAATCATTAAGGTTTGGGATGATTTTTGGTCCTACAGCACAGCCTGCTCTTTCTGATACAGCCCTGAGAAGACTCTCTAGTTGAGAGGTGGCTGTTTATGATAGCAGGTGCAACTTGGAATTCTCAGCTCCCAAGGAGAACCACAGGTCTGGGCTTCCCACCTTCTCTGAGCTATGACGTGTCCCTCTGAGAGTGCCCTCAGGGAAACCAAAATAGTCACTTCCATCCTGCCAGCTTGACTTCCAGCTGTTTAAGCAGGATTTAGAGTTCAACAGATGTTACTGTGTCTCCTTGGTGTCCTGTTATCTTTCAGAGTGTATATTGAGTACCAAGTATTTGCCTACTGCTTAGTACCCATGCAAAGTTCTAAAGAAAGAATTGCAGGCAAGATAGAAATATCAATGTGATGATTTCATGTTCAGAAATTAACTCCTAAAAAAAATGGCTCAGTGCATCATTGTGCAAATTTGGAAATACTTTCGTGAAAGTGGTCAGAGCAAAATGTGCACCACCTGCTCTGTCTGTGGAGTGCCCGGCTCTGTCCCCCTGGGCATGTGGCTTAGCTTCTCTGAGCCTTAACTTCCATCCTGTGAAACTGAAGCAAAAGAAAACTGTTGGGCTTGTGCATTAAGCACATTAACCTTAGTCAGACTCACTGTTGTGCCATGGGAAGGTGAAGTCTCTTCCCATCTCTTGTGCCTTTTTCACAAACCAATGCTCAGTGACAGAAGTGTATTTAAAAAGTGAGGTTCAAATAATGTGTGCTTCAAATATTTTCTCTGAGGGCACAGATATCTATTCAGACACAATCAGCTTGAGTGTTTTTTTTAACACATGGTGTGGTGGGGTGGTAATGTCTGTTATCTTATGTGTGATTGATGAAAGCTGTTAATATAAACAGCGAGAGGACAGGCCGACTTATCCCAACGGCTGCTAATTAAGGAGGTGCTGCTCCTTTTCAGGATGCAAAGGGAGTGAGTCTTCTGTAGCTGTCTGTGTTAATTTATCAAAAAGTGAAATCTTAAATACGTGACCCAGAAAGAACAAGATCAGGAAAAATGTTCCAGTGTAGTGCTGGAATACATCCGACGAGTGGATGCACCCAGTTCAAGCTCAGTGCTGTTCCGCTACATCTGTGTTTAAGCCTCTCCACACTCTCCCGGGTAAATACTTATACCATGCTCCACTCTTGGATGAGGTCACACAAGTAAAATGGCAACTGTGAAAATGACACCATGCCTAACCCAACAGGAAGAAAGTTTAGGGTTTGGAGAAAGAAACATTTGTGACATTATCTGTATCTTGTGGGGTCTGTGTAGAAGTTATGGGGATGAAGATGGCAGGAAACACACACACATAGCTGTGTGTACAGACCCGTGCATACACTCACACATCTGTGTACGCATACTCAAATACCTGTGTGCAGATATACATGAATGCACTTGTCCAGCAAGGCCTAATCAACAGATTTGTCTTGCATCTAATGAAGGGTTAAAATCCATGAGTCTATAATAATTGTGTCATGCCCATAGCCCTCTAAGATAGGAACACAAACAAATGCACCGTACACCCCTGTGTTGTGCCTGCAGTCCACAAGTTGATCAAGAAAAGACTCATGAAGCAGAGCCCATTAACGATTGATTGCTCAAAGTCCCAGTTCATGGCATGCTCTGAGAAACCAAGCTTCTAAGTGGCCCGTATTACACTAGAACTTTCAACCGGCAAAATTAACCTTGGCCAAGTAACTTTACCTCTTGGGGCTTCAGTTTATCCATCCTGGAGAATGGGGATTAAACCAGCTCCATGTTACAGAATTTTTTTTAAAGATTTATTATTATTGGAAAGCCGGATATACAGAGAGGAGGAGAGACAGAGAGGAAGACCTTCCATCCGATGTTTCACTCCCCAAGTGAGCCACAATGGGCCGGTGCACGCCGATCCGATGCCGGGAACCAGGAACCTCTTCTAGGTTTCCCACAGGGGTGCAGGGTCCCAAAGCCTTGGGCCGTCCTCGACTGCTTTTCCAGGCCACAAGCAGGGAGCTGGATGGGAAGTGGAGCTGCCGGGATTAGAACCGGCGCCCATATGGGATCCCGGGGCACGTTCAAGGCTTTAGCCGCTAGGCCACGCTGCCGAGCCCCATGTTACAGAATTTAAAAATGGTTTTATCAAGGTCATATGTGATCAGCATTGAGAAGAGGTGTTGAGTACATGTGTGGTGAATAACAGTAAACTATTGTGATGATAGATTTTGAAGTGCTTTGTTGATCTGAGTCCTGGTTGCTGGTATTTGAGGGAGACAGAGATCCCATAAGGCCGAGCTGAGCCACGTCCCACTCTAGCCAGCCTCTCCTGGCCTCTCTTGCAGGCACAGCCCCAAGAGGACTTGCTGCTGCACCCTACTCACACCTCTGAGATGGGCCTTGACCACTGGGGCCGATCGAAGATGCGGTGTTTACTTAGCTCCACCTGTATAGGCCAGCTGGAGAGACACCCTTAAATTCAAGGCTGAAGGTTTCCAGGAAATGTGACTGGGGCTCAGGGTTGTCGGTCGGTCAGTCAGTCAATAGCTGGCCACCTTGTCCCTGGGAGCAGTGTGGAGCTCTCAGACGGGACATTCCTCCGAGAGAGGGGTGACTGCTGTCTGCTTCCTGAAGAAGACTCCCAAAGAGCAGTCAGTAGTCTTGGCGCCTTTGCACTCATGGACTGAATGCTGCAGTGCCTCTGTTCAACACCTTGCTGGCGTATTCTTAGGCAATCCTCATTGCAACTGCAAGAACAAGTAAACATTCCTGTCCCTATTTTACAGTCTGCTCAGAGGAAGCAGTTCACGCACCCGGGGTCACACAGCTGGCGAAGGTTATTCCTGGGATTTGAACCTAAATCCCTTGAGCCCATGCTTGAGGCTTTAGTACTCACATGCTTTAATGGGATGCTCTTGGCAGCTGAGCCAGAGCACCTTCTTCCAGGGATGAAGGAGGAAGGCCAGTGGTGGTCAGTCATAGCTTCCATCTTCACCTGCTGATTGCACCCTTCACTTGTCTCTCAAGCTGGAGTGTTTGCTTGCCTCTAGCTGCTGATGTGAGGTTCTAAGCTCAGAGGAGGCTGTGCTTGTCTTGCATGTCCTGAGCATACCACCATGATCCACCACCCTGGCCCGCCACCACAGGCTCCCCAGTGTGTTGACTGGCCGGGCTGATGAGATCTCATTCAGGAGACTGCAGTCAGTTCTGGTTTATGGCGGGTGGAGACGGAAGTTCATATCCATTACGGAGATCTATTTTGGAGACATTCTTATATTTGTGCACCAAAAAAACGTATACATTAAGGAACAAAATGGAACCCAATTAAATACCCTCCACTGGGCACTGCATAGCTGTAATGCTAACATGCTGTGTGCCATGCCATATGTGCTATGCATTCTGTGTGCCATATATGCTATTATGCCAGGTGTGTTTGTGTCACGCATGCTGTGCCATATGTGTGTTGTGTGTCATATGTGCATGTGTCATGTGTCATGTGTGTGATGTGTCATATGTGCTGTGTGCCAGGTATGCTTGTGTCACGTGTACTGTGTGTTTTGCGTGCTGTGTGCTCCAATATGGGATGCTAGTCTGCAAGCCGTGGTTTCACCCAGAACACCACAATGCTGATTCTGGGTGAATTTTCTGCCATGGTGATATGGCTGGAGCTATCCCTGTGCCTGCTTCCTTGTGCATCTACATGGGCGTCATTGTGGGATCTTAGGAAAGGCACATACTTTTATCTATCTCTCTGTCTGTCTATCGCCAGTGGAGCACTAGGCAAAAAGCTGTCTAGGACTAGACTAGGCTGCCTCATAGCAACAGATTCCTGGATGTACGAGTGGCCAGTCATTAGCTGGACTGCTACCGTGGAGGGGATCCCAGCACTCCCTGGTTACTGAGGTCCCTGACCGCCCTCTCCACTCCCCAATCCTACAGTGGCACCTGTGTCTGATGCATGCCCTTCCAGAAGCTTTTGCTGCAGTGACAAGGGAAGCCATCCTCTGCGCAAAATTGCAAGAGCCAACAGAAATGTTTAAAAGAAGCCACAGTCACTTGATGCTACCAGTGTGCTCCTATCTGAGACCTTTGTGAGTTCTGTTTGGGGCCTGAAATGAGCAGGTCAGGTTACAAATCTTGGGTCCACAATGCTGGACAAGCTCTGTGCCCCAAGGCTCCGAGTTGGTACAGTGGAATACATCACAGTCTGATCCGACTCCAATGGTCAGTGACCACAGTAGGCCCATTTTTTGAACTTGGCTACTGCTCCATTGCACTCAGAAGTTGTGGGGCCAATGATTTTGTCGTCATGCAAAGTGGCTATCTGCAATGGTACCAAGACTGGGACCAAGCAGAGTCCTTGGACAGGAAGGAAATTTAAGATTGAACCAGCACAGGCACAACCTTTCGTTGGGTGCTTTATCTTGTTCAAAGCATATCCATTATCTGAAGTCCAGCAGAGGACGGGCCCAAGGAGAGATGACTCAAGAATCTGAAAGTCAAGGCCAGGAGCCTCACCACCGATCTTGGTCTGGGCCAAGGATTAGGCTGTCCAGGCCAGGCCTGAAATGTCCACAGCAAGGCTTCCTTTCCCTTGACCCTGAACTGCAGTCCCCAGCCCAGCCAGCTGGGCTGCAGATGTGAGCTCAGGCTGCACGCGAATCCAGGAGCATGGGACGGATCCCATCCCTTGTGTAGGATTTCAAGGGGCAAGTTTGTGTTCTCCTGCCCCTCCCAGTGGCAGTGGACATGGCACTAGGATCCTGCAGCTGCACCTCTGGTGCCCCGGATGCTGCCATGCTTCTGCAACATTGTACACTTCAGTAGGACAATGCTTCAGGCCGTGGCCATCTTGTGTTATAACCCCGTGGGTCAAGCTGAAAGCAGGCTACAGCTTCATGTCATCCCAGCCACTCCAGCCATCCCTGGAAACCCAGCCTTGTTCCCAGATGGCTTCTTTTTGCAAAGCTTTCCCCCTTTCAGCCCACCCCAAGGTTTAGTGCCCCCTCCATCCCTCAGGGCTGTATCTCCAGAGTAGCCCATGTTGATGTGCAGCCAGGGAGACCAGTTGCCTGCATCCATTGGCTGGCAAGTATGTGGAGTCCTGTGTTGGTGGTTACAGTTCTCTGCCTGTGAGAGGAATCTCAGGGGCTTTGCTTCTGGACCTGACAGAGGATGGGTTCCTGGCTCAGGCGGATCAGGGTTCTGCCACTCTCAGCTGTGTGACCTGGGAAAACTCATATCACACCTCTAACTTCATTCTTGTGTTCACCATGAAGCAGGGAACCTTGCCTTTCACAAAGGGGTGATGGGAAGAAGACAGAAGAACCATGCAGATGCCACCTGCAATGAGGGGCTGGGAGCCCATGCCTCCTAACTGGCTGCTGTATTGCTCCGGTCATTGCTGTTTTTGGGATTCTAGGTGCTCCTGCCAGGGCTAGGAGCCGGGGCCTCCCTCCCTACCTCACCCATTGGTCCGTTCCACCCTCTTCTGGGCCTGCTTTCTGAGCCCACCATACAGTCTTCCCAGCTTCCAGGTCTTGACAGAGTTGTTAAGTATCCCCTGAGGCTGCCCCAGCTGCCCCATGAGAAGAGGTTCACACAGCTTAAGGGACTCCCCCAAAATACACACTCATTAAAAAAAAACTCAATCGAAATGGGTTCAGGTTCCGTTAAGAACCCTAGCTGCTTCATCAGTACCTGTCAGTATCACATTTATGCTCATACTTTCCTTGATGGAGAGGGAGAGTTGGTTTTCTTAAGTCTCACATGGAATAAGGACCATCTGAAAAGGGTGTCTGTCTTCTTTGGAGTCTGAAGTTCGATGGCAGGCTGTCACTTTACTCTGTAAAATAGGCAACATACGTACAGATAGACATACATGCATACATAATAAATGGAAGGGTAGATTAGCTGCACACATAGAAGAATAGATGATAAAGATTAGTTAGATGCATATCTGCATGCGTACAAGATAGGTAGATAAATGCAAATAAACAACCAAAAGCATCTAACAGAACCGGCATGCAAGCAGTCCTATGTGCTGTATGGGAATGTTACAGAATGTTCGGGAAGGGAGGATTTTGAGGACAACTGGAGTCTGGCAGCTCACAGGAAGGACCTTGATAAGATCTGCACATCAAAGGAAGCGAAGGCTTCAAAGGCAGGCGCGCTGTTCTGTCCTCCCTGCCATAGGTCACGGCTAACGTTCACATGGGAACGACACCGGAGGCGTGCAAAGCAGGGAGCTGGGATTTTGTGACAAGCACCCTCTCAGGGATTGAGAGCAAATCTCTGGAGTCTGGCATAGTCCCTACCCCCTGCCCTGCTCACCAGTTAAGAAGTCCCCATCTAAGGACTGTGTAGGAAATTTAGGGCAACTGGAGCCAGGACAGGAAGAGAACCCTTCCAATCTCTCTTGTTGCTGAACTCAAAATGCAGCATCTCTTTGCATCCTGGACGCAGGTGTTGAACACGTGGTGGATTGGCAGTAGGAATCCCCCTATGGGAGCAGCTCATTACAGGTGTCTTGAGAGAACTTGATGTCCCACATGCACGTGACACCACTGCCATGGCAGCCATCATGGACCTGCTGCTGGACTCTCACAAGCTGATAAAGAAACGGGCATGACCAACTCATAAAATTCTTCCTTGCTTGACCACTGTCTGTCAGCCTAATGATGTCCCCAGCAATCTGATTGGCCTTGTTCTGTGGATTTGGAAGCACGGTTCTAAGAGTTCCTTGGCATCCACAGGTGGTCGAATGGTCCAGACTCAGCTCTTCCATCAATAAAATGGTCACACGACTTCTTTGGGCTCCCTCGTGAACATCAATACAGCAACATGTGTGAAAAGTCAGATATTCAGTCATCGCTTGCCTCCCTTTCTCCTCAGAAGTCTTCCACTCTTGGCCACAGGCCAGGAGCTGGTGCACTTTTTACCTGCCCCGCCCCCAGCGTGTTGTTTGTTGCCGACTGACTCACACCTGCCTTGTGGAGGCAAACGCCCCTCCCGGCTGCCATGACACAAATCCAGTGAGAGGGAGGTTGACTAGGTCACAAATATTTGAACAATCCTCAGGGTAACGCAACGTGTTGACCCCACAGTCCGTGTTGCTTTGGCTGAAAGTTTATCCTAGAATAACCAACGTGACAGCTAGCAAGGTGAGGGGAAAGGGCCAGCCAGATAAGATAAAAGATACCCAGAGAGTCCAAAGGCACAGCCTATGCACTGAGAACGAATTTCAGGACCAAGAGAGATCTCAGGAGAGTGAGGCTATCCATTTCTAGAAAGTTCCCCATATCTGGGACATGGGCCCTATCCAGGCCATGGAAATCCAGCTTTGTGGCTGTGGGACCCTGTGTAAGATATTTCCGTGTTCCTGAGAAAACTCAGACAGGCCATCGTGGAGATACATGGGTACTCAGAACCAAGTGAGCCTTTAGCAAGCGGTGTTATGCTCATGCCTATACTCATAGCATTATATTGACATGAAATATGAATTCTTGCTACCCTAGGCTTACTGGTCAGAGTGTCTGCTGTGTCTGTCAGAACCACGACCTTGAGCCACTTGAAGTTTCTTCTGCCTCAGTTTCTTCACAGTGACATGGGACGGCATTCAGCTCTTATAGGATGATTGTGGGAGATTGAGATATGAATGCCAAATGGGTTTAGGCTGGAGCCTAACCCAGAACAAACACGCAAGAAATGCTAGCTATAACTGTGATGATCGTTGTCTCCATTGCTACGGATTGCTCCAGATTGGACCTAGAGAAAGGGACTCTGGGGAGGAAGTGAACAGAGGTGGGGCTGGAGGGAAGTTCCTTGAGGAGACAGAGGAGCAGACTAAGAGTGAGCAAACACTCGCTGTGTTGTTGTAAAAGTTCTGTTGGCATCCGGCAGCACTCATTCACTTGTGCACCATCTCCAACTACTTTCACACACAACAGAGATGGCTGCAGAGGCCTCATGGGTCTCAGTGCCTGACGTGGTCACTCTCTAGTCCTTTAGCAGAAGTTTGTGAGGAACTGTGCTAACATGACAAGGTGCCTCAGGGGCAGGCTCATGAGCATCACTGTGGTTTATCAGTGCTGCTGAATTTGTCTTGTTGAGGAGTGTAACATCCTCTTTCCTCTCCACCTAACTCTGCATCCCTCCGCTCACCTATCTGTTCCATACACAGGCACATCCTAGGCATGAGGGATGGAGAAATGAACTAAGCTAATGGAGAGCAGGTGCACAGATGAGAGGACCTTGCAGTACAGTGTGGCACATGTTGGGAGGTAGTTAGAGCTAGCCACGTCATGGTGCACAGGCACAATAAAAGGCAGCCCTTTGGAGCAGCCAAGAGCTTGGTAGATCCGTGGGTCTCACCCTCCCTGCCCTGCTGGCCACTTGGGCCAGGGAGTTTGTACAGTGTGCAATTCGTACTACCTCATGTGGCAGCACTGACAACAGTCCCTGCAGTGTGCAAGTGGAACTTCAGGTGGGGATTTCAAATAGCAGAACATGGGAGCCAAGTCTTAAAACAGATGCAGGCAGGAAGAGAAAGAAAACAAGGGGCAGGGAAGATCTTAGAGAGTCAGGAACATGTGAGTGGACAAGATGGGAAAGGTTTCTTGGGTGCTGATGCTACAAGAAGCACAGGGTGGTCACACCAAGAATTGTTCCAGGGACCAGCACTATAGTATAGTAAGCTAATCTTCCACCTGTGGCTCGGCATCCCATACGGTCACTGGTTTGTGTCCCAGTTGCTCAACTTCCAATCCAGCTCCCTTCTAATGACCTGGAAAAGCAGCAGAGGATGGCTGAAGGCCTTGGGTCCCTGCACTGACATAGAAGACCAGAAGAAGCTCCTGGCTTCTGACTTTGGACTGGTACGGCTTTGGCTGTTATGGCCATTTGGGAAGTGAACCAGCAGGTGGAAAAATCTCCCTCTCTCTCTGTAACGCCGACTTTTAAATAAAATAAATAAATCTTTAAAAACAATTGTTCCAGGGACCAGTTCAAGGGGCCATCAGCCCAGCTTCCTGTAGAACTCCAATAACAACAGACTTGATCTCCTCTCTCTGCCTCCTCTTGTAGAAGATCATGGGGGTCTAACGTCTGCACAGCCGCCACAGCCCATCACCAGGCCTGTCCAGCACAGCCTCTGCTGTGTAGCCAGCTGGAGGCTCACTCTGAGAACAGTCTTGTGGTGCTGTCCCTTGCCCTGGCTCCATCTGAAGCTCTACTCTTCTGCACACGTACTGATCTGTCCCTTGGGGAGTGTTCCTGGTCAGGCCCTGCTTCTTTTCCCTCTCTATCCTCTTCCTTTCTATCCTTCTGAGTTAGAATTTCTACTGCTTTCCTGTTAGGTAATTAGGCAAGTAAGAACTCCACGAGAGTACAGCTCGCACACTCTCTCTTTCCTCTTTAAATAAACACTGCGGACAATTCTCCGCAGGTATAAACATTATATGCACATACGTGGTTACACAGAGTTTGCAGAGAGAGGTTTGCGAAGCATTTGTAAGGAGAGAAGAGCAGAGAAACAGATACACTTGCACTCAGGGAAGCTGTCACTAGAGATGATGTTGACATGGGTGTGAGTGTAGATGGGGGTGTGAGGTTGGAGCTGGACAGGAAAGGCCCTCTGGTAACCTCTGCCTCCCAACCATTCCAGCCTTGCTCACACCGCTGGGCCTCTGCTCCTCTCTCCAGAAGGCCCTTCTACATTCTCACATTCTCTCTTTCTCGCTCTCTCTCTCTCATCTCCCATGTTAACTTCCCACACTCACTTTTCCTCTTGCATGCTCATTAAAACAGCAAAGCACTTCCCCCTCAACTCCTGTCTTTGACCCAAGGAAGCATTTTCACCTTATGCAAGTTGTCTTCTTTGGAAATGCCTCATCTACTTTGAAATCTCCAGAACAGGCTTTGCATCTGTTGTGTGATGTCCTAACCCCAGCAACTGTTAGAAGTTGTAGTGTATAACAGACATTTAGTTAGTACTTGGGGGGCACAAATGAGACATATCTTTTTGCATGCATCTTCACACTGACTTTGGTGTTAGCCACATCACACTATTAAGACACACTGACATTGTAGTTTGGATTTCTCTGTGTGTTGCCTATCCTGGTGATGATTTCAGGAAACCCAGGACAGTGCAGGTTAATCATCAGCCCTGCTGCCCACTGCTCATCCCAAGCCCTCCTCTGCTCTGACTTTTTGGCTGGAAGCCTTCTCTTGCCTTTGCTCCGGCTTGTTTAACTTGGACCATGCTTCCTCCCTCCTGTTTGCTACCCAGAGCCTCTGGTTTGAAGTCTGCCGCCCAAAGGCCTCGACACCGTCACCTCACCTCTAGTTACCAGCTGTGCTCCACACGCCACCAACACTTTGGCCAGGGGGAGGGGACACATGGATCAATCATAGCAGGCCACCACCCAGCCGGACTGGCCTGAGGGACGATAGTATTGATGGTCTGTCCCTTGCATCATAGGCTCACATGCTGTGTGGCCTTCAGGCCAGCACTGGCTGTGTATCAAAGAGACTGGCGGCTCACTAAGCAGCCAATTAAAGTGATAAAGACCAAGGAGACCTTAGTGTCCCTCCTCCACAACTCCCCATGGTTCCCCTCCTTCCAGGAGCCCAGGAGTTCTTGCTGGAAGCTGCTAGCTTCTGAGGTCCCGGGAAGCACTGTTTAGGGAGATGTAGGAAGAGGTCTCCATGAGCTCTGGGATTAGAAGCACCAGGCACTGGGTTTGTGTCTGGCTGCCTAGCCAGGCATGCCTCTAGCATCATCCCAGTCTTTACAAGCACAAAGCGAATGTGCAAAGCAGGGCCCCCAAGGCTCATCCCTCTGGGGAGCACTGGACCGAGGCCACCTGGACTCTGGAAGCATCGATTCTTTTCAACAGGCGTACGTGACTGAGGGCGACCTGGGCTGGGGTGGAAGGTGTCCACAGGGCTGCCTTGGCAGCAGAGCGAGCAGCCCATTTGGAGGGAGAAACCCGGGCATGAGTCCCAGCTCTGCCTCAGGCTCGCTGTCTGACCTTGGCCTGGTTCCTTAGCCACTCTGAGCCTTGGTTTTATCACTTCTAAAGGGCAGATGAGAATTCTGCCAACCTTGGGGAACTGTTGCCAAGGTCAAACAAGTGATTTCTAACTCTGGTCCTCTGAATGTTCCAGAACACAGGTTTGCCTGGTGGATTCAGAAGCTCAGAGATTCTTGGCTTGTGTATCTTTATCAGATCTCCTTGGATGATCTTACCTGCAGACAGGACTAACGATCACCAGATTGAGTGGGACACAGTGATGGTGAATATTGCTCCCCAGCTGGCACCTAGAAGGTATTTGATAAGATCGAGTCTCTTCTTTCACCTGGGCAAACTGCCTTTTCTAAACACACCTTGTATCTGCTTTGTGCAAAGTACCTAAGGCATGTCCCTGCCTGTGACATGAGTATCCCATATCAGGGTGGGGTTCAAGTTCCAGCTGTTCTGCTTCTGCTCCAGCTCCCTGCTAGTGCACCCAGGACAGCAGCAGAAGATGAACCAAGGGCTTGGGCTCCTGTGCCCAGATGAGAGGCCCTGGCTCCCACCCGGCTGTTGGGAACCAGTGACAAAAGGTCTCTCTTCTCTCCTCTCTTTTCCTTTCCTCTCGGTTTTTTTTTTTTTTTTTTTGGCTTTTCAAATAACTGTGGGTTTTTTGGTGGTGGGGAGGGGGGAGTGGTGTAGAGTTTCTTTTTATTTGGAAGGAAGGTTTTACAGAGAAGAGGAAACACAGAGGTTCTCCATCTGCTGGTTCACTCCCCCAATGACCACAATAGCCAGCACTGAGCTGGTCAGAAGCCTGGTCTCCCTCATGGGTGCAGGAGCACAAGGATTTGGGCTATCTCAGTTACTTCCCCAAGCCATAAGCAGAAAACTGCATCAGAAGTACAGCAGCTGGGATATAAACCAGTTCCCATATGGGACATTGGCAGCAGAAGTCAGAGGACTAACTTGGTATGCCACCATGCTGGTCCCAGTAAATAAGACAACATGGAGAGGTAGACAATACCATCAGAAACTAGACCAAGATGCGCGCTTTGCCCATCCATGTTCTCGTTAAGGAGACGTGGGGCATGAAGAGGACCTACTGAGACAGGTCAGCTTGCATTTATTCACCAGCCTAGTGGGCACTGCCATTGTTCTCAGTTTTTTAGACAAGTCTGTCAGCAAAGCCAGTTAAGCTCCTTGCCCTCCCCGGGGCTCTACTGTAGTGGGAAAGGGAGCGATTCCGTAAGAACCGCCAGTGGATAGCACACGCAATGTGGGAGGCACCGTGGGAAGAGGGTCGGAATTCATGGAGGAACTAAAGGTTCTCTGTGAGCTAACGGCAAAGGCCCTGGTCTTCCCTGAGAGCAAATCATCCAGGGGTTGGTCCCAGCACCTGACTGACAGGTGCCAGCTGCTCCATCCAGCAGGTGGGAAAGGTAAGCCAATCGTAGAGTCATGAGTGCATCCCAGAGTTCCCATGGGTGGTGTCAGCGACGGACTCAGAAACTTATCATAGGTGAAACACTTGAGCTTCAGGTTTGAGTACCTGCTCTGATGCTGTTCACAAGTTTGGGAAAGTCACTTTCCCCCTAAGAGTATCCTCATCTTGTCAGATGGAGGCCAGATGGCACAGGTGTGTGTGTGTGTGCACCGTGGGTCCACACCGAGCACAGTGTTCGGTAGCTGGTAGACACTCCACACCTGGCAGTTCAGTCTCCTTTGCAGACTTCGTGGCTATTTCAAACTTCCGACAAATGCATGAGTGGTTTTGAGAAAACTCATGCAAAATATGTATTGTGAAAAAACGCCTTCATAGATTTCCAAACATTTTTGCTCCAGATACACTTCTATTTTAATTCCATTTGTCAGTGAATTTCTGAAGTGCTAACATACATGTAATAATGCAAAATGCAACTAAGTGAATATATACACCCATGCATTTATGCCTGTGTTTAGACATCAGTGTGTGTGTATGTTGTGTGTATGTCTGTTATACACACATAGATGTTCTGTGCATGCAACTACATAGAGAATTGTGAAATGTTATGACATCCATGTATATTGCATGTGTGTTAATATATGTCTATGAATGTGTATATTCATGATAGTAGGTGTTCATATATACATATGGTCTTATGAACTGGTCATTTTTATACACAGTCACATACTACATAATGGACTGCTCATTCAATAGTGATCTCACATGGCATAAACGAGCAGTGGGCTGTGCCATCTGGGTTTATGCATATACGCTCTATGGTGCTTGCACAGTGACAACACTGCCTAAGATACACTTCTCATGACATATTCCTGTTGTAAGTGACACATGACTGTGTGTAAACATATATGCATACAACTGCATTTTTGTGTATACACCCTATCCCTGTGCAGGTATGTATGTGAGCATACTGTGTGTATGGTGTATGTGTGTACCTTGGGTACATGTGTCTGCACATACGTGCACACGCCACACCCAAACTTGAGGACTCTGGCCCTGGAAAGTGCTTAGTGTCTGCACAGCTGTGAAGCGCAGGACAGATGGCATAATGGTGAACCACTTCAGTGGAGAGCTTGAGATAAAATGGGTTTTGCAACTCCGTAAGCTTCCCTTTGCCTTTCAGCCCTTCTCTCCCTCCCTCACACTCTCACCCTCTATTCCTGCCTCCTGATGAAAAATTTGCTCCGGCTTAATAGAATTACTCCCGGAGCCATCAATGCAAACGCTGTTTCAGTGCAATCTCATTCGAACAAATGTATTTTTATTTGAACAGTGTTACTTGAAAAATTAAATCGCGCTGTCTGTTCTCCTTTTCCTCCCCCCTCTGCCATCCGTACAGCCCTCACCGTGGGCAGGAGGGGGGAGCAGAACAGAGCTGAACATCTTTTAAATGAAGTTGGTCTGATTGAATGATTCCTCTCAGCATTAATTAACAGTGAAACCAGCCAATATACTGTGTCAATCATGAGCGCCTCCACAAGCATGCATTTATGTGTGGAGTCAACTGAGTGTGCTGCTTTTTCAGGCAAATCTGCCTCTGTGAATTCAAAACTGGGTCGGAAAGTGTTGGTAAAGGCCTAGGGACAGGGTGTATGTCTTGTACACAGGTGAGCATGCAGGCGTGCGGCTTTGTGAGCATTTGTGAAATGGGGGTGGGGAGGGGATAGGACCAGAGAGCTGCCCTGGGCTTGGGAGCCAAGAGGTTTGAGTTTGAAACCCAGCTTGGACACACAGTAACTGTTCACCTTTGAGTGACTCCTCACATTGCTTTCTGCCCCACGTTCCCCTCTGAACATGGAGGGTAATCATGACTGCCAGCTTCTAGGGAGCTTCGGAGGCTTGAGTGACTCAAGGTACAGATGGTAGCAGGTGGGAAATCAAAAATGGTCTCGTCTTTCCTATCTCCAGACGCCAAGACTGGCCTCCAAGGCAGTGGGAAGGTACTAGAAAGTGAGGACAAAGTTCCCTTCTGCAGCCTCATTAGGGAAATTTGTACCTAAACTATGTCACAGAGATAGACTCCAGGGCATACAGCCTGCACCTGCACCCACCCCCTGGTGTCCCCTCCTTAATTGTGATAAGCTCCTGTCACCATCTTAGCGTCCCTTCACCATGTTCCTCTGTGTCGTCCAAATGAAGCAGGTGTGAGAACGGGCAGAGGAGAGGTGTGATGGGCTGCCTCCCTTCCCCACGCCCTGCCCATGTCTTGGTTTTGCATTTGCTTGTAAGAGTTCAGCAGGTTGAATAGGGGACACACATTTTCATTTAGCACTTGGTTCTGCAAATGATGTCATTGGTCCTGTCTAAATCAACAGGTCTTTGGGGTGGGAGTTTGACATAGAAATTAAACCATTCCTTGCTGGTGACCCAGCTGTGCTGGTTCACGTCACAGCGCTCTTTCTGATTCCAGCTTCCTCCTCACATGCACATAGCAACAATGTCACAAATATGTAAGTTTCAGCTGGCCTTGTGAGAGAACTGGATTGAGTTTCTAGCTTCTGGCTTTGGCCTGGCCAAAGCCCTACCCCTGCCAAATATGGTGGGCATTTGGCAGGGGTAGGAGTGTGAACCAGTGAACGGGAGGTCTCTCTCTGTCTCTTTGCCTTTCAAATGAATTTTCTGAAACATTTTTTAGGGATGAGCAGGGTGGCAATGAGGATTAAGCTACCAGCTGCAATACTGGCATCAGTATGAACTAGTTCAAGGCTTGACTGCTCTGCTTCAATTCTGGCTTCCTGCTAATGTGCCTAAGAAAACCCCTGCCACCCATGTGGGAGACCTGAATGGAGTTCCAGGCTCCAAGAGTCAACGTGACCCAGCCCAAGCTATATGGGTCATTTGGGGAGTGAACCAGTGGACAGATGATCTCTCGCTCTCTCTCTTTGTCTCTCTTTCTCTGTCTTTGTCTCTCTGTCTCTCTCCCCCTTCCCTCCCTCTCCCCTTCTACCTTTCAAATAAATCGTTAAGCCTAAAACTAAAACTTTTTTTAAAAAAATAAGTAATCTTTTTTTAAAAAAGTGGTACTCATCATTCTTTTTTTAACCTAGCCAAAAAAAAAAAGTGGTGGACGCACCATTGAATGCCCAGGGCATTACACCTGACGTCACATATGGCACATGGAAATTTTCTAAAGTAGACCTTTTAATCTCATTTTGCAGATGAAGGAACTGAGATTAGAAAGGATTGAGTAATTAAAGTCTCCTAGCTTGGAAAGGCTGGCTCCAGAGGCAACCTTGCCTGTCCACGAACCATGTACCCGCCCCTCTCCTGGCCTGTTTTTTCCATTTCTTCCCTCTGTCCCCACTTCCTGCCTGCCTGCCTGGTGCTCTCCTTGCCTCCTTTCTCATTGCATAGAAGGTCTTTAAAGTGTGCTGGCTGAGCTTAAAGAAAGGGAAGTGAGGTGACTGTCACTGCAAAGACTGGTCAGTTACTATTTGAAATCCATCTTTAGCAGATGTCATCTTTCCCCTCGCCCCCAGGCTGGAGTCTCAGCAGAGTGGCAGGCACCGTATGCCAATCTAGAGTCATGAAAACCCAGGTCTGATGAGTGGGCAACTGAGGGATTTAATGCCCAAAGATTTCTGAACCGTTCAAATCAGCAAAGGAAGCAGATGGTCGTGTTGAGTAGAAGGTTTTTCTTTTTGATTTCCAGTTGGTGTTTTTTGAGACATCAATGGGCCAATTTTCTGGGAAGTGTACCTGGAATAATAACAGGTGTATCGTCTGATCTTTTGATCACCAAAACAATGCCACCTCTCCATAAACAGGGAATCCCTAGAAATAAGAAGTCTTCTGTTTTCCCAGTAGGAAGGCCTGATTTCCTGCATCATCTCCAGGAGTCTCTACCCAGAAGAGACTTAAGAACAGAGCCAGAGAGAGAGCTTGAAGGTCTGGGATCTACCTGATTCTTAGCCTTGCTTTACTGCCAGCCAGGCATTGGTAGCCGTGACAACAGCCACAGAGGGATGTGACTGCCCTCCTTTAACTGGCAGCATAGTGAACAGGTACATGGCAAAGCAAGAACCTATGCTTAAGGCAGCTGGCTTCCCATAGCCATGCTTGCGATCCTTGAGCTCCCCAAGGTGTAAAGCAAAGCTTGGTCAGCCGAGCCGTTGTCTTGCCGGGGGGAGAAAAGGGCTTATTAATCCGAACAACACGATTTCCTGAACTCCCCACTCCAAGGGCCCGTGGGCTGCTCACTAAGATCCATCCGTTCTCTCCCACTGCACCTCTCTGGTGGCTCTCGGTCAGAGACCTGTCGTGTGGGAGGAGAGGGTTGGTGAGAGGAGAATGCATCCATCTTCCAGAGAAGTGATACGTCCCTGCAGGGTGCCATCTCCCCAGCTGTTCAACCAACAGGACCCTGACAGGCATGATGCATTCTCCATGGGTCATTGTCCCTGTCGAGGGCTGGGCTCCCGTGTAGCAAGTCTCGAACTCCAGTGGCATGGAGACAAGTGATGCACTAGACATCTATTTACATGGAGCAAGCTCCTGGACAGGGCAGGGAGATAGAGAGAAGGGAGGGAGGCCTATGGTATGATAATAACAGCAATAATGACAATAATAATAGGAGCAAATGCAGAGCTCTTGTGGAGGTCTGGACTCAGAGTCCCAGTGCAGGACTAATGTACTGAAGTTTGGAAGTCCTAAAGTTCCTACGTGGCAAGGTCAGGATTGTCCCCATTTCACAGATGAAAAAAATCAAGAACTACCTTGTCCAAGGTCACAGAGGCAGAAAGTAACAGTATCAGAAAGGAAGCCCAGGTAGCCTGGCCCTGACCCAACACCCAGAGCTGCTTCTTCAGCAGAGGTTAGGATAGGTACAGCAGGTAGAAATCTGTGTCCCTATCCCCACAGGATGGCTGCATATATTTTCCTGCCTTTTCTGGTAGGGTTACACTTCTTGCATAAATCCAAAAGGAAGATGAAGCACCATTATTGCCCATAATTTATTCCACATTTGTTCAGCACCTATAGGTGCTAGGCACTGTGCTGCCTCTACTGGGGAGAGATGAGGAAAAAGATCCAATTTTTCCTACCGTTGTTGAACTGAAAACATAATGATGGGGCTGGAGTTGTAGTACAGTAAACTGAGCCACTTCTTAGGACACTGGCATACCATAGGAGCACCGTTTGAATCCCAGCTGGCCGCTTCACTTCTAATCCAGCTCCCTGCTAATACACCTGGGAAAGCAACATATGATGGTCCAAGTGGTGCTGGGAATCCCTGCCCCTCAAGTGACAGGTCAGGTCACTGCAGCCATCTGGGAAATGAGCCAAAAGATGAAAGATCTCTTTCTCTCTCTCCTTTCTGTGACTCTGCCTTTTGAATCAATAATAAAATGAATCTTTAGAAAACAAGCAAAAAAAAAAATTCAGTGAGCAAACAGGTTTCCACAACATGTTGAAAGCTTGAGACACGCTTATCAGTTTGCAAGAGGGAAAAGCTGTGTCCCTCCAGGACACTTCTACTACAGAGAAAAAAGGGTTCCTTGGAGAGTGAAAACTGACATTGAGACTTGCAAAAGATGCAGGAATTAATACAAGAAGGGACAGCCAGGAAAAGGGCTGGCCTCATGGGCACAGGGTATCCAAACGACCACGAGGCAGATCATGCAGCTGAAGGACCAAGGGTGCAAGGGCTCACATCCAGAGAAGAGAGAAGAAGAAAGGAAGAAGGCAAGGAGATGACACCAGGAACACCAACCCCGTAGCCTTACTGCCTTGGCACAGTGAGCAGAAATCTTGGGACATGCCCTCCAAGCAGAATCATACACGTTCTACCAGCCCCTACTCCAGCCCTTTCAGCCCCCTCTGAGAGGCAGAGTCTTCCAGGCAAGGCTGACCACCTTGTCTCAGGTACTTGGCTCAAGCCTGAGAGAGGGTGGTGTGGTGGAGAAACAGAGTGAAGCAAATCCACGGAGCAGCAGCAGAGGAAGTGTCACCTCTTAGACCAAGCTGGGGGCTCTCAACAGCCTTCCCAGAGCCCACCCTGCCCACAGAACGCACCCATGTGAGCAAGGGCAGCCACTGTGCTTCTGCTTAGCGGAAGGCTCTAGCCTTCCACCACCACAGTGATTCTGGCAGACGCGGGAGCAACCTAGAAATAATTTCCATGGACTCTATGACAACCACTCTCAGCCCAAGCATGCCCCTACCTCCTATCTCCATAGTGCTCCCCTTCCTACCTGCAGTCAAGGATCCAACTTCATTCCATCATCCAGATTCATTCCTCCGGGACACAGGGAGGTTGTGTAATTGAACCAAGATTACATGGGGAGTGAATAGAATGGGGGGGGGGGAGAGCAAGAAGCCTTTGATATAATGATCAGCTATGACTTTTCCTGCTTTCCTGTGGAGTGGCATTGTTTGACATTTTGTCTCTTGGAATGGGGAATCATTACTAAGTGTTCCAGTTACTCTTGGTGAATAATAAGTCACTCCAAGACTCAGTGGCGTGAAACAGCCGTTTTCGCAGTGACTTCCTCATGCTGAGGGTTTGGAACTTGGACAAGGGCGAAAGGGAGCAGCTTGTCCCACCCCCATAGTGTCTGGGGCCTCAGCTGGAAGTCTTGACAGCTGTGAGCGAGCCAATAGCCACAGGCTGGCATCCTCTGCAGGGGTCAGTACCCACATGCCAGGCAAGCTGCTGGCTGCTACCTCCCTAGTCCTACTGTATAGTTTTTCCATTTACTGTGTGTTGTTTGTTGGTTAGAGTTAGGGGTTATGGTTAAGGCCGATGTTAGGGTTAAGGATTAGGGTCAGGCAGTCACCTTGAACAATTCTCTCTCTCTCTCTTTTGCATACATCTCCAGGGATATTTCATAATGGAATCCTATTTATAGGTGAGAAAACTGAGGCTCCGAGAAAGTCCATCACAAGCTAATGTCTTACCCCAGGGATTGCTTCTCGCCTCCAAGTGCAGCACCATTGCTAGTTCCACCAGGGAAATCCTCATCTGTTCTTGTAGGGCTCATGCCAACTCTAGTTTGACAGCAAGAAAAAAAAAACCAGAGAGGTTTCCTACTATTCTTCAGACACTATGCTAGGCCTCTAAGACATGTAGTTTATAATGGAGGAAGGGAGACAAATAGATCATTGTGATACCTCCTGGAACAGGTGCCTGCTCTTTTTCATGACCAAGTATCTTTCTCCATAGTTATTTGGTCCGCTCAAAGCAATCACATTTGGGTTGCTCTCCCTTCTCCAGAGCATGTAGTTCTACTCTTTAGATCTGGTGTTTTGACACATCCCCCATTCTCCCTAGTGAACCCTCAAGCTTAAGTGTGACTTCCTCAAACTTTACATAGGAGCCCAGGGACAGAGATGTCACCCTGGGGCTCTCTGCAATCACATTATCTCCCACCCTAGTCCCACACGGAAGACCTTATTTTCAGGAGGAGAAAAATGAGATCTTGTGTATGAGAACAGGAAAACCAAGATGTGACTGAAGGGAAAAATAGAAAGATGCTTCAAGTACTAAAGGTCTAAGAGTGAGCATCTCCAGGCCAGAGAGCCAAAGAGCCTCCAGAGTACCAGATCATTCCTGTCTCTAGATTTCATTTTGTTAGGAATGAATCACCTTGCCCAGCGTTTTCACACCCCTAGTCTCTCATGCTGCCCTTCACTTCTGCCAGATCCATGTTCATTTATTCTTTCCCAGGCCACTGGACCTTGAAAAGCAGGCAGTACCTCAGAACCCAGAGCAGCCGCAAGCCAATCTTAATCGTCTTTAACACTACACCTGGAAGTGCTGCCCAGTTCTGAGAAGGAGACAGGAATAAATGGCAGTGGAAGGCAAGGTCCCCATAGCCCTGGCTGGTCCTTTCCTAGACAGGAAATGAAAGACTGCGAGTAACCTAGACTATTCCTAGGCGCTGTTACAGCTCTCGTTGCCTTCCGTGTGCACATGTCCCTGGGAAATGGGCAAAGACACATCCTGGAGAAGGTGTTCCAAGAGATGGAAGGACTTGCTTGTGATGTATACCTGTTGGAATCTGGATTCTTCAAGGCCCAGTCCTTAGGTTTCCTGGGGGTTCACCCCTCTGATTTTTAACCTCGTGTGGCTCCATCCTGTGGACTATGCATGCCTCTGAGATCACATGGAAGGAACTGGTCGCTGGTGAAGTTTACACCCATCTTAACTGCTCAATAAAACCTCATGAGACTTCCTCAAATGCAGAGAAGTTAAGTCCTGACACTTTAACAGCTCGTTCGCGATACACAAACCAGATGGACCTGGGCCTTGAATCCATTCCGCACCATCAGGCAGCAATTCCATGACAGGCTCCGCACGCTGGCCAGGCACAGAACCCTGCTAACCCTGCTCTTTGTTCTGGCCACAGACACCCTGGAGCAGAGGTGGACGGGTCCCTATTTCCTGTTTTGCATCTGTTTATAAATGTGCCACCAAAGAAGAGGGGCTGTTGGCCTTGGCCTCTGGATTTAAATCACACTTCCAGCTCTTCATGGGCTGAAATCAGTAGGATTCTAGGAGACTGGCATCCTCTGAAGAAATTAACCAGGAGAAGTCTCTTTAGTAAAAGCATACATGTTGTAAAAGATAAAAGGGAAGCCTGGGGCTCTGATAAAGTTGGGACTAGAAGGGAGTCTGTGAGTTCACAGACACCTCAAGGCCTTGATTCTAACCCTGTTGTCTTGGGGAGACAACTTATATTCTAAGCCTCAGACCCAGAGGCTCAGTGACTAAATCTTCACCTTGCAAGCACTGGATCCCATGTGGGTGCCAGTTCACTGTCCATCCCAGCTGCTACACTTCCTGTCCATCTCCCTGTTTATAGCTTGGGAAAGCAGTAGAGGACAACCCAAAATCTTGGGACCCTGCACCCACATGGGAGACCTGGAAGAAACTCTTGACTCCTGGCTTCGGATCGGTTTAGTTTTGGCTGTTGCAGTCATTTGGGAAGTGAACCAGTGGATGGAAGGTCTTTGTCTCTCCTTCTCTCTGTAAATCTGGATTTACAATGAAAAGGGATCAAATACATCTTTAAAATAATCTAAGCCTCACTGCATCTGCAGGATGAACACAGGAACAGAGCATTGTGTAAAGGTACTATGCAGTGCACACTTACACACGTGACTCGTGTGTGATGTGCACTTATTTCATGGGAGCAGCTGAGTCTCCAGGAGCTCAGCCAGGCTCCAGGTAGTGTCTTAGATAGGGAGTTCATTTGGAATGATGCATTTAATACATTTCCCAGGGGGTTGCAAGGGGTATGGTTCTCAGAATATGCTCTATGAAGAAAAGGCAGTGGAAGAAAAAGAACAAGTACTACTTGAGAACTGTGGGCAGAGGCAAAAAAATAAACAGGCTTGGATTGGCTCTGTCTGTGCTTCGATTGACAAAGTCTATATTACACTCATATACCTGTGAATTTTCCTGGTGCCCGAGAGAGAGAGAGAGAGAGAGATCAAGGAGTATTGCAGGGCAGAGACGTAGGCTGATTCTCAACATATATGATCATAGATGATGATAGAAAGATGATAGACAGGTAGATAGATGGAGGAATGGATAGAAGGGTGAAGAGGTGAATGGACAGATGATAGAGACAAAGAGTCTCCTCTGGCATGTTACAGGTGGCTCGTATTTGACAGAGATGAATTGGATGACACTGTGCAGGCGCTTCAGTAGATGAGAGAAGGTGGTGGTCAGGTGAAGAGGGCAGCCTAAGCCATGACACAATCCCAAGCCCAAAAACTCAGGGTCTGCGATTTCTGAAGGCCCACAGCCACGAGAGAACTGAAGAGGCAGAGGCGACAGCCTTGTCTGGTCCTCTGAGGAACAAGCCCTGCCAACATCTTGACTTTAGTTTCATGTGGTTCATTTTGGAATCGGGCTTCCAAAATTATACCAGTATGAGTTTCTGTTGTTTTAAGCAGCTATGTTGCTGACCATTTGTTGCAAAACCTGATAGAAAACCATGCAATATATGCACACATTCATGCCTGTGTATGTTTTGCACACAACAGCCTCATCATAGAGGCCATTTTACCATCTGCACCATGCAGGTGAGGTATTAAGATCAGACATGATGTTTATATTTTCTTTTCAATGTTAGATACACAGGACAGGAGGTGGTGGAGGGGAGACAGAGAGAAAGAGAGAGAGAAAGCACTCCTATGCACAAATTTACTTCCTAAATGCCCACAATGATAGAAGCTGGGAAGGGGCTGACGCTGGGAGCCAGGAACCAGGAACTCAATCCAGGTTTCCCATGTGAATAGTGAGGACTCAACCACTGTCTCCTAGGGTCTGCATGAGCAGAAAGCTACAGTCAGAATGAAACCCAGCCACTCTAATGTGGAACTCAGACATGTAAACTGGCATCCTAACTACTAAGCCCCACACCCACCCCAAGAGACTTTACATAGCTGGCTTTGGATTGTACAGATTGAAAAAAAGACTTTCTGAGCCTCAGACACCGGAAGTCTGGTTTCAGAGTGTGTCCTCCACGCATACTGCTGTGGGGGAAATACTCTTCCAGAGTTCTATATTCTTGTAATCTAATGGTATTGTGACAAAAACCAGGGGCTGGCATTGTGGCATAGTGGAGTAAGCCTCCTCCTGCAACGCAGGCATCCCATTTGGACACTGGTTCAAGTCCTGGCTACCCTTCTTCTGATCCAACTCCCTGTTAACACACCTGGGGAAGTAGCAGATAATGGCCCGGAAGAAAATCCAGGCCCCTGATTTCAGCCTGGACTGGCCCTGACCACTGTGGTCATTTGTACTCTGAATCAGCATATTTCTCTCTCTCTCTTTCTCTCTCTCTCTCTCTCTCTCTTTCTCTCTCTCTCTCTCCTCTCTTTGTAACTCTGCCTTTAATTTTTTAATCTATATTAAAATAAGACAAACACTAGACCAAAAAGGTAGGAGTAGTCAGTAGGAAGAGATGCCAAATCTCTTCAAGAGTAAGAAGTGAATACAGAGCGGGTAGTCCATTGCCAAACACTTCCTGGTGGCCTTACATGGTCGGTGCAGGTTCACTTACTCTCCAACATCCTCTACAGCACTGAGGCGAAGGACCTTCTGTCTTTCAGAGAGCAGTCGTACAATGCCTGGCAACTCTGAGAGTGCTCTTGGCTCTTCCACTTTCATTTCTAGAAATGATCCTTTCAGAACACTTGCCCTTGTATGCGCAGAGGGACATTATTGGTACCAGCATTGTGTTGCAGCATTTTTTTTTGCATTAGCGAAATTTGGAAAATAACCTGAAAGTAAATCAATGGAGGATTGGTTAAATGAATTATGGCATATCCATATTACAGAATATGAAGTAACTGTCTAGAAAATGAAAATGAAATATATGTCCTGACAAGGAAAGACGCCGGGATGCTAGCAGGGGAAATGCAAATATCAGAACAATGTGTGTAATATGTGCCCATTTGGGCTTAAAAACAAAATCATAAAAGGACCACTGTGTGTGTGTGTGTGTGTGTGTGTGTGTGTGTGTGTGTGTGTGTACGTGTGGTTGAATATGCATTCCAGAAAAAAAGTCTATTAAAATTTACCCCTACATCTTAACAGTAGAAAGCAGAATGGAATTTGCAGAGAAGTAAAGTAAGAACTAAAAAAGGGAAATTTTCTTCGGGGTGCTATTCTTAGATTATTTACATGTTTTTGCTTTATCACAACCACGCAGTGATTTTTACAATACAAAAAAAAGAAGAGAGACATGCACATACAGCATGTTGTCGGGGGGTTAGGGGGGTGCAGTTCCAGCAGTGTGGAGATTAGCGAATGACCTTGGCAGCAGACGCAGCTGAGGTGTGCTCTCCCCCAAGGGGTCACGGGCCCGCGACAGCAGGCTGAGTCGAGCTCTCACAGACCAATAACTATTCATCTTGGTCTCAAAATCAGGAAGCTACTTCCACCGCTTCTCCCAATAACTCATCCCAGGGCTTAATCACCTTTCCTTGCAGGAAGTTCTTCCTCTCATCACCGCTAAGTCCTCTCTGCTGCTGTCGGCCTTAACAAATGGCTCTCCTTCTGCTTCGCCACCCTTTAGAGTCAAGGGCCAAGAGTGAGCAGTGGGCCAGGGAGCACATGGATTGTCTGCAGTGTGTCACTTCTGCTCTGGGCAGTGGCCCTGGCCCTGGGAACCGGGCACAGAAGTGACCATGACCATCAACGACAGCCAGAGATTGCAGGCTTCTCTCTGCAGCATGACTTCGGTCCCATGGGAACGCTGAGGACCTCCCCATGCCCACCACTACCTCAACCCCACAATCTGCCCTCCCCACTGCTGGATGGTGTGCTCTGTATAAACTTTACCTCGCTGGCCTCCTTCCTGTCATATTTTATGCATCCTGATGGTCACTCAGGCCAAGATTTACGGAATTCAGATCCTTTCAAGCTGCAGGGAAATGGGAAACCCAAGATTTACTATCCCCCCAGGAAGGGGGCTAGAAAAAGACAGACCCAGGAACGGAGAGGGGGTGTGCAAGGCAGTTGGGGAGACATGCGAGCATTGATGTGGTCACGGCCTCAGCGGGCTGAGACCTGGGGCTCTGGCACCCCCAGCAGCAAGCACGTTTCTTCCCTCCTCCCCAGGGCCCTGCCTGGGACAGGTGTAGGGCTTAGGGGTCAGGACGCCATTTGAGACGCCTCCCGTGTTCCGCATTGCAGTTCCAATCCCAGCACCAGCTCCTGGACACCAGTGTCCTGTGTGTGTAGGCTCTGGGAGGCAGCAGGTGGTTACTGAAGTGACTGGGTTCTTGTTGCCTATGTGGGACACCTGGATTGAATTATCCTAGCTCCTGGCTCTGACCTTGAGACATTTGCGGAATGAACCAATACTTGAGATCTTTCCTTCTGGAGCTCTTTCTCTAATAAACAAATAATGATGATGCTAGGCTGCCAGGGTATGGGCAGCAGAGCCAGGATCTGTGGATGACAGCACCCAGTAAGAGAACACTCCCATCATTCGTGAACTGGGATTGCCAATGGGAAGTATAGCACAGGTTCATCAGTCACTCCAGTTCAAAACGAAGATGCCCAGACTTGCCTCAGCACAGTGCTGGTTTATGCCTGGACTCCAAGGTCAGCGAAGGCCTCCGTTTGTGGCTACTAGTAGATGTATTCCTGCAAGCTCCTTCAGCCTTGTTGAGCCTCAGTCATAGCCTCTGTGAAGTGAACTTATCACTGCAGTTTCCAAGCACGTGTGTAAGGGGCTGACACGGGCGGAGAAAGGGCTCTGCACCAGACCCTGCAGGTTCCGAGATTTGGCAGCTGCGTTACCTCACCTAACTGTGCCTCAGTTTTCACTTCTGGGAAATGGAGACAATTATAGGAATAGTGTCAACCTTACAGAGCTCATGTGAGTTAAGATCTGTGAGATTTGCTGAAGGTTGTCAATACCACGGGAGTTTGTAGTTAGCATGTTGAGCTGTTACATGTATTCACTGATTTATTGGAAACACAGAGATAGATATGGAGAGAGAATGATTTCTTAGTGACCAGCTCACTTTTCAAATGCCTGCAACAGCCAGGGCTGGACCAGGTCAAAGCCAGGAGCTAAAAGCTTAATCCAGGTCCCCCTCATGGGTAGCACAAAGCCCAATACTTGAGCCGCTACCTGCTGCCTCTCAAGGTTTGTGTTAGTTGAAAACTACAATTGGACCCGGTGGCGTGGCCTAGCGGCTAAAGTCCTCGCCTTAAATGCCCCGGGATCACACATGGGCGCCGGTTCTAATCCCGGTGGCTCCACTTCCTGTCCAGCTCCCTGCTTGTGGCCTGGGAAAGCAGTTGAGGACGGCCCAATGCATTGGGACACTGCACCCGTGTGGGAGACCCGGAAGAGGTTCCTGGTTCCCGGCTTCGGATCAGCACAGCACCGGCCCATTGCGGCTCACTTGGGGAGTGAATCATTGGACAGAAGATCTTCCTCTCTGTCTCTCCTCCTCTCTGTATATCTGGCTGTAATAAAAATGAATAAATCTTAAAAAAAAAAAAAAAAAGAAAACTACAATTGGAAGTGGAGCCAGGCACTCCTACAGGGGATGCAGGTGTCCTGTGCAGCATCCTAACCACTGCCCTGTGCAGTTATTACAATGAGCATGTGTGAAGGACACTGCTGGATATGTAAATGAGGTGCAACAGTTCCAAGATATCAAGTCATCACGGCTTAGTTGACTAACTGTGCAGACTTGGCTCATGGTGGGATACACAAGCATAAAATTCATCACAGCTCACTGTGTGTGTGCATTTCACAGAGCATACATTAGCCCTTCAGAACAATTAAAAGCCTAGCCATAATTTTAAAGTAAAAGGAGAGCGCAGGCTCTGCAATTCGATTGCTTCGATAGATGCCTCTCCCCCACCACTGACCATGGACAGCTATCTGACCTTGGGACCCCTTTCCTGCCACTGAAAAATAGAAATGGTTCAGGAGGGATATGTAAAATAATACACATCAAGATCCGAAATGAATGTCTGGGAAAGACCACACGCTCAGCATTTGGGGAAAAAATATAGTGCTTTGGAACTAGAATCTTTGGTTTGCAGCTAGTCCTGTTTCTTTCTAGTGGTGTAGCCTTGAGCAGTCAGGTATCTTTTCTTAGCCTCAAATTGCACTTTTATCACATGCAACAGTAAGAATTCATCTGTGGTATTGTCTCAAAAGTCAGGGTGAATGTGTGGAAGACTGCGTGGGTTGGCACCCAGTCCCTGCTATTGGTTCCATTCATTCTCATTGCTCAGGAGGGTTGAGGATCAGGACTATAAAAGAATGTGACCAGAGATGCATATTGAAAGGTGAGGAGGCAGATCCAGAAGTGGAAGCGGAAGGAAGACTTCCTGCTTCCGCCATTGCCCTTATCACCCATTCTTTGTGCGGCAGTCAAAAGTGACTCCGAGACAACAAAGAGGAAATAGAACTGACCTGAACGGTGCTTGAAATGAGATGCGATGCCTCCCCCTCCCTTTCTGCTTTAGAGGAGTCCACATGGCCAGTCATTCAACTCTGTGATCCAACAGCTGCTTTTCTTTTTAAAGATTTATTTATTTTATCACAAAGTCAGATATACAGAGAGGAGGAGAGACAGAGAGGAAGATCCTCCATCCAATGATTCACTCCCCAAGTGAGCCGCAATGGCCGGTGCTGCGCCGATCCGATGCCAGGAACCCGGAACCTCTTCCGGGTCTCCCACACGGGTGCAGGTTCCCAATGCATTGGGCCGTCCTCGACTGCTTTCCCAGGCCACAAGCAGGGAGCTGGACAGGAAGTGGAGCTGCCGGGATTAGAACCGGCGCCCATATGTGATTCCGGGGCATTTAAGGCGAGGACTTTAGCCGCTAGGCCATGCCACCGGGCCCTACTTTTCTTACAAGGGAGAATCCAAAGGCCTCAGGTGACTGGGCAAACTTCCCAGCTGAGAGCCAGTGCCAATCTCAGGGTACCTCAGGGAAGTCCAAAGAGGTTATGTCTGTGGGTCACTGTGAGATGACCATCAAGGTGACATCATTTTCCAGTAAATGCATTTTGAATGAGTAAATGACTCGCACCTTCCTTTATTGAGGTCTTCTATGTGTCAGATAACATGCTAATAAACACACAACCAGACCATGAGTGGTTTGCATCACTGTCTCCACTTTATAGATGAGGAAAAGGGGGTCACCGATGTGATGCCATGCCCATGGTCACGTCTGTGGAGTAGCAGGAACTAACAGTATCTGATCCCATTGAGACTGAGCCCCAAGCTGGTATCCCTCCAGTTTGCTTCACTGCCTCCCAAGCAACTTGTACTTTGTAAATTCCTGTCTCACCATCTGCCAGCCCCACCTCCACCCACCCAATACCCGCCCAAGCATCTTGAACTCTACCAGACACACGAAGGACTTTCCATAACTGCCTATTGAATGAATGAGCAAATGTCACAGACCATCTGCTGGAGTCTCCCTGGGAAAATACATCTTTTTCAACATTCTACCAAGTTGAAGTGTCTTTCCTCCTTGGCTCCCTCGGGCCTCTTAAAACTTCAAGAGGATGCAGCAGCCCCCAGACATAGAAGCCAGCCATCAACATCCAAAAGCTACAGAACGCTGCAATTGTTTCTCCTTTTTCACTTGGAGCCCCAGGATCTAACATGTGACATCCAAGCAACCCTGAGACAAAGACATTCATGTGTCCGTTTCTGCATGTGGGGCAGCAGCAGTGGTCACCTGCCTCACCCCCTCACAGGGTAATGTGAGCCAGCATGAGAAAGCAAGTTAACACAGCAAGTTTGGTGTCGGAAGGACCAGAGTTCAAATCCGAGCTCTGTTCTTTGCCTGCTTTAGGAACTTTAGTTTGTACATCTCAAAATATGAATGTTAAGGTGTTTGTGTGTATATTAGTGACACTGCTTTGTAGCCTTTGTGGTGAACTGTACAGGCTGGTAGGAATGTACTGCGTTGATCAGATGGACATTTTTCTAATTCTTGTTGTTTTGTTTGAAAGTACCATACACATAAAAGCTATCTGGCCAAGGAGAAGGGGAGATTTGGCCTTTTTAGTGGTACTTGATTTTGAGACATGCCTTGATTTCAGAAACAATAGAAAATGACAAGAATTGTGCCCGAACATGAACAGTGGAAGTGGTATCATTATGAACAGACAAAAGAGGGAGGCAGAGAAAAAAAAACAATGGAAAGAGCGCCTCATCACACTCTTTGATGGGTTATGAAACAAAGACTCTAATAAGAGATCACACACAGCCGAGTGACTCAATTCTAAGTTTTTTATTGTATTTACCTTGCTTCATTTTATTTGGTTTTAATTTATGTTTTATTTTGCTATTAGCTGTGCTTTCAGGTGGGTCTCAGCTAGAGTCCCAGTTCTAAGTGAATTGATACACCCTGTACTATTCCTGGGGCCTGGGTTGGTGGATCGGTCCATTTTCTTGTGCAGGTACCAAGGCTATGAAGTTAGATGGACCTGACTGTAGAACTCTGTTCAAAGAGATTCTTGAGTTCCTATCTGAGCTCAATGGAAAAGAAAATTTTGTCATCTAGTGATGTCTGAAATGAGTGCAACCTGAGACAGTGGTGTTGAGTATAACCTGGGTCTGACGTGTCTGGTATAGACACCTGGGATCTACCAGAGGGGCCTAGCCCACAAGAACCGGAAACGAATGTGGAGGTCACCTGGTCCAGCTCTTGGACTTGACACATGAAGAAACAGAGGCACACAGAGGCTGAGCATCTCAAGAGTCAGCCAAGTACCCTTCCTCTTCCAGCACAATGAACTCACAGACAGCATTGACCCCCATGGGGGGAGGGATGAAGCCCATTTCAACCTGTGGTTTACGACTTAGCCAAGTTGGCTTCTCTGAGTGGCTGCCATAAAGGGCAGGCTCCCTCCGGAGGGGGGCAGTGGAGGCATCACCAAAGGTAGACGCTCCCACAGGGATCTATCTCTCAACTCCCACCTTCCAAAGTTTGGCCACGTTTACTCTGTTCACAAAGTGGCTTCCTGTTTCAAAGAGGAATGAATTTTTAAAGGGTTATAAATGCAATTCAAAAGGCTTTTTGGACATCAAATGGCTCATAAAAAGGAACATTTCAACTATTTCAGCATAAATGAATGAAAAACATGCGCTCTTGTACCTCCCACTCTTCTGGTGCACCAGAATGTTCTAGGAAGGGAAAAAAGGAGCTGCAGAAAGTGATTTGAACCTCGCTATGTCGGAGACTAGAGTTTCCAAGGTTCAAACACGCAACTGTTATTTCAGGTCACAGTGTATGTGATTAGGTTTGCTTCTTACTGAATGAGTTAAAAAAAAAAACTTGGGAAAACTTTCCAAGGACATTTTTTAGAAGTCTGTTCAGACTTGTCGACCTTGCTGATCCCAACTTGCGTTCTTCTAAGTCAAGTTTCTGATCTTCGACACTATTGGCAGTCTGGGCTGGTAACTTCCCTTTGGGTCTTGTGTTTTCGTTGCGAGTTGATGAAAGGTATGCCTGGCCTCTGTTCGTAAGGTTCTGGGAGCAACCTCCCCCCATCTGTCCATCAAAAATGTCAGCTGTCCCCTCGAGACAAAATCTCCCACCTCCCATTGAAAGCCACTGTTGGAGTAAGAGTCGTTGCATAGCTGGCATTGTGATAGAACAGGTCTAGCTGCCACTTGTAATGTCCGCATTCCATATCAGCACCAGTTCAAGTGGCAGCTGCTCTTCTCCCATCCCACCTGGGAAAGCAGTGGAAGATGGCTCAAGCGCATGGATCCTTGGATACCCAGGTTGCCTTCAGCCGGGCCCAGCCCTGGCAGTTGTGGACATTTGCAGAGTGAACCAAGTAGAAGGAAGATTTCTCTATATTTCTCTGACTCTGTCTTTTCAATGGAATTGAAATTAATTTTTAAGATGTCTTAAGTGTATAGGACCACGTAGTATAAATGCAGCAGCCTGTCACATCTGGATGTGGGTTGTCCTTGACTTAGTTTCAGTACCACAAGGAAGCCGAGACAAGGGGGCGGGCCCTTGGTAGGCAAATGCTAGCTCTCACCGAGTGACAGTGGCCAGGGAAAATGATGGAGCCGGTCTATCAAAGGACCCAACTCACTACAGAAATAAATATTGAAACTTCAAGCAAAAATTTTTTTTCAGAAACCTGAGAAAAAACGAAAGGTTTCTAAAAATAAAGATGATCTAATTTTTAAAAGAAGAAGATGAAGAAGAGACTTTAAATGGCAAGAAAACTTTGGGGCTTCTTATCTGTCCTACTGGGGACGCAGTCTTTGCAAATGACAGCTGCGTTCTAAGTAGGGGACCCTGACCCCCAAGTCTTGGGGATGCAGGGGAGAATGTGTTGACTCTTCTAAGAACCTGGGAAAGGGAATGACTGTGGTGCTTGCCTTAAGTTTGTCTAACTTGGAGCTGTCTGAGGGCGGACAGCTAGCTCTACTAGGTTCTGAAGGCTGTCCAAATTTACCATATAATCACATCCAGAATGTCCACTTTTCAACAAGGAATTACTAAGTGCGCAAGAATAAGGCGAGTGGGAGCGACGACCAGAAAAAAAAGCCACACAAATTCTTCCCGAGGAAACACGCATTGGGTCGAAGTCTATGTCAAACTGAACAGACGCTTCATTTTTCACTTATTGTATTTATTTGAAATAAAGAGGGGGGGGAAGAAGGCGGGGAAAGGAGAGATACTGCCCACCCTCCAAAAACACACCACAGCCAGTGGTGGACGATGCCCAAGTCGGAGCCAGGAACTCGACCCAGGTCTCCTGTGTGGGTGGCAGAGCCTCCAACTCCTTGAACCATCACCTGCTACCTTTTAGGATATACTTTATCAGGAAGCTGACATTGGGAACCCAGCTGGGGCTCACACCCAGGCCCTCCAGTATGCGATGTCAGAATTCCAAGTGACATTTCAGCTGCTGTATCACACATATCCTCTAAACTAAGACTTTAAATCAGCTGTGTCAAGTTTAGCTAAAGAGATAAGGAAAGAAAATGGCCAGTGTTGTGGCATATTGGGTTAAGCCACCACTTGCAATGCCAGTATTCCATATCGAAGTGCAAGTTTGAATCCCACTACTTGCTTCAACCCAGCTCCATGCTATTGCACCTGGGAAAGCAGCAGAGGGTGGCCCAACTATTTGGGGCCCTGCCACCCAGTTGGGAAACCTGTTAATAATAAGACTAATAATATTGATGGCAATTTCTTTGATGCTATCAAATTCTGAGTTAGGCACACTGCATAGATTGCATCACCAAGGCCTCTGGAATCGGAATTAGGCCCATTTAACTGATGGGAAAAATCAGTCTCAAAGAGACAATTTCTCTTTTTTTAAATTAAGTTCTGTTGTGTATATGTGGGTTTGGCAGCATGTTATCATAGAGCTCATACATGTAGTGCGATTAGTATCTATCATCTTGTGATATTACTTTTGTGTGTTTGCATGACAAGAGCAGCCAGAAGCTACTTATTTATCCAAAACTCTTTAATCTGCAATGATTTTATGACTTAGTCCCCGTGTTGTGCATTCTAGGCTTGTTATTCCCATAGCTTTCCTGTTTTGTACCCTTACACCTTGAACTCCCTTTCACCTCGAACTCCCTCCTCCCTTCCTTACCACAACCACCGCCCATATAGTCATGCTGTTCTATTCTCTACCACTCATAGCCAACTTAAATTATAGACACAATACCTACATTCCAAGGAGAAAACTCGAATTTGTAATCAAGCATACCAAGTGGATATAATGAGTTTTTCCAAGAACTCTGCAAAACCCAAACAAGTGATTGCGATTTATTGTTAAGCTCATCTCTGCTTATCTGATGCTGTCACCAAAAGTAATATAATCCTCTCTTTCCTGAAGCTTCCCTCCTTACTACAGTAGCTCCCAGCCACCTGTGACTAGTTAAGCTTCTAAAAGTAAAAAAAAAAAATCTTAAAAATTAAAAGGCAAGATTCTCAGTGGCATTAGCCATATTTCAAGGGCTCAGCAGTCACATGTGACTAATGTCTACCATATTGGACAGTTTAGCTATAGGATATCTCCATCATTATAGAAAGTTCCGGTGGACAGCCTTGCCTAGAAATTCTATGCCTCCAAATTTCTGAAGCTGGAGTGACTATCTTGGAGGCCATTCTCCTACCACGACCCCATACCTTGCTAAAAATGTGTGTGTGTGTGTGTGTGTGTGTGTGTGTGTGTGTGTGTGTGTGTGTGTGATTCTCTGCTTAATAGAGTTGGGCTAACAAACTCTACTCACCCACAACAGTTCTGATAGGATATGGCACAAATACTCCTGGCCCTCAGTTGATTTATCTTGATGTTTGTCTGAATTCCTCACATTTTGGGTCTCTTTGGTAACCTTTTCACCCCATCCTTTCTTAAGGTGGCTGGCTGGCTGTTATAATTCATCATGAACGCATCTCACTTCAGCCTGAGCTCCCCTGACAGAAGGAACAGCCGGTCTTTAAGAGGTCAAAGGCATTTTTCTCCCTTCGTCTTTCTCAGTTTCCAGTGTAGATTTGTCACTCTGAGAAAGCATGAACTCTGGATTCGATGTACTTTAATTGATTTCACCCTCAACAAGTCAGATTGTCCATCAGCTCTTTCCTTGGGCTTCCCTAAACTTTGCTTAAGGCTAAAGTTTTCATCTGTCCCTGGAACCAGGTTGTCACCAAGCAATTTACTTCCCTCACAAGGGCTTGGGACTCATCTCATTTTCGTTCCTATCTCTCTTGGGGACAGAGGAAGAGATTAGTAAGGAACCAAGGATGGTAGACAAAGGAAAATCAGAATAGGATAACAAAAAATGAGACTGGGTAGGGATTTTTTTTTATCATTTATTACTTCTTTTGGTAAATTTTCCTGCTTTGTTGAAATTATTAATAGAATGAATGAAAGCTGGAAGAATGGATGTATGGGTGAAAGGATGGGTAGATGAAGGATGGATGGATGGATACAAGGGTAGATGGACATGTGGATGGGTGATGGATGGATGAAATTATGTTTTCATGGGAAAGCATACAGAAAGATGGATGTATGAATAAGAAGTCCAAACACAATCACTAATAATTCAGTTCAAAAATAAAGCTTAACATTTGTTCATGCATGTATCATAAGCTAAAAACTGTGATAGTTTCTTGAAATGTAAGAAAACATAAATACTCCCTGCTACCAAAGAGCTTCTACTCACAAACGGGTCGTATAACAAAAAGAAGTCACGAGAGAGCATACATTTAGGGATATTTACAACATGGTAAGGATTAAGAGTCAGAGTCAGTTTCAGAGCCACCCCATGAAACTCACCATGTGAATTAGTGAGTGTCGGTACAGATTGGGAGCAGAAACCCAAGTTGCCTATTCACGGCTGTTCCTAAGCCAATTAGAAAGTACAATGCATAAATACCCTGAGTCCCGTCAGTTTTGCTGCTTATCGATGGAAAGAATGTAGGTTCATATTGATCCACCTCCCCCTTCATGAAGGACTATTAAGGTTCAAGGGGTTGATGCAATGTTACCCTTCCCAGGCATTTGTGTATTTTGAAGTTTTTCTGAACCAAAATTTCTTAGAGTAGAGGATATGGGATACACCAATGAGAGAAATATTGGAGAAATCAGAGTCATACACTTGATTCAGTCTTCAGTTTGTTCTCAGTTACCCAGAAACAGCTGGCGATTTGTTAGATGGTGTCCCCTGACGGGGTTGACAACTTAAACTGGCACCAGGACCTCCAGGGTTAGTAAGGTAGAGTAGTTCCTTCCACATGAACCTCCAGAAGGGCCACCCACAAGGCCAGGTATGCAATTGTTGCTTTGTTTGGAATGGCTAGCTTAGACCAGAAGGTTGGAGAAGACCTGCCTCAAACCCAGGTGCTGTCCATGGTTCTAGATGAATTCTAATGTGTAGTGCATTTCTGGTAGGAAAAACACAAAGGAGAGAGCCACATTGATAATGATCTCCTATGCAGAAGTTTTGTAAAAGGATAATTTTAGACCATCACAATCTCATTAGAGGTATGGAGTAACAGGATGGTTACCAAAGTCTGTGGAGAGGAAGATGGGTATCGTGCTACATGTTGCTTCGAAGAACAGGTTCTAGTATTCTACTCCATAATATGGTTATCCATGATGAATTGTGTGTTGCAGTATTGCTGGGAGAGTCTTTTGAATACTCTCACCACACAGATATATTAAATGCTATGGATATACTCATTCTCCTGATGTGATCGCCACGCATGTATGTATGAAAGCATCACACTGCAGCCCATCAATGTGTAGACTTGCATGTCAGTTTAAACCTCTTAATTTAAACTTTAGTGATCAGGACAGATGATTAACCTAGAGGTTAAGACTCCAGTTGAAATGTCTGTCATCTCCCACCACAATACCTCCGTTTAGTACCTGGCTTCGACTCCTCACTCCAGCTTCCTTCCAGTGCACATCTCACGCAGCTAGGTCCCTGCCACCCACAGGCGATACCTGAATGGAGTTCTTGGAGCCTGACTTGGGGTCAGCACTGGGCAGGTATTCGGGGAATGAACCAGCAAATGGGCATATACTGTCTTGCTCTTGCTTTCCTTATCTCTCTCTTCCTAACAATTTTTCAAAGGATGACAATTTTGGGTACAAAGAGAATCTTACCGAAGAAAGATGCAAGACTTAATTCTTCTCAGGTTCCCATCCTACCTTTATGATTTCTCTGAGCCTTAGCTTTCTCTTCTAGAAAATCCCCTTTCATGTATACATTTTAAGAATTATCTGGAATAATGAGAGGAAGCAGGACATAGACCTTGAGAATATTAAACAGCTCATTAATCATAATTTGTGTTTCCTGCATCTGGACTGATAGGACAATAGATGTATAGCAAAACTATTTGGTGAATGCCTGAATACATGGAAGGATGATTTGAAATTATTTTTGGGTTATATATCTGATTTTATTTGTTCCTAATTTTCTGATGCTAGAAGGACAACTACTGGCAGAGAATAATCACTAATTTCCAAGTTGCCTTTGAAGAAGAGTGATGGGAGAGTGTTAAATAACGATGTACTCCAATCCTTCTTCACGGATTCCTTTATTTCCAAAGCTGCCAGTTCAGGAATCAATCCATCCAGCTTATTTGCTTAGGCCCCAAGTAGCAGCTCCACTTTTCGTAGGGACAAAAGCTTGGAATTGCTAGAGAGAATGGCTATGGTTAATGGATGTGTCCAGAGGGTTTCCATTTATCAGTCGTTCCGTCTGTCTGCCTTTACTTTAAGGAGGCTGCCCTGAACTCGTGCCTTTTATACTGCTTGTTGGGAAATTAATCTGCACTTGGGTTGAAGGAGTCTGGCTGAGGGTTCCCAACTTTTCCACTGCTTAGAAAGAGAATAGCACCCCGCCTATTCAACTTGGACAGATTCACACTGCAGGAAGAACCCAGAAGTTTAGGAAGGCGACTGCTGCATGAGCAGGCCCTGAGTCTGCAAGGTGCCGGCCCAGAAGTCCTTGTCTAGGAACTGGTGGCCGTACTCAGCCTGACTTGATGGTGCACTGCCTAGATACATTTTAAGCAGATTTATGCTGCATTTCAAAAATCCATTATGCTACATAATGGGCTTATTGTCAATCCAGATCATGTTGATCAATTTCAGACTTCCAAAATCTGCATTTATAATTGTGCCATGTCATCACAATTATTTATGTAGGTACTATGTCCAGACATTTATAAAATTATAGATTGGAATTATTTATGTGTCGCAAGATATTTGATTATTTTGGACACCCAAGTTACAACACCAAGTATTGTCATTTCTCTCCCTCCCTGTTTCACAATTCCTTGCTGGTGACTTGACTTTTCCGCTTAGAAAATTTCCGTTTAGCTCAGATTTTCAGTGCACTTGACACATCATTTAAGGTGGTATGTTCATAACAGTAATTTTTATTCACCATGGAAAATTCCTCAGTGAAAGAATTTTTAAAGGTAAAATCAGCCGCTACTGCATCTCTTAGAGACAGCCTCTGTTATTTTAGCCCATTGCATTCTGGTCTGTTTGTATGGATATGGGATTTGTGTTAAAATTTTCATCAATTAAGAGTATATTACCTTCAGTTTTACACGGGGCATTTTGTTCACTCAGTTTATGGCATGTGCATGTTGCACTATCAACTATTTTTCTGAAACATGAATTTATAATAACTACAGAATTTCCTGTTCTGTAAGCATGCCACAATTAATCATTCTTATTTTGCGGGGTATGCAGATTGTTTTCTAGTGTGAATGAAGCTATGTTAGAAATCTATATTCTCTAAAACAATGTTTTGATTGGCCCTTTAAATTTAGGTCCTACTTTTTAAAAAAATGCAAGACTGATACATTCACAGCTTATAATAGCTTTATTAAAAATTATCCATTATTTTATAGTTGGTTGATATTTTGGCCCAAACCAACAGTACCCATTTTAAATAACCTTTGCCATGTAACTTTACAATCAGGCAAATGTGGTAAGCCTAATTCTTTATCCACAAATGCTGAGTTTTATCATATGACTGATCTCACCCAATGAGATATTAACAGACTTCAAATCAGCAAGGCAATGTAAATCCTATACAGCCGGCTGGTTCAGAAATGACTGGAGATACAAGAATCAGAGTTACTCAGTTTGATGGAAGATTTTACTCAGCAGCAAGAATCTCCCAGCTGAACCCTGTTTGGAGTAAGCCAGCCCCAGCCCAGCTGGGTGTAGTTGATACATTTGAGATTGATCAGACTCAGATCAGCAGAGATGCTCCAAGAAGCCTGCACACATGAGTATTTACTGTTAGATGCCATTGTGATGCAGCGATTGCCAACTGAGGAAATTAAGCTCTCCATTTAATAAGCAAGAAAACTGTGACAACTCCACTTGGTAGTTAGTAAAGGGGCTAAGAGTTATCCAGGCCTGGGGTAAGTTGTTTGTTCTCTGGGTAACTTAGTTTTATGATCTGTGAAATGGAAAGAATACCCTATTAGTATCTACCTTATAGAATTGTTATGAAGTATAAACAGTGTAAGATCAGTAAAGTGTTTATACACTATGTTAAAATAAACATCAGCCAACAACATTAATTATTTTCTGGCAAATAATGAGAAGCTGGTGATGCCAGAGGCTCTAATTGAATCAGTTCCAGCGTCTTGGGCTAAAAACAATACCTGGTACATAGTAAGTGTTTAATTAATGTTTGCTGGCTGGCTGTTCATTGTAAGGTACAGACCTGAGTAATGCTTTGTTGTTCTCTATATCCAGGGCTTCTCTATATCCGAGCAAGAGCTCAGTAACTTCTGAAACAGTAACAATCTACCTGAGCTTTACCTTAGTGTCAATTTGTAAATACGTTGATAAGTCATGCGTATACTGCATGATAAGATTCACTATGTGCGTAGATAAGTCATGCATGTACTATATGATAAGATCCACTATGTGTGCCATATAACAACCCAATCCTCCATCCTCACCCTTAGTATCCAACAATCACCTAGATTCCTCCACCACCAGTGAAATAAAAGTCGTAATGGATTTATGCATCTGAAATTCAGAATTAAGGAGAGAGAGAAAAACAGTAAGAAATCTTCTATCCACTGACAGCCAGAGCTGTGCCGGTCCAAAGCCGGGAGCTTCATCTGGGTCTCCTATTTGTGGGTGGCAAGGGACCAGGTACTTGAGCTGTCCTCCACTGCTTTTTTCCAGGCGCATTAGCAGGGAGCTGGATTGGAAGTAGAGCAGCTGGGACACAAACCGGTGTCCATAGAGTATGTTAGTGTCATGGTCAGTGGCTTTACTCACTATGCCCACATGCCAGCTCCTTACTAGGGCTTTTTATTTCTTCCCTCTGTTTAACTTTATTCTCAGACCTGTTTGAATCGTGGGCACATCTGCCCTGGCAGGAATCCATCCCATCACCCTGTTGAAATCTGGACCCAAAGAAGAGCGTGCGGTAGGCTAATCTTGGCGACAATGCCCCAACCTCATAGACATCAGTGTGGCCAGACACACAAGGACATTGAGCCAGCAGGTGGCCGGACTAGAAAGTGGAATCAACAAGTTTATCATCTTACAGCAAACCTGCAGCTGATTTTCTGCTGATGCAAGAGGATGCCCTTACTTTTGCTACAGCACCCTACATGCAGACTAATCTCGGAGTCTATGTTCTCTAAGCTGCTTTAATATCTGAAGCTTGGTGATTAATCCCAAAGCTGTAGAAAGAGTCCTCATGCCAGGTGTAAGCATATTTTTAAAAAGGAAGGGTTATATTCGAAACTAGCACTTGGGAGTGGCCAATTAAATTTCACGATGTACAAGGGATGAGCAAATGGAAGGCTAGACGCCTCTGCTTTGAGCCTGGCTCGACCCCTATTGGCCACGCGCTGACAAGTTTTTTTTTGTTTTCAATGACCAAATGGTATCCATCACTCCATCATGAAGACTTGCACCTGCCCTTAAAGGAACCCAAGCTGCCAGCTCCCCTTGCTTTCTTTGAACACTCCTGCTCAACTTTAATTCTTAAAGTCTCAGACTTTGTCAGCTAAGACTGCTGCCATGTGGTGGGCAAAGCAGTGTGTACTCCAAGCAGCCCGCCAACCTCACCCTCACAGCTGCAACTTCCCACAGACACTCTGCTATGGAAATGTAAGGAATTTTACCAAAGGGTCACCCTAACCTCACACTGTCTGTGAACTCTCTTCTCTCCTGGTCTTTCCTTTTCTTTCACAGGAGATCCAATTTCTCTCTGACTCAAAGTTGGTCAGGACACAAAGATAACTGGCTGACTTCTTAGACTCCTGGAGTCCCAGATGTATGCACTGAACAAGGAATGGACAAAGAGGGAGGGGGGTAAATGCTGTGCCCATGGCAGACATCAACAATCAATCACAGAACTTTCTTCCTGTGCCTGGATCCATCCTGCAGATCAATGATAGCTCAAAAAGTCACTAATAAAACTCAGCAGACCACTTAGACCTGTTTCCCGTTCTGATTCACCAAGATGCTCTTTGCTGTTCATAGAACTCAAGCCTACTTGCCACCCAACTCTGTTTCATAAAATGAAAGGCCAGGAAGGAGAAATGACCTACCCACCTTCAAAAAGTCTGTGTGTTTTTCAAAGCTGAGATCAGAATCAAGGATTCTGAATTCCCAGTTCTGCACTGTTTCCTGCAGTCCTATCCTTTCAAATCTCAGGAGATCCACTCCACCTCTCCAGCTGATATGACCCATGAACTGTCCTGGAGCCAACAGCCACCTTCCACCACTGGGGAAAAGAGCTGGTGTGTGAGCTACAGTCCTAAGAAGGTTGCGTGTAAAGTAGTCGACAATCTGAAGAACAACTGTGCTCGGCGTTCAGTCTCCCAGTCGTGAGTCAGCAGTCAAGTGTGAATCGGCTGATACTAGCAGGCGTGGCTTTGTGGCATGACTCCATGTTTGCTGCGTATGTGTGTGTGTGTGTGTTTGGGAGAGCTGGATAAAAGGGAAGTTACTAACTGAGTCATGCTTTACTCACAGAGGACTCAGACAGCGTATAAGCCAAGCCAAAACCTGCAAGTGAGCCTAAAAATTCTGCATGCATTATGTCCCTCAAGATTGCATTGACCCAAGTCAGTCACATCACTATGTACAAGGCCAACAATACAGAACAAATGGGTTATGCCCATAGTGGGACAAAAAGAGAGTGACACAACATTCTATTAAAATGACTTTTTTAAAAAAAATAATTTATTGGACCCGGCCGTGTGGTGACCTAGTGGCTAAAGTCCTCGCTTTGAACGCACTGGGATCCCATATTAGCGCCGGTTCTAATCCCGGCAGCTCCACTTCCCATCCAGCTCCCTGCTTGTGGCCTGGGAAAGCAGTGGAGGACAGCCCAAAGCCTTGGAACTCTGCACCCGTGTGGGAGACCTGGAGGAAATTCCTGGATCCTGGCTTCAGATTGGCATAGCACTGGCCGTTGCACTCACTTGGGGAGTGAATCATCGGACGGAAGATCTTCCTCTCTGTCTCTCCTCCTCTCTGTATATCTGACTTTCCAATAAAAACAAAATAAATCTTGGGGAAAAAAGGATTTATTTCAAGGCGAGGACTTAAGCCACTAGGTCACCATGCCAGGCCCTAAAATGACATTTTTTTTCTTAAAGAAAGTGATCAGTAAGTGTTCTGTAAGGGTTAGGGTCAACAGAACCCTTTTTTGAAAGTCTGATCCTATCTTGTTCCCATTGGTCAGTGTTGATGAGCGGCTCCTGAGTGCCTGATTGAATCCCTGGGAATGCTAACCCATGCCTTGTGTTCGTATTTGCTGACTGGCTTCATTGCTGATTCCTCTGAGTTTAACAAAAGCCTGACATGGACATTCTCCACCTGGCAAAAGACAGATCATCAATATTGTAATAGTCAGTCAGCAAAAGCCTCAAGAGTTATCCTGGGTTTTTCTTAACTCTGCTTACACCCTCCTGAGTTTCGAAGCTTGCACTTGCAGTGCTTCTGAAAGCATTGAATAAATTTTAAATCATGGGGATGAAGAGCTTGAATTCAGAGACACAAAAGGAAAAGGGGAAGAGAATCATATTGAAAGATAAAACCATAACTTATTGGCCCAATGATCTCCACCATTTGGATAACTTTTCCAATATTCAGCATCTTTCTCTGTAAAATGGGGATAGCCATACCTTTGGGTACACATTCATTATGACCATGTAAACAGCATGCTTGGACAACATCGGCATATTCTAGTTTGCATATTTCTTAGTTTTATCTATCTCAGAGAGAGTCTGCGTCCATTCTTTCATGTCTCAATGCCTGCAATGGCATGGACAAAAGTCAGGGTCAAGGACACATGCTGGGTTTCTCAAGGGGGAGGCATGAACCCAACTACTTGAGCCATCACTGCTGTCTCCCATGAATTGATGGCCACATCTTGGACCTTATTTGGATCATCAGTACTCTTTCACAACACAAGGAGAGTTGTGGAGAGCTGCAGGGGCAATTGCAAAAAAAGAAGAACTTTGGTGTCCCCCAAACTCTGGATTTAGAGAGGAATAAGGAATACTCTGACTTATATAATGAAACCTCAGAGAGCAAAATGAGTGCCTGGTGGGTCTCAGCAGCCACTCCGTCTTCTCTTTTTTTCAGTCTTCACTCTGCTTCTGTCTCTGTGTTTCCTCCTCCTTCTTTCTGCATGGGTGTCCCATGCAATGAGCAAGAAACCTCTGATGACCTAGGCTTGTGTCCTTTTAGTTTTCAGATTCTTGGAAAATGGCTTGAACGCTGAGTCTAAGTTAAATCTCCAGAAAAGACTTCCTAGTTCTATTGAAGTTATAATAGACTGTATGGACGGTTCCAGCTCTGGACAGCAGCTTCCTGCTTAAACCTTGGGAGACATAGGAGATGGCTCAAGTACTTGAGTCCCTGAAATTCACATGAGAGAGCCAGACTGAGTTCATAACTTAGGCCCAACTCAGTCTTCGAGTGGTGCTTGACCCTCAAATCACTGCTTTAAAATCTTGGATCAAAGTTTATAAAAAAAATCCAACATTTATGAAATACTATCCTTTGAATGTGGACATGATTTAAGGAACTGTAAGCAGGTATCGTATCATCATGAGGTCAAGTCCATACAAATCACAAAGATGTCCTGAGATATTATACTGCTTTAAACCAATCCTAGTACATGTTCATCTCAACTGCCTACTATGCAAGAGCCAAGCACCCCTATGGCTCCAATAGCTGGCAGGTTTTTTCTTGCTTGAAACTGGCTGAATTTCTATCAGACGCTTTACGTGGCTTTCCTAATCTCATTTGTCAAATAAGGAAACCAAGCTTAGTCAGAAAAGTCAGTCATCCATTTAAGGTCACAAATCTAAGAAGCAATGGAACTGGATTTCTCTGGGACTCTGGGACTCTTTATAGAGTCTGCCTACCTGGATGGCTACATCTATTCCATGTCACAGACCAGAGACACTAACAAAGCAAATGGGAGAGCTAACCAGCTCAGTGCCGGGCACAGTGAAGATGATCTGATTCCAGCTCAATGTTCATCATCCACGTTTTACTAAATACAGGGATTTAAATCACATATTGAGGAAGGGAGGAGTAGTTTCCATATACCTCACTTATTTGTGTAAATCAGATAATTTATTCTTTATACCATTGGCTATTGTTGTGTAACGTAAACCTGCAATGACAAGCACGCCTTAATTTTTCATGAATCTAGAGGAAGGTTAGATGGTTCTGTGTATCTTGGATGAGTTCTCTTGATTAAGACTGCGTTTGCTCTGGTGGATATAGTCAGTTGGGGTGTTGGCTGGGGACTGACTGATCCAGAATGATCTAGCTGGGGGCGAATGTGCTCTCCTCTCGTATTTCCATCACACTGGCAGCAGATCAGCCCATGCTCATTCACAGTGTTAGGACGGGTCCAAGAGCAATGAAGCAACGCTTTTCGTCCATCACCTTGCATCCCATCAGCTAGTGGACAAGCAAGTCACCCAAACAAAACCAAAATCCGAATGTGAGACAAAAAGCCTTTGGCACAAATGAGAAGAATTTGCTATCAATGCCACCCGTCTCCCATAAGCAAGTAGTAGGCATTTTTCTGAGCTAGGCCCTAGTTTTTGCAGGTCTTCATTGGAGAACATGAAGCAGTAGTGGTAGAAAAGGAGCTACAATCTAAGCTGACTGGGAAGGGGGAGGAGGAGCTGTGACTCAGGAGACCTGAACATTTAGTCCTGTTTTTGTCAAATGCTTCTCTGAGTGGGACCTTGAACATGATGGAGATAAGTAGTTCAGAGTCACCAAGTAGAGGCCCCCAGGTAAGATCTCAACTGCTGTTTGTTTTATTTGTTTTCCCAGTATCCTCGTGTGACTTGAGCCAGTATTTAAATTTGGGGCATTGCAGATAGAAAACTTGATTTATAACCTTGCTGTAAAAACCTACACTGTCCTGCAAGTCAGGGCAGTGCCCCAGTGTGGGGACAGCAGAGCCACACTGCAGGCAGGTCCTGCTCTTGGCTCTCCAGTGTTCCATGATCTCATTTACTCCGTATCATTTCACAAACACTACGGTTTTTCTTGTGCTTGGCTGGGCTCTTTCATTTATGTTCATCCTTAGCCACTGCACACTATAGAATTGGGAACTCTTGGACCAAACAGTAGGATCAATGGGCTTTTTGTGTCATTGCATCTTTCTCTGGTGCCTCATTTTCCAAAGTCAACTCAGAACTTCTCCCATCAATTCTCCTTGACCTTAAGCTCATACCTCTTAACCTTATGAGGAGGAGGGTCTAAGTCTGATTGACATCTAGAAACACATTGACTCCCCTCAAAATGCCCATTTGAGTACACATATACACATGTGTAACACACACACACACAAAATTCCTGTGGTCCCACCTGAGCTTATAGGCACAATTTGTCTGTCCTGTCATCTGTGGTAAACCCAGGTTCTCCATCAAAATGTTCCCACCATGGCACTGTCTAGACAACTATGAGTTGTATTCAGGAATTCAGAAAAAGCTCCCTGTCCAATGAATTTCTTATAGTCAGAAGTCAGCGTCTGGTCTGAGTTCCCTCCCGTTTCCCATTCACTCTTTCACAGAACAGAGCATGGAAGCCATAGCCAAGTGACCCATGCTGAGAAAAGTGCAAGGGCCAGCAGGGCCCTGACCCTCCTGTGTAGGTAACAAATTGGATGCCGTGTTTGCACCAGGCCCTGGAGGGAGGGAAGGAAAAGGGGAAGTGGGGAGGAGGAGGGCAGTGTGAGTTGGCGTTGGGGTGACAGGGGTCAGCAGACTTGGCTTCAGGCATCCACTCAGCCACAGCGTCCACCCCTTCCCAGGAAATGGCCACTGCTGCAGGGCATGCAGAGGGTAGCAGCTGGAGGTCAGCAGAGGCCAGAGCATGCACACACAAGCATGTGTTTGTGCGTTCCGAGAGTGTGTATGCAACCCAGCCAAGGGCAGTCAGCATGCTGAATGGCGTTCTTGAAAGAGATCTCAAAGAAACCTCTGGCCCAATCCCTAATTCTCTGATTTTTCCCCCCATTTATTTATTTATCTATTGTTTATTCAAGGAGCACAGGGAAACAGAGACAGAGAGGAGGAGAAACACACAGAGCTTCTCTCTACATTTTCTTCCCCAATGCCCACGAAGGCCAGGGCTGGGTCAGGCCAAAGCCAGGAGCCAGGAACTCAATGCAAGTCTCCCACGTGGGTGGCAGGGACCCAAGCCGTCACTGCTGCTTCCCAGTGGGTGGGTCAGCCGGGAGTTGAGGTCAGGCTTTGAGATACGGACATCCTAACAGCTAGGCCAAGTGCTTAAATGTGTAAGAGATAATTACTTCTTTTTCCTTTCCCTGCATTACTGGCAGGGTTTTCATCTCACGGTTGCTAGAACTAAAAGCCTCAGGTTCAAATCCCACCCATTCTACCTGATAGCCACGTGACTTTGAAAGGTGACTTCAGTTGTAGGTGCCACAGATTGTGATCTCGACAGAACGGATGTTGGCAATAACGGCTTCCTTATGTATTGGTGAAACCTAAATAAGCAAATATTTAAATAAACATTAACTATGCATGAAACACTTGAAAAAATGAGAAGTTTTTATTATTCATTCAACAGACACACAGATGCCCCCATACATGGCATTAATTTTCTTGAACATCCACTCTGATCAAAGCAATGTTCCTTTTACACAAATTACGTATTCTTCCCCTCAGATTCTGGGAAAGACAGATGCATTTAATCATCATTTTATGAAAGAAGCAATCAAGGTTCAGGAAAGTTAGGTCCCATTGCCCAGGGTTACTGCACGAATGGTTGATGGAACCAGCCAGGTTCCGGAGCTCTGGCTCCTCGCTGTATCACTCCAGCCTTTAGTTCGCCCTTGTGGTCTAAATACTCGTGCCAGTGTCGAATGTGTGAATGGATGGATGGACTGGTTGGCCCAGCCATTCTCTCTCTGTATTTACTTTCCTGCTTCAGCCTTTGCCCGAAGGCAGATCACAGAAATCTGTCCCTGCTTGCACCTGCACATCTCATTGCTCCTCTCTGCACCCTGACACTGCCCCGCCAATCTCCATTTTCACCACTTAACTACTGCCCATTTCTGTTACCGGTTTCCCCTCTGAAGTAAAGTCCCAAATATGTCTCTGGCACTGGAGGCAAACTCATTCTTTTTGGTTTAATTCACCCCGTCTGGCTTTAATTGCTTTGCCCTGTTGCGAGAGGAGACCTCCCATGGCGACAACCCTCAGGATGGGCCGAGGAGCAGGAGGGTGGAGGAGGAAGTTGAGGCCAGCTGCTGGGTGGGGAGTGGATTATTCCCAGACCAATGGGGCAGCGGAAGTTGAGGGTCTCTCCAAGCTGGTGGCTCCAGACCCACCCTTGGTTGTGACGTTTACGACTGAACTTGGGCAGGAGCATGTGTCTGGGGGCTGTGTGGGCCTCCCTGGCCTCTACCTTGAGTGTTTGGTCCTGCAGCTCATTAAGCAGTGACACTTAACACATCATCAAACTGCTTTCCAGGCCCAGCCCACACAGCTCCTGGCCTCTGGAGCCCACGGGTAGTGGGGGGCGTTGACCTCCAGCAACTGGAGCTGGGCAGGCGGGGACACACAGGGGGATCAAAAGCCCCCGTGGGAAAAGCAGACCAAAGTCAAGATTAGGGCAATAGGACCCTTGACCTTTCACCGCCAGGAACAATGAAGACTGAGGTACGAAGCAGCAGGGGTCCAGGTGTGGGGACGTGCAGAGAATATGGCATTGTGCAAAGAAGGCATGAGCTACGAAGCCATTGCTGAACACGGAAGATTTCTATGTCTTGGAACTGCTGTCTCTTCAAAGACATCAGTGGCACTCAACACAGAGCAGGCAATAAACAGTGGTTATTTCAATATTCCACTCCTGGTCCCCACTTTCTGAAGAGCCAGCAGTTCAATAGGAGCAAGCTGACAAAAATTGCCTTCTTCCCGACTGTCTTTTTGTCAAGGTAGTTAAATATCTTTCAGAGATGGCCTGGTGGCTCACAGGCTGATCCTCTGCCCTATGGCGCTGGGTGTCGATTCATGTCTTGGCCGTTCCACTTCCAATCCAGCTGCCTGCTTATGGCCTGGGAAAGTAGCAGAGGATGGCTCAAGTCCTTGGGACCCTGTACCCATATGGGAGAACCAGAAGAGGCTCCTGGTTCCCAGCTTCAGCTGAGCTCAGCTCAGCTCTAACCATTGTAGCCATTTGTGGAACGAAATGAGCCAGCCTATGGAAGACCTTCTGTCTGTGTCAAATCTGCCTTTCAAATAAAACGGAAGCTTTCTCATGCACACATACAAATAAAAGGAAGGAAAGTCCGTCTGAGTCAGCAGGCAGACCCCGTGGGCCAGGACACTCTCCCCTCTTGTGCACGAGCCCCTCTTTGGATAGATATATGATAGGTGGTAGAGAGAAGAAAGATACCTCATGTTTTCACATCACTATAAAGCATTTACAACAATTATTTCCACTTCACAAAAGATAAAACTGAGGTTCAGAATGGGCCAGTTGTTTCTGTCATGTCTTGAGTTACAGCTGAGATGTGAACCCAGATTTGCAGACCCAGGAGTCCTTACTTTGCTCATCCTTGGTTAGACCTGGGGTGGGAGGGAGGAACAGCAGGGAACCCCTAGTGGGGTGGGGGGAGCTGGGGGAGAAGAGCCTAAACCACTTCTCCTGCCCTGAATTTCTAAAAATCTTTCTGCAAAGCTCTGACCGCCAGCCCTTCTCCAAGAGCCTGGAAGTTTTCTGAAATCGCCTTGAAGCAGTCCCAGCCAAGAAGGGCCTGCTTTCATGGTTGATGTGTAGTAATGAGGCAGGGTTAATACCTCATTAGGTCACGGTGCCATTTTGAATTTCATGGATATTCAGTAACACAAGCAACAATAAATGCACAGATTTCTGGCCCTCATTTTCTGTAGGAGTGGGGAGGGGTGCAAAATGAGGGCTCTCCCCACACCCCAAGTGTGTGGGTACAGGCTGTGAGCTCATGCCTGACTCTCAAGACGCTTGGGGAAGGCACACTACGTCTCTGCAGTCTGGGACTCTGTGCCCTCCCTCCTGCCCCCTTTTGGTGTGAGTTGCTTCAGGGCATGGAGTTACAAAAGGAAACAGTACCTGTGGCCTGCCTAACAGGCAAGCGTGTTTTGTAGGATGTTGGGTGGAAGGTGGCCTTCACAAATGACTGTCCACTCAAGAGCTCACACAACAGAAAGGTGCCAAGTCCAAGTTGTTGGGTCTGGAAGTCTGAGATGAAGGGGTTGAATCAAGGAATGTGTTTTTCCTTGGGCGGGGAGGGAGGATCACTTCGCTGCCTGTTCACTGGATTTTGTTGGTTTGCGGGAAGCCTTTGGGCTCTCTAATCTCTTCCTTCATCTCCATATGACATGTGTGCCTGTCTCCAGATTTCTCCTACTTCTTAAAACATCTGTCATATCACCTTAGGGCTCATTCTCCTGCCTTTTTTTTTTTTTTTTTTTTGCCACTGGATTGCCTCTCATTTTTATGAAAGTCACATTGGGAGGTACTGGGGGAGTTAGGTCTGGCATAGCAATTTGGTGGGGTGAGAGAAGAGCAGACACACCCCAACACATGTAGTCGTATGTGATGGTAAGACAAAATTCACATAGGAGTCAAACCTGCAACACGAGTGGTAGCCACTAAGAGTGGTCTGCTCAGTGACCCATCCGATTAGATTCTGTCCTGAGTGGCAAGGTATTGACCTAACATGCATTTAACAGGCACCCATTAAGTCAAAAGATTAATCAGCAGAGAGAACAGGAAATGCTTCTCACCCTATGAGGAGAGTTAAAAGAAAAAAAAAAGTAAATCTGGAGAAAATAATTTCAAAGCATTCATCTGCCAAGGAATTAACATCCTGAACATACAAGGAACCCAAATACAAACAAAAAATATCAGCAACAACAAAACAGCAAATCTAGTTAAGAGAGATGGGGTGGAATCTCAATAGATCCTCTGAAACTGAAAAAAAATACAAATGGCCAACAAATCTATTGAAAAGATATACAGTATCATTAGCCATCAGAGAAATGCCAACTAAAACCGCAATGAGATATTATCTCACTCAAGTTAGGATGACAAAACATAACAAATGCTGAAGAGGATGTGGGAAAGAGGCCGTTGGCAAGAAGAAAACAAAACAAAACGAAAAGTCTAAGCATTATGAAAAACAGAATAGAAATTCCTTGAAAAACTAAAAAATGTGGGCCAGCCTTGTGGCCACATAGGTTAAGCCATTGTCTGCAACTCCAGCATCCCAGATGGGTACCAGTTTGAGTCCTGGTTGCTATACTTCTGATCCAGCTCCCTGCTAATGCACCTGGGAAAGCAGTGGAGGAAGGCCCCAGTGCTTGGGAACCTGTACTCACATGGAAGACCCAGAAGGATCTCCTGGTTCCTGGTTTTAGCCTGATGTAGCCATAGCTGTTGTGGCCATTTGGGAAGTGCATCATTGAATGAAAGATCTCTGTGACCCTCTCTCTGTATATATAAAACTCTGCCTTTCAAATGAATAAACAATCTTAAAAATAAAAAAACTAAAAACATATGTATATGATCCAACTGTCCTGCTTCTGGGTATATATCTGAAGGAAATGAAATCAGTGTATGAAGTGATACCTGCGCTTTTGTTTACTTGGGCATTATTCACAATAACCAAGATTTAAAGAATCAAGCTCAATGTCCATCAGTGGATGAATAAAGAAAATGTGATATAAATGCACAGTGAAATATTATTTGGCCTTGAAAAATAATAAAATCCTGATATTTACATCAAAATGAATATAATTGGAAACCATTATGTTAAATAAAACAGACACCAAAGACAAATCATCATCCAGTCTCTCTCATTTGTAGATGTATAGCTGAATGCATTGATGTGAACAGTGCCCTCCAAAATTCATGACCAAGTACGATCTTAGACCTTTATTAACATTTGGGAAATGCGTGAAAGAGAAGGGAGAAAACATTTGCTTCCCTGATAACAAGGAGCAGACAACTGTCGCCACTCCTTCCACCTAACTGAGCTTTCTCTGACTGATGTCCAGTGGCTCAGCCATCATTCCACACCCTGAAGCAACAAGCAAACACAGGTGTAAAAATATCAATCATAAAGCAAAAACAAGGCCATGCTCCCAATGGCGTCATGCTGTAATTGACCAAAGGAAACAACCACCCACACTTTAACTTTTGGTAACATAAGGAAAATATGGACTTAAGCCACATATCAAGTTCTCCTGGACTTCTGGCTGAATCCTGTCCTAATGGATGTAGTGGGAAATCTGACCTCAGAAAGTCAAGGGCCAAGATTGTTGAGAAACCAGAGTAATTTACACCTGGGTGAATCTTTACTCCAAAGACTAACTCGATAGAAATAATATGTTGAAGTTTGCCCTTAGTCTCTGGTTCTACACAGTTAGGAACTTCAAACTCTTCAGTCTGATAAAATCTACGGACTGGAGTCTTTGAATCAGTTCACAGAACCACATACATTCATAACAGTCTACATCCTGTTCAAGGATTTGTGGACACAGTCTTTGGTGACCAGATTAGACCTCTAGTACAATGCAAATTGCCCATGTCATCAAAGAAAGCAAAATTGGAAACATGCTGTGATTGACAGGATATGGAAAATAAGGTAAAAGATTCAGTTGGGAACATGGTGATTTGGAAGGGCAGTCTAAAATATGTGGCACCAGTACCATGCTAGGTGCAAATTCCTGGCTTGGAGGGACTTTCTTCCTTTATCTCTCAAAAATGTCTTATGAACCAACATATGCCAGACTCTGAGTGAGATTTTGAGGATATCAAGAGGAATGACCTTACAGTACATGTGACCTGAAGGAGCTCATATTAGTGCAGAAGTCAAAGGGAAAGTTGGGGAGAACCCTGTGATACAACATGGCAGGCATTAGAACACAGGACAATTGACCCATGACAGTGTGTTTAGTGCTATGACTGTATGCTGCATACTGATCAAGTGAGAGAAAAAAACAAATGCAAATAAAATTCATGCTGAAGATGGATTGGTATTCCGATCCCTAACAACAGGCTTTCCTATTTTAGTTGTGTGTGATTCTGATTATGCTAATATCCACCTGGAGTCAAGAGATGGTGAATGGTCCAAGCGGGGCCAATCTAAATGTTAGATTTTCCCAGATATGTAAGAGGCAGTATAGGTTGGTTACCTGACCAGGTCAATCAGAGCAGGCAAGAACAATCCTTGTGCTTGGACTACTGGTAAAAAAAAAAGTGTTCTTTTTCTCTAGATGGAAGTGAGAGGTTGTGAAGTGGAAGCTTGCCAGAAGGAGGAGACATCCTGTCTGAGAGCAGGGAAGAATGGATAGACAAAGCCAGCTCTTGGATGACCCTAAGACCCAAAATCAAGCTGAGACAAAGCCAGAGCTAGCTTCTGGATTTTTAAGTTGCATGAGCTTGTAATATTTGAGGCAGAATATATATGTAGGTAGAGACATGTAGATACGTGGACACAGCACAATTTAAATTGGACTTTCTGTCACTTGTTATCAAAACAGCCCTAATGATATGTTAATGCCACTTAAAGGCCATCATCTGAGTTGGAGCAAAGACCAATTGTAAGGCAATCTGCCTTACAGAGAACCCTAAGCAAGGGAATGGGAAGGAGTATTTAGGAAATATTTTCTGTATAGAAAGAGGAACTGGACTAATCAAAGAGAATACTTGAAATAACAGTTGCACACATATTCTGCGAAAATAAAGATGAGCCCTTGAAGGAGATAGAATGAGAGTCACCCATAATGTAACGATTCTAGTTGAAGGCAGTGTAGTAGGGTCTTTGAACAAGTGAACTCTTTGGAGGCCCAGACAGATTAGATGTATTGTTAAGAGCTAAAAAGAACTAAACAAGCTGAGCCGATAGGATAATGTCCAGAATTTCTGTGGAGTGGTTTGGGGGAGCAATGTTCTTTGTTCGCTGGGATTACTGAACTGGATGCAAGCTGATAGCTGTTGGCAGTCAACACAACATCACAAGGGCCGAGCTGCCCAAGAACAGAGTCAATGTTGAAGAAAGCAGAACAACTGATGAGGTGTTAGGAACCAAGTCCTGAGAACACTCCCATGGTCCCTGGATCCAACTATGCCTTGCACTTCGAAATTAGTCCAAATGTCAAGGAAATTAATACTGCCTGTCTTTGGCAGATGCTCTGGTTGGTCCACTGATAGCTCTTTGGGAGTCCTCTTTGCATGCTGTATGATCTTTATAGAACATATCTGTGGTTCTGCAGACATTAAATGGATATCTTCCTTCTTCCTCAACTGACATAACTTGTAAAAGATATTCCAAGCTGCAGGAAATAAACTGCAAGTGCTCGCACTCTAACTGGCTTGATAATAAATGGCCCTTGGCTGCTGCTTTCCTCCAAACCTCTACTCTCTGCTCCTCTACCATGATTTCTTGGGACCACCTCCTAAATATGTTTGTTCACCTGCTTCAGGAGAGTTCAAAAAAAGTCCCGTCTACTGTGTTTTTCAGTCTTTGATCCCACTCAACCCTCCCAACCATCCTTAGCACGCAGCAATCATTCATTCAAGGGAGATGCAGGGCAGGAGTTTGGGACTCGTGGCACCTTGTTAGCAGAAAGGCTTCACTCTTTGCTAATGACCAAGGCCCTGGGCATTAAAACTGAGAAGAAAGAGGCGCCGGAGTCTCTCCAGTGAGTGATTCTCAATCCTGTGGCGAGCAGAAACCTTGGATCTTATGAAAGGCCCCATTTTCTTTTCTCATAAATGTTGCAGCCTCCCTGCTCCATATATTGCTGTTAATAAATTATACCCCACCCCTCTTTTAAGGCCCTTTTGTTATAACTCAGGCTCCCAGTTCCATTAACTCTCCATTACTCGAACACTTCATTATGACATTTTTTTGCAAGCTGAGAGCATAGCTCCTGACACCCTCAACCAGGCAGGAGGCAGAGATCAAAATGGCCCATTAAGTTTCTGTGGCCAATGCACAATTTTTTTCCCAGAGTCTATTTTCTGCTGCTTTTAAAATAATGGACTCAAATGTTTCCCTTCTCCAGCAAACTCCCCAGTAGCATGCCAAGGACAGAGCCTAAGACTGAGAGGTTGGAGGAGCCTGAAATGCAACTGCTTGTTCATATTCTGCATCTCCCTATCACCAATGAGTGTTGAGTCACTCTTCCCAGCTTTCATCGCAACCTGCAATCAGAGCTCGTGTAGGGAATGCTTTAAGACCCCCAAGAAATCACTGTGTCATGGCAGAAGAAATGTAGGTCTTAGAAGGTTGGAAAAGATCAGTCTTCAAATGTCTTCCAAACCCCATGAGGCTTTTCAAATGTCATCTTTCGTGTCTTGTTTCTAGCGACTTACTGAGGAAACACGAATAAAAACATAGGGAACAAAGCAGTTGGCAAAAATGTAGAAGGAGGGAGTTAGCGTTGTGGCTCAGTGGGTTAAGCTGCTCAGTGGGATGCCGGCATGCTGGATGGGTCCTGGTTCAAGTCCCAGCTGCTCCAGTTCTGATCCCGTTTCCTACTAATAAGCCTGAGAAAGCAACTGAGAATACCTGTGGTGCTAGGGCCTCTGTGTTCATGGGAGACCTCGAAGAAGCTCCTGGCTTCATATATGTCCAGCTCCAGCCATTGTGGCCATTTAGGGAATGAACCAGCAGATGGAAGACCTCTCATTCTTCCTCCTTTTCTGTGACTCTGCCTTTGATATACAGAATAAATTTTTTTTAAGTAAAAGAAAAGACATATTGGCACATGTTTCATATATAAAATGGAGATTGCTATGTCCACTTGACATTCAGATTCTATATGTCACATGCATTTAATCTTCCCAAGAACTTCTGGAAGTAAGAACTAATATTATACCCATTTTCCAGAAGAATATCTAAGCTTCCAAGAGGATAATGTACTCACTCAAGGCTATACAGATGTTAAGTATTCCCATCTGGTGGGTGGTTCTGAGAAGTTTTCACCAGTGGTTGACACGTTAACCACCTAAATCTGACCTAAACTGAAGCTGAAATGAATGAGACCTGTGCATCCCTGTGCTCACCAGACATTCTCACCACCATCATGCACCATGGCCGTGTCATCAATATAGGATGCCAAGTTCACTCACCTTCTGGCTGGTACCATACTCCCTGACTACACAGCCCAAAGGATAAGTCTTTTGATTCAGACAGGGCCTGCTGTCTTACAGAGCACTTTCACATACAATAACTCATCAGCCCTAAATTCGCTGACGAGGCCGAGATGAGAAATGGACATGGAAAGTATGACACAACATCAACCAAAATAATTATTGGGGTTATTTTAATAGAAATTTCCATCCCAGGATAAATTACATCTTTTCACCACATACAGGGAGGATCAATAGTCATATAACCCCTGTCGTGGAAGGGATCTTGGAAAAGGCTATCTTGGTCAGCCTGAGCTGGCACAACAAGGGATCATAACATTGGACAACTGACAATCTACTAATTCTGGAGGTCCAAGATTAAAATGCCAGCATGGCCAGGTTCTGATGAGGGACCTCTATGTGGTGCAGATGGCTGGTGTTTCAGGGAGGGGGAAGGGAGTGAAGAGAGAAAGAGAAAGGGAAGGACAGAGAGAGAGAAAGAGAAAGACCAGGTCTCTTCCTCTTTGTATAAGGGTGTTAACACCATCACAGAGACCTGTTCTCACGATCTCACGTAACCCTAATGGCCTCCCAGAGGACCCGCCACCCAACACTACCCGCCTGGAGGACAGAGCTTCCACACAAACACGCAATCAGTAGCAGTACCTGGCCCAGGCCCCTGACTTTCCACCTGAGGGAGACACAGAACTCTCTGAAGATTCCAAAGACAGTGAAGGATAGAACTAGCAGCTCTCACACCAGAGGCCACTGTGTGTGACAGTTGTCTGCCCTGAAGCAGGTAGATGATGGCACTACATGCATTTGAACAGGCTTTCTTGTTCTACTTCCCAAGCTGCATGCCTATAAAATGAAAAGATCAGTGTCTTAAAGTATAATCTGAAAAGACTAGTTTCATGGGAAAATCAGGTGATCCATCCTGCCTAGCAAAGATATTTCCTGACTGTAGGAATTGTCAGTGCCTTTGACATGCATAGATCACTTGTTTCCTAAGATGATCCTATGGGATCTTTTTCAAAATTTACTTGGCAAGTGGATGGAACATCCATTTTATATGCTAAATCCGTTTTATATGCTAACTTGAATTTCTACTTTGTCAATCTGGCCATTAAACTCAGTTGGGATGGGTGTTGCAGCACAGCACGTTAAACATCTGCTTAGGAACCTATGTCCCATATCTGAGAGCCTGGCTTGGTCCTGCCTCTGATTTCAACCCAGCTTCCTGCTAATGTGTAATCTAGCAGGCAACCAAGGGTGGCCCAAGGCCCAGGTCCAGTTCTAGTTTCTGGTTCCTGGTTTTATCTTGTCTAACCTGGCTATTGCAAGCATTTGGAAAGCAAACAAGCTAATAGAAGATCTCTCCCTCCTCCTACCCCCCCACTCTCTCTGTGCTTTCAAATCAATACAAATAAACAAACTTTAATAAAAATCAGCCAATATATTTTTACTTCTAGCCATAGGCCTCTCATATCCCAACTCCATCACACAGTTTTCTCCTAGATTTCTTGCCAACTGGATCAAGAAAGCTGAACTAGCAGATTGTACAGCGAAAGGGCAGCTGTTTGGAAGGTCAGGAATATTAACAGTAAGTAGTTCATTTGGGGTGTTCTAATTCTGATCACCAGACATTGAGACAGACCACATCACCACGCAGTCCAAACTGGCATGTCGTGGTCTAGCCTGTGTGCAGTCTCTTTGTTCAAATCCATGGCTGTTTTAGTGCCTTTGATCATCTGGCTCCTGAGCCCGACATTGCCCGGGCCACTGACCGGCTGGTTCAGTCACACAAACACCCCGTTAAAAATAAGTCAACCACACAATCTGTGTGGTATTATGTAGGCAAAGGAACACAAAAAATGAACCTGAATTTCACATGTGGCTTCTTTTTTTTTCTCCCCATCTCCCTTCTTTCCATCAGCTATGTAGACACAACCATGAAAGAATTGCTATCCGGGTGGGTAGGAGGGCAGGCGGAAAAAAAAATTGTGTTGGGATCATTAAGGGATCCTCAAGTCCTCCTCCAGTAAGCAGAAGCCAGACCCCTTACTGATTCACTGCAGTTCATTCAAACAAGAATGTGCCTGAGCTCTGTGCTCTGGGTCCTGGCAGGATTCAGGGAATTCAATCAGATGGAAATCAAGGCCCGCCCAGGTTGGACCCAACTCCCTACTTCCTAGGAGTGCTCAGACCTCACAAATGGGCTAGCTCGCTATTGTTTCACTTCTCCCACAGTGGCAGAACACCCAGCCCCTGGCAGCCAAAGCAGAAAGCCTGCCTTTGCTCTGCACAACTCAAATATGGCTTTACTTTTCAGAATTGGCCCCAGCAGGACGAGAATCTGGCCAGTCGGTTGGAAAACCAAACATTGAGGGTGCTTTTAGGGCCTATGGATGGCTCCTGGATACAGGACATACCTTAACCTTGCTGGTCGTGGCCACACCTCCTTCCTGGCCCCAAATGCCTCACCTTGGGAAGGAAGCTGTGTCCTTTGTCGGAATGCAAGGACCTCCTTTCACTCCTTGCTCCACTCCTCTCTCCCTTCTCCCCCCCCAACCACCACCCCACCACTGTAACCTTGAGACTCAGCAATGAGACCACAGCTGGTTCTGTGCTTAACTTTACTCGGCATTTTGACTTCACTTACTGTGGATTTTTTTTTCCCGAGGCTTTATTTTTCAATGAGGTGTGCTAACCTCTCTAAACTTACCAATATCTCTCCAGACACATGCCAGGTACCCGTGCGATTGTCCAAAACACCACGGAAATTGGAAGACCGGATGAAAAACGAGGGTCCTATAGGTTTACTAAAAATAAAATGAAATTAAAAATTCCAACGATGACTTTGAAAAACAGCTGCAAGTTTCCTGATCAAAACGTAGCCTTCTGGGGTTATTTCCAGGCCAGGCTGCCTGCCAAAGGCTGGGATGAATTCTAGGCTCCATATGGCGTGGCCCACATAACGGAGGCTTGGCACCAGTGAATTCCACACTGTGACCTGCAGTTCCAAGGCCCCATGTCTCTGAGTCGTGGGCTTCCAAGGGTTGAGTTCTGACACCATTGCGGACCAGGCGGTGTCTCCTTCCTTCTGAAGTACTGAGTTCCCCACCACCTCTTGCTTCTGCTACAGAACAGAAACTGGGTTTAGAAATTCTGCGTTTCAGCCTCATAACCTTGCCCTTTCTGCTGCAAATGCGCATTCAGACAACCCACCAAGCCTGTGTCTTGGGGCTGCCAGAAGTTACAGATCATCCCAGTGAGATGACTGTGTTGTATCTGAGGAGTGTAGATCCTCAGAATCTGGTACCTGTACTGATGAGGTCACTTCTTCTTGCCTCTGCAGGGAATCCTGCACCAGGCACGAGGGGCAGAATCTGGGAAACCCAATCCATTTCAGAGACATCCCTGGAACACTTCCTGCATGTTAATCCCCTCGCAAGGTTCTGGAACTGTAGGAAAAGCTGCAACAGAACTCTTTTCCTAAAGAGGCCAGGAACACAGGAAATGCCTGTGGATATTACTAGCCACTGATGCACCGTTCTCCTCGCTCGCATCTATCTCTCCACCACCGCCACCTCCATTACATTCCTTTGCCATGAAGTCAAAGCCCAGATTTTTGGGAAGGTAGCTGCCACCTAGTAAAAAGAACCCAAAAGAAGAAGAAAACATAAGAGGATATTGTCCTGTCTTTGAAAAATTGTTTCCCTGAAAGGCAGAGCGACCAGAGCAAGGGAGGCAGAGACAGCAAGACAGAGCCCGTCCGTCCACTGGTTCACTCTCCAAATGCCCTCAGCAGCCAGGGCTGTGCCAGAGCAAAGCCAGGAGGCTGTAGTTCCTGTGTTGGTGGCAGGAATCCAAGCAACATGGGCTACCTTTGACTGCCTCCCAGGGTCTGCCTCAACAAGAAGTTTGAACTGGGAGTGGACCTAGAACTCAACCCCAAGCACTAAAATACAGAAAATGGAGGGAAAAGGCATCTCAACTGCTGGACCAAATGCCCCCCCCCCAGGAATTCTGCTTAGGAATGAGGGGAAAGAAACAAGTCTGTCCAGTGGGAACAGTCATGGATGGTTTGATCAACTTCCAACTCCACATCCATAATGGGAGTCATGGAGGTGCAGACACTCCTATGGGAAACTTAACAGACCCCGCATAGTGACCCCACTTCTTGAGGGCAGAAACTGGACATCATGGAAAGAGATCCAGGTGCCTGGCTTCTGAGGAGGCCTTCCATTCCTCCGTGGTCTGCAGTGGCCTCCAGGGATCAGGGCCATGTTCAAACATCCCAGAGGGAAGAAGTGAGAGACCAGAAAAGCCAGGAAGAGCTTGTGATCAGAGCATGAGGTTTCTCCAACTGCAGACAATGACAAGGATCAAGAACCGCCTGGCATGGCAGTACCCAGTGGGTGGCAGGCCTCACCTCCCTGTGGCAGGGCACTGACAAGGCAAGGCACAGACTCCTCCTCCTGTCCAGGAAGAGCACATACGCTTTCTCCATGCCCAGGTGGCCTCCTTGGAAACAAAATAGTAATAGAGGCTCCTCGAATACAGGGACACACCCTTTACCGGGAGTTCTAATACGCAATTGGCTCAATAGTTACTAAAGAGGTCATTACCTCTAATTGGCAAATTTAATTTTTTATGCCATTAATGGAAATGAATACTCAAGGGCAAAATGAAATTACTTATAGAAAATAAAGCAAGCAGCATTTTGTTTGGTAAATTCTTCAGGGTACATCTGAATCATAGCATAGGAAATCTGACCCTCCTTCATGAAAGTTCATTACAGCACACAGGCTTGATGAGTAAATAGAAGGTTAGCAGGGAGGCTGGCTGCAGGGAAAGCTTCCTGGGGCTTGAAGGGTGGGAGACGCTGAGTCTGGAAGCATCCCCTAGTAGCAGTGAGGGCCAGGGTGGTGGGAGAGCATCCAGCAAGAAGCGTAATAAGGGTTTCTGTCCTTCAGATGTGGCCTGCAGAACACCTGCTGAAATGTACTTGCCACCGTGGCTTAGTAAAAGGTAGGCCTGTCACTACAGAGTGGTGACTAGATCATGAGGGAAGGGAGTTGGTTATAAAACAAAGACACTCGGCTTCCTCTTCCTCTTACATGCACATGTATGCTCTGGTTGTATGTCACTTTTGCAGTGCTATAACCCAGCCAAAGGCTTATAAACAGCCCCTGGATCTTGGACTGTCCAACCTGCAGACCGTGAGCCAATAATCCCTATTGTTTGTGATTCTCCCCATCTTTGGTATTCTGTTTGCAACTAAGATGCAGATCAGGGTGGAGAGCAGAAAAAAAAAATACAGAAGACCAATTATCTACTGGGTGAAGTGAGTGTTGCGGGCAAGTGCAAGTCTTTCCATACAAACTCTTGGCCTGCTGTGCCATGTGCAGCACAAGGACCCAAAGGCTGTGAGAATGCAAGAAAAATCGGGAGTCTGGGGAGAAGCCTTGGAGAACCTCATCTCTCTGGGACATGGAAAAGATGGGTTATAATATCCAAAGTCACTTCCAACTCCATGAGAACAGGAAGAATACTTGATCACGCATCGCCCATTTCCATGTTGGCTTCCTAGGCACAGGTAGGCCCCCTAAGAGCTGGAGAGACGGGTGAACTGAGAATAACACTTGCCTCCTGGGAATGCTCCCACTGGCTGCTGGCCTCAGACCATCTGAACAAACCAGGGCACTGGATCCTTTTCCTTCAGCATCATCAGACTTTACCTATTATAGTGGCTGCCAGGGTATTCCCACACCTTCACCAGGCCCAGCTGTGCACACAGAGAACAAGTGGGGGGCAGAGTCTCATTGTTTTCTCCTTCCAACATGCTCTGGCTTAGGCTGATTCAGAAAATAAAATAAGTTTCTCATACTTCACTGTCATTTCTCTATGTATGGGTGAGCACACATCACCCCTCACACAACACATACATACACACACAGAGGAATCAATGGGACATTGGAATGCCTATTTGGGTGGTATTTTACAACTTTGCATAATAATGAAATTGTGTGTATATATATATTATATATGTATATGTATGTATATATATGTATATATGTGTATACATGTAGATATATGTAGATATATGTGTGTATATATATATGTCAGCAGCAAGACTGTATCTTTAACTCAGTTTGTAGTGTCTTCTTTCCTTGGCTGTCAGTCCAGGCATAAGTAGGTGATATTTGGGCATAAAGCTAAGACTTACTGTGATAGGCTCTAGACTCCAACAGATGTGGAGATCCAGTTTCTAGCTGGGTGGACCTGAAAGTGAGTCACCTGCATTCTCTCCACAAGGAAGATTATGACACTTAACACATCAGATCACCGTCCAGGACACATGCACACTGTCTTAGCATCCAGCCTGGTACACCAGGAATGGTGACTATTACCATCAATTGTTGCAGTTGTTCAAAATAACCACACAGTGTTTTGACTCTCCTCCCATCAAGCTGGGGAATCTGTGTCCTGACATGAATCTGGATGCACTGTGACTTCATTGACCAAAGGAAGCTGACAGGCGATGATGCTGTCTGACTTCCAAAGCTGGGTCATAAAAGGTCATTCACGTGTTGTTCGCTGAAGTCATAGTGCAAAAACAAAACAAAACAAAACAAAAACATGATAGTCCTGAGGCTACTATGGTGTAAGGAAGCCCGGGCCACAACAACAGTCCTTGTGGAAGATCTGTGGCCCAGAGCCTCAGCCTCGGGCATAGGAGAGACGGAATCTCCAGCTGCTTAAGGACCAGCTAGGGCAGGCAGAGTACCTGATCCCCACCCTGGTTCCATGGCCCCCAAACCAGATTCCTGATAATGTAGGTGAAGATGACCCAAGTGCCTGGGTCCCCTGCCACCCACCGGAGACCTGGACGGAGCTGCAGGTCCCTGGCGTTGGCCTGGCCCAGCCTTGTCTTTTCAGGGTATGTGAGGAATGAATCAGTGGGTGGAATATATTTCTTCTCTCTGCCTCTAAATCTCTATGACTTTAAAGAAAAATAAAAGGAAATACCTCAAAGCAAAAAGAGAACCTGTGCATTTGAACCCTGGTCATCATAACGTGGAGGCAAACCTGGCTGTCTCCAGGCATACTTCTAACCCCAGAATCCATGCGTGTAATGACATTGTTGTAGGGCCCTTAATTTTCACTTGTTGGTTGGGCAACAATAGATAACTTAAATACTGGTTACCATCATTACCACTATGAGTTCAAGACATCATTTGATAAAGATATCCACAGGGGTCCCTGCTCCACACTAAGTGTTAAGTGCAACACAGCGTCAGAGCTGAAAATAAGGATTCTCCTATATTGTTTCTTTACCAATCACAGGCTATTTGCAGAACCTGTGAATAGCTACTGAACTAGTAATGCTCTGGTTGGCACTGGAGCCACCAGCACGTTCTTGCAGGAATTTTTACAGCTGATTAGTCTAATAACAGATTTTACAGGAACCTGTGGCATATAATTATGACCTGTTTTAGTGTCATCAACTTCTTGCTTGAGCTTACTTCTCTATTAACAGCAATGCTGTGGTTTTGCATTAGTTGTAAAGTGAATGGAAGGCTGCTTCTAGGCCATTTTACCTGCGAAGGCAGATGTGGAAGCTGCTTGGGTTTGGGTATCAAAGAACGGTACTGCTGAGACGCACACATGCAGGAGTCTTCCCCAGCAAACTATGAACTTCCCTAAAGACAAGAGTTGAGCCTTGCCTTCCTGTTCTTCAGTGTCTCACCCCTAGCAGGGGAAAAGGGGTATGGCAACCAGGAATATCTGGTACTCAGATCTCCATGTAAGGAGGACATTTTCCTCCAGCGACAAGAAATGCAGATCACGGACATCTCCCAGGAGTGGTATCTTGGGGGTCCTCTTTCTTTCAAGTTAAGGCTTCTTAGAGAGATCTCAGATGTGGTGGGTGTCCTCGGCCGTGCTCAGCCGAGGTCTCTTCTAGCATGTATCCTTTCCCATGGAGGAGCTCTGCATTGATTGAGACTTACTTAATCTTGCTTTCTCAGGCTGGATTTTTCGTTAAGCATTCCTTCCCAGTATGTCTCTTGAATGTCACACCCACTTTGAGCACCTACCTCCCATAGGACTAATAACATTTTTTTTAAAATGTACTGGAGGGGCTCAGCAGCGTGGCCTAGTGACTAAGGTCCTTGCCTTGATCCCATATGGCCGCTGGTTCTAATCCCGGCAGCTCCACTTCCTCTCTGTCTCTCCTCCTCTCAGTATATCTGACTTTGTAATAAAAATAAAATAAACTTTTAAAAAAAGTGTACTGGAGAACATGAAACTCAGTAGTCTGAATTTTTGTGTTTCCCGCAAATTCTATGTTGAGATGCAGATCCCAGTGTGATGTTTGAGTGGGACTTGGAGATGATTAGATCATGAAAGCAGCCCTAGACAGATGGGATTAGTACCCTTATGCCATCTTTCCAGTATGTGAAGATTAGCTTTGCATTTCTTCCTCCAAACACCTGATATATTTCTGAAGAAGGACATTTATATTATAGCTTATGATGACTATAATCCCAGATTCTGAAGATCCTCCAGATATTCATTGTTAGGGAAATTCTTGATCCACCTTTTTGTAAGAGACAGGAGAGCTAGATACGTGACATCCCACCTGCTGACCCGCTCCCCATGGCTGGGACTGGGCCAGGCTAAAGCTTGAAGAGAGGAATGCAATCTGCTCTTCCCTGTGGGTAGCGGGGACACAACTACCTGAGTCATCCCTGCTACTTCCCATGGTGTGTGTGTTAACGGGAAACTGGAAGAGTCCGGACTCATACCCAGGTACTCTGATTTGGGACAGAGGCATCCTAGTCAGCCATCAGGACCCTTAGGACAAGCATTTGTCTCTGAATCTCTGAATTCTCTCTTAGACATGCGGAAAGAGAGTACTTTCACACGTGAAATGCAAGAGCAAAGATGTGTATAGCTAGCACCTTCGGTTGCAATCCTGTCCCTTCACTGAGGGACACTGGCTATGGGATCTTACCTTTCCAGTGACCACAGCTCACTTGGACAAGAGACACACAAAGTGCTGTGTTGATTTGCTGCAAAGCAAGAATGAAATAATAATTATAAAAGCATGAATCCTGGTATGCAGTAAACTTTCAACTCCTGGTGCTCAAGTGGAAGAAGAGGAAGGAGGAAGAAGCGAAAGAGGAGAAGAGGAAGAGGAGAAAAAAAGCTGGGGTGCTGATTTGGTTTTGAGCCAGAACGTCAATGTCAGAGCCGAATCCATACAGTACCTATGGTTCCTGGATTCCTTTAGGGCTGGCATTTGCCTGTGGACCGTCTCCACATCGTTAGAGCTTACTTGGGTAGAGTTTTGCTGATGTCTCTGGAGGACGTTGGAAGAACATGGATCCTTCCCTGAGGACTGGGAGGACAACTGTGTCCATTGCAGAATGTGTGCAGTGAGTCTTCAGCAATCATGTGTTCAAAGAATGAATGAGAGGACACATAAAGTTTTTGCTAGCCAGACAACAGCTTTTAGTTTTCCCTCAATAACAGCATAACAATCAGAAATCTTTGGAAGCCCTGCTTTTTTGCAAAATCCACATCCTAGCCCCAAAGAAGGAGGTCTGGGAGTTATTAGAGGGCCTCTTGTTTGTTTGTTTTGCAAATGAAAATCAGAACTGAGGAACCATGCTGCAGCCAGCTGCAGGGTTTAGGGTTAACCCCTTCATCATCACGGGACAGAATTCTGTCTGGCATCAGTGAGAAGACAGGAAGAACATCTAGACAACATCCAGTCCCTCAAGCTGAAGGATCTAGAAACCACACTCTGCTTTTCTGGATCGTTCTGGATGTTAGTTGCTCTGCAAAAAAAAAGAAATCAGATGATAGTAGCCAGTGTGGTGGTACAGCCAGTTAGTTGCTGCCTACAATGCCTTCATCTCCTCTAAGCAACAGGTTGTGGTCCCTACTGCTCTGCATGAACGCCCTGCTAATGTACTTGAGACAGCAGCAGAAGATGGCCCGAATGCCTGGGCCTTCGTCATCTATATGGGAGACTCAAATGGCATTTGAGATTCTTGGTTTGACCCAACCCCAGCCCTTGTGCTCATTTAGGGAGTAAACCAGAGGATGACAGATCTCTCTCTCTCTCTCTCTCTCTCTCTCTCTCTCTCTCTCTCTCTTATTACCTTTCTGCTCCTGACCCAGTAACTCTGCCTTACAGAGGATTGGGTCACTTAGACTCCACACTCCTCCTGTGCCCACCACCTAACAGCACCGTCCATTTGGGCCTGAGGTACAACACTCACTGCCTGAGCTGGGGGCTGGGGCAGTACTCAGGGGCCACTCTATGGAGTTTGCTCCACACCGAGAGGTTTCCTCTTGTAGCTTGTGGCAGTGCTAACATCTACAGTAATGGCAACAGGGATCCACTGGACAAGTCTGTACACAGGGCATGAGTTCAAGATGCTTTACTTGGTTGCAGTTCTTACTATAGCTCCATGAGAAAGATCCTAAAATAATGCCCATTTTGCTGGTGGGAAAATAGGACACAGACTGAGTCCCTTGCCCAAGGTTCTCTGGCCTGTAAGTGGCAGACTTGGGATTGTCACCTAGGATTTGGGAACAAAACCTCTTATCCTTTGCTCCTTCAGTTCCCTGTTAACTGTGTCTTTGGGATTGTTGCTATCTTATCACAGAGAACCAAACATTTAGAGGTGGGATGTGGGGGGAAGGAGTGAAATGAGGTGAGGTGGGGCAGATCAGAGGAAACATATGTCTGAACCCCAGGTTCAGTCCTACCGATCCCTAGAATGTGGGGCATTGGAGGCCCGGCACCGTGGCCTAGCCACGGTGATTATAGTGTTAGAGCCCAATGTCTGGCTGCTTGCAAAAAGCCAGGTGCTTTGGCTTTCTTTGGTTGCCTTCCCACAGTTAGGAAGAGCCAGGTGTGAGAGAAACAATCCGACAACCCGGGGGCTCCAACGCTCTTTCCGCACACAGCCTTGCTTCCCCTGCCAAGGAGCAAAGTCTCTCTTGCACTCATTCCCTTTTGAAGGAAGCCAGAATAAATGCTGTCCCTATGAGGACTTCTGAATAGATCCAAGAGAGATGTGTCATTCTGAGGAGGCGTATGGACACAGAGCCTGTAAAAGCAACCCACATTTGGACTGTTGTCTTTATCTGGACGTTTCAGCAGAAAACCTTCTGTACCTGTGTGTGTGTGTGCATTTGTGTGTCTGTGTGTGTGCATATGTGTACCTCTATGTGTCCATGCGTCTCTCTGTGTATGACTGCATTTACATGCATATCGGGGTATGTGAGCATGTATGTGTGTCTTCTGCATGCACACATGTATTGTGTGTCTTTGTGACAGAGAGAGAAGAGAAAATTGAGTAGATAAGACCAAGGGGACATTTGCAAGTCAAGGAAAGGCAATAGGCTACTGTAGCAAAAATGTGAACTAGAGAAACTGTCAGATGTAGCTGGGAATCCCAGTTGCTTCTCCTTATTAGCTCAGTCACATGAGTCCAACTGCTACCCACTGCAGTCCTCGGTTTCCTCCCATGCAAAGTTCCAGCAACTTCCCAGTGCTTTCCTGCTCTGTGGCTCTCACACACAGTGAAGGATTCATGTCAGGTGGCTGCCCCGTAAACAGTAGTCGCCCAAGCTATCGCAGTCCAGATGCCCACTGACCTTAGACAATCCTATTTTTCCCATCCTCTTTCTGAGGCTTCATTTCTTCATCTGTGAGAGGAAGGTGGGCTGTCAGTAGAGTGGGGTTGTTTTAAGCTTTATTTTCTCACTACCAAACTTTGGGTTTTGTTCCCAGCCTCCCAAAACAAAGGCTCACGGAGGAAGCCCAAGGCAGGCAGTCGTTAAGCAAGAGCAGCTCAGGTACAAGGAGAATCAACAGGTTCCATTAGGCTGAGCCATCCTGCCAGTCCCTCTGTCCTCACAGTAAACTTTATGGGCACCAGGCTGCTATGAATGGAAACCAGCACCTGCTCCAGTGGTTCCTAATCTGCCCCTCATTTGGGAAGCACGCCCACAACCATGGCCATGGCCGGGTGCCACCTGCATTATTTATTTACTTCATATTGTCCTTAGGGTGAGTGCTTTGCATAGTGGTGAAGGTGTCACGTTGGACATCGGCATTTTGAACAGGAGTGCCCAGGTTCCCAGCTTGGCTTCCAATAACAGCTTCCTGCTTTCTGCATACTCTGGGAGTCAGAGAGCTCACAGCTCCAGTACATCAGTCCCCATAACCCCTGTGAGAGACCTGGATTGAGTTCTGGGCTCCTTGCTACGGCTTAGCTGAGCCTCAACTCTTGGCAGTTTTCTGGGGAGTGACCCAGTGGATGAGAGCTCTGGCTCTGTGTGTCTGCTCTTTCTCTATTTTTTTTTAATCTTTCCAATAAAATCAGAGCCCACAGGATTTTTAAAATATATTTTTTGGTTCAATGCAAATGCTTACTGTTTGCTCACATTCTAATTGGATCCAAAGGGAAGCGTATGTCATGACCATTAGCGAGAGATCAGAATCTGTTCTCAACAAAAGGTCACATGAGTCACGCATATTGTAAACACTGGGTACACTGTCAGCCTGAGACTTACTGTTTTTCTTCCATAAAAAGGGATGCTTGCCAGGCAGGAGGGCATGAAAGGCACCCAGCAGCCTCTCCCCTGGGAAGATTCAGGGTGCAAGGAGAAAAGAGAGGAGAAAAGAGTACCACGTTCCTCCAACTGCGTCACCCAAGGGTGTTTTGTTAACTCTGTCATTTGGTATGGTTGAGAAACACGCCAGGATTGCTGCAGTAGCTTTAATGACATTATCTGAAAAGCTGGGTGCAAGTCCAAGGATGCTTCCTGTGCATCACTGTCTGTGACCTGATTCGGAAATAGAGTCTGTGTAGATATCAGAATTGTGGGCATCCTGGCCCTAACATGGGCCTGACAGCCAAAGACGGACTTCTGCACAAGAGAAAGGAGTGGGAGATGTGAAGATGTGATGTCTCTAGGGAAGATGGAGCCAGAGACGGCAGAGAGACCCCCACCAGCTGAGGCAGGCCCGGGACCTCCAGGAGCTGGAAGAAGCAAAGACGCATCTTCCTCTAGAGCCTAGTGGCCAAAGTGATGCCTGGATGCTAGCTGTGAAAGCCCAGGACTGTGAGAGAATGAATGAATGCCTGCTCTTGGCTCTTTGGCTGCGGCAGCCCTTGCTAAGCCTGTTTCCAGCCTGGTGCCCCTCAGGCTGGACCCGGGGCATCGTCCCTCCTGTCTTTCTTCCCCCAGGAGCCGCGGTGGCTGTCTCCAAACCCGCTCTGCCTTCCTCAGAGAACTCTGCCTTCCCCTGGCTGGAAGATCAGCCCACAGCCTGTGAATTATCTGAGTTGGAATTTGCCATGCCCCAACCTTGGGCCCCTCCACACCTGAATCGTACCTGAGGAGTCTGAAGATAAACGGGGAGTAGGTCTCCACTGTAAACCAAGGTGCAACTAGGGTTGCTGTTGGAAAAAAAAAAGAAAAAAATTCATGAAGAAACCAGGTTTTGCAAGTTTTGAAGCTATAATTCCAGAACAAATCCACGGTTGCAACTTTCCAGTTTAATGTGAGCCAGATCCCTGCTTTCTCGCTCTCTCTCTCCCTCTCTCCTGCGTTCTCTCTCTCTTTCTTCTCCTTATACCAAAAGCTGTCTGTTAAACTTCTAAAACACCCTTTGCCTTTTTGACCCTTCAACTTGTCTTGAACTTCAGAAAAAAAAATCGGGGGAAATGGCACTGAGAGAACTATATATAAGTTCTGGGCGTGTGGAGAGGAGGTGGGGAGAGGGGCCATGCAAGGGAGGAGGCTCGCCATGAACTTGGGGCCTCAGATGTTCACTTGGGAGGAAAAAAACCTCTTCTGTTAATGGAATTAGTAAATATTTGTTGCCTTGTTCTAGGTTAGTGCCCCCAGGGGGATATCTGGAGGAAGGAGGGGGAAAAAAGAGAGAGAGGGAGAAAACAAATAAAAATAAAAGACAAGCTACTTTTCTGCTCCTTTTCCCTGTGCAGAGACACTAAACAGACAAGTTGGAGGATTAGAATGAGGCCTTGTGTGGCTGCTGGGAGCAGGAAGTCATGAGGGGGCTTTGTGGCGGGGAGGGGGCTGTGGTGGGGAAGCAGCAGGTCTGCTATCTGGTAATGGGAATGCCATTCCTGCCTAATGAAATGATTGCTGGCCAAGTTCCTGAGTTATGGTGCAGCCTGCACAGTCCCTGGCTGCCTTCCTGGAGCCCAGAGACCCCAGGCTGGGGCCGAGTCTGGTGTGCAGAAAAGAAAAAAGAAACAGAAAAGGGAGGCAGTGACGAGGACAAGAGGCGGGAAACGGAGCCGGGCACGCGGGGATCAGTAAGTAGAGGGAGAGAAAATGACAGGAACAGTGACAGACTTGGAGACGCTGGGAAAGGCATGGAGCAGACAGAGGATGAGGCCAGACCAAGTCTCTGTCAAGTTCAAGGAGATGAATGGGAGAGGGAGAGATGGACCGAGCGGGGACGACAAGAGAAATCGATGGACAGGAAGAACCTGGTCACAGGGGGGAGACAGACAGAGGGAAGCGGAGATGAAGAAAACAAAGCCGCCGGGAGACTGAAAGAGGAGAACGGCTCAAAGCAGAAATCTCACGCTGAGAGGAGGTGGACAAGGAGAATGGAACAGGCAGGGCGAGAGACGGCTTTGGCGACAAGGGGCAGAGGCAGAGAGGGAGACAGGCAGAGAAAAGAGGATGAGGGTCCAGAGCACCGCTCAGTGCCCACTCCCATGAGGTGGCCCGTGTCCCTGAAATGTGTCAGCAACCAGCACCTGGACAGACATTGGCTGTGAACTGGGGATCACCTCCAACGACTGCCTGGTAAGGAGGCACAGGACAGGCAGAGAGGAACTCAGACCTTCCAGGCTATTGCACCAGGTCTCGGACTGCTCCAGATTCTAGAAGATTCTGAAGTGGGCAAGAACATGCCCACCCATGTACATTGTTTCTAGTCATCCAACAGTCTTTCCAGGAAGATGTGAGGATGCGACTTTTTGTTGTTGTTGGAAAATTTGAAACTCAGGGAGGTGAGGCTACAAGGTAACAAGATGAGCAGAGTGGAGGCTTGGGATCTGGTGGGTTGAACAAAAATAAGATGAATGCTGGGCAGGGGCCAGTTTGAAAATGCAGCATTTTGAGAACCTTGTTTCATTCAGCAGAAGGCCAAATGAATTCTATGTAAATCATGGTGATGTACAGTAAAACTATACTGTAACTATTGAAAGAATAGGGACACAAACCCATCATTTTTAAAGCATCTATTTTTTTTATTTGAAAGGCAGATTTACAGAGAGAGAGAAGAGACAGAGACAGACAGACCATCCATCCTCTGGTTCACTGCCCAAATGATCATAATAGCCAGAGCTGAGCCAGTCTAAATCCAGGCACCTAGAGCTTCGTTCAGACCTTCTACATGGGTGCAGAGCCCCAAATTCTTGGACCATCTTTTGTTGCTTTCCCACAGACATTAGCAGGGAGCTGAATCAGAAGTGGAGCAACTGGGGCTTGAACCGGTGCCCCTGTGGAATGCTAGCAACATGGACAAAGGCTTAACCTACAAAATCATAGCAGCAGCTCCCATCAATCCATGACTTCAAAGCAACGAGGGATAAAAGCGAATGGAGAACAAGAGGAAAAGAAGATATTAACAGGTGCTATGGCTCAATGGCTAAATCATCATCATGTAGCCACTGGGAGCCCAAATAGGTGCTGGTTTATGTTCCAGCTGCTCCACTTTCCATCCAGCTCTCTGCTTGTGGCCTGGGAAAGCAGTCAAGGATGGCCCAAAGCCTTGGGACCCTGCACCTGTGTGAGAGATCTGGAAGAAGCTCTTGACTCCTGGCTTTGCTTCGGATCAGCTCAGCTGTGGCTGTTGCATCCACTTCGGGAGTGGATGGAGGATATTTCTCCATCTCTCCTTCTCCCCGTAAATCTTATCTGCTTTTCTTATTAAAAAAGAAAGGAGAAAATCCAACCAACCCATGGAAGAAAATAAGATATGGGCACATTGAAAGGAAAGAACATAACACACATGTGATATACAGAAGCTGTTGGTGGGATTGCAAAGTGGAGACAGTTTGGCAGTCTCCTTGCAAAGCTGGCATTCCCCTCTCAGCACACGACAAAGCAGTCATGCTGCTTGGCATTCGTCCGAAGAGAAGCCTCACACACCAAGATGCCCTGCAGTGGCTGAGTAGATGATAGTCTGTGGCACGTCCAAGCGCTGGACAGTCTAGAACGCCGACGAACAAACCAGGACTCACTGGGGAGAACCTCTTCGTGCTGCTGGGTTGTAAAGAGGTTCAAATCTTTTTCCTTCACACCCACCAGGCAACTGCACTTGTTACCCGCTGACTCGCCCAGCCTTCCTGCTCCACTTCTTCTGATGAAAGAATTGGTGGCATTAAAAAGAGATAAATAAAAACGAATGAAACCCATAAACCACTATTAATCAGGGCCAACGTTCTCATTGTACAGAACGGACATGGAGGCCCAGAGATGGGAAGGGATTGGTTCCATTTCATGCCTTGCAGCTGCGTCTCCTGCCTGCCACTCTCCAAACATAAAATCCGGAGCAAATGACACCTCCTCTTTAGTTTCCTCATCTATAACATGGGGGGAAAGTCGGACCCATATTCACAACAGGTTGTTGGAGGTTTTGACTAAGTTAGGCTGTGTGGAGAAGATAGGCATTCAGTGCACACCACCTGTGATGATGATGACGGACGATGATGATACAGTTGTTATTATTACTGGTGGGCACTGCCATCATTCTCTCTCCATCCAGGGCTCTTTCTAGTGTCTACAGCTGGCTCTGAAGTGCACTATGACTCACCAGGACTCCAGCCAGAGGCTGAAGAAATGAAATGCAAAGCCCTCCAGCAGCTTTGTTAACACGGTGACCCCGTTAACAGCAGCACAATCCCAGTCTGGACCGGCTTCCTCTCCAGGCAGCCAAACCTCAGCTCGGGGAAATGGACAATTCCCGTCTGCTCCAGAGGAAAGAAGGAAGAACAGGTTCTCCCAGGCTGGCACGGAGGGGCTGAGCTCTGCTTTCTCAGCTTTTGCCTTCCTGTCACCCTCAAGTGAATTCTCTCGGTCTGTGCCCATTCTACTGACGAGAGAACTGAGGCTCAGAGGAGCATAAACTCCCCAGTGACTGTATGACTTCAAAAAGGGTGGAACCTACAGGCTCCAAAGCATTGATTCTTAACTGCTAACTGCATCACGTGGCCTGGCTAATGCATTCAAATGTGTACTCAGTCCAATCTTGGGTCCAACTGGGTGGCTGTGCTACACTGTGATAAAATGCTGAATAGAAAATAGAACTCTGGGCGCTGCCTGTCCTTGCCGCCGCCTCCTCCCTTGGTCTCTTACTATCTCGTTTTTCCTCTCCTCATTCCCTTCGCTCTTCACTGATGGAGGAGACCCTAAGTGATCACACACAGTCCTGCCCTCCGTGTGCCATCCCAGAGCCACAGCCACCTGGGAAAACCAGCCAGAAAAGCCAAGTTGTATCCTACAAAGGTGGACATGTGAAAATGTACTGATTCAAACAGAGTTCTACTCCCATCCCAGGAACAGGGGGAGAGGAATTAGAGGGAGAAACCATTTGAACTCAGAACTGACATAGGTGAATGCCAACGGCCGTTGATCAAGAAGAGGAAGAAGGGTGGAGCGGAAGAACACCATGGCAGGTGCACAGCTGTGCAGAAGGGAGGACTTTGTTAGGTTGGGAGCTGCTGGCGTCTAGATAGAGTTGAGGATGGTGATGCTCCAGAGAGCCTGAATGATTCATGCCTGGCCTTCAGTGCCACACTCAGGGGCCCAGACTTGACTGCAGACCCCAGCAGGCATTTCAGCAAGAAAGAAGGCAGCGAGATTGGTGCTACTTTAGAGAGGTCTCCAGACATGATGGATACTGGTGATGCAGAGGAAACAGTCGAAAGATTATACAGATCTTCCCCAGCAGGTGTGTGAGGGCCTGCAGGTCCCAGTTTGCTGAAGGCTCTGATGGACCATTAATCTCAGGAGAGTAAGGGAGGCAGAGATGGCAGGTCCTCCCATCTCTGAGAATCTGCGACAATGCAGAGGGCCATGACTCACTGCAAATATTGATGAGAAGGTAGACTCTCTGGACCTCATGAGAACACTCCACAGTGCTCGTGGGAAATGAAGCAAAAATGCAGGTTGATGGGCAGGCGCAGTGATTGAGACCCCAGTTGGGGTACTCACTCCTTACTCCAAGTGCCCAGTTCAGGTCCTGGATCTCCTGTTTTCAATCCAGCTTCCTACAGATGCACATCATGCTGGTAGCAGTGATGCTTCCAGTACGTGAGCTTACCACCAATGCAAGAAACCCAGAGTGAATCTGCAGTTCCTGGCTTTGGCCTGGCCCTGCTTTGGTTATTGCAAATATTTGGGATATGAACCAGTAAATAGAAGAACTTTCTGTTTCAAATGAAATTTTTAAAAAATCGAAATGGAGTTAAAAGGTGATATCTTGATGCAAAGCAATTTACATTCAAGCACGATTTTGTCATAAGATGCATTTTCTATGGAGTTCTAGAAGCTCCTTAGTAGAGCCATATCCCCCAAGGTCTTGCAACACTCTTGATACCCATCCCTTCATCTAACTTGACTGTTTCTGGACTGAGGCCTTCACTTTTAATTGATCTCCACCCAGGGACTTCATCCAAGTTTATCAGACTTTTAGGCTGGAATTGGGGTCTGCTCCTCATCCTACAGAACAGATCTGTAGCTGGTTTGTCCCCAAGGTCCCAGGGCAAGAGCGTCTAGGGCTTGGCAACGGCTCCTCTCTCCCAGCCTGAAATAAAAGACAATTTTGCTGGCGTTTCCAGCTCTCAATTTCTCCAGCCACCCTCTCCAGCGAAGTCCCAGTCTCCATTAATACTATTACTTGAGATGACATTTCCTCCAACTGTCGTTGTCTCTTTTTTTTCCTCCTCCTTAATTCCCTAATTTGTCCTAATATGCCCATTGCCTGTGTATCAAGTCATCCGTGAAGCTGTCCCATTTCCAGGTTCCTTCCTCCCCATCAGCCCAGTCTCCGTCTCCCACAGAAATTAGAGGGAGGCGGTTGCAAGCCCGCAAGGGCAGGAAATAGAATTAGGGGACGTATTAATTGGGACATCAAGTCGGATTTCATTCCAGGCACTTCCTTCCGTTAACCACTTTGAAGCTTCCCGTCCATAGCTCTGTTTCTCATTAGATGGAGCTCTTAATGGTGACTGGTATTTACGCATGGTGCAAATATGTCATGCCCCAGCTTCAGGACCGGCAGGGACAGTCCATAGGTGAGGGCAAGAAGAAGAAAAGGTCAGCCCAGGAGGTCAGGTGGCGAAGAGTGGAGATGGCACCGAGAAAGGGCGTCACGGAGAAAGCAAGTTGGAGTGATTCCTCCCAAGTGCTATTGTCTTACACTGTTCCTCTGGCACAGTCTACAGGGTTTGCGAGTTCATTTGCAAAACAAGGGCTGGCTTTCTCCTTTTTTCTGTTATAACAGCTTTTCCCTGCCAGCTGTGCATCTGCCGACCGCTGGCTCTCACAGATGCTTTGGCCAACACTGCAAATGGATTGAAGGGAAAGTGTTCCCCTTTGGTCCAGAGGAAGGTGCCAGGACACCTTGCCCTACTCGCCTTCTCAGCTGTCTGCTCTGACAGCATTGCCATTTAGGGGTGTCCGTTGCCCTCCTGGCCCTCTAACCACCCCGCCTCACCCAGCCAGCCCACATCTTTGAGGTCCTCCGTCTTCATAGGTGCGGCTGGCTTGCGCCTCTGTGGAATCCCTGCTCAGAGGTGTTTTGCCAACACTAACTCAAAGTTGTGAGAAGAACTCATTTGTGGATGGATTTGTTTTTCCACTGAAATGGCCAAACCCACCAGCCTCTCTCACTGCCGAAGAGAAGAGGAAAGATGAGAGGAACCATTTGTTTCCCATGCTCTGTAGTCATTGCCCCGCAAAGCAAACACACTTAGGAGATTTTAATCGAGTTTCCCTGAGGCTCAAGTCTGGGTGTGTTTGGTCCTAATCTTCAAGACAGGGGACCCCAGAAAGGAAACTCCTGTTGCACTGAAGACAGGGGTCAGACCCTTTGACTACCCCAACCGCTGTCACAGCCAATACAAATACCACAGCCCTGCCCTGGGCACCTAACATCAAGCCAGTGCAACCCAGGCTAAAAGCAAAGATGAGAAACCTCGGCACTGAATGGCAACCAAACCCAATAGCAGCTCCCCAGCAGCTGGCTCATTCTGAAGACAGAATGTTTCATTTTTGTCTTCCCTCCTCCTTTTTTTTTTTTAAATAAAATGTTGGCCACCTAGGGCCTCGGGGAAGAGAATGCACAGTAGAAGCAATAGCAGTGCTTCTGAGAAATGCCGTTTCTGCGTGGACAGAGCTCTGGAGCATGCAGCGTCTCAACACACACACGCACACACGCACACACACCCTGCTCTGGGCCTGACAACCACAACCGAGCACTGATAGGGAAGGAGTTGGGGGCAATTATAAAGATATGGGTTTAAATCAAGGAGCCAGAAGAATAGAAGTAACCCAAATAGTTCCTTCTCCATTTCTTTCTCTTCTCTCCTCAGCTCCCTCCTCTCATTTCTCTTTTCCTCTCCCCTGCTCTCTTGCCTGCCCTCTCCAACTCTTTCCTCCCTCCCCCCTCCTCCCCTCCTCTCTTCTCTTCATCTGCTTTCTCTTTCCTCCTCTTCCTCATCCTCTTCTTATTCATCATCTTCGTCCTCCCTCCTTCCTTGTCTTCATGACAAACCAGCACTTCTTTCTGCCTTATCCCTTTGGCGAGAGGAAGACGACTTCCCAAAGTAACCATGCAAGCCAATGCAATCCCCAGCCACATAATGTGAGTTCACTTCATGCTTATTTCCTCCTGGGAATTACTTTCATTCATTGATTTATTTTTGTTTCTTTCTTTATGTATCAACTATCTTTACAGTGTCCACAATGCATCTATCAGTGTTTCCTCTTTTTTCCCACTGACTTAATAACTATTAAGCTACTGCACAAACCTATCACGTGTTTGGAGGTTGCTCCAATATACAAGCCACACTAGGATCTAACTAGCTGTAGACAACTATCTCCTAGCAAATCAGTTACTGCTGCATCATAAAGCAAGTTCACAGGTTCTGTACTCCTTCAATCCAGCAAGACTTGGCTGGAAGAGAACCAAATACTTATGGCATTGCATCTGCGTCCAAAGTCCAGCAACAAGACTTCTGGGTTATAAAATGACTGGGTCAGAAGGGTGGCTGGGAGAATTCTTGCCCGCTGTGGAGTTGAAGAACGTTGAATGAAATTTGTCCATTGAACTGGTGACAGCAATCAGGCACAGGAGACTTAGAACACAGTCCCCATGGAAATAAATTGGGTATCAAAGCAGAATCTTTTTGGTAAGGGAGGCAAAGCTGATTCAGATGCATGTATCACCTTGTTTCTTAAGATTATCAAGGATCTGACAGGTAAGACCCCAATGCAGTGACTTATATCCCACAGGAGCATGTCAGTCATGAATTAGAACCCTGATACGGATATATCTCAACCTGTTGGTACAGAAATCCCAGCTGGCACTTATCATTCTGCAAACAAGAGGAGTGACAAGACCTACCTTCCACTACTCTGCCATTTAGCTCAAGTTTCTGGGCAGCAATTCAGCCAGCAAACACTTGTTGAGCACATCATGCATTGAGCACATTCTCTGCTAGAACCAGCAAACCGCAGAAGTAATCCTAAGCCATTTATATTGGGTTTCAGAGTCCATAAATACACCTTGCTCTAAAACATTTAGAAGAAACCAACAGAGGAGGAAAAATTCATCAAAAAACTGTGTATACTACAGGAGGGGAAAAAATCCACAGAGCGATGGGGTTTTCAGCTGTGCTGTCGGAAAAAAGACTTCCTTGCTACAGGGATTATTTTTTTTTTCCATAAACCTGAAGTCATAACCAACTGACAGTGAGACTCAGCCAGAAAGACAGTGGGTTTTCAGGAACCTCTTCCCATTAACTCTTCCTTACCTTTCTTGCTCCTCACCTGAATGTTTGGGGACACTACAGACAAGTAGGAAAAGCTGTGTGAGCTCCCTGAACTCTGTAGATCTTGGAGCAGAAAACAGCTAAGCACCACCACGGCAATATAAAAAGAAGAAGAGTATCAGTGGCCATAGCAGGCTGTATGTCCACGAGAAACCCTAATCACCACTGTGGGTTTTTACTTAACATCCAAGTTCAATCAGTGTAACATGCAAGTGGATAAAACTTCTGTTTGCTTCATTGAGTGATGTATCCTCAGAGCGTATCCTGGTCCTTGATATGTGCTAGTTGCTCAATAACTGCTGAATAACTGGGCCTATATTTGACTTCATTCTGCCAGTAAAACTATTTCCAGTGACAAACTGATTCCTCTCCTCGGGTAGGTGTTGTTTTGGGCCTCAATTCCTAAGCCAGGGAAGCATGGTTTAAAGAAATGAAGTCTCTTGCCAGTGGACAGATAATGAAGAAGACACATGTAGAGTTTTTCTTGTGAGCCAACTGCTCTAGTTACAGTGCCAAGGGCAATGCCTGCTGTGTAGAAGGGACTCACCAAATAATCCTGAATAACAGGAAAGAAATGTACTTACTGGGCTGGGATTCACCAGGTTGCACTCACTTTCCCTGGCTGCCATCTCTGAATTAACCATCCCTTATCCTTGTCCTCTGCCAAAAGCCACATCAAATGCAACCGTTTTTGCATCCGTTACAATAGCAGCTGGGAACTAGGGAGATGTGACTTCACATCCAGGCTCTGCCATCCAAAGGTCTTGGGCACATTTATCTAACTTCGATCCAGGTGGCCTGAGGAAGCAAGGCTGCCTTTAGCTTTGGGGAATCACTACACCACAGTCCAGCAAAGGATTAGCCTTCTGGCTGACTGTTTCTATTGAGGGGAAATAGAAATTCTGACTGATAGCAGAGCAGAGGAGGAGCAGGAATGGAACCCTGGGGATGCCCCACATGACTCCTGTCACTGTGTAGCCGTAGGCAGGAACCAAAGGTAATGGAAGACTGTGACAAGCCCTCACGTGTAAGGACACTAAAATCCTCCAGATGAAGGTCGTGGTCACCTCGCAGAGCAAATAATCTCAATATGGAATATGGGATATGCAATATGGAACGGACAGTGAGAAAGCAGTAACTCATAGTCATGGCTTCAGGCATGTTTGTATAAATCGATTGTGTTTTCTTTCTTATTTAAGAGAAAAGGAGAGAGGAATGAGAAAGAGGAAGAGAGCTTTCATCACTGGTTCACTCCCCAAATACCCACAATAACCAGAGCTGTGGAAAGCTGAAGCCAAGAACTCATCCAGGTCTCTCATGCAGACAGCAGGACCCAAGTTCTTGAACCTGCTGTTTCCCAGAGTCGGCCACAGCAAGAAGCTGAAATTAGGAACTGGAGCTGGGACTTCAGCCCAGGCCCTTCAGTACGACTTGGACCACTTAACCACTAGCTCAAATCCCCACCCCTTTTTTTATTTCCTTGTGTCAGGAATGTTTTTAGGTTTCTTAAATAATTACACTTTTCTATAGTATATTTGGGAGCAGTTTCTAGGTTTCTATTTCATAGGTTTCTAAATATTCATAGGCTTCTAATCCTATTTCATAGGTTTCTAAATATTCAAACAAGGTCACACAACAAGAAAAGAGGACCCAGTTTAATCCAAGAAGCACACACTTGTGGCTACCAGCATTCACTGGGAGGTAATGGACTGTTCTCTTCTGGGAGGGGGCCATCTGTCTCTGCTTACAAGAGGAAATGTATGTGCTTGGGTGGAGCTCATTTATAAGTGCAGCTGTGGAGAACAGTTGATTTAGGCGACTTGAAGAGCTGGACTACGTAAGGCTGGGCCTTGGGATACAAGCGGTTGCGATGCAGTGCTAGTTTAACTCCCAGCAATTCTTCCAATCCAGTTTCCTGCTATTGTGTAAGAGGTGATAGATAATGGATCAAGCGAGTGGGCTCCTTCCATCCATGTGGGAGGCCCAAACAGAATTCCAGACTCCTGTTTTGTGGACATAGGGCGAGTGAACCAGCAGACGGAAGATTCTCTGCCTTTCAAGTAGATGAAAACAAACATTCTTAGGGAGTTTGTGGTAAAATTGGATTAAAAGATACAATTATTTTGATGCCATGAATTTTGAAGTAATTTCTCATGGTAATCATGACCTATGTAAATACTATGTATGGATGTCTGGCATCAGCAATGGAATGAATGTTTGTGTTCTCCTAAAATCCACATATGGAGATCCTAAACCATCGTGTGATTATATTAGCTGGTGGAGAATAACTAGATCGGCACCTATGGTCCCTGAGAGCTCTCTTGCCCTCTCTCTTCCCTGTGAGGGCACAGAACTCTGCAGCTGCCTGCAAGCTAGGGAGAGAGCTTTTACCCCCCCCTCCCGCCCCGCTCATAATTCTGGCCCTCGAATCTCAAACCTGCAGACCCCAGCAAAGTGCCAAACCAGTTTCCATTGCTTCTAAAGCCACCCAATTGATGATATTTGGTAAAGCAGATTGAGGGAAAGGAGCCAGCATCCACTGTCCCGCCTGCAGTTTCCATCACGCATCCCCACTTTGGAAACTGCGTTTGTAAAATCTCCTACCAAACCTGGGATAGCCAGGCTTTACAGGGTTAAGTTCAGCTTTGCTTAAGCCACTTTGCAGGTGGCTTCTGATTCTTAACTGTGGTGTCCCCTGATGGACACGTTGCCTCTTTCACATCTTCTGGAGTGAATATATGTTACTTGGATACTCAGGTTGGAGCTGGGTGTGGAGAAAAGTCCTTTTCAGACTACTAAAGTCCTGAGGCCAAATGAAAACTCTTCCAAAGCACGTTTTCCTTCCTGCCTAAAGAAAATATTTCTCACCTCATCCAGACGGAGACACTCAACTCCAGTCTGCTGAAAAGAAGAGGGGAAGGGGCAAGATGCATGAAGTTTTGCCTGGAAGTCAAATCAGCATGCCAAACATCGATGACTACCCATGACAAAGGTTGCACAAATTCTGGCAAAACACCACTCTTGCTGACGCCTGCACAGAGAGTACCAGATCCTGGGACAGGGACACCATCTCGGCTCCAGGGTCTACTTCATTCTTAGAAGCCACAACGCAGCCAAGGCTGAGGCCAGAAGAACAGCCGAAAGAAGCTGAGGAGCTGAGACCTGTGCAGTGGCTGTGAAAGAATCTGACAGCATCCTCTAGCAGGAAGCAGGCTGTGTCTGCCCAGGGAGCCACAGGCACAGGGCACCAGGAGGCTGGGGTTGGCCACACCGAATTCCATCCAGTGCCTTCCCAGGGCCTCACTGTCCACATCCAGAGTCTCCTCCCAGGGCTTCAATATCTCTGTTCTTCAGATTGAGCGTTTTCCCCACTGCAGAGAATACTGTGTTTGGGACACCCATGTTAGAGGGCCCCAGGTTCAAGTCTCAGCTCTGCTCCCAAAGAGGACAACCTGCTGAGGAGCACCCTGGGAGGCAGCGGGTGATGACTTAAGCAGGTGAATCCTTGCTACCCACAGGGCAGGCCCCTGGGGAGTTCTGGAATCCTGGCTTGACCTTGGCATTTGAGAAGTGAACCAACAGACAGAATTGCGCTCTCTTTCTTTCTCTCTCTCTCTCTCTCTCTCTCTCTCTCTCTCTCTCTTTCTCTCTCTCTCTCTCTTTCTGACTTGCTGACACACACACACACTTCTCCTGGCCCGTGAAACACAGCCAGCTGGTTTTTTTGTTTCTTGTTTTGTTTTTTTCTGGTTCGCAAATAAGAAAGTGGTCTTCATTGCTGGATGTAGAATTGTACCTGGCACCCTGACACAGAGCTAAGAATTTCTCCTCCAAGAAGACAGCACCCTAAGGGAGACTCGAGGGCATTTTCATCCCATGCACAGGTTGCCTCATGCCCTCCCAGTACTTGTAGGTAACTCCTACACAGGAAAAAAACTGCTCTGCACCTGACTTTCCACACTGCATTCCTGCCCGCCCCCATGCCTCCCTGATCCTTCTCAGACTTGTCACAGGATTGGGATCACCCTGGAGAGACCACACAGCAGATGAAGAGAGGATGATCGCGGCCCCGCACTGGTGAGTTTAGAGTGCTTCGTCCTTGTTCCTGAGCAGATGCACAACAGCTTCATAAAGCAGGTGACGCTGACCTGGCCTTGACAAATGGGCACATTGCTGGCTCTTGGAATCCAAGCTACAAAAGTTAAGTTCAAATTGAATTTAAAAGAGACAATAAATTTCAATAGAGAAGAAAAGAGAGAGATAAAAAAAAATTTTTGTTTTCAAAATATCCCAGGGCATTTGAGAACTGTCACCCAAACATAAGAAAATGTTCCAGATAATTCAGTGATAAGCAGGAAATTGCTGAAAAATCCAGCAGTCATACAAGGAGAAAATTGCAGTTGTAAGGGGTGGGGGGATTGAACTGAGCTAAGTGTCTGTGTCATAAAGTTTATTATTTTATTAGTTTTAATAGTTGGAGAGATAAGCTAATAGCAATCGGATTTACTTTAAAGATCAACAGTGTAGACTGCACTGTTTATTATTGGATACTAATGTGTCTCCAGCGAGGGGAATATTGAATCTCACGCAAAGCCGCTCCCGCAGTCCATGCAGAGCAGCATGCACACACATTTTCCCTGTCAGTTCACATCGCTGGCAGAAGTTGTATTTGGATAAACCTTGTGGAGACTGTGTCCCTTGGGAATCTGCGAGGGTCTCTGAGCTTTCAGTTTTGGGTTTCAGGAGCGCAGGCTGCACCAAAGGTCTTCTGTCTCTGAACCCTTTCATCAGGACATGATCAGCCCTGCTGGGCCCTGAATGTGCTTGTAGGACACAGAGATGACACTGAGTGAGAGATGGGACACCCACACTTCTGGAGGTAAGTGTGCTAGTTAAAGGACTAATGTGTTCAGCTCCCTGAGCACAGCCTCTGTTCCATCCCGAATCCACAGTAGCTACATGTGGAAACAGTGCGTGCAGTAGGTGGTCGTGGATTGTGCAGTCATTACGTCTATTCATAGCCCAGCTCCGAGGTTCACATTGTTCCTAATCTCTTCTTACAAGATGTCTCAGGATCCAGTGCAGAGGTGGTCGCTTTTCAGTGCAGTGTACAGCAGGTGTCATGTGAACTGCACAACCTGGTGTGTTGCATAGAGAGGGTGCGGCATCCTTGATGTGTTGTTCCAGTCAAAAATGCGTAATGTAATTTATTTGTGTGTATTTGGGAAGCACAGAATCAGGAACTTCCTATCTGCTGATTCAGTCCTAAATCAGGTAGTGGCCAAAAACCACACAAATACACTCATTAATTTCAGTTTCAACCAGAGCAACCTCCTCCATGGCTTGTGATTCAGATGGATGATGAACTGGAACATGGGAGGAATATGACTGAGTACATTTCCTTCCTTCCTTCTGTCCTTTTCCCAAAACTACCTCACTCTTCCTAAAATTTCCTCCAAACATTCTGCAAAAAAGAACACACACACACACAATTGGTAATTCTGGTGCAATTTTGTCATCCTGAGTATTTGAGGGTAGATACAATCAGAAATTGTTTTGTTGCCATGCTAGACTAAAACTTGCTCTTTTGTGAGTCCAAAAATCCATTTCACGGCTGGAGTCACTTTCTGCATGACTTTACGTGAGCAGCCAGCCACGGCTCAGTTCAGAGGAACATCCCCTCAAGTCCGATACATATCCCTCTTATCCATCTGTATCCAAATGCATAACAATGCCGCGAAGTCTGTCAAAGCAAGCAGATTCTAAGAATCACTATGGGATCTGCCTCCTTTGGAGATGGAGACATGGGAACATTCCTTTTGATCGATTCTTCCCAGTGCAGCTAAAGATTGAAGAGCTCTGTCTTAAACTAGGTGGACTAGAAAAACAGAGAGCCAGATTTCACAGTATTTGGAGGAAACCCAGGGTATAGCCACCTCAAGGACATCCCACAGACCTGTAGTTTGGCGTACAGGCCTCTATAGGATCCAGGGTACCCAGATAACGCAATAGTGGCCACATACATTCACACCCTCCACCTACAGAGCCAAGTCTCAGCACACACAGCAAACTAACCACTCTAGGAGATCAGCAAGCTGTCCCTAGTCGGCTGATGTCAACCCAAGAGATGCAGTGAAATTCTCTCCTTCCAGGCTATTCTGTGAAGCCCATAGACCCACTTGCTGTTGGAAGCTTTGTTTTAATCAAGAGAATGAGTGAAGAAAGAGAAAAAAGAAGGAGGAGGAGGAAAGAGAGGAAGGAAGAGAAAGGAAGGAGGGGAGAGAGGAATAGAAGAAGGAATCAGGTATGTTTGGATTAGGATTTTCCATTGCTTGCTACTCCTTCTACTGATTCCATCATCCCCATCAACAACAACAACACCATCACTCTGAAGGGCAAGGGCAAGAAGCATTCTTATCTTACAGAAACCAGGAAACCTAGCTCAGCCATATGCAGTGTGCATTTTCTGCCCAGTTCTAGAAAATTGACACTGCCCTGGAGTCTGCATTATGAGGAGAGCTCAGCACTAGTTCTGAATGCTGGCTGAACATGTGGCTCAAGAGGAATCCAGTGTCCATTACTGACATCTCTAAAGAGAAGGGTAGGATTAGATGTCACATATCTCCAAAAGTTTCAAATGAGTGGATCGGGGGACCCGTGGACGGGCAACAGTGAGGCTGTAGTCGCCCATAGTGTCCATAGAAGTAAGACAGAGGTAAGCACTCCTAACTGCTTGTAAGAGTGTCTTAGAGGCAGGCTTTTGGTCTAGTCATTAAGGTGCCAGTTAAGATGCCAGCACTCCATATCACAATGCCCACAATGCCTGGGTTTGATACTTAGCTCTTCTGTCCTGATTCCTGCTCTTGCAGACCCTGGAAAGCATCAGGAACCATTCAAGTAATTGAGTTTCCACCACCATGTCGGAGACCTGAACTGTGTTCTTGTCTCCTGGCTCTAACCTGTTTCTCTCTCTGTCTCTCTCTCTCTCTCTCTCTGTCTCTCTCTCTCTGTCTCTCTCTCTCTTTCTCTCTCTCTCTCTCTCTCTCTCTCTCTCTCCCTCTCTCTCTCTCTCTCTCTTTCTCATAAAATAGAAGAACCTTTACATTAGTTAATAACCCCTTAAAAGGCACCTGGTGCATTAAACTCAACACCATTGCTACCAACACTGCACCCACATTTACATAGGGCAGCACCTAGCTGGAGGTCAGCAGCTTCTCTCCTTAATGCTTGCTCAGGTTCACCTGGTCTCCACCACTCCCCACTGCCTCTCAATGCTGAGAATCAAGTGTCAGCTCTTTTTTCATCTTACTCCCAGTTCACCTGCTACCTTATATATCCTGCCTGGTCTCATGGACGTCTAAGATCTAAGACAAGGTTCAAAACTTCTGGGTCCTCCCCTCAGAGCACACCCCACGTCAGGGACCTGGGATGGGTGGGAAGCTAGAAGGGGCTTCTTCCTTTATCTCTTCCCTTACTCTGGATACAGAAAAAAAATGATGTGGAAACAAAGGTCTTACCCACTTTACTGTAGCTCTTGGCCCTTTGTGCCCTAATCAACTATGTAAACATTACCAAAATGAAAGAATTAAAAAAGAACTTCTGGATCCTTCCCAATAGATAGGGTTGTCTTCCTAGCACGTTGGCTCATCCAGACCACCAGCATCCCAAGACCTCCAGAAACCATCCGGAAATGCTGCCCACGGCCCAGCTCGCACACAGGCATTCGCAAGAGTCCGCTTGTTTCTAGTTGCGTTTTCCATTTCCTCTTTGGACACTCGTGTTCTTCCGATGCTGAGGTCTGTTTTCCAGCTCATGGGTGGTCAGTTCCTTGGGCTACATAAAACAGTTTTCGTGACCGCCACCTCTGCTGAGCCAATTTGGAATTCGAGATTTGCATGTGAGTCATTAAGTTATTTACTGCTGGGGAGTTGGCACTTTGCGAACTCTTAGAGTAAACAAACACATCCGCCTCTCAAGCCTGAGTTGCAACAAATGTTCTGCCTCCAAATATTGGCCAAATTTATTTTTGCCTAGCAACAACAGTCTTAAATAATCAATGTGTCCTCTTTAGATATCTGCAGCTGGAATTTGCAATAGCTGAACTGTCATCTCCTGTTATTAAGTTTAGGTGACTTCTGCTGAAAGTATCTGCTGATCTTCTTGGAGGTTTATGGCATGTATTACAAACAGCTTCCAGACAAGGCCAGACGTTTTTACCCACATTTCTGATCTAGGTTGGGGCAGCAAATCTCTTCCTGTGCTGGCCTCCACTTAGCCCTCTGTAAAGGAGTGAGTGAGCTAAAAGCATGGTTGTCATTGTGTGCTTCCTAGAATCAAGGAATCTTTGTAAGGACAAGCAAAGCGAGTAGGAAAGATATGGGACTGTTGATTGTTTTAAGTGATTGTTACTTTGCTGTGCCTGTTTTTATGTGCTCCAATAGTTAATTGGCTGTGGGAGCAGGATGTGAAAGCTGGAAAGGAACCCAAAAGACTAGATAAAATGACTTTTCCAAAGGCTGAGAGTGTAAAGTACAGGCGCCAGGGTGGGAGTTCTGGATGCACCCTCACAACAAGCCTGTGACATTGGAATTAGCATCACCTTTACAACTGAGAAAACAAGGGCACAACGTTGACCCAAGTTTTTACTATTAGCCAGCAGACAAGAGCTAGGATCACAAATCCAGGTCTCACTGAGATCTGAGCCTCTGCTGCTTCATCTTGTCCAAAAGGAAATTGAGACAGTGTCTCAGTTCTCTGTTGCAATAAATGCTTTTCAACTGCTGAGAGTGATTCTTCTCTAGCCACCTTGCAGCTAGACTGTCACATGACCCTAGCTGATTGATGGCTATGTATGTTATTTCAAAGAGAAAGAGAAGGAAAGAGAGACTTGCAGCCACTAGTTCTCTCTCCAAATGGGTTCGACAGCCAGGACTGGGCAAGGGTGAAGCCAAGAGCTTGGAGCTCCATCTGGGACTCCCTCATAGATGTAGCGGCCCAGACACTGGGCCATCTTCTATTGCTTTCCTGCATGCATTATCAGGGACCTGGGTTCAAAGTGAAACAACCAAACCTGAAATCAGCACCCATATGGGATGTAAGTATTACAAGTGGCGCTTAACCTACTGTGTCACAACACTGGCCTTGGTTATACCCTGTAAACAAAAGGTCCTGCTTACCTCTTCTGGCTTCTATCCTCCACCTGAGGGGTGACTTAGGACAATCTTCTAGAACTGGCAGAGCATGAAACAGAAGGACTCTGTGCCTCTGCATGGCCACATGGGATAGAATTACACTGTGTATTTTAAGTTGGATAGAAATGGGTTTTATGTCCTAATAAATAAAAAGTCACGCACGCATTATTTTCTTTTAGTTACATTATAGCTTCAAAGAATTAAGGCTTCAGGGCCCGGCGGCATGGCCTAGCGGCTAAAGTCCTCTCCTTGAAAGCCCCGGGATCCCATATGGGCGCCGGTTCTAATCCAGGCAGCTCCACTTCCCATCCAGCTCCCTGCTTGTGGCCTGGGAAAGCAGTCGAGGACAACCCAATGCATTGGGACCCTGCACCCGTGTGGGAGACCTGGAAGAGGTTCCTGGTTCCCAGCTTCGGATCGGTGCATACCGGCCCATTGCGGCTCACTTGGGGAGTGAATCATCGGATGGAAGATCTTCCTCTCTGTCTCTCCTCTTCTCTGTATATCTGACTTTGTAATAAAATAAATAAATCTTTAAAAAAAAAAAGAATTAAGGCTTCAGGTATATCTGGGAGAAGAGGTTTGAGCTCTCATGTGATTGGTATTCAGCCAGACTACAGTGTGCAGGATCTCAGGCACCCGGTCGTGAAAGGCAGATCACTATAAAGACAACCTCTTTCAGGTCAGCCAACTCAGTGCTGAGCCCAGAGCCCAAAGAACAGACAGCGAGAGCTTTTGTGCCCAGCCAACCACAAAACCTCACACGCACCACCAACACTGCTCCACACCCCTGGCCAAGATGATTAAGGCCAATCACTGTTGTGGATGTGATGACTGTCACTTCATGAAAGCCAGTTGCACGTGTCCTCCTTCACACCATCTTTTCTATATCAATAGAGGCTTTAGCTCCTGCTTTGTCATGGGAGAAACTGAGCCTCAGAGAGATGAAGTCATTTTCTCAATGTCACAGGGTTAGGCACAAAGGTGGGAACCCAGCTTCTTCTGATTCCAGAGCTCTGTAATAGGAAGGCACCCCAGGAACAGCTGCAGAGCCTGATTTTGCTGCCTCTGGCAACTCATGTCCAGGAAGGATACAACTGTCCCTGACTTGTTCTCCTCTCCCAGAAGCAGCCTTTTCTCCTGACTCCCAGCTTGCTGCACCGGTGTCCGAAAGATACGGTGTCTCAGCTTTGAAATCTCTGGATGTGTTGAGAGCAGCCCAGAGTCTCGCTTGTGTCTTCAAGTCATGAAAGCCAAATCCAAATTCTTGATCTTCCTGGTCTCCAGGCATTAGCACACCAAACCCATCTTGCTGGGCTTGCTCCCAAGTTCAGCTCATTTCATTCTCAAACCTGACCCTTTCCTGTGAAGCTCAAGTCCAGGATGCCTGCTTGGAGTTGAGCCTTGCACAGAGTCCAAGTCCACATTCTCCTTCTCCCCAACCCTTCGACCCAGGATGAGCCCCACCTTAGCTGTTTCAAAGAAGCTTGAGCTCCCAACAATGACATTGCAATCCCCACCCCCATTCTCAACTGTTCATCTTGCATCTTGGCCAGCTCTCAGCCTGTAATTCTTTCCAAACTTGGCTGTATAAAATAATCATGTACATGAAGTAAAACAGGAGTCTCATATACACACTTAATAACTCTTGCGTACTGTACAAGAGGGAATTCCACTTTATAACCCCTAGAGCTTTCGAATGGTTCTCATTTAGCTTTGCATTCCTGGTGCGAGATCTAAAACTTCTCTTTTTCTGCCCCAGCCTGTTGCTCCCTTTTGAAACTGTTGTGTCTCCGGATTCCTTGGGACCGTTTCATCTCCATCTCTGCTTCTAATTGGGGGATTTGAGTGTCACTGTTTAGCCCTGTAGTGCAATGTCAAGGTTTTTTTCTTAAAAATCCCGTATTTGGGAAACGGAGCACATTGTTCCAGGGAGTCTTCACACGTGAACACGTCAGGATTTAAGTGGATCAGCGAATCCTTCCAACCATGAGTTCAATGGCAGGGTGAGAAATTGGGCTCCCACCCCTGGTATGTGTCAGATCCTCTGTGTGATGTCACCTAAGTCATAGACCCTTCCTGGGCCATTTCCATCCAAGAAAGTCTCCCGTATCTGGAGGCAAATTCGTTGCAAATCCAAGCAGCTAATTGGGCATTAATGTGTTATCTAAGTCTTAGATGTGGGGGCAAGAGGACATGGTCAGTTTAAAATCATCCCTTACACCAACCGCAAGGATATAGACATATGTATCAACATAGCAAGAACATTATAGAGGGTGTTTTTTTTAAGATTTGGGTATAAAATATGCTTGAACAGTAGCACCAAAATGTATGGACAACCAGAACCAAGGGATTCAGTTAATTGTTTGGATCTGGACCTGCAGCCCTCAACCTACCTTTATAGACATACTGAGAACATGCAGCAGCAAAGTGCAGCCACCTGCTTGCACCTTCAGCCTTATTTCAGTCTTTACCTTATTGTGTCTTCTGGCCCCACTGACCTACTTGGTGTGTCTCAGGCACACCGATGTAGCTATTCCAGTATCCTGGCACTTGTCACCCCCTCTACTGTTGATGTCCTCTCCAGTAGTACTCAAATGTCCTTGGGACCTGAACTCCAGTGATATCTTCCAGTAGAGGCCTTTCTTTGCCGATTCCCTGTCCCTGAGACTCTACCTTCATGTTCCTGTTAGTCTCTTCACAGTCCATGGCTCTGTATGACCCCAGGCAGGCTGTGCAGTCGTAGTACAAATCTCTGCATGAACCTATGTTGGTGGGAAGCTTACCGTTAAGTAAGTGGCTGGTTAACATGCCATTAACACGATGGAACTTCAGTATTCGAGTCAGCTAGGAAGGATGAGGTTATTGTTAGTCAATATGTGGCAGGTGTGTGTTAACATCCCAGAAGTTGTGCTGGTTCCCAGGTTACAGTAGAGAGACAGATTAGACACTGCTCCTGCCCTTGAGGATCTTATCACAGCGACTATTACTCTAGACAGCTCTGCAGTGTTTCCTAGTTTGTACTACTCTGTGTTATCCATAGATAACTGCTTCTATGCCCCACACTCATTAGGCAATAGCGCAGAAGACTGAGGCACAGTAAAGCTAATTAACCCATCCAGGACATTGTATACGCCAGTGGAATACTAGAAATTGAGCCAATGCTTAATTGATTTTGAGATTGATACGTCCCTTCCACATTTCCCAAAGAATGACTTAAGGGTCCATCATGTCCAGGACTGTCATGATGGCTCAACTGGCTAATCCTCCCCTTGCAAGAGCTAGCATCCCTTATGGGTGCCAGTTCATGTCCTGGCTGCCCCACTAATGATCTGGCTCCAACATGGATCCTCGGCTTCTTGAAGAGCCTACTTGAGTTTCTTAGAGACCCATGCAGTCCATGGGGCTCAGTGAGAGATCACAAAAGATTAATTAAATGCACTGTGAAAAGTATTATAGTACAAAGGCAAAGAGCTTTGGGCTAGGAAACAAGAGAACTGGACGGTGCTTCACAAAGCTCTTCGCCCTTCACATCTATAAAAAGAGGGCATTGGAAGTGATGGGCGTTGATATAATCCCCCCGGGACAAAATGATTCATACTGGGATCTGGTGCTATCAAGATTCCTAAAATGATGGATATGTTATCGTTTGTTTCTTTTCATTGCTTAGTAGAGTACCAAAGATGAAGTCAAGTTCAATTAGAACACATTGAATGCATGCATGCTGACACCCATTCACAGCACTGCTGAGAGTAAACTATAGACAGCTTACAGATCCAAATCTTAAAAAGAAGCAAACATCCCTGTTTAGTAAGGGAAGATCAATCCATCAGCCCACAAGAACACTGACCCAACCTTTCAGGAATGACAATGGTAGAAGTTCAGCCACAAGTGATGGGAGACCTCCCAGCTCCCTACCACCACTCCCTCTTACTGATAAACTTCAAATTCCTGGGTCATAGTTTTCATCACCAGTATTCAGACGCTGGAAAACACAAAGAACGGCCCAAATCTACTTTGCAAGGTCTTGCTCCGTGTCTCACCCACTCTGAAACACAGGAAGATGCAAGAAGCCAAACGTTACTCTCAAAAAAAGTCCCTCTGTGGGAAAGAAACGGATAGAGCCAAGAGATTATCTTTTTAGTTAGAACAGCATGTTTTGCTTGCTTGCTGGCTCCATGGTATTTTGGAGTTTGAGGAGTTGAGTGGGTGTCCAGTGTCCATGAACACTCACAAGCTCATCGCCTTGACTTTCTTTGTTGCTAAATTTTAATGCTGAATGTTAGAGAGACCTTTGATTTTTCTTTTCTCCTCACACTGAGGTCACACTTTGGAACAATGTACTGGATTTTGTCAGCTAGATTATAGATTCCCAAACAGATAGTTTTCTTTTTTATTTCCCACAGACTCCATGGAATTCACCTGAAAACATGTTGATTATTTATATGCTAGTGTATTTTTCAGTCAAGCCACCCAGGACTTCATCTCTGCAGGAAAACTGACAAATCTAATCAACTCTTGAGATATAGTTCTGTAAGTTCTTATTCATTTGGATGCCATCAGTTCAAAATTTTTGGATAATTCAGACAGTCTGGATGGAAGTTTCCTTTTGCATAGCCCTCAAAAGACAGAATTTCTTAACAAATTGATAATGCAAAGCAGACTGCTGCAGCTGAGAATGAATTGTCCTCAAGTTCTTCAAAATAACATATACTGACAAGCAATCAATGGTTAATTACAAATTATTTTTATCAAACAATTAAAATGAGTCCCAGGCAATCCACTTTACTTTGGGAATAGTATGGTACAGTGACAGAAACATGGGCTTTCAATCCATGCAGGCGTAGACTCAAATTCCAGCTCTGCAACTCATGAGCTTCAGTTACTATGCATAAACTACTTCACTTCTTTGAGTCTTAATGCAGACATATGGAAAAATTTGTAGGGTGGACAGAAGACTTGGAACTCACAGAGGTGTAGACATAGTTTCCAGAACTATGCTCAGAAGGATTTTAAGTGTACAAGATGTTAACACTTATTGCATGAAATAAGGACCCACGGTCGAATAACTTGGGATAAATTAAGCCATGTGAAGTGTTTGCTTGCTTTGGATGGGGGCACTGCTGTGCAGGACTTTTTAGGGCCTTTATTATTATCCTTTATGTTATGAATTTTAAAAATGAAAACTTGTTAAGCAGGTTTTCTCCAACTGTTCACACCAATAAATCTTTTTTGTTATTGATTGTTTATGCAATTTCTACTGAGTGTAGTTTGCAACTGGGGGCCCTGAGATCTGGCCTGATGGGGTGAATTGAGCCCCTCCCTGTGTGGGTTCTCAAAATCCTCCCGACGTCAGGGTCCAATTGGGAGGTGAAGACCAGACGCAGAAATCCTAATCTCACTCACAGTTGAGGTAGCCATGAGGATGTGCGGATGCATGGATCCGCAGTGTGACTGATCCCAATCCTCAGCATTTCAGAAAATTCTAAGGTGAAGTTGCAGAAAGAAATATGGCAGGGCTAGTGAGGAATTCAATGTCTGATGTGCATACGGGTGTGAAATAAAGGGTTGCTCATAAATCACTCAAGCAATGAAAGAACAGAAAGGCACAGAAAAATTTAGGATGGTTATCAGTTTTCTTCTTGGGGGATTCTGGTAAATGTGTTAGTCATTATCTACAGGCATATGGGCATCCACAAGGAGCTGGCGGTACTGTGTGTGTGTGTGTGTGTGTGTGTGTGTGTGTGTGTGTGTGTGAATGCATGTGTCTGTGTGCATCTCCATATTAGTCCCCACCCTAAAGGACGCTTGGCAAGCCCAACTGGAAGGCAGAGGGGGAGAGTCCACAGAGGATGTTCATGTGGATCAGCTTCCGTAGGCAGAGAGCACGGTGGGCAACTGCCAGACGCTAACCAGAGGGATAAGCCACATGTGTTTAAGCTGAGACTGATAGATGTTGTTGAGGCTGATCTATACAAGACAGGGCACTAGAGGGAAGACTTGAATAAGGGTGTGCTGAATGAGCTTTGCAGAGCTGGGTGCAAGGACACTACAGGAGAGCAAACCAAGGACCATCAGAGAGAGTCACTGGACATGGTTATGTAACAGGTGGAGAGGTCAGGAGAAGGTACAAAGAGGACAACTGTGTCAAAAGTGAGGTTGGGCATGGTGGGAGTAGAACATACAACACTGAAAACAAGAAAAGAGAAATTTCTGGTGCCTAAATGTGCAGAGAACAAACAAGAAGCCTCTTTTTTAAAAACAAAAATATTTTTATTGGAAAGGCAGATTTACAGAGAGGAGAGACAGAGAAAAGAGCTTCCATCCTCTGGCTCACTCCCCAAGTGGCCGCAAAGGCAGCTCTCTTCCCTCCCTTCCTGCTTTATGTCTTCCTTTCTGTCTTTACCTCTTAGACACAAACATTCTAAGGCACCTACTATGTGTGTGTGTGTGTTTGTGTGTGTGTGAGAGAGAGAGAGAGTAACATGCTGCGGCAATCAAGTAGCACATGTTGGGATCTTAGAAGTAAACCATAACAGAACAGATAAAGAAGAGCATTAAAGACAAGATGAACAAACTTTAATGAGACAACTTTGTAAAATTATTGCTCAAATAGATCATTTTGAAATTTGGGGGAAAATGTGATTCAATGAAAAACTGCCAAAATAAAAGACACTCCTTAAATACCAAGCATTATAATTACATGCCTATTTAAAAACCACAATCAGCTCTCCTGGTGACTAACTTTGATTGTCTATCAAGACCAGGAGGCAGACAAGTAACACATATCCTGAGCTGGAGTCTCCAATTCTGGGGCCTGGCTTGTGGCTTTTTTTTTCCCGGGTCCTTCCAGGAGTCTGTGTGACAACAAAGTCACAAACTGCCTCTTTGGCTTTTCCAAATCTTAATTAAAGAGTCCGTATGATTTTATGTTATCTGTTTGCTCTTCCCATGGAAGATAAGCCCAGGAAGGATAAGGCTTGATCTAAGTTGAATTCCACATTCTGTAAAACAGTGTTTGCTGTGTAGTTGGGATTCTACTGCTGTGTGTTGAAAGCATGAATAAATCAAATCAGAACATTCCTTCCTTCATTATTTCTAGGGGGATGTCAACTTGAGATCTTGCCCAGAGGTTCAATGTAAGAAAACATATTTCAGGATATAAACTTTGGAATCTGTAACAAGATGTGCAATATCTGGGAGCTCTGTAACCTCAGCTGGAAGATTTTGGCAACTGTGGCGAAGCCCGGGAATGGGAAAATATTATATTAAAATTATACACTTACATTCTTGATTCATCTAATTGTTATTGCATGAAGATCCAGTATTGCTAGCTTCAAGACCAAAGATAAGTGACACCTCTTCTTAGCAGAACAGTTAGGCTTGTATATTATTCTCTCTTCAATGACTTACTGCATTCGAAGTGCATTTTTTTTTAGGATTCTTTCTTTAATCTCTGCCACAGTGAGACAAATATTTTGCTCTTTAGTCACATAGCACAATTCTGATTTCTTCTAATCACAAGTTTTATACTTGTCTTGCGAGATCCAGCAGCATGTAGTCCTCTGCCATTCACCTCTGTGGATAATGGATCCAGGATGCAGGCATTAGCAAGGTGCATTTGTAATGTTACATATTCCAGGGGTCATGTTTTTCCAAAAAGACTTGTTTGAAAGGCAGAGAGAGGGGGAGGGAAAAGAAGAGAGGCAGCTCTTCCGTCCACTGGTTCACTCACCACATGGCCGCAACGGTCACAGCTTGGCCGTCTGAAGTGGGGAGCCAGAGGTTGTTCCAGGTCCCCCACCTAGGAGGAGGGGCCCCAGCACTGTGATTAATCTGATCGGTGTCAGCAAATGACTGCTGAATGAATGAATACTGCCAGATGAAGGTAGTCAGGGGGTTTAAGGAATGCTTCCCAAGAGAACATACATCTATGAAAAGTCTCAGTGCATGAATAGGAGTCAGTTACACACATAGCAAGAAAAGGGAAAGCGTGGCTTTCTAGGCCCTCACGCCAGATCAGAACAGAATCTGGCACACCGTTACAAGCATGAATGGCACATCAACACACAAAGTTTTTCTGCCTTGCCTTCTGGCTGTGTGATCTTAGAGAGATCACCTAACCTCTCTGGGTTTCATTTCCCTCAACTATAAAATGGGGAAACGTATTCTGAAGGACTAGAGTAATTCAAGGGATCACAGAAGGTTTACTACAGGGCCTGGTGAATAATGAAGGACCCAGAAATGTTCAGTGTGGGCTATTCTTGCATCTAATGTTCAGGGAGGAATGGGTTATGGCGGGTCTTCAAGGTGGTGAGCATCCATCCTCATCTCTCTTCCCTTCCTCTTTCTTAGTGTCAGAACGCTGGCATTAGATAATTATTTAAAGGCAGAGAACGAGGAGAGAGAGTGTGAGCTTCCACCCTCTGACTCACATTCTAGATGGACACAACAGTCAGAACTGGGTTAGGAACTCTGTTGGGTCTCCCAACGGGGCAACAAAAGCTCCAGTGCCTGAGCCCTTATCCTGCCAAGCACATTAGCAGGGTGCTGAATTGGAAGCAGAGTAGCTGGGACTTGAATCAACACTCAGCTATGGGAGGCTAATATCCCAAGAGTAACTGCTACGAGACCCTGCCTGCCGCCAGAATTCCTGCCTTTTACCAGTGCACTTGCATTCTGCCTAAAAGCCTATTTTTCTCAGCTTTCCTAGAGCCAAGAAAAACGATAGGGCTAAATTTCCAATAAAAAAGACTAAGTGGAAGTCTTCTATATTATTTCAAAGATGTTTTCTGAGATGGGAGGGGCCTCCTTCTTGCTTTCCTTGCTCCCACATCTCTACATGCAAGTGATGTTCTGAGATTGGCAGAGCGAGGAACTAGGACCTTTTTTAATTTGTTTATTTTTATTGGAAAGGTAGATTTACAAAGAGAAGGAGAAACAGGAAGAAAGAGCTTCCATCCTCTGGTTCATTCCCCAAAATGCTTGCAATCTGGAGCTGAGCTTATCCAAAGCTGAGACTCTCCAAATGCCAGGAGCCAGGAGCTTCTTCTGAGTCTCCCACATGGGTCCCAATAACTTGGACCATCCCTGCTGCTTTCCTATACCACAAGCAGGGAGCTGGAAGGTAAGTGGAGCAGCCATAAACTGGCTCCCATATGGAATTAGCCAATTAAACCACCATGCTGTGCCCAACACCTGGATTTCCAATGAGTGTGAAACTACAGATGGGAATATTAGTAGATATTATTTCTGGTCTTCTGAAAACTACATTTTAGGTGACCTGGAGGGGAGGGTAAAGTAGCAAAGGACGGGGCCCAGTGCAATAGATTAAATCCTAGCTTTGCATGAGCCAGGATCCCACTATGGGTGGTGGTTCATGTCCTGGCTGCTCCACTTCCCATCCAGCTCCCTGCTGTGGCCTGGGAAAGCAAAAGAGGATGGCCCAGAGCCTTGGGACCCTGCAACCATGTGAGAGACCTGGAGAAAGTTCCTGGACCTTGGCTTCGGATCAGTTCAGCTCTGGCCATTGCAGCAACTTGGGGAGTGAACCAATAGATGGAACCCAAAAAAACCAATCTTTTTCTCTGTCTCTCCTCTCTGTAAATCTGCCTTTCCAACAAAAATAAATAAATCTAAAAAAAACTAGCAAAGGATGGAGCTTCATTGAAGACCATTTGTAATCATGGTTGAGCTTCATGACTCTGAAATGTTGGAGAAGTAATGGTATTCCAGCAGGTACAATGGCCACATTTCAGCCGCATGGCTGGGCCTGATCATCAGTTGGTGAGATCAAGGGAATTGAAGGTATCTGGTTGGCTAACAGCAGAGGCTATTTCACCAGAAGGTATGAGTTTGTAACTTTTCTACCAGCTTCACAGCTGTGTGTTTAATGTGGTTCGGCTGATTTGTCAACTGACATTAGTCCTCTGCAGGATCCAATGTAAATCTTTTTTTAAAAAATGTGCTAAGAGAAAGCTCTTATATCAAGTTTATTTCACACACACACACAAAAATATTAAAAAGGATAGGAAAAAGCTCTTATGGGAAATAGTTGTATTTATTGCATAATTTCACAGGTGTTTGTGTCTCTTTAAATTCAGCAAGTTGTACATTGTAAATATGTGCAATTTTTGTGCATCCATTATAAATCTATGAAACGATTTTTTCAAAAAACTCCACTTATTTGGGCCCTAAAAATGTACCATCTTCTAGGTATGGCAAAATAAAAATAAATTGATAGATATATAGATTCATAAAATACAAAGAAAGAAAGAGAGAGATGAATTTCCACCTCTGAGATCTAAGGGACTTACAGAAGGTGAACAGAAAGGAGTTTTTGGATAATGAGAGCTTGCCACTACAATGACACCATTGATACTGAACATCGGAGGGTCTGGGGGGGAGCAGAGATTTGATGGAATGCGACAAATGTGGGAAAGACTCGCAAAGCCTCTATTCTGCCACAAGCCAGGTTATAGATCCTTTGGGACGTAACATAGGAACATCAGCTTCTGTGGGCCAATAGGTCAAGACTGTTGGGAAATACCTATGGGCCAAACTTAGAGGTATGTGAAGACCCTCTGTGTTCGAGCCTGTGACAATGGACAGCTACAACCCACCAATTAGACATGGGGAGCTGGGCTTTGCAGCTGATCCTTTCTTATTCCAAATTCCCAAAAGGTATCTTTACCTGTAGACAGGTGGGTGCAAACCCATTCCCTGAATTATTGCTACTTCAAAGTCCCAACTTCAGAGCCACGGCAAATTGGAACATGGCTACCATACCACAGAACAATTTAGAATCCACTTAGCAGAGTTAAAAGATAGGATGAAGTGAATAAAAAAGTGTGTGAGAAGTGTTTAAAAAGTTTATAGAAAGGCATATTCCAAAAAAAAGCCTATACATAGATTTCAAAAATATTTCTGTATGAAAACTGTATCTTATAATGCTATTTTCCATGAACATTCATAAGATATGTGAATGAGCAAACAATACCTACAAAATGCTATGACAAAATTTTAAAATAACACAAGTTCTGAGCACCCGGAACAGTCCATTACTTGAAATTTCCTTTTTTTATTTCACTTTTAGGAAAAAGAAAGGAGTGCAAAAGGAGTCCAAAAAAAAAGAAAAGAAAGAAAGAAAGAAACTTAATTCAAAAATAGAGTGAAACAAGTGGCTTGGGGGATATTCAACTTCGTGTTAAGATCATTTCCATTTTATTTCTGCATTTCCTTCATTTCATTCTCTAGACTATGAGTTCTATGGGGTCAGGAGACTCATAGTTTTGTTTTGTTTTGTTTTGTTTTTTTAATTAAGAGGCTGAGGAGCAGACGGCTCCCACCACTTTTTTTTTTAAGATTTTATTATTATTGGAAAGCCGGATATACAGAGGAGGAGAGACAGAGAGGAAGATCTTCCGTCCGATGTTTCACTCCCCAAGTGAGCCGCAATGGCCGGTGCTGCGCCGATCCGAAGCCGGGAACCAGGAACCTCTTCCTGGTTTCCCACACAGGTGCAGTGTCCCAATGCATTGGGCCATCCTCGACTGCTTTCCCAGGCCACAAGCAGGGAGCTGAATGGGAAGTGGAGCTGCCGGGATTAGAACTGGCACCCAAATGGGATCCCGGGGCATTCAAGGCGAGGACTTTAGCTGCTAGGCCACGCCGCCGGGCCCGAGACTCATAGTTTTTTGTTCACTATTGCATCCTTAAGGTTAGCAGAAGGCAAAGCACTTACCACTTGCATGATCAAAGTCCACCAGCTTCTCTGAAGTTCTCTGAGAAGTGATGTAAGTAGATTTCTGGTTCATAATAAGTCTTCAATAAGTAGAGCTTTAATACATGTCTGTGTGCCCTCGCATACACAATCATGCATCATGCAGACATTTGCACCCGTTTATAAACAAAGGGAAAATGCACACAGACAATCGATTCGTGAAAGTCATCAAATATGTACGGAGCCCTTACCACAAAATTGTAAGGCACCCTAACACGTGATCTGATGGGAATGTGCTTAAGAATCATTTGGGGTCCCTGTTGAAATGCATATCCCTCGCCCTGTGAGATTCTGACTCAGTAAGTCTGGGCTGGGATCCAGAATTTTGAGTTGTTAACAAGAGCTCCAGTGTTAGCTCATTCAGAAAATCATATGGCCTCATTTTGAGAAACGTGTTTCTCTAAGCCTCACAGCACCCAGACCCAGCTCAGAGAGAGAAAGGAGCTTGGCCGAAGTGCCCAGCCGGGCAGTGTCAGCAGCTGGTTTTTTGCTCTGTCCACCTGACATTCTCCAACGTCTGCCTACAAACTAAATGGGTCAGCCTTTGCTATTCCTGCTGTGTTCCTAAGGACTTCAGTAAAAAACCCTGGCAGTGAGCAACTGACTGAAAGGAAATGAATGAAATGAATCGCTGGATTTGAAAAGGTGTCTGGGAATCTGTGACTCAATCATCCCATTGTACAGACAGGCAAACTGAGGAATAGGTGGTAGAAGGCAGTTTGCACAGAGAACAAAGGACTGGGTTTTCAAGCCGACATACTTTGCTCTCTTTCTCCACGTTCAGACTTTGTGTCAGGATGACATGCAAAACAAACTTGGCGTGTGTTCCAGTCCCAGTAAACCGAAGCCAAGAGTGATCAAATCCCACCTATTTCCCTTGACACCATAAATCTCAGCCTTATGTTCAACGTGATGGGGAAGCAGAATTGCTGAAGTCTTCGTGAAATCAGTCCTTTCTGGATCTGGCAAAATTGCTCTTCATCTGTCAGTCCATTATTCCGTGTTACGGCCCTGGGATCAGTCTAAACAATCTCTTTCTATAATTAAAAAAAGATTCCGTCGCTCTTGTCGCCGGCTCCCTTTAGTGAAGGGAGCAGCTGCCAGGTGGAGAGTAGGATGCCGGACGTGCTAGATGGCAGGGCCAGCAGCACAATGAGCTGTTCCGAGTCCCGTTTATTTTATTTGGACAACACTTCTTAGGAAAGGGGAATTAAAGGCTGGAGTCTGCACCCGATGAACCTTTTCAGACAATGCACGGCCCATGTCTTCTTACACAACAGGATTGATTCACAACCTGTTCAGCTCTGCGGTTATGATTCCCACATGTATTCCTTTAAGGAATTTAGGGCCAATGAATCCACGTCCTCAATTTCCTCAAATGTAAGATGGGAGTGATAATGATAGCATCTACCTCTTGGGATGGGAACATTAAAAGGAATAATCCAAGCAAAATGCCTGGCCCAGTGTAAGTGTGCCATAAATGTTTAGTCATGCAGGCTGCAGCTGAGAGCTTGGAACCGGAGTTTCTCACTTACTTCTTCTTAGGATTGGAGACCTGGCTTACAGAGTCCTCCACATAGTTCCCGTGCAGCTGTGTTGGAGAAAGCTCCCTTTGGCTGTGTGTGTCGGGGGTAGGGGAGGGTTCTTTCCTCAGACCCTTGAAACAACCACGATGTCAGAACCGAAGACAAAGTTCTCTTCTGAAACCCAAGTCATTGCACTTCCTTGATTTTGTTCCCTTAGAGACCCTCCTAATGTCTTCTGCTCAAAGACTGGTGAGGCTGGAAAGAGTTATCAGGAGGAACTGAAGCTACCAGTCCAGAAATCAAGAAAGAAACCATCTCTCTTCCAAATGAGAGTGGAAAACCCAGCTATCTGTCTCCAAGCCATCTTTAGAAAATACTGGAAGGACCACAGAACAATCTCACTTGGTGATTTTTAAATCTGGCTTCACTTAAGAATTCCTTGCAGAAGTCTTTTTTAAAAAATTCTGATTCCTTAGGATCAGGAACTTTACATCAATGGTAGATATGTATCTAGGAGCCTGGGCTCCAGGAGATTTTTTCTTGTGTTTTATTGGAAAGGCCAGTTTATAGAAAGAAAGAGAGCCAGAAAGAAAGATCCTCCATCTGCTGATTCACTCCCCAAACTGGCTGCAATGGCTCGAGCTGAGCTGCTCTGAAGCCAGGAGCCAGGAGCTTCCTCCGGGTCTCCCATGTGGAAGCAGGGCTTCAAGACTTTGGCTCCAGATTTTAATGGAGAGGTTCTAAGGATAGCCACTTGGAGCCACTGATCTGGTTCAGTTGTGGCAGGTGGGGAAACTGGAGTTCAGGGAAGGAGAGTACCTTGCCCAAGGCCAACCAGTGGCATAACTGGAATTCTAAGCCAAGCTTCTTATCCCTCTGTTCTAGGGCCAGCCGGCATGTTTTCTCAGGTTGGCCTTGTCCTTTGCACATAGAGTGCCTTGGCCCCTTTTGTCCCATCTTTGGATCACAGAGACCCGTGTGGCATCCAACCAGAGGCCAGCTGAGGCTCAGTGCATCGCTACTTCTTCATTTTCCCAAGAGGTACTCCGTTCAACACTCTATCCTTCTCCTTGCCCAAGCAGAGTTCCAAAAATAACCAAAGCAGACTGAGGGAAGGAAATATCCTGTGTGTTTGTAGCAGGAGGCATTAAAGCTATTAGCACATCATTAACACTGTCTTCACTGGAAAAATTTGGTGGGGGGTGCGGTGGGCGGAGGGGAGGGTAGAGGGAGCCTAGAATAGTTTTCATGTCTGATTGCAAATATTGATTTGGGACACAAGCCTGGTATTTAACTCTGCATCTGCTGGTGCAGGCAGCTTGGTCCAATGGCTGTTAGACCTCAGTAGCTAGGTACTGCTCAATGCCATCAAGGTACCGCTCAATGCCATCAAGATGTTTCATGGCCCTTTCCTCTCCTTTAGCCTACAGTTGCCCAGGACTTAAGAGTAAAGTGAGGTTAATGTTTCAAAGTTCTGGAGATATTTAGATAAACACACCTGCAAGTCTAGATTCTAAGGACTCAGGAAACAGTTTATGTACATACACTTTACAGAGAGGATTTTGCTTTGCCCCCACTAACAGAGGTTCCAACCAGGGCAGGAACTAGGATTGTATACAGAATCGCCTAGCAGGGGAGCATATGTGGTGGCAGGTTATGCATTGTGCAAAGCTGGCATCCGACAAATGCCTTGGGAGGGAAGAAGAACCACCAGCAGAGAATGAGTGCGTGACTTTCCTCTTTGCCTGTTTACTGATCTTTGTTAACATCTCAGCAACCGTGTGGCACACATAGATGCTTAGTCGATATCAAGACAAGTTTACCTCCCATCTCCGTCTGGCCAGCAGGGAGCTGCCGTCACTCCTGAGAAAAGAAGCAATAGAAAGCTGAGGCTGACCGTGCAGTCATGAGACAGACAATGGCTGGATGATGAAGTCACTCGCCACCTGTGTGACCTGAAGCAAGTTGCCTCATGTCTCTGAGCCTCTGCCTTCCTACTTACGAGGTTAGTAACAGTGTCTAAAAATCCACTAGTGATGTAGCATGGGAGCACTCCATAAATAATAAGTTGTTGCTGAAGTTGGAGTGGTTACAGTGATTGGGTAGTTCAAGGCACACATAACTCAAATTTCCATCCCCTAGGAAGAACGAAGCTGGTGACCACACTACTATAAAACTCCTTTATTAACACCTTAGTTACGTCCGTTAGGTCAAAACTCAAATAAAAGCATATAGTATATATATTAACCTTGAATGTAAATGGCTTAGGCTCAATCAAACGTCATAGATTAGTAGACTAGATTAAAAAACAAAACCCACCTGTTGCCTATAGGAGACACATTTCACCAACAAAAATCAGCGGAAACTATATCTCATGGATTTTGATTTTTTTGTTGTTGTTGTTAGTTCTCTCTTCAAAATGCCTTCTTCTGATTAAATTCTTCAGTGACTCATAGATCATACAGTAGCATCATTTTCTTCAAGAAGGTTCTTGATTTTCTTTTCCATTTCTTCAGCGACACATTGGTCATTCAGTACCATGTTATTTAACTCCATGGTGTTGTTAATTCCTTTTTTCTTCTTCCTGTTGTTGATTTTGGTTTGTGGCTTTTCATTTAAGGGGATGTACAGTAGCTGTGCAATAGAGACTAACATATCCAGATGTGAGGATACAATGCAGTATGCATCTCTACTTCTAGACTAAAGATGGGCTCCCAATGAAACTGTTTTCTATGACAATAGGATGATAGACTCTCTGCATTGTCCATGTCGACAATAATGGGCATGTGACTGTGTATGAAGAACTATACTATAGTAATGACACAGGGGAAGTCAGTGAGGGGGAGCGATTTGAGGAGGGGATAAGGGAAATCCCACGGTCTATGGAACTGTATCATAAAATGATAATAGTAATAACTAAAGATTTTTTAAAAAGAAACACAGAGATGGTGAAACAACCTGAACTGCGTGACCCTGTCTGCACGTGACTGCTCGTAGACTAGCTGTTCACACTACAGCACAGTATGGCACATTCTAGTGTAACAGAAATGTGTGTGTGCACAAATTTGGGTTATGTGTATACTATAGACCATATAAATACACTGCACGTGTATATTGTACATTATTTATTTTATAGACAGCCTGACTAGAGTATGACTATATCCCACACTTCATATGGAATCATCCTATTAGGAAAAAAAATTCATACGGACACAACGTATCTTACTTGCCTAGGAAGCTTGAATAGGCAAAAATACATAGAAGAATGTGCACCAAAATATAGCAGTGCACCTTGGGAGAATGGGCCCTTTCATTCATTCCTCCTGCAAACATGTTCTTGAGTTCTACTTTGGGGCAGGCACCACCCTGTCTTTTTTAAAAGCTGCTTGGAGAGGCAGGCCCAATGGCATAGTAGGCATAGTCTCTGTTTGTGGCATCAGCATCCCACAGGGGCACCAGTTCTTGTCCCAATTGTTCTGATTCAGCTCGCTGTTTATAGCTTAAGAAAGCAGCAGCAGATGGTCCAAGTGCTTGGGCGCCTGCAGCCACATGGGACACTAGAAAGAAGCTCCTGGATTTGGATCGACTCAGCTCTGGGCATTGTGGCCAATTTGGAGAGCGAACCAGCAGATGGAAGCTCTTGCTCTCGCTATAAGTCTGTCTTTCTCCCTGCATCTCTCTTTCCACTAAAAATAAAATATTTTTTAAATTGCTTGTAAATTCTAAAGCAGATATTTATTTTTGTCTTAATTAAGAGATAAGCTGACAATAAAATGGCTTCCTGTTAATATCTTCAATAACCACATATATCACCTATGATCATTATAGGAAATCCAGAGCAAACGAGGGAAGAGCCGAGCATAGAGCCCTCCTGCCTTTTCCCAACACTGCATGATTTTTTTTGGTAGGGGTCACCATCAGTAGATGGATTCTCCACAAAAGTGCTTCCCTTACAGTGGTGACATGTGGGCTGAGAAAAAAAGCAGCAGCACGCCAGGGGGCCCTCAGTGGGGAAACTGATTCGCAGGGCCAAGTCCAGAGCTCCCCCGAAGGCATGCTTCCCTAGACACGGGGAGGTGGGTTTTGTTTATCCCCCTGGCACACAATGAAATGCCGGGACACATGGTCAGGGGGAGGTGGGGCCTGGCAGAGGTTAAAAATGAAGCGAGCGCCTTTGATCCTCGGCCAGCGCTGATGACGCTCGGGGCTGAGGCCAGAGGGGAGACTTCATGTTCCCTTGCTGTGGCCACACAAAGTGCAGGTCATCCCCTCCCACCTCCAAAAGCAGGCAAGCCCCTAAACTGGGAAATGGGCCTAGGATTCTAGGCGAGGAAAGAGGTCTGGGAGTCCAGGCAGTGGGGACTGGAGGGGAGGGCAGGGAGGAAGCAGAAAGCTCTCAGTTCCTTTTGGAACATATATGGGGTAGCCATTTTGTCATCAACTCCCCTAGAGTCGGTAAAAATCCTGGGATGCTCCCATCCACTGTCCTCTGCAGCCAGCTCGGGCTTTGCAGAAACTGGGCTGGGTCCTGAGGAGACCATGGTGGACCACCATGGAAAAAACCGTGACGAAATGCTGAGGAAGGAGTTTGAGCAGGGTGAGGAGAGGGTGCAGGAGCTCAGAGGGCGGGGGCGCTTTCTCCCTCAGGTTTGGTGGGGAAGAACAGCCAGGGTGCCTTCCAGGAAGGTGGCAGGCAGCAGGATAAAAAGAAGAGGTTGGTAGTGAAAATCTGGAATGTTGAAATTCCGTGAGAGGTAGTGCGGTCTCAAGGGGGCAGCAGGCAGGGTGCCTGCTGAGGTGCACTTCCTGCTTGGTAGACAGCCATGCCCTGTCCTCTCCCCAGTGGAAGAGCTTCTTTCTTAAAATGCACTAATCCCATTTAGAAAGCCTTCCCCTCATGATTCACTCACTTCCCTCAGACCCCATCTCCTTGAATCCCTCCCTGAGACTTTGGCATTTCCACAGGAATTTTGAGAGGAGCTGAACACCCAAGAGTACAGCAGCATCACTGTTGTAATCAGAATCTGAACATGCACCATAAGCCCGTAACACGTGACGCCATTGCAGTCGCACTGAAAATTAACGAGCCTAATAATCCAGAGGTGGCTGAAACACACCGAAGCCATACAGCAAGCGCATTGGCGTCGGGTGGCAGCAGGATTTGAACCCAGAGCTTTAAGTGCTCTTGTCCCATCTTAGCCCAGATGGATTTCCTGCTGTGGTCTAGCCAGGTCCCTGAAGTCTTTGACATTCATCCACCCCCATCTTACCACCCATTCAGTCTGTAGTGACTGCACCTTTCTTGGTGCCTCCTCTGGGATGTTATCACATCCCCGATTACTGAAGAGCGTCTCCGGGCATGCAAAGCAAGGTGGCACGAGGTGGACCAGTGGAAGCATTTTCTCTGCAGCTTTACTTAAGGTTGTATTTCAGAGCTCACTAGTTGCTTCAGCTGGTTCCATGCATCAAAGGCCATTTAGAAGTCTCCCCAGGTTATGACATAAAATATCTTAATGCCATGCCGTGATTTAAGGTGCAAGTCATGAGCCTGAAGCTTTGGAAGTAGACCTGAATTTTGAGATTATCTAGTTCATCCCCTCAGATTTCACAACTACAGAACTGAAGTATCAAAAGAAAGTTTCCTAAAGGCACATGTAATTTTGGTGGATATGTTTGTTCATGTGGTACTTCTGATTATTTTAGTAGCAATTTACTAATTCTTGTTGGTGTTTTCTGTCTATAAATACTAAAAACCGTAAATATCTTCGAGAGTGATAAACTAAGGTTAGGTACTTTTATGTATTTATTTTTTTGTAACAGCAATGATGGAAGTCTCCATCCTTGCACCTCTTAAGTTGTCAGACATGTGAGCACATTGAAGAATTTTTTACACCTCTTAAAATCCTACAAAGGATAGTTAATTAACTCTACTACAGTTATCCTGTAACCAAGATCTGAGGTGTAGAACAGTGAAAATAGAAAAACAAGACCTTCACATGCCCCTCCATCATTGAGTATTCATATGTAAATAAATGTAAGAATCAATAGGCCCAACAACTATTTATCATTGAAAATGAACTTTTCCACAGATTTGACATCATCTACAAGCATCATGACATGATGAGTGGTCCAGAGCTAAAGGAGTTTATTAACTCCCCCTTAATGGCCACTTTCTGGATTAGGCTTGTGGATGTACTGTTTCGGCTTGAACCCAGGAGACCAAGGAAAGAGGACGAGGTAAAGGGAATCCCAAAGATGACCTCCTGCAAGGTGTTTTCTTTGATTCTCAGAATGAAGCTAGGTTACCCCCTCTTCCTATGAAGCGGGCACCTTTGATCCTTGGCCAGCGCTGATGACGCTCGGGGCTGAAACTTACTTAATACAGTTAGGTTGTCTATCATCTCTGACGGCTTATCAACTTCCTGAGAAGCCATGTCCGTCTGATTTTCTTTCGTACATCACCTCCTATCATTGTGCCTAATCTGTAGTAGACCTCTGATAAGTAATTGCAGGTGGCAGTTCCATGCGTGAACTCACCAAGGATTTTAACATTCTGTTCTCCAAAATTTTATTAGTGGCCTTTTGCAAATGATTATGCGTTTAATTTTAGCACATGCTTCCTAATGACTTTAGTCTACTTACTTAAGCAGAACTGGCTCTCATTCTTCAGGAAGCTAGACAGAGAAACAAACAGGCCCAACGTGGTGTCTGCATACCGGGAAATTCTGGTGCAAGTGAGGAAAGAGGTCTTCTTGTCTGTTCTGGTAACTCTTTCTGGAAAAAAAGACAGTTGAGCAGAGTCATAAATCTTCCTATTGTTTGGAGTCCATTTTCTCAGAAACAACAAGCAAAAGACAAAAATCATGGAAGAAGCCACTAGAAACAGGTATCCTAAAACCTCAGATCTCTGACACGGAGGGTGGCCTTCATAAAAGAAGCTCTACAAAAGGCCCGCACCCTGTCAGACAGAGGAGCAGGGTTTGAACAAACAAGGTCAGTGAGTCCGACAGAGTTGCCATTCAAAGAATAACAAAGCAAGACTTTCTTTTTGAGTTTCCCAGTGACAGGTGACACCATGCACAGGCGCCTCCCCAGCAAGGGCGGAAAGCTGAGTTCATTCTTCTATGGCTAAGCCACACACACACACACACACACACACACAACTTCAACATCCAAGGAATTTTGAGACAGGGGAGACTCTCATATCCCTTCTAGCACAGGAATTAGGTGGCACAGAAATTTTCCAAGGATTGTTTGTGAGGATAAGAAATAAGAAATGAGCTAACTTGGGGGCAATTATTGAAGAAAAGGATCCCAGCTGAATTGAGAGGCAGAATGTTTATTGGTCTCTGAAGCTTGCTTGGCTGAGTGAATACGGGTTTTCTACCTTTTTAGTGTCTGTCTCCTGGGGTCTTTGGTTGGTCCATAGAAGACAAGGAAAGAAAAACAAAACTACCTTGGGGAATTATTGCGTTCTCTTTAACACGCTTCCCAAGGAGTTACAATGCTCCTATAACCCCACCCCACCAGGTGCAGGATTTCCCATCCTACCATCCTTTTTTGTTTCTTTTTTTCCTTAATGTTCTTCACTGGGAAGACTGAATTCTTGAGTTGGGGCAAACAACATGGTGTTTATGCTACCACATTCTGATTGCTTTGCATTGGGCTAGAAATGTGTCCTGCCAATAGTAGTCCATAGCCCTCATCTATAACACAGAGATGCTAATCTGAACCACCATTGGGTTATTTCAAAGATTTAATGAAAGGAACCATGTAAAAGGTCTGATCTGGGGAAGGCCGTGCTTGTATTAATCTCCTTCCTTCAGTTCTCTCTCAATTCAAGCCCTCCTTACTCACTGCCAGAAATCACTTGGTGAAAATGATCCGAAAGATGAATGAAGAACTTCTCTCTTTGTAGTGATAGGAGATTACAGATCTTGGGACCCGCACGCAGTCCATTTGCTATTCTTGCACTATGTGTGATGAAGGCAATGATATCCTATCTAAGAAGCTACTATACTCAAAAAATTATTCCTGAAATATTCTTAGAGACTTTTCTAGAAAGCCTGAGAACTGTAGAAATATCTTGCAGATGAATAAAAAGTAAAGGTGGATTATGGAATATCCACCTGATGGAACAACTCCAGTTGTATGTAACTGACCTGGTCATTGAATCGTAACAGTAATGAAGACAGCAAGTCAAAAGAATGAAATACTAAGAAGAGCTCACATACATTAAACACGAGGCATGTGTGGGTCATTCCATGAAGTGTGTAATGCATCGTGTTTTTGTGTGCTTCTCAGTGTAAGCCTCCAAAGAAGCTTGAAGAGGGAGTTTTGTCTGGCCCTAAATGGGACTCTCAGTCTTTCTTACTCCAGAGCAATGGCACTCTATGGCCACCCAGAGAAAGCACCGCAGTCCCAGAGAACTTTGCATAAGTCAATGGCCTTGCATTGGACAAGACTGGAATAGTGAGGGCTGAAAGTGATGACCAAAGTCAGGGGTCACAGAACCAACCACTAGTTTTTGTTATCTCCAGACAGAAGGCATACTACCTTTTTCTCTGATTTGACAAATGCTGGGCCTCCATGGCTAGCAATGTCAAGGGGGCAAGGCATGGTTGGCTACCAGTTAAATGATGGCTGTGGACAAGGGAAGAGGGCTGCAGCTGAAAATCAGAGTAATCAATCAAAGGAATTGCAAGACATATGCCGAATGTAGCACCTCAAAGTGAAAACAGATGGACTAATGTGTATTGATCTCCCATGGCTTGTTGACACCCTTTGGAGGGCCTAAGGGGGTGGGGCTGGGGCATGCTTTAAATGGAGAGTGCTAAACCATTGGGGGACTCCAGAGCCTCCAGCAAGGGCTCTAGGTGAGCATGTCGCCCTAAAGCCTTCATGCCCACAGATGGAAGTGACAAATGAGAGGTTTTGTCCACCTCATCGCCCTACCAGCTCCTCTGTTCTCATATGCTTCCTCTCAACTCCCTTCCTCTTAGCCCAGCTTCCTCAGCTCCCTCCAGCCTTTGGAGAGATCAGCAGCAATAACCTGGATCCCACAAGGTCTTCCCAAAGGATTCGGCCCTCCGCTGAACAACACGCACTTCACTTTGCCTTAGGGAGTCCCTCCTGTGTGTCCTGGTTGTGAATAGAAGCCACACAATTCAGGTGCTAGGAACTTCATCCGAGCATTCTCATTCCACATGCATTGCATCCAAGGGACATTGCCACCTCCCTTCTCTCTGATGTTCTGGAGTTCTAGAGGTGCCAGAATAAAAGGGCCCCTTTGTATCCCACCAACAAATTGTGCCCTTGGTTTAAGCTGACTAGTCTACAGATGGCATGAGTATCTGTGCCACTGCAGGGAGAGTGAATGTTGTTGAATGAGCACTTCTCAGCTTGAAGGAAAATCACCTACAACACAAAGAGCTGGAGGTAGTACATAAATCGTTCTTAGATCATAGAAATTTTTGTAGGTGTATTAATCTCAAAGTCTCATGACCAAACAGGACACACTTTCTGTTTCTACCTCTAATTGTTTTTTCCACACCTCATCCCTGATAGATAGAATAGGAAGAAGGCAATTCCTTGTTCATCTGTTCCATTCCGTTCCAGTGAAGGAATTACCAACAGACAACAAACACCACCATAAGGTCACAGTGTGTCCAAAATGAGGTAAAAGAGTTTGGGTGACACTGCACACATGTGAGAGATTGCTAAACCACCCCCCACCAAAAAAAAAAAAAAAAAGGCCTGTTTGATTGATCACGTGGAGCAGAAGAAAAGGAGAGGAGATCGTTGGAACTTTCCAGAACAGCAATATTTCCTTAGTGAACCCATCCAATCTCCTCACCTCCACACCCCCACCCCCGCCAACCCAAAGGCCTGCAGTTTGTTTTATCATTTGTTAAGTGTAAGGAATAACCACTCAATATTCAGGGACAAAGGTCTCCCTTGAGCTTCCTCCCTCCTCATCCCTCACTCAAAGAATTTTGCAGATAAATCACTGTGTTAATCCCTAGGCCCAAGAGTTATGGGCTGTAGGAAAGCAGGAGGGAGAATGTTGAAATGGGACTCGGGGATAGAAGGTAGTTCAGGATGAAGAATGGAGGGTGAACTTGCAGATGGGTAGTCCATCGTGCGACGGGTCCTCCAGGGAGAATGGGAGTGACTGCACAGGCGCGGGGACCAGGATGTTCAACAGCAACGAAGCTAAGCAAGAGTTAATGCCTTAGGAAAAGGAAAGCACTGTTCCAATGGTGGGGGCCGTTGAGGGGGTAGCCTTCTCAGATCTGAGACTGCCCCTTCTGTCTTACCAAGTGTTTGCTCCTGGCATGACAGGCTGGCTGGTAATTACAGCAGAGGCCTTCTGGGGGCCTGGCAATATCCTTCCACACTCTTCTCTTAGTGACAACTTAGTTTGTAAAGAGGGTGACCAGTGTGGAGAGGGCGAGGACAGCGCTAGATCCTTTGTTCCCTGGCTAATGGGGGTCTTCATTGATTTGGTGGTTTGGCACAGGGATGCAGAGAAAATCAAGAGAATAAAAGAGAATTGTTTGGCTCCTGTGTCTGCCGGAATTCTCTTCTACTGCTGGGGTGTGTGTGTGTGTGTGTGTGTGTGTGTGTGTGTGTGTGTGTGTGTGTGTTCTCAGGTGACAAGATAAAGTAGAAAAACATCACTTGCCTATTTGACACCATTTCAAAGCACGCGAACAAGAGAGAGAGAAAGAATAAGACTGAAGGAACCAATCCTGGAATCACCAAATCTCAACCTGTCATGGATAGTAAGGGGCGTAAATTCCAACCCTGTTACCCTTTACTCCAACTGGTTCATTATCTTGGTTAGACACTCAGACTCCAAACAGCACATTTGCTTTCAAATTCTAACTCTTAGTGGCCATGCAAGAGTGGACAAGCGTCAGCCTTCCTGAATCTCATTTACTATAAACTAAGATGATAGCATCACCCACATTCCAAGGTTTTATGAGATAAGACAGGTAGAGCTGTTAGGGAAGGGTCCAGAACACAGTAAACACTCAATAAATACTAGTAGCTATCGCTCTCTTGTGCTGTGTTTAGGAGGTCATAGAAGACAGGAGTGCTGATGGGAAAAATGTATAAACCAGGGTTTCCTGAGAGACTTAGCCATACCTAACAAATCCATCATAAAATAAAGGCTATGTAAAGGGTCCTCTTGTTACAGGTTTCAAGTTCACTTCAGTGAGGATTTGGCCCCCAAAATCCTACAGGCTGAACAGTGAAGGCCATCTGTGTTTGCCAGCTTTCTCTTTCCTACTGCTTTTCCAGTTGCAAGCTTTCAGAGCTCCTGGTCAACCTAGGTCCTGCTTAGTACATTGGGGAGTAGAAGAGGATGCAGAGACCTCGCCTTTATAGATTACCAAGACACACCAGGAAAGGAAATCACCATGTCCATGGAGGAAGAAGAGAAACAAGGTCCCTTTGGAGTAGGTAACCCTAAGACAGGTCCTCCAGGTTCTTGCCTTTTAATGTGCACTCCTGTATGTTGAGTAGGACTGACTTGTAAGACCAACAGGTTATGGCAGAAATGTCAGGGTGTGTGACTTTCAAGGATAGGGCATGAATAGCAATGTGGTTCCTTCTGGCTTTTTGTGTTTGTGTTGGAAGCCAGATGCTGTATTAAAAGGATGCTCAGACAGCTCAGGGAGAGGCCCATTGGGTGAGGAGTTGAAGCCTCCTACCAACAGCCATATTAAGTGCACCACTAGGAAGTAGAGTCTCCAGCCCTGATGTCCAGAGCCCTGATTGATGCCCTACTACAGCCATGCAAAAGACCCAAGCCAGACCTATCCAGCAAAGTCATTTCCACAGATATAGGAGACCGTGGATGTCCATTGTGCTATGCCTCTGTGCTTGAGGATACTGTGTTATTCAGCAACAGATCACTGATACATCACCTCTTCTCCTTTGGAGAAGACACACTTGCCCCAGATGCAGTTTAGCTTCAACTATATAAAATTGTCAATGCTGAATCTTCTTTGGCCCACAAAAGTGGCTCCATGATGTGTGATATGGACCTCTACCTTACCTCACTTGGGGCTCAGGAGCCTGGCAGACGTAAGCCTGCTAACAACAATGGGATGTTTTATTGTTTGAAGGCCTTCATCAGAAGCCAGTGACCAGGAAAAGTAAAAATGGTCCCACCCAGATGGACACACACAACATGCACCTCCCAGGTGGGCTGTGAAGCAAGCAGGGGCCCTCAAGATTTGCTTCAAACAACGCTCTTGCTCTTTCTTGGTTTCACGGTGATGCATTTTAGAATCCCCATAGTTCAGGAAAGCTGCAAGTCCTAAGAAGATGAAAATCTTGAGGTGGATAATTAGAAAGATTGGTTCCCCAGGTCTCGAACGCGGCACTAGGGCGAAGCCTCAAAGAGTCCCCTGTGGATCATTTGCCGGCTTTAATTTCTCAGGGGCTGCTTCAGCAGGTGGCCACTAGCAGGTAGTCGATAGAGACCTTCTGGCTGCAGATGAGGGGCTCTTTGGAAAGGTCAAATCCAGAGGCCAGGGGGCACGGCTCAAAAGGTCACAGGGTCAGGACCCGTCACCGTGACAGATGAATCTAAGCATGTCTCTTTCCCTCTCTGGAAGCCGGGCCAAGCCTCCTGAGACAGAAGAGGTGGCAGGGGGGAGAGTGTCGGGGGCTCACAAAGAAAGGCAAGACTGGTGTCTGGCCGGCACCTCTCAACTGGTCTTCATTACGAGGGCCCGCCAAGCCTGTCTTCTGCTGCTCCCTGTCCCTGGCTGATGGGGTGCTGTCTCCAGACCTCTCAACTGTTCCTCATTAGGTGAAACAGTGCGCTTTTGTCCTGCATGAAGCCGTCTTTGTTTCGCCAACCCAGCCAAGCTAGAGAGCCAGAAACTGATACAAAACAATGCCACTCTATCCTGAGAGGACGCCCCGCCCTCCTCCCTCTTCCTCCCCGTGGCTGGACTAGACAGGGCCACTTCTCCCTCCTAGTCACATCTCGAGATGTCTCACTGGGGATTGTTCGTTAGAATAGAGGCAGCTCACGGAGCCTATACTGGTGGCTCCCAAACTTGACTGTCCATTGGAAACACTTGGAGTTCTTCCAAAAGCATCCAGGTCCCTCCCCCCACCATTAGGAATTCCAGTTTGATTGATCTGGAGAGTGCCCCAAGCACCAGGAATTTGTAAAACCTCCTCATGGGGCTCTGACATGCGACAACACTTGGGAACTACCGGAAGAGACAGAGGACTTGCTATCCAGCAGCCATGCCCACCCGCCTGTGCACATATTAAAGTGAGGGGTAGTACCCAGAGGAGTTCGTACCTTGCAGGACAAGGTGCCATCCCTCAGAACATGTACCTGCTGCACCAACAGAAAGCTCCTACCTGGATGGTCTCCTGAAAGACCAGCTCCATCATCACTTCTCGGCCTTTTGACTAAGATCAAGTGTGAAGACCAGCTCTGTCTAAGACGACGATGTAGATGCAGCCACATCAAACACAGAGGAGTGTCTGAATCTTGGCTTGAAGCATTTTAATTCACATACAGACATTTAAAGACCCCTTCTGATTGTGTCCCTGCCTGTATTCCTGATCCTTGCCACTGCACTCTCTCCATAAAACAAAACAAAACAAAACAAAACAAAAAATAGCATCCTCAAAGGTAGACCTGGTGATAAGGTGACTGTGGTGGCTAGAGAGATTGTGTTGCCAGATCTTGTTCCTGAAGCAATACCAAAAGGGTTATTCATCCCAAAGCTATCACACGCTGATATGTCTCAGTAACCATGACTTGTGGCATGGGCTGAGTAGGAAGCCCACGGTGTAATTCCAGGACAAAGAAGGACTCTCCTCCCGTCCCAGCAGACTTCAAACTATTTCCTTTCTCAAGGTTTACTAGTAAAAGTCTCACCTCTTTGTCGCCCAGGCCTGAACTGGCAATATTACACATACATAGAAATGAATATGAGGTAGCAATGCCAGGTTTCCCAAGTATGGGAGTCCCAGTTCAATGTGAATTTCAGATGAACAGTTATGGGGGCCACAGCTGTGTTAAAACATTCTTAGTCGTCTTCCTAAAATGCAGTTTTAACCAGGAGTTTTGTATTTTGTTTGTGAACTCTAAAGGCAAGTAAAAGGTTAAGAGGTATTTGCATGTTGATACAAATTAATTCGCTGGTTTACTCTTGACTTCGCTGATAATCATTTCTGATAGAATGAGAGTTTCCAATGAGATTGGATTGTTTTTCTTTTCTGTAGGAATGCTTTTCTGAAAATGATTCTGAAGCCACAGCAAAGATTGTGAGAAAGAATGTCACGATTAATTAGTGGTGTCTGCCATGGGTCTGGGATGGAAAGTGAAGGCATTCAAGCTTTCCTTTACAGCCACAGGTCAGCATCATACTGGAGTGTGGAACATGAAGTCATTAATTAAAAAGGAAGAAGACTCAGATAAACAGAGATTGCCAATGAAGGTATAAAGGAAATGGAAATCTGTGTCTTGAACAATAAGGAGTGATTTGCTACATAAAAATGCTAGTTTCTCTTTCCTAGATTTTTGTGTCTTGTTCTTTTTCCAAAGCAAGACTCCTGCTGGTATACACCCAGTGGGTGCTTGACACATGAGCAGTGACTCAACACTCTGCATTAGACGTCACAGATAGAGACTAAAACCATCAAAGCAGACTTGGGCCATTAACAGCCTTTGTCCCACCAGGCTCAGAGTGAGTGAGTCACTGAAGGTCATTCCATGGCAAAACGATTGGGCTTGGAAAGAAAAAAAATCTTTTTGAGGCATTCACGTCATTGAGTTTTCCTGCTCTCCCAAAGATCTGAAATCAACAATTGCCCACCAACACACCACCATTCTGTTGCCATACTGAGAACCACAGCTCCTTCCGGGCTACAGTCACCGGACCGAGAGGAAACCAAGAACCACCCTTGAATGGGAATGCCCACCTCGGAACACATTCCAGATGGCAGAAGGAACCCACTTATCAAACTGTGAAAACTCCCTCTCCTCTCTCCAGGAAGAATGGCCATGAAGGGCTTGTAAATATGTGTCTTTGGGTTTAAACAAATTGCATCATTATTTTGATGTTTTGTGAGGAGTCCATGTGAAGGGAACGAGACGCATGCATTAGTATTTGTCCTGCAGACAATGCATTCTGGGTCTTGTGTTGTTTCCGTATCTTCTGCCCAAGCCAGTTGGCCAGCCTCACGAGCTCTCAACAACAGAAGGGTGCCAATTCCTAACATTCTATTTTCATACTGTTTGATGATAAAAATCGCTCCAGCCAGACGAATGGCAGTGAACAAAAACAGGAAGCAGCCCCCTGATTAGATAGGGACAGGGTGGCTGGTGCAGTAAAAAACAAAATGACTCAAATGATAAATGAGAGGACCATAGACATTGCCATCTCCTTCCTGAATAGGCCAGGAATAAATGGAAAGAAGAAATCAGGGAAGATGTCATGCCTGGAGCTCTATGTTGGGGAGAAGTCAGCCTGTTATGCAGTATCATTTTGTAGGTACCTTCCTTGAGTTACTTCTTTGGTCAAGGCCATTGGGACAGTCATCTGGAGTTTCCTATTTTTAAGATCTCGTTCCAGGTGACTTAGCATGAGATTTTAAAATCAATAGTCTTAGATCCGCAGCCAGAACTGAGTCATTTTGTGAGCCTGCTACTCTGGAGTGATAGCCGATGGAAGGAGGAAGGTGTAATCTTGCTCTCCAGGAGATAGGCAGCAGTATCCTGGGATGGGAAATGGAATCTGGGACGTACACTCTGACGCAGGATGCAGCTGTCTCAAGCACTGCCTTTGCCATTGTACCAAACACTCACCCCAACTGAGACGATAGATCTCATGTCACATGTCATCATCTTTATCGTCATCATCATCATCATCATCATCAAGGGGTCAAGAGGGAACTTTGGAAGGTGGTGTACAGGTCTAGAGCCATGATGGTAGTGCTAGGTTCATGGATATGTACTTTTCCCACTAACTTATGAAGATACAAACATTACACAGGAACAGATTTTTATGTCAATCATACCTCAGGAAAGTGTTTTCAAAAAAAGAAAGAAGAGAGGCCGGTGCCATTGCATGGTGCGCTAAGCTTCCACCTGCGGGGTCAGCATCCTATCTGGATAACCGTTGGAGTCCCAGCTGCTCCATTTCCAATACAAGTTCTTGCTGATGCACCTGGGAAAGCAGCAGAAGATGGTCCAAATCCTTGTACCACACGTGGGAGACCCAGAAGAAGCTCTAGGCTCCTGGATTCAGACCAGCCAAGTTCTAGCTGTTGTGGGCATTGGAGAAGTGAACCAGCAGATGGAAGATCTCTTTCTCTGTCTCTTTTGTCTGTGTGTAAATCTGCCTTTCAAATAAAAACAAAGAATGAAACCTTGATAGAGAAGAAAAGAAAAGAATAAAAGAAAGAACTGATTCTACCTTTTATTGTTACTAGGAGTCTAAAGCCTTTAGCTTGTTAACTGCCCAGTTACACTGTCCCAGAGGGAGAAAACAATATCCAGGAATGAAAAATAAAGAACTTGTTTCCAAGCCGGTTCAGGTTATTTTTCAAGTCCCAGTTAGGACAAAGTCTGCTGCACATTGTGCTGACAGGAGTGGGAATGAAGAAACATGCTAACAGGATGGGAAGGCAGGGGACACTGGGATGGGCAGAGACGATCTGCTTCCCTTCCAGCTATGCCCAGATCAATGACTGAGTGGTCCCTCTCTGTTTATCAGGGGCCACACACATGCCAAGCTGGTGCCCCAAAAAGAAGCAAGGCACAACCCTGTGCTTAGGAAATTCTGCTCCTAAAGAGACAGATAAGGATGTCTCGATCCATCTAATCCATTGTGGACACTGTTGGGAGAGCGAGGGATAGCTGCTGGGAAAGGAAGATTCCTCAGAATGCCAGAGAAGAGCCAACAGGCTTTTGAATTTATGTGGAAAAAAAAAGATCAAACTCACCCGAAACCTCTCCCAGATTTAGAACTGACAAGCCGTGTCATCTGAATGACCTTCCTCTGAACGCATCTGCCGCTGCCCCTTCCATTGGCCTTCCAAAAACCACATGGTTAGATTCTGCTGCAGAACAGCCATCAGCAGAAATAATTGACATAGATTAAGCTACGGACAGGCTGTATAGATCATGGGCCCAGATCTAATTCCTGCCTGGTCCACTCAATTACCCAGGAGCTCCTTACTGGAGAAGTAGGTGTAGTTACTGTAAATAAGTTCAACAGTGGGCACGGATGTCATTGGGTAACTGCATTTGCCATGCTTGGGTGATACATAAGGAAAATATCAACAGTCCAGATCGTCAGGCTTGCAAACATGTAACCAACCTTTCCCGACAGCCCGGGGTCCCCACTGCAGGCTGGCTGGGATGTGGGAGAAATGTCCACAGAGCTACCAGGACACTGGAGGTCTTAGTCCTAGCTCTGTCCACAGTTCATTGCAGAGCCTTTGGCCAAAATTCTTTCCCTTTGCCAAGTCTCAGTTTCCCATTCTGCAAAAAGAATGAGATGAAACTTCCTGGTAGGTAGAGAGGGCAGGAGAGTCATTCCTAGCTTAGGATCTGTGTCACACAGACATAGATTTCAATCCTGACTCAACCCGTTTAACCTCCAGAGATCTCAATTTTGTCATCCATGAAATGGGGATATCCTACTTTGACCAAGACAATGCCTGTTACAGGCCTGGCACCACAGTAGATGCCCCATAACTATTGACCATGAAGGTGGTCATTATTGATGAGATTCCAAGACCATGCACTTATTTATTCGGTGAGATTATTTATATGCCTTTGGTATTTCAAGTACCACACTAGTTTCTAGAATGCACGACTTATCCACTGCTGTGTAACGAGTCACCCCCAAGGGACTTCTGTATGGCCTCGTGGTTAAGATGCTAGTTAGGACCCCCAGGTCCCGTATTGGAGTACTTGGACTCAACTGCCACTTCCAGCTCCTAATTCCAACTTTTTACTAATGTAGACAGTGAAAATCAAAGGTAAGTGGATCCCTGCCTCCCATGTAGGAAACACGAATTGAGTTCTTACCTCAGCTGCAGCACTGGCCCAACCCCAACTGTTGTAGGTATTTGGGGCATCAACCCATGGGTGGGAATTCTCCTGATGACTGTCTGTCTGTTTCTTTCTCTCTTACTCAGTCTCTCAAACAATAAGTTAAATTTTTAAAAATAACAAGTAAATGGAGGTGGGTGTTTAGTCCAGCAGGTAAATCACCACTAGAGATGTCCAAATGACCCCATTACAGAGTGTCTGAGTTTGAGTCCCAGCTGTGCTGCAAGTTTAGCTTCCTTACAATGCACTCTTTAGGAGACAGCAAGCGTTGACCCAAGTGTCTGGGACCCTACCACCTACTTAGGAGACCTGAATTGAGTTCCAGGCTCCTGGCTCCACCCTGACCCAACCCTGGCTGCTATGGGCTTTTGAGGAATGAACCAGAGGATGAAAGATTCTATTTCTCCTCCACCCTCTTTCCCTTGATAGTGAGCTCTACAATGAAATATTATTCAGCCTTCAAAAAGAAGGAAATCACAACATTTGTGACAATATGGGTGAACCCAGAGAACATTATTCTAAGTAAAATGAACTAGTCACACAAAGACAAAGGCTACATCGTTCCACAGAAGCAGATAGTGAAATGATCATTGCTAAGACCTGGGAGGAGAAAGACATGAAGAGTATTATTCAATGGGTATGAGGTCTCTGTAATGCATGCGGATTGGTTACATTCTAGAGAGCTGATAGTTAACAATGTTAAATCACACATATATAAAGGTACATCTTATGTCAAATGTTATTACACAAATAAAGTCAGGGGGATGTAGTCTCCCAGAGGGCTAAGTATTGAACTTTAGTGGCAAAATGTTTAACTTTGTGAAGTCTAAATATCTTCAGCTGTTCAATGGGAGTATAAAATAGTAGTTGCTTTATAGGGATATCTAAGGATTGAATGACATAACCCATGTAAAGTGCTTGGCGTGATGCCTGGAACATAACAAAGGGTCAATTAATGTTGGTTGTTATTGTTTTTATCGTCAGCAGTAGCTGCATCATGATTACTCCAGTGCCCAGACTGCCAAGAATCAATGTTCTACCAACACATGGTCCTTTACGCAAAGCTGCCTTCCATCCAGCTACAGCTAACAGACAAGTCGAGACCTCCAATTCCAACTGGAAAGAGAAATATTCAATAAACATCACAATCTAATAAAACAGCCAAAGGACCCAAGGGGTTTAAAAACTCCTCAAAACAAAATTAGAAAAACAAGTTCTTTTATCATATCTCACCACAGGCCAGCTATCATGTCAGCAGCATTCTGATTCTCAGAATGAACAAAGCTTGAATCAAGTTTTGGCAAGTTTTCTGAGAACACATACTTATATAAATTATATGATATGGTGATAATATGTCACATTCCCTTCAATTTGACTTTTTTGCAAGGGATCATAAAAAGGATAATTTTTTCAGAAGTACTGAAGGGTTTCGTCAATTTTACTAAGGGCCTCTCTTAATCCTTTGATACACAAATCATTCTCATTGGAAGCACCTGTCATGTCAACTTGTCTGATGCTTTGCTTGTAACTAGAGCTGCTCTCCAGCAAAATTTTCATCCACTTTATGAAATCCTGCATCTTTTGCAAGATTTGCAATCCCACTTTGCAATCCCTTTACATGCTATTTGCATTGTATTATTACATATCCACAGCATCTGGCAATTCATGAAGAAGTGTCAGGCAGAGAGATCTTGGTGGCCTGCTGGGTGGTTACATCTACGCCAAGTGCAATAAGACACTTGCATAGGGGAAGAGAAAATCAGTCATGAGTTGAACTGAAATTATTTTTGTGACAGGACAGCTCCATTCAACACGACCTCAGATCATGAATTTTCAATGAATGGGTCCCCTCATGGTTTGAATGTGTTCTCCAAACATTACTGTATTGGAAACTTAATCCCCAAATTCGTATATTAATGGACTGTGAGTGGTAGTAATGGAGGTGGAGTTTTGAGAGATTTAGGATTAGATGGGGATGACATTCGTAGTTTATGAAGAAGAAAGACTTAGACGACCAGACTTGCTGTGCTCACCATGCAGTGATATCGTGAGAAACCTCTTCCCAAATGCTGAGCAGATGACGGATCTTCGGATTCACAGGCTTCACAGCCGTGAGCCAAATGCTCTTCTACTCTTGATGCATTGGGCAGCCTCAAGTATTTTGTTGTAACAACAGGAAAAAAAAGAAAAAAGACTAGGATTTTCTAAATGTTATTTCTAAATTGTAGAATTCAGCACAGGTGAATTCTACAATTTTCTCTGGGTTTGAGGTGGGGTGAGTCCTTTAGTCAATAAAATAAGTACTTCTTAATTAAACCTTCCAGACACTTGAGATTTCACACTTATTTTCTTATTTTTTTTACCGTTTCACATGAATTACTTTATTCAGACTTATTTATATAGTGTTAATGTCAAAAATTGAGTAATAATCTCAATAATAGTTCCCAGTAGTTGAATAACATTAAACAAAGTATTAAACAAAGGATATTCATATGCATGGAATCTTCATTATGTAACAATTCATTATCCAACTATAACACAGTAATGAGGTTATATCTAGGAGCAAAAGGCCATTTATAATATAAAAAGAGTTCACAGTTGAATGGCCACGTACACAACTAATATCCATTCCAACCCCATTCTCCACATAGTTGCCTTATTTGGTGACCTGGGGGAAAAAGTCATTTTACCTCTGCTGTTCTCAGTTAACTCATTGTGTTATAAACTGAAGATGATATTATCCGAAAATGGAGATTGCATATTAGTGGAGATGAAATGTAGGAAAATGTGTCTACTGCAACACAGGAACTAAAAGCCACGTGAGAGCAGACCCAGAGGGCTGCCCTGCAGTTTCAGGTGCTCTCTCACAATGGACTGAAGGAACAACTGGAGTCTGAAAAGCTGTTCACTTCCAGGCTCCCACGGAGCGGGGGGTAAATGAGTAATTGAGTTCAGACCAATAGGACAACGAAAAATGAGTGTAATTTCCAGGTCATTCTGTTAGAGTGATGGCTTATTTCTTCTTTAACTGCCTTTCCTCTTTCTGCAGCCTGGATTAAAGGCCTGAAGGTGAAATACCTGGAGGGACTGGCAGCATGGCACAGCAGGTTTCACTGCCACCTGTTACACTGGCGTTCCGTATGAGCTCCAGTTCGATCTCCAGCTGCTCCACTTTCAATCCAGCTCCCTGCTAATGTGCTTGCAAGGTCAGTGGAAGATGACCCAAGTACTTGGAGCCCTGTGATGCAGTTAGGAGACCCAGACTGAACTCTAGGTTCCTGGCTTTGGTCTAGCAGAGCCCTGACTTATTGGGCCATTTCTACAGTGAATCAGAATATAAAATCAGTCTCTCTAACTATACCTTTCAAATCTTGTTTGACAGCCTAGAAGAAAGGAAGAAAGAAGGAAAGAATAAACTAAAAATATCTAGAAAAAAATTGGTGATGAAAATACCCTAAGGATGATAAAGAAAAAAAAAATACAGTCTCAACTGTTCACCTCCAGGATGCAGAATCATCATGTCAGCCCATGATCTTGCTTGTAAGAGAGAGAAAGTGTGTCCCAACCCCTATGCTCTTCCTCCAACAGCAGAACTACATCTTATCTCCAAAAAAAAGGCCATTCTCCTCTTATCCATCACACAATAAACTACACCCTCATCAGGCATTTTCTGTGTGCAAGCTAAAGGAATGGAGAGGAGTGGCTACCAATACATGATGTGAAGTCAGATCTACCACTGCTCAGCAACATGACACATGAGAGCCATCTAATCTGTGAGTACCCACACTGCTCATGTATAAGAGTAACTGCTTCATGGATTGGTGTAACTTTATTATTATTATTATTATTATTATTATTATTACAAAGACATATAGAGAGGAGGAGAGACAGAGAGGAAGATAGTCCCTCCGATGATTCACTCCCCAAGTGACCGCAACTGCCCGAGCTGCGCCGATCCAAAGCCAGGAGCCAGGAGCTTCTTCTGGCTCTTCCACGCAGGTGCAGGGTCCCAAGGCTTTGGGCCGTCCTCGACTGCTTTCCCAGGCCACAAGTAGGAAGCTGGGTGGGAGGCGGGACTGCCAGGATTAGAACCTGTGCCCACATGGGATCCCAGCACATTCAAGGTGAGGACTTTAGCTGCTAGGCTACTGCGCCGGGCCTGTGGTGCAATGTTTAAGGAACTATGTGTAGGAGAAAAATTAACACAAGGGCCAGCACATATGGAACATTCAGAAAATTTTTGTTGCTGTTACTGCATGGAAGCGTGATGATAATCCACGCCTCCTCCCTACTCCCGCACACACACATACCTGTCATCCCACACCCTGTGCTCAATCCAGTTTGAGGATCTAAAGCTCGTTGACCACCACTAAACACTCACTTAAATCATTGCACAGCTACCAAGTCACTTTCCTTCGGAAACGTGAAGCTTTTCTTCTTGGCAAGTTCTCAAATACATGAGGAAAAATAAGATGGAAGGCCATCATCCCTCTCTGGTTATTTGAGAGGTGACGTTAGGTGGCATTCAAGTATGGGTTCAACGAGAGAGAGTGGGCACTATATCTTTTTCTAAGATAACAGATTGCAGCAATCTCGGCAGGGTACCTGTTTGTGCACTTCCACATCACAAGGAACTACATTTCCCAAGCTGCTTTGCCCTCTGCCTTCCTGGTTGGCTCAGCCAATAAGAGGCACAGATGTAGATCTGGTGGGTGGAAAAAGGAAGCATCCAAGCTATTTCTCCTCTGCCCACCTATTCTGTTTTGGCAGCAGCTACAGCTGCTCTGCCATCCTGGCTGTGCTTGGAGGCCCTGGCACTTGGGTGCTAGTGACATATACTCTTCTTTGTGACCCTTTTCCTTAGGAGAAGGAGTGACTTCCTGCTGTTGCTGACCTCTGAAGTAGCTCCATGTTCTTCCCTGAACTTCCTCAGCCCTGCCATTGCCTGTGGATTTAATTCCTTGCATTCAATTCTCCCTGTTTGAGAGACCTTTCCTGTTGTCAGGTCCCTGTCTGGACCCCCATGGTAATGAGATGGCAGCTCTGTTGTTGAGGGCACTGCCTTGTACATCTGGGGCGGAGGGTGGTGTTGGATTTGTATTAGTTGAACAGTTGCAAACTCAAGGCAGGAAGATACAAACATAATCCATCCTTTGAGCATTCTAAATGGCTATGTGGCTGGACACCCTTGTTATGAGACACTTCTGTTCGTGCAGTCTCACAGCTGGAGAAACCACTGCATGGATGAAAACATTCATTCTTTTCAAACTCCATTTCCGGTCTGATCCCCCAGAGATGTGCACTGCAAACCCCTTGCTCCTGCACTCCCAAAGACAGTGAAGAATTTACTGTGGAGCTTCTGGCTATGTGGTGGCCTGGTTGAGAGTAGGACAGATGTGGGGGCAGAAGAGGAGGTGGTACAGAGAAAAACACAACTTTGCTGAGAAGCTGTTAACCTGGAGATAGCCATGACACTGCTTGGGAGCAGCACAGCGCTGACAATATTTGTAAATAGCTGTTTAGCCGCAAGAGCTCTCTCCCATGGCAACAGCTAATAAACCAGGCTGCCTGAGTTTACTCTTCAAGCCAAGACACATTCCAGGGTCTGATTGCATTTCAGTTTTATTATGGAAAAGGGGAGAGAGAGCGAGAGTTTGCAAGGAACAAGGGGAGTGACAGGAGATTCCTAGTTGAAAGCAGGAGAGTTAGGCGACCAGGTGGATGTGGGGTTTTTGCCATTTCGAGTCCGATTTAGATATGAAAATTAGAATTGGCACTGGCTCTCTCTGAGTCGGGAACTTACCTCTCGACTTGGAATTCCAAAGTGTTTAGGCTCATCTGGCTCAGTAAGCAGCTTCTTTGTTTCACCAAATCAGACCTGGCATCGTAAGTAGGTGGGAAAGGACTTCACTCCCCAAGCGTGGTGCAGACCCCAGATGGTGTTAACCTATGTCTTGAGGGGCAAGGTGATGGCCACCCCGGGCTTGTGTTGGACAGGGTCAGAACTCACAGTAATGAGGGGAGATGTGTATGGTCACTGGTAACACACATCCGAAGTGGGACACTCGTCCCACCCAGAGCCTCCTGGAAACTTCTTCCTTTTCAACGCACTAATTTTTCTTGCTAGTGCCAACACGGTGCCCCAGGACATGCTTTGAGTATTATTTGAAGTACCACTGGATTTCTCATGGCCTGCCAGGATCTAGAAGAAAGGAAAATGAAGACCAATTTGCTACTGGCTAGAAGCAGAATTAAAACTACCAAGAAAATTGTTATTGAGTATGTGGCTTCTAGTCTTTTTTTTTTTTTCCATTACTTGCAAGTCAACACACTTGTGTCTTTTTTACAATGACGGTAAAATTAGAATCACAGTGACTTGGAGCTAACTTCACATTCTAGCCCTCTGCATAACCGTTGTAGGGATGTTTGCAGTGTGCCAGGCCCTTGCTGTGTGTGTGCTGTGACTGTTCATGTGCTGTATACATGCTCGTCAATGCGTGCTCCCAGGAATGGCTTGTTTCACCCAATGCTTTTGCTCTTAAAAAAAAAAAACATACGCAGAACTAGCCCTTATGGAATCCTTTACGGGGGAAAATAATGAAAATGCATTTGAGCATAAACAAGGTATTCAAAAAAGCTCCAGCAAAGTGTGTATAGATTTCAAACATGTTACTTTTTATTTGAGAGCAAGCAAGGACACTTCTGTTTGCTAGCCCACTTTACAAATACTCATGCTGGCTCTGGCAGTATTGTGGTAAAGCCAGGAACTCAATGTAACTCTCCCAAATGAATGTGAGTGAGCCAAATATCTGAGCTATCACTGCTGCCTCCCAGAGTCCGCACGTTGAGGAATCTGGAATCAGGGTCCAGACACTACAAGGGGAGAAGTGGGCATTTTAACTGCTAGGCTAACAACACACACAGGATTGTAAAACTTTTTGCACAAAAGAAATATATCTTTTTGGACCATGCATGGTAGCCTAGTTACTAAAGTCCTTGCCATAAATGTGCCAGTATCCTAATCGGAGCCAATTCTAATGCCAACGACCCTGCCTCCCATCCAGCTCCCTGCTTGTGGCCTGGGAAAGCAGTCAAGGACAGCCCAAAGCCTTGGGACCCTGCACCCATGTGGGAGACCTGGAGGAAGTTTCTGGCTCCTGGCTTTGGATCGGCGCAGGACCAGCCATTGTGGTCACTTGGGGAGTGAATCATCAGATGGAAGATCTTCCTCTCTATTTCTCCTCCCCTCTGAATATCTAACTTTCCAATAAATAATAATAATAATAATAAATATCTTTTCATGTCACTTTTTCATGAACTTTTTGACATACCTCCCTATAATGGACTCTGTGAAATCCTGCAATTAAGAAAAAACTGCACATTTAAAAGAAAAAAAAAGCAAGCTTCCAAAATATCTTTGGGGAAATTCTTATTTCCAAAAACCCACTTAGCCACCTGGCAGCCATTCTAATGAGTCAGGAAACTCACTTTGTCTAACATTATCATTCAGCAGCACAGTCTATGAAGCTGGAGAAGGCGTCCCGCATCTTAGAGATTTCCAACAAGGGCTGTTCAGTGGAAGCAGCTGAACGGTTTCTCAGTCAGAAAAAAATGAGGGCTGAAAGCCACCCATCCCCTAAGTGAAGTTTCCAAGTGCTCATGTGGGGTAGCTTCAAACACATCACTCCGTCCTCACTCCAGGGCCGGGGCAGCCTCAGCTGTTTTATAATCGATATTTAAACAACTACAAAGGTGGAAGCTGACCCTGCGCGTCCTTCCCATCCCTGCCCATGGTCCACTCGAGATGTTATCTGCGAGCCGTAAACAGGCCCGTCTGAAGCTGTGGCCACCCTGCTGTGATGTCAGGCAGCTGCTCCCCTCTTGGTCCTGCTCAACACATAGATTCCTAGGGACCTCTTCTTTGAAATTCAAGGGGACCTGCGGCCAGCAAGCACAGCCAAGGAACCCAAGCTCCTACTCTCTTTCTGCCCTCTATTCCACGGGAATAAAATCTTTCAGGAAAGAGATTTCATTCAGCAGCTCGGATCGTAAAAACCCTAAGCCTGGTAACCCCGCAGAACGTTGAGGAAGCACTTTCTAGCGTCAAGCAGAGAGGTGGGACCCTCTTTGTTTATGTGGCTGCTGTAAGGGAAGGACTGTCACACTTCCCTTCTGGCCAAGAGGAAAACTGAGGCTCCTAAAAGGCAACATGCCCTGCCCAAGGTCACAGTGCTGGGAAATAGTGGAATTGGGTTTGGGTTTGAATTTGGCTCATGACTCAAAGAGTTCGCAAACTGAGTAGGACGATGGAGGAAATGATAGCCACCACCTTTGAAGAATGGCTGGCAGCTGGAATTGAGACAGATAAGGTTGGCGACTTCTGGGCTTCTGTTCTGGGCAGTTACCTGGGCTTTCTCCTGCACTTGGCACATTTATATGGCCTTTGTCACACGGTTGGTCGTGTGAATGTTTGCTTGCTTACACCCTGAGTGAGGGCTCCGTGAAGCAGAAACCGAGGGGGGTTAGCCTTTGGCCTGGTGGCAGTGATTCTGTGATAGCCACCAATTCTGGAGGGCTTATCACGGGCCACACCCCAGGGCTGGCACTGTACCAATGGGGTCATGACCAACCACACCCAGCCCTCCTCGGGCTGTGCTGAGTTTTAAGTCATTCCCATGTGACCCTGCTCAGTGCCTCGCTGAGTTGTTGTCCCCCTCTTGCAGCTGAGAAAACTGAGGAATATAGGCAAGAACACACTGCCTGGAGTCACTCACTTAGTCCGTGGTGATTGAAGCTGTTTTTCAACTAACCGTAATGAGCCTGAGAAACAGGCTCAAGATATACACACTGGAGTGGACAACTAACTGTTTTAGTGCTTAACATGCCACCTGGGGGTACCTGCATTCCGTACAGGAGTGTCTGGGCTGAAGTACTAATTGAATTTCAGGGTCCACTTTCCTGCTACTGTACACCATGGAAGGTGGCAGATGGACTCAAGCTGAGTTCTTGCCATCCTGCTGAAAGACCCAAATTGAGTTTTCAGCTCCTGGCTTTGGCCTGGCCCAGGTCTAGCTCTTGCAGGCATCTAGAGAGCAAACCAGTAAATGCAAGATCTGTGTGTGTGTATCTGCCTTTCAAATAAAAACTAAGACATTTTCAAAGAGTATTGGATAGAGTAGTCCTAACCTGTTTCTCTACCACAGATGATCTCAAAATTTAGATGCTTAAAAACAACCACCAAAAATAAACTTGCGTATCAACCTCATTTGTGGGAGAGGCAGAGTTGGAGTGCAGGGGGGCTGTGTCACGTGGGATGGTGGTCCTAGCCAGAGGTCTGACTGGAGCTGTCTCACACAGCTTTGGGTGGGTAGCCTCAGGTCTTTTTCATGGCATGGGCCTGCCTGGAAGGCCTCATCACCTGGCAGTTGAATTCGCTGGAGCGAGTGACTCCAGAGAAAGCAAGATAGAAGGTACATGTTTTCTATGACCCACCCTCAGAGGTCACAGCCCCTCCTCTTGCAATACCCTGTTGTCCTCATGGGTGAGGGAGGGGCACTACACAAGGGTATGGAAGGCACAGGTCATCGGCAACCTTCAAGAGGCACCTGAGACACAGATTCAGGTATGAGTCACAAGACAAAGCAACTGGCGTGACTGATACAGTCATATGGGAATACAAAATTATACATGGCACTGGGGACTGGAGACAAATCCCATGGTTTTCTTGGCCTATGGCAGAGAAGAAAGCCACATTGTGCTAGGAAGGTGTGGTCACACATGTCCTATGTGCCTTTGAGTAAGTGCTGGGGACCACAGAGATGTGAGAGCCCTGGGCACCCCCCATCCCCATCTACAGGATAGCCATTTCATTTCTTGATCAGATAGACCTGGAATTACAAGTCTCTGACCATGCCCAAAGGGCATTTTGGTGAATGCAGGGTCTTTCCTGAGGCTTTCTTTGCCTGCATTTGTCACCAGCGCTCAGCCAGCAAGCATACATTTAGCACCTACTGTGTGCTGATACTGTGTGCGGTGTGCCATCAATATATCAGTGAGTGAGACAGACAAATAGCCTTGCCCTCACAGGGTTTCCAGCCAGTATTATGGAGGGGGAAGTGGAACTCATCCAACTGGGACTCGGCTTTCACAGAAGGTATGCTGAGCTCAGTAGGCCCCTGTATCTCTCAGCCTAGCAGCCAGAACCAACCACAAAACACCAGCAACGTGTATACAAACCACCCTGCCTCAAGAACAGCCAGGAACCAGAAGAGACCGTAGAAAGGGGTATCTTCTCCTATGTTTTGACAACCTGGATATCCACGCCACTGCATGCCAGCCTGACTCGACTCCAACTACAGGGAAGTTGATCCCTGCCCTGGTTTCCCCTGTGTCTTCACCAAGCACAGGTTCATCATCATCACCTATCTCAAAGTTCAAAGATAAAACTCCCTAAAGCCATTTACTGGGTGAGCTCTCCGTCATGCCCTTGAGAGATTGAATTGTGTCACCTAAAAGGATATGTTGAAGTCCTCACCCAAGGTACCTGGGAATATGACCTTATTTGAAAATAAGTCAAGGGGAAAAAAAGGTCTGGACAGCTGTAATCAAGTTAACATGAGATCATGAGATCCTTCCAGAGCAGATAGGGCTCTGATTCAGTGGAACTGCTGTTCATCTAATATAAGAAATGTGGACACATACAAACGTGCAGGGAGAACACCATATCAAGGCAACGTAGAGATCAGAAACCAACTGTTGCAAGCTAAAGAATATCAAGGATCTTCCCCAGGGCCTCACATGGGGCCCAGTCCTCTGGACATCTTGATGTCTGACACAGGCCTCTAGAACTGTAAGAGCATGAGCTTCAGTTGTCTTAAGCAGCCTCGTTGTTACAGTAGCCTCCCAACACAATGCCCAAATAGAACTTCGTGTTCAATGTTAACCCAGCATTGCTGTTTCTCCTAGAATTAAACAAATGAGACTCAGAGAGAAGATGGATCTGGCCAAGGTCACCAAACAAACGTGTGCCCAGGAGAAAACAGAATCCTTGTTTCTGGTTGTGCCTAGGCCCCAGGCAATCCCAAGGCCATTATCATTGATTATTGCTGCAAAATGGAAGGAGGCTTGGGAGTCTGCATGTTTTCCCTCTGCTCCAGGCAGTCTGTTTTTGCTGGCAGCACATGAAAATGGCCTGGCTGTTGGCTCTGCAGGGTGACGGGCTGACCCGGGGTGTGATGTGAGCCGTAAGTACAAAGACAAATGGCTCTGAGGAGAGTGTGGGGCACGATCCAGAGAAATGACCCAGAAAACCACATCCCATGCGAGTGCTATGCGGTTTCTTAATGCTGTTCTCTGCCCTGCCCGCTAGGGTGCTTGTAATGTCAGGGAGACTTCCCGAGTCTCTGGATCACCCCTTGAGAGAAGAGGAGGTGATGGGCCAGGAGGTATCTGTGAGAACCTGGAAAAAAAAAGCATTCTGCTTTGGGATGCAAAGGTGTAGCCTTTTATTATGCTGCTCATCGAATCTTTGTAGCAGCACAAACCTTCTGCTGGTGCAACCCGATCTAGACATGGAACACTGGTCCAGTTCAGGATGACGTGGGTCCAGGGAACAGTGGGTCCCTTGGCAGATAGCAAGAATGTGGCTTAAGGAGATTAACCTTGATTTTGAAGTCAGTAGGAATTAAGTTTTAATCTAATTTAACTGCTAATTTGCTGTGGAACAAAATCAATTCATCCCTCTCTGAACTTCATATTATTTCATTTATAAATGGGATATTGGTGGTACTGTGATGTGACTGGGTTCTCTAAAAGTTTGTATGGTAGAAACTTAACCCCCTAAATCATAGGTCTTCAGGTGTGGGAGTCTTTGGCAGGTGGGCTGGATGACATGTGGTCAAGAGGGTGGGGCCCCCACGGGTCTGTTAGTGGCTTTCTACAATGAAGAAGAGAGACCTGAGCACTGTGTTGAGCACAAATCAAGTTTTAAAACAAGACTTTTCACTTCACAGATGTAACAACTAGGGCTCAGAGGCCTAAGCTGGCTTTCTAGAGGCTATACTCAGTCATGAGTGGAGCAGGTGTAAAGTTAGATGAACCCCACCCCTGTGGAACTGAAATTTCTCCTGGGTTGCTTAAGAACTGGAGGTGGTGACAGACTGAGCTAGGCATGACCATGGAACCCTCTGACACGCGTGGGTACTGGGATTGCGTATAGGTTGGGCTGGTCCAGTCTGCAGCACTAGCAGACACACCCAAGAATAGGGTGTGGGGTGGCCCAGAGGGGGCAGACTATGCTGGATAAGGACCTAGCACCCACTGGCACATGTGAGATCTGAGTCTGGGAGTGGGCCTGGTGAAGGAACTTGGGGAGCTCCCCTGGTGGGCTGTAGCTCCTGCTAGTGAGAATGTGATTTGGGCCTGGGTTTTGTTAAGCAGGGCAAGGTGGTTCCACCTGGTGGCAAGTATGTAGGTTGGCTCTGGAGGGGTGCTGATTGGGCAGGATGGGGCCAAATTTTAGCTCTCTGGCATGTGCAGGAGTGCAGGTCGTGCCAGGCTAGGCTATCACACCTACTGGTTTGAACGAGCCGAGTATGGAAACAGACTGGGCAGGGTTAGGCTGCAGTTCCCACCAGCAAGAGTTGGGAATGGGGGCAGGCTGGGACAGGTCTGGCCTGAAGCATCTGACTGCAAAGGTCAAGACAGGGGATGGGCTATGCAGAGCAGGTCAAAGCAACCACTGGTACATGTGAGATCTGGGGCTGGGAACAGGCCTGGTCGGGGAGCTAAGGGGACAGCCTGGCTGGGTTGTGGTTCCCTCTGGTGAGCATGAGAGCTGGAATGGGGGCAGCGATCTGAGTTGCAAATAGATGCAGTATCTCTCAGCATGGGTGTGGACTGGGTCTGGAGTACACCAGACTGGGCTAGACTCCAACACCCACTGGTGCTCATGAGAGCCAGGGTGGGTATAGGATGGGCTTGGCTAGGTCTCAGCTCCCACTGAACCACACGAGAGCTGTGTCTGGGCATGGACCAGGTGTGGCTGGACTATAACACCCAGCAGTAAGAACCGGAATGGGTGTGGGCTGGTTGGACAAGGATACTGTTTCTGCCAGGGCAGGAGGTGGACTAAATCAATCTGGGCCAAGGACTCACAGTGTGCGTGGGATTTGCCACTGAGAGAACTGATAGAGGAGCTTGGGGAACTCTTCTGTCAAGATGCAGTCCCTGTAGGTGAGCACAAGAGCCAAAGCAGGGAGAAATCCAGATCAGGCCAGGTTCCAGTACCCACCTGCATCCATGTGACTCAGGTCTGGGGGCAGGCCAGACTGGGCCACTTCATAACACCCACTGGCAGATCTGAGAACCAGGAGGGAGTCCATAACAGGCTGGGTCAGGCCATAGCACCAGTCAGTTCACATTAGGGCTGAAACTAGGCTGTCTGGACTGAACTAGGCTGCAGCACTCACCAGCATGAGCTGGAATTAAACACAAACCAGGCTGGGCCAGACTGAAGCACCAGCTGGCAAATGCCAAGATGAGATGGGATATGCCAAACTAGGCCTTAGCACCCAGCAGTACAACAAGAGACCTGAGAGGAGGGATGCGAGCCTAGTAGGGGGGATGCAGAAGGGGATCCCCTGCTTGATCACTGCTCCCACTGGTGAGCATGAGAACTGGGACTGGGGGTAGACCAGGCCGGGCAGGGCTACAACACCTGTTGACCTACATGGGAACTGGGCTGGGGGAGAGACAGGCTGGGCTAACCAACTGCATCCACCGATGCATGCATGAGCCAGACTAAGTGTAGGCTGGTTGGGCTTTGCTGAAGCATCATCCAGCAAGTGCTGGGATTGGGGGCAAATCTTGTCAAGCAAGACTGCAGAACCATCTGGAGAGTGCCAGATCCAGAACTGGGAGTGGACTCAATAGGGACACTACAGGCACCTCTCTGATGGACTGCAACTCCCACTGGTAAGCATGAGAACCAGGATTGAGGGCATGCCTGGATAGATAGGCAGTGGCATCTGCTGGCAGGAGTGTGGGCTAGACAGTGGGGTCACATGTGTGGAACTAGGCTCCAACGCCCATTGATGTGTACAAGAGCTGAACAGTATGTGAGACAGACTGAACATACTGGTAAGCACAGGGACCATGGCTGGGCATAGGTCTCATGGGAGTAGTTTGGGGTTATTCCAGTTAGGCTGCAGTTCTTGCTGGTGTACATGAGGGCCAAGGTGTAGTGGGCTGGATTGCTCTGGGCCATAACATCCATTGGTTTGCATAAAATACGGGATTGGAAGCAGAACTGACCCAGCAATTGCAACTACCAGTGTGTGCATAGGCTAATGTGGGTGATGGAGTGAGCCAGACTCCGTACTGGCCAGCACACACAGGAGTCAAGTCTGGGACCACTTCAGATGAAGTTTCCTGGGGGATTCTTCAACTGAGCCACTGGACTCAGAACTCTAATCATGGGGAGAAATGCAGGTGGACTGGCCATGGAGTGCACGTGTCAGAACTGGGCCTTCTCAGTGGCTTAGATGGAGCAGTGGACAGCTGGCCGAGATGCACATGGAGGATATGGCAGTCCATTGGGGCCTGCAGAAGACATCTGGTACCATAGCAGAGGATGGAAGGCAGAAGAAATTGGTCAGTTACTCTGACTAAGCATTAACAGCAAGTATCTGGGCGAATGGAGACTTTAAGGTGGACTATGTCAGCCAATGGACCTTGGAAGGCTCTCCTCATCCTTGGATCAGTAAGATCAACAGCATTTCAGAACTATTGAAACTACTTGAGTGGAGCCCTTGGAGCATGCACCACACTGGGGCCCTGGGATGACACTGGGTAGCCGTTCCCATCCCTGGGTACTGAGGCCGTGGGGAGGCCAGGTACGGCTTCTTTCCTTATCTTCCCCTTTGCCCAGATACAGGAAAAAGAAAAAGAAAATTTGGAAACGGTGTTCTCCGCCACTTTCACCTGACCTCTGATTCTTCCCACCCTGATCAACTATGTCAACGTCATCCAAAAATAAATAAATAAAACTAGATGGGCCCTCTCTCTAGAACTTCTTCCCAGAGGGAAAGAGAAGTGATAATGTGATTTTTTAAACAAAATACTACCATGGACCTGCTGAGCTTCCGTGTGCTGGGTCTGCTGAGAGTCCCTGAACAAAGGCAGCCTTTGGCGCTGCAAGCCCTGCAGACACAAGGCATGCAGAGACAAAGCCACGCCTTGGAGTCCTCCTGGCTCTTGACCCTTCCCCTGAGCAATCCATCATCCTCAACAGGGGTTTTAGGCACCCAGTATGCCAATCACCTCTTCAATTACCTCTCTGGAGGAGGGAGAGGCCCAGTGGCATCCGCTGTCCCACTTGATTTAGGGTAAGTCACACTTCAGAGGCCATCTGAGGTTAAAGAACACGGAATTCTGGGCCTGTTTATAAATCAACAGGCTTGAGGTTTTCATTAATTCACCTTCTGCAGCATGGAGCGATATGACTCATTGGATCATAAAAGAGATCAAATAGCTTTGTTGCTAATAATTCTTTCCCTGACCCATTCTCTGGCACATTTGGTTTGTAAACAGAGTTTTAATGGCATCCCATGGCCATAATAACATCATTTCTTTATAGCACCTTGGCCGCCTCGCCACTCTTGGCTGTAATCAGGTTTAGGTTTAAGCCTCCTCATTTGTGGGAGCTGATGTTGCTGCGTGTTTTAAGAACTACTTAGGCCAGGGATATTGCCCTAGGAGAGGGTGGAACCAGCCACTTCCAGAACCCAGCTCCCTGGTGATTCTGCCAATGGCCTTCATTCTCAACCCTCCCACCCACCCTCTCCCACTTCTCCATCCCAAATCCTGAATCCTTCTGCCTCCCTCTTTGCTGTGTAGATCCCCAGAGACCTCAGAGTTGATCTCTGGAAGCGTCCAGATTGTTCTATCAACTTTCAGCTCATGGGTGAGATAAGACTGTCCTTGAACCACTGGAGCAAGCTGCTCTATGTTTGGAATCAACGCGAGGACCTCGAAGACAGTGTCAGTACCTCAAGGTCATGTGTGCAGGAAGAGTTGAAGGGTCCCAAAGAGGATGGGAAGTATCCTCAGCTCAAGCTGCCACACTGCCGTCCTGGCTGCTCTGCTGTAGGAGTTGAAGCAGATCTCAGCGCTCCCTTCGCATTATAGATTCTTTTTCTATTTGCTTGCTTATACAAACTCACTTCATACACTTTTTTTTTTCAGATTTTATTATTATTGGAAAGCCGGATATACAGAGAGGAGGAGAGACAGGGAAAAAGATCTTCCATCCGATGTTTTCACTCCCCAAGTGAACCGCAACGGGCTGGTGCGCGCCGATCCGAAGCCGGGAACCAGGAACCTCTTCCGGGTCTCCCACGCGGGTGCAGGGTCCCAATGCATTGGGCCGTCCTCGACTGCTTTCCCAGGCCACAGGCAGGGAGCTGGATGGGAAGTGGGGCTGCCAGGATTAGAACCGGAGTCCATATGGGATCCCGGAGCGTTCAAGGCGAGGACTTTAGCCGTTAGGCCACGCCGCCGGGGCCCCACTTCATACACTTTTGAATACCACCCTTAAAGCAGAAGCAATCAGAGAATGAAATAGGGGTGCACACTTCCTTTTCCAAAACTCCTGGGGCTGCATGTGCTTTGGAACACACAACTTCTCAAATTTCAGACGATGGGGGCGCCTGCACCCCTCCTCGAGTCTGTCACACTGGGGCCTGTTTGAGAAAGTCTAATGACTAAGCTCGTGTCTGTTTGTGCTAAGCACGTCCAGAGAATGATGTATAGTGCAAAAATTCCACTTTCAGAGAATTTTGGATCTGGGAATATTACACAAGGGATGGGGCACCTGGAGAGTGGAGGTTAAACAAGTACAACCAGATTCCCACTGGATGTGGTGGTGGATCTGCAGAAATAAGCCTGAGGCAGGCATCTCTCCTGGAAGCAAAGGGGAGGACTGAATGGAAAATGAAAGCACCGTCTCTTGCTCAGAACGGATGTTCAAGTTGCTGGGCGTCAGGCAGCAGCTCCTCGCAGTCATGTCCAGGAATCGCAGTATGGGATGACGTCTGTCTACAAGTTATACACTTCGTTCAGTGGCAAGAGCTAAAGACACCCCAGTGTTCACCCCAAAGGAGTCCAAAGACCCTGTTCCTTACAGCAAAACTGATCCAAAAAGGACCGGATAGGAAATGTTCTAGTCCTTTTACCCTACATAGTCCATGTGCAACAACTTCATTCTGATGTTTTAGTGCAAAATCGGTTGTAGAGAATAACTTCAAAACATGAGTGTGCAGGCGCTCCAGTGAAGCTCTGCTTATTGTTAACAGGCAACAGGCCATAACAGATTGACCCTCGAACTCACTTAACACGCGTAAAAGCAACCCAGATAAAAAAGGTGTGGAGCCCAAACCGGAAGCCACGTTCAGTGTCCACATGGAGAGACTGAGAGTCGGACACTATTTCTATGGCTCTCTTCAAAAGGTGAATGCTGGCACGCCACCTCCCACATCCAAACAAGGGGCGCAGGGTGAATAGCCCTTCGCAAATTACTGTTTCAGATTTTGTGGTTTTTTTAAAATTTTGAGATTATCTATATATATAGATAGATATAGATATGAGGGTGCTTAAAAAGTCTCTGGGAAATTTAGCTAAAAAATAAGTTTATCTTGGTGTAACAAAGTTTTGAAATGAATACATGCTTTTTTTTCATAATATGTATTTCCATGAACTTTTTGAAGATCCTTCATATTCAAGGATTTCAAATTTTTTTACATCAAAATGGACTTAACTGTTAAATCCATTTTCTGTGGCTTTTTTGGATATATTCTGACATCCTAAAGTGTAAAGGTCATTTTGGACGGTATTTAGAGTGCACCCATCACATGCGGTCAGGTGTAGAATTTTCCATGTGTGGCATCATGCCCAGGGCTCAAAATGCTTCCTATTTTGAATTATTGGAGAGTGCAGGTTGGAAATATTCAACCAGGAGTAGATTTAGAACAGAGGTAGCGGGCTTGAATGGATACCTAGATCATGAGCATAGCCAGAGCCAAGGATAACACACTGGAGGGACAATCAGAAAGTCCATGAAGACTCCACATGGAGGTATCACCTAATAAAATGGACATGGCTGAAACTTCCTGCCCTCTTTATGGGTATAGGAGAACATGATCTACTGTGGCAAACATAGGAACCAAAGAGGGCTGTGTTGAAAGATAAGGAAGCTCTCATTCGTTTACTCTATGCAATTCAGCAAATGTTGATTGAACTCCAGCTGGCCCATGCACTGTGCAGGCCCTGCAGAGGGTGAAAGTATACATAAACTATGGGTTCTGCCCAAAAGAAATTCATAGTTAAGGACAAATGTGAACACCTTCAGATCCTACTGTGATAAAGAAGACTTACTCATTAGAGTTTCACTTGAGAGAGAACAGCCTCTGAGGCACCAAGAATAGCACTGGACAGAGGAAATAAAGGCGGCAAGTCCATGCCACTCTCCACCTGGAACCAAGTGGTCCAACAGCCTTTGACAAAAAGCTTTGGCAACTTCCCCAGAGCATGGCCATGTCCACAGTGAAGGATGTATTACAGTTTCTTCTCCGCATAGCCTCCGCCTTCCATCAGATATTTGTGGCAGCAGATAAGAATCACTTGAGATGCCTTCATCCCATATTACACTTTGTGGGTTCAAGTCCCAGCTCTGCTCCTGTTCATGTGCACCCTAGGGAGAAGGAGGTGTTGGTTCAAGCAAACCACATGGGAGATGCGGATGGAGTTCCTGACTCCCAGCTTCAACTTGGCTCAGCCCCGGCTGTTAGTGTTTGGAGAGTGAACATAGTGGATAGGAGAGATTTCTCACTCTCTCTGTCTCTCAAATAAAATAAATAGCAATTAAAGGTAGGTTAAAAAAAAGAATGAACTGGGAGAAAGAGAGGAGAGGAGAGGGAACAAGGGGAGAGAGACAAAGGAAAGAGAGAGGCAGAGTCAAAAGGGAAAAAAAAGTACATCTGGCAATTACTTCCAATTCCAACAACCATAGACACAGGATGTGATGTAAACTCCACAGGCACCTGCTTCCTTTGGAGAGGCACTGGACGGTGTGCGCGGAGGAATAATGTGAATTCATTGATAGAAGAAGAGGAGCTGTCTGTCTTCCATGGGGAGGACAGGCTGAAGAAGGCCCAACCTGAGAAATATGAAAGAAAAGACACAGAACTGCTGAGAAAATCTTTCCTTGGACAGTGATGGACTGTGGCCTGCCATCAACCCGGGATGTCACATCTGGAAAAGGAAGGAGACTATGTGCTGGGGGTGGATGCCAATGAATCCCAAATTTCTTGGGACAGCAGGTGTTAAACACCCAGTCTCTAGTTCTGAGTCCAGGTCTTGCCAACAGATGAGATCCCCGAAGACAGAGGATCCAGAAGGACCCCTTATTGTATCATGCCAGGAGTTGGGGAAAAGGTGTCTGGTTTCAGGCCGTTGTGGACTGCAGGGCCTGGTTGGTATTGAGAAAAATCAATCCTCTGGAAGGAAATGAGTCAGGTCTGCCAAGTTCCTAGGATTACATCCCCCCTCACCTAGAAGCCTGCTGCCAAATGACCTCAGGGAAGAGTCAGTCCAATGAAAGGCAGGCTCCCTCTCCAGCAAGACCCACTTTGAGGGCACTGTGCATCCCTGTGAGGATGAGAGGAGCCGGCCTTGCAGGAGGCAGAAGCAGTGAGAGGAAACTCCAGGTAGCTAAGATAATAACAGCTCACCTTTGCGGCCCCTTTCATCTGGGGATCTCAAAGCCGCTCACCACCACCACCCAATTAATTTTCTCAACACCCACTACACCACCAGCCCCCAAAGAAGGTGTCATTATTGTCCTTTTATGAGCAAAGAAACTAAGAGGTTAGTTGGCTGGTTCAAAGCCACAAAACAGTTGTAAGGCAGAAGCCAAATTTAGCATGATTGCCTTCCTATGATCACAAGGGGCTGGAGAGAAAAGATCCATTTGTAGGAGGGACTCTGATTACCACTTTAGTCATGCACTTACCCATCAGTCACTCATCCATCCTTCTACCATCTATCCTTCCACTTATCCCCCACATATCTGTCATTCCTTCTTTTTTCCATTAATTTGTTCATACATTTTTCTATTCATTGATCCATCGATCCATCCATCCATCCATCCATCCATCCATCCCTCTTCATTCATACAACCAACATTCATTATGTCAAGCACTGTGCCTTGCAATCAAGACCAAAACAAAGTCCCTATTCACTATCTAGGGATTCTCTTCATAATATATCTTTGCATGGTTGCAGGATTTCATGGCCAAAAATCCATTACCTTTTATGGTCTTTGAACTAGAGATGATTTTGTTGCTATTTCACAGCTGACAAAACTAGGCCTTAGGCGGGCCAAGTTCTTTCTTTCACTCATTCATGCTTTCCTTTTCCCAACAGACATGGAAACATTCTTTTTCGTGACTTCACATTTTTCTTAACTCAGTGATTTAACAGTTGCCATCTTACTTGTGTGCCTGGAATCTCTCTTTGCCCTGGAGCTTCCTATTCTGGTAAGTCAGTGGTGAAATCAACACAAGGCCTTGACTCCTAGGAAGACTTTCAGGCTTTGCTCAGCGGAAAGTCATCTTACCAGTAAAGATTTAAGTTGGAGGATGCAGTAGCTACACTGGTACAGATACTGGAGCGGACTCCCATGTAAGCATACAAGTAAAAAAATGTAGTTAGCCCCCCCCTCCAAAAATAGCAAGTCTGATGGAAATGACCAAGGTTTGGGGGTGTGTGAGTTAAACCATCAACTAGAGTTGGAGAGCACAGGAAATCACTAATTGCTTCATTTCTATATTCATTTGGATCAGCAGTTACAGTATTTTCTACAGGTTTTTACCACCTTTCACAGTTGAACCCATATTTTCTTGGTTGCAGTTAAAGAACAGCAAGATAGAGAAAGGCTACAACAGACTGCCTAATCATTCCAGTCTTGTGGACATCTGTGTTGACACCGCTACCATCTAGCAGACCCTGCATCCAAGGATGGTCATGTCAGGCTTCTCCACTACATTTTGAAATCCTTGGGGACGGAGCCATGTCTGTCTTGTTGATCAAAACCTCAGGTTTAGTAGAGCACCTGCTGTAAACTAGGCACTCCGCCAATATTTGCAAAGTGAGTTAATCAGTGTAAAGTCCCATACGGTTAATCCAAGTTCTCTAGAGAGTGAGAATGGCTCTACATATCCGTGTTGTGATTGGTTCATATGAAGACAGCCTCCACGAGAACCAGCACACCTACCCTAACCAATCAATCCCTTTCCTTTCCATAAGAGACGTTAAAAAGGACAGGGCTTATCGGAAGAAGTTAAAAGCAGGGTCATGCAGGCCTGTTGATAGTCACTGGCTCTTATCAGCTACCTGCTCTGTGAGGAGAACTGTTCTATAAGGACCAGAATGCCAGAGAGAGCAGCCTTCTCATTCCTCTCCTGGGCATGCTGAGGACAGTGTTTTCATTCACTTGTTCATTCATTCATTCATTCAACAAACATTGCCACATTCTCCTTCTTTCTGTTCAGTGCCAACAATTATCTTCTTTAACAACAGAGGCTCGTTTCTGCTTTTATTGAGGTATCCCTGAGTACAGAGTTAGAAAAAGCATCGCATGCTTGCATGGAGTTGGAAACAGACATGGATGGAGTAATCATATTATTTTCTATAGATCTGAAATGTTACACACAAAATACAAAAATAAATTCAAACAGTACCCAGCGGTTGGCAAACATTGTCAAAAGCTCATTGACAAAATGTACTAGCAGCAATGTTAAGTATGTGGCCTTCATACGCTGCAATGAGAATGACAATCCACCTCCCCCAAACCCATCACTGTGACTTGATCAGAAAAACATCCAATGAGTCCCACTGGATGGACATTCTACAAAATATCTGATGAGTCCTCCTCCTCAGCTGTCAAGGTCATCAAAAACAACAAAACCAAGGGCAATCTGGAAACTGTCACAGCCAAGAGCAACATCGGCAGAGCTGAAGACACCATGCAGTGTGGTGTCTGGGGTGGGACTCTGGGCCAGAGGGAGGAAAGCATGAGCTGTAGTTAACGGTAACATATGGAGAGCAGGTTCCGTGGAGCAGTAGGCTGAGCTTCTGCCTGTGGTTCCAGCATCCCATAAGGTGCTAGTTCCATTCCCAGGTACTCAACTTCTGCTCCAGCTCCTGAGAATGCTGCTGGAAAGGCAATAGAACATGGCTCAAGTCCTTGAATCCCTGAACTCATGTGGGAGACCTAGAAGAAGCTCCAAGCTCCTGGCTTCAGATCAGCCTGACTCTGGTCATCACAGCCATTTGGGGAGTAAACCAGTAGATGAACGAACGATCTCTGTGTGTGTGTGTGTGTGTGTCCTTCTCCCTATATAAACCTGCCTTTCAAATAAACATAAGTTAATCTAAAAACAAAACCACCTGAGTATTGGTTCACTATGACAGCCAGACCATACTCACATAAGATATTAACTACTGAGGATACGTCTGTGAGGTATATGTGAATTCTATCCTACTCTTTTTCTGATTTTCCTAAACTATAAGTCTAAAATTACTCTAAAATAAAATCTTTACTTAAAAAATCCACACAACTGTAAAAAAAAAAAAAAAAAAAAAAACATATAACACAAAAGGAAGCAGAAAGCATGGGGTGCCATTTCAACTTTCACAGGGTGGTCCCAGACACGTTGCCCCTTACAGAGTTGGAGAGTATTTTTGTATTCTGTGTAGCCATCACCCACCCCCTTTGTTGCTATTTCACACTTGCTTGATTTCCAGGCTTTTGGTCACCATTACGTGTTCTGGGCCGAAACCAATCTGTAAGTCTCTAGCTCGTCCTGTTCTCCTCCATCCACTCTTACCATTTAGCCACCACCGAAGGTCACTTCTTATTGGAACCATAGCTCTCCACGGCAAAAGACAGACCACCAAGGAGGAACAAGGGAACAGTAAGAGAAGACACAGTGACCCCATCGCTCAACTGTCACAAGTTCAGCCTGGTGATGAGGTGTAACTGACTGCCCTCATCACTGTTCCCTTGAGTCAGCAATCATCATGTAGGCTGCCAAGTGGGAAGCACGGGGAATCCTAAATTAGGCACAGCAAATGCCTCTGCGTTAATAACCCTTGGCAGCCCCTGACACCTTTCATCCAACGAATCTCAAAGAACTTGTCCAAACGGTAATTAATCTGGCCTGCAACACCCCTGCTATTAGTAAACCCATTTTACAGATGAAGAAACAAACATGAAGCGATGCCAGTTGTGCAATGAGTTGGTGGCTCCACCCCCCAAACCCAATCACTGGCTCGGGAAGGAAGAAGCTGAAATCAGCCTGGGCAGTAGTGGTATACCTGGCCACTGGTTATCTTGCCTCTAGTGCCCTGGCAACCTGGAGGGGCTAACATGGGCTGCAGGGTGGGCAAGAAAGCTTTGGAGTCAGAAGGAGTTTGTTCTTGTGTCTGTACCTTGGCATTCAAGTCCTGCTGGACTATGAGGTTGCTTCTGTCTGGGAGCCTCTGTCTCCCTGAATGTGAAATGGAGCAGCTGAAAGGGAGGGTAGATTGGGAAGTATCACTGTGCTTCTAAAACTGTATCAATGAAATACACGAAACGTGCTTGCCTTACGTAAATAAACTAATTTTTAAAAATATGTTTTAAAAAATAGGAGTGAGTTGGAAGACTGTCTCCAGAACAGACAAGCGCTGGAGCTTTGGTCTAAGGGTGGTTCCAGATGTTTCTCCATCTGGAAGATGAGTCAGTGCCGGGCAGACCTGGACTCCTCCCACTAACCACTTTAAACAGTGAACTACACTCAGGCACAGGTCCTGACCGCTGGGCTCCCAGCCTCCCCACATCTCACTCTGAGGCTGGGCAACCTTGAGTCACCCCATGATACACACATACACGAGTACACCTATATACACAGTCTCACACACGCACCCATGTGCATTCTAACACATGTGCACACATATACATGTTCTCACACACACAGTTTCCAGTATGCCATGTAAATGGTCTCTGTGGAGCATCTGGGCTTCTACCAAGAACCCCCAGATTCCTGAACCCTTCTCAAGCAAGTCTGTCCTCAGTCTCTTTTCTTCCACTAAGAACAGTGTGCAAAAAGAGAAGGTCTGGGATAAAAACAAGTATAAGTTTCAGAAGAAGACAGTGCCCCCTCTAAGGCCGACTTCAACAAACCCTTTGTGGCATGACAACGAATTTCCCCCTACCCTCCTGGGCCCACCCAGTGCACCTCTCCAGCCACATCGGACCTAGATACGGTGTAGAAGCTGCTTGGCCCTAAGGGTGAAAGCAGAAAAGTTCAGGCTGTGGGACGAGCCAAGCAACAGAGGTTGTTGAGCCTCTGAATGAGGCGGAGAGCAGGGCCAGGAGAGGAGAGCGGGTTCACCCGCCCTCTAAGGCCAGGGTGCATGCAAAACGCTTGTCACAGTGTTCCCTCCTCTGCAGGTGCAAGTCACTCTTGCTCAGGGTCCTAGTCACTCAAAAGAGATTCAGATAGAACAGACAGACTCCGGATAAGTGAGCTTCCCCCTCACCCACTCACTGAACATGCGCTTGTCGAAAATATTGCTATGCTAGATATAGAACCAGGTAGGGACACTCAGGAATAAGCAAACGTGGGGGGTAGAGGGCAGGCAGGTACGATCATTTCAGATTGACTAAGTGTTATGAAGAATATAATGAAGCAGCGGGGGTAGGGAATGAGACTGGGTGGGAGTCAGGCGGTCCAGGAGTGCCTCTGAAGGGAAAACCCTGGAGTAGAGATCCAAATGCTGAGAAGGGGTTGAGCCATGTGAGAGTAGGAAGGCAGTCCCAAGCGGGGGCGGGGGGTGGCAACTGACGCAAAAGCCCTAAACCAAAGAAACATGGCATGTCCAGGGACCGTGCGGGAGGAGCGGAGCAGAAGCCATGGTACTTCTAGAAAGTGGGTGCTTGCAGCAGCTACCTGTTCCCATGGCAACTGTATCAGGCAAGGGGCACTTCTGGATCTGAGGTCAACCCAGGAGGATGGACCACGACTGTCTGTACCAACTCTATTACTAATCTTGGTCACCGTGGTCCTGCCTGTGGGCACATGATGAGATAAATGACACTTGTTACAGAAACATGATGTGCTGCTGGTCCAATCTAAACTCTCCAAGGACCAAAACCTATGGCTGTCTGTCAGGGAGGGAGGATGTTGAGTAATAGCCATGATGTAGCCGATGTTGGATTTTACATTTGTTTGTGTCTTTCCTCTTGTAGGGAGAGTGGCATGTCAAGGATGATCCAGTGCCCAGTTAGGAATAAAAAGGTCTTGTAAAGCAAATCCCCCAGGCAACTCTGTAATGGCATGCCTGCATCAGGACCAGAACAAACTAGGAACAGGTAAAAATGAAAACAATTTTTACTTTAGGTGTTAGATTACCAGGGATGATTTTTCCCCCTCTCTATAAAATATTTTCAATATTGTCACACCATCTTTCTCATTGAAAAGAAAAAAAAAAAATACAGACACACTTGGGTAAATCCCAGAGATGGAAATTGTAGCAAGAAAACCATTTCACAGCTTGCCTTAATTTTGCCTCATTCTTCTATACCCAGGGAGGGTGTCCATCATTACCTGGCTACAGAATTGAATAGGTGTGAAATCCAAGCTGATAGCAATACATCACTCCCTACCCAACTTCAAAGCTTGAGCCAAACTGCCTATAAAAATAGTTTTCATACCGGGCCTTAATCTCTTTCATACATCCCCTCCCTTTTTTTTTTCATTGTGGATTCTCATTCTCTCTCTCTCTCTCCCTCTCTCGCTCTCTCCAAGTTTTGTTAGCTCTTGGGTGAGGCTTCAGTGAGAGTTAGGCATTAACATAGACAATGAGGAAAGAAAAAAAAAACGTGTGTTCCCAAAGTGGAGTCTGAGCCTGGGCTTTCTCAGCTGCCTTGATCAGAGCTGTTACTGCCGTGGTTCTGATGGACTCACACCCAGCAGAGCGCCTCGCTGTGAACATGGGAAGGGCACCACGACCTACTGAGGAAAAATCGCAAAAGTGTAGAAGAATAGATGACTTCAGAAGTTGTGCAGCCAAAACTCCTGAAAGCGCTTGAGCTAGTTAGGGTCCCAAAGGCTGAAGGTATCTAAAGGCACAGTCCGTGTCTCCCTCTTCCCAAATATCCATCTTTTCAGAGGATGGAGGGGTGCCCCCCAGGGCCATGTTGTCTTTTTTCTTTAATCAACTAGAATATATCACAGAATTCAAGCTTCTGAACCAAGAGAGATTTTTGTCACGGGAGGAAGTTGAGATTTCCACATGCAAACATTAAAAAAAAAAGTAGCAAAGAATAAAGAGCAAATATGAGCCCAGTGCTCGGGAGATGCCAGGCACTGCTCTAACCACTCCCGCGCTCACTGATTCACTTTCTCAGCACAGCTCTTTGAGGAAGTTACTCTCAACTTTTTACAATTGAGGAAATGGGAGCATGGGGAATTTAAACCACCTGCCTCAGGTCACACAGCAATCAAAGAGAGGCAGTAGACTTTTTTTTTTTTTTTCAGATGAGAGTAATAATCTGTATTTAACATCTTGGCATTGTTGAGACATTATGTGCAATGATGAGGCAGTAGACTTTTAAAGACAAGCCATCTGGCTCTTACATGACCACCTCTTTAAATTCCCAGCCACTGTGTCTGATTTTGTTGTACCTGGTATCACAACTATCGAAGCTCTGTGTCTTGGGGACCAGCATTATGGCACAGTGGACTAAGGCACTGCTTGCAAAACCAGTGTCCCATCTCTGAGTGCTGCTGGTTCAAGTCCCAGCAGTCCCACATCCCATCCAATGCCCTGCAAACGCACCTGGAAAGATAGCAGAAGATGGCCTAAGTGCCCCAACTCCTGTCACCCATGTGGGAGATCCAGATGAGCTCCAGGTCCCTGGCTTCCCAGCTCTGGCTGTTGCAGCCACGTAGGGAATGAACCAGCAAATGGAACATCCTTCTCTCTGTCTCTGTCACTATGCCTTTTAAATAAGTAAACTTTCCTTTTTCTAAAAAAGAGAGAGAGAGAGAGAGAAAAGAACTGTTCATTGGCATCTTGTTTTACATCAAGATACTTCAAAACTTCACAGAAAAGGCAGGGGGGTTGTAAAAGGCAGTTTTCTTGGGGTGCAAAAAAAGCTTTGAAATCCAGGCACTGTTTCTTCATGAATGTTCTGAAGACTCCGCATAGACACATCCAAGATTTTCTAGCACCAAAGTAAATCACCTGTTCCACAAAGTTTTGAAGCGTCTGAGTAGAGTGAGCGGCATTTTTGCCTAGCTCTTCTACCTTGATAAAGATGAACAGCGTAGGACACGTGTCTCCATTTTACAGACGAGAAGAGTGAGGCAGAGTAGGGGTAGAATCAGTCAGTCATGTTCCAGACTGCGGAGCTTGTATCACTACCCCTCACTCATACCAGTACCCCAAGGCTTGGCCATACGCAGCTAGATCTTAGTGTTCCTGTTTGAAATGTATAGAAACTGGTTGAGAAGGTACAAAATAAATGATACTGACTTCAGACAAAGCGAAGGAAAGGGCTGGGAAAGAATGCGCTCTCCAGGGACATTTGTTCTCCAACCAGATCCCAAATGGCTGTTGTTTCAAACCATTAGAGAGGCAGCGCACTTGCCCTGCAGCCGGATTGGGGGTTGGGGCAGAGCGAACGGCTGGGAAGGAGGACTTGGAGACAGCCCTTCTGCTGTGAGTAATGACGGTGTGGAGTGGGTCGCTCCCCCAGGAAGCAGGGAAAGTTGCAAGCCTGAGCACAAGCAAGGAAGAGGGAGACAGGCACTTAGAGGAAATAAATGATGTGTTCTTGGGGAGGAGACGGGCTCCGGGGCCTTGCAGAGAACTCTGCGGCTGCGCATGCTCCCGTTTGCACAGCGCGGAGCAGGCCTATTGGAGAAAAAACGAGAACTAAACAGTGCTTCGGTGCAGTTTCAGACCAGGCTGCTGGAGCAGCAGGTGGGGCAGAACCAGAAGGGAGTTTTTATGCCAAGGACTGTGTTGTGAACACATCTCTTTCAGTGACCAGGCTTTTCCAAAAGGAGGACATTGGCTCAAGAATAAGAGCCCCACCTTGCCTCTGTTCTCTCTCCCGAGCTGTTTCAGCTCCAACAACTCCTCCGCGCTGTGCAAACGGCCAGCATCCTAAATGGGTGTAAGTCCCTGCTGCTGTGCTTCCAATCCAGCTCCCTGATAATGAAGCTGTGAAAGTGTAAGAGAATCGGCAAAGTCTTTCAGGCCCTGCACCCATGTGGAAGACTCAGAGGTCCTGGGTCCATTATGACCATTTTGGGCATGAACCAGCAGATGGAAGATATCTCTCTCTCTCTCTCGCTCTCTCTCTCTCTCTCTCTCTCTCCCTCTCTCTCTCCCTCTCTCTGTAATTCTGCCTTTGAAACAGAAATGAATAGATTTTTTAAACAAAATTTTAATGGAATTTTATTGAGCAAAAACAGAGATGAGGTTATAGCTGGATGTAGAGAAGCATTAAGTAAAACCTGGGCATGTAACTCAGGCTGTTGAGAATAAACCATAACCTCACGTAAGATTCAGGTATCAACAGATTAAAAAGGCTATGAAAGCAGAGGCATTGGGGAAGAGTAATGAAGTAATTAAGACTCTCAAGTTTTGGGTTTGTGTCCTGGTTTCATCTTTTCGAAGCTATCGTGTTGGAGAACAGAATCGACTACTGTGAGCTGTGGTTTCTCTGCAGTTCACCTCTTTGGTAAAGAATAATAATAATAATAATAATAATAATAATAATAATAAAACAAACGAGGCTTAGTCATATGCATAGTTGTCAACACAGCATCTGCTCTGGGGCAGACGTCACATCAGTGTCCTTCAGGTGGTTCACTTTCAGAGGACTGAAACGCTGAAATAGGCTTTGGTCACAGGATGTGGTATTTCCAACCTTGGAAAATTCCTGAAAAAAATAAGACACTTCTCCTTTAGGTGGCATAGAAGACAGTGAATGCGTTGACATTCTTGGAATTCCTAAAAACTAATGTCCTTAGGCCCCAGGTTCTCAATCCTTCAACATTCATCTTTCTAACAAGAGTGAACCCCCGCACCCACTTCCTCCAGTAGACTGGAGCAGGCACCCTGTTTATACCACCTATCTTTCCTTGTAGCTCCTGTTAGGCTGTGATGGAATAATGTCCTGTGAAATCACACACATCTTGTTCCGCGCACAGGGACCCTAAGTTAACCCTGAAGCCAGAGCCCATCTTGCCTCCCTGTCCCATGCCCAACCTCTCACCCTGCTCACCACATGGCAGGCTCTCAATGCATATTAGTTGCATTAATGGGATAATCTCTAATGGGACTTCCAGTTTGGGTTTTCAGGCCCCCACCCCAGCCATCTGACTGGAATTAAGAACAGGAACTTGATTGCAGGCAGAGGTTTCCAGACAGCCAACCACGTAGGCACAAAATCCAGAGTCAACACTCTGCTCCCGGGTGCTGCTCCCAGGTCCCATGGATGGCACGTGTTCTGCATATGGAGCTCCATTGACGTCACTGGGAATTTCACGGATGGGACAAATGAAGAGGCAGCAGGAGACGTTTGCAGCCTGAAGCTGTGCAGGAGACGGGCTCTGTGATCAGGACACGAGAAAACGTACCCCCAGACGTGAAGGGCAAGCTGTGTGTGCTAATGGGCCAGTGTTCGCTGGCTGTCCTGCAGTGTGCACTGGCGTGGAACCCTCACCCAGGGCCACCCGGCTCGCCAGCCCTGGAAAGCTTGGGTTGGTTCCATAACAGGAGCCTGGCCCCCACTCTCCATCCTGAATCCCCCTTCTCACCCCCTGGCCCCTGCTCGCCACTTGCCTCCTACCAGTCCCCAGACAAAAACAAAAGACCCATTACGAAGTTATTAGCCCCGTCTCGCATATCCCGACAGAGTGAGACCACTGCCAACCCCACTTCGATTTAAAATGTTTAACAGATTTGCCCACATCTAGTTTCTGTCACTGTGTTTACAGCACAAGGAACGGGCAGAAGGAGGCAGCAGTGGGGGGCGGGAGCAGGAGGAATGGGGTTGGGTTGGGGGGATCCGCAGAGGGGGCAAAATCTAAATGCCAAACCCCTTCAAAGGGGGCCAGTCCTCCCTGTGGTTCACAAACACTTCCTCTCCCCAGCTGTCCTGTAATCACACCCCAGTGTTCACCAGAGCACTGTTTACATCCAACACCATTACCGGCAGGGGAGACAGGCAAAATTAAGGCCTCTGCTCTCTGTTCTTGGAGGCCCCATTATCTCTTCCCTCCCCTTCACCCCCTTTCATCAAACGCCTCCCCTATGTGAAGGGGTAAAAGCCTTTAATGGGATTTTGAAGATCTTAAAAGCCAGGCGGTTTGTTTAAAAAGGAAAAAAGCCCAAGAGTGGGATTCCTGGGTCCACTTCTTGAAAAAAGGGAGCAAACTGGGTTCTATTTTTTCCCATCTGCCAAATCGAGTGTTGAGCCTGAGGTTTGTGTTGGACGGACAAGCAGGCCACACAGAGCTGCCAGCGGGCGGCCCCATTTTCCCCAGATGCCGAGAACTCACTCCCACAGCACTCTCAGGCCTGGCTTCTTCCCTCCAACTCACTCACTGCTGGAGCTATTTCGGAGGCCCAAGTTGGCACGAACAGCCCGAGTGTGGTTAGCGGAGCCTAATGGTGGTGGCCAACGGAACAGGAGAGAGGGGAAGGCAGCAGTCAAGGTTAAAGCAAATACTGCCTGTCGGCAAATCCAAGGCGATTGCACGTTTGGTTTCTGCGTTCCCCAAGGCTGGGAAAATCCCAGGCACAGACACAACCACAATCTTTGGTTGGGAGACAGACTGGCTTTTCCAAAGCAGTGGTTGTCCCTGGTGTTCTTTTTCCAATTCTTTTTGGGCCTGTACTGCATTGCTGAATCGGCATTGGGTTGTCTTGGAGTGTCCAGGGCCATTGTTGCACGGAGGAGGAGCCGTTTTGGTTTGAAAAGGGCTGGGAACATTGCCTTTGACTGAGGCCTTGGGTTGAGGGGTGCTGTTGTGCTGGGTTTGTGGGTGCATCATCTTGTGTTGCTATCATGTTCTCTTGTAACCAATGCCATATGAACTGTGTGGGCTGCGGTATTATTTCAGAAGTGACGTAGGGGTGCAAGGCTGTGTCTATTAAAGGTGTTGCTGAGTGGGCCTGTGGTGCCCAACCGCAGCGCAGTGAGACTATCCAACAGGGGCTTTGTTCGACTCTCCCAATAATAAAACCCAGCCTCTCCTCCCCAGCTTACCAGACGGACCCTCTGCACAGAAGCCAGCGGCTTTCGGCAGACAGGAGACAGAACTATGTCTCCCCAGATCTCCAGGGAGACTTCTGGGTCATCAAAGCACAATTACACAGATTGACAATTGGCGGAATGTCAAGTCCAAATCCATGGGACTCTCCTGCAGGAAAAGCAATGGGGTCTTTCATTACCGCATCCTCTGGTTTCCTTCATTGCCAACAGCCTCCCTTCTCAAGGGAGCTTCCAGCCAGATCTTTAGTCCCACCTCTTCCCTTGTGCATCATGAAAACCTGTCTAAGTTCAGCAAGTCTTGAGGCAAAGATGGCCTAACTACAAGGGCAAAGGAAGACAGAGTATGTCTTCCCATTTCCTTCCAAAGGATGATGTTCTTTGCACATCAGCTGGCACCGATGAGCCCCTTGCCCAAAGTGCCTGTCAAGCAAGGCACCTTCTTCTGGGAGAAAGTGAGCATTCCAATGCTCCTTTCCAAATGGAACCAAGTTGTGTCACCTGAACAAAGAGAAGCAAAAGTCCTAGAAGTAGTTGCCACTCACACCAGGCCAGGCACTGAGCTAAGCCCTGGGCTGGGTGTGCCATGTCATTCTGCTTTCTGCACTCTGTTGGGGTGGGAACCATGATTCACTTTGAAACATGCACTTAGTAAACACCTTCAGAGCAGCTACTATGTGCTAGGAGCTGTTCTTGGCACCGGCACTACAATGGTGAACAGGACAGGCAGAAGCACCCGTGGCCTGGTCATTCCAGCCCAGTGGGCTGAGGAACTGAGTCTCAGAGGAGAGATTCTTACCTAAAGCCACACCGCTTGTAACTCCCAAAGCTCAGACTCAACCCCAGCACTGGTTGACTCCCAATTGCATTGCTTACAGAGCCTACCATTACAAAAGACATCGATTTGTCCTATTGGGATGTATTGATTCATTTCTGGGTTTTTGGATTCCAGATCAGCTATTCTGTCTTAGATGCAGCTGCATGCGCATTGCTCATGGGATGGAAACACTGAAGATATAGAAGAGAACATGTTTAGGTCAGTGCCGACGTGTTCATGTGGATCTGGAGCTGAGGCCACAAAGAGCAAGTGGAGAAGTCATGGAAGCTGCTGCCTGCTAGGGTTCGAGCTGGCATCACTGAGTTCTAAAGGACATTACCAGCCTGGGAGGAATTCTGGCTGAGATGACCTCCTCCCAGATCAAAAAGAGTTGTTGCCCTAGGAAAGGAAGCACTGTGTCTTTATTTTTATTTTTTCTAAAATTGATCAATTTTTTTTGTTCTTTCATTTATTTGAAAGGCAGAGAGATGTAGACAGAGAGAAATCTTCCATCCGCTGGTTCACTCACTCAAGGCCTGCAATGAGACTAGACTAGGATGAAGCCAGGAGCCCCAGGTTCAATCCAGATCCCTCATATAGGCAACAGGGAACCCAAATACTTGAACCATGATCTCCTACCTCCCAGGGTACACATTAGCAGGAGAACGGAATCAGAAGAAGCGTCAGAACTCAAACCCAGGCCCCTCTGACATGAGATGAGGGAACCACAAACAACATGTTCCCCACTGTGCCTAACACCTGCCCAAGGCCATAGCCTGTGTTTGAGTAAGGGGGACAATGTGCATCGTGGACCAGGGCTTCCTTTTTTGTGTGTGGGACAGCAAAAAGACAAGGGTGATTTTATGAGAAGTCTTCAAAAAGTTCTTGGAAAAGGGCATTGAGGGAAAAAGTCATGTATCTATCTGACAAATGGTTGCACCAAAATAAACATGATTTTAAATTCTGTTTTTCCACAAACTTTTTTTGGAGTGCCTTGCAAGAAAACAGAAGGAATCCAAGCTCTGAAAGCCAGGATCCAAGTTCTTACCATGACTCCAGAGCCTGAGCTCATCATTTTGCTTCTCTGAAACCCAATGTCGTCATTTGTTAAACAGGAATATTCTTCAGCCCTCATTGACAGGTTTATGATAAGAAACATTCAATGGTAACGTTTACAGACAGTGCCTGGCACATGATAAAGAGCTGTACAAGCACTTGGTAATCCACCAACCTGCTAGGGACAAGTGGAGGACCACTGAGGAGAGAAAGAAGACCTTCAAAGACGTGAAGTCCAAGTGCATACTGTAGCAGAAAGAAAGAAAAATGGAGTTCACATTCACAGTATATATATATATATATATATATATATATATATATATATACACACACACATATCAAGCCTATGGTTGGGGTGTGTGTGATTTCGTTGGACAACCATTGTGTCCTCATTTTATGGCTAAGAAAACAAAAATTCAAGGATACAAACCAACCTCCCCATGGTCATCAGAAGAAAAAAAATATATGGAAACGCTGGGATTCAAACTTGGAGTGGCTACGCTCCAAAATCCACATTTTCTCTTCACTTTGTCACTTCATTTACCCAAAGTGCTCCCTGTAAGAAAACCTGCTCAACTGGATTTATATTTAAAGGCTCAACTTCTCATCAGCACCATCTCCTCAAAATAGAATGCCAGTCCTCAGCCAGACCCGTCAGTGAGCTGCTGGCCTCTAGGAAGCTACCTGGGTGAGGCAAAGATGGAGTAAGGCAAGCTCCTCCTGGTCCTGTCCCTGCAGTCTCCTGCTCTTCCTGGACTTGCATGCCATGTTCTTGCACTCTCTCTCATCTTGCCAGATGAAGAACAACACTCAACACTCCTGCTTGTGTGGTTTGGGTCCCATTCTCCAATTCCATGTGCCTCTCCTGCATTTGTTACAAGGACTCCAAATTGTTTTCTGCTCCCAGAGTCTCCCCAGAAGCACAGACTCCTGGCTTTGGTGCCCAGAGCCTTTCCCACCTCCTGCAAGACTCAGTGGCTAGTGACCTTATTCAGGTCACCCAGCTACCCCTTCATTTTGACACATGATCCTTCGTTGTGACCAGCTACCCAAGTCTGCAAGGCCAGCACGAAGTTTTCTTGTCCCCACCCCCATACAGAATCCAAGTCTGTCAGCCCAGCTTCCCCACCATTTTTCAAATTCTTTCTCCTCCCTTCCTCCAAAGCCACCCATTTTCATAATGTCCATCCTTCACCTGGAATTAGTCTCATTTCTCTCACCCTTGACTACTCTGCCTCTTCTCACTGCAGAGTGAGTCTTTAAAATATGTAAACCCATTTTTCATGTTTCCCCTGACTAAAACCCTTCAGTGGATCCCTATTGCTACAAGGAGTGGGTTCAAGTGATGAACTCTTGTCAACTGCACAGTGTGGCTTTTCACACTGCTATGACCTTGGCCAAGTGGTTCAATCTCTCCAGGCTTTTGTTCTGTAAGTGGTGCCCTCTAGCTCAGTGATTGCACTGCAATGGTTAAACAATACAAATAAATTTTTAAAAAACTCCTTGGAAAGTTGTCTAGTGAACAGCGAGGACTCAAAAAAGGCCAGCTGCTTTTATACTCTTCAAAATCATCTTTGTCATTATCATTGCTCTAACTATGAAAGTCCAAAACAGCTAGCATGGCATCCAAGCTCTGCTTCTTGCCCACCGACCAACGCCTGTCTCTGTGTCACCCCTTGTGTTCTATGCAGCAGTCACGCTGAAGCTCTTTGGTCTTTGGATACAACCCAAGGACCATGATTTATGCATAAATATGCCCATAAGGCTGATGTTTATGATAAAGATTTTTAAAGCCAAATGTCCATCAATTAAAAATGATTAAGTAAAATCGTGGCATAGTCAAATATGTCACAATCATTTTAAATTACGACTCTAATAAATATTTAATGGCATGAGAAAATGCTCTTGATAAGACAGGATATGAAAAATGACGCAAACTTGTATTTGCAGAGTTATCTCGATCTGAATGAAATAAATTAAAATGCTTCATAATGGTTATCTTCATACTGTTAGGTTATTGGCAGCAATTTTTCACTGTACATTGCCTGCTTTCCAAATGTTATCAAATCAGCATGGATCCCTTTCATAATGAGACGAGTGGGGAGATGGGCATTGGAAACTAAGAGAGAAAGAGGAACTCAACTTTTTGTTATTTTGAACTTAAGTATTCTGGAAACAAAAGTCAATGTTATTCATGCTCACTACCACTCCCAGTCTGCACATATGCAATGGTCACTATCCTTCCCATTTATTCTTTCCAAGGATGGAAATAATATTTTGACTTCTGATCTTAAATGACTGCGAACTTTAAGAAAAACAAGTTCCTCTCCAGGAACTAAACGAATTTATTAGGTCCCTTCCCAGGATAAGCAAAATCTTGAAGTTAAGGGGAAAAAAGGAGCTGGTAATGTGATATAGCAAATTAAACCACTACCTGGGACACTGGCGTTCCATACGGGCACCTGTTTGTGTCCCAACTGCTCCGCTTCTGATCCAGCTCCCTGCTAACAACCTAGGCAAGCAGCAGAAGATAGCCCAAGTGACTGGGCTCCTGCAACCACATGGGAGCTCAGAAGAAGCTTCTGACTTCCAGCTTGAGCCTGGCCTAACCCTGATCATTGTAGTCATATGAGAAACCAACCAATGGATAGAAGATTCTCTCTCCCCCACCCCCCGACACACAGTATCTGTCTCTTTTTGTAAGTGCATGTTTCAAATAAATCTTTAAAGAAAAAAAGAAGGAGAAGAAGGAGGAGGAGGAGGAGAAATACAATCTACTGCAGTTTAGAATAAAATCAAAGCAGACTTAGTTGTAAGGAATGACTTTATAATCAGTTACTTTTCTCCCAAGATTTTAGAGTGCTGCCTCTATACCTAACTCAGAAATGGTTGCCTGATCAACACGCTAAATCGCTTAAGATTCCAAGTACTCCTTAAAGTGTCATTTGTTGATAAGGGTGCGATGGTGGTGGTGTGTGCGAATATGTGTGTGTGTGCGTGTGTGTGTGTGTTTGACCAGATGTCCTGATATACACAGACTTTGTCTCTTTCCATGAAATGATGGGAAGCAGGGATGGCAGATTGACCAGATATCTGAACAGGGAGAGAGAGAGAGAGCGAGAGAGAGAATGTACACCATGAGAGAGAATAAAAGGTCACAGTGTACCACAACCTTTTCCTTTCAAAGCAGCTTGGGTCACTCTGTGGCAGTGAGTTACTACTGCCTCCCAGCCTGCTTCCTTAGCTGGAAGGGTAAGCTCCTGTATCAGCTGTGATGGAGAGTGGACTGTGATTGGGAGAGCCATTTGATGTTGTGTCCAGATATGCACTCCAGCACCTCATTCTTTCCAAATTGTTTTCAAATGAAAAAGCTTTGCCTCTGAGACAAAAAAAAAAAAAAAAGGAACCCACATTCTCCGAGAAAAGCAAAAACCCTCACTCCGAAGGATGCAGGATGTAACACGGCTAATATATCATTATGAACCCCTAATGAATGAAAATATTAGTCTCCTTTTCCTGCAATTTTATGCTTGGTTATGAAGCATTTCAGGAGGACAAATGCTGCGGCTGGCATTGTTCCTTTGACATTACAAATAACTGTATTTATGGTGGTATTATACAGTTCATATATTTCCCTCCACTAGTGCCAATAAAAAGATGGCATTTTCCCAGTCTCTGCTCATGTTTTATGTCTTACTTTCCTCAAGGGCCTGTGTGCTCTTAGGCAAAAGAGCTAATTTTTCACAGTGGAACAGGGGAGGGGATGCTGGTACTCTTTCTATCACTCACTTGCCATTTTTCTGTTAGCCTCCAGAAAGGCACAGTGTTATTCTTTTTCTGTAAAGGACTATACTTCGCGGGAGCTCACACCCATTGCTGACAGCTCAAGCTTCTCAGAGCTCTTCCCGTCTATCAGGACCTGGGCTTTTTCAATCTATTTTCACAACAAGCTTGGGAATCTCCTATCCTAATGTACGTCCACGCCATGGACAAAGAGACTGAGGCTCTTAGAGAACCTGGGGACAGTTAGTAGGTCCAAGACTCAGGTTCCTCAAAGCCATGGATGTCCTTTCTGTCACTGCTGGAGCTTCCCTAGCCCATGACGGACAAACGTTCCAGTTAGCAGCACAGGCTTTGGTCTGGCAGAGCCTTGCACTGAACTCCTCTCCTTGGATGTAATGGCCAGGTCAGATGTCGTCCATCAGTAACACTACCCAGTTTCTTCTTCCAAGTGTCTAGCTGTATGATCTTGAAAAACCAACAGCCCTCTTGAACACCAATGTACCACGTATAAAGGAGAAGTATGATAACTTAAATTTGGACGCAAGAGGTGATGTCAATGACCGTGAGTCAGAAAGTAGTGATTCAGTCCAGTGGTTAAGATGTCTTCCTCCCACATGGAAGTGCCTGGGTTTAGTTCCTGCCCGTGCAGATCTTGGGAGGCAGCAGGTGATGGCTCAAGGAATTGGGTCCATGCTATCCTCTTGGAAAACCTGGATTGTATTCCTGACTCCCAGCTTTAGCCCCAACCCAGGCACAGCCATTGCAGGCATTCGGAGAGTGAGCCGGGAGATGAGAATGCTCTATCTACATCTCACTCTTTCTCTCTTTATATTTCTTTCTCTGCCTCATAAATAAATTTGAATTTTAAAAGGAGAACTGCAAGTCACGTATTCAATAGTATTCATCAACCTGGTCTCAAGCAGCTGGGAGGGTGCTTGATACAGAGAGCACACAATCTGATGCAAGAGATACATACAGAAGGACAACACAATTGTAGTTAATATCATTCTGTAATAGCCTAAAATTCCGACCTGCCTCAGAACCACCAACAGGCAGAACTACTCAGAGTTTGTAGAATCATTGAACCGTTAAACACTGCTTTCAAAAATGATAAAACCAGAAACTTTGTAGAAGCGAACAGGACTTCTGCTGGGTGGTTTATCCTCTGTGCACACAGGGATCAAACAAGCCTTTGGACTATCACAGCACTGATCAAGATGATCACATCAACAAATCACTGCTCCCGCCGATCAATATCTTTTTCTCTTTTCTGTTTAAACATGCACCTGCATGTCTAGGCATCAATCAGCAGAATAGGAATGGGGGCAGCCTTGCCAAATGACAGCCAGCCGGGAAAAGCAGTTGTTTTTTCTTTTTAAGTGCTCAGCAAGACTGCCCTGTTCAAGATATCCTCAAGCTCTCTCCCGCTCAGGGCTTGGTGCCTCTGGTGAATACTCAAACTGTTCAACCTGGGTACAACTGAAATCCCAGGCAACTTGACTGCTTGTGGCGAGGGCTACCTTGGAAAGCGCTTAACTGCTCCCATGATCCTTTTCTATGAGATGCCAGCAGCATTCACATACCCCAGTTGCCCCCACACCATTTTGAAAACCAGTAGTGTCCCCTGACATTGCTATGTGTCCCTTGGGGCTGGGTACAAAATCACCTTCAGTTGAGAACCACTGGCCTGAAAACCAAAAGCGCCTCTACATTTGGGTGGAGTTCAACTCAATTTGGGATCTAGCCCAGCCTTGCTGGGTCCCTTCTAAGACATCTTTTCTTTCTTTAAATCAGAGACTAGGAAGGAAATCATTCATTTACTCATTTACTCTGCCTCCTTCAATGGACATTGACTGACAGATCATGACAGTACTCACACAAGTCTTGGCACAAAACCATCAAGTGCTTCAAAGATGCCCACACAAGTGCCACCCAGGACATGACCTAAACTACCAAACTGACCAAACCACTCAAGTTCTGAACATGACCCATCTCCTGAACTTACTTGCCCATAGGACTCATACTCATCACCTGAAAAATGAACTTGACCTGCTTCTCCCCTTCAACATTTTAACCACACTCAGACTACATATTGTCATTTACCTACAATATTCTTCTTGCATCCACCCTTTGTGAGTTACATAACCTCACGGGAATGGTGCGGATCATTGCTATATGAGCAGTTTCCCAAATGTTTGTGGAAGATGAATATTACGAAAGGAATGTGCATGGATTTTAAGATGATTTTGCACTAAAATAAACAGATCGTTTTATTCCATTTTTCCATGAACTTGTTGGGATCTAGTGTGTATGTGTGTATACTATATATGGGCATCTTGGTTATATATCTACACATATATACGAGAGGGACTTCTACAAGTGCACCAAAATGTGCATGAATTCCAGTGTCTCACGTCAAAGTCTCAAGGGGTTTGAGTTTAATTCCTGGTTCTGCTGCTGACACCAGACTCCTGCGAAGGCCCAGCCTCCTAGGTAGCACTCATGGCTCAAGTGCTTCTGTCTCTGCTACCCATGTGGGAAACTTGGCTGGAATTCCCAGCTCCCGGCTTTGGTCTAGCGTTGGCTGGTATGAATATCTGGAAAGTGAATCAGCAAATTGGAGCGCTTTCTCCCTCTCTCTTTGCCTACCAAATAATATTAATAATAATCATTTTCAAAAGAAAACAACTGAAAGCCAAACAAAGCTATTCAATCCAAAGTGCACATGTCTAGCAGTGGGAGTCCCCACGCAGGGTAGGGGAGAGGAGGCATTGGCAGGCTATGCCATGGCCACCACGACCACCTGAGACTCTGTATGTGCCCAGTGAGACTTGACAAACGCCGGCCAAGGGCAGGTCCTCTCGCTGTGTGACAGCTCCCACATACCGGATGGTCTCAGTTTCCAGAAAGACACAGCGGCAGCCCCACCTGACTCTCAGTGCCTTGTCTCATTGGCCTCCAGTTCCCATTTTGAAGTTCACTTTTTCCAGAATGGAAACAGCCTGGCCAGCCCTCACAAGAACTGTGAATGTTTAAGTGTATAGCGAAGCTCCCTTTGGATTCTGAGGCCCTTCTTTAGATGGAATATCTTAGAAAAGAACCAGGCGTCTTGGTAGCCTTGGAGGTAACCTTCTGAATCATCCTCATAAAAATTATGAGGACCCATGCTATGGCTCAACTGGCTAATCTACCCCTGCAAACGTCAGCATCCCGTATGGGCACCTGTTTCTATCCTGGTTGCACCACTTCTGACTCAGCGGTCTGCTTATGGCCTAGGAAAGCAGCAAAGAATGGTCCAAGTTCTTGGGACCCTGCACCACATGGGAGAACTGGAGGAGGCTCCTAGCTTCAGATTGGCTCAGCTCAGGCCATTGCAGCCATTTGGGAAATGAGCCAACAGACGGAAAAAATTCTCTCTTTCTCCTTCTTTCTGCAAATCTACCTTTCCAACAAAAACAATTTTTTTTCTTTTAAAAATGATACAACCAAACCAGACCAAGTAAAAACCTTTGGGGTTCATCCCCTGTGAGTGAAGTGGTCCCAGCTGAAGCACTCAGCCCATGGAGCCTGAGTCTCCTGAGGCAGGATTGAACATTCAGACAGCTGTCTGGCCAATACTTGGGGTAGCAACCCTGTGGGTATTTGAGACTTCTTTGTAAGCTGCCAGGTGAAGGGACTCCACACTGACTTTAGATCTTCTGGGGGTGAGCCGCGCCTCTCTGGGTGTTCTCAGCTGTCCAAGGTGGGTGATGGGACAACGGGGCATGATGGACTCTGGATGGCCCTCAGCTGCTAAGCAGAGCAGCTGCAGGAAGCATATGTTGGGAGGAGGTGCGAAGGTTTGCAACCCGCGGTAAAAACTGCTCCGAGGAAGCAGGGAGGGAACAGAGAGGCCGAGAGTGGGCGGGTGGGGGAGAGGATTGGGAGAAGGCGTCAGGAGCAGGGAAGGGGTGACTTCGAAAACTCGCCCTCTGGCACCGAAATCCTTGGCAAGCTCTGCACTTTTGAGGTTCAAGTTTGTTTATTCTTGGCAAAATGCAACCGCCTGTTTCTAAGAGAAAAGTCTTTAAAAGGCTTATAAAATCTACTCAAAAGGCTTTCTGGACATCAAATAGCTCATAAAAAAGGAACATTTTGATGAGTTAAGTGTAAATGAATCAGAAACATACGGATTCCATTTTGCCTAATCTGCCATTGGATTTAGAAATGAAGGGGAAAACTGCTCAAAGCCAAATTCTTCGGGGGCTGTGCAGACCCCCGAAACCTTTGAAAGCCGCTGGCAGCGCTCAGCAAATCCCTGGCACAACTGCGTGCTGCCCTCCTGACCTGCAGCCTCCATGAAGGTCCCCGCTGGGTGAGTCCCTCGGAGCAATCGGGGTCGGGAAAGGCACAGCTGTACCCTGCCTCCTGTGTGCTGGCACCTCTGCTCCGTGGATCACTCCTGCCATCTGTCACAAGGGAGGCAGAAGACCACCGATGGCGGTGACACCATGAAGCCAGGGTGCTAAGCCCAGCTCCCCAGGGGAACCAGCTTTGTGGTTATAAGAATGCCGGCAAGGCCTCAGCGTCCCCATCTGCGCCAAAGAGCTAAAAGGGACATCTGGATGAAGCTATGACAAGAGTTAACTATAATATCCAGAGGTCAGCATTGTGGCATCGTGTGTTAAGCCATCAGCTGCAGCCCTATGCTGATATCCCATAAAGGCGTTCCTTGAGGTCCTAGCCGCTCTGCTTCCAATCTAGCTTCCTGCCAATGTGCCTAGGAAAGCAATAGGGAATGACCCAAGTGCTTGGACCCCTGCACCCATACGGGAGACCTGGAAGGAGCTCCTGGCTCCTGGCTTGCTTGGGGGATGAACCAGGAGACGGCAAATTTCTCTCCCTATCTCTACTTCTCACTCTCTCTTTGTAACTCTACATGTCAATAGAAATTATAAATCTTTTTTAAGTAACGTTGGGTAAAATATTACACCCAGTGCCTGTGCATGGAAACACTCAGTCAAGATTGTCTGTGCTAAGACTATACAAGCTGTGTGGGATGCACACTCTTCTTACTCCTGCTTTACACTCAAAGGAACTGAGCCCAAGGATGATCCAAAGGGCCTCGTGCGGTAGCCTAGTAGTTAAATCCTCACCTTACACATACTGGGACTCCATATAGATGCCAGTTCGTGTCCTGGTGGCCCCACTTCCCCTCCAGCTCCCTGCTTGTGGCCTGGGAAAGCAGTGGACAGCCCAAAGCCTTGGGACCCTGCACACGTGTGGGAGACGTGGAAGAGCTCCTGCCTTCAAAGCGGCTCAGCTCAGCCATTGCAGCCCCTTGGGGTGTGATTCAGCAGATGGAAGATCTTCCTCTCTGTGTAACTGACTTTCCAATAAAAATAAGTAATAAATCTTAAAAAAAAAAGAATGATCCAGAAAGTCGTACCAGCTCTCACATCCTGACCCACAAATTTGAGTTAAGCCTTCTAACCGCACAGCAGAAAGTTTCACCATGCTCCATTACAACCTCCTTCAGACGACTCAAGGACCCAGCAGAAATGGTCCAACGAGTCCCGGAATCAACTGCCCAGGAAGGCTGGTGCCTGATGGCCTCCCTCTGGGGGACTGGCAGGAAGCAAGGATGGGCCCTCTGCCAGCACACCCGAGGATTTTCTGATGCCAAGACTGAGCAAGCCCCATTCCCTCCATCGGAGGTGTTGAAGGATATCCCTGGCTCCAAAGCTCTTGTTTTCCTGTGTGACGGGTTAATGGAATTACAGAGAAGAAGCCGAAGATGAAAGGAGGGAGAGAAATTTGCAATTATGTTACATTTTCCATTCACTGTCCCTCTGCCTCAAGCTGGATAACATGGCTATAAAAACACACACGGAGCAAAATCTGTTATGTTACCAAAAAAAAAAGTGTACTGTATGTAAATCGACCAGGTGGATAATACTCGGAGTGTTGTGCATGTTTTCACACATGGTTTTATCAAAGCGAGTAATTACGGCATATGGAAAACAGAACATATTGTTTCCATATGATAGAGTGTGCTACAAGTGATTAGAAGGACTTGCGCATGTGGAATGCTCTTAGAAAGAGAGCTGCCTCTGTCCCAGAATCACAGTGTTTTCCAGCGACATTTGCAGGAATCTTGCTAATAACATTCAGGCAGAGTGGAGGCCTCTGTATTTCCTGAAGGATTTAGTTGCATCTCTTGGTTGGAGGTCGGAACGTTTGGGGCATCCCCCGTGTTCCTATCTTGACTCTTGTTTTGTGCAGGGATGATCTGTACAGGTCTCTGCAGCTGGCTTCCCCTCCAAAGGGCCTCACCGCCAGTCAGCTGGCAAGACTAAGACACAAGAGAGGAAGAACAAGCGACTCCATCACCAGCAGGCGGGAGACTGGAGCAGACATTTTTTTTTTTCAGAGAAGACATGCAAGTGCCAGGAATGCCCCTGGGAAACAAGATATCATTTCATATCCACTAAGATGGCAGCAGCCAAGAAAATGGGGGCACAGCAAAGAACTGCTTGAAATGCCAACAACCCATATGAGCGCTGGCTCGAGTCCTGGCTGCTCTACTTCCGATTCAACTCCATGCAAAGGCACCTAGGAGAGCAGTGGAAGTTGGCCCCCTGCTTGGAGCCCTGTTACCCACATGGGAGACTCAGGTGGGGTTCCTGGTCTCTGACTTCTCTGCCTCTCTGTATTTATCACTCTACCTTTTTAGTAAGTACATTTATCTTTTCTTAAAAGAAAGACAGAAAATGAGATAAACAAATGTTGGCAACAATACGGAGCAATTGGTACCCTCACACCTCACTGGGTGGCAATAAAGCAGGCATTCCCCCCTGAGGACACACAGGCAGCCCCTGGAAATGCTCAACAGAGGGCTCCCACTGGGCCCAGCAATTCTGCCGCTGGGTCTGAACTGAAACAAGTTGACAACAGCAACGCAAACAAATACTCATCCACAAATGTTCATGGCCACAGTGTTCACAAGAGCCCAAACAGAGCACAAGTGTCCAGCAGATGAACACAGACACAGAACATGACCTCTCTGTACAACGGAATCCGGACAGAAGGCAAGAACTGGCCATGCATGCTGCAAGACACATGAACCGCAAGAACACTAACTGAAAAGCAAAGGCAGCCGGACACAAAAGGGCGAATGTTGCACGGTTGTATTTATATGAAATATCTGAAAGCGGCAAATCCATGGATGCAGAGTGCAAATTCATGACTGATTGTCAGGGGTGGGACGAGGGGAACGAAGGGAGAGAAACTAGTTTCTCAGAAGACAGTTTCGCTTGTAGGGTAACAAAATAGAAGGGATTTTTATGAAAAAAAAAAAATTTTTTAAAGTATGTATTTGCCAGAATGTATTCATTGCACAAATGGATTTCTTGCCATGAGCCAGGTTGCACTCCAGGAGCCAAGAACACAAGACCACTGTGCACATGCAGTTCCCATCCCAAGCCGCGGAGAGAACACGTTACAGGAGCAGAAACAGCGTTTCCGGTCTGTGAAGGTGGTGAAGGCACTCAGAGATGGAGAGGATCAAAGCGGCAGAGGACTGGCTGGCTCGGTGGGCCCGGAGGACTTGTCTGAGGGGCTACTTGAAATGAAACTGGACTGATGAGAAAGTGTGGGCCAAGACTGTTCCCGGCAGAGAGAACGGCTTGTGCAAAGGCCCTGCGGTCAGAACAGTCTCGTGCTTGAGGACTAGAGAAGCTGGGTGACCAGATCGCGTAGACAGTGAAGGGGACTGAGGCAGGCAAGGGGAGACGCGGGGCTGGATCATGCGGGGCCACGCTGACTAAGGTGACCTTATCATCACAACAGAAACCATGAGAACCAAGCAGAAGAGCCAAACTCCTAGAAAAGACTGACCAAAGGGCTTTGGGCACCTGCCCTTTGAAAAATTGCATTTTATATTCAATCATATAAATGCCTGCATTTGTAAGAGTAGGATCATATAATACAGTTCTGAAATGGGTTTTTAAATTTATTTCATTTTGCCATGTGTTTGCTATTTGACCCTTTCCTGAATTCATGTATTTAGAGAATATGGCGTCTAGTTCATGGGAGCATACTGTGAGAAGTTTACATTTTCCACTGTTTGAAGACCCTGCCTATGTGTGCATTTCAAAAATACTTTCACAATGGGGCTGTCACTGCAGCACCAGGAGGCTAAGCTGCCGACTACAAGACCACCATCTCACGTCTCAGCATCCAGTTGAGCCTCAGCTGATCCACTTTTTTTTTCTTTTCTGAAAGTCAGATATACAGAGAGGAGGAGAGACAGAGAGGAAGATCTTCCATCCATTGATTCATCCCCCAAATGATCACAACGGCCAGAGCTGAGCTGAGCCAAAGCCAGGAGCCCGGAGCCTATTCCGGGTCTTCTACATGGGTGCAGGGTCCCAACGCTTTGGGCCGACCTCAATTGCTTTCCTGGGCCACAAGCAGGGAGCTGGATGGGAAGCGGGGCTGCCAGGATTAAAACGAGCATCCATATGGGATCCCAGCACATGCAAGGTGAGGACTTTAGTCACTAGGCTACCGCACTGGGTGCAGCTGCTCCACTTCTGATCCAGCTCCCTGCTCAGGTGATTGTGAAGGTCGTAGAAGCTGACCCAAATGCTAGGGCCCTTGTCACCCAGACAGGAGATTCTTGATGAAGCTCCTGCCTTCTGGCTTCTGCCTGGCCCAGGCTAAGCTACTGCAGCCATTTGAGGAGTGAACCAGCAGATGGGAAAGCTCACTTGCTCTCTCTCTCTTTCTCATTTCCAAATAAATAAATCTTCAAAAGATGTTTTGCATGAAACAAACTATTCCATTCCATTTTCTAGAACCTTTTAGAGAATATCCTTATAGTAGGTACTCAACAGTTTTTAAAGAAAACAAAGTGTCTGTCCCAGCCTGCAGCAGGCCCCCTCGGCCTTCTGCCTGCCCTTGATTCCTGGGATGTTTCCAGATGGAGTATCTCACACTTCAAGCCCCATGCCCATTGGCGTGGGACAGTTTCGCTTGTTTCCAGGCTTGGTGACATTGCAAGACCTGTTGTGATGGGGGCACTTCCTTCTCTCTGCCAAATTAAGAGGTGCAAAAAGATTCCTGGTGCTGCCTGCCAGCCCTGCTCATAAGCCGCTGGTTTTAATCTTGCTTTGGCAGCTCCAAGAAGGATTTCTTTTTTAAAGCACAAGTCTTGGAGGCCAACTTCAGAATGTAGCCGTGAACCTGGGCACGAACCCGGTCATGAACCCGGCCATGAACGCAGCCATGACCTGGTCTGTGCTCTGCTAGCATTTCACATATGCCCCCCATCTAAGCAAGACCCCTTCCCCTGGTCATTGGTTCCATCTCCCCATTCTCCTATAGGAAAAAAAAAAAAACAAGGTTTTTCCAGTTTTATAGGAAAGAATAACTGGAGATAAGACACACTCCACCTTACACACATCTTGTTGTGGTTCGATGATAGAGGTTGAGCCTGCTTTGTCCACAGTGTTTCAGACTAGATGTGTTCCAGATTTTGAATTGGGGGGATTTTAGAATATTTACATACACTTCATGAAATATCTTGTGAATGAAACACAAGTCTAAACATGAAATTCATTTACGTCTCATATATACCATATGTACTAGCCCGAAGGTAATTTTACTCACTGTTTTTAATCACTGTGTGCATGCAACAAATTCTCATGGTGTGAAATTTCCCAGTCGTGGCATCCTATCAATGCTCAAAAAGTTGTAGATTTTTTAACTGTTTAGTAGTTCAGATTTTTGGATAAGGGATGCTCAACCTGCATTGATAAGCCTACAACTTTGGTGACTGGGTTTTTGTTTTTTCCACTTTTTTTTTTTCCTAGGAGACATATTATTGTTCTCAGCTTAAAGGAGAGGAGATTGAAGCCTGGAGTGAAGCGACAGCTTTGACCCCAGTTCCGCCGTGGCCAGCAGCAGGATTACAAGCGGAGTCAGGACTTCTGATGTCTATTTGATATCCAAGGCAAGTAGTTTCTCTCCTGTAAGCCTGTGCTGCAAATATTCTCTTAACCATGACCCCTTCTCTACAGCATCTCTACAGTTTGTTGAGAAAGCAAAGAGCCAACCAGACGCATGAATAGAAGGAAAGCTCTTCCCTACCACATCTCTACCCAGAGTCGATGCTCTGCTTCTCATCTTTTGAAGGGACTATTTAAGGCCACTGCTCTATCTCTGCCAGCAGGTTGAGCAGACAAGGGTGTGTGGTAAGTAGGATGGGGTCCATGGTAGCTGCAGATGTGGGAAGCTCTCCACACTTCCCATCCCTCTGATTCCAACTGAATCTTGAGTCTGGCGCAACTTGGAGGTGTGGCACAGGAAGCGCATTGTGGCTCTAAGAAGCCCCTCTGTTTCTCTAGGGGTGGCGACGGGTCTTCTAAATCTTGCACTTTGTCCCGGTGGTTCCTGGGAGTGCTCCAGAGGAAATGAAGCAGGAGAGACAGTCTCAAGGGTGTGCCGTATCCACAAGCACCCATGGAAATGCCTAAACACGCCGACGAAACAAAAGCAACCTTCTCTCTCCCGCATGAGGACAAAAAGAAAAGAAAAAGGCAAGCAAAAGGCTGCTGCCTCTTGCAGGTTTATAAAGGGAGCTTTTCAGGCCCCATGGCCCATTAGTCTCAGTTATTCTCCTGCGGTATGTTGGCCTTGTCTTCCATTAATTGGCTCATCCGCCCATGTGTTTGCCTCGTGTTTATTATCTACACCTAAAAGGCCAGGCACAGCCCTCCCAGAACAGAACCTGGGCCTTTGTTACTTGGTGCACCTGCAGCATGCTATTGGAACTGAAGAGCCCAAGCTGCCTTTTATCTAGCTCTTCTCCCCCCAGCCCCCAGCCCTTACTTTCCCCACAATGCAGTCAGCCAGCCAAAGACAACTGGACACTCCAAGTGACAAACATGACATCCACGCAAGGGAAGGACCCACGGAGAAGGATTCAAGTGAGGTCCTCCTCCAGCAAACACCTGGATCTGAGGATGGGTGTTCGCAATGAAGTTGCTGGAAACCATCTGCATCCTAGCTGAATTTGTGAACCTGGACAAGTTACCACCCTACATACTCGGAGTTTCTTGGTTTCCTCATCTGAAAAATCAGGATTGTAAGGTGACATTCTCTTAACCAACCCATATTTCCCTCCAGAAACTATATCAATAGGTGCCCGCAACACCTTGGAGAGTTAACGGGGGGGACTTCTCCATGGAGTCTCCAATGAACTACCTTCCACCACCTGGACATGCACTCGCCAAGAGTTACATGTGTTTGCTCCCAAATCAGTTGACCCCGATTCATTGTGTAATTATGTATCACCTAACACTTTCTACAAGTGCAAGATGAGAATGATCACATCAATGAACACCAAGTTCAATGCCTGGGAAACAATAGAACAAAGTTGTTTTCAAAAATCACTTTTGGATTAGGTGGGCATGATAAATTATTACAGGAGTTCTGTATAAATTCTAGGAGATTCTTCTCTCATGAATTAGAACTTTCTTACTTGAAAGTTAGAGTTACAGAGAAAAAGAAGAGTAAGAGCAAGATCCTCTACCCACTGGTTCAGTCTTTAAAATGGCTACAATGACCAGAGCTGGACTTGTTTAAAGCTGAGAGCCAGGAGCTTCATCCGGGTTTTCCACATGAGTACAGGGGCCTGAGGTCTTGGGCCATCCTCCATTGCTTTCCCAGGTCACGAGCAGGGAGCTGGATTGGAAGTAGTATAGCCTAGACTTGAACTGGTGCCTTTAGGGGATGCTATTGTCGCAGGCAGATGATGAAACTGATATGCCACCACAACAGCCCCTATAAATTAGAAATCCTATGTGATATGTAATGGACAGATGGAACAGATGTCTTCATTTTCCCAGGAAGGTCCTGACTGACAACTATTACCCGCCCCCCCCCCCCCGAGTCGCTCATGATGCCCCTTTTTCTAGACCACACGGGTCGCTCCCACACTGAATATGATTTATACAAGGGTCTAAGATCTACAAACACAATCTCAAGTCTTGAGTCTTGTATCAATAGGGGGACAAACTAATGGACATTTTTAGACTGAAGCACAAAACATCCTTTTTGTGGTGCCTTAATATTTCCCAGTAATCTGGACACATGACCCAGATGAGTTGGATCACGTAACTTCCACTTGCAATGCTATTGATTTATCCAAAGGATTCATAGTCATATATTCCAAGGGCGTTCTGTGGGGACTGGAATGGGTTAGGTCCTCAGCACACAGTGATGAGGAAGAAAATTTGAGAAACCCTTCAGAAGAACTGTTTGTGAGAATAGTGGTTGGAAGGCCAGAGATGTTATGGACCTCACCAACATTAATCACTCATCAGCCTACACAGCTCCCAGTGCCAGCTTGGCTCTCCCACATCTGGAATGATCCCTTAAAGGTGCTTGGGAGAGGCATCCCTGCAGAGCATCCTAACTGGGATTAAGAAGCGTTTCATCGTTCTACTCCCTGTTCTCATTCCTGCATCCAAATCACATGCATGACTGCTCTCCAGACCAGAAGGATCCTGGAAAGAGAATAAAGAAAAGACCAAAGGTGGTGACAGGGCATGTGGCCCAGCTCTGTGTTCTCTGCTTGTTCAGCAAGAGGCAGAAACCGGGACCCATCACTTGACTCTTGAGTCTTCCATCGGACCTCAGGGTAGCTGTGGATGGCCAGGCTGGAGGCAGCGGATACAGGCACCTGGTTCCTTACAGACCCTGGGACCCGGGACAAGTGTCTTAAGCTCTTTGAGGCACTGTTGCGTTTACTGCCAAGTGGCACAAATTATTACTTTCTCTGACAACTTCATAAGGTTATGCCAAAGACTAAAAATGGTGATGGTGTGAAGGGACTTCTGTGACCATAAAAAAAATAATAATAATAACACTGTAATAACTGCTGCCACTTCAAAGCTGGCTACCGTGCCAGGCACTGGTTCTAAAGACCTTCTCATATATGGTCCCTTGAACCCTCCCAACGCCATGAAGGTAGTATTAGCAACCCATTTTACAGATAGGAAAATTGATGTCAAAGAGCTTAAGCTCTTAAGTGGCAGAGCCCTGATTGAACTTGAGCAGTTTTTAAGTTGGTAATAAATATAATAATGATAATTATGATTATTACCATTGACAGAGACATGGGTAAACCAGAAAGAGAAGACTTTCTGGCCCTACATCCTCTACTGAGTAGAAAACAATAAAGATGCTGTGCTGAGACTCAGAGCTGCCATTATCCAGAGTCCAAGCAGCACGAGGCATTGAGCAAAGGACTTTCTGTGGTTTGTTTCCTCTCTGAGAATGTTGAGGAACTGGAGGTGGCTGGGGGCTCTGAACGGGTCTCAGGACTGGCTGTGGGAATATGGGACCGGGTGCCCAGATGGTCAGCTGCAAAGCTTGCATGCTCCTCAGCCTTATTGCCGTGGCTGGGCAGCAAGTGTGCCCCCATCACCATGTGGCTGAACACTCCTAGGGGCAGGGCCAAAGGAGCCCTTAGTGGCTGCCAGACTCCAGAGTTGCCCAACTCCTAGAAGTCTCACTGCCAGGAGGTTGCTTTTATTCTAATCAGTTTGGAAATGAAGAAACTTGCCCGGGATCCCAAAGGATCCCTAAGCAATGGGACCAGAATCAGAACACAAGGAGTTCACCTCTGCCACACCCCCTCTCCTTCACCTCCGAGCTGCCATCTGTTCTCAGCAAACTCACACTCTTAGGTGAGATGCAGTAGAAGAACCAGGGTTTGGCCCCTGCCTGCTTCTTTCCAGCTGGGCAAGGCACTACTCTGGCTGGGGTAGTAGCTCTCCACCATGAAATAAGGAGTTAGATGGAGACTTTGCAACACCATAGAAGGCTCCGGAAAAGAAGCAGGGGCCCCTACTCCAACTTCATCCATGGCCTTTCCTGGTTAGCTCATTTCAAACCATGTGTTACAAATGTGTTTGCTGAAGGGGAAAACCGGAACAGTGCTTGAATCCCGCTGAGCAAGAACATGTCTCATGCTGTGAGCAGAAAAGAGAAAGAGAGAAGTGGTGGTCTGAAGACAGGGCCAAGGGCAGGGTCTGTCTCTGGCTGAGCCCATCTGTGTCACATGGCAGGTGGGGCTTGGATCGGAGCAGGAAGATGGCTCAACCAGGAGGTGGGAGGAGGAGAATGGAGAGATGGCCGAGGGGCCAGGGACTCCTGGGAGCTGAGCGTCTGGGACAGAAGCCGCAGGTCTGTCTAGTGCTTGCAGTCAGTGGATTGTGTCCTCAAGCCTCACCTGCCCAGTGACCCATTAGACAGACAACAAAACTGAGGCCCTGAGCAAGCACATAACTGCCCAAGGTCATCCACATGTTCGTGCCTCCATTCAACAAGTATTCACAGGCTGCTGGGAAGTCAGGAGAGACCTGGGTCCCATTAGCATGGAAATACTCACACAGATGACGAAAGATCAAAACAGGACCATGTGCAAACCGGGGAGCAATCTCGTGTTTGCATGCAACAAATTAACACACTGAACACCACCTCAAAAGGGACAAAGCAGCATAACTGTGCTATTCACAAGATAATGAAAGGGCTTAAGAAAAACCGAAGGGTGCTCATGCGTCACTCTCCACAGGGGATATTGAGGGCCCTAAGCTTGCAGTGGTGTGACACGTGTCCCTCCTGCCCATGCATGGCAAGATGTTTCTGTGTGCGGATGCACAACCATTTGGGAATGACTTCAGACATCTAAATTCCAGGAGGCCAAGACCAGACAGCACCACGAAGCAAACCTCACTAAACAAGAAGGAATCAGGAACAAATGAGATTTCAAGAAGCTCCCTGTCGAGCAGGGTGACTCAGGGAGACCCCCCACCCCAAGACAGGGACATGATGCGCCACCCAGCCCCGAGACGGCAAAGTCCGCAGAGTTGGACAGTCATAGAAGAGAGACAACCACAAATAGGAGTCAGTTCCCAGCCCGGAGAGCTGGATCCCTGCAGCCCACCAGACCTGGGAAGCCAGTTTTGCCACCTGCTATTCTCTGGCTCCCCGGGATGCTGTGACTTTTAATTCCCAGTGTCTGAAATTGCTCAGTAAAGAGACCTTCGGGGAAGCCAGCCACAGCCATTGTGCAGCCCAATGGCTCAGCTGCCATCTTGCCAAGAGGCAAGCTTCCATCCAAAGAACTGAGACCCCTATGCAACCCCGAAACATCCCATGTCCATGGAGGCAGAGCCCGCGCGAGCGTAGGTTTGCTCCCCAGAGCTTACCGGCCTCAGCAAAGCCAACTACTTCAGAGTTAACCTCCCTCTTAATAGGCTGCGTTGCTGAGCCTTCTAATTAATGCCACATGTTCCCCTCAGCTGTCATCCTGACTAAATGTTTACAAAGCTATTAACGTACTGTATTTGTAAACCGGGACCGCGCCGCTTTAGGGAGTCATGTGGTATGCGTTTTCTCCTCTACGATGGAAAAGGCTCAGCTATAATAAATACATTGTTTTGCAGGGATGGGAGCAAGGCGTTGCCTGACAAAAAAAATGTATTGTGAGCTTCCTGAGACAGCATGGCCATGTGTACGTGAGGAATTGAAGCTTTGTGTTCAGAAGAACTGCAAGAGGCCGGCATTGGCCCAGGTGGGGGCTAGCAGTGGAGAAATTGGGGGCAGAAAAAAACGCGCTGGCTCCATGTCTGAAGACCAGGCTAGCTCTAGTTCCAGCCCCTTCGCTTAGCAGCTTTGCAGCACCAGGCAAGCCTGTTTTCTTTCCAGGAACTACATTTTTTTTTTCAATCTGGGAAATGGGAGGTTGGGATATGCTGCTTTTGATCTGGGTTTCTGGTCTGACTCCTTCCCTACTCCAGCTGCTGCCCAGCACCTGGACTGGTGTTGCACAAAGTGTTCAAAAGAACCCAGGGCCAGAAAGACCAGGCACTAATGTCTCCGCATGCCTCCCTGGATACAACCTCTTCCCTCAGCTCCATTCCTCAGTATTCCTGCCTCAAACTCATGCCGGGCTATACAGAGAATGCCCTTTGCCGCACACACTTACTTCTAAGTCTTGGCTTCTGCGGGGCTTTGAGTGGGAGCGTCCTCTTCACCCCAGAAAGTCCTGCTTTCTCTCCCGCCTGGCCCAGTCCCATTCACTGTTTCTATCTTAGCTTAGAGATTGCCTGCGCTTGGAAGCCCTCCTTGATTATCGAGTTGGCACCAATCCAACCACAACACCAAAAACATCTCCTTTCTCAGGACAGTTTTGTGATTGCCGGTTTCCATATCCACTTGCCAGGGTAGACGCTCCTAAAGAGGAGTCAGTGACTCTTTTACTTGACGTTGAATCCAGGCAGCTGACGGATGGAAAACAGTCACCCCTTGACTCACAACAAGGTTATACGCCGATAAGCCTGTCCTAAGTTGAAAATATCCTAAGCTGAAGACTGAATGGGTTTCACTTAACCCACACACCCAACATCTCAGCTCGACAGCACAGCACACTGCAGGGTGCACCGGGAGCCAGGCTCACTGGCACTTCCCGGCCTCACCAGGGTGGATGGGAGTGCAGAGCACTAGGCTGGGAGAGAACCCAAACTCAAGACTCAGCGTGGAGTTTCTGCTGAAACTGAACTGCTTCCTCACTCACCATCATGAAGTGGAAAAGTCAAAGCCTCATCAGTCGGGGCCCTCGGCACCTTTGATCGAGGTGGGAGGTGATAGGAATACGTTACCAGCATGAGAATTGTGCGGTGACTCTCAGGGCCCCATTTAGTTCAGAGTGTTTTGGTCCCTGTCCCCAGCATCCTGCAACACCCACTTTGTTCTACTGTACTAATAAGGAGCTCAAAGAGGTTAAATCATGTGCACAACCTTGGGCCCTGGGTCTAGGACAACAGCTGGGTTTTGGACCCCAAACCACTGGTCTCTGAAACTCCTGACTCTCCAGCAGTGCCACCAGCCATTCCCATCTCCACCACCCCTGCCACCTTCCACCTCACAATGCTACCTGGCCATCTGTGTCAGTGGTCTGAGACCTCACACTTGCTGATCCCAATGGTATTGGCACCTGCTCTGGGTCTCTCTAGGTTGTCTGTCCTCTTGGCTACCTAGGATGTGCCGTTCAGGACCTTTTGGAATCCAGTGGTATAAATACGATTCCAACTACAACTCACCAAAAACAGAAGGGAGACCCTCTCAGCTCTTCTCTCAAAGGACAAAAACTGGCCTTTAGGAAGCTCAGAATTCCACACAGCCCTGACTCAACCTTATATCATCATTCTCTCTTCTTCCAGTTCATTCCATGCTGTCTGCCCAGTGGCCAGCAGCAAACTGAAATTGTGGCTGTGCTTGAACAAGCAATCATGACACTAATCTTTCCTACCAAGGCTATGAGGAAAATCTTAGGGATGCAATTTAACTGGCTCTCTCTGAGTTATAGGCACATGCTTAGGCCAATCACTATGATCAGAAGTGGAACACTGGGATTGGCTCCTCCAGTCAGAGCCCTATGTGTAGAGTCAGGGAGGGGCAAGTTCAAAAAGGAGGTGGCAAAGTTATTCCCTGCAAGGGAATTGCTGAGCAAACCCAAATACCAGTTGTTCATGACACACAACTTGGGCTGAGGCTAGGGTACACCATCTTTTTCTCTTGGGGGCGACTTTCTTGATGAGAAGAGAGACAAAACCCAGTGGGTAACTGCTAGCACAGAGCCACGAGGAAAAGATATCTGAAGAAAATCAAGAAGAAAACTGTGTAACCAGTTTTATTATGATGACTGTGTAACTGAGAGAGAACGCATTTGGTTTAGCTCACTGTTTCATCAGCAGTGGCTAAGACAGCGGCTGGCACACAGTAGGTGCCCCATCAGTACTTGCTGAAGGAACAAGTTAGTGAATGAGAACAATTTGTCAGGACTGAGGAAAGGGGTCCTTGCTCCATTATGCCACTCAAAGGTTGGGTCCAACCAGATTCAGATCTCAATCCCAGCACCTACAGGTTGTGTAAGCTGAGCAAGCTGCTTCCATCTGCAGCAGCTGGGCTTCTGTTGTGATCTCTATGGGACGGAAAACAACGCGCCCACCTCCTGCTGTTGATGTTGGAATTAAGTCACCCCTCCAAAGCCCTGGGCTGGGACACCCGCAGAGTGCAGGCAACACTGCTCACCAAATCAAGTCCTACTTCCTTCCCAGGGTTGCTATACAACTCGAGTTTTCACTAAATAGAAATCTTATTTATTTACTTGCTTCAACTCAACTCTTGGAGGAGACGAAACAAAACGGAGACAAAGCTGTTTGGAAGAGCCATGTCCCCTCACGGCAGTACGGAGTTTTCCTGCAGAATCTCCATGGTGAATTGCTGGTTCCATTCCAGGCGACAGTCAGCCAGGCCACGACTTCCTCCAGGCAGAGCTGGTCCTGCAAGGGGCCCCTCGGCACTCCGAGTTCCCCTGTCTCTGCGTGGAAGCCAGCATGAAATATCAACCTGGCTGGAAACAGCACACTTCTGAAAATCATTGCCCCTGGCCTGGCACGTGAAACCCAGGGTACACAGCCCCCTGATGCTCAATTGCAAGCACAACCAACACTTGGTATTTGGATCTCCGAGGCCAGAGGCCCAGGAGCCCAGAGTCTTTACAGATACTGGCAGCCACCTGGAGAGAACACAACAGCTGGACCAAAGAGGATGTTGAAACTATTTTGAGGGTTCTATAAATCCACATTAAAATGTTTTCTCTTTTTTGTTTCTGGAAATGTCTCCCTCTCTCTCTCTCTTCTCCCCCACCCCATCCTGGTCCTCCATCTCTCTCTATTCCTCCCTCTTGCATGACAATGGAAGGAAAATATTTATTCCTGCGTGTAAGTATTAACCACATGGAGCTCATCACCAAACAAATAAGCAGACAAGCGTGGCGCCCTCGGTTCTACCACACAGCCCATCCTCCGGGCACGGCTAAGAATGTCACCTTGTGGACAGGTCTACTGGCTCTCCTGAGTTCATGATTCCCGGACCAGTAGTCCAGTGAGATCACATGTCTAAAACAAAAAAAAATGTTCTCCACCTACAGAGAAACTGTAGTTTCTGGTTTCAGGAAAAACTTCAATAACAAAGCAATCACATCCACTTCCTGTGTTCAAAGAGCCATGTGTAGAACATTTCACGTTGGATTTTCTCAAAAATGGGTCTTGTAGGTTCCTTTGCAATAGTGCCAATCCCGTCATGAGCAAAAGAGCACATGTGCACTCCCCTAGAGACTGGATAGAATTTTGTGACTTCTCTGATGCCCAGAAAGAGTAGAAGTAACCCTCTGTGGCCTCTGGGAGTAGTCGTAAGAGCCAATGTTTCTCTGAGGAAAAATCCATCCATCCCCTTGCAAAGAAACCAAGAAGCATCATGGCGATGCCATGTGTAGATGTTCTAGCCATCTCAGTCATGTAAGGCACATGAATGCTTGAGCTTCTAGATGATTCTAATGCCCAGACTTCCAGCTATTCCAGTTGCCACCAAGGGGGGCATAAAAGATGTTCTGTCCCTGTGTACATCACACATGGGTGGGCAAAAACAATGTAGTCACTCTTCTAACCCTGATCTACACATCAGTTAGAAATTAAGGCACAAGCAAATGGAAGCCCCACAAGGCTAGAAGAAATACACTGTTTCCACCCCTTTGACATAAGAGAAAGGTGAGCCACATCATACAGGAAGGAAGGAAGGTCTCACATCATAGAGATAAGAGGCTACAGAGATCAGGTCAGTTCTACTCCACAGCTCATCGTCTACCCGCCCAGTTGCAGGGTGCTAAGTGTGTGAATTGGGAAGGAACAAGAGGACAATAGCAAAAAGAAGACTTTAAAGACAGTGTAGAGAAAGCAGGGGAGCTGGAAGAAAGACAAAATTCTCTCTAGGAGTGGGGATCAAAGGAGACCAAAGTCTTCACTGAGCCAGTGAGTGATGCTCCTGCCATGTAGGTGCCAGAGGCGACAACATACCCCGGTCAGTGGACTGAGAGAGTAGGCCAATGCCTGCATACCTCTTCCTCCTGCCATCCTGTCCTGCCCCAGAGAAGGGGAGTGCTGAGGGACAATCCTGTCTCCCTCTGCCCTTTTGGCTCCCTTGACCTGATTCACACTGTGAGAAACTGAGGAAGTAGACACTAGAATGACCATCCTTCTCCCCTCTCACACTCCATTTCTCTCTCCCCTCTTCCTGCAAATGAGCACTATTCGTGTCTGGTTTTCTTTATTCCCCCAAGCTCACCTTTGGGAGCTATTTGGTAAGAAAGAAAATGATGCATTGACTGCCAGGCCCAGAGTTCCACACTTACAGTTCCACAGCCCATACCCCTGCCTAGTCCCCATCACAAGTGGCCCTGGGAGGAAGACACTGAGCTCTGAAACCACATACCTAGCAGCTAGCTTTTTAGACTCTTCCAAGGAAAACGGCATGTTAAGATAGTGCCAACTCTATAAAAGCACAACACCAGGGCCAGAGCTATGGTGCAGTCAGTTAAGCCTTATCCTGGAGGGCTAGCATCCCAGTGGATGCTGGTTCAATTCCAAGTCCTGACTGCTCCATTTCCATCCAACTTCCTGCCAGTAACTGTCCCAGCAGAAAATGTCCCAAGTGCTGCAGCATTAATACCCATGTGGGAGATCTGGAAGAAGTTCCTGGTTCCTGGCTTGGGCCTGGCCCAGCCCCAATTGGTGTGGCTGTCTGGAGGAAGATAATTTTGTGTCTCTGTCTCTCTAACTCTACCTTTCAAACGAATAAACAAATCTTAGAAACAGAGAGAGAGAGGAAAGAAAGAAGGAAGGAAGAAAGGAAGGAAGGAAAGAAGGAAGGAAGGAAGGAAATAAAAGGAAAAGAACATGCTATCTCCGCTGTGATCTCGGGGCACCCCTGTTTCAACAAGAGGACACCAAGATACTGACAAAGCAATAGTCCAGCATCACACAGTTGGGAACAGCAGCCTTGGGGTCCACACCAAGGACATCATATCGCTTAGCCCATGTTCATCACGTCACACCATAACCCCTAGCTCATCCCACCACCCCAGCTCTCCCCAGCTCTCCCCAGCTCTCCCCAGCCCCAACCTTGTTTTCCCTCTGGTCTCTCCTCACTTCTGTGCAGCCGCTCCGTGCCCTGTGACACACGAAAGCCTGAGTATTATTGGGAGCCCTTTGCACTTCTTCGACCAACAACCTTGTAATACTATTACCGCTGATGGCTTTTCATTCCCAATGCCAAACCTGATTTGGAGTTCACAAGGCTGAGGGTTTCAATCCAGGCTCTGTGGACAGGCTCTGGGAGCCGTAAGTGACTGGAGCTTACAGACAATCCAATTGTTATTGACATTTGTGTCTGATTGTTCATCAAGGAGGAGCTGTCTTGTAGGCCAAATCATTCTATTATCCCCTCCCCTGTCAGCCTCCTCGCTAATGACAAAACATGTACACACTGTAAGGGGCAAGCCAATCAATGGGAACATCACTCTGTATCTATCAGTTGCTTTTGTGGGCATGGAGTTGGGGGCAGCTGAGAGGAGGGGGAATGAGGAGGAAGGAGTGGATCTACATTCTTGTGCATTGAAACTGAAGTAGAAGCATCTACTATGGAAGGTTCTCTCTCTCTCTCTCTCTCTCTCTCTCTCTCTCTCTTTCTCACACACACACATTTAAACATTGGGAAGAAGTAGGGCCATGACTAGTAGGCTAAGCGTCTACCTGTGCTGCCAGCATTCCATATGGGAGCCAGCTTATGTCTCAGCTGCTTCAATTCTGATCCAGCTCCTTGCGTACAGCCAGGGAAAGCAGTGGAAGATGGCTTAAAACCTTGGGCACCTACACTCACATGAGAGACTCAGAAGAAGCTCCTAGATATTGACTTCAGAGTGACTTATTTCTGGCTGCTGTGGTTATTTGGGGAAGTGGATGAAAGCTCTTGTTCTTTCTCTTCTCTCCTCTCTCTGTCTCTGTCTTGCTCTCCTTCTCTCTCAGTAACTCTGCCTTTCAAACAAAAACAATCTTTAAAATTTTTTTGTTAACTATGTTAGGCTACATCAGAAAGTTCATGGAGGGCAGGCGCTGTGCTACAGCAGGTAAGGGCACTGTTTGGAACACCCCCATCCCCTATTGGAGGGTTTGGGACTAAAATCCTGCCTCTGCTTCTAACCCAGCTTCCTTCTAACGGGCACCCTGGAGGCAGCAGTTGATGGCTCAAGTGCATTGGGTACTGGGATGGAATTCCTGGCTCGCAGCTTCGGCCTGGACCAGTCCTGACTGTTGAGGTCATTGGAAAGTGACGTAGTGGATGGAAGCTCTCTTTCTCTCTCTCTCTCCCTCTGTCATTCTGCCTTGCAAATAAAGTTTTAAAAATCTTTTTAGTAAACCTTGTGGGAGATTGAATTAAAAGAAAAGTTCAATTTGTGCAAGAACTTTTTAAAGTCACGAAGAGTTTTCTGCAATGGACATTTTGGTTAACGTTTTTAAAAACATTATGTGAGCTCAGAAATTCCATTTCTATGCATTTACCCCAAGAAATCCAAACATGTCATCACACAATGACTAAAAAATGAGTACTTACAGCATAATTATTTACAACAACCCAAACCATTAAAATAGCCCACATGTCTAAAAATTAATGAGTGAATAGAAAAACTGTAGGATGTCTTTACAATGAAATAGTACACAGCACTCAAATTTCAAAACTTTCATCATATTGTGTGAAAGAAGTCAGACACCAAAGGCTAGACGAGCAAATTTCCACTTGTATGACCTCCTGGAAAGGTTAAGTCTAAATGAACAGGTACAGGTCAGTTCCCAGGAGCCAGAGGTGAGAAGGGGAAGTTAGCTATCAGGATATTTTTTTTTTAACAAAGGAAATGTATTTTTTGATGGATACATGTCCAGTGTGTCTGATTGTACCAATAATAAGATAAGCTGTGTTGTACATCAATTATCTTTCAATAAACATAACTTTTAAAAAGTCCAAGAACCTTTATACCAGGAATAAAAGTCCTTTTAGAAAATAAATAGGGGCCAGCATTGTAATACAGAAGATTAAGCCACTGCCTGCAATTCTAGCATTCCATAAGGTCACTAGTTCAAGTCCCAGCTGCTTCACCTTCAATCCAGGTTCCTGTCAATGCACCTGGGAAAGAAACAGAAGAGCCAAGTCCTTTGAGCTCCTAGAGATACCAGCTCTTGGCCTTGGTTTGACCCAGTCCCGACCCCAGCTGTAGTGGTGCTCTGGGGACTTAGACAGTTGATGAAAGATCTCTCTTCCTCTCTGTCTCCGCCCCTCTTTGTAACTCTGCTTTTCAAATTAACAGAAAGAAGGAAATAAGGAAGGAAAAAAGGAAGGAAGGAAGGAAGGAAGGAAGGAAGGAAGGAAGGAAGGAAGGAAGGAAGGAAGGAAAATAGTAACACCCAGTATCGGTGAAGAGTCCAGGAAAACAAGCGTTTCTATGTCCCTTACCAATGTGGCTGAATGTTTAATTGGGAAACATATAAATTAGAAAGCAAATTAGCAGAAACAGAAGCTCAGAGACACATCCACACCTGTAGACACGGTCACCTTCCTGCAGAAGAGGAAAGCGGGAGGAATTAGAAGAGATCTCAGCACACTTTCCTCAATATCCTTCTCCAGCACTTTAATCCTTTGTAGACCATGAACTTGCACTTTGTTTGACATTTAGCTTCAACTCTGGGGTCCAGAAGTCTCATTTTCTCAAATAATAAAATGCTTCTCACTTCCCCACCTCCTTCCAGGCTCATCCTTTCTGATCCTGATTTATGGACACATGCACTTGTTGTTCCAAAACAAAATTCATTCATTAAGATGGCTCACTTATTTATTTCAGCAGATTTGAGGCAAAGATAATGTTTTACAAAAACGAGAATGGCATCCTAGGTTTTACTAATGCCGAATGTTACAATCATGACAACAACGGCGATATTGAAGGCCATCAAAGTAGAAGAACTTGGCTGACTTCACTGAGGCAGGTCTCATGATCAAAAGTTTCATGTGCTCAGTGCAAGTTTGCTCTGAGCTGGCCCAGTGGCAGAAGAAAATAAAGATGACAAGCAGGGGGAAAGCCAGGGAGCGTTTACATTGCGGCAAAGGGATTAGACGCCGCTTTAGGGAACAACAGCTGGACTGATGTTAGATCCAGGTTTCCCTGACCTTACAGGGTAAATACAAATCCAATCAACTTCAATTACAGTGAGAAACACCGAGTTCCTTTGGGACAAGGCTGCGATCAAGGACTTTGACTTTGCAAACAGCCGACGTGCTTGCAACAAACACTCAGCCGCGCTAGGAGCAGGCTTGGCTTGGTTTGGACAAGATCATGGGTTTCCTTTGTGTACCCACACCTGGAGTTGAGCAATTGGATACTCCCTTTGTTGTTGAGCCCATCAGCCTGGGTGAAATCAAAGGTTCTCTTGAGCTACTTGAGTTCTCAGGAAAAAAAAGGGGAGGGGAATAAAAAAATTAGGTAAATTCGGAGTTTCATTCTCAAGTGACGTTCTCCTCTGGGTGATAGGATCAGACCTCGCCAAGTCAGCAATTTGGATTTTTCCGGATCAGATCCCTGGAACAGCTGTTCTTCCCACGTGATTTCTTGGTACTTTTCAGCTGGAAAAGGGATATGAGATGATGGGGAAAACACCTCCTTCCCACAAAGTGCGCTTTCCGTTGTTTGTCTTCGTGTCTTTGCCAAACCTGGTGACTTTTGTCCCCTCCCACCCAACTTGGGTCTGGGGTGAAAAGGGATCCCATTAAATTTGGGGTCAGTAAATTCCTCCTATAAAGAGCATGAGAGTCAAAATGTTCAGGTTTGTGGCTGTCAGGGTGTCTCTCGAGGACCACCTCCATCAAGAAAGCACAAGAACGGCCACAAATGAAACGGAAACAACTGGTCACCACTGCACCAATCAAACTTTATTTAAAAACACCAGAGGCAAGCTGCGCACATCACAAAATGTCAATGGCCTGACAATCATTTGAAAACTTGAAACCCACTTTCTATTCTTGAACTCCACAAAAACGGGTGATGGACTAAATTGGCTCAAGGAATCCAATCTCTGGATTAAATCATTGTGTCATTTATGCTTCTTTTGTTGCAAATGCATTTCTGTTTGGAAACCTCTCCCTTATTTCACACAATATTTTGACAGATAGCTAGGTTGATGATCGACAGATCAGAAAGAGGTTTTTCTAGAGAGGGATACGGCTGCTGTCCATTTGGGGTATGCGGACTAAGCACCTTGAGCCCTATGCTTAGCACAATGCCTAGCGATGTATAGGTCAGTGAATTCATTTCAGATAAATGAGAACATTAAGGTAAAGAAGATTGCATGCCCATTCTGAAGTGTTGGCCGTGCTGCTCTCCTTCAGCTAGGGGTCTTGCAGAACTCAGAGCCATGGCCGATAACAAGCACTGAAAGTTGAGGAAATTACATCGGCCTGGTAGTTAATGCACCCCACTCCACATCCCAGAGAGCCTGGGTTCAATTCCCAGCTGCAACCACAACACACTACCTAGGAGGCAGCAGTGATGGCTCAAGTACTTGGGTTCCTGCCATCCCTGTTGTAGACTGGGGTTGAGTCTGGTTTGACCCAGTCGCAGTCCTTGCCAGCTCTCAGGGCGAGCACCACTAAACGGGAGCTCTCTGTATCTGTCTGCCTGTGTGTCTCTCTCTCTGCCTTGCAAGTAAATCAGTAACTATTTTTTAAAAATGAGAGGGGGGGTTTGCAGTTTTGGGTAAACTTTGGGTTTCATACCTGTCCAATTTCCATGTCACACTAGACAGAATTGACCTGCCAGGGACCAAGCTCACTGCACTGCCAGCCAGCCAGATGCTTCCTTGACAGATGGTACAGGTGCTATTTCCTTCCTTTAAATGGGATGGTGAGGAATTCGTGTTGTCTTATGGATGTGGCTCCAGGGTTCCCCTAAGCAAGAATCCCAGCAGGAGAATCAGGATCCAAGAGGACTTTGGTATAGACTGTACAACAGAGGAGACCACCTGCCCAAGATCTGAAGACCCCAACCTTCCAGACCAAACAGCCTCTGTATGTCTCTCTGTACCTTTGATGACTCCTGCTCCTCCTGCATCTGCCTGTATGACAGCTTGGAGGGGCTGGGTAACACTGAGGACCAATGAGGACCGAGACCATAGAAACCATAATGTCCTCTATGCCCTGGAGTTTAGGAAGAACTTGTACGGACTTCACTTCTAATAGCATATATTGTTACGGTTTGGTCTGTCTTGAAGTTCTGCGAAGATCCAAGTTAGTTGCGTCTCCCAGTTGTCTTCCTTATGGAAGGACTAATAAGTTTTGAATCAGCGTGCCGTGGGCGTCCGTCCCAGCTCTTTCTCAGACAGTGCGTTTGGAGTCTGAGTAACCTAAATCACAATTCCACTCCCCTGCCCCCAACAACAACTCCATCCTCAGGGGCGCAGGACTTATCTTCTTTATCTCTTGTACAGGGCCGAACAGACTGTGGGTATTCAACAAGTAATAAATAACACAATATTAGACATTACTGGCATGTGCAATCTGGCTGGGAAAAGCCGATTCTGATAAAATCAAGGCCCAACCATCACCCAAGTCTTGGGTTTCATCCAAATGTGACCTAATGGGAAGATTTTTGAAAACTGAGAGGAGGGATGTATGTGTCTGTGGTCTTTCATTTCCTGTGCCTCCGTTGATGTTTCTTAGAACAGAAAGATAAGGGTTTTCTGTCACAGAAGGTTTCTTTTTCTGCCTGCGGATCACCCACAATTTTTAAAATGCCATTCTGTTGAATAAATAATAATAGTTAATACACATGACATGCTTCTTTTTTGTCAGGCACCGTAAGTGCTATCCATGGAGCTTCTCATTCAAGTCTCACAGTTCTAGCTTCTACTATTAGTCCCATTGGAGAGATGGATATGTGGAGAGCACCCCCTAACCATTATGTCAGCCCTATGGCACACTAACCCCATTTCAAAGAGGTTAGTCACTTGCCAAAATTCACTCCGCTGACAGGTGGCAGAGCAGACTCAGAACTCCCCAAAACTGTCTGTGGACTTCACGGTATGAAACCAGGAACTTCTTCTGGGTCTCCCAAGGCCTTGGGCCATCCTCTGCTGCCTTCCCAGGCCATCGGCAGGGAATTGGATGGGAAGCAGTGCAGCCAGGACATGAATCAGTGCCCTTATAGTATCCTTGTACTTGAAGGGGAGGATTAGCCAACTGAGCCATTAAACCAGGCCTCTGACACCTAATTCTTCAAGTGTCTGCCCCTCGAAGGCGTGGTATCCTCTTTTTATTGCACTTCATGTGTTTCAAGGTACAATTAGCTCTGTTATACTTGGATTTGGGCATGGAAAAGAATTCCAAACGTTATTTGGCTCAATCTCTTACTCAAGCGATGATGTCCTTTGATGGAAGGGTGCAGGTTCTGTTTACATGCCTCCTGGACTGAGAGACTTACTGCTTCAAATACCTTGAGTGATTCTAAGGGGACAAGCTAAGGTGCCCTTGTTCTTAAAGATTTCTTTATATATTGGAAAGGCAGAATGGGGAAGAGAGTCTTCTACCTGCTGGTTCACCCCCTCAGATGACCACAACAGCCTGAGCTGGACCAGGCCAAAGTCCAGAACCAGGAACTCCATCCTGGACTCACTTGGATGACAGAAGTACAAGTACACAGGCCATCTTACACTGATTCTTTGTATGCATCCACAGGAGCTAGATGAGAAGGAGAGCGGCCAAGAGTCCAACCAGTACTACAACATGGTGTGCCAGCATTATAAGCAGTTGTTTAGCCTAGTTAGACACAACCCTGACCCCTAGGGTGGCCTTGATTAGCCTTTAGACCAAAGCAAGAAATCTATGCTAATTTCCAGTACCTCATAGGAAATGCAGACCCACACGCCTGAGTAAAGGCTTGGGTGGGTTCGTTCCCAGAGAAAGGAGATGACAACACAGAACTCACTGGGGCTCCCTGGTGTCCCAAGCTTCCAAGTTCTCCTTCCAGCTCTGCAATCCCCAAGTCTACAAATATGTGCCAAGGTGGCAGTGCTCCACGGTAAATTCTCATGGAGCGGGAGGTGACCATGAGTGTTCTACGGAAAGGACCAATCAGGCCCCTGGACCCTTTTCCCCCTCCCTGGCCTTCTCTCAATGGCATGGGGCGGGAGGGCCTCCTGATAGGATCCATTTCCAGGCTGAGACCTGATATTCGTCTCTACTTCCTTCACTTCTACCCAGAGCCAGACCCCGCCACAACCCCTTACCACCCATCTGGGCTGCCCAGGTGAGACTTTTAGGATGGTAAATATTGTCCTTGAAACCAGAGAGACCTGAGCTTAAATCCCTCCTCCACTGCTTCCCAGCTGTGTGGCCTTAGGGCAGTGTCTTAACCTTCCTGGAAAACAAAACTTGTCCCCAGCTTGGGCTCCCAACTCCAACTGCCCGGGAATGCACACCCTTGGAGTTAGCCATGGTGACTCAAACTATTGAAATATGAACCAGCAGATAAACTCACTCTGAGTGTGTGGTGTGTGTCTCCCTCTCAAACTACAAAAATAAATAAAATCGCTTCACGTTTGCAAGAAAATGAGTTAAAAGGTGAGTTTACTTTAGTGCAAAATCTTAATTTATGCAGTCTTTCTCTCAAACTTACTGTCTACTGTACAGATGTGTCATTACCATAAGGTTCAACTTTTTTACACCGCAATCAACTTTTAATTCCACTTTCTATGAATGTTTTGAAATACCTTCCTCTGATGTCATTTCCCATAAGACTTGAGCACCCACCAATTTTGGTACCTGCCAAGGCCCTTGCACCCACGTGCCACTGCCACAGAGAGACGATGGTACTAACTGGAGGAATGGGAAACTGGCTGAGAAAACGTGTGTTTCACCATCTGCCAAAACAGGGGGAGAGTTTCGACTGAAAGCTGTGGAGTTTCAGCTGGGACCCCCGCCGAGGCCAACGCAGGCAGGACCAGGGCGGATGGCGGGTGAGTAGCTGGTGAGGGAGCGCTGCTTACAAGAGACAGAGGCACACGGGAAGCAACAGAGGCCCAGGCTAGCCCTGGCTCCTTGCCCTTCTCCAAAACCAGCCCTCTGCACCCCAACACCTCCCCCTCCCAGCCAGCCCTCCTCACGTCCTCGGTTTGGAAAGCTGGGCCTGCAAGGCGGTTGGATTGGCTGAGCCCTCTTCCGTGGTTTTATTTTTCCGAGTGCGGTTTCGAAGCGACATGGGGAGTAATGAGAGGAAATGATTCTGTTCATTGTTGAACAAGCAGAGTACACCGTGGCAATGTGTATAACAGATGTGTGTGCGGGAGGCGGTTTCTGGACGGGATCATGTGCCCTGCTCTGTCTCCCAAGACGGGGAATTCACAGCGGCATTCTGACAGTTTTTTAGGGATGCGAGAGGAGGGATTGAATCCACTCCAGGATGTCTGAAAGCCAGGTCGCCCTGAGGCACGTTGGTAGCACTGTCTGGAGAAGCACCCTGAGATACCTGCTCATGTCAAGTCCTCTAACGTACAGGCTATCACAGTGCTGAGTCTGATTCTCTGTTTCCAACAAAAGAATGCTCAAAATTTTGGACGACGTGGAATCTTCCAGAAAAAGGCTGGATTTCTGACTACCTTTGGCTCCTAAGCATGATGCTGGACCTGTGTGTTGCTTCTGGTAAAATCCACACCATGCCTGCTTGGAAGGACAATGCCCACCCTCACTCACTCTGGCCGCCACTGCCCACTGAACACGGCCCCTTCCTCCACCTGCTTTTGCAGTCCAGGATCTTCTCGGTTAGAGTCAAGATCTTGTTCTTGCTCCCCACTAGAAGCCAGTGGCTTCATCTCTTCCCGAAGCTCAAGCAGAGATCACCACTGGTTTCCGCAGAACTGGCTTCAGCCGGCAGCCTTGTTTGGTTTGGCTCATGCCCTGTTGGCACTCACGGTGTATTTTTAAAATTTTTTGATTCATTGACCAATATTTCAAGAATCAGATGCTATTGCATAAAGATTCTACTTTTCCAGCTTTTCTGGAAGACTTGGCAATACTTAATCTACATTTCTACAAGGTCATCTTGAGCCGGGGCTAAGGGGCCTGTGGTGCCTTGAGACAAGATTCCACATTTCACCGCAGACCCCACCACCCCCTATTGTCTCTTTACACTGTGTCCCAGGGTCAGTTACTTTTTACTGCTAAGTTCTCTGGTTGTTAAAATTTTACTTATAGAAGAATTAAACGGGCAGTGAAACAGATGTTGTGCCCATGTGTTTTCCTAAAGTGGAAAACAAAGACCAAGGGGACATAGCAAAAAGAAGAGAGCCAGTTTTACTCATTGCATGGGATTGTCTGCTTGGGCTGGATTTCCAAGGGTCAGTAGCAGGTGCTCTGATGTTATTATTCCATTTTAGAGACTGAGAGACTAAGAAGTTAAGGGAGATCAGGAAGGTTACTTGGTTGGTTGTTTGTTTTTATTGCAAAATCAGACATCCAGAGAGGAGCAGAGACTGAGAGGAAGATCTTCCGTCCATTGATTCACTACCTAAGTGACTGCAAAGGCTGCTGAGCTGATCCCAAGACAGGAGCCCAGAGCCTCTGGGTCTCCCATGTGGGATCAGGGTCCCAAGGCTTTGGGCTGTCCTCAGCTGCTTTCCCAGGCCACTGGCAGGGAGCTGGACGGGAAGCGGGCTGCTGCGATTAGAACTGGCACCCATATAAGATCCAGGCATGCTCAAGGCGAGGAATTTAGCCACTAGGCCACAGCGCCAGGCCCAGGGAGGCCACTTTGTGAAGGGAAAGGACCTCGTCTGTCCCTAGAGACCCACTCTCTTTCCTCCACACCTGCTTCTGGTGCCCGGGATGTTACCCTCACAGATCCTTAGGGACCCTGTCTTCCACTCCAGGCCGACCCTGACCAGCAAGATCCCTGAGTAGCAAACAGGGTCTGAGTGAGTGAGGCTGAGTCCAAGCTTTCTCCCAATGGGTTTCTGAGTGGCCCGAATCAGCTGAGTCCCTCTCCCCAAGGCCAGAGATCCGCCAAGGACCCTACAAATTGCTCTTCTGCTGAAATATTCTCTTCCCACCAGGTGTTCCTTGCCTCTGGGCCCTGCACTCTCCCTTGCTGGTCTCCCAAGCCCAGTGGGTTGTTGCCCTCTATTTCCCGCCAGAACCCTATTATATCAGCTTGATTCCTTGGTACTTCTGGTTCATCTCTGGAAGATACCAGAGTTTGTTCACCATGAGTGAAACCCACTTACCTGACTCTCAGAAAACTAAGTTTTTGTTTCCACCACTGGGTTGGGAAAACCATCTCTGAATCAAGAGAAGGGAATTTCTAGAGACCGCATTTGTATTGAAAGATTGCAGGGAAAGGGTTGGGGGGGGGGGCAGGGGCAGGGATAAGGGTAGGGAGAACACGGTAATAGGAATCGGGAGTCCTACACTCTAGATAGAGAGCTCCTTCTAGAAATATAGTGTGTCTGCAGAAGTGCCGACAAGCAAGGCAGAGAGCTGGGCCCTTGTCAGACACAGCCCGCATCTGCTGGCCAGGTCCTTCTGAGCCCTCCAGGGGGTGAAGCTGCCTCCCCAAACCTCTCTCCTCCCACCCCAGCCCTGCAGCTCCCATCCCCACCTCCTTTCAAGGATTGGCTGTGTCTTCCTTCCTCCAAGTAATTACAGTTGTACATCTCTGGCAAAAATGTTTGTTTCTCAACAAAACTTTTTAAACACTCACGATATGGGAAAGGAATGCCTCTTTTAGCAGAAAAATCAATCAATATTGTTAATAAACAATGGACATGTTATTTCGCATTAAATGGCCCTGCGAGGCCCATAGGGTCCCTTGACACTTCCAGAGAATCACGTTGCTGGGTAATCCCAGCAGCCCTGGCCAGGCCTCACCAACAGTCTCTGAAAGTTCAATTAATCACACCGTCAAGTGTGCATGAAATCATAACTATGTGAAAGGCCTCTTAGAAGCAAAAGTCTTTGGGCCCGACACAGTAGCCTAGTGGCTAAAGTCCTCACCTTGAACACACTGGGATCCCATAAGGCGCTGGTTTCAGGCCTGGCGGCCCAACTTCCCATCCAGCTCCCTGCTTGTGGCCTGGGAAAGCAGTCGAGGACGGCCCAAAGCCTTGGGACCTTGCGCCCGCATGGGAGACCCGGAGGAGGTTTCTGGCTCCTGGCTTCGAATGGATGCAGCTCTGGTCGTTGCAGTCACTTGGAGAGTGAATCATCGGATGGAAGATCTTCCTCTCTGTCTCTCCTCTCTGTGTGTCTGACTTTGCAAAACAAACAAAAACTCACGCAATGCATACCAAAACAAATGTGCATGAAAAGGAAAATTCTGCATCTCCCCATTAGATCTTTGCTAAAAAGACACAGGAAATACGCAGCCATGGTTCCTTTGGGGAGATGAACCAGGTGGCTGTGGACGGAAGTAGGAAGTCTTCACTGAGTGGACTTTTGTACTTTCTGATTTTTTTTCTAATTTAGAAAACATGAACCTTACGGTAAAAATAATAATCACTATCTAATTGTTGTTAATATAATTTTTAAAAAAATGAAGGTAGCAGCTATTCCTTTCAATTTTTACTTATTTGAGAGAGCTCTCATTTGGTTCCTGTCCCAAATTTCTAAACTGGCTGGGATTGACAAAAAGCCAAAGCCAGAAGCCAGGAAGCCTGTCCTGGTGTCCTATACGGGTGGCAGAAAGCCAACACCTGTGCCTCCCGGGATGCGCAGCAGTGGGATCTTGGACCAGGGAACTGGAGTCAGCTATCCAAATGGTACTCCGCTGTGGCATGCGCGTGGCTTAACCACCAGGCTGCTCCCTGAACCACCCTCAGACATGCAATCATATGTCATGCAGACTTTTTTCCTCTTTGCATGTAGAAACTTAGATAAATCCAGTATGGATTGGCTGTACCAAGATGGAATTGCTGGAAGAACTTACACAGGTCTAGCTCATTTGCTTCTAAGGCTTTATGGACTCCTGGTAGACACTCAGCCCACTGCTTAGTGCTACAGGAGCATGTTACCGCCCTCCCAGGATTACTTTCTGCAAGAGGACTATTAACTAAGCAGCCCCTCCTGCATCCTCTCTCTCAACACATAATAATTGAGTGCCCAGCGTGTGACCAGCTGGGGTCCACCCTGCACCAAGAGGGAAGCTTGCATCAAAGGGGAACTTCAGCCAGTTCTGGCTGCAGAGTGTGAGGTTTCACTTCACGCTTCTGCTCTGGGACTGACCTAAACCAGCACAGTCCGTTCCAAAAGGAAAAGAGGAAAAAAGGAAGAAAAAAACTTAATTGAGTTCAAAGTCATTGATGTGGTTCCAGAATTTTTCCGACATGGTGTTCATTTCCAGGTTCTTGGAGGCATGCCCAAACAGGGATGCTTCAAGAGAAACTTGAAGGTAGGTCGAGGTAGGGCTTCCAGAAGGCACTTCATTCACATCCACGAATAACCCCTTCCAGGAAAAACTAGGATTGAGTCCAAGCTCAAGTTAAATCATGAGTATCAGGGCCAGCGTTGTGGCTCATCAGGTTAAGCCACCGCCTTCAATGCCACCATCCCTTGTAGGCACCAGTTTGAGTCTCGGCTGTTCCAATTCCAACCCAGTACTCTGCTAAAACACCGGGAAAAGCAGCTGCAGATGGTCCAAGGTCTTAGGCTCCCATATCCATGTGCGATACCAAGATGAAGCTTGGCTTTGTCCCAACCAAGACAGATTATTTTTATTTGAAAGGCAGATTTACAGAGAGAAGGAGAGATAGAGAAGTCCTCTATCCACTGATTAATTTCCCAAAAAATGGCTACAGGAGCCTCTTTTTTGTCTCCCACATGGATTCAGGGCCCCAAAGACCTGGATTATTCCCTACTGCTTTCCCAGGCCATAAGCACTCAACTGGATAGGAAATGACGCATCCAGGACACAAACTTGCACCAATGAGGGATGCCGGCCCAGGATGGAGGATTAACTTGCTGAGTCATGGTGCTGGCTCCATAATCAACAGTAGCAATAATAGCAACATTAACTGCCACCTATAAAAGTTTCTATGTACCAGGTTCTGTGCTGAGAGTTTCCCTGAATCATCTCATGGAATAGAAACACAAGAGAGAGGAAACTTAGGAAATCTGAGGATAAATCCTGTATCAGAGTGCTTCATCGGGATCCTGGCTCTTTGCCCCTAAGCTGACTTCCTGCAAATGTACACCCTGGAAGGCAATAGATGATGGCTTAAGAGACTCCAAAACCTGTGTCTCCTTCTGCAAAGAACATTCACAAGACACTAGGAGACCAGAAATCTACAGACAGGGCCTAATGATCAAGCCATCTCCTGGTGTTCTCTAAGGCTGTGCACACAGGACAGGGCAGAAGGAACACAGAAACCCGAGTCATTTAGCACAAGGCTAGGAAGACAATGGATGACATTGTACGTGGAGGCAGCTGAACTTGAGAAGCCTGGGGACCTGGTCACATCTCTCTAATCGGATTCAAAAGCCACATTCCTTCAGTTGCCCCCAGGTTGCTGTGAATTCCTCCAGCTCCTGAAGTAGGTAAGACCCGTCTTTTTGATATTAAAACAATAGGCTGTGTTCCACGCAGGGCTGAGACCTAACAGAAAGTAAAGTCAGCAGCACAAAGCCCGTCACCTCAAGCACACATGTGGAAAGCATTTTCCATTGATGGAGAAACGAATGTGTATATGATACAAATGTATATTTATGAATCCAGCGTACTAATCACATAGGCCACAGCAAGAAAGGATAAGTTATTGGATGGTCTGGAGTTTGCCTTACCCTAACCAAGGCCAAAACCTGGGGAAAGGAAGATTCATGCATACATTTTCCCCTCTGCCTTTTGGTTTCTAAAACGTTAATGGGGCTAAATTCTGCCAAGTGTCCTGCAGTGTCATGGTGCAGATACATTACATTCCAACACTTTCTAAAGATGCTCAAACCTGACTGAAACCCAGGGTTTTTTTTTTTTAAAGAACTACAAGTGTTGTCAGAGTTGGGTAGCTGACACCGTTTCCCTGAGAATGGAGTTAGCACCAGGAAAACACGGCAACAAAAGGGATTTAGTTAAACTTCACGATCATTGTGAAGTCTTCTCCAGGTTCCATTGGGTTGGACAAAGGATATCAGCAAGAGGGTTAAGAGGGTTGTCCTGAGGATGAGAGAAGGATGGTAGGACCCAAGAAAGATAATCCTTGAAATACAAGCAAGGGCCTGGTGTGATAGTGTAGCGGCTAAAGTCCTCGCCTTGAATGCATCAGGATCCCATATGGTCACCAGTTCCAATCCCTGCCAACCTACTTCCCATCCAGCTCCCTGCCTGTGGCCTGGAAAAGCAGTCAAGCATGGCCCAAAGCCTTGGGATCCTGCAACCATGTGGGAGACCCAGAAGAAGCTCCTGGATCCTGGCTTCAAATTGGCTCAGCTCCAATTGTTGCGGTTGCTTAGGGAGTGAACCATCGAATGGAGGATCTTCCTCTCTGTCTCTCCTCCTCTCTGTGTATCTGACTTAATAATAATAATAATAATAATAATAATAACAAAAAATAATAATAAGACAAGGCAACAAGTCTTCAAAGTAAAACAAGGACAGTGTACCCTGAGAGGCCAATGTAACTTATGTGGGACTGTGACAGAGGTTGAAAACTTAACCTAGCAGGTAACATGCCACTTGGGGTGTGTGCATCCATGTAAAATGCCCGGGTTTGAGTACCAGCTCTGCTTCTGTTCTCCACCTTCCTACAAATGCACACCCTGAGAAGCAGTAAGCAGTGGCCTGCCGCAGTGATGAGTGTTCTGACTGCATGTGGAGCTCCTGGCTGTCACTGGAGGTTTGGAGAGTCAACCAACAAGTGGGAAGTAGACATAGATACTATAGATGTAGAAATAGATGCATATGCCTTTTGAATAAAATGAATATGAATACATAACTTTTTGAAAAGATTCCACAAATAGTTTATCATCACAGGATGGTGCTTTTCTAAATTTATTTTTAAATCTCATTATTATTTTTCTTGATAGGGTTTTGCAAGTATAGGAATTTCTCCCCTCCCTGCCCCCTACATCCTTCCCCATTTTCCATTCCCACCATTTTCCCCCATTTTATTAGTTGCATATTTAACATTCTGCTGTTTATGAATAATTATCTAAGCTACTTTTGTGAGCAGCTCTGTTCTGTTTTAGGGTGAAGGTCAGCAAGGAGCTGTTAATCTAAGGGTTGGTTTTAAGTCAATCAGGGTGGGCCCAGGTACCCTACAAGCACTGATATTAATCGGTTTAAAGCAGCAAAGGTTTGTTTCTTTCCCTGCATATTTTCTCTGTAATCATCTGAGTACTTCATTTAGCTCCATCCAGGAAGCCAGGTTGAGAAGCAGTGAGAAGTCAGTCTTCATCAAGTGCCTCGTCGGAGGATGGAAAGTGGAACAGGTTGGATCACTCTCCTGGCCAAGCTTTGCGAAATGTTTCTGGCCATGGGGATGCACAATGGGGCATCACCTTGCAACGATTCCTCAACCCTGGTGCAAAGAAGCCAACAGTGTCTCAGAACTATCAAAACCATTCAAGAAGTACCCTTGGAACACTCTTTTCCACATCCAGGTCTCTAAGGCGTTATCAAAGGACTGCCCCCTCACCCCTGTGTGCTGTTGTAGTTTAACAGCAAGGAGTGCCCCATTCCCCCCCCCGTGGACATAGAAGGGGAAAAAAATGAAGCATTTGTGCCACTCACCTTTCTCCAAACCCCGACCCGCCACAGCCTAATCGGAGACCTATTTGAGCATGCATTGCTCCCAGCTGTGTCAACCGGGTTCAAAGTAAAAACAATAATGATGAACAAGTCACTCTTAGAAACAAGTGGATCCCTACAGCAAAGGAGAATGGAAAGTGTGAGCGTACATACCAGCTCTTAAAGCTTCCATCCAGAAGTGACACACCTGGAAGGCATCACCCACTCGCACTGTCACAGCCCGTGCTGATCACCAGAAGTTTCAGGAGTTGACATTGTGATGCCAATACAGGCCCAGAAGGAGGGAGAAGGAAAGTACTAGATAATGCCATTTACTCAAAGATTCTTGAAGATGAGTAAGGCCTTAATAAGAATAGTTCCCAGTCGTACTAGAATGTTTCTCTGAGCACTTTTACTGATTGATATCACATTTTAAACTTCAGAACATGATTTGACAAGCTTTTAAATTTATTTTATTGGAAAGGCAGGTTTTACCAAGAGAAGGAGAGACAGAAAGATTTTCCATCTGCTGGCGAACTCCCCAAATGGCCGCAGTGGCTGGAGCTGGGCTGATCTGAAGCCAGGAGCCAGGAGTTTCCACTGAATCTCTCATGCGATGCAGGGGCCCAAGCATCTGACCCATCTTCCACTGCATTCCCAGTCACATTAGCAAGGAGGTGGATCTGAGGACTCAAGCTAGTGCCCATGTTTTGAGAATTATGCCTGATTTGTGGTCAGCATCATCCAGCATGCTTTCTGTAATGGAATAGATACTGAAGAAGGGCAGATTCAATGAAAGAGGGTTTGCACATCTGTGGAACTCAGGATCCAGCTAGGAATTAAAAGCTCCATGGGGAGCAGTAATCATAGCTATAATCCTTGATTGTGAAGATTTCCTGTTTCAGAGATCAGCTGGGGTCTTATATGCGTTCATTCACTCAGTATTCACAATGGCACCATAAATGAGGTACTGCTATTGGACCTACTTTTATAAATGAGCAAACTGATGCTCTAGGAGGTACAGCAATCAGCGAAAGGTCACGAACAGAACTTACTAGGATTTGAACTCCTAGATGTCTACAACCCATGCCTCTGTCACTTGGAATGACATGTGAGTGAAACGAATTTTCTTTAAGTCTCTGTGTTTCTACCTGTGCCCGGAAAAGTGGTTTGCTGTAAGCACATACCCTTTGACCCCTTCCAGGAGAAAGAAAGCTCAGCAGACATGAGTAAGTGGTGCGGAAGCCGCTGCTCATCTGTCTCTTGCTTTGGGTGGACACTGCTGCTCTACCACCATGGACTCCCGGCTGCCCCCAGAGCCTTGTGTCTGCTGCAGTACATCATGATGGTCCCGTGAGCATTGACCACAGCTGGCTTTCCAGTCTTGAAAAGTCAGACATCAGTCTCATTGTTGGGTCTTTGATAAGGATGCGTCATTTGTTTCTGCTTATTTTTATGGGTTTCCGCTTGTCTTTAGTTTTCACAAATTTTCCCAAGATGTGACTAAGGGCGGTTTCTTCCATTTTATTTATTTTGACTTAATGAAGTTTCTCAAAATTGTGCTTAAAAGCACTTCTCAAGTTTTGGAAAAACCTGTTTTCAAATCTAGTTTTGTCCATTTTTTTTCTACTCAGGATATTATTCTCTACTCATTGTGTTCCTGTATCTCTGATGCACTTTTTATCACTACTTTTTTAAAAAAGATTTATTTCATTTTTATTGCAAAGTCAGTTATACAGAGCAGAGGAGAGTCAGAGAGGAAGATCTTCCGTCTGATGATTCACTCCCCAAGTGACCACATCGGCCGGTGCTGCGCTGATCCAAAGCCAGGAGCCAAGATCTTCCTCCAGGTCTCCCACCTGGGCACAGGGTCCCAAGGCTTAGGGCCATCCTCGACTGCTTTCCCAGGCTACAGGAAAGAACTGGATGGGAAGTGGGGCTGCCATATGGGATCCTGGCGCGTTCAAGGCGAGAACTTTAGCCACTAGGCCACCGTGCCGAGCCCTTTTTATCATTTCTTTTCTGTGCTTCAATCATCATGCTTCATTTGGAGGAAGAGATAAATTCACATTTTTGTTATTTGTTGAGAGACAGAAAAGGAGAGAGACCAAGAGCTCTTCTACCAACTCACCCCCTTAAAGCATGAAACACCTGAGACTGAGCAAAGAACAAAAATTTGGGAAAGAATACTAGATCCTCATGTGACTAGCAGGGATCCAAATACCTGCACCATCATCACTGCCTTCCAAAGTCTGCATTTGGGGGAAAGCTGGAGTCAGGATCCAGAGCTTGGAACTTAACCCAGGCTCTTCAGTGTGGGACACTAACTTAAATACTCACCTCCGTCTTCACTTTCTACTCATTTATCACTTAGGTCACCGCCGCTGTCTTCTGCTGAGTCAAATTAACCATTGCAATCATCTACAAGTATCAATTGAACTATCATCAATCAATAATTGGATTATTGATGTTAACGATGATGTTCTTTCAGTGTAGAATTTTTCTTTGACTCTTTTTAAAAAGTAGGTTTCAGTTCTGTTGAAATTTTACATCTTCTAAAGAATTTTTAAAACATACTAACATGGGGGGAGAGGGAAGGGGAGTAAGATAGAGGAATCCCTGAGCCTGAGGAACTGTGTCATGAAAAATGAAGAAATAACAACAACAACAACAACTTGGATGCTAACCTGCAAGTGCCAATATCCCAGATGGGGACCATCTGCTCCACTTCCAACTGAGCTCTCTGTTTACAGTCTGCTAAGGCAGCAGAGGATGATCCAAGTCCTTGGGCCTCTGCTCCTGCTTGGAAGATTCAGAGGAAGTTTTTGTCTCCTGGCTTTGGATCGGCTTAGTTCTAGCCATTATGACCATTTAGGGAGTGAACCAGTGGATGGAAAATCATTCTCTGTGTCCCTCTTTCTATAAAATCTGCCTTTCCAACAAAAATAAATAAATCTTAAAAAAAATTAACATTGAAAGTCCCCATCAAACAATACCTAGCTCTCCTCTCTCTGAATAAAATTTGCTTCCTTGTTTAAAAACGTAGTTACCTTAGCAACAGTGAGTTCACAATTTAGTATTTTTTCCTCTTGGTTGCCAGTCATTTGGTCTTTTTTCTGGCATGCCTTATAATTTTTACTTGAACAACACAGTTGTTGAAAAGTTGTCAACAACTGGCTTTAGCCATGCCTACTTCCTTCAGAGGGGACTTGGCCTTGATTCTGCACCAGGATGATACTAGGTCTTGCTGAGTTTGTTGGTATCAGGTTTGGCATTTGATCTTGGTTCATGGTCCTCCAGGGTCTCAACTGCAAGTCTGATGTATTTCCTAGGAGCTCCTCCACTTTGGCAGGTGCTGTGGCTTGGAAGTCCCCCAAAGGCCCTTAGATTGCTGATGGCTAATGAATTATCGTTCATAGTTGATAGATGAAGGGTCAAGACTTGAGCCAATGATGGTGTCTGAGAGATGGGTCCAAATGAGGCCTCAGGTCTGCAGAGGCTTGCCTGCAGGAGGTAGTTCTTATAGCCAGGTTGTTATTATGCTGAATGCAGCCCAGCTGTTGGCCCTCTGTTCCTGGCTGGCCACATGGTCCTTCCTCCCCACATGTTCTACAACCTATATCTCCCTTGTCATCAGACTCCGGACCATTTGGGCCACCCAGTCTTGAACTGCAGACCTGCAAAACCATAAGCAAAATGCACTTATTTTTTCTTTGTAGTTTCTCTCAGATGTTTTCACTAGAGTAGCAACAATCTGCATCATGCTGCAGGCACCACTCTGGCTCTCTGGGACACAGTGACTGCTGCTCTCTCCCCTCCATAGTCTCCCAGCTGCCGCTTTCTTCTGTGTTATTGGAAGTCTTGCTTCATGTGGTTGGAGCTTGGGATTCAGAAATTGCCTTCAATTGAAACTGCTGTTCCATTTTTGGGTATGTGTTCCTGTGGTTCCCCTTTCTCTGCAACATGCCTCTCAAGTCCCCAACCACTTTGGAAACCCCTAATTCCATCCTGTGTCTCCCCAGTCCAGGGAGGTAGTCACTTTCATGTTATCTTCTGTTTCCTACATCATAAATTAACCAAACGTTTTACTGCAAAAACTGTAGCAAACTTGAAGATCGCCACAAGATGAGCCCTTCTCCTTAGCATCATATTCCTGCTGCTTGTGCCTGTGCTGGTAAACGCAAATATTTAAAACAACTGCTAAGGTTATTTTTGTGCAGTTGTATCCATTTTTTTAATGATTTTAATAGAAGCTGTGCTGGAATTGACTTTCACATTGAAATTCTTCCTGCACTTGGTTCAAACAAATCCCTATACTACAGTGACAATGAACTGGACGTCTAGACCCGGGATGCCTGGATTCAAACCCAACCTCTGACACCCTCTAGTTCTAGATCTCAGATTAAGTATTTAGCGTCTGTGCCTCAGTCTCCTCATCTTTAGAGTTGGTAGGCGGGAAGTTCTCATCTCATCGTGTTGAGAGGGCCAAATAGGACAATGACCTTAAAGCACTACAGCATTGTCTGTGCTCATACATGGTATTTATGTGGGTGTTCTGATTGTTATGAGTTATTTAATAGATGGGAAACCCAAGATGAACTTGATATGTAGCCAATTAGTGGCAGAACCTAAAGACTCAGTCTTCCAACTTCCAATCCAAAGCGTAAATATTAGCCAGGAGATAATTTCTCTAATATTAATTCCCCAAACTTAATTGCCTTTATATTAATATTATTAAGATAAACTCATTGACCCAGTTTGACAGTCTTTCCCTCAGAGAGCTACAGTATTGATGGAATAGGACATCAGATGAGGATATTTTTCTGGAAAAAAAAGGTGATAGAGAAAGAGACTGGAGCATCGGCGTGAGGACCATAAACAGACTCCAAGAAGTAAGGTGCAACAAATGCCACACCTTCATCCATTTCCTGTTCTCTCATGACTGGCACTTGGAGAAAGCTCGTTTCTCACAAAAGGTTCACCCTGAAATCTCAATGTAGACTTGAAACTGTGGAGGACAGATAAAGCCCGATGATTTATTATTTCTTTGTAGCCTTCTGAATGCCAGGCTCTCCACATCAGGTGAAAATGAGAAATCCACACCCTGAGACTCTCCACGACTCCCCATCTGATGCCACTCCAACTCCCACCAAAGGAAAACAGAAGGCCTCCCAGCCAGAAACTCAAGGATGCTGGTGCTGTGCTGGCACCACACACAGCCCACTCTGTGGTCCTGGGAAAAAGGCGAAACTCCTCAACACACTCATTTCCCAGTTGCCATAACAGAGACAATAAAACCCATTTCCCAGGGAGCCGGGAGAATTAAGGACTTGAGCATTTATTAAGTGCTTTGAAGATGAATGTGTGAAGTATTCACTTTTTCCCTTCCTTGCCCTCAGGTTTTCCTAAGCAGGACAAGAAGTCAGTAAGAGCCAAGTGCACAGCTTGCATGGATCGTTTGGGCTGTTTCCTAAGGGCACGAGCAGCACATTAACTCTCGCTTGAGTTTCAGTCTGTGCAGGACCAAGGATGAAATGAGTCTGCAGAAACTCTCACAGAAATGTCTTGGCTAAGTTCGCCTCCAATCACAGATTGAAAACCCTCAGAGCTGCTGGCATGTTTTCATTCATGTATTCAACAAATATTTATCAAACACCTTTGTGTGCCAGGGATTCTTTTGGTTGCTGAGAATACAACTGAAGAAAAAAAAAAGCATGCTGGGATTTATATTCCACTGTGAGGTGAAGGGGAACCGCCAACAAGTAGGACTCTGCACTGAAACCATGCAGTGCAATGTGCTAGGAAGAGAGATACATCAAGCAAGGCAGATGGATAATGTGAGCAGTGAGGAGGAGTTGCCATTTGATGGTGGTTAGACAGGCAAGATGCTATTTGAGTAAAAACTTGGAAAGAGGGAAAGAAAGCAGAAAAGAACTATGAGGGAATATAAGAGTTTTACAGAGAGAGAATGTTATGAACCAAGATGCAGAGCCAGGAACGTATCTACGGAGGAGCTGGAGGCCATTGTGGTTGGAGTAGAGGAACTTAGAAGCAGAGTATGTGAAGATAAAGAGAGACAGACCAATGGAGTAGGGATGGAAACTTGGTAGTCTCTTAATAATTGCATTTATATAAGTATAGCACAAACTCACTAAGTATGGAAGGATGGAGGGATGGATGGAAGGATGGAAGGATGGAGGAATGAGCAGGTTTGGCAAAGCAGTCAAGATTCTAGGTTGCAATCAACTTACTCTGAAATAGAAAATTATGTTCAGAAAAGAAGGAGGAGGAGAAAATGATTCTCAGGATACTGGGTAGCTCATAGAACCTGCAAGAAATGTTTGAGTAAAAAAGTGGCAAGATTCTTGTTGTGCTAGATACCTTCTTAGGACTCTGTAGATCCACCTCCAGCCTTACCCTGCCATTTTGTCCCCGGAAGGCTGACCTTTCTGGCCTAACTCAATGCTGTCTCTTGCTCTGACAAGAGATCAGAGCATGATACGAGTGTGTTGACAAGACCCCTCCTTCCCAGGTCACCCCAGGTTGGCTGTGTCACCCATCCGCCAAGGGTCACCCTGGTCAGGAGCCTTTTCCGCATGCGTCTCCAAGTTCTCAGCTCCCTCCTCTTGCCCTTTCAAGCCTAGAAACAGTAAATGTGATCCATCCCAGGGCGTTACAGTTCCTTTAGCAAACTCCTTGAATTTCCAGATCTGAATGCAGCATTGTTTTCCCACTGTTACTTGTTCCTGTGGATGTGTTACTTTTACAGATGCCCAGTGCCTACTGTGTTAGAAGAATAAATGAGTGAATGGATAAATTCCTGATGGAGAATAAATCTTTGCAGGCACCGATAGAGGGGTTGTTGGAGGTACAGAGGGATAGGGGAGTAGATGGATGGGTTTGGCTGAGCAGTCAGGATTCTTGATTGCAATCAGCTAACTCTAACTGCAGGGTTAGAAGATTAGGTTCATCAGAATTTGCAAGAAGGGTAGTGGGCCAAAAAAAGGGGGGAGGTGAAAAGACTAGAACATTAAGCAATATTTCACCAGCATGAAATAAAGCTAAGTTAGTATGCCTCAGCCGACATCCTCACCACATCTACCCATGCTGTCACTGGGGCAAATACTAAGCGTATTCAACATCACTACAAGGTTGTGAGTTCTATCCTGAGGCAGGATCACCTACTCGGCACACTCACAGTCACATGCCCTGGCCTCCGGGAGCTGGAAATGCGCCCTAGTCCTTGAGTCTGCATAGAGGTGCTTAACTAAGACTTTTTCTCCTTATTTATAATTGTCCTTAGATGAGAAAGGCGTTTATGTCTTCAGCAACAGAAAACTAACAAGTAACCAACATATGGTGAGCAAAGAATCCAAAACAGAGCCCTCTGAAGGTATACTTAACAAGCAGTTTGGTAAATAAATAGCCCCTCAAAGAGGGTATATGACTGATTTTAAATCTGGTCTCTTCTCTCGGCAAGATTTCTTAATTGGATATGGCAAGCAGCAAAGAGGCAAGAAAGAGGCACTAGAGATCTAAGAAAACTGAGTGAGGCAGTTTCCAAGATCATCATTCAATAACCAGTGTCTTACGACATTCTGTGAAGGGAGAAAATGACCCACAGTCAACAACACATTTAAATTTTTTAAATATTTAACTTATTTGTATTTGATAGCTACAGTTATAAGAGAGAAGGAGAGACAGAGTGAGAGAGAGAGAGAGAGATCTTCCATCTTCTGGCTTACTCCCAAAGCAGCCACAATGGACAGAGCTGGTCCGGACCAAAGCAAGGAGCCAGGAACTTCATCCAGGACTCCTATGCGGCTGCAGGTGTCCAAACACTCACTAGAAATCTAGTAAGAAAAATTTTTTTGGAAAAGCAATGATAACTCAATCCTCTTATTTTACAGGACCCAGAGAAGGAACATGAGCCCAAGTTTACACACCAAGCAAAAGTACACTTGAAGGATTTAGTACATCTGCATGACAAGGAGGCCATTGTGGGGGAAGGCTGGAAGCTCACCCCAAGAAATGAAAGGTTAAGAAGGTACACTTTTTGTTTGAGTGTTTATGGATTAACTGCCTGACAAGTGCACACACACACAATTTATCTTTTCTTATAGACAATGGAATTCATAAAAGCTACCTACCAATGATTAAAAGCCAATGTAGATGAAAAAGAAGAAGTAGTTGTGAATAAGTAACTGCTGAAATTGGGCTAGGGTGATGGGTCCGGCGGCGTGGCCTAGCAGCTAAAGTCCTCGCCTTGAAAGCCCCGGGATCCCATATGGGCGCCGGTTCTAATCCCGGCAGCTCCACTTCCCATCCAGCTCCCTGCTTGTGGCCTGGGAAAGCAGTTGAGGATGGCCCAATGCATTGGGACACTGCACCCACGTGGGAGACCCGGAAGAGGTTCCAGGTTCCCAGCTTCGGATCGGCGCGCACCGGCCCGTTGCGGCTCACTTGGGGAGTGAATCATCAGACGGAAGATCTTCCTCTCTGTCTCTCCTCTCTGTATATCTGGCTGTAATAAAATGAATAAATCTTTAAAAAAAAAAAAAGGTGCAGAAATTGGACTAGGGTGGGATCCCACTTGACTACAATGTCCAGTATTAAGCAAGATCGGAGATAACCAGATAGTTGTTATTGTTGTTGTTTATAGATCCACTGATGTCCTCTTCTCAACAACCTCATTCTCAAGGTCAAAACCCAAGCATCTCCCCTTTGAGAAACCTCAGGCCATCAACATCATCCTTGTCCCAGGGAACTTGCTCAAATTTAAATCTGTGTTGCTCCTGATTGTATCCAAAGCAAACTCTAAGCTCCTTACGAAACACTGCGGAAACAGGTGGACAGTTCAAGCCTATCACCCATCCCCTTGCTCCCAACACTGGCATCCTCCCTCCATCACCTCACCTCCATCCATGTCCAGATCTCCCCCTTGGCCTTTGGATGTGCACCTGTTCTGCCCTGGATGCACCTGACTTCACACAGGAACCTTCCCAGCCCTCAAAGCCCATGGACATGCTCATGTGTCCTTTAAGCTTCTCCATAGTTGAAGGGCAGGGCATCTGCATTGCATTACATGCATATTCATGAAACAGCTGCTATGTGCCGTTCACTGTTCAGCTGCTAGGAATACAGAGGTGAACAAGACAAGTGATCTGGAACTTAGAGAATGGAAAGTCTACTGGAAGCGAGAGCAATCAATATGTAAGCAGGCAAATAAGTTACTTCAACCTCAAAATGAAAAAAAAAAAAACCCTCAGCATTCATGCTCTATGTGTGAAAACACAAGTCGTATGCAAAGGATGGGGCCAGAGCAGAGTACCTAGCTGGGCATCAGGAGTAACTTATCGGGGTGGGGGATGATTAGGGTCTGAGCTTGACTTGTAGCAGAGCCTGGGGCAAAGCTCTTGGCTCCTCTGGTGCCACAGTTCCTCCCCTAAGGCAAAAAATATCAAGGTTAATAATCTGGCCCATAAACTGTGAAATAGGGTGGAGCAGGGGCCAGAGATCATGATTATTAAGCACTGCCTGATGCCGGGATGAAAGGTTGTTTTACACAGGGAGTAGTGCTATTAGGGCAGAGGTGGGTCCAGCCTGGGCTTTGGCTAGTGGCTGGAAAAGGCCTGGGGTTCCCTCTACATGAAAGTAAAGGCAAGCCGTGAGTCACCCACACTATCATTAGCCGTCCCATTACCAGCTGGCTGGCCCTTGCCCAGGACGATCGCTTGTAAAAACAGCCTCCACTGCACCCCAGAGATCTCATGGTCATAATTCTAAATGGCCCTGCTTCTCTTCCCCCATTCCCAGTCTCCTGCACCAGCAGATGCTAGGCACCTACCAGCCAGGCATGACCCACATAGGGTGTCTAATACTCTGTTGTGCCAGCAACCTTGAGAGTTCAATGTTATCGCCCCACTTTGCAGCTCAAGAAACTGAGGACCAGAGTGGTGAGGTAACAGCTGCCGTGAGACAGAACCAGAATTCAATCCTGGACCTTCTGACGCCAAGTTCAGAGCTCTATCCATGACACTCCATGTGCTCCGGGCCTTTAATCACTGTCAAGTCCGAGTCCCTGCTAACGCAAATCCTGTATGATGGCTCAAGTTTTTGGATCCTTACTACCCACATGGGAAGCCTGGATTGAGAAATACAATACTGACTTCAGTCTGGCCCAGTGAATCAACAGGTGAAAGATCTCTCTCTCTCTCTCTCTCTCTCTCTCTCTCCCTCTCAAATAAATATAAATGAAAAAAATAATTGTTCAAAGACTAAGACATAGATGTGTCTCTATGTACAGAAGATCCCTGACTTCCTTCAAATTCCCCCAAGAGTTCTGTGAGCCAAAATGTAAAAACCACCAGGAAGACACGGGCCAAGGCAGGAAGACACTTGCATGTCTGGAGCTCCCTTGTAGTGCAGTGTTTGTCCCTTGGTTTATTCCAACCAATAGTTCTGTGTTCCCAGCCACTCACCTGTGAGCTTCCTGGCCACAGGAATTCCTTCTGACCGACAGGCATTATGTCTCCTGGGCCAACTTCCTCCTGCCTCTATTTCTCCACTTATAAAATGATTTTAATAATAACCTCCAAGAATGGCATCACGTTAATGAGTTGGTGAGATCAGGTGCTGTAAGCTGCACATGGTAGGTTGGGGCCGGGAGCACCGGGTGCTGAGACCAGGCTGCTGCCCGGGAGCACCGGGTGCTGAGACCAGGCTGCTGCCCGTGAGGATGTGAGCTTTCCTGCGCATGGGAGCCTCCTGTGGCAAAGCCTGAAAAGTCCCTGGGAAGGGACAAGATCCCAGAGCTGTGGACCAAGTGGGGAGAGAGGGTATTACACATGCATTTCCCTCCAGGTCACTGGTTCCAATGCAGCCTGGCAGATCTCAACTGAAAGTTACTGCCATCTGCTCCGTGACCTCAATCCATTTGCTACCCTGCACATTGGAACTGGCTGCCCCAGCGGGCAGCCTGGCACAGACTGAGGCTGGAAATGGGTCATAATCAAGGGGACAAAACCTGGACTGAGCCCTGGTCTGGGTGGAGGATGGTCAGGGAGGAACCCAGACACCCTTGAAACAATAGCTGTAATAGGAACATGGAGCAAAGCCTTATCCTCAGGGAAGCTTCCACCACGCCTCAGCTCAGGAACCAAGCAAGCCATGCTGCATGCGCTGTGTCACACCCCTGTGTGCCAGAAGTAATGTCACATCAACCTAAGAGAGCAACCCTGGACGAAAGATCAACTCCAAATGATAAAATGACTGTTACTAAGGAACCTGCTATGCTCCTGGCCTGTGCTGCCCAATGTCATTGTCAGCCCAAACCCAGGAAATGTGTGTTCTTACATTCACATCAAAGAAAACTCATCAACCTCACACAGAAAGAGCTGTGGAGCCAGATCTGATGCCATAAGACCACAAGGAGTCATCACTTAGCACATATAGCACTTCAGACTGGGATGATAAAAAGAAAAAAAAAGAGGACCCGGTGCGGTAGCCTAATGGCTAAAGTCTCCGCCGGATCCCATATGGTTGCTGGTTCTAATCTCAGCTGCTCCACTTCCCATCCAGCTCCCTGCTTGTGGCCTGAGAAAGCAGCCGAGGATGGCCCAAAGCATTGGGACCCTGCACCCGTGCGGGAGACCCGGAAGAGGTTCATGGTTCCTGGCTTCGGATCGGCGCAGCTCTGGCCATTGCAACCACTTGGGGAGTGAATCAACAGACGAAAGATCTTCCTCTCTGTCTCTCTTCTTCTCTGTATATCTTACTTTCCAGTAAAAATAAAACAAATCTTTTTAAAAAGGCAATTTTCACTATGTACATGTTACCACAGTATCATTAACCGGCTAGTGTGTCATTCTCAAAGGGAAAACTAAGACTCTATTCCCTTGAGACCCAAAAAATCCACTTTCAAAGTGTCCCACCTGTACACAAGGAGACAACTTCCCTGCAGGATTGCTGGTGACAGGGAACACTGGAAACAGTCTGGCCATGTACAGGGAGAGATCTGGTCACCGGGCTGTCCCCACTCGGTACACTGCTGTTCAGCAGAGAAAAGACCAAACACCATGGGCTGGTATGGCTAATGATACAAATTCTCAGGAATTGCCAGGAGAAAAAAAATGCAACACATAGCATAAATCAATGACTGCAAAAACACTAACATACACACCATAAAATATCATTTGTGCTCTCTCGCTCTGTGTGTGTGTGGTCAGTTCTGCTACAATGCTTGTTTTCCAAACATAAATTGGTTCCAGCATGATTGATATATTAGAGAACAATTTGAGCATAACCAAATTTTGCATTTGCTTATGCATGATTTTATCCCCAAGCAACACTGGGTGAAGGCAGAATGCAGAAGGCAGCGGAGCTGAGGCACGCAGAAAGATACAAAAGAAACACGAGCCTCCCGCCTCCCCTGTGGCTGCCTCGGCTCACCGTGTGCTGTGAGCCGCATCTGTCCACACCTGATGTTATCACGTTCTGATGCCGACAGCCTCCTCCCACCAGTTGGCAGCAGCTCCCAGGCTGCACCCCTCTGCCAGCCACGCCACGAGCCAACTTCAGGGCTTTCCAAAGGCACAGCTATCTTTATTGTGGCATTTCTGTATTTCCAAATCATGTAGCACTTTTTTTTTAAGATTTATGTATTATTTTTATTGAAAAGGCAGAAATACAGAGAGAAGGAGAGACAGAGAGGATCTTCCGTCCAATGGTTCATTCCTCAAGTGGTTGCAACGGTCAGAACTGAGCCCATCCGTAACCAGGAGCCAGGAGCTTCTTCTGAGTCTCCCATGTGGGCGCAGGGTCCCAAGGCTTTGGGCCATCCTCGACTGATAGAAGACCCGTGCATCCATCAAGCTCCAAGAGACAGGAAGTAGATGTTGTCTGGAGGGGAGGGGCAATGGGCTCAGAGCTTCAGCTTTGCAAGTTGAGAAAGTCCTGGACATCTGTGGTACCACATGCCAACCTCCTTTATGCTGCCGATCCGCTTGTTTAAAAAATGGCTAAGGAGGTGCATTTGGAGTGGCTTTTAGACACAACATTTTTTAATGTAGCAAACCCAGAGTAACGAACTGCGTGACTGTAACATTAACAAAGCAACATACAGAGCAGCTGGTAGCCTAATGCCTCAGACCCCATCCGTGTCTGCCACTCCAGCTCTCAGATGGGACACCTGGCTGAAGCTCCTGACTTCAACTGCCTGCTACTGCCCATCTTGGCAGCAGGGAAGGAGGTGGCAGCTGGTGATGGCTCAATTCATTGAGTCCCTGTCACCCACATGGGAGAGCTGGCTGAAGCCTTGCTTCCTAGCCGTGCCCCACTCCCCTCCCTCCCCCCACTCAGCCCCTGTCCTTAAAATCATTTGAGGAATGAGCTAACCAAGTGAGAGCTCTCTCCTTCTCTCTCTCTCTCTTGATCCTGATCTCATTTTCACACTGGCTCTCTCATTCTGCCTCTCAAATCAACACAGCTAAAATAAATAATAAAAAATAAGCCAGGGTCTGGCATGGTGGCTTAACAACTAAAGTCCTTTCCTTTGCATGCACCAAGATCACATACGGGCGCCAGTTCTAATCCCAGTGCCCCCACTTCCCATCCAGCTCCCTGCCTGTGGCCTGAGAAAGCAGTCGAGAATGCCCCCAAAGCCTTGGGACCCTGCACCCGTGTGGGAGACCCGGAAGAAGCTCCTGGCTCCTGGTTACGGATTGGCTCAGTTCTGGCCATTGCGGTCACTTGGGTGTAAATCAGCAGGCAGAAGATCTTCCTCTCTGTCTCTCCCCTTCTCTGTATATCTGACTTTGCAATAAAAATAAATAAATCTTTTTTAAAAATCACTTTATAAAAAAATAATAAACCAGCACAGACACAGAAAGACGCGTAAAGCATTTCCTGTAGCTTCTGGAACAATGCTTGCTCCACGCAGAACATGACACTACCTGGTGGGCACTGGTTAAGGGAGCCTACAGGGCTGGTAAAGTGATTGATTGGTGAGGGCACGCTGCCCCACCCAGAGGCCTAATGGCACACCAGAGTCTGGAGGGCACCATAAATAACACACTAACGACACGGCTGTTCACAGGGCCAAGAATCCAGCAGGCATTGCCCTGCTCTGACCATTTCACTGCACATGAAACTGGACCCTTCCTGTCCTGTACCAAGAGAGTGCCCAGCAAGTTTGCAACTGGGCACACACCTGCAGGAGGAGTGTGGGTTCCCTGGGCTGCAGGTCAGCTAGGGCCCCGACTCCATCTCCCCTATTCCCCCACCTCCCCACCCCCGCCCCAGACTGTTCACTACGCACAGATGCCTGTGGTGGCCCTGCCAGCTGCTCCTGAGAGGGGCCCAAGAATGAAAGAGCACGCCCGCGTGCGTGCTGCAGAGCGAGAGGCCAGCTTTGGCAAGCCTGTGTGGGAAGCTTGTGGAACACCTGCCGCTGGGCTGTGTAGGGAGTTGACCCGCGGCAGCACTCCCGTCCTCTGCCTTCCTGGGGTCCTGGGGGAGCATGGGACGTGCCTTGGGCCCCGGCCACCACTCTGGGCAGCAGTCAGAGGAGCAGTCTAAATCTGCTGCTGATGAGCCAGTGGATCTGGGAGCAAGTTCATCCAAGCACTTGTGTTTCCAACATCTGAGCAGCCAGGACACGGGAAGGTGGCCCCAGGCAGCACTGGGAAATGTCATCTCTGCACTCTGCCTCACTTCCGGGCTCACCTGACTCTCAGGCACCCTCAAGAGTGGCCCAGTGTCCCCCTGTCCTGCCCCCAGTCCCCCCACCTCCGTCTCCACAGCTGTGAAGAAGCCCTTGCAGATGAATCTCCATTACCTAGCCCCCTGCCTGCACAGCTCAGGCTACTGACAGCAAACTCGCCCAGCTAGAAAGGACGGCATCATGGAGCTGCTGAACGGACAGAGTTAGGAATCAGGATCAGACCGTAAGGTGGGGTGAGATACAACAGTTAAGGTGTCACCTGGAATGCCTACAAACCATAGCAAAATGTCTGGGTTCAAGTTCTTGTTCCACGTCCCGCCCTCCCTCCCTGCTGATGCACATCCTGGGAGACAAGGGGTGATGGCTTCCAGCCACGTATGAGACCCAGATGGAGTCTGCAACTAAATGGAGGTTCTGCCTCCAGCCTGGCTCAGTCTCCATATGGGCATTTAGAGAGTGAATCAAGAGATGAAAATCTCTTTCTCCCTCTCTCTCCCGTGTGTGTGTCTGTGTTGCTTTTTCTTTGAAGTAAATACATAAATCTTACTTTAACAAAAAGGATCACAAGAGCCGAAAGCTGGAGACTCCACAGAGGAACCCTGGAAGTCATGATTTTATTAACTTTTCAAGAATCTGACTTTTAAAAATAGGAAAAATCTCAGAATCATCTCCTTCAACACACACGCTCCAATATAGATGCAAAATGTTCAGGGACTGCCCCCAAAAAGTTAGACATAAAGGCCAGTGTTGTGGCACAGTGGATTAAGTTGTCTCCTAGGGTGCTGGCATCTCAGGTGGGTGTCAGTTCAAGTCCCAGCTGTTCAACTTCTGAGCCAGCTTTCTGATAATGAACCTGGGAAAGCATCAGAAGATGGCCCAAGTACATGAGACCCCGTCACCCATGTGGGAGACCAGGAAGAAGCCCCTGGTTGCTGGCTTCAGTCCCACCCAGCTCCAACTGTTATAACCATTTAGAGAATGAACCAACACATGGAAGATGTCTCCGTCTCTTCCTCCCACCCCAGCCCACCCCACCCCACTTCCACCCTGCCTTTCAAACAAACAAATAAATGCATCTACAACCTCAACGAAGCAACAAAATTCAGACTTCAGATCTATCCTGTTCCTTCCAGGCTCCCAGAATGAAGGACCCACAGTGACATCATTCTCTTCTTCCTCGACTTGGGGGAACTAAGACCCACGGAGGGTGGTAGGTGTCTGATGCAGTCATTAGGTTACTTCTCGGGACACCCACATCCCACATCAAAGTGCCAAAGTTTGAGTTCCAGCCACTCCGCTTCCAGTCCTGTTTCCTGCTAATGCGCATCCAGGGAGGCGACAAGGGACGGCTCAAGTATTTGGGTTCCTGCCACCCACTTGACCTGAGATCTCAGCTCTTGGCTGAGCCCTGGCCCTGGCCAGGCTTTTACAAGCATTGGAAGGTGAGCCAGCAGATAGAAGATATCTCTGTGTATGTCTGTGTGTGTGTGTCGCCACATTTATAGCAGCATCTGGAAGAGCATTAATGTTTAGTTCCAACAGGTCGCAGGAAAGTAAATGTGCAATGAACAGATCAAACAGCGAGAGTAAACAATGGGAGTGAGGAAGCTTCTTTAGAAATGTTTCATTCGGGCCCACTTTCCTCCTGAGAGAGAGATTGGAAGAGAGAAGAAAAAGAATCCTTGCATTGGCCACACAAACACTAGAGGCCTGGAATGTATCCATATCCTTTCTTCGAAAGGCTGGACTTTATGCTAGCCTTAAAATGGATGTGTCTTTATTTATTTATTTATTTTTTTACGTGAGTCAAATTAGAGGAAAATACTGAGAATAATCCTTCAGGTGGAGCAATCATGGAAAAGGAGCTCCGAGAGAATGTGACCGCCGGAGGTCAGGCCGCCCAGGGGAGCAGCTGTGACATTCTGCAGTCCATGATGAGCTCTGGGTTTCCCCTGTTCCAAGCATGGTTATTTAGGGTTCCAGCCTGCGATGCAGCAGCCAGGATTGGCACTGAGACAGGTGGGAGTTTGGCGGGCCCCTCTCTGGAAACGTGGGGAGTCTTGTCTCCAGACCATGTTATGCCAGCAGACTACCCCCACCCCACCCAGCGGCCACTGCCCTGTCGCCCCATGAGCCCCTCTTGGCGGGTTCCCTTTTCGCCTCTCAGGCTACCTGTGACGCCACCTGCTAAAATCACGCTGCTGTTCAGGAGGCGTCTTGGGTCAGATCAGTCCGGGAAAAGTGTCCACCCTGAGACCATCCGTGGGTCCCAGAACTCTGCGGTGGAATCTTTCGTTGAATGCCTGTCTGGGAGTGGAATTTGAGGCCACACAACAGGTGGCAGAGGGAGACATTTTCAGGCAACGGGACCTTGCCAATCTCTTCCGAGCACATCCCTGGGGCAGCTGCCGAGGCCCACATTTGGACCACCACGTGGTTGTCTTTCTGGGTGAGTTCAGTGGTGGGGTGGACAGGTTCAGCCAGGGGGAACTTGGCTGGCAATTCCTCACTCCTCTAAAGCTCCATTGCCACAGGCCTGCCCCCATTCCCCAGTGCAATGGAACCCCAGAGGCAGGCAGAATCATACAAACTCTGGACCCAGATTGACCTGAGTCTGACTACTGCTTGGTCACCCACCAGCTGAGTGACCGTGGGAGACCCTGGGCCTCTTCTCTGGACCCCAAAATGAGGAGAATTACTCCAACTCTACATGGTTTGGGCTGGGAACAGCCCAGCACATGACAGGCAGCCTGCTGTAGGGGCTGAGGAAGAAGTATTATTTTTTTTTAAGATTTATTTATTTTTATTACAAAGTCAGATATATAGGGAGAAGAGACAGAGAGGAAGATCTTCCGTCCGATGATTCACTCCCCAACTGACTGCAACGGCCGGTGCTGCGCCAATCCGATGCCGGGAACCAGGAACTTCTTTCCAGGTCTCCCACGCAGGTGCAGGGTCCCAAAGCATTGGGCCGTCCTCAACTGCTTTCCCAGGCCACAAGCAGGGAGCTGGATGGGAAGTGGGGCTGCCGGGATTAGAACAGGCGCCCATATGGGATCCCGGGGCGTTCAAGGCGAGGACTTTAGCCACTAGACCACGCCGTCGGGCCCAAGAAGTATTATTTTAAGAAAAAAATGTGAGTTCTTTTTTAGACATGGTCTAGCTTGGAAACTAGGAGCAGACATGGCCAATAAAACACCTTCTCTGTGGGGTGTGTGTGTGTGTGCGTGTGTGTGTTTAAGGACAAGACATAGATGCACAAGTATTGTGAAAACAAAGCCTATTCCTGCAAATACGGGTTTATGGTTTTGCATATTGAGCCGGGCTACCTGACGGGTTTAGCCAAAAATGAAAAAAAACTACGAAGCGAGTGCCCAAAGCCCACAGACAAATGAATTCAAAGATAAGTTTCCTAGGCTTATTTTTTTTTTTTTTTTTTTTATCTTTTTTGGAAAAGAAGAGGAAATAAATGCATTCTCATCGGGGTGGAAGCGTAGATCATGAAAACAATCGTGTGGGTTTCACTGCATGGTTGCACCAATGTAAACATACCTTTGAACCCCATTATCTGAAACCCCCACAAGAGAGTGGTCAGATGCCCACTCTCTATCTCCACCGGCCACCAGTCCCGCCCTGCCTGTCCCCCTCCCACAAGCAAGGTCTTTGCTTTGCGCTTTCCCCTGAACCACACAGGGCTGTAAAGAGCTGGCAGGCAGGCTCAGCCAAGCAACTGGTCTCCCCAGTTCTAATTAAGTTAATCCGGGTGGGTGTTTCTTTTCTGTGCTTGCTTGATTCCCTCCTGCAGAATCAGCAGGGATACCAAACAGAAATGCTCACAGAACCCGCCCAACAGGCCTTCTCTTCAGCTGACAAAATGCATTAAATGCCACAGGCGAGGGAAACTCACCCCCACCGCCCCCCACCCCCACCCCACAAGCACACACACCACACAAGTCATAAAAATCCTATTTTGTTTTCAGCTGACCATACAGCATCTGTGCCAGGGTAAACAGATCCACTTTCTGTGGCTTCCCTCATTCGCCTCCTCCCCCCTTCCCCCTCCCCACCGCCATCTCCTCCCCTCCCTTCTCCACGTTGGGGGAGTTCTGATATGTCATAACATTGTGTCTGTTTATCCGAAATATTTCCACTCAAAACGCTGTTTGTTCAACCAGACTGACATGTTGATATAGCTCCTGACAGCTGAGTGACTGGACTGAAAGAAAATGTAAAGTAAACACATTTGCATACAGTTTACATACAGTGGAGTCAGAGAAAGCAGAGGAAATAAGGAGATTAAAACTGGAATTCCTTATCTTCCATCTCCTCCCCCCCACCCCTGGCTTCAGGGACCCTCCTACTCCCTCTGCCTTGCCTCCCCCGTACACACACACACACACACACACACACACACACGAGTTACAGAGTTGTGTAACTTTCAGAGTTCAAAACACTTCCTTTAGCTTTTCTACCAGATCTGTTCCGTCTGTCTGTCCCCTTGACAGGTGCACTGGGTGGCCTGAGGGATTTTTCTCATCAGCTCTGAGCACACTACCCCAAGTGGAGCCAGACAGGTGCACTGATGTCTTCAGGCCAATCCCGCCCCTCGGATGAGCCCATTCTCTGTCAGATGAAACAGTTGCGCTGAACTTGATCTCACGGGGCTTTGCCATCTGACGTTCCACCGACACTGGCTCACACACTGGGGCTGCTGCCCTCATCAGCGCTGAGCTGTCTTGGCACCTGCAGAGGCTTGTTTCTCACTCCCCTCTCTGCCCAGGGAACCGATCTCTCGGATTCCTCATTCCTTGTCTGTTTCCCTAAAGCATCCATCAAATGGTGCTCAGAAAATCCACACTGTGTCTTCCGTGTCCCACCGGTGTACAGACAATTCCTGGACAACACTCTCTCCCACAGCCTCAAAATCCTACAAATGAAACAGAATTGGCTCCCAGCAAGCAACTCAGTTCGAACCTCTCATTCAGCCCAATGGTTCTCCAAGTGAGAGCTCTAGGGCAGCGGCAGTGGTACTCCACAGGTCTTTGCCGGGGTCCGAGACTCCACATGGGTGACAGGCTTCTCTGCTGGAGCAGCTAAGCGGGGACTCACCTCCAAGCCACCTCTTCTCCCTACACAGCAACCCACCTTTTAGCTACCGGGTGGCTGAGGCACTTTTGTTTGTTGTTAGCCTGCCTGAGCTGCCCACTGCGTGGTACATTTCATATTTACATATCCTGTAGAGGGAATGCAGATCAAAGCACAGCATTTGCCTAAAGAAACCCAAATGCTGAAAAGGGCTGAGGATAAACTCAGGCAAATCGACTGCATTCGCCAGGACCCCAATGGCTCTCCAGGTGACCCGGGGTCACAGCATTTGCCCCTGGGGTTGGCAGAGTTCTGCAGGGTACAGCTAGCTCCCTTGGGAATGGTGAACCTTCCTCAACTGGCACTCCTGCTGGTCTTCTGGTCACCAAGGGCCTCCCTTTGACTGTGAGACTGGGTTACCGTGACTCATCCTTGCATACTTGCTCAGGCTGGGTGGGCAGTCCCCACCCCGGGCCCCTGGCTGGCCTTAGAGTCACCCCGTTACCTCACTCTCTGCCCTCCTGCTCCTCTCTTTATGCAGAGCCCCCTCCGAGGCTCTTAGTCTTACCCGTTGGCTCTTCTGAGTCAGGAATCTTGTGCCTCACCCATCAGTGAGTCCTGATGTGATACTGACACACAGCGCATGCACCATGAAGGCTTTGACTGTGGAATGACTGACATCACTGAGAACTGTCATCTGGATGGTGGGGACCACGAGGACAGAGGTCTTGTTGGTAACAAACTTTCAAAAATCACTTTGTTGTTATCATTTGAATTGAAAGGCAGAGCGAGAGAAAGCGGATATTCCATCCACTGGTTCACTCTTACATATGCTCACAGCAGCTGGATCTGAGCCTGGTCAAAGGCGTGCGCCCAGAACTCAATGTGCATCTTCCATGTGGGTAACAGTGATCCAAAGTTCTAGAATCACTAACAGGAAGCTGCATTGGGAATAAACAGTGGAGACTCAAACCAGGCCCTCTATGAGATACAGTGCTCAAGCAGGGTCTTTTTTTTTTTTTTTCACTTTGTTTTGTAAGATTTATTTTATTTGTATTTGAAAGTCAGATATACAGAGAGAGGAAGATCTTCCATACACTAGTTTACTCCCCAAGAAGCTGCAACAACAGAAGAACAGAAGTTGAGCTGATCCAAAGCCAGGAGCTTCTTCCGGGTCTCCCACGCAGGTGCAGGGTCCCAAGGCTTTGGGCCATACTCGACTGCTTTCCCAGACCACAAGCAGGGAGCTGGATGGGAAGTGGGACCACCGGGATTAGAACCAGTGCCCCATATGGGATCCCGGAGCATGCAAAGCAAGGACTTTAGCCACTAGGCTACTATGCCAGACCCCCAAGCAGGGTCTTAACCACTACAGCCAATACCTGCACCTGACAGTGAGTGGGACAAACAGGAAATACCAATGGCTTCATGTTCCAGACCCCTGGAAGGTAGGAGTCCAGGCTTGCAAGCACCCAGAGCCACATGGCTGAGCAGTGTCCCCGACACCCGAGGAGCCCCTGAGAAGAACTAGAAACAGAGAGCAGTAGGATATCGATGACAGCACTCCTCCCCACGTGAGCCTGCTCATGCTGGCCCTTGCGTCCTGAGTCCAAGTTCTTCCCCAGGCATGTCCAGCATGTGACTGAGCAAGACAGTGGGCTGCCACCATGCTTAGCTGTGTGCCCCTGTGCACCCATTTCCAGGCACATAAGGGCAAATGGAATCTCCTGATGACAGCATCCTGGTTGCTTTTTGTTTTAAGTCCCTACCAGCTCAGTTCCCCATCTCTCACCCTAAAACTAAGGCCCAGGGAAACAAGAGTGAAAACTGACGATTGCGTTTCAATGCTGCAGTCCTCCCTAGGGTCCCACTGGCCTGGGTTTGTCTCTTATTAACTGTGTGGGCCTTGAGCAAGTTACTCAATATCTCTGCGCTTCAGCTTCTTAAACTAGCATGAGAGGATTATAACCGTATCTTGGGACTGCCACTGCGGTGCAACAAGTAAAGCCACGACCTGCGATGCCAGCATCCCACATGGGCACTAGTTGGTGTCTGGCTGCGCCACCTTCAGTCCAGCTCCCATCAATGTGTCTGGGAAAAGTACCAGAGGATGACCCAAGTGCTTGAGCACTACAACCATGTAGGGAGCCCAGGAGAACCTCCTGGCTTCAGCCTGGCCAAGCTCTGGCCATTGCAGCCATCTGGAGGTTGAACCAAAGGGTATAAAATCTCTCTTCTCTGTAACTGACTTTCAAAATAAATAAACACATGAACAAATAGATATTTTTTTAAGGATAATAATAGCAGTATCAACCCATTTTGTGCTGCTATAATGGAGTGTCATCAACTGAGTTTTTTCTAAATAATAGAAATTTATTTCTAGTAGTTCTAAAAGCAAGGATGTTCAGGATCAAGGTGCACACAGGTTTGATATCCAGGAAGGGCCTAACTCCTCAATTTATCTATGTATTTATTCTATTCATTTATAAGGCAGAGTTACAGAGAGAAGGAGACACAGAGAGAGATCTTCCAGCCACTGTTTCATTCCCCAAATGACCATAATGGCCAGAGCTGGACCAGACCAAGGCCAGGAGCTACATCTGGGTCTCCCATGCGGGCGCAGGAGCCCAAGAACTTGAGCCATCTTCTGCTGCTTTCCCAGGTACATTAGCAGGGAGCTGGATGGGAAGCAGAGCAGTGGGACTCAATGAAGCACTTCCACATGGGACATCAGTGTTACAACCTAACCTGTTACAATGCAATAATGGCCCCCAACTAGTAATACTTTAGAAGTTCCAAGAAGATGTGTACTGTGAGAAGAAAAAAAAAAAAGCAGCACGGATTTCAAAACCCTTTGCACCAGAATGAATGTATCTTTTAATTCTATTTTCCACAAACTTTCTGAAGTACTCCCAGATGAATCGGAAGCTTAACAATGACATGACGGGTATTAAATGTTGAATTGTATTCACCAAAGAGACTAAGTCAATTTCTGAGATACCAGGGTCGGAGAATGTGACCTGGTTTGGAAATAAATTCTTTCCTTTATGTTACCAAGTGAACATGAGGGCATTGTGGGACCCCAATCCAGAAAGGCTGGTGTCCTTAGAGAGAGAGAGGGAAGGCTCTGGGAACAAACACAGGCCGGAAAGAAGCAAGGAGACATGATAAGAAAGTGATGTGACCTCGAAGGATGGGAGTGGTGCACCTGCCAGTCCAGGTGCATTAAAGAACACCGACTGCTAGAAGCCAGCAGCAGTAAGTCACCTTGTGGGGTCACGGCCTTATCTGTCCCCTGATTAAGCATTTCCAGTTTCCAGAACTGTGAGGGAATAAATTCCCAAGGTTTTAAGCCACCAGCCTGTGGTACTGGTGCACATGTCCGTGGAATGCTGACACCCAGACGAGAAGGGAAATCAAGAACCAATGAAGGAGTTTGAGCGCCAGCCCCTCCAGCCAGTTCTTGAGTTCTTGGTGGACACACTGGAGTTTTGCAGCTGATTCTACTTGAAGATCGGTTTCCACAGTCCTTTAATGACACAGGAGATGGAAACAGAGGCCCAAAGAGCAGTGCAGTTTGCCAGTATTATCCAATGATCCGGCAGCAGCCAAACTCTCCAGCTGCCAATCCTGTTCTCCTTTGGGCTCAGGGTGCAGGCAACCCGAAAATGTCATCCAGTCAGTTCCATGGGCGTGTGTCTGCTTGCCCCAGGAAGCCCCCACTGCTCCAGGAGTCAAGGAGGGTGCCCTCCTGGCAGGGAGCACCCCACTCCAAGGCCAGCAGAGCTGCCTCTCTGGCAGTGACCTTCTGGGACGCCCTCTCAGTGGAGGTAAGCAGAGCTGGCAGAGCAAACCCAGGGTACAGAGATAGGTCCTGATAACCCAAGATCAAAGGCGCCTGTCAACAGTGTCAGCTCAGAGGCAGCCTTATCTCACCACTGGGCAGGGAAAGTAACACAGTTCCCGGAAACTATTTCTGGTGGGACAGGAGGGAGGAGGGAGCTGCGGGTGCTGGGGCCCCTCCCGGACTGGCTCAGGGTCTGTGCCCACCTTCTCACTCACCATCCATCTCACCAGCCCATGTTACAGGAGTTAGGGAGTATCCTGCTGTTTATCCACCATTTCCATATATATATATATATACACACACACACACACACACAAAACACAGGAGCAATAAAGTTTTCTTTGTAGCAGAGTAAATTGCTGCTAGCAACGGCAGCATCCCACATCAGAGGGCAGGTGCAAGTCCTGGCAGCTCCAATTCAGATCTAGCTCCCTGCTAATGCAGAGCATAACCCAAGTGCTTGGGCCCCTGCTCTCATGTGGAAGACCGGGCTCCTGACTTCAGCCTGGATAACCCCAACAATTTTGCATTGCAGCCATTTGGGAAATGAACCTATGGATAAAATATTTTCTCTCTCCTTCTCTACCTCTTCCTCTATCTCCCTCTCTTTCCTTTTCCTTTCCTCTCTCCATATCAGTTGCTCATCCAAGCAAATCTTTTATTATAAAAATCAAGTTTTCTTTTCCCTAATGCTGGCTCTCGCACTAGCAATTTCCTATTTTCTTTCGCAGGCCCCCGCTCAGCAAAGTATGTTGCACACCTCCGTATCCAGCCAACCCACAGTTTCCTTTCCCCTCATCTCCCAGCCTTTCTGCACAAGGACCTTCAATTTTCTTCTGCCTCCTTTATGCATATGTGCACATACCCAGACACACCCAGACACACACACACACACACACACACACATCTTACACTCTCCAAATTCTCTTAAAAACAATCCAGAGAGAGCTGCCAACTAAAACAATAAAAACTTCTTTCCTTCCCTTCAGTTATTGTGCTCTCTGGGACTTCTTCCACCAGCTGATTCTTGGGTATTATTCTTTCCCACAAGGTGTTGACCCTGTCATTGGCAGCTGGAACAAGTAGCCAGTGTGCCTCTCCAGCTGGGGGCCTCTGACAGCTGGGCCAACCCACAGCTGCCTAAGCTATCTCAGCACCTTTGTAAACAAAGAGAGTGGGAGGCGGGGAAGTAGAGGATCTACCCACCATCCAAATGGAGCAAGGTACTGCAGAAGGTCTGTGGAAAAATGGAATTAAAACACAAATTCAACTTGGTGCAAAAAAAAGACAACCAAAAACATGTTTTCCACAATATGTTTGACTATCTCTCCATCAGCAGGGATTGTAAGATTTTTGTTGCCAAATTAGATTTGCCTTTTAATTTCACTTCACACCAATGTTGAAGTCTTTCTGTGTTTATGTAAAACATTCCAGAACCTTCTTCACAGCGAAAGTGGAAATTTTCTTCTCTATCCTTGAACCCACACACAATCTCTTCACCATGTGACAAAACCTGTGAAGCCTCCACCTGGGGCTCCTGCACCCCATATTAGAAGGTTTCTTTCCAGGCCCAGCGTGGTGGCCTGGCCCTTGCCCTGAACGCGCCAGGATCCCATATGGGCGCCGGTTCTAATTCTGGCAGCCCTGCTTCCCATCCAGCTCCCTGTCTGTGGCCTGGGAAAGCAGTTGAGGACAGCCCAAAGCTTTGGGACCCTGCACCTATGTGAGAGACCCAGAAGAGCTCCTGGCTCCTGGCTTCGAATTGGCTCAGCTCCAGTTGTTGTGGGCTGCTTGGGGAGTGAACCATCTGACAGAAGGTCTTCCTCTCTGTCTCTCCTCCTCTCTGTGTATCTGCCTTTCCAATAAAAATAAATAGATCATAAATAAAAGGTTTCTTTCCTAGCTGCTGTGCCCCAGTCTGGCTTCCTGCTAGTGCGCCTGGAAGGCAGAAAGTGATGGCTCAAGCAGTTGAGTTCCCACTGTGCATAGGAGGGATCTTGGTGGGATTCCTAACTCCTGGCTTCAGCCTGGCCTGGTCCAGTTCCTGTGGTTGCTGACATTTGGGGAGGAGTGAATCAGAGGATGGGAGACTGCTCTCTCTGGCAAAAATGAATGAATGAATACATTTTTTTAATATTTATTTTTATTGCAAAGTCAGGTATACAGAGAGAGGAGGAGAGACAGAGAAGAAGATTCTCCGTCCGTTGATTCACTCCCCAAGCGGCCACAACGACTGGAGCTGCGCCCATCCGAAGCAAGAAGTCAGGAGCTCCTCTGGGTCTCCCACACGCATGCAAAGTCCCAAAACTTTAGGCCATCCTCCACTGCTTTCCCAGGCCACAAGCAGGGGGTTGGATGGGAAGCGGGGCAGCCGGGATTAGAACCGGGGCCTATTTGGGATCCCAGCAAGTTCAAGGCGAGGATTATTAGGCACTAGGCCACCACGCTGGGCCCAGAATGAATGAAATTTTAAAACACAACTGCAAAGGAAGCCAGCAGAGTGGAAAGTTGGTGGAACTGTAGAGACAGGTCAGCTGTGACCAACAACCGCTGCAGCAGGACAGATGGGCCTGGAGATTCCTCGTTACTCTTGACTCCACTTGGGGATATGGTTGACGATTTCTGTAGCAAAACAGGTAACACAAACTCTGCATGCTCTCTCTCTCATCCATGGAGGCCAGAAGTATTGTCTTCATGAAGGTGGTGTGGGGCAGTGGTGGAACAGTGGTCAGCAGATGGGGGCTGGAACCAGGGTGAGAACAAGCACCAGGGTGCAGGAAGAAGTTCTCACATACTACAGCACAGGGATGTCCCCATAGATGACAACTCCTTCTACCCTTTATGAAGAACCAGAAAAGGTGCATGTGGCGGTTTCCAGCACAAAGCAATATTATGTCCACAGCAATGGGGGTGAGTTGATCAATACACATTGTATACATGTGTACAATGATCACATTCTATCCTATAAATATGCACAAATACTGCATGTCAAGAGAAAAAGAATCTTAGTTCTCAGTGCCCATAAATAACCCAAGTTCTGCCTTCCAGAGAGGCTTCTCTTGTCTTTTTCTACTCCATATTTTTCTCACTTGTTGATTGGTTTTTTTTTCTTAGTTTTGCGTAGGTTCAATAAACACACACATACCCAGTCCAGTCCAAGTAATGGCATTTGCATTCAATAGAGACGGAACAAAAAGACCATTGGAGCTCATCTATATTTAACTGTGATCAACCAGAGGCTACTGTCCTGGAAAATATGCAGGAAGAAAATAGATACTAAAATTGTAATTTTCCCAATCACATCGCAACGTCTCTTTTAACCTTAATGATGGGATATGTGGCACATCTGTCAAAATCATGCTCCATCTCCAGGCAAAAACCAAATGAATTGAGAGTCTGCTCAGTGACAGCCGAGGCTGCGACTGCTGTCAGCTTTGCTCCAGTTGTTTTTCTTCTTTTCTTTCTTCCTCCAAGGCATTTTGGTTTTGGAGCTGTCGCTGCGGGATTTGCTCCCGTTCTTTCGCTTTCAAAAGTTTTCCTTCCACCTGGGTCAGATCGGGCCTTCGTGTGCATGCTCCAGGATAGTTCACACAGATGCTTGCTGTAGAAAAGCCTGCCGACCAGGTTCCAAACCTGAACGTCCACTCAGAGAGCTGACTTGTCCAGCAGAGTCCACTTCTATTGGATATCCAAGTGGCCAGCAATGGAGCAAAGGACTGGGGAGAAAAAAAAAAAAGGCTGTCTCCTGGTGTGAACTTGAACTGACATTGGCAAAGGACTGAGCGAAGCTGTGTCCCAAGGGCCACAGAAGGGCACAGAGACATGGGGGAAATCTTTGAGCACTTCCTCGGGCCAGTGGTGATCTGGATCCTAGCATTTCTATTGGCCCTGGTGGGGATCTGCTAACAGAAGAACAGCATCTCGAGGCAGGGGAGGCATGCTTTGCTGGGTTTATTGCCAGGACTCTGGGCACTGCTAGGTCGCTGGCTTCAGAGAGAGGAAGACTTGGAGCCAACAAACACCTGCATTTCACTCCTTAACCAGCCGCTGAGACCTGGCAAGAACCCGAGCAATGTGTTCAAAATGGTAGGGCGTGCAGAGTAGAAGAATCCAAAAGTGAATGAGAGATTTGAGTCATCAGACTCAAAGAACTCTTTTTGAAATATAAATATCTATTTATTGGAAAGTGTTACAGAAAGAAAGAGGCATGGAGAGATTTTCCATCTTCTGACTCACTCCCCAAATGGCCACAGTGGCCAACCAAAGCCAGGAACCTTCTTCCCAGTTGGTGTCAGGGGCCCAAGCTTTTGGGTCATCTTCAAGAACTGGACTGGAATCAGAATAAGCAGGATTCCAAGTGACCCTCATTTGGAATGCCAGCATTGCAGGAGACAGCTTAACTCAACACCACAGAACCCTGGTCCCAGGGAAGAAATTTCCTAAAATACTTGGCAGAGCGGTGGCATGAGAAGTGCTTGGAGAAGGAGCTGCCATCCAGAGCTGGATGCATTTGAACATGGAACTGCACAGTCAGGAGCCCTGAGCTGAGTGACAGCGAGATGAGCCTCCCAGATGGCTCTGCTGCAGAGTAGAGAAACGATGCAGAGAGAAGGAGAGACAGAGAGAAAAATCTTCCATCCACTGGTTCACTCCCCAAGCAACCACAACAGCTGAGCTAATTCAAAGTCAGAAGCCAGGAGATTCTTCTAGGTCCCCCACGTGGGTGCAGGGTCTCAAGGCTTTTGGCTGCCCTCCACTGCTTTCCCAGGCCACAGGCAGGGAGCTGGCTAGGAAGTGGAGCAGCTGAGATGCAACTGGCACCCATATGGGATCCATCCTGGCAAATGCAAGGCGAGGACTTTAGTCACTTGCCTACCACACTGGGCCCTCTACAGCTCTTCATTTCAACTAAATAGGATGAATCTTCTAAAAAGAAGAAAATGATTTATTGTATATTTCAAAATAAATTTTAAAAAGAATATTTTGAATGTTTTCAACACCAAAAAATGATACATGTTTGAGGTGAAAGATATACTGACTAGCCTTTGATCATTACGCATTGCATGCACATGTCAAATATCACCCTGCACCTCATAAATATGTACAATTATCATATGTCAATTTAAAAAAAAAAGACCAAAGTCTCTGAAGCCAGGTGCAACGAGCTTAAATCCTTGCCATCCTCTGTAAGTTGAGAATGATCATAATTTATGCCTCATATGTAAGAAAATGTATGGAAAGTATTGGACACAGTATCTGGCTTGTAGTAGGTACAGACATGCCTGCAGTTGCGATGGAATGACCTTGTGAAACACCCATTTAAGCTGGAATATTAAATAGAGAATGCACTGAACCCACCTGAGCTCTTCAGCAGCCTAACTTGGCAGCACCTCTCTAGTGCTGTGGACTTACAGCACGTGTGGACCCCACTTCAAGACCACCAGAAAAATGGGTGTTGTGCTCACTGTTGTTACCCAGCACCTAGGTGAGAGGTTCAGATCACACAGCACGCATCCAGAAACAAAATCAAGACAGTGTGCCTTCAACTGAATGTCTGATGCTTTTGCACCCAAAAGTTGAAAAATTAGAAGTCGAACTATGCCCTGAAATTGCATTCCAAACCTTGAGTTGCTGTCACTAGAACCTTCCATCCAACCCCAGCCTAACCTCTGATCCCCTAGCTCACAAGCTCCTTAGAGCGTTTAATCTCCTCACTGGCATTTCCGTTAGCAGCAGCTCTTCCAGGAACTCCTGCTCATCCTGACTCCAAAGGAGCACCTGAGCTGATACCATAGATATGATAGTCCACTAACAAGGTGCCTCTTTGCAAATGCTAAGCTGAGCATTGACCACACACACAAAAACACAACAGACCTTGTTCTTGAGTTATCTCTGAGAGAGGGGAGTTTCCTAAGCCCCGAAGATGTTGGGATAACGTGTGTAAAGCCCTCATTGCTGAGATCAAAGCAATGCTGTCACCATATTATCTCTTGCACACTCCCAGTTGGTTTATCAAGTCTTCTTTGTCTCCTCAAGAGTTGATTCTTCTCCTGCAACCAGAAGGGTCCTTCGGAAAAGGACAAAAACTAAAGTCAGCTCTGGGAGTCCTCCATTGTAGAAAGTGGAAACCAACTGTGGTACGTCCATGCTGAGAAATACTACTTTGCCCTAAAGAAACAAACTATGAACATAAGTTTCTATAGGGGGTGTATCTCCAGTGCTTCCTGCAGAAAGAAACCTATATGATGGAAAAGCTTTGGTTTGGTTAAAACTAACCTAGGCTGGAGAGTAGCCAGCAGTATTTGCTCAAGGGTAAGGGGCAAGCTGGTTATGACATTGTCATACTTGATACACCGGCTGCTGCCATGAAATGCTTAGGAGCTGTGCACTTCTTTGTCAGCCTTCTCTTAGAAAGCAAAAATTAAAAAAAAAAAAAGTGTTACATTCTCCTTCATGAGACACATCCTGACTTCAGGGGTGGGTAAACTGATGCCTTTGACTTAACTGCAATTCAACACAGCAATGTCACACATTGATGACAAAAGGTAGACATGGATAAATAAAAGCCCCCCCCCCAAAAAAAAATGCTCAGGGTAGCACCTAGCTCAGTATCAAGACCTCCACCCTAGGATTTGCCTATTTTTCTATAGGCTTAAGAATTTTTACGATAAAATATTTGGGGAGGGTGTGTTAAAGGAGATAGAACACTCCTTGTTGAAAGGACTTCCCTTTCATTCAGATGCAAAACTAAATCTCTCAACTACAGTCCATAAGTTCCTTAAGATCTGTGCCCTGTCTCCTTCCACAAATCCTTTGCTTCCTGCATACTGTGAATTGAATGTATCCTATTCAGAAGTGATTGAACCCTCCCAACAACCTTGCTCTTTCCAAACATGCCCAGAATATTCTGGTCTGAGGGCCTTGGCACTTTTCTGTATCCCTGCCAAGAGTACTCTCCGTTCAGATTCTCGGGAGCTTGAATGTTTGACTCCAGTGCCCCTTCACGCCTGCATGCAACAGTGCCTTCTCCCCACCATCCCTCTCTTCTTGCCTTCTTCAAGGGTCATGTCTGTTGTCACCCTCAGCACCTTGCACACTTGCTTCTTCCTACCTCCCCTCCTCACAATATGGGGATTTTTCTTTGATCCTTGTCGGCACCCACAATGGCACTTTGGAAGTCAAGAGTATGCAGTGAATGCCTGGCTAATAAATTCCTGCGTTATTACATGGGATGCCAAGGCTGGTCTTCAGTGAGCACAAGCTAAGTCTTTGGCACCTTCATTGGCTCATGAAATCTGTACCACATTACCATTTTTAAAAAGCTTCACCATTCAGGGAGATCAGATGATGTATCTAACATCAAGTGTCACTTTGCTGCAGAACCAGGAGGGTATAAAAGGACATGAAGAAGTCAAGATGTCACCAACAAGCACTAATTGCATCTATAAAGACCCTTGGCATCAGTAGCTATGGGTACATCACATTCTTAGTCCTCTTACTTCCAATCATGACTTGAAGTCTTCCAACTCCAGGGTATCAGACCCTGGTGAGCTGAGCCACAACGCTAGACTTCCAATTTGCCCAGGTCTTCGCTTAGAGGGTACATGGTAATACATTGCCCTTTGTTTGCAAAGAAACCTTGAACACCTCATGAAACATAATTCCTTTTTCTTTTTTAAAGTGACCACAAGGACCAGAGCTAAGCCAGATCAAAGCCCGTAGCTTCCATCTGACTCAGGAGAGTCCATCTGAGTCTCCCACATGGGTGGCAGGTGTCCCAGTACATGAGCCATCCTCTGCCATTTTCCCAGGAGTGTAGACAGGAAGTTGGATGGAAAGTGGAGCAGCTAGGCTTTGAACCTGCACTCTTATGGGATGCTGGCCTTGCACCACAATGCCTACACATCCTTTCTTGTGTTCGCCTGTATACACAAGCCTTCGCAATGACCTCAAGTCAGCATGTTGTTCCAGGGAACAGAGCAGCCTTCTTATCCTGCAGCATGATGTCTAGTGTGTAATCTTCATAGACACGCTCAAAGAGGATAGTTTTCACTGTGGTGAACAAGTCCTCATCTAGCAGATTCAGTATAGGAAAAAAAAATCAGCGACATTTGATTCATAGATAACCAGTGCCTGGGCATTCAGAATTGAGGGCCACTTTGATGAAAGTTCTACGTAGAAGCATCCCAGACTCTGCAATGACAGCACCAGGCCACTTACTGTGTGACCTTGCCCCTGCTACCCAGACATGCTGATCCTCAGCTGTGCTCTCTGAAAAACAGAAATCATGGTCCCTCTCAGGAAACACAGTTCCCCGTTTAAAACCTAGGAGACAATGCCTATAGAAGACAGTAACACAGGAGGCAGGACCCAAGAGCGCAGGAAAAAAAATGCTCATTCTATGCCCATGCCTGTTCCTTCGCACCCCAACATACACAGTTACCCCTGGGTAGCCGTGAGACAGTGGGTTCCAAGATCCCAGCCCACACAGATACCAAAACCTGCAAGAGCTCAAATTATTTCTATGAAAGAATGTGTTATTTGCGTAGACTGTAAGCTCATCCTCTCGTATACTTTCAATCGTCTCTAGATGACTTATAGTACAGAAAGCAATGCAAAAGCCATGTCAATTGTTGCTCTGGATTAAGTGTCTGAGCATGCCAAACACAGACTCAACTTTATTCCAAACATTTTCAATCAACAGTTAGTTGAAGGCACAGGTGCAGGTGCCACAGACACGAACAGCTGCCTGTAGGTGGATAATTCTGACCTCCAAGCAAACTGGAACAAGGGGCGTGGAACTCAATCTGTGTAATTCTACTCCTAGGGACACTTTCAACATGAATTGAGATAACAGAATCAAAGATATCAGTCACTGAGGCAAGGTAATGTAAGGCTTTTATCTATCTGTCTATCTATCTATGTATCTAATCTATCTAACCATTCACTCATTTATTTTAGTTGTAGAAGCCTACTGGTTTTCATCTATCTCATGAATTTCGACTTAGGAAATTTAGGAAGGCTTCTTGGAGGACACAGTGATGAAAGGAGTATTGAACTCCTATTCCAAATCAGAGCCCCAAATCCCTTCGAGAGGCTGCATCTTGAATTCAGAACTTTGCCAGAGTAGGCACCCAACAAGGACACCTCTCTCCTCAACACGGGTCAGTGTTCAGATTCACAAAGGCCTCTGCCAACACTTGCTCTGCTCCCCAACATACCCACACTGAAAGATATTTGAGAAAGGGGACTCCCTTTTCCTGGTCAAATAGCTCAGACCTGCTTTCCATCGCTCGCTGACAGGGTAAACATAAGACAAGAGGAAAGCCAGCACATTCTCAGGATGGACAAGCTACCAGGCTACCGGTTAGAATCTGTGCGTTCTGTTTATTTACAATTATTTATTCCTTCTGGAGGGATTTCTTCCCCTGCCTCCCACTCCTCCCAGTTGTGTGTACTGGTGAAAAGGATGGAGCTGGGTGTGTGTAAGACTTTTCTTCCCTTCTGCTGTGTTTATCCACCCAAGAAAGTATTTTAAGAACTTTGTTTCCATTATGCTATTCTGAGCCCATTACTCGGTAGGGTGATTAAAGATTGCTCTTGGCAAGAGAAGAGAAGACAATGTGTTTGTGACTTCCATGACTGTTGGCCGTTCCCAGGCAGTCTTCAAAGGGAAAACCATAAACACATGGCATGGAAACTACATAGTGGGAGCCCTGGAGAATGTCTGGCCCTTCACCTTTGCCTGGAATTGAAGCCCTTGGAACCAGAGGCGTGACAAGAGCTCTTGCTAAGGCATCTTGGGGGCTGCCCATCTGTTGGGCTCTCCCACCTTTCTCCTTGCCTGTGCATTCCTTAGCTGGAGTCTTCTCAGAAACTTCCCTACCCTTCCACTGGGATCTGGATACAGACGTGAGCAAGACAGACCAGCTCCCTACTTTCATGCGGATCAGAGTCTAGCATGGTACACAGGCATTGATCAAAGAATCCAACAAGTGTATTTCCAAACAGGTGATGAAGTTTACAGCAGGGAAGTACAGGACGCAGAAGTGGCCGTGTAAGAACCTGAGTTTCTCTGAGGGTTTCCTTGGCTGTGAAAATCTAAAAGGCAAGGAATGGCTGGATAGAATGGGAACTTCCAGGCATCAGCCATATTGGGAGCAGAAAGCATGGCTTGTTCTAAGAGGAACAACGTGAGAACGCTAAACCCAGAGAACCAGGGTTGAGAGCAACCAGAGGGGCAAAGGGGGCTGGAAAGGTCTGCAGAGATCTCACCTACCCACAAAAAAAAAAAAAAAAAAAAAAAAAAAAAAAAAAAGCGCAGTACCTTTCCAAGTAGAAGAGGAAGAGGAAGGAGGAAGAACCATTTTGGAAACAAAGCAGGCAACCCTCACTTTCTAATCTTTGCTGCTGGGTGGCCTATGGGCAAGATGTTTAATCGCTTTAAAGCCCCATTTCCTTATCTCCTAGCACCGGCAGAAGCCCCTTTGGAGCTCAATTAAGCAAGCATTGGCTTCCCTTCTCCCTTCCCAATTATCTTTCACTTTCCTTGTCTCACCCTTTCACTTAGCATCTGGGAGGACCTGTATTGAAGTCATCATTTAAATGAAAGCTCAGGATCTGCTGGCCTCACTCACCCTCCAGCCCTCAAGTTGGATGCGGCATCTTTGAAGTCACTGCCCCATCCCTGTCTAGGACCTTGGGGGACATCTACTTGTCCCTGGCCTATCTCCCAGACCATTGTGACAAGCTGACAAGATGAAAGGAAAAGGGTGTGTGAGGCTCAGCAAGCCTAGGATTCCTACACCCCTCCCCGGGCCAGAGAATACAACTGCATGGATCTAGATAAAGTTAAAAGTCCTACAAATGCTTTTTTCCGAAACTCCCACCTTCACAGCAAGGAAGGGCCTTTCAGATTCAAAATGGCATCTGCAAGTTCAAGCTTGTCCAGAGTGCTGAAACTGTCTAGAACTCTCTTCCTCTCTTCTGGAGCCAAGTGGGCCCTGGCAGAAACTCCAGCTGGTCACGTGGAATGGAGGGACAGGCTGGGACTGCCTTCATGCCAAGCTCTTGGCATCTGCCCCATGTTACTCTCACTCCCTGAGTCCTCTTCGCTTCATGGTCCGTATGATCCTGCAAAAGGGTGGGGAGAGGACTGGGCTTCCCATTTTTGCAGGGGGTAAATGAAAGGTTCAAGAACGTATCCAAATGCTCAGCCACAAGACAGAAGACCAGAGTTTCTTTTTGTGAAAACACAGCACGTGACTCCTCAGGGGCATCTTTAAAGTCCATCCTCCCCCTAGATTGGAATACCTGGGGTCCAGAGGATGTTCAGGTCAGATGGAGGCATCCTCATGCAGCATTTGCTCTGGCTGCTGTACTTGGGTTCCTGGAAACTACCAGGTAGTCTATGCTTAATTGACACCTGCCAATCCCCATGGCTGTCCTTTGAATAACTCTTACCCCAGATTTGTGCTCTAGAGGGCTGCTCATTTCCTGAGGAACCATGGAGCACCTGTTTCCAGGAGCCACACCCATAAGCATGCATTCCTCAGAACCCTGTAGAATAGAATTCATTTTCTTAACATATTTGCTGGCAGAACCTGACCTCATTTGAGTTCATTTTTTAAAATTGATAGATATGAATGATATTCCTTTGTACCATACACCATATTGTTGCAGAACTATATCTCTAAATTCAGAGTTGGGTTCGAATTCCAGTTCAGCCATGAATTATCTGCACTTCCCTCATTGCAATAAGATCAACATTTATGAAAATCTTACATGTGTCGGAGTTAAAGCACTAGGTGGAGTTGGGACACAGCCATCCAGCTGTGGCATTTAGTGAGAAAGAACAGGCAGAAAATGAGCAAATTCACACAAGAATCTCAGAGCAACAAACACAGCACAGAGTGGACAAGGGCTCAGCCAAGGTCTTTCTTGGGAAAGGTCAATGGCTACTTGATAACCGAGCCGCTGTGGGAAGGATCAAGGAAGGAGTGCCCACTGAAAGTCTCAGTGGGTTCTGCATGGCTAAAGGGGCATGGACCAGGAGGCCAGAGGCACAATCACAGAGAGCTCTCTATTTTCTCCTCAAATAGAATCTTTTTGGTTAGAGTTTCTTGGGAAAAAAACTGTATTGTGAAAAATTATGCATGGGTTTCAAAATTTTCGGCATCCAAATAAATTTGCCTTTTAAGTTAGTTTTCCATGAACTTTTTTTTTTTTTTTTTTTTTTTTGGTTATTGGGTCCATGAACTTTTCAAACACCCTTGCCTCTTCTGTGAAGTGTCTGTTAAAAATCTCTTGTCCATTTCTAATTGGATCATTTGTCTTCCATTCGTGAGCGCCCAAGACTCTTTTGATATCCTGGATACGTGTCCCTTGTCAGGTGGATGATTTACAAATAGTTTTTCCCCCGACGAGGGTTTGCCTTTTCATTTTCCTAACAGGGCCTCTAAGCAGAGAAGTTTTAAATCTTGGGAAACTCATTTATTTTCATTTTATGGCTTATGCTTTCTGTGTCTTCACTAAGGGACCTTTTTCTAGCCCAAGGCCACAAAGATTTTTCAAGTTTGTTTTTCTTTCTTTTTTTCTTTTACCAGAACGTCTCTCATGGTGATTCTCATATTTAGTTGTTTTTCTAAATAATTTGTGTTGAGTTAAAAAGTTAAATGTAGGGAATGGTGCATTGGCTTACCTTGCTAATCCTCCACCTCCAATCACAGCATTCCATACGGATGCCAGTCCATTTCCCAGCTGCTCCACTTCTCATCCAGCTCCCTGCTTGTGACCTGGGAGAGCAGCGGAGGACGGCCCAAAGCCTTGGGACCCTGTACCCATGTGGGAGATCTGGAAGAAGCTCCTTGGCTCCTGGCTTCTGATCAGCTCAGCTCTGGCTATTGGGGCCATTTGGGGAGTGAACCAACGAATGAAAGATCTTTCTGTCTCTCCTTCTTTCTCTTTCAAATAAAAGTGAATAAATCTTTTTTTTAACAACAACAAAATGCTTCCTAGCATTTTTCTGCTGTTAAATATCTACCCAAGAAGAAAATACATTTTTAAAGATGTGTTTACTTATCTGGAAGTCGGTGTTTTAGATATAGAAAGAGAAGGAGAGAGAGTGAGAATCTTTCATCCACCAGGTTTAATCTCCAGAAGGCCTTAATGGCTGGAGTAAGGGCAAGGCAAAGCGAAGAGCTTCCTTTAGGTCTCACACGTGACGCATCATCTGCTGCTTTCCCAGGCATTTAGCAGGGAGCCAGATCAGAAGTGGAGAAGTGTGTTGGTGGGATGCCAGCAGCATTGCAGACAGTGGCTTACCTCATTGCCCCACAGTGGCCCCCAAATGGAAAAATCTTTTCTGACCAGACCAAGGACATACATCTGAAAGTTTGTACCAGCATAATTCACAATGGGTAAAACGCATAAACAAGCTAAGTGTCCCTCATTAGGTGACAGATGTTCCTTGGTATACAGCGCTAGTAAATGGATACAAAGAAACAAAACATTGTTCTGCACAGAAAGAGATGGGTCTGAAAACACGAAACTGGACAGAGACCCACCGCCTCAAGGAGTCACACTGGGTGACTCCATTTAGAAGGAATCAAGGTCACCCTGAAGGATGGAGAGGAGGTGAGGGGTCGCCTGCGGCCATGGTGGCTGCAAGGGTTGGGTGCTGGGAGGGTGGCTCAGAAGGGCATGGGGAACTTTTGGGTGAGAAAAAGAATGTTCTCTATTTTGGTTGTGCTGCTGGCTGCACAAATGCATTCATTCAGCCCAAATTCTTGGGCTGTTTATCTCTGCTAAATTACACCTCAATAAGGTGGAATTTAAAAACAAACAGAAAGAACTCAACAGATGGTGAAAAAGAATTCAGGGTGGGACAGAGATGAAGCGCATGGCGGTGATGGTGGCTTGGTCTGGGGCAGAGGCAGCAACGGGCACTAGGAAGTCCTTGTTCCTTGTTCGCCTTCTCTGAAATCAAACCAGACTCTCCCAACAAGCCTGCCCTGCAGACACTGTCCCCAGCTTGTCCTACTGCCTTCTCCAAGTCGGTCTCTGCTTATCCTTCAGAATTCGGCTTTGATGCCACCTCCTCCAGGGAGTCTCCCTTGCCTGCTCTGTGAGTGTACGTCAGGAATATAATTCTAACTCTCACCCCATTTCACAGATGGCCATTTGAGGAAAGGCTTCACCCGACAACTTCTCCTGCTGGAAGCAGCCCTTCCTCACCGTGTTCTTTCTCCCTCACTCTGTCTTTTACGTCTAATTTGCATCCTCAACATGACCTCTGACCCTTCCTGAAAAACTTGGCAGTGCCTTTGACTAGATTTCTGAAACAGAGAGAGAAAAAAGGTTGTGTTTTTCTGGGTTGCAGTTCCCCTCACCCCAAGCTTCGTTTGTTCTTTTATGACCGAGGATACTTCTCTCCCACTCTCTTTAGAAGTTTATGAGCTGTTTTTCCTTTGAATTGCAGGCCAAGGGCAGCACCCCTGCCGTAGTGATGTCACAGCACGTTGCCTCCGTTACTGCTCTGACATCATCCACCTCACCTGGGGAGCAGGGCTTTGAAGTCAGCATTTTCGTTGGCTGATGCTTTGGGGATGGGGAGGAGATACAGGGAAGATGTGTGTCTTCCTGACCCCCACAGTCTGCACATCCCTAAACAGCCTCAGTGGAAGACTTGAGGCTGCTGATGACTGAAAAGGGTTCCTAGAACCTGGAAGCTGGTGTTTGCAAAAGGATCACCAGCAGGCCCGGAGTGGTAGGCTCACCTTGCGTATGCTGGGATTGACATGGGTGCTGGTTCATGTCCCGGCTGTTCCACTTCTCTTCCAGTTCCTTGCTTGTGGCCTGGGAAAGCAGTTGAGGATGACCTAAAGCCTTGGGACCCTGCACCCACATGGGAGACCCAGAGGAAGCTTCTGGCTCCTAGCTTTGGATTAGCTCAGCTCCAGCCTTGGTAACCATCTGGGGAGCAAACCAATGGACAGATGATCTTTGTCTCTCCTTCTCTCTGCAAATCTGACTTTCCAATTAAAAAAAAATCTTAAAAAAATTAAAAGGATCACCAGCCAGTCAGTCCCCAGGAGGAGCACACCCCACTGGATATGCACAGTTATGCACACGTAATTTCACACATTTGCACACATCCACGCACAGGCATGCACAAATGAACACAGACACACACACACCAGCCCTATCAACCAATCCACCTCTGGATGGAATGCATTTCCCGAGGTGGTCCAGATCTTTAATCTATCCCACCTCTCCATTGGCTTGAAAGCAAAAGTACAAACAGGAACTGCCAACCAGGAAGGCTGGCTTTAAAGGGCTTCTTAATCAAAGGGAAAAAGGGAAGAATAAAAGCCAAAGGCACACCAGGCAGGCTGCTGTCCAGCTGTGCAGCAGGATCGTGACCGTGTCTGTCCATGCTCTCCCCCGCCTTGAGGATCATAAGCATCTGGGGAGTGAAGCAGCAGATACGAGCTCTCTCTCAGCACCTGTCTCACTATCACTCAAGGTCATTCATTCAAGATATAAGCTACAAGGATAATAACCTGAGATGGGCTGGGCACGGGTGCTGCGAGCAGGCAAAGTGCGGTTCATATGCCAGTAAGTAAGCAGCTGACACCCTTTCTAGGGCCAATCCAGGGACACAAAAGCAGGAAACACAAGTCAACGTGGGCCCCGGAAGGTGTGGATGTGCATGTGTGCACATGTGTGTGATCGTGTGTCTGTGTGAACACATGTGCATGAGTCATCACATATGTGTGACCACATGTTGTACTGTGTGTGTACAGGATCCTACTGTGTTGTGTGCATGTGTGTTTATGTGTGTGTGCATGCACACGGGCCAACAATGTCGGCCCTTCCTTCAGAGCATCACTCAGTAGACCGACACCTGCCCCAGTTTCAGAAACCACTACGAGGATCTACAAGAGTCATTTGGATTTTTTAAAAATGCTTACTTATGAATGTATTCGAAAGGCAGAGTCAAATACAGGAATGGAGAGAAAGGGAGAGGTCCTCCATCTACCAGTTTGCTCTCAAAATGGCAAGTACAACCAAGCAGGGAGGTGGACCCAAAGTGGAGCAGCCAGGATTCTGACCCAGGACTGTATGGGGTGCACAGAGAGCAGCTTAACCCACTATGCAACCATAGGGGCCCCCACTGGATTTTTATGCTAAAACAATGTTTGATCCTTTAAATTTATTTGCTTAATACGTGTATCCTCCTTTGCATACACACACACACACACACACACACACACACACCCTTGATCCAGATATACATGCAGGAAGGCACAGGTAAGTGGCCTAGCCTGTGAATTTAGGAACATGGAATGTTGGGGTAGGTACAAATTCTAGCACAGTCCTTTAGATGTCTAGGAGATGATCTCCACACACCACAGAGAAGATGAACTTGGCTTCATATAAATGAAATGCCTGTGTGCCAGCACTATGGTATAGTAAGTTAAACCTCATCCTCGGGGGGCACTTGGAGTTTCAGCTGATGCACTCAGATCCAGCTCTGTTGATGCCTCTGGAAAAGTAGCGTAAGATGGCCCAGGTCCTTGGACCACAGTATCCATTTAGGAAACCAGGATGTAGTTCCTGGCTCCTGGCTTCAGATGGGCTCACCTGTTGGACTTAAACCAGCAGATGGACGTTTTGTCTTAATCTGTCTCTGTCTCTCTTCTCTGTAGCTCTGCCCTTGAATAAAAATAAATCTTTCAATAATAGTAACAATAATAATAATAAACAGATTTTCCCGGCATCAAGCTTTCCTATCTGGCTTCTTTCCATCCAATAGAAATGTATAAGCTTCAGCCATGCTGTGGATAAATGGTTCTCACTCTGTACCCGCAGTACATTTCAGGAGGCTTCTGGAGATATGTTGGGTGCGTTTAGGATGTCACACAGCACCCTTCAAGAACACAGAACATCCTCCAAAACAAACATGTCCCCATGCCCGCAGTACCACGTATGCCAACACCAGCCTGGCCCCACCATTCTCCAGGCTGGGCCTCAATGACTCTGACACACAATGTTCAAAGCTACAGGCACGGCAGAGTCAACCTAAACGGAACACCAAGTTCAAAGCTTTGACTCAGAAGGTCAGTTTATTGACCTGGAGTTTTATTGCCAAGGGTCGGGGTGGGGAAGGTGGCCAGGGGAATGTGAGTGGAGGGAGCTGAGCGAGGTCACAGCCTACTGAGCTCTTCACCTCCTCTGGTGATGAACTCGGCATTGCGTCTGAGTGAGACATGCTTGCTCCTTTGGCAAGCAGAGGAAGGAAATGACAACAGTGTTCTTATGAGCAGAGCCACACAGATGTCCACAGACATAAACAGACAGCCACACACGTCCAAACACATGCCCCTGTGGCTCTGGACGCTCACGCACATGCACCCGCTGGCTGGCACACACCCACAACCTGCTCAGCAGGCCCAGGCCTTGGATACAGGAAAAAGGAAAGACCCACCTTGTCCTGAAAAGGACACCTTCCCAGGTCCAGCTACTTCAAGAAATACTTCACATGATCAAGTTTGAGAGAACTCAGCCAGGGACCAGCACCATAGCATAGCACCTTAAGCTGCCACACCTATGATATGGCATCCCATGTGGGGACCAATTGGTGTCCCAGCTGCTCCACTTCCAATCCAGCTCCCTGTTAATGGTCTGGAAAAGCAGTGGAAGATGGCTCAAGTGCTTGGACCCCTGCACTCATATGGGAGATCCAGAAGCAGCTCCTGGCTCCTGGCTTTGGGGTGGCCCAGCCACAGATGCTGCAGTCATCTGGGGAGTAAACCAGTGGATGGAAGCTCTCTCTCTCTCTAATTTTTGACTTTCAAATAAATAAACCTTTAAAAAGACAGATTGGAAACTCAAAGTAATAAATGTGTTTATCTTGCTCACTATCACGTTCCCAGGACCTGAAATGGACTTTCCCATCCCCAACATCAGAGATTCCCGAGCAGGGAATTTGCTTATTGGCACTGCCCTGTGCCTTGTCAAATACACTCTCAAGATGTGACAACCACAATGGTTTCCTGGAGGTGTCCAGTGTCCTCCAGGGACATCGCCCCCAATTGACAGTGTTTGGGTCAGTCTCATCCTGGGCTCCTCGACACAGCCCCAAGAATTGTTTGTTGACTGAATAAGTGAGCCACTCTCCATGTTCCCTGACAGCAAGGAGGTCTTTGGAGAAACTCAGGAGGTCCTTATTCTTCAGCACCCCTTAAACCAAAAAAAAAATGGAGCACCACGGGCCTGGTGCAACAGCCTAGTGGTTAAAGTCCTTTGCCTTGCACACACCAGAATCCCGTGGGGCACCAGTTCTAACCCCGACTGCCCCGCCTCCCATCCAGCTCCCTACTTGTGGCCTGGAAAGCAGTGGAGGACCCAGCCCAGGTATGTGTTCAGGGTGTCCAGGGGACACATTCATCCAAGCACTGTGCAAGAACTCTGAAGGCAGTTGAGACAATTGTATTTAAGTGAGGAGCTGGCTGTGGCGATGGATAAGGGCTCAGCCCTCCCAGCTTGAGCCCAAACCTTCGCTTTTCCTTTTAAGGTAGCCTGACCCTAGATGAGTTACCTGGCTTTAGCTGCCTCATTTGCTCACTGGACATGCCTGTAACAGCTTTACCAGGCATCTCTAATGAAGAGTTGCTGAGTATGCACAACCTGATGAGTGTGAACGAATGCGTATACCTGTGACACCATCCTCACAGTCAAGGTCAACCAATACCTCCAGAGGGCCACCTGTGGCCCTGTTGTTTTGTTCTTTGTGATTAAAAAATAATAATAGTAAACAAACTTAGGACCAGGACTGTGGTGTAGTGAATTAGAGTTCTGCTTATGGCACGGGCAATCCCTGTGGGTATAATTTTGAGTCCTGGCTGATCCATTTCCAATCCAATTTCCTGCTAACATAGTTGGGAAAGCAATGGAGAACGGCCCAAGTCCATGGGCCCCTTCATCCACGTGGGAGGCCCTGGGGGAGACCCTGGGTTCCTGGCTTTAGCCTGACCCAGACCCAACCATTGTGACAATTTGGGGAGAAAATTAGTGGATGGAAGATTCTGTTTTTCTCCGTCTCTCCTTTCTCTGTAACTCTCCCTGTCAAAGACATAAAGAATCTTTTTTAAAGATTTGTTTATTTTTACTGGAGAAACAGAGAGAAGATATTCCATCTGCTGATTCACTCCCCAAAAGGCCACAATAGCTGGAGCTGAGCCAATCTGAAGCCACAAGCCAGCAGCTTCCTCTGGGTCTCCCACACGGGTGCAGGGTCCCATGGCTTTGGGCCATCCTTGACTGCTTTCCCAGGCCACAAGCAGGGAGCTGGATGGGAGGTGGAGCAGCCAGGACACGAACTGGCACCCACATAGGATCCTGGCACATACAAGGCAAGAACTTTAGCCAGTAGGCTACCGTGCCAGGCCCCCAGATATCATTATTTTAATTGCAAACCCTTTGTTACATTCCATAACCCAAGTCAAAATCTGGCCCTACATCATCTGTGCTGTGTGATTTTGGAATGATCACCAAACTTTCTGACCTCACTATTTCAACTATCAAAGGTTTAATACATCTGCTTCAGGGAATTAAAAACCTGTCCTGAAGTTCTTAGATATTTCTCTCATCAAGAGTTGAGTCTAAGTCCCCTCTTTAACAAAAAAAAATATTTTTTATTGGAAAGGCAAATCAGATTTACTGAGAGAGGCAGAGAAAGAGAGAGAGAGAAAGAGAGAGAGAGAGAGAGAATCTTCCATCTTCTGGTTCAGCTACAACAGTTGGAACTGAGCTGATTTAAAGCCAGAAGCCAGGAACTTCTTCCTTGCTGACCATGTAGGTGCAGGGACCCAAGGCCTTGGACCATCCTTTGCTGCTTTCCCAGGCCACAAGCAGGGAACTGGAAGGGAGGTGGAACAGCCGGGACACGAACCAGTGCCCATTTAACGGCACTGGTATTTTGACACAGTGAGTTAAGCTATTGCCTACAATGCCAGAATTCCATAGGACAACTACTTTGAATCTAAGGTACTCCACTTCCTATGAGCTCCCCACTAATGTATGAGGGAATGCAGCAGAAGATGGTCTGAGTGCTTGGCCCCTGCCACCCACGTGGGAGACCTGTGTGGCATTCCATGCTCATGGCGTTGGCATGGCCTGGTCCAGCAAATTGAAAATATCTCTCTCTCTCTCTCTCTCTCTCTCTCTCTCTCTCTCTCTCTCTCTCTCTCTCTCTCCCCTCCTCTCCTTTTTTCTATGTAACCTTGCCTTTGAAATAAATAACTCTTTCTTTAAAAAGGTCCTTACCAATGTGTGCCATATGGTCTAATTTTAATGGAAACACACAGACCAAGCACAGGAAATACTGAATGGGTAGCCCTGCTCCATGGAATTACAGGTGGTTTTCTCTGTCTCTCCTGCATCTCCATAACAAACCTATATTACTTATTTCTGTTTTCCAGTGCTGTTATTTTGGGGCCATTCTTTTGATTCCATCTTCTGAAGCCTCAAAACCTCCCCCCAGAAATGCGTTCATCCAATTAAGACCCCCTGGGTGGGTATCTGGGAGGATGTGAAGTGAGTGGGGGATGGTGCTCCCACATCCTGGTCATTTATACGTCACAGACTGGCAGGTGAACGCCCTTTCCAAATGACTTAATCCAGCCAGTGGCTATGGTGTGGGAACTCTAAAGTGAATGAAAGATGCTAAGCGAGACTCCTTCCCTTTCTGATAGTAGTGGTAAGAAATTCTCCACTGGGCAGGCTCAATGAATGAATTCTTAACCTTGCGTGCGCTGGGATCCCCAAGGGCACCAGTTCATGTCCTGGCTGTTCCACTTCTGATCAGCCCCTTCTGTGGCCTGAGAAGGTAACAGAGGGTGACTCAGGTTTTTAGGACACTGTACCCATGTAAGAGACCTAGAAGAAACCCCTGGCTCTTGGCTTCCCATCAGCTCAACTCTAGCTGTTGCATCCATTTGGGGAGTGAACCAGAAGATGGGAGATCTTTCTTTCTGTCTCTCCTTTTCTGTATTAATCTGCCTTTCCAATAAAAGTAAATAAATCTTTCCAAAAAAGAGAAGAAGAAGAAGAAAAAGGAGAAGAAGAAGAAATAATTATCGTTTGAGATTTATCACACTGGACTCACCTGGAGTTTCTCTTGGGAAAGGACTCATAAAAACATGACTGGCAAGAGTATTTAACCAAGGATGGCCTAATGATGGGACAATATATGACCAATGATGCAGACGGAGGTGGCTGTTGATTCTTGGGCCCTCCAGAGTTCAAGCATGCCCATAAAAGGACTCAAAACCCAATGACTCCCCTGGGAGAAAGATTCTCTTTCTTTCTCTTTCAGTCCAGCCCTGTCATCTGGCATCTGTAAGTAGCTGTGCCCTGGGGAGCTGGAGCAGCAGTGTCTGGGTCAGACAGAGCCCAGGATGGAAGAAGGTGGACACGGGGGCCTCCTTTGGTGATTTAAGGCCCCTGTGACTGCCCTGGGGGTCCTGGAAAAGTCAGGCCAGAGAGAGACGTGTGCGGAAGCCCAACCTCCAGGGGTTGAGGGGTGGGAGGGAAGTGGAGGACCCAGTTGTTGCTGTCTGCTAAAACTGCCCTGCAGGCCCCAAACATGCATGACCTCTGGTTCACATCAGCTCTGCTGATCAGAAGGATGAAGCCTGCTCCACCCCGCCCAGGCCCCCGTTCCATCCGACGCGTTCAAAGCAGCTGGCTGCGTGGCCAGGGTGGCTTCCATTAACCCAGGCGTGGGTGCTGCGGACTTTTGGAAAAAGTCGAGCTTCCAGAGTCATGAGTCACAAGAATCCAACATCTTGATGACCTTCAAAGCAAGATAATGCTACTGGAAACGAACGTAGCTGGGGAACCTCTAGGAGAAGCAGGGAGCAGCTATAGGTGAGACTTGCAGTCCCCCTCACCCTAGTGCCCCAGGCTCCTGCACGCTTCTTTAGTCCCTCCTTCATAAATAGCAAAGATGATGCATAGTGGGGAAGCAGGGAAGGCCACACAATTGCCTAAGAGCACACATTCCTGGGAGAGCATTTAGCCCAGTGGCCAAGACACCAATTACCAGCTTCAACTCAACATTGGCAGAATCTGACTTCCAGCCCCTGACTCCCACTTGCTGATAAGGCAGACCCTGGAAGGCAGCCATGATGGCTCAAGCAATTGGGGTCATGCCTCCTTCCAGGTGGGACACCCGGTTTGAAATCTGTGTTCCTGGTTACCTGGCTTCAGCCAGTGAACTAGCTGTTGGCAACGCATGCTCTCTCTCTCAACTAAGTAAACCAAAACTTTAAAAGGGGGCAAGTATTGCTTCTCGGAGGGCTAAGCCACCAACTGTGACACCAGCATTCCATAGGGGTGTTGGTTCAAGTACCAACTGCTCTGCTTCTAATCCAGCTCCCTGCTAATGCACCTGGGAAAGCAGCAGAGGATGACCCAAAGTCTTAGGTCCCTACACCCATGCAGGAAACCCAGAAGTTCCTGGATCCTAGCTTCAGATAGATATACCCAACCCCAGATGTTTGCAGCCACTTAGAGAGTAAACCAATGGATAGATTCTCTCTCTTTCTCTCTCTCTCTCTCTCTCTCTCTCTCTCTCTTTCTCTTTCTCTCTCTTTCTCTCTTTCTCTCTCTCACACACATACACACTCACTCACTCTCTGGCTCTCCCTCTTTCTGTAAACTCTGTCTTTCAAATAAATGGAATCAATTTTAAAGAGAATTGTTTATTGTTTAAAACATAAGTAAGTCATTTAAAAAGAATGCTTTCCATAAGACCCTGGCCTCCTTGTCTACCCGAAGGATTTACAGCTTTCCAAAACCCCGACATGTCACCCCCGGTCTCCCAGCCACTGATAGCAAGACAAGCAACTATCAGAATCGCTGCCCAGCGTCCAGTAGGGATCCAAAACAGCACAAAAGGTAGTGTGCAGGGGTGCCCGCTCCCACACCACCGCTTGACGGGGCTCATGCTCGGTTTCTGCACCGCCAGCGGTCTGGCAGGTGCAGAGACATGGAGTCTGACAGAATCCTCGCCTCCACAGCCCAGATCGGCTTCGGGTTCAGCGAGAGGCCAGTCTACCCAGACATGTAACCAGTTCCAGCCAGGGCTAGGTGAATGCTCAGCACACAGACGGAAGGGTCCAGTGCCGGCTGAGCCCCAGCACTCACCTCAGAGTACACTGCACACACACACACACACACACACACACACACACACATGCATACACTAATTTTGAGCTTAGCTGTCATAAAACTGAAGACACTTATATGAGGGTGAAAGGTTAGGTGAGGGGAACGTTATTTTCTGTTATTAATGACACCTTATCCATTCTACAAGGGCTGCATTTGGCTTGGATAAAGTTACAGTTCTATTTTTTATTAAGAAACCTCAAGGAGGATTTTGTGTACGTGTGTTGGGGGTGGGGCGCGGGGATTGGAGATGGACACAAAGAAAGCTCGGACTGGGGAAGGCCACTCACTTGTTCTCGAGCACAGGAACCCAGCCAGCCCCTTTCTCTGCCCGTTCCAGGACTGAATCTGCACATTCTTGAAATAACTGGCTCTGTAGTCTCGCCAGAGCCTGGATCCTGGAACCTGCTCCATCCCAAATGGGCTTCGGATTTCTAGAAGGAGGAGAAAACGCAGTTAAATGGGAGGCTGGAGGTCGGGAGGATGGGGGACAGGAGAGGAGCACTGGCCAGGCCACTGTTGCCTTCACAGATAAAAGTATAATCAGCCGGCATAGACAGGATGCCAAGTTCAAGTCCAAAGCCATGCCTTCCCTAGCCTGCCCTGCCTTGGCCAACCCATTGTGGGGAGATTCCTCATCCCTGCCTCCTTGGTGCTGCTGGCAGTGGGAAGAGGCCCTCGGGTCAGAAAAAAAGAAGCCTGAGGTAGCATAGCATGGGAAAGAGAGACCCAGGAACTTCCCCCTCACCCCGTAACAGGAAGGGGCTGCACAGGAGGGTACAAGAAGACGGGTTATCTCAGAGAGGAGACAAAGAAAGAGCCAGGAAAAAAAAAAGATCTGGTGCTGGCTCCAGTTCTTTCCTTAGCTGTTTCCAGCAAGCTCTTAGCTGTGCCTAGGCCTCAGTTTCCCCAACGTGGAAGTGAGGATGATAGCATCAATGACACTTCTGCAGCTTTACAGCAAAGGTTGTGGATCCAGGGACTGCCGCAGACAATAGCGAAGCCACATGCCCTTCCCGGGGTACTGTAAGATAACATAATGAGAAGCACATCAGGCCCATAAATCACAGCGCAGATATAATTTATTGTTATTAATATGATCTGCCCTGTCCTTCTCCAGCCCCGCGGGCCGCAGGGGAGTCTGCGCTCTGTCATCATGCACTCGAAGACAGGTTGTTTTGTCCTTGCTCCCTGCTTGTCTCTAATCACAACATTCTAATTCTCCAACCGAGGTTGGATTCAATTCGGGGCCGCAGCTAGATGCTATATATTACCCCCTGTCCCCGTGGGAGGGGGCGGGGGTTGCGCAGTCTGGGTTTTGTCTCCCAAGCTCTCCAGGGCTGCCACGCACTGTAGGGTGCTTCCTACGTGCCAGGCGCCAGGTTCTGACTGCTGCCTCCACGGTTGCATTTCAGGCTGCAGCAGTGCGGGGCGGCGTGCCCATCTGACACACGTGTGTTTGAATTTCAGCCCCGGGGATGTGCTGTTCCAGACCCACTGAGGCATGCGCCCCACTCCCTTAGATCTCTGGATCATTTTTGTAAGGTAGACACCGGCTGTTACTGGAATATTCCTCTCACACTCCAGGAAGGAGAGCATGCCCCAGCGTCCCTTGAGCCATGGTCAACTCTCACATGGTGACTCCAGTGACGGGGCAAGAGAGGAAGGAGTTGGAGAAAGGAGAGAGAGAGAGAGAGAGAGAGCGCGCGAGCGCGAGAGAGCAGGCTGCCCCCTGTAGTTCGAGTGTTTCTATCTGCACATCAAACTATTTCCTGGGCACCCCCAGTCCCAGCCCCAACCCCGCCAGGCATCCAGGCCTGGGGGCCCCACTGGGAGTCCTGCCAAAGGAAGCCTTTGATCTTCACAGCCCAGTCCCTCCCTGATGTAATCCTGCCTGGAAGCCCTGACGGCTAATTTGTGATATCCCTGCAGTGTCCCCAAGGGCGCCAGGCGAGAAAGGGTCCTTGGAGGCCTGGTGACACTGATAGGGACGCTGCGGGAGACCCAGGAGCCAGCCGGCGTCCGTCTGCCTCAAGCTGCTCCTACGGTTCCCAGCCCTGCTGTTGCTGCCTGCTCTCTTTGCTGGGCTGCCCATGTAGGGCCGGGTTGGCCGGGCGAGAGCTGACCCCCTCCTTGACTCTGCCCTGGTCACTCTGTCTCTGAGTTTCTGTCTGGGCACTGGCCCAGTCCCTCCATCCCCTCCTCTCTCTCTTTTTTCCCTGCCCCCTCCCACTTTTCCCCCACCTCTGCCTTCTCCTTTCCTAGTATCTCAGACATTTTGGTCCATTCTTTTTTTTCTTTAGAGGCACAGATACAGAATTTCTACCTGCTGGTTTACTCCACAAATACCCACAAACCAGAGTTGGAGCAGAGCACAGTCAGGAGCCAGGAACCCCATCCAGGTTCCCCATGTGACTGGCAGAGACCCAAGTGCCTCCCAGGGTGTGCACCAGCAGGAAGCTGGATGGGAAGAGGAGCTGAGCGTTGAACCCAGACACTGCAGTACAGGATCTGGGTGTTCCAAGTAGTATCTTAGCTCCTGCTCCAAACTCCTAGCCCCTCTTTCCATTTCTCTCTCTCTCTCTCTCTCTCTCATACATATGTGTCTGTATATATATATATACATATATATATGTCTTTAAAATGATCCAAGCACATGGGGGTTCTGAGAAAGGTTTGCTGGTGAGGATAGATGCTTCCGGATTCCCCAAGAACCTTCCAGATGTGCTTATCGCCTCCCAATCTGCCCTCCCACAACTGCTGGGGGCTCCCAGACCCACACAGGCAGATGAACTGCTTTCTCCTGTGTTTCACCGGCTGTCCCACCAAGGATGTCCCTCAGGCCAAGCCGCAGAACCCACTCATGTTTGGAAATGAATTTCCGCAAACGGAGAGCCAGGGTCTCCTGGATACACCCAGTACCACCCCTGCTCCAACACACGCACACATACACACATGCACCACACATATACACAGGCATACATATATATACAATCATTCACACGCACACATACATGTGTATATATGTGCAATCATACACGTTACACTGACACACATGTGTGTCCCTACATGCAATCATAGAACATATATGTGTATACACACAGACTTTCTCTCACACACACACATGCAAGAGTCCAGTGTTTGCTGACCCATTCAACTAAAACACCTTCCTTTAGCTTAAAATTCTCAGCAGGCAAATAAATTGGGTTTTTGTAAAGATTTATTTATTTGACAAAATGACAGAGAGCTGGTTCATTTCCTCATATGGCCACATGGGCCACATGGGCCAGGCTAAAGCTAGGAGCCCAGAGTTCCACCCGAGACCTAAGCACGTGGGTCGCCTTCTGCTGCATTCCCAGGTGCCTTGGCAGGGAGTTGGACCAGAAGCGGAGCAGTCAGGACTGGGATGCCCGTGATTTGGGCAGAGGCTTAACCCGGGGCACCACAATGCCAGGCCTGAGGGAATAGTCTCCACCCACCCCTAACAGACTGGAAGACTGAGAGGCAGATGCCACATTGATTTTCCCAAGGCCACAGAGCAGCGAGATGAAAGGACAGAGCACGCACCAGCCTGGGGCTTTGATGACATTTTCCATGGCACCACCACTAGCTGGTTTGCATTAGAACTGGGCTGTGTGTGCACACACCAGTCCTCCTCTGTCACGAAGCTTCCAGAACCCATGCAGGATGCAGAAACAGCATCTTTGTCTAGAACACTGCTTTTCTGGCTTGGCTGGTGCAGTGTTCTCTTCAACTCCACTGCTTGGCAAGAGCCATTCAGGATAGCTAGCTTTCGGAAGGCCAAGTTGGCCTCAGGGGCTATTTCCTGCCCTATTAAACTTCTCAGAAATCGTATCTCTTTTAAGCAGCCAGTTGGGGGGGGGGGGGGTGAGTGGGCTCTGACTCTTCCCCTCCACCCTCAGAGGAACCTTGCTAGCAGCCCACACGTCCCCCACCACCTCCATCTGTCGGAGGAGGCTGGAGCCAAAACACGTCCCAGCAAAATCAAGGCGGAAGTGGCCGAGCAAGCAGAGAGATATCGAATCATCACGGGACCTTTGAAAAGTATCTTGAGCAAATCGAGTTTGTCGAAAGAGCATGCAGCACTGAGAGTCTAATAGGAGCTGATGGAGTTAATGTGCTCCATGCCTGTGGGAAAGGGACCCTTCCCCTTTAAGGCCTGTTGACGTGAGGTGAGGGAGAAAAACAGTTGTTAGGATTCCGAAACTCAGGATGAACCCAATTAATCAATGCTGAGATGATTTGAATCATGTGGCCCGAGCCTGGTCACCTCTCTGATATCCTATCCTCATCCCGCAGAAGATACAGACGTGATTAATGTCACCTGTGACCACCATGTCTCCAGGCGAGGCCCCCCCAAAACCCAGCAGACAGAGAAACAAATTAGATCCAAAGGCGGGAGATCAGTTTCAGAGGGGACAGGCTCCTGGCCCAGGAGGGGGGGTGGTCCCCAGGGGGGGCTGGCCTGGCCCTTCTGTCACAGGCAGGCCAAAGACAGAGGCCAGACCAGCTAGGGGGCAGGGAGACCTGGAAGCCTGGAGACGGGATGTCAGGGCCTCCAGCAAACCTCTGAGTGCCTGCATCCCAAGAGCTCACAATCTCTCTCTCTCTCATACATACACACACACACACACACACACACACACACACACAATCACTGTAGCTCCCATGCCTCTGAAGATTACTCTCAGGCGTGTCCGCTTTGGGCCCTGACTGGGAGGCCCGGAGAGTCAGCAGGAGAGCGTTCATCTGAGTCATGTGGCTTGTTTTGAACGTTTCTGCCTGTGACACAGACACCGTGCGCAGTGTTGAACGTCTGTTCTAAGTCACTGCTGGAGCTCATCACCTCCGGCTTGCGCCCCTCTGCCTCCTCCCCTTCTCTCCCTTTCTCCCCACCCTTCCACCATGCTCTTTTTTGAAGATTTATTTTATTTTTTATCAGAAAATTGGATATACAGAGAGGAGGAGAGACATATAGGAAGATCTTCTGTCCATCAATTCACTCCCTAAGTGGCCGCAATGGCCGGAACTGAGCCGATCCAAAGCCAGGAGCCTAGAGCCTCTTCCAGTTCTCCAACGCTAGTGCAGGGTCACAAGGCTTTGGGCTGCCTTCGACTGCTTTCCCAGGCCACAAGCAGGGAGCTGGATGGGAAGCGGGGCTGCAGGGATTAGAACTGGTGTCCATGTGGGATCCCACCAGGTGCAAGGCGAGGACTTTAGCTGCTAGGCTATCGCACCGGGCCCATCCACTGTGCTGTTTGCTTTCTTATCTTCCTCCTTCTTGCTCCATCATCTTTCTTTCATTGATTCATTCAGCAAGCATCTGCAGAATGCTGGGGGCTGCAGCACAAGGCTAGGTTCGGGGATCCCTGAACAGGGTCCATCACCCGCTTCTCGTTTTCTTCACCTGCTCTCAGTCTGTGCTGCAGGAGGGCACCTCGACAAGTTCATGGCAAACCCACACCACAAGAGAACTCTGCTTCGATTGCGAAACTGCTTGCACCAGCCTAAGCTGATCTTTGTATTCCATTGGGTCACCCACCGTGAGAAGTGGCCCAGATCCTGTTGTTGGGCAAACACTCACCTCAGAGCCTTCATTAGCCCAGCTTCTCCTAGGGCATCAAACTCTCACCCTTGTGGACAATGCGGTACCAGGGGTGGGGTGGGGCAGGCAGAAACACTGCCACATGACGGCTCAGTGGCTCATCCAGCTGTCCCCCTGTGCTTCCTGGACATGTGCCCAGCTCGCCTTGCCTAGGCTGTATTCCCTAGACGACACCAGGAACACAGGAGGACCCAGACATCCCTGCTGAATAACTGGATGAAGACAGTGTGCACGTTTACAGCTGGCATCATCCTAATGGCAAGGTGTTCTTCGAAAATAAAAAGCATTGGGGCTGGTGCCATGCCCGCATCCCATATGGGTGCCAGTTCACGTTCCAGCTGCTCCACTTCTGATCCACCTCCCTGTTGACACACTGGGAATGCAGCGGAGCATGGTCCAAAGCCTTGGGACCCTGCACCCACATAGGAGACCCAGAACAAACTCCTGGCTCCTGGCTTCGTCTCAACTGCAGCTGTTGCAGCCCTTTGGGGAGTGAACCAGCAAATGAAATACCTTTCTCTCTGTCTCTCCTTCTCTGCGTAAGTCTACCTTTTCAATGAAAACAAATAAATCTTTGAAAATAAAAACTACAGCTTGCCACTTCCAGAAAGAGCTGATTGCTGTTTCCAATGCAGTTTCCTAAGCCCTGTGGAGTTGGATTGTGGCCCTGGAGTATGCATTTTAATAAACATCTCGAGGAGGGGACTCTGCTGCATGTACCCCTCACCCTGCAGACAACTCTTTAAGAAACCCGGCTGTGTATGATAGGGAGCCGCAGGAGGTTTGAGAGTGAGAGCATGACTTTATTAGTGCTGGCTTAAATTGGCTGAGGCTGCCCCAGAGGGTTTACGGGCCTACGCAGGCACCCATTTGGGGTGTCTTAGGAGCAGCATCGGGGATTCAGCAAGGCTAAAGTGTGCATCCCATGCGTGCACACACATCCCTTCCTATCCCTAGGTTTTACTTCTTCCTAGCGGGAAGGCCATTAGCACGGAGCAACTGACAAGCCGCAGGCTGGAACGCACACAGGGAAAGAGTAGTGAAAGGAGAAAGCAAGCTGTGTCGCCTTCTCTTTTCCACTTCCTCCTCCCTCTGTTTCTGAAAACCCTTAGTAGCCCCCAAATCTCCACTCCAAGGACACACCCCACCCCCACGCACATCGACATACAACCCCTAAAAGTGCAGGGTCCCAGCCTCCCAGCTCCTAGCCTCCCAGGGCACTTACAAGAGCATCTGGCCACAGACCCCAGGCTCTGGCCGCCGCATCTGTTTGCAATGTTTGACTCAGTAGTTTTATTTCTGCTTGGCGGGATAATATAAACTATCTTGTTACACGGCAGGCTGGCTGGGCATGGAGCCGGGCCGGCTGCAGAACCAAAGCGAAGCGTAAATGAGCTGGTGGGTTTAGGCAAGACCCCCTTCGCTGTTGGAGGAAATGGCTGCTCTCCTGGGAAGCCCTCCCCAGCCCAGACCTCAGTGGTCTGAATTCTCGGGTAGCTCCTGGTTGGCCCAGAAATGCACACCACCCATAACACCATGCACGCACACAGACACACCTCACTACAGTCTGTCCATTTCTGCAGGCTGTGGAGCAAGCCACAACTGCCAAGAGTAGGATCATGTCTGAAGTTGGCCTGTCTGGTAGCAAATCCTTTTTCCATGTGAACTTGGGCAAATACTTGCACCTCCCCGGGCCTCCATTCTTTATCCGTGCAACAGGGTTCCTATGCATGATGCATGCGGTACAGTGCTGTTTGTAGGCTCCCAGGAGGTGGTTTCTGCAGCCCCCCCGATACAGATGGGGTCTACTCAGTAGCTGCTGTTACTACCAGGGATTAGCACCGTCAGAATGAAGCCAATGGAAGACAGGTGGTTCCAGGAGCAGCAACAGGTGGATGGTGGTCATTGTCCTCACCCCGGCTGGCAAGAAACTTCCTAGGATGCCAGGGGCAAATGCAAAAAGGAACTGCAACATCTTTCCCCAACCTTTCATCTCATAGGATTGCTTTTGCTAAACAAGGTCCAGCTTGGGGGTAGAAGACAGGCAAGGCTCCTGTGTCAGGCTTCCCCAAGCAACAGCCTGAAGGACAGCTGGACTTGACCGGCCTTAGCTCTCCTCTTTCCCATGACCTTGGAGGGAATTGGGAGAGGAAGGACCAATATCTGGGGAACTCGGAACTTCCCCAAGCCCAGCTGTGCCACTGTGGGAGGTCTTGACCACAAGCAGCAGACTGGGCCACTACCAATACATCCAGAAGCCCCTTCTGGGGGACCTGGGAATGCCCCTTCACTTGCCTGTTTTCCTTCCTCTGCACGTTAGCCAGTTCTGTATTTTCCGGCATAGATCACTTTGTGTCCGTTGACACATGTGTGCCCTGGGAGACTGTGAGATGCCTTGTTTTCATGTGTGCACACACACTCATGTCCCTACAGCTGGGCATGGACTGCCTGGACACCCAAGAAGCATCTCCTGCAGGCCTGACGTGGCCACACAGTCCAAGCGCCATCTACCCAACATGCCTGCCTGCTCAGGACCACATTTTATTTTTTTTTAAAAAAGTTAATTATTTGAAAGGAAGAGCAACAAAGAGAGACTCTATCAGCTGGTTCACTCCCCTAAAGGGCTTTAACAGCCAGGGATGGAGAGCAGGCAGAAACCAGGATACCAGGATCCTAGAGCTCCATCCTGGTCTCCCACGCAGGCAACCCGGATCCAAGCACTTGGGCCATCCTCTGCTGCCTCCCAGGTGCACTAGCAGAGAGCTGGATGGGAAACAGAGCAGCCAGGACCAGATCCAGCTCCTCTCGGGTATGTCAGCTGCCCTGCATGGCAGAGAGTTGGGTGGGGGGGCTGAAGGGGGCATGTTTTGGTGAAAAACACTAAAAAAGTCACTCCTCCTTCCCGTGCCCTTCTCTCCTTCCCCTCCCCTCCCCCGTCTTCCTTCTCTCCCACCCTTCCTTCTTCTCTCTCCCTCTCTCTGTCCCTCCTCTCCAACCCCTCCTCAAGGGTCTCCCTTTTCTTGGAAAGGGTGGGGGCGCCGAGTCTCTCCGCCCCCCCACCCTGTGCTTTGTCACTCAGGGACTCTGGAGCTGGACCCTTTGTTCACAGCTCCACCCCCAACCCTATCCAGAGCCTCTCTCCCGCCACCCCCACTGCCCCTAACCCTACCCCACCCCCTCCGCCTTGCCCTTCCTCTTCCTCTGGCCCAGTGGCCCAGTCCTCCACAGTCCAAGAGGAGAGGAGGTGAGGGGTTGGGGTACCACAGCAGAGACACCCCTCCTTCATACCTCACCCTCCAACCTTCAACCCACGACCCTTCCCAGCAGAGGGTAAAGTTGGCATTGAGATGCCCAGGCTGGAGGGCAGGCCCTGGACCCAAGTGGAGCAGATGGGGTATCCTGCTGCTCAACTGGTACTCACGCACGCACATCACATACTGAGGGGTGTGCTGAGCTCCGGTGATGTGAGAACTCACCCAGGAGCCTCCTGCCTGACCACAACAGGTTGCTCGCTTGCTGGGGACCCAGAACCTCCAGGTGTGTGTGAACCTCTGGTTGTGTGTCTCTGAATAAATGCCTAAACCTCTCTGGTCCTCTTCAAGAGAAGGATGGACAGTCCTTCCTTGGAGGTCTGTTATCACATGAAAGAAGAACTCACACTAGCTTAGCCAGCTTAGAGGGTGCTGGCTACTCTTACTCTTGCTCCAGCTCTTGTGGCACCAGCTGGTATCTCTCCTCCTCTCCCTCCATCCCACGCCCTCCCACCTCCTGGTCTGCCCTTGGGCTGAGAGGAGAGGAAACAGAGGTTGGACCACCCTCAGCTGGTGCCATCCCATCCCCTACACACACCTTGAAGGAGGATACCTTTGAAGTCCTTGCCTTGTGCAACCCCCCTTTCCTCCCATCTTTGGAAGAGTTCCCAAAGCAATCTTGCAGGGTTGAAGCCCAGGTAGGAGTTGGGGAAAAGCCATAGCCCAGTACCAATGAACCTGGGGTTTCTGTTTGGTGACTCAGGAGGGAGATGGGAGAGACAGAGCGACAACCAATAGTGGCTAGAGGTGCACCTGCCTGGGTCTAAATCCTGCAAGCAGCCCTTCCTGGCTGTGTGGCTTGGTCAGCTCACTTGGCTTCTCTGCACTCCGGTGTCCCCTCTCTGTCCCATGGTAAGCACCTCTCCATGGAGACTGTGTGAGAAATAAATGAATGGGTGACTTAGAATGGGAGCTAGCGGTTCTCAGAGGCTTAGCAAGGGGGCAGAGGTGAGGAGGATGTGGTAATGGGCTGGGAAGGAGTGCTGGGGGCTGTTATTCAGAACCCGCACTCCCCACTGGATTTGAACCCCAACTGCTTAGCTGAGAAGCCAAGTTCCCGGGCTCAGCCTCAATTTCTCCCGTCTGGGAAACACCTCCAGCCACAAAACTGGCCCAGATGGAAAGTGGAACTCCCTGAGGACAGCAAGTATGCCATGTGCCTTCGCAAGAAATTTTTTTGTCTACACTCGCGGCGGGCTGGCGTGCGCACACACACACACACACCCCAAAACCCTAGAGAAGAGGGTCGGGATTGCTGCCCTGCTTTGTCTCTACTGAAAAACTCCAGATTCCGGGACTCTTGTGGGTAACCGCCGCCACCTCCCCTCGCCGCCGATGTAGACCAAGATGCAAATGACTGAGCTAGTAGCTTCGGGGTTGTTCAGGATGAAGTAAGGAGGTTAGGATGCGCGGATCCGTTCTGAAACTCCTTAAAAAAAAAATTGGAAAAAAAAAAAAAAAACAGACGAGGTGGCAGAGAGGAGCAAACAAGGCTCCGGAAGGAGAACGTTCCTAAAATGCTCTTCAAAGCTGAGCCCCCGAGCGAGCGCTTGGAGGTCGAGGGGCAAGGCCGCCGCTCCCCAGACCCGCCAGGGACAGACCGAGGGCCGGCTGCGCAGGAGAGAGCACGGAGCAGGAACCCGCGGGGGAACCAGGCCAAGGGCAGCACGCTCTCAGCCGGTGTCCCAGGCTGGGACGTGGGGAAGAGGCAGCGTCATGGCAAGCTCTGCGTGAATTTCTTTCCAAGAGCAAGTGGCAGGTCTCAGGCAGGGCGATGGCCGGATCTCATTGAACGTCCCGAGTAGCGCGAAGAGGGATCGCCTGCACAAGCCTCCTGCCTCCACGTGCCCTTCCACCACGTTCCCTGTCCCTACAGAGAAGGCTGAGGCGGATTCAGGCCCCATGCGCGCCCAGGTTGGGGAGACACACGGGGCTCACTGCTTGATGCTTGGGGGAAGCGTCGGGGAGAGCCTGTTCCGACTCCCGGGATCCCAAGCCTTAACCTCCGCCGCTGAGTGCTGAGCTGCGACTTCCCCGCCCGCTAGATCCCCCGACAAAAGCCAGGGCGTTGACCTCCTGGCCCCGTTCCTCCTGCTGGGTGCCACTGCAAGGGTCGCCCCAGCTCGCAGCTCCTCGAGGACCATCTGCTCTCAGTAGGCTAGGTCCCTAAACTACTGAGGGTCGGAGTGATGCCGGAAGGCGCTCCCCGACACGGAGCTGCCGCGGCTGGGGCGCCCCTATGACTTCTAAGAGGCAGAGATCCCCCAAGACCGGGGCTCAGTGGGGGGAAGGCCTCCCTGCCCCGCACTTTTCCTCTTCCCGAAGTGGGGCTTCCTACACTTTCTGCTGGAGCTTCCCGGTATCTTTATAAGAGGAGTCACACTCGGGTCTTTGCGCTCTGCTGCCTGAGCGTGTGTGCGTCCAGAACCTTGGCAAGCATCCCAGCCACCCTCCAGGCCTTGTTAACACAGGCGGCCTGCCCTGGGCCTGGGACTCGGCATTTCTCTCAGGACGCACATTGGGAAGGGCTATGATCTTGGCTGTGAACTCACCCCACCTGTATGCTTCTGTTGGTATCATCTAAGCATCCCCCCGCACCATTAGCTAAGGCCCACTTGACTTCAACGAAGCCTGCACAGCCTGGAGGCAGCCCAAAAGCCTTGCGCACAGTCAATGCCTGATAAGTGGCACAGCGCCATCTCTAACAAGGCCACCACAGTTTGTGAACGTGTCATGTGTGCTGGGTGGCCACTTTTCTGGACACTGGGAGTCCAGAGGTGCTTCATAAGGGTGGTCCCTTGAGATCCCCCATTTCATAGACTAGAGGTGCATTCTTAGCGTGGGCGGTGCCAGCAACCAAGCAAGGTGGAGAGAAAGAGAGGAGGAAGTCAGGGAGAGCTGCCAGAGGAGCTGAGATCAACCCCAGTACTGTGCGAACACTGCTGCCCAGGTGAGGGCCTGAGCCCAGTGCTCTGGACTCAGGGGAGACGGGGGGGGGTGGGGGGGGTGGGGGGGGGGCTGGAGAAATGGGATGCCCCATCTCACACCTCCCCCCTCGCCCTCCCATGATCTTAGGGCCAGCGCATCCTGTGTGCAAGCTGTCTTTAGTCTCCAAGTTCTGCAGGCAGGCAGGCAGCACGGTGTTCTCGGCCACATCGTAAAAAGATTTACAAGACTATGTTAAACTGGCAGTAAAAACAATTAACTTTAATGGCACCTCGGGTGGGTGGCTGGGTGAGTGGGAGGAAGGGCTCCTGCTCCTCCTCTGCAGGGTCTGCAAGCCAGGGAAGAAAGGGACCCCTCCATCAGCCCGCCTGCTTTCCTTGATCCTACCTACTGCTCCAGTGTTCCTCCTTAGGAGCTCTGGAGGTCAAAGGTTCAAGGTAAATGTAGAAAGAGGGAAGGATACGGGCCCCGGAAGCAGGTTCAACTCACACCTGGTGGTTGCCAGCTAGGTGGTCTTAAGCCTCTTATGCACTGGGAGACTCAGTGTCCCCATCTGTTCAATGGGAATTTGTAGAAAGTCTGTGACCTTAGGCCTTTGAGGACTGCATGGGATGGCCACATAGACCTGCCCCCCCACTTCAGGTTTCACACGCACCTATGGGTCTCTTTCACGGGGTGTGGAGCTCGCAGACTCCCCAGGTGTGCCATGAGCATGTAAGACCAAACATGTGCAGAGGTCAGAGCTTGCTTCCAGGGCCCTGAGTGGTGGCTTCCTGCTGAGACTGCCCCGTGTGGTGGGTAGCCCCTGACCCTGGAAGCGACCCCGTGCTGGAGCAGCCCCAGGCTTTGCAGAGACCCTAGAGCAGCAACAGGCAAGGAAATGAGAGTGGCTTGCAGGAGGAGGGGCAGGGCCTGTGTCTTCTGTGTCCTCTGGTCCAGTCCGGAAAACACTAATTCTGAAAGGCTTCCTGGCCTGGAGCCAATTAGCCACCCATAGCTGAGAGGCCACTGCCTGTCGGAGCCTGTGTGTGGCCCTGTGTCTGTGGTGTGTGTGTGTGTGTGTGTGTGTGGCTAGAGAGGGGTGCCCCAACCTGGGGCCTGCCCCGGCTACGACACTGCCTGCGGCCCCTTCAGTGAGGAAACAGGAAAGAGATATCATGGCTGTCTTGCCTCCAGCTACCCTAGGACAGCTGATCCTGCCAGAGAGCAGGATACCCCGCAGCATCCTGGGTAAGGGCATGGTTTGGCTGCCCAACATCCTACCCTTGGACCCCTTCAGGCCTCATGCACCAGGCCTCTGGGGTGGCTGTCTGACCGAGCCACCTAAGGGCCCAGGAGCGGATGCATGGGGGCTTGGTATGGAACCACTCCTACCAGCCCCAAGAGCCCACTCAAGACCGGAGCAGGCCCCAGCCCTCCCCACTCCAGGTTCCTTGCAGTCAGTGCCCAGCCTTGCTGATGCCACAGATGCTTTCTTCTGTATGTGTCAATCCGTTCAACAAAGATTACCTGACAAGGGGTCCAGTGCTGTGGCTGTGCTCAGCCATCACTTGGGATGCCAACATTCCATGTTACAGTGCAGGTGCAGGTCCAGGCGGCTCTGCTTCCAGCCCAGCTCCCCGTGAAGGCACCTGGGTTAGCAGCAGAGGATGGCCCCTGTGGGAGACCCAGCTGGTGAGCCTGGCCTGCTGTGGCCCTTTGCAGAGTGAACCAGTAAATGGAGGTTGCCTCTTTCTCCGTTTCTCTCTTACCAATAAATAAATCATAAGAAATAAGTTATTTGAAATGCAGGTTTACAGAAAGAAGGAGAGACACAGAGAGAAACATCTTCCATTCACTGGTTTACTCCCCCAAATGGATGCAACAGCTGCAGCTGAGTCGATCTGAAGCCCAGGAGTCAGGGGCTTCTTCTGGGTCTCTCATGTGGGTGCAGGGTCCTAAGGCTTCGGGCAGTCCTCAACTGCTTTCCCAGGCCACAAGCAGGGAGCTGGATGGGAAGCGGGGCTGCCGAGATTAGAACCAGTGCCCATATGGGATCCTAATGCATGTAAGGCAAGGACTTTAGCCACTAGGCTACTGCACTGGGCCCAAGAATTTAAAGAAAGTCTTTAAAAAGATGTATTTATATGTCCCGCGGTGCGATAGTCTATTGATCCTCAGCCAACTTCAAGACCCACAGAATTTGTGACCATAATGAAGCCATGGTCTTCAAAGCTGTTCAGAGACCTTGGTTGATCTCAGCCTCCATGGTCCCTTATGCCAAGTGTGGATACAGACCGCTTCTGAGGGTAGTCTTGGAAGTGAACAAACAGAAACTTGGGCCAGTACATTCAAGAGGCTAAAGTCCAACCAGCTCCAAGTCCAGCCAGCCAGACTGGGCGCACGGGATTCTCCATACTCAAGGATCCTGCCAACTTTCTCTAACCACACCCAGAGAGATTCAGACCAATAATTTTTTTGTTTTCAAGATTTCTTTTATTTGTTTGAATAGCAGAGTTACAGAGAGAAGCATACAGACAGATCTTCCATCCAGGGGTTTGCTCGTCCCCAAATGACCACAAAGGTCAGGGAGGGCTGGGAAGTCAGGGAGTTCAGGAGCCTGAACTCCATCCAGGTCTCCAACACAGAAGTCATGAGTGCAATCACGTGAGCCATTTTCTACTGCTTTCCCCAGGCACAGATAATGCAGAGCTGGATTGGAAACCAAGCATCCAGGACTAGAACTAGTACTCTGACGTCAGCTGTTGGTAGTGTAGCGTTGCAGATAGGGGCTTCACTCACCATTCATCCAACACTCAGCATGCCATCTCCATGAGAAGCCGCACACATACACTACCACCACCAACTGCCCTGTCCTTCCCAGTGACACAATTAATTTCCAAGAGTGCAAGGCTGCTTACAACAATAGCAAATCAGAGCTGAGTCAGAGAGGAACATTATTCAGAGAGTTTAGCAGAACCCTCTTGCTCCTCAATCCCCTCCCAACCAATAACAATCCAATTATTCAGCCACTACTGTGAACAAGGAAGCAGCCAGGTGGCCGCCTGGGGTAGGGAGAAGGAGAGCTTTGGGAAAGGAGATGAAAGGCAGCCAGGAGATGTGGGGCAGTGAGCACAGGAGGCCAGACAAGGTTCATCCTGGGATCAGGGAGAAGGAAAAAAACGTTAACAAGAATCCTCTCGCTCACTGGCAGAACACTTCATCTTGTTGATGCTGTTACATCCACTATTGTGTTGGACCCTCTGAGAAAGTCTGACATACAGATTGAGATAGGCAGTCCTCTCCCGTTCAACAGCTACCAGATGTTGTATTCAGAAAATGACTCTATGCCATCAAAAGGGCACCCAGTTGAAGCGATGTGGTGATTTGTTCATTTATTCCATGACTACGTTTGTTTTAAAAATTGATTTTTATGTCTTGGAAAGGCAGAGTAACAGAGAGAAAGTAAGACACAGAGAAGGCAGGTCTCCCATCCTCTGGCTCAATCACCAAATGCCTGCAGCAGTTAGGACTGTACCAGCTAGAAGCAAGGAGCCAGGAATTCTATCCAAGGCTCCCACACGGATGGCAGGGGCCTTAGCAGGGAGCTGGATGGGAACAGGGTAGCTGGGATGGCAGCTGGAAGAAGTGGCTTTACCTGCCAGCCCCTTGAAAACTTACAAAAATGCTCATGGAATTACAGTTTTCAAATGTAACCGTGGCATCTGTGAAAAGGCTAGAAGTGCCATGAGGGAGAAAGAGAAGAGCCAGGTCATAGGAACTGGAAAGATTTGTAATTGGGCTCTGAGAGGAAAGTAGAGGCTTCCATGGAAAGAATCCCGGGGTTGATGGGGTACAGGATGTGGAGTGAGGTGTGCAGCTGTCTGTGGAAATTCTGCACTGGCAGGGGATACAGCCGGGTCGAAGGGCAGAGGTGGGGGTGTGCCTGGAGCTTCCAGGATCACAGCAGGTCAGGGCAGCGGGAGAAGAGGAATGAAGGAGGAAGCGGCCAAATTCCCACCTCCCCCGTCAGATTTTTCCCATTTTGTTACAATAGTGTAGTCCTTCATAAGGAATCATAATTCTGTCAGTCTGTTATTTAAGTGTACCCTGACATTGTTGGTACAGACAATGTCAGACAGTCCAGCATCCCACTGTCTACACATGTCCAACAATTTCACTGGGAATCCCTCTTTCGTCTGGATGCAGGGATGCATGCTCCATTGTACGCCCATGTAAATATAGACTTCTGAAGATAAATCCAACTGGACCTCTGAGTGCTGTATCGAAACATCCAGAGTGAATACAGAAGCATCCAGATTGAATACAGAAGGTCTCTTTAAGGAGATGGGCTCCAGGGCCTGGCGCGATGGCCTAGCCGCTAAAGTCCTCGCCTTGAATGCGCCAGGATCCCATATGGGCAACGATTTTAGTCCCAGCAGCTCCACTTCCCAACCAGCTCCCTGCTTGTAGCCTGGGAAAGCAGGGAAGCCCGAAGCCTTGGGACCCTGTACCCGTGTGCGAGACCTGGAGGAAGTTCCTGGCTCCTGGCTTTGGATTGGCGCAGCACTGGCTATTGCGGTCACTTGGGGAGTGAATCTTCGGACAGAAGATCTTCCTCTCTGTTTCTCCTCCTCTCTGTATATCTGACTTTGCAATAAAAATAAATAAATCTTAAAAAAAAAACAAGCAAACAAATAAAAAGGAGAGGAGCTCCAAAACTGAGATGTCAAGGGTAAACAGACTAGGAGCTGGAGGGAGAGACAAGCAGAACATGTTTGGTGGGGGTATCTATCTTCCATGATTCCATGATTCCCCTGATTCTTGCCTCCTGGGATTCACATACGTGGTAGCATCCTCCCCACATCACATAGCTTAACTACTGGGGCTCTGGAGGTTAGAGGGTCCCAAGGTGACCCTGTAACAGACATTGTAACTTCTGTTTTACTACCTCTTGTGTCTCTCACCCAGTGGAAAGCCAGCAACCCTACCAAGGCATCCAGGCAACTTCATGCAGAGATCTGAATGGAGAGAAACTGACGCCCCTGGCTCCCAGCCAGTGCCAACTTAACACCAGGGTCAACCTGCAATTGAGTCCTCCAGCCCCAGCCAGGCCTGTGACTGCAACCGCATGAGACCTGGAGCCAGTCCAGCCCAGCTAAGCCTCTCCCAGACCCCTGACCCACAAAACCGTGAGAGATCACAGACTCACATTGTTATCCCAGGTCTGAGTCTGCAACAATTTGTGACGCAGCTGCAGCCAACAAAGATAATGTGTACATGTCCCAAAGTTAGGAAAATGAGACTGAGATGGCTGGAAATTAATGTCTGCAAGGAAGAGAAGCAGGAGATTAAGATCAAAAACTAAACCATGAAAAATCTTATAGGATGCATGGTTCAAGAATGGAGACAAAGGAAAGAGACTGCAGTGGAATACTCTTGATTTAAAATAAAAACACTGTCAAGAGGAATGGGTGATAGACAGATGGATGGTACTTGGCTAGAAAAAAATATATAGGGGAAAAGGAAATCATTCTTGTATTATTTTGTTTTCCTCTTGTCTCCTAGACTAGAATTATTCAAGCGCATTAGGTGGCAGAGCAGATGGCTCAGACTTGTATGTTTCTGCTTGCTTTATGGCATTTTGAGGAAGTCCAAATGGAGAAGACTCCGCTCTTCCTTGGTGGGTAGGGAAGCTTGGCATGGGGGGGTTTCTGAGTTCATGGAAGCTCCCAGATCTTTATCTTACAACCAATGCATTTGGCAAAACTGACAGAACTTGGCTCTTAAAAAAAAAAAAAAAAAAAAAAAAAAAAGACTGGATTTTACTGCTCCTGAACTGTAGACTAAAATAAAAAGAAGTTCTGGAACTGTTAGAACATGTTTGTTGACCCAGAGAGATGGTGCAGGAAAGAGACAAATGGAAGTCCCAGTCCCACCACTGACCAACCAAATAATGCGCAGCAGAATTCTCTCTGGGCCCCAGGTCCTGCACCTGTAAAATGGGTGATACAGACCCTCATGTTTAGCAAGGATTCTAAGAGCCTGGATGCCATGTACTTCTCACAATGCCCAGCTAAAAGCAAGGGCTCTGTCTCCATGCTTACAACCTACACCCTGCATGTCTTGATTCCTCCTTTTCCTTACCCTCCTTCAAAAGCAAGTTCCATCAAATGCCTCCCAACCATGGAATTAGTTTTCCAGTCCTGGGAATTAACAGCCTACAGTGTAATCCACAGGGCCAACCACAATCACCACAGTGGGGGCCTCTAGGTGCCCGGCACTGTGCCAACCCCTTTTCCTGCACTATCTTGTTCAGGAATTATTATCACCACGCCAACCTCAAAGCCTTACTCTCAAATCCCCTGTGGTGTCATGTCACTGGGCTGTCACCTGCATTCCCCTGGGAGAGGCTGAGCTAGGCCTGAGAGACTGCAAGAACTGGAGGAAACCCTAACCCAGGAGAGAATGTTTTGTCTTGAGTGGGCACTGGAATGAGGGATTTCTGCTGCTATATCCCATCTGGACAGGAGTTCCACATGATCTGATGTGGATGTCTCCTCCTGGGCTCATGGGTCTCGCTGGTGAAGCTTGAAAAGTTCTTAAAAGCCTAGCATTGAGACCCCTCCCCCCCAACCTGGCATCGAGACCGCTTCCCCTGACCTGGCATCATAGAGCAGCTTTGCCACTTGCTAGCCATATAGCTCAAGGGCTTATTTTCCTCATCTGTAAAATGGGGACAAGGCTGCACCTGCTCCTAGGGCTTTCCTAAGAATGAGGTCATTTGCCCGGGTTAGACCCTTGTGGCTGCTGCTAGGCAGACAGGTTTACCCGCTCTTCCCTGGGTGAGATGATTCTCTATGGAAAGCAGAAAGTGATCTGGGGCTGGAGCAAGGACGTCCCAGGAGAGTGAGCTTCTGTGTGGCGACTTCTCCCATGCCTTGTGTGTGAGAATGAGACAGAAGGAGGCAGATTTGCACAAGGGAGGAACTACATGTGTGGTCAGAGCGTCTGTGCTGGACCCGGGAGAGGCCCTATCAATGTGCTCTCACACTTGTGTGCCGAGTTCACACAGAGAGCACAGCCCACATGACAGATGATGCTGGCACCACTGGGATATGCGACAGCCCTGGCTATGGTGGGCTCTTGAGGAGTAAACCAGCAGATAGCACATTGCAACATATCTCTATGTGTCAGTCTAGTATCTCCTTCTCTGTGTTTCAAAAGAGAAAGTATTTTCTTTTATCTGAAACAGGATGCCAAGCCCGTTGTCTCAATACACCTTCACCTTGCTTAGCAGACATCAATGATCAGTAAAGGATTTACTACTGAAAGAAGAAAAGAAAAAGTCTCAATCCAACACCCCAACTCTTGTCTTGGACCCATCACTTCCTCTATGGGCAGCTTTGAATCTCATGGTCTCAGCCTCCCCATCCAATCAGCAGCCATGAAGTTATCTATGTCCCAGGGTGCCAGAAGCTGAATATGCCAAGGACCCATTGCCATGCATGGCAGTTGGCACAACGTGTGTGTATTGTGGCTATCCAACTTGGTAACCATGTTTATGCTTTTCCTTTGGCTTTGCTTGATTCACAGGCTCCATTCTTCATAGCAGGAGAATGAGGAGGAGAGGAAGAAAAAGAACCATCAATGACTGTTCCCAATAGGTGTTCAGCATCACTCTCAAAGGCTTTATCCCTGAACATTCTTACTTCTCACTGGAATCCTCCCTTTTCACAGATGAGAAAACCAAGACCAAAGAAATCATATTGCAACCCCAGTGTCTTTTGGCTCGTGAATAATAAACTCAACTCAGCCAGCTATGAAAACAAAGTTGCTTTGAAAACAAGGCTCCGACAGAAAGGAGCTGCCGAGTGGTGGGGAGACACACGCTCCAAATTCTTCTCCAAGTGTGACAGCGACTCACTTGAACCTCCTGGGGTGCTGACAGGTGGAGAGGGTGTTGGGTGTACGCTTCAGGAGCATGCCACGGCCACCACCGCCACCGCCACTACCACTGTGGTTCCAGGAAATTCCCAGTACACCTACTGAAATCCTCTTTTTTTCTTTGAAAGAACAGTCTCAAGGTCACTGGCTGTGGATGTGGTGCCCACAGGAAGCTCAAAGAAGGCAAGGGGCAAGGCCAGCTCTCTCACCAAGCCTGAACTGGAAAGTTCCTCCATCCCTCTCACCCTCTGCCCTGCACCTGGTACCAGTGTGATCCCTGCTCCCCCTTCTACACTCGTCTTATTCCCCAAGGACCACTCTCTCCCTACAGGGTCTTCATCATCTGACAGCCCCCAGCTCTGAGTTGGCTCTATTACTGAGAGGCACTGGCAGAAGACAGCAGAGAAGTGGCACAGAGAGAGAGGTCATGTCACGGTATGTATTCCCAGCTGACTGTCTCTCGGTTGTCAGGCAGGCTGAAGCCCATCTCCAGGGCTCCTTTCCTGCCTGGACACTTGAAGTTCCACTCCCAGCTCCTGCACCCCTAAACCTCACAGAAGCTCTCATTCAAAGTCTCCTCAGGCTCCCTGGGGGCTCTCCTGGAGCCATTTGCCTCCAAAGGCCATGCCTCAAAGCGCCTTACAAGTTCAACCTGCGGTCTAACCAGAATTCGTCCTCATCTTCATCCACAGCAAAACAAGCACTTATCAGTAACTCAGAGTGAAGTGAAATATCTCAACAAGCTCCTGGTTTGCTTCATTGCAGGATCAAACGGAAGCCCAGAGGGGGAGGTACACAAATTTCCCCAGGTCACACAGCAGTCGCAGGTTGGAGAGAAACTGAGCCCAGACTCCCATGCCGTATCTCTTCCCTCCCTCACCGTCCACACTTGATTCTTGGGATGACATAGTTCTAAGCTGCCTGGCCAATCCAGAAAGTGCCTCAGCTTCCCCCAAACTGTGCGGTGGAGCTCGGCATTACCACTCTTTGGGTCGTGCACCTTTCCCGCAGGTGTGTCATGAGCACTAATGAGTTAACCTGTGCCGGGACCTACAGCGCCTCGCAGGAGGCATAATTACAGAGAACTGCCATCCCCAGCCTTCTGGGAAGGAGGCTGACAGTGAGTAGGTAAATAAATTATATCCTGTGGTTCTCCCTTCCCCACGGCCCGATTAACCCTTCCAGAGGATGCTCCCCAGTGATGGAGGTGGGGCACTCCCTTTGCCAGTCCAGCCTCCCTCCAGGTTGGGGCTCCTCTGTGCCCCCCAAATGACTCCTGGGATGCTGCTCCCAGCACAGGGGTTGATTCTCCTCTAAAAAGATCCAAACCCTTCTTCACGAGCATGAGAGGGCCCCCGCCATGCCCCTAGCCCCAGGTGAGCAGGGTTCTAAGAGTTAACCCCCTCTGCAGAATTCCTGGGTAAATACCATCCCAACGGCCAAATTTATGACCTTTTAATGTCTCCCCTGTCGTTCCATTAAGCTTTTCCTTCTGATACCTCTATCTTTCCCATCTGACTTCTCCCACTTACACACCATAACCTGGGGTTAGGTATTTTCCCATTAACTCCTGCATTGAGGTCTGAGCATTAAAAAAAAAAAAAAAAAAAAAAAAAAAAAGACAACCATTGCTGTCCCCCACCCCCACTGAAATATTTACTTAGCTCCTGCTTATCTTTCCTAAGCATCTTGGCTTCATCATTTTCTCCCAGGAACTGGCTTCTCCTGTCCAGCTTCCAAGAACTGCTCTATAAACTCACTGATTGCCTGTGAAATTGATCTCATCACTACTACAGCCCCTTCCTCAAAAAAAAAAAAGATTTTTTTTTTGAAAGGCAGAGAGAAGGAGATAGAGAGAGAGAAGAGAGAGAGCGCTCTTCCATTTGCTGGTTCACTCCTCAATGGTTGCAGTGTCCGAGGCGGGGCTAGGAGGAAGCCACAAGCCTGGACCTCCACCCAGGCTTCCCACAGGAACACCTTTCTTTCCATTTAATCTGCACTTGTCACTCCTAAGCCAGCTACCATGTATGCCCCAGGTGTGCAGGAACATTCCGAGATTGGCCATCACAGAATGAATGAATGAATGAATGATGGAAGGAAGGATGGATACAGTCAACTCAATCTTCTTCAGTCTGCCTCTTTATTGATATGCTACATACGACTTCTTTGTTTTTGTTTTTCCTCTCTTTGTACACTAGTCTTGTAGAGCACTCATTAGAATACATCAGAAAGTTCATGAGAGATTGAAAACCTCAAAGATAAGTTTACTTTGTTATGAGAGAGAGAGGGAGGAGAAAGGCAAATAGGGAAGGAAGAAAAAGAAAGAAACAGAGAGAGAAAGAGAGAGGAAGGAAGGAAGGAAGGAAGGAATAAGAAAACAAACCTTTTATAAAATGAAATCACTGCCTAGTTCTTTCATAGTACATTTTCCATGAGCTTGTTGAAGAACCCCTCCTGCGAGTTGTTCATCTTGGGGTTGTATCGTTCCTTGAAGTGGAAAAACAGCATTCAGCGTCTCCATTTGTGGATTCATTTCAGCAAAACGTATTGAGCATCTGTTATGTGGCTGGAAAATCACTGAACTAAGTACTAAGGATAGAAACATGAATCAAAGAGTTCCTGATCTCAAAGAGCTTTGGGGAGGAAGGTGTACAAGGAGCAAGTGACCGCATAAAAATTCAAGCCTGCTGAGTGCCAGAGAAGGGAGGTATGTATTAGAGGCTTATCCCCAACCCAAGGAGGGCAGGGAAGAGTGTGAAGTCACCAGGATGAAATGATAAGTCGGGGAGCCCCACTGAGGCAGCAGCTTAGGTCCAGTGGCAAAGAAAGCAAGGTAAGGCTGAGTGATGGAGAGACCATCCAGGCGTGTCCTTGGCTAGTTACCTCCAAGAACAGAAGAGCAAGTGTCCCCAGTATGTCCAGGCTGGCTGACCTTGGCTGGGCTCAGCTGGGCTGCTCTGCTGCAAGCTTCGGGTTTGATGAGGCTGAGCTCCAGTTTGTAAGCGAAGCTATCTTCCCAACAGAGGAACAAGACCATGTAGACCCACCCATTGCTTCCTACAGCCCAGGTTCGGGAATGGCCCACCGACATTTCTGTCCACATTTGATGGACTAGGACAGGTCATATGACCAAGCTAAGAGTCAAAGGTCAGGGGAATTACTTTAACCTGAAATGAGAAGAATTTGCCAAGTTACAAGGCAAAGGGCATGGATACAGGGACATGAAGTTTTGGGGTCAATAATATAACTTACCACGTGGGTAAGAGCAGAAAAATGACTAAGAACTCGAGACAAATTGAGCTGGGAAAGAGGGCAGAAGACCTCCCAGGTGTAAAATAATGTTTGGTTTTTCTCTTAAGAGCAATGGGAAGTTGGGCCCAGCGTAGTAGCCTAGTGGCTAAAATCCTCACCTTGCATGTGCTAGGATCCCATAGGAATGCCAGTTGATATCCCAGCAGCTCCAATTCCCGTTCAGCTCCCTGTTTGTGGCCTGGAAAAGCAATAGAGGATGGCTCAAGGCCTCAGGACCCTGCAACCATATGGGAGACCTGGAAGAAGCTCCTGGCCCCTGGCTCTGGATCAGCTCAGCTCTGGCCATCAGAGCCACTTAGGGAGTGAACCAGCAGACGGAAGACCTTTCTATCTCACCTTCTCTGTGCAATCTGAATTTCCAATAAAAATAAATATTAAAAAAATAGCAATGGGAAGTTATCAAAGATAACTGAGCATAGCAGAGGAGGGGAGAGTGAATTCGACATGCATTCTAGAATGATCCTCTGAAAAGGGCAAGAAGTGTCCAGAATTTCACATGCCTTGTCCATGCCTGTCCATTCTGCTTGTGTTTGAATGTGCGGGGCGGCATCGCTGCCTTCTGTGGGCATGTCCAGCCCTTCCTTGGAGAAGGTGACACCCCAGGGTTTATCTGAAGAGTCGCTTATCTGTCCATCAAAAAGAACTGGGATTTCATCGCTTCAACTCCCCAACTCCCAGAGAGACTCACTTTTGCAGCATGGAGAGCAGCAAGTTTTCCATGTGTTCCACAAATGTCCATGAGTTTCCCTCCCAAGAAATGTTTCCCTTGTTGTCATAATTACCATAATAACAACAGCAGAAACAGACTCTAAGCACACCGCCAACCGACCAACCGAGAGACAGACCATCCCGCTGCCTGCAACGCAATTCCAGGCAGCCCCTGGCTTCCCTCCGTGGAAGCAACCATCCATCTTGAGGCTCATTAGCCAGAAAAACCCGTTCACCCACAAAATTTCACCATTTTTCAAAAAACGATGGAGGTAAGGGAGGGGTTGTGTGACTAGATGCTCCATCAGCCTAAGCCATCTGGCTGCTCCCCCTGATGAAATCATCCATGAGGCCCTATGGGGAGAACCACAGAGGGCGGCCAGAGGCATTGCTGACCCAGAGGAACCAGAGCCGGCCTGGGTACGGTGAGAACGCAAGGTTGCAAAGCTGAAGATGGAGTCCCACTCTGCTCTGGTCAGCCTCTCCGAAGGAAAGATTGACTGCTCCCGTCAGCTGACAGACTTTTACAGCCGTGGCGAATGGATTTGAGGCAGGAGCGCATCAGGCTGGACTGACCACAGGGGACCCGAGAAGGCCCATTTTTTTTAAAGACTCCTCTGACATCAGGGCACAGTCAAGCAGTGCTCTCAGCCAGCAGTTGAAGGAGGAGGAGGAGGAAGGTTTCAGCTGGACGCCTCAGAGGCCATGCTGTGGGACAAATTGATGAGAGCCTTGCTGGCCGGTAGGCGCCGTCTGCTTAGCAGGCTGTGTTTGCAATGTAGGCAAGTCTTGAAGTCTGGTTGATGGGCAGCTGCATGTATTATTGATGGCGGTCATGGAGCACCTGACCCGACACTGCAAGCCTCCACGGGGCAGATATTCCTGACTTACCTGTGACCACCACATCCCGGTCTGTCTGCCTTCCTCTCTCTCTCTCTCTTTTTTTTTTTTGGTAAATACGAGTCCTTCAACCATGCAGAATTAAATGTGAACTATTAAAAGGCATGCTATGAGGCCTGGGGCAATGGTTCAGTGGCTACATCCTCCTCACCTTGCAAATGCCGAGATCCCATGTGGGCCCCACTTCGTGTCTGGCTGCTCCACTTCCCATGCAGCTTCCTGTCTGTGGCCTTGGAAAGCAGTCAAGGACGACCTAAAGCCTTGGGACCTTGTACCTGCATGGGAGACCCAGAAAAGACTCCTGGTTCCTGGTTTCTCACAGGCTCAGTTCCAGCCATTGTGGCCATTTGCAGAGTGAGCCAGCAGGTGGAAGATCTCTCTGTCTCTCCCTCTCTCTGTAAATCTGATCTGCCTTTCCAATAAAAATATTCTTTTTTTTTTTAAAAAAAAGCACGCTACATAAACTCAAAACAGAAGGAACTCGTAAAAGAGGATGTGTGCTGTGCATGAAAAATGTATTTCCAAAAAAGAAAAGAAGCTGATATATTTCATCAGGTGGGTCCAGGCCCCCTGATTTTCCCCCCACCCCAAGGAGCTGAGCTGATGCTGCCAGGGGAATGGGGAGGGAGGATCCCCTTGGAGAGAATGCAGGCTGCCTTCTTTCTGCTGGATGTGTATATACCTGTGAGTGTATGTGTGTGTGTGCATGTGAGTCGAGGCAAGAGTGCACATGTGTCCATGTATGTGACTGTGTGTCTATATAGGTACATATGGCCGAGAGTGCATGCATGTGTATGTTTGTGTGTGCATATGAGGCTGTGCCTTGTGTGTATGTGTGTGCTTCTGTATATATATTGTATGTGTATGTTTGTGGGTGCATACTGTGTGTGATCTGTGCATGCTTCTGTGAGTGTGTGTGTTGTGTGAGTGTGTGTTTTTCTCTCCCTTCCGTAGACAAGTGCTGAATGCCCTGGGGAGACGTGGCCCCCACCCTGGCCCGCTCTGCCAGAGAGCACCCGTGCCTTAAGCCGTAGCCTCAGCCCTGCTGTGAGCGCTCCAGAGGCTGAGGGCTGGGGAGCAAATCCCCTTCTCCACCAGGGCAGACCTGCCAGCGCTGTGGTTTCTTTAAAGTAGCTGCTGAGCGTAGCAGCTGCTCTTCCTCCCAGCAACCTAGGCTAAGCAACAAGTGCTTTCAAATGAGAAAAAAAAAAAGTCTTCCCTTCCCTAAGGCAGTTTCCATTTTGTTCCAATCACAAAAGATCCCCCAGCTGTCTGGACACTTGGGCAACCAACCTGACTCTGGTGGGGGTTGGGGAGAGAAGCACTTCCTGCAACTTCACCAACTCCTTTCCCAGCGGCTTTGCAAAGGTGTGTACAGGGTCCACAAATGCAAGAGACCCCAGGGGCTCTTTCTTGGGGGGGTGGGGAGGGACCGACACTTGGAACAAGAGGGGTTTGTATGCTTATTTGCTTGTTTCTTTTCTTTCTTTCTTTTTTTTTTTTTTTTTGGAAAAGCAGTGATAGGAGGAGAGAAAAGGAGAGATTGATTCTATCTGCTAGGCCATTCCCCAGATGGCTACAATAGCCAGAGCGAGGCCAGGTCCTCACTCATGTGGGTGGCAGAGGCCCAAGTGCTCAGGCCATCTTCTGCAACCTCCCCAGCACGTTAGCAGGAAGCAGAGCAGCCGGGGCTCGAACTGGCATTTCCAAATGGGATACAGACATTACAAGCAGTGGCTTAACGCACTGCACCACAATGTCAACCTCTGCCCATTTATTTTAAAATGTCAACCATTTTTATTTGCATTTTAGTATATGCTAAACTTCTATGTTTAATTTCAACTCAGGTATGTAATTTAGGAAGATCAAACACATAAACAGGCTGTGTCTACTCAAATATGAAGGGTTTGGGGGTTTTTTAATTTTTCTAATTAATTTATTGGCGAGATGACAGATGTCTCATCGGCTGATTTTCACCCCAAATGCCACAATGGCAGGGACCAGGTCATGATGAAAACCAGGAGACAAGAACTGAATCCAGCTACTGCCGACTAGGGTCTGCGTTAGCAGGAAGCTTGAGTGGAGCTAGAATGAAACTCTCACGTGGGAAGTCCTAACCAGCATCTTACCCATGAGGCAAAACGCCTACCTCCCAATGTCAGCTCTGAGTGCCATGGCAACATCCTAAATCAGACACGAGAGAACACTAGCTCATAAACGAAGAAGTGAACCAAGCAAAGGATCTCCATTTCACAAGCCCCCATGGAAAGGACAGGGGCATCTCAGTGAAGTGATGACCTTTGACTGCTGGGAAACCAAGATAAGCTGAGGGAGACTGTGAGTGCCCGTCAGAGGCACTCCATCCAGGAGCAAGGCGTGCCCAGAGACTCCGTACCGACCCTCAGCCCAAACATCCAAACACTGGTGTGTGGCAAATTCAAGCGGCTGAGAAACAGAACAGATGACACTTGCAAGGACACACACGACAAGAATCCCAGATGATTTCATGATTTCCACTTTCAAACATTTTTCAAGGAAAATCAAAAGAGATGTGAGTGTCAGAGAGCCACAAATACTGCAGCGCAGACACCTTGTCTGCATCCCAGCTGGGACAAACCCAGCGTCATGGAGACGACTGGAGAACATTGAGTGTGACCCGAGTGGTCCACAGAAGCACACACTCACTGTCGGAGGCAGGGGGTGACATTAGTGTTGTGGTTGTGTTGTTTAGGGAAAAACGCATTCTCTTCTTTCAGAGACACACACTGAAACATTTAGAGATGAAATGATGTGGTGTCTAGGATTTCATTAAAACAATCCATGAGAGAATATAAATGAAACAAGACTGGCCATGAGTTAGCAATTATAGAAACTCCTTATTCCACTGATTTCTCTGCTTTTTCTTTTTGAAGGAAGAGAATTCTCTCATCTACTAGTTCAGTCTGTCCAATACTCTGAATAACCACAGTGAGGCTGGGCCAGGGCTGAAGCTGGGAGCTGGGATGCACCCCTAGTCTCCTCCAGAGGAGGTAGCAACCTGATTCCTTGAACATCACTGCTGCCTCTGGCTTGTACCTCCGTAGGAAGCCTTAAGAAGAGGTGCGAGTATCTCCATCATGAAGCTCCACGCCTGCTTTCCTTTCAATTTTTCACATTGGATATGTTACGTCTAAAAAAGAACCAGCAAGCAAGTTTGAAGACCTCCTAACAAAGACCCCCACACCCGACTCAGCAGACCTGCCTCCGAGCCGAGGGCTGCCAGGGAGCAGGCTAGAAGACTATGGAAGACATCCTGTGTTTATTGGGTACTGGGGCCAGTGCCCAGCGCTGGAGACAGTCCTCTCCCAGGAATGAGCTTGTCTTTCCTGTTCAGCCACTGTAGAGGAGTCGTTAGACTGGCTCCATTTTATAGATAAGAAAACTGAGGCCTAAAGGGCCAGAGTGACTTATCTGCCAGTGCCAAGGTAAGAAAAGTTCAAGGTAGAACAAGATGAGCCCTGTGCTAAGACACCCAATGCAAGTTTTAGACAATTATTCTTCTCTGGGGGACTCAGATTCTCTGGTTGTAAGCTAAGATTACCGTTTTCTCCGTGGTTGCTCCATTGCCTCCTCTCCTGTTGCTTTCCTCTCTCATCCCTGGAATGTGCCAAAAGCAGCCTGGTTCATGACTTTGGGCAAGTCGCTTAACCTCTCAGAGCTTCACCAACCCCGGTGATAAAATAGGGAAGGAAATAAAGACTGCCTGGTAGCACTGCTAGGAATGCATAAGACCCCAGTCCCAGGACACACAGGGTGGTAGAGCCCACAAGCCCACACGCCACCTTCTCTCTTGCCTCCTCATCCCCACAGTCTCTCCCTGGCTCACCTCCTCCTTTCCCAGATCTCATCTGAAATGTCACTCAAGCATAAAGCCCTTCTCTAACTACCCTTTATTATTATTATTATTATTATATTATTTTGAAAAGCAGAGAGAGAAAGATAGACGTATCTTCTATGCACTGGTTCACTCCCCAGATACCCACACTGGCTGGGGCTGGGGCCAGGCCAGGCGAAAGCAGAGAGCACAGAACTCCCAGTTTCCCTGCTAAGTGAGCCATCACTGCTGCCTCCCAGATGCCCATTCAGCAGGAAGCTTGCATAGGAAGCAGAGTGAAGACTCAAGTTCAGGCACTCCTAACCACTGCCAACTGCTTACTCCAGGTCACCCTGTAAAACTAAACTCTACTGCCCCATTCCCTAATTCCCTTTTCTGCTGCATTTTTGCCTGTATTACTGATCCCCATCAAATACACACTTTATTCTGTTTAGCATTTCACACACACGCACATGTCCTTAGGGACACCAAATTTTGTGTGTGTGTCTGGCTCAATGCTAAATGTTCAGTCTCAAACATAGAGCCGGTCATTTCTGAACTTTGAGAGACAAACAGCTTTCATCCTCTGGTCCACTCCTCACATGGCCACAGCAGCTGGGACTGGAAAGCCAGGAACTCAATCCAGGCCTCCTATGTGGATGGCAGAACCATCAGCTTCTGCCTTCCAGGGTGCGCATTAGCAGGAAGCTGGGATTGGAGCAGAGTCGAGCCTTGCCCCACCAAGCACTCTGGTGATTCCTTAATGGCTAGCATCCAATACCTGCCTGTCACCACACTCTAGAGTGAATAAATGGGTCAAGAGCGAGTAAGAGCCAACGTTGGCATCTTGAGATTAAGCTAGCCGGGTCTTGCAGGGCGCAGGTGGTCTGCAAGTGTCTTCCTGGTTCATTTGCTCGAACCCAGGAATCCACTAAGGCGATTGTCCTTGCCTTCAACGTACCCTCGGCTCACCTGTGGGAGTCCCCACGACCTCCAGCATTCTTCTTTCCAGCTGTTCCTAAAATCCATTCAAATGCCTGTAGCAGCGGTTAGGCTCAGCTTAGAGTTCTTCGAGCTTTGTGTGACCGGCCCCACGTCCCAACAGCCTGTGCCACTTTCCCCCTCCCCCAGTGGAGGAGTGGGAGGAGTGGGGGAGGGTTGACAAAGTGCTCTCTTTCAAGACAGAGACCCTTGCAGCTGGGGACTTAATCTTTGAGAAGGGATTACCCAGCGCTAAGGCAGAACTTGTCTTAGATTCTCTGAGGCAAAAAGAGCTGAGAAAGTGTTTACAGGGTGGGGTTGGGAAAAGAGAAAAGGTAGTGATTTGTTTTCCCCTAGGTGAGAAAACTTGGACTTCGGAGGGACCACAAACACCCTGAAATTCACTCCACATCGAAAGTGTGTGTGCTGGGTTAGAAAATAAACGTCTCATCCTGAACCCCTTCTCTGAGCCAACAGCTGCTCAAGACAGACACCAACTCCTTCTGGGCCCCTTGGGAAATATTCTCAGAAACATATGGATGATTTTCACATCCCAAAGAAAGTGTCTTCCAGGCCAGGCGCAGTAGCCTAGTGCCTAAAATTCTCACTTTGCATGCAACGGGATGCCATATCAGTGCCAGTTCTAATCCTGGCAGCCCTGCTTCCCATCCAGCTCCAAGCTTGTGGCCTGGGAAAGCAGTCAAGGACAGTCCAAAGTCTTGGGATCCTGCACCCATGTGGGAGACCTGGAGGAAGCTCCAGGTTCCTGGCTTCGGATTTGACTCAGCACCAGCCTTTGCGGTCAAATGAGCCCCAACTAGAATTCATGCAATGCGTATGGAGGATAACCCACACGGGGCTCTGGCCATGACAATGACTCTGGCTTGGTCACCTGTAACAATCTTAGGGTTTTCCTTTAAAACAAATATTTAGGGGACAGTGTTGTGGCACAGCATCATTGTCACTCAGAGCATCCAGGTCCCGTCTGCTCCACTTCTGATCCCTGCTCCCTGCTAATGCATCTGGGAAAGTGACAGAGAGGGCAGACATCAGAAGGAGAGGGGACCGGAAGCGACCCTGGCCTCCGCTAGCATCAATTCCCCAAGGAAGGCTGCTCTCTGCCCTTGGGGTCTTTCTCAGTCTTTCAGACCAGCTCGAGCTCCAGTTACTACTGGCTGATGTCTAGCTCTTCCTGACTGCTAAGCTTCTACACCACGAGATGCTGGTCCCAGGCTCAGAGTCTTGTCTTACTGTTTTATGGCTTCTCTCTGCTTTGGAGACTCACGCAAGCAACCCATTCACAGCCCCTGTACCATTGACCCTCTTCCTCCATGCACTCAGCTGATGACAGATGTGAAATATTTGGGGGGATGGGGAGTAGGCTGGGATGCATGGCTTCCTACTGTACACAGAAGACCTGCTCTCCTTGGCCCTTTTCCCCTAAACAGTGTCACAACTATTGATGGAGTATTTGCATCCTAGGAGGTATTCCAAGTAGTCTGTGGATCATTTACAGGGGTTATGCATGGGATGTAAGTAAATACTATGCCACCAACAAACATTTAAGTGTTGTTTATTTTTGTTTTCTCTTACAGGCAGAGGGACATAGAGACAGATGGTAAGGTCATTTCACTGTTGGTTTACTCCCTCCTTTTTGGACAAGTCAGGAAATGTGCCAGGCTGAAGCCAGGAATCTGCGTCTCCCCTGGTGCTTCCCAAGGTGCAGGTGAGCAGGAAGCTGGATGAGAAGCCGAGCAGCCGAACTCCAACCAGCCATTCTGACGAGTGTGCGGGTGTCCTGAGTGGTGTGTTAATTTGTTTCCCTAATGCCCCCTACCCCTTGTCAGCCCTAGGCCATTTTAGATGAGGGACTTGAGCATGCTTGTATCTGTGAGGTTCCTAGAGTCAGTTCAGAGGCAAGCTCACAGGGGCTGGCATTGGAGTGTGGTGGATTAAGCCACCACCTGCAGTGCCAGCATCTCATACTTGGGCACTGCTTCTAGCTACCCATGAAGGCATCTGGGGAAAGCAGTAGAAGATGGTCAAAGTGCTTGGCCTCATGACACCACCCACCTGAGAGGCCCAGAGGGCATTACTGGCTGCTGGCTTCAGCTGGGGCCAGTCAGTGCCATGTGTGGTGGCCATTTGGGGAGTGAATAGAGGATTCTCTATCACTCTGTCAAATAAATAAATCTTTCAAAAGAATTAATTTTCACTTTCAACAAGCTAGGTGCCTTGAAAAAGTCACCTTTTAAGGAATCAACAGCCCCGGTGGCATGTGCCACAATCCCCTGCCCTCTGCCTCTTACAGGGAAGGCAGGTAGTCATGCAGGACCTGTTAATCTGCTGGCAAAGTGCAGGGTCTGTCCCTTCGCTGGCAGCAGGTGGCCTGTGATCTGCCCTTGGGCAGCTCTCTGAAGGCCCCAGGACAGAAAAGTCCAGGACTCAAAGTTCCTGGCGGCATGGGCATCAACCTGCCTTCTGAGTGCCCTGGCTCCAGGGTCCCCGTGCTGAAGGGTCCAGCTGAGTGGGGCTTTCATCAGCCTCTGAGAGGTGGCGACAAGTGTCAGGGCAGGGTGCCTGCTGCCTGCTGCTCCTGCTTCTGCAGGCCAGGCACAGGGCTGGGAGGAGTGTGAGCAAGATTCCAGGAGCTTCTGGATGTTATCACTCAACTGTCTGGCCAGTGGGCTGGGGTGAGGCAGTGGCAGGGGGCAGACCGTGGCTGGAGGAAAGAGATAGACTCCCCCCAACCCAGCGTGGGGGGAGAGACTGGGAGGGGAGCTCCTGGAGGAGGAGGGGGAGAGGATGGGGGACTGCAGGGGGCTGGCTGCAAATGTGTGTCCTGCCCAGGCCTCATCAAGCGACAGCACCAGAGGGAGCAAAAGTCAGTGATGATATTTGTCTGGCAAAAGAGGCAGGGAGGGGCTTGCGGGCAACCTTCCCTTGAGAACAGTGAAGGAAGGAGGAGGGGCAGGGCTCACCCACTGGTCCACTTGAAGATTCCTGCTTCAAAACTAACCCTGATGGCTTGCAGACAAGTCGGCACCAAGGGTCATTTCTGGAGGCTGTAAGTGTTGTAGATAGCAGCTGTAGGGACAGGTGTAAATCTGTCCATGCATTCCTCCCGGTACCCCTCCCAGCTTTCTGCACCTGAAGCAGGTCCCATTTATTACTGCAAGTCTGCTCAGGAGACACGCACACGCTCACACACACACACACAGACGGATGTGCCTGCTCACAGCTAACGCTCTGCCTGCCCTGTGGGCACTTTTTTTTTTTTTTTTTAGTGTTCCCTTTAAAGTAAACTCTATCAGCTGTTTGTTAAAGCAAAGCAAACACAAGCCTTTGCAACAAGAGAAAAAAAATGAGGAGGGGGGAGGTAGAGAAAGAAAGAAATCCTTTTATTTGCAACCATGAAAACATCCCTTTTAAAATGCCTTTCTTGGCAGATGGGGGAGGAGGCGGGGTGGGTGGGGTTGAGGGCTGGGGAGGCTGGGAGGAGACCGAATGAGAGGAAAGAGGAGCCTGGGGTTTACTGAGCTGAACGGATGCGTTAGGGGGTGGGGAGATTTGCCCTTAGCCAGGCTCTCTCGCTAGTATCTAACCCTCCTCCTCGTCTTTCACCATCTTCTCCCCGTGGAACAGAAACCTGTTTTCCCAAGGTGGGGGTGGTGCAAGGCGGGGGACTGCTCTGCCTCACTCCCGCCTCAGCTCTCCCATCCCCCCCACACCATCCTTGCTCTGCAAAAGAAGCTCCTGGATGGCTGGGAGAATCCCAGGCCCTACCAGGCCCTACCACCAGTCAGAGCCCTCCCGGTGGGTGTGCGTTGGAGAGAAGAAGGGGCTTGCTGGAGAAGGTGAGGGAAAACAAACGGGGTGAGTCACCTGCGGTGGTCTCAGCCACACACTCCCCCACCTTCCAGCCCAGAGGCCAGGTAGAGAGCCCCCAGGAAACCTCTTCTGGAAGATAACTGATGTCCCAAGTGACTAAATGAGAAGTCTGCTCTGGTTTTCAAAGCCTTCTGCCCTCAGGGCTGGAGGCTGCTTAGGGCGCTGCAGGGTTCAAGCCAGTGCCTTTGTGATGTAATGGAAACTTTAATAGAGCTCTGAGTAACCCCCTTCCCTAACTCTCCCAGTTCCCTCCTTATCTTCCACTTTCTCCGCCTCGGGTGGTTTCTTTCTTTTGTCTCCTTCTGTCTCCTGGAATCCCCAGCACCTTCTCCTACTGTGCTTGACCTGTTCCCCACCCTGCCCCCCAGCCCGAACTGTTGCGTCTGCTGCGTCCTCTGTCTGTCTGCTTCTGTCACCGTCTGCTCCATCTCTTCTCCCAGCCACACCTTTCCCAGGGCCCCTGGGGAGTAGAAAGATCTCTGCCAGCTCTTAGAATCTGTCTATTCTGTTTTCTCGTCCTCTCTCTTCCCGACTCCATCTGGCTTTCCAACTGTACTTCCTCGTCTCTCTCCTTGCTCCCCAGCTCTGGGGCTGCGGAGGAGCAGGCATAGCTGCTGAATCCTCAGTACTCCCCGGGGAGGGAAACAGGGGGCTCCTAACGCTGACCAGGAGGTGGGCAGCTGTAGACTCCCCACCGCTAAGCCAGAGTGGTGAAAGTGCTGTGTACACCTGCCCTTGAAACCAGAAGCCCAGCAGAGCTCCACCCAGAAGCCAAAAGTTCCTTTTCCTATGGACTGCAGCCGCCTCCTCATTTGCAGGGCTCATCAGTACCAGTACTGGGGGGGGGGGGGTGTCCCATCCAAGGACACACTCTTATCCTTACAAGACCTCAGGAAGTTTTTCTCCTTCACTTTAGCAGGTGGAGCAGAGTTGGTGAAAGAGGCACCTGATTGGACTATGAGTTACGAATCTGGTCGTGAGGTGCAGCAGGCTCCCTGAGTCTGGTGTAAGGGTCCCTCCCAGCTCTGAGACCCCAGAGATCCAGGAAAGGGGCACACAGGGTGTTGAAGACGTGCCAGGTAGCCTTCTGTGAGTGTATGTGCGTGCACACTTTTCGAGCATTTACCCTGATCCAGGCTTTGGGCTGAACAATACACACACCCCTTCTTACCAAGATCTTTCATAGCAGAACCTGTTAGCCCCATTTTCCAGGCGAAGGCCCCGAGGCTCAAAAAAGTGAATAAACTCATGTAAAATGCAGGGCTTTCCTATGCCATGTTGGGTTCCAAGCATTCATTAGGAGGTGTGCCTGCATTTAACCCATAACAGAGTCTCCCACCTGGCCAACGCCAGTAATAAGCTTAGCGGGGGTCACAGATGCATAGGGAGTCCTGGCCACGACTGAGGAGCTATGCAGGCATCTGCTGGCTGATTCCTGGGATATCATTGCCTTCTGAGGTCCACCAGGTTGGGCACCACACTTAGAGGAGCCTACGGTCAGGAAAAATCACTCGGTGAACTCCTCTCGGATATTCCTCTCATCTTCTGCGTGTGCGGGTGGACAGGAGCCCTCGCAGGAGAGCCGATCGCGACTTCCAGTCCCAACAACCCTCGGAACAGGAAGTAAGTCCCGGCCATTCGCCCTGACTCCTCCCCAGCCACCTTTGTGCGTCGCTTCTGGGGGGAGGGGTGCTAAAGGAGCGGGGAAACTGAGGCCCAAAGTCATCGTCTATAGATGCGTGTGGGCAGTTCGCCAAGCTCCGGCGTGCGCGCCAGGCAGGGCGGTGGCAAGCTGAACCCGCAGTTCCCGGTCTCCTGCGGTCCACCGTCCTCTGGCGCCTAGCGCGGCGCAGGCACCTAGGGACCTGGAGCAAAGCCGAAAAAGGAGAAAAAGGAATCCGCGCCGCTGTCACCGCTGGGGTCTCTCCTAGGACGCCATGGGGGCGCTTGGGGACCAGTTGCTGCAGGTTGGCAGGACAGGGAGGGCTGGAAAGCAGACCTGAGTTGTTCCAACCCGTCAGCGCTGGGGTTGGCTGCCCCCAGCCCGAAAAGAAAAGATTCACTTCCACCAGCGGGTCTGAACCAGGAGTCCATTCATGGAAAAAGAGATTGGTAGATGAGAGAGAAAAAGAAAGCAAAAGAGAGACAGAGGCAGAGAGACAAGGGCTGGAGAGAAATAGGAGACCCAAGGGCCCGGGGCCCTCAGCACTGCACGAGGCCAGGCAGTGGACCACCCTCACCCTGTCCACTCACATTTGGTTTCACACAGGCTGGGCAGGAGGACTCAGGGTCTCCCAGTGGTGACTACCCAACTTCTGGCTAGAGAATAAAACCTTCAGCCGCTACCCCCTTTGCTGTGTGACTCCAGGAAAGTACATCCACTTCTCTAGACACTGGGATCAGTCTCCTAAGGGAACAGCAGCTGGCCTTGGGCAAAGCAAGGCCTTGAAAGAATGAGTTTCAGTACCCAAGTCCTCCGGGCTGACCCGGACTTATTTTAGTCGGTGCTTGCTGGGGAAGAATGTAAGGTGAGACTGCATACAGCAGGTGCTGTATGCACCCTCATCTTTTGGTCCTTGACCCAGACCATTGCCCTGGGGTGGGTGCTGTACTGATTCTCTGTATCTCCCACCCACCTTGGGGGCTAGACTCCAAAGAAAACCAAGGCTGTCACCGCATGCAGTAGCTTCATCACCAAGCCACAGGATCCGCAGCCTGGCAAGCTAAGGTCCCACCCCTGACCCGGTAGCTGGAGTCCTCCGGGAAGGGGGACAGCTCAGGGAGAACCAGGGGAAGGCGATGGCCAAGGCCAAAAAGGCCTTGAGAAAAGACCGGAGAAAGAGGAGAAGGTGAGTGGGGGCTGGGAGAGAACAGGAAAGCTAGAACCAGGCTCTCCCGGCCCTGGGCTCAGCACAGCCAACCGTCCAAGCTGCGTCTCCCGCTGAGCCCCACCCGATCCGAGGGGAACACGGCAAGGACCTATTTGGTTTGCACAAAACCCTGCACACCAGGAGCCCCTGCCAGGCCGCTGGGGCTTGATTCATTTCTTGACTAATTAACTGGAAGCCACTGTTGCCCCTTCTTTCAGGACCCAATTAATTCACCGCGGGCGGTGGGGCAGGGGCTGTGGAGCGAGGCGCCCGCCTGAAGCCTCTTTATAAAGGACTGTCTGGACCATATTGATCCTAAACACACACAGAGACACATACACACATGCACCCGTGCACACAGGCACACGCACACCCAAGCAAACTTGTGATGCTTCCCTTGGCGCGCGCGCGCGCACACACACACACACACACACACAGAGTCTGAAATGATCTCGTCTTCTGAGTTCGGGGTTTGCCACATTGGTGCCCCATGCACACAGTGCTATTTGCTTCGTGAAGGAAAGACCGAAGGACCCAAGGCAAGGCCAGCCTCGGCTGAGAAGGGATTCCAGGGAATTGTTCCCGTTGGGATAGAGTATAGAGTGTGCACACCCACTGAGAACAGCAGGGACGGGTTGAATCCCAGCCCCTTTCAAATACAAGTGGGGTGCTTCCCCCCACCACACACACAGCCAGAACCCCACCCCCTCCCAGACTGTTGATTTGGAGGAATTGTTGAGCTGACATGATGTAGACGCCCCTTAGAACGCAGTGCCGCTCATCAAGAAATAACCCGTTTCGCAGGTGTGGACCTCGGAGCTCAGGCGGGCGGGCCCGCGCTCCACGATGCTGTGTTGGAGTCCAAAGCCAGGAGCATGCTGAACGAAATCACCCTGAGAGCTCGGACCACAGCGTGGCTGGGAGGTGGAACGGGGTCGGGAGAGAGCGGGAGACTGGCCCTGGTGGGCCCTGAGGCTTCTTCTCTCCTGATACCCCACTACCCCTCTGGTTCAGAAACGACCGCCCAGACCCAGCGCGAGCAACCTTCCCTTCCAAGACTTGTTGAGTGGAACCGGCGCGTGCAGCGTCTGGGAGTGGTCTCCGAGTGGTCGCCGACATCCGCATCGATTGCGCTGACTGCACGGTGGGCCGGCCTGCCGCCTTCATGGATCAGCCGGACGAAGCCTGGGGCACGAACAGGCGCCTGGCTCAGGCTGGCTGGCGTGGGAAGCTGCAGCGTCGCGCGGGAGTGGGGAACACGCGGCTGCCGCGAGCGGCTTCCATCCATCCCCAGGCCACCCGTAGGGGAAACCAGCTTCACACTCCACCACCCCCTTTACCAACTGCCATTGACTTATCTGGGGAAGAATCTGTTCTATTTGATACATAAAAATTACACCTGAATTAATTTATTGCAGTCACTCAACAAACATTCCTCTGTACCAGATGTGTTGGGAGCATTGAGGGGGTGGGGGGAGAAGGAGGAAATGAGGGGGTCAGTTTGCGGTGGGAGGGGGATCCTGTACAAAAGCATAAAACTCTAGTTCTTTGCTGTCACGTTACAACAATGTGCTTTGGCCCAGGCTCCCTAGCTGTCTACCTGCCTTCATACCCACTCTAAACAAGGTGAGTGGCGCTGGCAACCGGGGGTGAGCAGATCTGCAGGGTGTAGATGCAGACACCAGCCAGGCCATAGGGGACACTGCCAGCTGAGCCATCGGAGGTCTTCAAGGCTCGCGGAGGCTGCTTCCTTCCCAACCCCACCTTTCTGCTGGATTTTGGTCTTTCTGTTACAAACTTGCCACTTGAACTCGTGCCCTTCGCCATCCCATGCAGTCTTAACTTCCAATTTTCTTCCCTTTCAAAATGGACTTAATCTCTTTACTACGGGGGTGGGGCGGGTGGGAGGAGTTACACCAAGTGCCAAGCTGGAGAGGGGGGCGTCTCCCGTTGTCCAGGGGTCTCCACAGAGTCTGTGGCACCTAGAAGCCTCTTAATAATTCCTACAGGTCGGCTGTGGCTGCTCTTGACTGCATTCTGTCTCTCATCATTCCATTTGCTGGTGCAGTAAGTTGCAAACTGACTTTTGTTAGAGCACCTCAGAAGGGGCTGTATGGTTTTCCAGGGGAATGTCTTTGTTCCTGCCTTTCTCTCCTCCACTGGTCACTGGGCAGTTCTCCAAGCATTGCCATCCCAGACGGACTGAGCTCCTCGGCTTGCAGTGAGACCCTTCTCCTCAAGCTGCCTTCTTCAGAGGCTGGGCTCTTCCCAGCCACTCCAGGGCTGTAGCTTCATGGGACAAGATCCTGAAGACCGGGGCAGTGCCTGCTACCCAACACGAGTTGGGCCGCAGTATCCAGCGCAAGCCGGTAGGCCAGGTGCTATCGACCTGAACCGGCATCCTTTCAAATAGACACAGAGGCAGAGTCTGGTGATGTGGGCAGTGACCAGTTCCTGAGGGACCCCAGCGAACAGGGCGAGCAGCCTCTGCCCCCTCCCTCCCACGGGGATTCCCAACTCCAAGGACGACTCAATAAGGGCGAGCCACTTAGGACTGCCGCCCAGGAGTGGTCTTTTGCAGGATCCAGAGCTCCCTACAACCCCACGCACCCTTGCCTTCCGTATCCCCACTGCCTGTTCAGCTGTCCTTTCTAGATCCCCTCTCCCCGCCCCCCTTCTCGGCAAACCAGGTGGAGCCTTAGGAGGCAGGCGCGGCTGTGCCCTGAGAAGCCCCCTTCCCCAGCCTCTAGGAACAGCTTCGGCCTGATGGCGCGTTCAAAGCCGCCCCCGCAGAGGCTGCAAGCGGTCTCTTCCCCAGCCCGGCGCGAACCTCGGCGTTGCACATTTTCGCCGAGGCCCTGCGGGACGCACGGAGGACCGCGCGACCGCCAGCCGCCTCGCCCCCGAGCGCCATCCAGCGGCCAGACCGCAAGGGGACCTTCCGCAAAAGTTCAGGGCCAGCGCGTCCCTGAGCTAGGCGTGGAGGCTTCCGAGTGGGAAAGTGGCCCCTGGCTGCAAGCCAGCAGCCTCCGGGAGGCAAGGCCGCCTCCACGTCCACGCCGCCCGCGTGCTCCTCGGCCCGCTGAAAATCCGTGTGGGTTCAGCCAGCGTTCACGTCCCCCATTTTATTTATGCACAACGTGCGCACCGGACGTGTTCAAAAACAGGGCCGACCAAGTGCTTGCAGCACCGCCCGGGAATTTGGTGGTGGGATGGCGCAGCCCCTCCCCTCCCGTCCTGGCCCTTGCCGCGATCGTAGGAAGTCCTGCTGGTCCACGGCAGGAGCCCTGCTGGAGCAGGCGCGGGGAGTCCCTGCTCCACCATGCAATTAAGACTGGAAAACGACCTCCCCAAGGCCCGTTGGGCATCCATGCCCCTGGCACCGCGTCTCCAGGAGGCCACCTCACGTGTACCGAATTCTAAATGCATGGGGGGGGGGCAAGAAATAAAATAAGAAGCCCACGCCACTCTTCATATCCCCGGAATGTTATCGCTAATTTTTTGGAAAAGTGCCTGTGTATACACATATTACATATATTATTGAGCGGGTTAGTGGGAGCCTAAAAGCGGCGAACAACAGCGGAGGTGGGGGGCAAATTCTCCAATTCCCTGGTAATTTGTAACAGACCAACTTTATTGCTCCAAGAGAAAAGGAGTAACTGTGTAGCCGAAAAACAAATTTAACTCTGTCTGGATTGATCAAATAGGAGTCAGCCCGTGGGGGTGTGATTGCAAGTTGTTTTTTTTTTTTTAATCTGAGATTTAATTTCTTCTTCTGGGTTACTTGGAATGTCTATGTGTACACACTCGTACTCACAAGGAAGGTTCTGGAAGCATGCTGCGACTCTGTCGGGGAAGGAAGGCCATAGAACTGAATCTTACAGATGGACGCGCGCACACGGATCCGTGAGCTCTGCAAAGGAGGCCTTGGAGGCCGTGGCGCCTCTGCCCTCCGCAGCGAGCTGGGCCTGCGGCTGCACTTGCCCAGGGCCTAGCCCACTGCCATGCCTCTCCCCTTCCTGTCTCACCCCACATCTACAACTCCGAAGCTCCTGTCTTCCACCTTCAGGCTCCCTCTTTGGGTGGAAGTCTGCCCCGCTCCTTTTTCCAAAAGAAGAAGAAGAAGAAAAAAACAAAACCGAAAAACATAACCCATAGTGACATAGTGAGCAGGCCTTCTCTCGGCCAGCGATTCTCTGAGGAGAAAGCCCACGACAGGAGCAAGCGAACTTGACCATGGACGCCACCTGGCACTGTCCTTCCTTCCCTGATCTAACGCGAGAGAATCCCGGGTTCGCCCCACCGCCCTTTCTCCGAGAGGGACTCCAGGAAAGTTGGGGAAGGGGTGTGTGTGTGTGTGTGTGTGTGTGTAGTCGCTTAGAACGAAGAAACAAAATAAAACAAAACCAACTAACAAAACCCTGGGCATTATTTACACCTGCAGACTTCTGATGGCCGCCTTCAGTCGCAATGGGCTTCACTGTAAATTTTTTCCGCATGCCCCCTCCCACTCCCCGCACCGAACGTCTGGGTTTAATCACGCGCCCCCGCAGCACCCCAGCAGGGCCCAGCAGAGCCTCCCGCCCCCACCCCCACCCCCACCCGGCTCCAAGGTAATTACAGCAGCCCCCAGCCCAGCCCCCCCAGCCACGCCTGAGGTACCTCCAGACCAGACGCAGGCTAGTTGGGGGTGGGGTGGGGATTCTATCGTCTCAGGACCGGAGGAGCCATTTCGAAAAAGCAAACGTCCCCTCCTTCCCCTCCCTCCCCAGCCCCCTCCTCCTACTCCCCTTCCCCAGCCCCCCTGGGGCATCCACCCTGCGCGTCCGAAATCACACCAACTCCCTGTCTCGCAGTTTGGGGCTGACCTGAACTTGCTGCGCAAAAAGCGTACAAACTCACCCCTGCGTGCAAGGCGAGGGCGCTGCGTGACCCCGGCCTCCTCACCCGCTTCTCCCGGAGCCTCGTCCGCTACCTTCCCTGGGATCGTTTCTGCACCACCTCCGGAGCCCGAGACCACCGTGTCTCTTTCATTTTGGTACCCATCCCTCCCCGCCGGCCGGGGTTTGTCCTTTGCCAGAGGGGTGAGAGAGAAAACACGGGGGGGGGGGGGTAGCAGGGCTGCAAAACCAAGCAAAGACACAGACGCGGGGGAGGAGGGGGCAGGCCAAGGGATTCCTTTCCACCGTCAGAAATCGTGGCTTAAGTTCTCAAAAAAAGAAAAATAAATAAAAAATAAAAAGCTGCGCCGCGCGTTCCTCCTTCCCCCGGGAGCCCGCCTCGCCCCGCCCCAGCACCGGGGAAGGGAGGCAGGTAACCGGCGCGATGTTACCTGCCCGCCGTGAGCCCTTCCCGGGCCCTCGCGACCCAGGTTGGCCGCTCCAAGATCCCTTTGCTCCGCGCATAGCCCCCAACGCGGCATTTGGGGCACCATCCCCAGCCCCCGAGCATTGTGCCCGCCCCACCTTCGTGTGCGAGGTTCTGAATTGGAGGCCGGGGAGCACTCCCCCCCCCCCCCCCCCCCCCCCGGCTCGACCCGCTCGGTCAGGCCCGGATCGGCTCCAGGGAACTCGCAGCTTCCGCGTTGGGATTGTCGGGAAGTGGGGACGGTAGGTGTATCACCCTCCCACTCCCCTCCACCCCGCCCCACGCACACCAGACCCTAAAAGCAGCTCTTAGGGTGTCCTGGGCAGCCTCTTACAGCGGAGTGCGCCCTGGAGCCCGCAGCCCTCCCTTGGCCCCCTGGGTAAGCGCTTCTGCCAGCGGAGGCGAAGGCAGGTTCCCGGTCGGGGCAGGCCGGCCCTCTCCACAGCCGGAAGGATTTTTAGTATTTGGCTTGGAGATGAAATTCATCAGGGCCGGGAGGCCAGAGAAAGCACGCCGCTCAGGCGGACAGCCCTCCCGATACCAAACGTTTCTCTTGTGTCTAAGTTTTGTGTGTGCCGCTGCCTGCCTCTCTCTCTCTTTCTTTCTCTCTCTCTCTGTTTCTTCCCTTCCTCTAAAAGATAAACACAAGTTTTTTTTTCCAAAGGGGAGGAAGACAAACTCCCCCAGCTCTCCTCTCTCCAAAGGCCAAGCCCCAGACTCTTAACAGCCTCTGAAAGCTCCCAGGCCTGGACCTTCCCCTGAGCCTGCTCCGATGACTGGAGGGGAGGACGCAGTGGCTGGGTGTTTCTACAACATTTGGGACACTTCAGAAACACATAAGCTTTTTCCTGGGTCACCTGGAGGTTGAGGTGCTGGGGTGGGAAAGACAACCTCACTCAGAATAAAATCACTTCCTGGAAGCCTTGCTGGCTTTTCCGAGGGGCCACCCAGAGGAGCATCCAGGTCTCGCAGAGGGGGGGGTGGGGGAGGGGGGGTTGAGGGAACAGCTGCTCTACTCTTGTCCCAGTACCTGGGTGGCCCAGGGTCGGTGACCACACAATGTAGATCTGGTGCTTATTCCTAAGTTGGGTCAGAGCATTTACCCAGTGGCAGCCAGGCATGGAGTACACAGGCTCCCTAGAGTTGTTTGCCCCACACCTGCCACCAGATAGCCTGGAGAAGTTTGACCACAGCCCTGCGTCTTGGCCAGCTCCAGGAAAGGCTAGAACTCTCCCCCCTCCCATCACCACCACCAACACATGAACCAGGGAGGTGGGGGTGGACCAGCTTCCAGGCAACAGGGAAATCTGGAGGCTCCTAAATGCCCACACTCCTCATAACGCAATGTGCCCACCTGTAGAAGGCAAATCGCCTTTCTGAAGCCTTGGTACCCCAGGGATATGATGGCACCAAGTGGAACAGGATGACAGAGCATGTTAACACCTTCTGTTTTGGCTCTTCTTAACTGGGCTTGGAGTCCTTTGGGGACCCAGGGAAAGGCTAGGTGGCTGGCAAGGAGGGAGCAAGAGAGGAACAACCAGAGAAAAAGACAGAGAGAGAGAGAGAGAGAGAGAGAGAGAGAGAGAGAGAGTCTGGGCTCTGGCAGTGCCGGGGAGCCTGCTGGTGCTCCTGTCTTGCGCTGAAACCCAGTCCGGGAGACCGTAATAGATATGGGGGCTCAAATTGAGGGAACGTGTCCAAGGCAGCGAGCGGATGGTTAGTTCAGCGGATCTTCAGGAGCCGATCTTTCTCAGGCCTGTCATCTCTCCTGCCAGTAGCAGCCATTGAATTTGCCATGCCCTCTCAATTACAGACCTCCCTAGCCCCTCCACTCCCCTGGGATGAGACCCCACACCCCTGGCACTTTCACATCGCCAAGACTGATGGAAAGAACCCTCGGGCAGCAGCAGTTCCCTTGCCCCAGTGTCACCCTCCCAGCTGTGCGCAGGATGGGACAGCATCCCAGTAGCTTCTTCTTCCACCCTCTTCCAAGAGTCCCCTCAGGCTCCCCACCTCGCGAGCCCAGTGCCTGGCACACCACTGCCAGGTCATTTGCACTCTTACCTGTCTTAACAGCTGGGAAGAGGCCAGTGAAGGAAACGAGGTCGGGTCGGCGCATTGCCTGGGGTCAAAGTCAGTGCCAGCCTGTGCTGATTCTGGGTCAGATAAGAGAAGAAGGAAAAAATTTCCAGCCCCTTTCTTGTGAATTCATTTCTGCTAGACTAAGTAATGCCCACTGCATTATCTTGGGTTTTTTTTTTTTTTTTTTTGGTAATTGGGTGAAACACACACACAGACAGACACACACATACACACACAAAGAGAGCATTGAAAATGTAGATTGGCTTGAAATTAGGAAACCACAATTAGTTCCTCTTCCTGAGAGAGAGAGTGCGCGGGGGAGGGGGGGGGAAGCCCTTCACAGATGCAAAGTGCTGTCCCCAGACACACACAAACACACACTTACCTCTGTGACTTCCTTCCCAACTTATCTAAATCACTAGCTATGTGCAAATTTACCACTTTGCAGGGTGACCGGCTTTGATGAAAGCTAGGTGCTAATAAGAATAATATGGACAGTGAAATCTTTTCATTTCGCCTTTGCCAAAAACATATTTACATTAAAAGGAGGTATGATAATCATGGATTAAGTGTGTAATGAACGATGCTCTAGAAAGAGCATAAACCAACTGGCGCCAAAGTGAGCCTGGATACTAAAAATACCACTTCCCCCAGTGAGACAACTTTGACAGTCTTCCCCCTCGCACGCACGCTACAGACTCGTTCACTGAATTGCTCTGATCAATAATTTAGAAGGATGTCAGAGGACAGAGAAATATGCATTGCAAGAAAGCTCTGCATGCCTGGAGTAAGACGGAAGCTTGGAGTTGGGCTGCAGCGGCTGCCTTGTGACCGTCAACCCCTGCTGCTACCCAGGCGAGGAGCAAGGGGGCGGTGATGGACCCCAGGGGGATGCTCTGAGAGATTAGGGAGCCTGGAGGCAGCCCACTCTGGGGGAAAGGGTCACTTAGGAAGTGCTAAGAGGAGAAAGCAAAACTTCCCACCTAGACAGATGTGCCCACTCTCCTCTTTGCCTCAAGACATTTTATCTTTTCTCAGCCAAGGAAGCCAGGGGACCTGCTTTGTCTGCCTTGAGCCCCAGGAAGTAGGACCTGGAGTCTGTTGTAGTTACAGGACAAGATGGGGAGGGCTGAGGGGGGAAGAGGGGGAGGCTCCCAGAGACGTTAGAAAGATCAGAGCAAATTCAGAGAAAAGCTAGAGAACTGATTGAAATGAAGTGAGAAGAGAGGGACAACAAATGAGAAACTGGCAGGGCGAGAGGGTTTCCAGGCTGGGGCAGACAGGCAGACGAGGAGGCAGGAGACGCAGAAGAGAAGGGAAGATTAAGAAAGAGCAGAGTTCCGAAAGGAACTGGACAGAAGGACAGCGAGACAGACAGAAAGGGGGAAAGACAGCAACAGAAAGAACGCCGGAGATCTTGCACAGTGGGGATGAGACCTGGGTACTCTAAATGGTACTCAAGAGACTGTTGGGCAGGGGGTTTTGGGGTGGGCTGGGGCCTGCGGGTGGCTCCAGGAGAAAGAGCCAATCTCCAGAGTGTGTGTGTGTGTGTGTGTGTGTGTGTGTGTGTGTGTGTATGCAAATCCTGCCCTAAGGTCACACCTTCAGGGCTGCAGGAAACAAAGTCAGGGTCTGGGGGCAGCCCTCAATAGTCCACTAGTTAGTTACTCCAAAGGGACTCAATTTTTTCCCAGGGGCAAGAGAACTCCCAGCAGGGGGTGAGTCCAGTTCTAAAGGGACAGTCTCCTGAACCACGAGGGATGGGCTGGGGTGGGGGGGTGGGTTTGGGCACAAATGGAGCCTGAGCAGTGGCAAGGCCTCTCAGGGAGCAGCTTATCCTGGGACTGACCCCCCACAGCACAGTTCTCAGGAGGACCACGGTGTCAACAGAACTCCTGATCCAGGGACACCTTGGCCAGAAACGGCCTCGGCAATGAACGGGGTGAAGGTTGAAGCAGAAATAAGTGTGTAATAGTCCCCCGCCAGACCTCACACACTCTGCAGCGAATATTTACAGCAAACTTGCCAAAGTAAACGACCCCGCCCACCCACCAGCCTGTCCCCCTCTCCCCTCCCTTCTCTGTAAACTGCAGATAAACACCCTTCGGTCACCAATGGGTCGAGCTGTCCTGCTTTGGGTTTCGTGCTGGCCGTGCCCCAAGGAAAACGGGACACCCCGCCGCCCCGCATCCTTCCCCGACCTGGCTGAGGGCAGCTGATCTGGTTGCGGTTTGTCTTGGTTTTTTTTTTTTTCTGCACACCCGATTTTCCCTGTAAGACTCCTTCACCCATACCCTCACCACTCACCTATCCTTGCCAATGCCATTGCCTTCAGCTGGCTGTGAGCATTCCCCGCAGGGAGAATGATATCTTCTTACTTAAAATAATAACAATTATCATCATTATCATCATTATCATCATCATTATCATCATCTCTGACCCACAATGCAGTGAAAATCTTTTGGGAAAAGGCAGGGACTATCCTGAGGATGCAGACTTTCTATATTGTCCTCGGTGACCCAGTTTATTCCTCTCTTGTCCCTGCCATCCTGGCCGGTGGCCCTGCAGGATCCCTAGCCACCTCTCCGGTTTTGTTGTTGTTGTTATGGAGCTTAGGGTTGCAGGAGAGAAGATGCAAGGATCTGCAGGGAAAAGAAAGAAAGAAAAGAGTAGAAGATCAGGCAGAGCCATCCGCTGCAGTCTGAAGCCAGGACTGCGCTCCCTCTCCTCGTGAGCTTGCCCGGGAGTCCAGGCCTTCTGAGCGAGCTGGCCAATGTTTAACCCGAAGGCAGCGGCCACCAGGCCGCTTTTGTTTGTTCGCAAATTAATCACCCAGCGCACGGCCGGCGCCAGAGTGGGTTTATCACCCACCAGGAGGGGGGCCCCCGGCGGGCGCGCACAGACTCAGAGGAGTTCGCACCTTGCAGCTTTTGATCGCAGAGTTACGGCGGCCGCCCTGCCTAGCACGAGCCTCCTGGGGCCGAGTCTGGGAGGTCAGTTCTAATTGGCGGAAGTTTGCAGACCACTAGCGAGCTGTCCTCATTTTCGATTCAGAACCCCGCAAATCTTCCTCTCCCCTCTCCCTCCCTTCCCCATGCGCTAGAGTGGCTGGAGGTGGTAGTGGGGAGTTCGGAGTGATTGAATTGGGGTAGCCTCCGGATAGGTTGGATAGTGGAGGCCACAAGCAACCGAGGGAGGGATTTTGGGGGGAAGCGCATATGCGTCTATCGGTCCGTGGTGCAACTCAAACATGCCGAGATGTGCAACACGCAAGAGCAGTAGGCTCGGCTCCGGGGTCCTGGAGAGGTCGGTGGAGTGCGGAAGATCTAGCAGCCCCCCTCTCAGCGGCGCGGCGCCTGTGGTTGCGTGTGCCCCCACCCCACCGCACCCGAGAGCGTGAGAAGGGGAGCAGGCGCCCTGAACGCAAGGGCCTGGTGCAGGTCCAGCCAATCACCAGCAAAACCAGAAGTCGGAGATGCAAGGGGCCTGCACCTAACAGCGCTGGGAGGCTGTCCCAAGACGCGACTATGTGGGGGAGGGGTGCTCTGCGCCTACAGAGACTGGGGAGACCCTGCACTGACCCCTGCAGTGGTCTGGGTCAGGAGAGGCGAGGCCTGACTCCAGGCACGCTCCGTGCTCGAGCGCGCCCGGCGCCGGCGGGGGCCTTAGCAGCAACGCGCTGGGCCTCTTTTCCCTTGTCACCACCAGCAAAGACCGAGGACAGAACGAAAGGGAAAGAAAGGAGTGTGATGGCGAGCCAGGTGGAGTCCGCAGAAGCACTCCCAGTCCCCTGGTGACTTCAGGGAGTTCTAAGTACCGGCGCCAAGCGCTCTTAGCTCTGTGCGTCAAAAATGCGAGGTTGGGAAGACTGGTCTCCTTCAAAGCACCGGCCCTAACTGCGCGCTACCTCCCCACATCTCCATCCTCCGCTTGACCACTTGGGGCCGCGAGCTAGGAGTTCAGGGGGTACGTAAGGCGAAATATGAGACAGAATGGTGCACATACCCCGGGACAAATTCCTAACCCTCCAGGCATCCCAGGAAGCAAAGAACATTGTCCCCAAGATGTTTGTCAGCTGGAGCGGGGCGCCTAACTCACTCCCCCCCCCCCAGCAGGGAGCACTCCGGGTTGAGAGCAATCCAGCGACCCCAAGAGTGACGACGTGACTACCGGGGCAGCTGGTCACCCTGGACCCTGGCCCAGCCCCACCCCCTAGCCCGAAGTAGAACCAGCCTCCTTGCCTCCAGGGATGGGGGCGATTCACGGTTTGTTTTACAAATTCGCCCCCCGGACTTCTGGCGAGATAAGTCCCCGGGTGGAGAAAGAACTGAGGCACCGAGAGATAAGCGCCGATGCCTGGAGAAGATACCAGACTGGCGCACCTCCCCCAGGCAGTCCGCCCACTCCAGGCCCCTAGCTCGGCACCCAGACGTCCCTCGAGGTGCGGGCGGTGGCTTGGAGGGGGCAGGTCCAGAACCAAGCGGCTCTCAACTATCCCCTCGGCACTCTGCTCCCCACAACACACAAACATATCCGGGTACAAGCCAGGGAACTTGTACAGGAGCTGGTAAATGTATGCAAAATAATAAAAAGAAATCCACTCTTGGAGTGCCCACAGGCAGGGCCAGTCATGCAGTCTGTATGTGTTTGCGTGGCTGTGCTTTGGGGGCGCAGGGTTCAACACAAATGCACTGGGGTGGGGGGAAGGGAATGGTTTCCGCACGCGGGGGAGACGGGGCCCACACACGCGTGCTGAGATCTGGAAGCTTCTACATGCTCGTGCGTCCGCGGATCCAGGCTCAGAGCAGCCCAGTTCTTAGACACAAGGGCCGGGGAGTCTCTTGGCTGCAGCCAGGCGGAGCCCGGCTCCACGCGGGGTTGAAGAGCGCGCACGCCTTAGGAGTCTTTTGGCGCTCTCTTCTCGGCCTCCGCCGGCTTTTGTTGCGCCCAGCGGTCCGAACGGCAGCTCGCAAGGAGGTTCAGCTGCCCGCTTGGCTCGCCTGTGGGCCGGGAGAAGAGTGAGGGCTGCGGAGAAAGCCAGTGGCAGCCGGAGGAGCGAGGCGAGCGCGCAGGAGGCGAGCGCCCCTGCCCGGCGCCCAGGAGCGCTCTCCGCCTTCCCGGCCTGGCTCTTTCGCTGGCTGGCTGGCTCGCTCGCACGCTCGCTCTCTCGTCCGCTGGGTTGGGCTGGCTTGCTCCCTCCCTCTCTCCCTCCCCCTTCCTCTCCTGGCCCTGCCTCCTCCCTGGATCCGGGGCTGCATGACTGGGGCATTTCAGACGTGGGCGCGGGCGCGAGCGCGCTCGGGGGGCCTTGGCGATCTCTCGATAAGCCACCTAGAGGCGACTCGGGGTGCGCGCGCTCGGCGGCGGCGCCCTGCCGCCCGCCCTCCCTCGGATCACGTTGACATATTCGCGGGACGGGCAGTAGTACCGATGCGGCGCGGCGACGCTACAGTTTCCGACACCTTCTTTTTATAACTCGGCTCTATCCCCCAGCACTCGACCTGTGAAAACCACGCCTATGCAGCGACACAATTGGTCCGAAAGCGTCAAAGAGCCAATCAAGAGGCCTCCGGCTCCCCACGGCCCACCGCGCAGCCCGACCTTCTAGAGCCGCCGAGCAGACGCCCCGGGGAGTCCCAGAGGCCGAGCAGGGAGGCGAGCACAGCTCCGCTCGCGTTCTCTCGCGCCCTTCCTCTCCTCGCTCGCCGCGTCTCTCTCGCTCGCTCTCTCTTCTCTCTCTCTCTCTCTTCCTCCTTTCCCAATTCCCCCCCAACCTCCTACACTCCTCTAAATCCTGCCCAGCCTGCGCGCCCGGACGCAGGTTTAGGAAGCGAAATCGCTCCCCATTTAGGACAAGGAAGAAAGGCCCGGCAGGAAAAAAGTACAGCAAGATTCGGACTGCAACCGAGACAGCCTGCGGAGGAAGGCTCGCGGCAGAGCGAGGAGGAGAGAGGGCGAGCCGGAGCCAGTTTGCAGTCCAAGTTTTTTGATAGCGCTGGTAGCGGAGGGGTGGGGGTGGCGTTTCCATCAGATTTAATTTTTTTTTTTCGCGCCCCAGGAGAGACTTTTGCAGCTCGCTAGCTCGGGGCTGGTGCAACTGCAGGCGCCCCCCCCCCCCAACCAGAGAGACAGAGGAATAAGGGGGCGAGGGAGAAGGTATAACTTGCTCCTAGAAGCACCGACTGCCTTGGCAACAAAGGATCGGGGGGTTCCGGGGCCAGACGCCTGGGACCGAGGGTTGGAGCGAGTGCGCGGCCGCGGCGGCGAGGCTCGGGCGCCAGCACCGACGCTGCCCGCGCCTCCGGCTCCCGCAGCCGGCCGGCCAGAGCGGCGTTGGACCCGCGGGAAGCCGGGGCGGTCCCGCTGGCGATTATGTCTCCCACTCGCTCTCCTTGTCCTCTGTAACGGCGGCGCTCCAGCTCGCTCCACCCGCCTCGCTCTTTGAAGTCATTTCTTCTTCTTTTTTTGCTTTTTGTCCTTTAAAAAAAACTACAAAAACTATGTGCAGCTGTTAAAACGACAAAACAAAACAAGCCCACCAGAGCAAAGCACAGCGGCCGCGGACTTGCCCCCGCCCGGAGTGCATGAACCTCTCCATGAGAGATCCGGTGATTCCTGGGACGAGCATGGCCTACCATCCCTTCCTACCTCACCGGGCGCCGGACTTCGCCATGAGCGCGGTGCTGGGACACCAGCCGCCCTTCTTCCCCGCGCTGACGCTGCCTCCCAACGGCGCCGCGGCGCTCTCACTGCCTGGCGCGCTGGCCAAGCCGATCATGGATCAGTTGGTGGGGGCTGCCGAGACCGGCCTCCCGTTCTCGTCCCTGGGGCCTCAGGCGCATCTGAGGCCTCTGAAGACTATGGAGCCCGAAGAGGAGGTGGAAGACGATCCTAAGGTGCACCTGGAGGCCAAGGAACTTTGGGACCAGTTCCACAAGCGGGGCACAGAGATGGTCATTACCAAGTCTGGAAGGTAAGCTCGCAGGCCATCGGCTGGGGGGCGAGGGAGAGTCCTTCTTGCCGGAGCCCCTGCAAGGACCATCTTGCTAGAGGAGCCATGGGCCAGGCTTTAGAGCTTGAACGAAACCCGCGTTCCCCCCAGAAAGTGCGGTCGGAGACTCCCAGGGCCTGCCCTGGCTGTGGGGCGTTTGGGTTTACCTGGGTGCCCTGGAGGGGTTCTTTAAGAACCGACACAAGTTTGTACAAGGATGCAGACTTCCCTGCGAGCAGGCAGAAGCTTCTCCCCTAACAGAAGGGCTGGGTCTGCGGTGGTGAAAGCTCGCTGGTGGCTTTGTGGCTGCTGTTTCGTTTTGTGCTCGGGAGTGGGCAAAAACAAGATTCTGACCTGTGTTTGGGAGTGGGAGGCCTTGCCCTCTCCTCCCTGCCCTTCTGCTGGTTAACTCCCTGGGTCTGTAGGGCCAGTCCACTACTCCTCCCCAAGCTTCTGCTGCCCCAGTCAGAGACAAGTGCCAGGGCACTGGAGTTTGTTTGCCTCACGTGTCGGTAACCGGAGGGGAGAGTTCAACAGGCAATTTCGGATAATTAAGATTGTGCTTGTGAGACCCATGGAGCCGACTGAGCTGCGCAGGCGGCTTATGTCTGGGTGAATGTTACACCCCGCATTTCACGTCATGTTTACGAGTCCTCGGCCTGGCCCAAAGCTCTGCTTGGGACGATTTTCCTCGAAGCAGAATTTTCAAAAATAGAATTGCACGAGAAGATTTTTTTTAAAAAGATGTCTCGATGTAATATAAAGATATAAAACCCTCTTGAGCTGTCTCTTTTCACACTAAGCAGAGCTCGGGTCTGGCCAGGCTTCTCCTGAAACCTACGGCTCGCAAGTGCATCTTCACAGCCAAGTGCTTCCTGCTAAGTACCAAGATTTGGGTGAAATTCGCGGCAGGGTGGTGGCCGGTCTTGGACAGGCCTAAGGAGCAGGGCCGTGAGGCCCAGCCTTCTATCCACAGCTGGGTCATCCGTCCCTAGTGCCTGCCGGCTGCCCCGTCTGGGAAGTCTGTCCTGAACTTCCTTAATGCCACTTTCATTTCGCCAGAGCAGGATTGCCTTGCCGCTGCAGGGAGGGTGCCACCTGACTCTCGCTCAGTGTGCCAGGGAAGTGTAACTTTTTCTTATCCAAGTTCTGGCCTTGGCGGACCCCCTTAACTACAATCCCACCCTGAGCTGTTTTGCTTTAGCTTGCCTTCTGGGGGGAGGGAGTGATGGTGGTAAAAAAAAAAAAGGCACAGATTGTCCCAAACAGGCCGGACAGTCTCTGAACCCAAGCAGAGGGGAAAAAAACAAGCAAGAAATTGGAGAGAAGCAGAAATGTGCAGCTGCACAGTGTCTGCGTGTTGATTGAGTCCTAGGACGTAAATGTTTAAGATCCATTGAGCGTCCTGGGTGGAAAGAAACGAATTTGAAGCCCGCAGCCTCTACTTGGAAAAACCAGAAGCTAGCTGGTCCCAGTATGAACCTTGAAACCTGGTTGACACATTTTAGTTTGAAATCAAATCCAAGAATCGGAGCGATTTCTCACTTTTTTTTTCCTTTTTGATTTCTCTCCTATTGTAGGCGAATGTTCCCTCCTTTTAAAGTGAGATGTTCTGGGCTCGATAAAAAAGCGAAATATATTTTATTGATGGACATTATCGCCGCGGATGACTGCCGGTATAAATTCCACAATTCGCGGTGGATGGTGGCTGGCAAGGCTGACCCTGAAATGCCCAAAAGGATGTATATTCATCCAGATAGCCCTGCCACTGGGGAGCAATGGATGTCCAAAGTGGTCACTTTCCACAAACTGAAACTCACCAACAACATTTCGGACAAACACGGATTTGTAAGTTTCACCCCTCTTGTCAGTTTAAAGCAAAACTATTTTCTTTCTTCTCTGGAAAGCAATGTTTCCCCTGCCCCCCATGGGGAGGAAAACTCCTGAGTTTTGGCTCTGAGCTTCACACGGCAAACTTGTTCCATTGGCAGCCCCACCGGGATGAGGCTTTGGGGCTGTATTACTATCTGGGTGATGGAAGGCCTGGCGTCCTAGAAGAAGGGAAACAAGAAGCCATACGTAGGTCTGGCAGTCTCGGTCCTGGGAAGGCAGATGGCTGCCCTGACCAAGAAGCTAAAAAAAAAAAAAGACCAGTGTTTTGGTGTTAGCGTCAGCTACAGCACCTAGGATCTGTTTTGCTTTTTAAAAAAAGAATCAGGGTTGCGTTTTGAAACCAGCCTGGTTTATTTCTTGGGAGAGTTTGAGCTTCATGGTCACAGCTTTGGTGATGTTGCTTAAAGGGTGTTCAAGACATTTGAAATTTAAAAAGGAAAGAGCCTGTATTCTTTCCTAGGATCAAAGAATTGGGGCTTAAGTGAACCTTGGGGGTACTGGAAAACAGCCTTAGCTTCTGGGCGTTGAAATGGCGTGCGTGTTGGGAGTGCGTCTTTCGTTGGGTTCAGCGTGGGAATGCTTCGAAATTGTGCGAGCACTTGGGTCGCCAGTGAAACGTCAGGCCAGGGACCTTTTGCCCTTGCCTCCGCCCCTCCCCAACATTTCAATAAACCGCGATAAGGAGGGATAGGCAGAAAGATTAGACCCAGGAAGACGTGAATGGCACGAAAATATCTTCAGTGGGCAGGAATTGCATTTGGAGCTCTTGATTTGATTAAGGCATAAATATTCCACTCCAGTTCAGCCTTCCAGGACGTTAAGTGGATTGGGCGCGTCAATTAGTGGGCGCTTACAGGACTGAATCATTTTGTAAATTAAAATGCATGTTTTTCTCTATCTTTTAAGACTTTGGCCTTCCCAAGTGATCACGCAACGTGGCAGGGGAATTATAGTTTTGGTACTCAGGTAGGCTAGGGTTCAAGGTACGCACGAATCTTAGATGGTGAGGGTGGGGGGCGGTCCCTTTTGGAAATCAAGGCACAATGTTTTGGATTCTCAACTAGATCAGTTCGGTGGAGTGAAAAATGTACCCAAAGAGGTACCCGGCGGAGGTGGGCTTGGTCTAAGTGTGGTGTCCCTGGGTGGAATGTGTCAGTCCGCTGGGGGGGATGGGTGGCTCCAGGTCCCGTTCATCTTGCTAAATCCTTTGTATGTGTGTTTCTGTGTGTGTGTGTGTGTGTGTCTCCCTTGCCTGCCCCTGCAGACCATACTGAACTCCATGCACAAATATCAACCACGATTCCACATCGTCCGAGCCAATGACATCCTGAAACTCCCTTATAGTACATTTCGGACTTACTTGTTTCCCGAAACAGAGTTCATCGCCGTGACTGCATACCAGAACGATAAGGTAACGAGAGGGGCTTTTCTCAACCACCACGGTCGTCTCCCCTCCCCCTTAAGCGGCTGGTGGCTCAGTCTGAGCAAGTTCTAAGAGAACTGGGGATGAGGTGGCTGTTGAGTTTTCTCAGGGGCTTTGACCTTGGACAAGGGTGATTGGGAAAAGGGGGAGCTGGCACCTCAAAGAGGGAGCCGAGAGCAAAGTAAAACCCAACCAGCTAAGAGGCCAGCGCTGATCTTAAACAAACAAAACCCGAAAACCAGTGTCTCCAGGGAAGAGGTTCCTGGGACCACTGTCTCTGAGCCTCCCTCCCAACCCTCACTCTCTGCCATAGGACCCCCCTCGCACTTTGTTCCCCCTTCTCCTTCGACGGGAAGAGAAGGATCCAGAAACCAGGTTCAAAAGAAACCAGCTAACAATTGAAGGCCAGAGCCACTGGGGCTTCTGGAAGAGCGTCCTGGTGGAAACCAACTTTGCTCCCCCAGAAATCCCGAGTAGCTGGTCTGGTTTTTATTACCTTTTATGCTGCTGTGTTTTTTATGATATGTGTGTTCAAATGTGTGTGTGCACGCATGTGTGTGTGTGGGTGCACATTTGGACTAACCTACCCTGATCACACATTCCTGCTAACATTCCCGTTTAGATGGCCAAAGTCCCCCTTTCTTCTGAAAGTTTTTCTGGGGTCTGAAGGAGCCTCAGCTGGGATGGGCGGCACTTGGAATCTAGGGCTACAGTGGCCTGAAGGTCAAGGGCAAGGGCTGCAGGAGACACAGTGAGCCCCTGGCTGCAGTTACACCAGCCTACTCGCCTTGGCTTGTTGGCTTGGCTTGTCGGGGAGAGCAGGCAAGTTAAAGGGATGAGGAAAGGGCTCCGTGAGCACACCTTGCACCAGATGACAGAAGGGTCCCTAAGTCTGGGCACCAGGCCCCTCCTGAAGTCTGGCACTGGGTAATGTATTCCAAGGACCAGAATCCAACCTAAAGCCGCTTATCCCTTCTCCAAGTAACTGTGTATCTGTAACTCCTGTGTCCTTTCCTGCAGCCCCTGGTCAAAGGAAGGGACTTGAAAGATTACATATTACAGCATTTTCTCTCAGCCTGCAAAACGCACGCTCCCTCTAGACCCAGATGCCTGTGAAACAAAGTTGTTAATGTAATAATAAAAAGGCAGCATTTTTTGATCAGATCAGACAAAGGGGCCCCGCAGGCCTGCTCCGAAGAATGGCGGTGGCAGCAGAGAATCTAAACGAAAACAAATGTTTCCAGTGGTCATTCTGTCCTTTTAAATCTGTAATTGTCAATATTGTAATTCCTCAAACCACTCTCCCCAACCCCAGGAAAAAAAAAAAAGGCAAAGTCATTCCAGTGCAAGGGTAGTGAAACCCCATAAATCATTTTATTAGATTATGGAAAAGGTTGGAGTGTATGCTCTGTGTGTGTGTGTGTGTTTGAAGGTAGCAGAAAATGCCACAATATACTCTATGATTAATTGCGCTATAGAAAGAAATCCAAGTAAAAGTACAATTTGAAGAGCTACAGGTTGTTCTCTGGACAGTGTTGCTGTTTCCATTTCTAAACCAAGACTCTCAGCTGCCCAAAGGCAATCATTTCGGGGGGGGATAATTTTAGCCTGAGGAGTCCTTCCAATGGTGGGGCCTTCTTGAGAATGTCCGTGTCTTGATAGGATTTTCCGAGGTTCCCTAGACACCCCCCCAACTCCTGCCACTGCCGCAGTCCCCCCCCTGGTCCCTTGTCCCCTGGCCATGTGACTGGGGAGGATAGTCACCTTTCCAGGGGGATGATGGACTGGGGGAAGTACCCCACCCCCCCAAAAAATCGCGCCAGGATCAGAGACCAATGTCTCTGTTGGTATCTCTTCTCCTCTAGATAACTCAGTTAAAAATAGACAACAACCCTTTTGCAAAAGGCTTCCGGGACACTGGAAATGGCAGAAGAGAAAAAAGGTGAGTTGAAGCAATTATGGATTTCTTAACTAACATGAGGGGACCCCTTTCCAGGAATCCAGCTTTCAAGGGTTGGAAGTGAGGCGCTGGGAAGAGAGCAGAGCAGGTTATTCACTCCCCTTTGGCCACCCTCTGATGATGTCAGCAAACCATTCTTTTCTACTGTTTTATTACCTCTAAGGACATTAACTGGCTGTGCCATGTCTACTTCTGGGAGAGAAAAAAAAGAGTGCCAAGGTTAACAGATTCTATCAGGGTGCTTATTAATTCTTAATTAATGTCGGTTCATCCTGGGTTAGTCCCAGGATGGGAGCAAGTATTCCCAGATGCCTTGGAATTTTTGCAATCTGGCCTTCCAAATGCCATCAGAGCTGGAGACCCCCTGAGCCGTCTGGGACTCCTGCCCTCCCTAACGGGGTCTCTGGATCATTTTGCATTAAGCAGACAGCTGGGGAGTGTATGAAAGAAGCCTGCCCTCCCCCAACCCCTATTCAAAGAATTTCTAAAATCCAGAAAATCACCCACCATTTTTCACCTATCCCCTTGAGGGGGTAGGCATTAAAAATAATTTCTAACATCTAAATACATTTTTTACTCCAATTAATGTGTTGCTGAAGCGATTACAGCAAAGTGTACCATGAAATAGCCACTTCCTCCCAGGGTCCTGCTGGAGTTTGCTGGGCTGAGCACACAGACAGACGGGTGGTGTGTTCATAGGGGTGGATGGACCCCCAGTTACCTTGCACCGAAAGGCTACAGGGCAGCTGTCCCTGGACGCCACCCTTAGCCCAAGCATGCCTTCCCTTTCCCAATGGAACCTTGATCTTGAACCTTCCTCGCCTTGGGCCATACTTGCCGGCCACCTAGAGGCAGACAGATCTTCAGGGTATCAGAGGTTGCCCATGGGTGGGCAGCAGCAGCAGGAGGTGTGTGGGGGGCGGAGCTGGACGCTACCTTCTGTGACACTGGGTGTGTGTGGACTTCTGCTTGCAGAAAGCAGCTGACCCTACAGTCCATGCGGGTGTTTGATGAGAGACACAAAAAGGACAATGGCACCTCGGACGAGTCCTCCAGCGAACAGGCCGCCTTCAGCTGCTTCGCCCAAGCCTCCTCGCCGGCAGTCTCCACAGTAGGGACTTCAAACCTCAAAGGTAAGCTGGGTGCCCTGGAGCGGCCCTGGGAGGAGACAGAGGCACAGGCCTGGAGGCTTGCCCTTGCGAGGTTCTAGACCCTGCGCCAGCAGCCAAGGGTCAAGGTGGGTCCCTCTCCCCAAAGTGGTAGGGATCAGGAGACCTCCCCAAAGCCAGATTTGGCTGGGGTGGGCGGGAGTTGGGGTCGGGATGGGTGAGAGCATGTCTGTTTTTGCTTGCTCTCTCATCCCTCCCCCCAAAATGAAGAATAACCATCAATGGGGAGCTACAGGTTAAAAGGTGCTGGACTGGGAGGGTGAGTCCAGAGCCATGGTGACCGGGGAGAGAGAGGCACAGGGGTCACGGGTGGGGGTGACAGGAACCCCCGTGGGTTTCCTGTTGAAAGAGCAAGCATTGATTATTTAGACACATACTCTTTTTTTTTTATCAAACAACTTTTAAAAAGTGAAATAACAATACAAGTCCTTTATGTCTTCAGTCCCTGGAAGCTTTTAGACAAAATAGGGTCTCTTTTCTCTTTCCTGCCGTGGGTAGGACACCCACAGTGGGTGTGGTGAGCTCTGTCTGCAGTGCTGGGGGCAGGCACCCAGAAGGCCGCGTGCAGTGTGTGTTGGGGGTGTGCGCGGGAGGGGAAGGCACAGAGAGGCCTGTTTCTGCTGTTTCAATTCAGATGCCAGCTAGCCCCGCAAAGACCCCGCAGACTTGTGGAAGGTGCTGAGCTCAGGGGTGGTTAAATGGGCTCCAGGCATGAATTGCAGAGATAAATGAGTTTCCTTTCTTCAAGCTAATTTGCAATGGGATGGAGAAAGGCAGTTCACAACTTTTGTTGACACTGTAGAAGCTGAGTGCATGCTCGTACAAATAGGAATAAGAGGTGTCTCTAAAGGGAGGGGAGACCCACCTGACCCCCCCCAACACTGTAAATTATTAATTTATGGACTCCGACAGTTCCCTGGGGGTCTTGACCCCCATTTTGTCAGTCAGGAGAGCGTGCGGGGGCAGTGCTGGCCCAGGGTGGCTCGGCCTCCAAGTTGGAGTGCCCCTCTGGCCCACGCACTTCCTCAGGCTGTCTGTTTATTTTCCTGCTGCAGATCTGTGTCCCAGCGAGGGCGAGAGCGACACCGAGAGCCGGGAGGAACACGGCCTGGAGGCTTGCGACGCGGCCAAGATCTCCACCACCACGTCGGAGGAGCCGTGCCGCGAAAAGGGCAGTCCCGCGGTCAAGACGCACCTCTTCTCCGCCGCCGAGCACGGCGGCCGTTCCCGGGACAGCGGACGGCCCGACAAGGCGTCGCCTGATTCGCGCCACAGCCCAGCCACCATCTCATCCAGCACCCGCGGCCTGGGCACGGAGGAGCGCCGGAGCCCGGGCCGCGAGGGCGCATCCACGTCCAAGGTGGAGGAGGCGCGCGTGCCGCCGCCGCCGCCGCCGGGGAAGGAGGCTTTCGCGCCGCTCACGGTACAGACGGACGCGGCTGCAGCGCACCTGGCCCAGGGCCCGCTGCCTGGCCTCGGCTTCGCTCCGGGCCTAGCCGGCCAGCAGTTCTTCAATGGGCATCCTCTCTTCCTGCATCCCGGCCAGTTCGCCATGGGGGGTGCCTTTTCCAGCATGGCGGCCGGCATGGGGCCCCTGCTGGCCACCGTGTCTGGGGCCTCCACCGGCGTGTCAGGCCTGGATTCCACCGGCATGGCGTCTGCGGCGGCGCAGGGACTGTCGGGGGCATCGGCGGCCACCCTGCCTTTCCACCTTCAGCAACACGTCTTGGCTTCACAGGTATTTATCCTAGCTGGGGCCTCGCTTCCCCCTGAGTCTTTGTCTTTAAACAGCAGGGGAGAAAATGGTGGGCCCAACAGTGCACTTACTGCGTGTCCCATCCATGGAGTACTCTAAATACTCCTTTTAGGCCTGCCTGATGGGTTGGGAAGAGGCCCAGAGATGTGGAGTAACTTACTCAAGGTCACACAGCCAGCACCTGGCACAGTTGACCCCATCTCAGACTGTCTGACTCTAAGCTCTTCCCCTCCCCCAGCAGGGTTTTGTCTTAAACTTTGGAGCTGAAGTGTTTGACAACCCATCCCTCCCTTGGATTGTCTTGGGGCTTACAACTTGGCCACCCCAAGCAGCCCAGCTTAGTCCCAAGGGTTAATGGGGGGTGCGGCACACGTGGGTGGGCAGGGGTATGGGGGGAGCTGGGGAGTCAGCCAAGCCTGCAGAGCACCTCCAGGCTCCCTGCTTGCCTTTTGTTTGGTCTGTGGGGCAAGGGGAGCCACGGGGCCACAGCTGTCTGCCCTGCACTGTCTGGAAAGAGGGACACGTGTGGGCAGGTGGTAGGTGGGTCAGCCAGCCGCTTTCCCAGGCTCCTGGGTGTGCTGCTGAGGGGCCTGGCTGGTCCAGGGACCTGCACTTCCTTGCTGCCTGCAGTCCTGAGCCCGGGGCCTGGCTGTCTCACCTGGGTGCTCACTTGGGTGCTTACCTGGGTGCTGTCATTTATTCTGTTGACACACACACTTTTGCTTTAAGTTTTTTTGTTTAAAGTTTGAGGTGAGAGGGTTGTAAGGATGAGAATGAAGGACCCCCCCCGCCCCCTCCCCGTCTCCTCCCTCGCCCCAGTCTACAGGACTACAGGCTCTTAATCAGCTGCCTTCATGGGATGGATGAACTCTGTTGTCCCATTTAACAGGTGCCACCAGGAACCCTGATGGCAGATTCTCCTAGGCCTGTCCCCAGGCACTGTGTGTGGCCTGTTTGCAGCCACAGACTCCCAGAAGTGCATGGATTACCTGTGGCCTGCGGGGAGGGGGTGGGTGGCACAGCTGGAATGTGGAACTCTCAGTTCTCACCCCTCCAAAAAAAAGGGGGTGGGGTGGGGTGGGGTGGGGGATGGGGAGAAGTCACCGCTGGGGAGCAGCCGCAGTCTGCTCACCCCCCGGCTCACATCCATCACCCTGGGCTGACTCCTGTTGTCTCTCTTCCTTTCCCAGGGCCTGGCCATGTCGCCATTCGGAAGCCTGTTCCCTTACCCCTACACGTACATGGCCGCGGCCGCTGCCGCCTCCTCAGCAGCTGCCTCCAGCTCCGTGCACCGTCATCCCTTTCTCAACTTGAACAGCATGCGCCCGCGGCTGCGCTACAGCCCCTACTCCATCCCGGTGCCAGTCCCAGACGGCAGTAGCCTGCTCACTTCGGCGCTGCCCTCCATGGCCGCGGCCGCGGGGCCCCTGGACGCCAAAGCCGCCGCCCTGGCCGCCAGCCCGGCTTCGGGGGCTGTGGATTCGGGCTCGGAACTCAACAGCCGCTCCTCCACGCTGTCCTCCGGCTCCGTGTCCTTGTCGCCCAAACTCTGCTCTGAGAAAGAGGCGGCCACCAGCGAACTTCAGAGCATCCAGAGGCTGGTTAGCGGCTTGGAGGCCAAGCCTGACAGGTCCCGCAGCGCGTCCCCCTAGACCCCCAACCTCCCTCCGAGATGTCTTTTCATTCCAGTCCAGACCAGGCCACGTGCACTTTGTGGGACGTGCTGGGAGCCAGCGGGCGGTCAGCAGTGGCGAAGGGTGCCAGACTCCCAGGCTGAAACCTTCCAGAGCCTGCCCACCCCCTGGGTTTCTTGGCGAGCCCCAGAATGGGGGTGGGGGCTCAGGCACACCTGCCTGTTGAGGGTTGGGGGTGAGAACGTATGTCCAAAGGACCCTCCAGCCAGGCTGACCTGGGCGCTGTCGCTGGAGGAGAAGGCTACCGAGCCAGTTGGGAGGGAGGGAGGGAGGAGGCTCTGGCGTGTCCTTCCTCCGAATGAATGGTTTTATTATATATTTTTTTCTTTCGCTGTGTCAAGTGGAAACAAAAGCAGGTGTTTTGTTTTTTTTTTTTTTGAAATGAGGACAAATGAATCCAAGAACATGATGGTGTTTGTGAAAATGAGAAGCTTTAGAGTGATGTTCGCAAGAAATCGCTCAGCAAAGCGCCTCCCGCCTGAAGAGACTATTGCCATCCTAGTTTAGTCTGTAGTAAGGAAATTCGTGTCTTTTTAATATTCCTGTGATGTTCTAAGAGCCGCCCTAGGTCTCTCGCATGTTCCACAGTCCTGTATTCGTGGTTTTTATTTTGAACGCTGAGCTTTTAGGGAGAAAAAAAATCTCATCTCTTCCCACCCCCAAATCCTGTGTGCCGCCCCCCTCACCCCCTCAGTCATCAGCTCCCAGGAAGGAGGACTTGAAGGGCCGGGGTGGGGACAACAGAAAAACATGAATTTCTTTTAGCCAGTGACTCTCTGTAGCAGGATTCTTGTGTTTCTTGCCAGTTTTCCCCCCTTTTTCCTGTATACGCAATAACAAGGTTTTAAAAAAAATGAATAAAGAAGACGCGAGACTATTAGACAAAGTATTTATGTAATTATTTGATAACTCCTGTACATAGGTGGAATATGAATGCTTGGAAAATTAAAAACTTTAATTTATTGACATTGTACATAGCTCTGTGTAAATAAGGCCTGTGAGGTTGTGTTTCCATGCCCCAGATACTCCTGGTGGGTTTTCTCTCTGGATCAGATATGGCTTTGTGTGGGAGAACCCAGCACGCCTTCCCACTTACCATTTGCAACATTGTTTCTTTAAACAAGAGTGTACCCGGAGAGAGTGCTATTTCTTCTGTTAGCCAAAATCCGGGAGTGGGGGGCAGCCACTCCCTGGTGCCTGAAAACAACACCCCAAAGGGGTTCTCCAATTGCTGTAGTGGGTAGAAGAGCCTGCCTTGACTTTTTTTTCCCCTTTTGTATTTCTATTTGCTAGTCTCTGATTGCCCCAAAACAAAGTGGGATTTACTGCTGTTGTCAACCTCGGTGGTGTACTCTGAGCTAGCCCCTCCCAGAGCTATATTCAACAGTTCCCGTCAGGTGCTGAGAGCTGGCGCAAAGAGCCAGTTGCGAAGGTATATTTTGTGTTCTAGTTGTTGATGAGTTCTTTGGTTTTCTGTATTTTTCCCCTCCTCTCTTTAAAACATCACTGAAGTTTCAATAAATTTTTATTGAAATGTCTCTGGGCCTTGTGTTAAATGTTTTCTTCAGCAGTCCGACCTGAACGCCTGGTGGTGGTGAATGTCAGGCAAGGATTCCAATTTTTTCTTACCTAGTTCTTCCCTTTGCCTTTAAATAATTAAGACCGCCCCTAGTGAACCCAAATGAGATGTCACTCAAGCTACCAAGCGCAAAACAAAAGTCCCTTACTCCAGCCAAGGAAGGGAGCAGCTTCAATGTGAAATTACTGCTCCTTTAAATTAGGAGGGAAAAAAAAAAACCCGAGGGAGACCGGAAGGAGCCTGATTACAATTCGGAAAGAACAGTAATTTCACTACTTAAATGCTAATAGAAACAGATCCTCGCTGTTGCCAAGGCGGCTTCTCCCACTGGGATCCAATGGAAACTAGTGGGGCACCCAGAGCTCTCTGCGATTCAACTTGGCTCTCCCGCTTTGCACGTGGATCTGGGGGCATACAAGTTAGCAGACATCAAAGGTAAAACTCCAGCCCTCTCAGTGTCAGCCCTGGCCTGTGTGGTGCGCAATCCTGGGGGCCAGGCTGGGCCTCACAGCTGCCCTGCAGGTTGAAGGAGCCTTGGCGCCCAGACACCACCTTCCCCCAGCACGCACACGCTCGGCAGTCACTGACTGTCACCATTTGGAACCCGCAGCTCCCCGCGCGCCCCTCCGAGGCCCCGGACGCTGCCGGAGGAGGGGTTAGGGAGGGCCCCCCAGCGCAGGAGAGGTGTTTGCAGGGCTGTTCTGTTCCGGACCCCTCCAAGACGAAATTCACTACGAAGGTTGGCATCCTCCCCTGCGGCCAGCCTCCCAGGCTTTTGGGGGAGTTGCCTTTTATCTTTGAAACCTTCAATAAAAAAAAAAAAAGAAAGAAAGAAAAGAAAAAAACTGGTGGGACAGTCTTCTACGCTCCACCCCCCTACCCACCCCTAGCTTCACCTGGGAGGTGTGTGTGTCTGGGACCGGCTAAGAGAGGTTCTGGAAGGTGGGGGGGTGGGAGTAGGGGGTGTAGTCCCTCGGCCTTTTCTCACTCCGGGGCCCGGTGGTGAGGACTCAGCCGGAGCCGGCCTGGCGGCTGACCACCGCCCCCTCCCATCCCCACCCTCATCCTGGAGCCCGCCAGCCCGGCCCCAAGTCCCTGTCACCTTCCGGGCCTCCTCCCCGCCCTCGTCTTGTACTTGGAAGGGGCTCGGGGTCGAGACCTCTTGGAGAGAGAGGGGCCAAGTCCTCCCTCCTCCCAACCCGGGCCGAGCTGGGGGCGGGGAAGGACTTCGCAGCACCTCCTGCGATCGTTGGGGGCGGAGGGGACCGTGAGGGTGGAGAGGCCTGGAGGCTGGAGCGGTCTTCCAGGCTGCGGCTTCCCTCAGGGCGCAGCGCCCGGGCTGTGGGAATTCTGGGCCCGAAGCAGCCGCTCGTTGCCTGCGCTCGGCAAAAGGGGTGTGGGTGGGCCGTGGCGCCCAGCCGTGCGAACGGGGTGGGGGGGAGAACTGACCGAGCAGAACTGAGCCGCTGAAAGGAAAGCGGGGCCTGGTGGATTTGCTTTCGTCCTGCCTACCCCACCGTTCCCATCCCCCACCCCATCCCCTCCCCGAATTTGGGGACACTGCTCAGACGTGCAGCTTGTCCGGCCTCCCTTCAGGCCTTCTTCTTCATTTTTTAATCTCCGGTCGATCTGATCTGTATATAGTGAAGTTAATGAGTAACCCTCGTGGCGCTGATGGACGGGGGGTGGACGGCTTGCAATCTCTCCAGATTTCGTTGCCTATTACTCACCTGGCGCCGGTCGCAATCTCGCCGCAGGCTTTATGGTGGCGGCGGCGGCCGCCGAGGCCACTCGGGGCCGGCGCCTTCGCCTGTTCTCTGGGCTTCGAGTGCCACCTATCTGTTTGGCCCACGAATGCGCCCCTGGTCGCCACCGTCTGTCAGCACCCCAGCGCTTCCAGGGTTCCGGAACTTGGGGGCCTCACCTTTGCTCCTCCACCCCATCCCGACCCCCCTCCAGCTCTCGCTCCCCTCCCCACTTCTCCCCGTCCTCTGCCAGGGAGCCAGAAGCTCGGGTCCTCTGCTTCCTGGACATAGGGTTCACCGTGGCTGGGCCTCAGATGAGAAAAACAGCCCTTTCCTCTGCGGCACTTGCAAGAGGACGCTCGGGAACAGAGGGAAGGGACTTTGCGCGCAATGCTTTCGCCAGGGACCCAGCTGCTCCGTTTGGAAATCTGCGGACCCAGGCCCAGAGGCCTCGCCAATTAGGGACCAACCTGCTTTTCTGAGGGGTGCCCAGAGCCTGATGCGCACACCTCCTCAGATTTCCCTGTGGGCTGGACGCCCTCCTCTTTACAACTCAAAGTATTCTATGTGTGTGTTTAAAAATAAAAGATTAAAAAGCTGGCTGCGTCCGCTGGAGCCGGAGACCACGGCTCGATGGAGCAGCGGTGCGCGGGGTCACGGGCGAGGCTCAGCTACCGCAGCCTGCAGAGCCCCCCACAGCGACCTCGCGACGTTCAGGTGCCAAACGTGGGTGCCGGCCTGGCCTGAGCCCTCCGGGCCCCGCCCGTCGGAAAGGTCGGCTCCACGCCTGCCGGAGCCCTGGCGTCTGAGTCCGGCGCAGGGGAGGGGCCGGGGTCGCCGTTTGCTGTGCTTTCAGCCGCGGGTACAGGCGTCCGGGTTCCTGCTGACCTCCCGGCGCTAATTGCCAGGGCCGAAGGGCGCGCTGGGGCAGAGGCAAGGGTCACGACCCTGCGCTCCCTGCTCCCCGGTCCCGGCAAAGCCGCAGGAGCAGGGAGTGCGCCAGCGGGTGCGCGCGGGTATGGGTGCGTGCAGGGCCTTTCTCTGCGTCCTGAGACCCCTCCCTCGGCGAGGAAAGCTCCCGACTTGTAGGCCCATCCAAAAAAAAAAAATTATCCGAGAAGGAAAAGTCGGGTTTTGCCATTCCCACCCCTCTAGCCCGCAGACCGGGAGCCACACGACGCTCGAAAGGGTTCCTGCCCGTGCGCTTTCAGACTCTCTAGTTTCCAAATTTGACGCCCCCACCCCCCCCACACGGCAGCCAGCCGAGAGTAGCATCGAGAGGCGACCTGGGCTCCTTCGGGCCTAGGGGTAGCTGCGGAGGCGCCGGCGGGCTGCAGGCCGGGAACCGCAGGTGTGTGCAAGCGCGTGTGCCTCCACCCGTGCGTGCCCCATCTGCAGGCGTCTCTTCCAATTTCGTGCTAGAAGTTCATGCGCAGGACAGTTCCGGATGTAGACGCATTCGGTTGTTTTACAATCAAGATGCGTATAATCAAGAAGTATACGTTACAGATGGTGCTGTTCAAAACAAAACATGATAGTTGGAAAAAAAAAACTGGCATAGACGCTGCCCAGGGACGCGACACCCTCCCCTGCCACCCCCCAAAAGTGACTCTCAAATAGCCCTCGTTATGAACTTTATCTGGTGTGCCAGCTCTGCAGCCTGGTTCTGCCAAGCTGTCGGAACCCAAGGCATGGAGACTTAAGTCACTTGTCTGAGATCGCGGGGAGTGGGGAGGAAGGGGATTTCTGGATCCGGAATTCGAATTCGCAGTAGTGAGGTGTCCAAATTAGGGTGGAGGTCTTCGGTACCGGCGGCAGCACCCCCCCCCCCACCACCGGCAGCGTCCTGCCTGCGGAGAAAGCTTCAGGGAGTGTCTTGGGTTGTCAAGTGTCGTTCGGGGTGTGTGTGTGTGTGTGTGTGTGTGTGTGTCCCCTTTAGGAGAGGACTTCTCACAATGTGGAAGTTCAGCTTTGATTTCAGCGAGCCATTCCGCTCAAGTCTTGACACATCTTAATTTGGGGCCTTTTGTTTCCAGGGGAGATTAAGAGAGAGGCGGACTGGGAACGGAGATTCTCCGTCTTTTAAAATGTCCCCAGCCGGACGTGGGAACACACCGGCACCTGAGCCTGGAGAAGCCGTGACAGAGGGAGTGACAGCCGCCTGCTGCCCAGCGGCGGTCTCTCCCACTGGGTCAGGCAGCTAAATTATGTCAGGCTTCCCTCCGCTGACCCCGGGTCCTCCCCCATGGCCCCATCCACATTTACCGGGGCCCGGCTGGCTTCCCAGGCAGGTGCAGACTGGGGAGCCTTACGGAGGCGCCACCGTTCGACTTGGCTCTTTTTTGGTTACATTCTCTCCAGCTTCGGGCCCGGGAAACAAATTTAATTTTTCCTACCCTGTAATTCAGAGTTTAAGGGTGTCTGGTAGTGCAGCCTTGTCCAGGTCCCTGTAGCCTGGGCAAGGCCGTAGGTCAAGGCTGGGTACAAAGCAGGTCGGGGTGATAATGCATTACTAGGATGTTGGAAGAGCGCCTGCGCCCCCACCGCACCGCGTCGCTCGCTCGCTGGCCCTAGAATGGAGTGAAGGCTGGAGGCCCTCAGGACCCCAACACCTCAGTTTTGGCGCAGTTCTTAGAATAGGGGTGGGGGTGGGGGGGCTACGGCGGAGCCGTACCTGCACGGGTACGGCTCGACCCTACCCGACGGGGTCTCCTATGCCTCTCCCGCCCCTCGCCCCACGCCCCGCTGCCCGCCAGTGGATTTGCGCGTTTGAAATGCGATCCCCCGCGCCACTTCAGTTTCCCTGCTAATGACCGGGGGTCTGGTTTTGGGTTGGATTGGGCAATGGCCCCTTGCGGAGAGGCCCCGGGCCCTCGTCCCTGGATGCCCTTCCCGCCAGCACGGCGAACCCAGGAGGGCGCGCCCTGGCCGCGCCAAGGTCCCCAAAGGGTCCAAGACACCACAGGCTCCTAAGTGAACTCGGGCGCTTTCGTTCCCACACTTTGGGGCTTCTGGTCCAGCGCAGGCACCTGATACCTAGGGTTTTTTGTTGTGTTTGGTTTTCCCTTTTTATACCGGGTTCTCTTGCCCCTCGCCCCGGCGGTAGCCAGATGTCTCCGGCGGCAGTGGCTTCAGCGGCTTCGTCGCCCCCAGCCCTCCCAGCCAGGGCGCGGAAGCTCTGGGGTGAATGCCTCAGGGGAGCCGGCGCGGCCACCCCGCAGCGTCCACTTTCCAGGCCCCCTTTGGTGAAAGCGGGCGTGTCCGAGGAGACTTGGGAGAATCCTAAAAGCATACCCCAAAGTTTGCTATCGCCCAGGTTTTGCGAGTGGATCCTACAGTTTCCCTGATCCCTGGAGATGTGTGATCTCAAGCAAATGAAGACCCCTTCCCTGCTCTGAGGACCACAACAAATTGGGAAAGAGAGTTCATTCAGAGACACTTGTTTTTAAGTAGAACGGAGAGAAAATCATTCTCTCTGTTTCTCTGCGAAGGACACTGACTCCAATTTTCACGCAGAGGCTCCAGCTTCCAAAGGCCTCAAGTGTTGTGTAATTACCTGATTAATTAATGAAATTAACTTATCAGCTAAATGATTCTGAGCCATCATTATCATCCCCCCCCCCCGTGCGTCCTCACTTAATTTCCTGTTCTCCCTCCCCTGGCTATCCCAGGTAATAAAACGAAACCAGTTTTCATCAAACAAGATTACTTCTGAGAGGTCTCCCACCCCAAGATCCGGGCTGGAAGGAGCCTCAGGGGAGATCCCTTTCACAGAAGATGGGTTGGGGTAGGGGGGGTCCCCCGATTGGAGGTCCCCACCTCCCAGCTCTCAGGGCCTGGTCAGGGTGTGGGTTTTGTCTCCATAGATATCTTGGGGAAAAAAATCGGTGTTCTCTTGGTGGAACTGGGCACTTCTCTCTACCTGTGACAAGGGGACCCTTGGGGTCTGAGGTCACCTTGCTCTTCTCCACTCTCCCCATCCCCCAAAAGGAGGGCCAAGGAAGGGTGGGATCCTTTTTCACGGCCCAGCGACTCTGAGGGAATGCTCAGTGGTACTGTCTGCACTTGAACAGGTGGGACGATGTAACCCAGCAGGGTCAGCCCTCCCCGGGCAGACGGAGCAGCTGACCGCGGTGGTTCCTCCGGTTGGTGGGTCGCTGTCCCCTCTCGGAACTGCTCACTTTTAAAGGCAGGAAACCTGCAAATCCACACGCTGGGAGACTCATCTGAGGATAGTCAGGGGACGACAGCGCCTCTCCAAAGGCTCTGCCTCCTAGACCCGCCAGATTCCAAGAGTGTTTCCCACAGGGGGACACTGGCTAAGCCACCTGATTCCCTCTGCCCCCCACCCCCAAGACCCCACCAAATCTGTTCCCTCTTCCCAACTTCTGTTCTCCCCTGGACTCTCTGCTCTGTCCCTCGGCAGTCAGCGAACCACTAAGGCTTCCTGGTGTGGCTTTCCTGAGCTCTTGACGCGCGTCCTGATCTCTGAGGTGATGCGGAGGAAGGGTCTGCACGCCGAGCAGCAACTGAAGCCCATCGGCACTACCTCCGGAGTCCCACGGGAGAAAGAAATCCTGGCGACCCGTTCTTGCAAAAAAGCACGCGCAGGGGTAGGCAAAGGACGGTCCTTCCATCGCTGCCTCGAGGTCTTTGCAAGGCCGTGCCTTTGCCGCCATCTGCTGGTGGCCTGGGGAAGTGCACAGGATTTTTCCAACTCTGGGAAGCAGTCACCCCGTAATTGCTGAGATGGGGGTCCCTCTTCTCGTGCAGTTGCACACCTCTGAAAACAAGATGCAGAGGCAGCGCCGTGGAGAGGAAGAAACCTGGCATTTGGAAGCTCACAAGTGGGACTTGGCATCCACCTGTTAAGTTTCAGCTTGCCTCTTTTTCCCCCCCTCTGGAAAGGGAGATTTACCAAGAGGAAAGATCCTCCATCTTTTGGCTCACTCCCCAAGCAGCCACAATGGCTGGAGCTGAGCCAATCCAAAGCCAGGAGCCAGGAGCCTCTTCTGGGTCTCCCACACTGGTACGGTGTTCCAAGGCTTTGGGCCATCCTGGACTGCTGTCCTAGATCATAGGCAGGGAAATGGGGCCACCAGGATTAGCACCGGCGCCCACGTGGCAGCCCAGCACATGCAAAGCAAGGACTTTAGCCACTAGGCTACTGCGCTGGGCCCCTAACTCTGACTTTCAAACAAATAAACAAATCTTGACAAATAAATTAGATAAATAAACATAGAATGACCTTCATGCCTACTAACAGGTGTGATAGGAAGAGCAACGAATTGTCTCTAAAATTTTCCCAAAGCACCTGTACAGCCCCCAAACCCCTTTCCCACTCTTGTGACTAAACTCCAACCGGGGCGGATTTGATCTGAACCAAATCTCCAGCAATTGAGCAATATTGAAGGAGCAGGAATTCTGAGTGTGCACTAAAAACACATGATGATTCGGATGACACAGCTCACTGTCCATTTTTAGAAGATATGTATTGACTGATTTGGAAAGCAGAGCAACAGAGAGACCGGAAGATCCTCCATCTGTGCTCCACTCTACAAATGGCTGCAACAGCCAGGGCTGGGCCAGAACGGCACCCAGGTCATGAGCACTGGGGACATTTTCGGCTGCTTTCCCAGATGCGTGAGCAGGGAGCTGGCAGTGGAGCAGCCAGGATAGGACTTGGCGGTTCCTAAGGGGCTGCCAGTGTCCCGAGTGGAGACCTAACCGGCTACACCACATCACTGCTGTTTGGATGAACTTTTTCCCTTGCCGCTGCCTGCAGGGCCTCCCACGTTCAGACGGCCTGCCAAACAAGGAAGGCTTTTACCATTGAAGAGAGAGAGAGAGAGAGATTTGAGAGAGACTTCCTATCTGCTAGTTCCCTCCCTGGTGATCCATGGGCAGACACTTGGGGGCTCAACTGTGTGGCAGGAATGCAAATCCTGGTGCCGTGGCCTGCTCCCTCCCAGGGAACTGGGGTTAGGACTTGGAGATGGGGCTTGAACCAACACACCCAGATATGGGGTGTGCGCACCCCCCCACCCCGCCTCTTATTTGAAAGGCAGAGATGGAGAAAGAGAGACCTTCCATCTGCTGGTTCACTTCCTGAATGCCTCCATTTGCTGGGAGTGGATTAGGCGGCAGCCAGGAGCAAGGGACTCACTCTGGCTCTCCTGTGTAGGAGTTGCAAACCCAAGTACCCAAGCTGCCACCTGCTGCCTCCCAGGGGGCACTTGAGCAGGAAGCTGGATCAGCGAGTGGAGCCGGGTCTCAAACTCAGGCCCTCAGGCAGGTAAGGAATGCTTGCATTCTGGGTAGTGCCAGCATTGCTCTGTCAAATGCCCACCCCACACACGGGCATCTTAACTGCTTCCTGAACTGCTGCACTAAACCATCAGTCCCAGCTTTTACTTTTTCAAGTGGCTGGGGGCAGGGCACGGGGAGAGGGGCAAAAAGCCAAGGGAGAAATGATATATGCAGGTGACGCAATAGGCACATGTTAATATTCATCACGGTGCTGAGTTCACACACATGCTGTCCTCTTGTCCACATATGTCCAGAAAGCCCAGAGAGCGTGATTTTCTGGGTGCCTGTGCAGCAGATGCGTGCCGACTCCTGGCCAAAGGGGAGGATGGCGGCTACATTTGTTTTCTCTAAGCCTTGAGAAAGTCAGCCGTGCAGGTCACCATTAATACGCTGAGAGGGAAGCCAAAAACAAAACAAAAAACAAACCAACCAACCCAGGGCAAGGCCCGCTCCCTCGAAGGCTGAGCTGACGTGTCATTTAGACAAGAGGGGGACTGCAGCCCGTGAAGACAGCCAGCACTTAGGAGGCCTTCCGTCACACAGCTTGGTCATTCACCGGAGGCCACCTTTGCAAGGCCGAGCACCCAAGATCCCGGATGGGGACAAGTGCTGCTCTTAAAGGAAGCAGCCTTGCTTTAAAAGGCAGGGGCTGGCACTGTGGCATAGTGGGTACATCCTCTCCCTGCGATGTTAGTATCTCTTGCGGGTATCGTTGAGTCCTGGCTGCTCCACTTCAGATCCAGCTCTCTGCTCATGTGCTTGGGAAAGCAACAGAAGGTGGTCCAAGCACTTGGGCTCCTGTATCCATGTTGGAAACCTAGGAGAAGCTCTTGGTTGTTATGACCATCTGGGGAATGAAGCATTGGATAGAAGGCTTCTCTCTCTCCCTCCTTCCCTCTGTAACTCTGACTTTCAAACAAATAAAAATTTTTAGAAATAACACGAAATGATGTAGATGACAGATGGAGGGTATCAGGGGCTGAGGAGGGCTGGTTGTGTGGACTCAGGTAACAGCCTTGCTGTAGCCCCTACACTTGACCTAGGTCGATCAGGATGCCCGCAGCTAAACCACAGAAGCACATGGCTTTGCACTGACAGGAGACAGGCCGTGCCTAGTCCTTTAGGACCCCTGTGGCCTAGTCCTTGTGGCAACTCAACAGACACTGAAGATGCCACAGTAACCCATGACCCCCAGCTTCATTCCCTACTCCCTTCTTCCCCCCCTCCTCTTCCCCAAATTTCAGCCTTTATTCTCAAGAAAGACCCGCAGAGGTATCGGAGGTTGCAAGAAAGAATGCAGTATTCAAGTTGGGACTTAATTCCACAACTCAGGGCCTCCTCAGTGACAGGGGTGAGTTGGGGGTGTGGGGGTGGGCCCTCCTGGGGCCAGGCCCCGCGCCTGCAGGAGAAGCTTACGATTAATCATTTGGAAGCTCTGGGAGTCTCAGAATTTAAATCCAAGCTGAAAATGGAGGCAATTACCCAGGCGGGGTTGTGCTGTGTTTTCACATCCCCGTCTGAATTATTGGAATAATTGTTTCCGCCCCCCCTTCTCATTGTGCTGTCCAAGGGGCCAGTGCCCCCACCTCCTCAGCACCAATAGCCCCTGTGCATTGTGTCCCCATGGAACAAGGCTTAGTAGCTAAGCAGAGAGGATAGGAACAAAGCCCCAGGAGAGAGAGTCCAGTTCAGTTTGTGTTTAGGGTCAATAACCTTCGTGCTTCCCCTACAAATCGCATCCAGGAAGTGCATTCAAGCCAGGCTATAGGAAAACACTCCTGGTATGAGAAGAGCAACTGTGAGTGGCAACTGTGTGTGTGCATGTACATGTGTTGTGTGTGTGTGTGTGCATACGTGATGTGTGTGCTTGTATGTGTGTGTGCAGAGCAAAATAAAGCAAATACAGCTGACTGAAAGAGAAACTGCAAACGCTGTCTTGTAGAATTTCTCAGGGAACACAGTCAAGTTGGGCGGTGTGGGATTCATCTGTGCCCCATGGCCGGGTGAGCCTAGGCCAAGCTTCAGCTACTTGGAGCCTTTACTTCCCTCCTCTTAAAACAGAGGCTTACAATGATCTTGGCTTTGTAGGGTTGGCAGGAGATAACGCAGACCAGCTCAGAGTCCCGACCCGGCACATGCACGCTTTGCTATTATTAGGATTATTTATGGGGCCTGAGATCCCAGTGGCTCAAGCAAACACAATCACCCACACATGCAGAAGCCAGGCAGTTGCCCCCCAAATCCTCTCTGCTCCCGCCCCCATCAGGACGGCCCTTTTCCGGGTCGGCTCGGCACACAGCGATGAGACAGGAAGGCTGGAGCCCCATGGACACAGGAACAATGGGAAATTCTTGCATTAAAACTTTTACAAGCTGCAGCAGCCCAGTTCAAAAGAAACAAGCTTGGAAGAAATGCAAACTGGTGTCCCATGACATGGGGTAGAACCAGGAACCCAGAGGACACAAGTCTGTTGTCTCTGTTCTCATTTATTTATGGCTGTGCCCTAAGCCGGCCGGGGAAACAGGGCCTTGTTGAGATTACCCAGGGTGGAAGATAAGGAAACAAAGGCGCAGAAGGGTTAAGCCTTTATGTCAGGACTTGGCCATTTCCAGGCCAAAGGACTCTGTTCTTCAAAATGAAGCCAACGCGGCCAACAACAACAACAAAAAGAGTATAAAAACGGTCAGTGCAAATCTAAACATAAAGTGACACCAAACTCCCGACAGGTATACCTCCCTCTGCAACCGCACCAACTTCCCTTCCCAACAGCCATTCTTAACCCAACTCAAGTATCCCAATCCAGCTCTTGAGAAAGCAGCAGGTGAGGCCCCAAGTTCCTGGGTTCCTGCCACCCAGGTGGGAGGCCCACATATAGAGTTCTGGACCATACGTTCTGCCTGGTCCAGCCTTGACTAGTTTGGGCATTTGGGTGGTTAATCACTGGATCACTGGATCAAAAATCAATCTCTCTCTTAGCCTGTCAAATATATATATATATATATTTTTTTTCCTTTTTTTTGAAAGGCAGATTTACAGTGAGAAGGAGACAGAAAGACAGACAGACAGACACACACACACACACACACACAGAGCGGGTTCATTCCCCAAACAGTGGCAATGACTGGAGCTGGGTCCACTGGAAACCAGGAGCCAGGAGCTTCTTCTGGTCTCTCACTTGGTTGCATAGGCCTGAGGAGTTAGGCCATCCTCTGTTGCTTTCCCAGGCTATAAATGGGATGATGGATCAGGACTGGAGCAGTCAAGATGTGAACAAGTACCCACATGGGATGCTGGCTCTAGCAGATGGATGATTAGCCTGGTGAGCCACTGTGTCAGCCCCTCAAATATATAACTTTCAAATATAAATGTGTGTATATATATTTAAGAAAGATCCCAATGTGGTTCCAAAGAGTATATAAACTATTTGTAGGTATTCATGACTCCCACAGATCACTCACAATTTGTTAGTAATTATCTATGAGGAATTAAGAAAGCTAGATCTTTCCCACTTTTTGAGCCCAAAGAGGCTTTAAACATTTTTTTTTTTTTCCGTTTACTTGAGTGGCAAAAAGATAGAGGCAGAGGGGGATCTTCCATCTGGTTGTTCAGTCCATAAATGCCCACAAGAGGGCCCACGACAAAGCCACAAGCCCAGGATCCAGCACCCCCGTGCATGGCAAGGAGTCAACTACATGAACCATCACCTGCTGCCTCCCAGGATCCATCAGCAAGACGCTGGAATCAGAGCCAAAAATGCACCTGACACCCAGGCACTCCAGGGTGACACGGGCCCCCCAAGTGACACCTTCCTTAATCATGTCGTCAAATGCTGATCATCCAGTCAAGAGTGCATGAATTAAATCATTGGTCCTAAAACGTGGTTGTTGGATCTCTAACCCGGCATCCGGCTTCTGTGAGTTTGTGACCTTCTGAAATCTTACGCCTGCTTTGCTGTTAATGCTTTAGATGTGCTTTTTTTTTTTCTTGAGAGACGATCCCTGGTTTGTATTGAATTTTCAAAGTAGATAATGATAGCCCTCTTAAAAGTTTCCAAGCCATGGCTCCAAGAGAAATCAGATTAGGTGTATGTCAGAAGAGATGCTATGGGGGGCTGAAGCTGGATAGCTCCTGCTGTCTTGGCCAGCGCCTCACTGAGACTGCTCAAGGTCATGGTCTTCTCTCTCCTGATTCGCCTGACCCCAACTGACCCTGTTGCCCATGCATCTTTGAAATCCCCCCTTTTCTTCCTCTCACTTCCTGTTTTCTCATGCTCTTTGACTTCCTTTACATGATTCTGATCAGCTTCCTATCCATGTGGCTTCTGATTCTCTCCTTTGGCTCACCCTGACATTGATGTAACCTTCGATTGTGCATCCTGGGTCCACTTTCTCAGGGGACATTTGTCCTTGTTTCCACAGCTCCTTAATCACCAACATTACGGTAGTTTCAAAACTGGCTTCTCTCTGGGCAGATCTTTTTCCTGACCTTCATACGCAGGGACACATGAGGTTGGTCACACTTCAGGGACATCTCAGTGGCTCCTTAGGGGGCATGGTGGCACGTTTCCATGGTAGATACCAGAGAAACAGAGGATGCTCTTGTCTTTCAAATAAGACGGTGCAGTGTTTGCCACACAAGCCATGCAATTCTCCCGGAAACTAAGTCGTCTGTGGATTACTCATAATCCCTAATGCAATGCAAATGTAATGCAAACGGCTGTTAGACTACATTGCTTTAGGAGTAACGACCAAAGTCTGTACATGTTCAGTATAGACACAGTTTTGCTTTAGAATAAATCAGTTGGTTGAATCACAGATAGAGAACTGAGGGCTGGGGTTGGGTGATTAATCTGTTATCCCTCCTTCCCCTGTGCTTTCCCTTCTGCCTTTCCTTAGTCATTGACTGGTATGCATTCACGCAAGTATGTATCTATCCATCCATCCGTCCATCCATCCATCCATCCTGTCATGTACCTAACTGTTCATCCGTCCATCCATCCGTCCGTCCATCCATCCATCCGTCCATCCATCCATCCATCCATCCATCCATCCGTCCATCCATCCGTCCATCCATCCATCCGTCCATCCATCCATCCATCCTGTCATGTACCTAACTGTCCATCCATCCATCCATCCATCTATCCTGTCATGTACCTAACTGTCCATCCATCCATCCATCCGTCCGTCCGTCCATCCATCCATCCATCCATCCATCCATCCATTCATCCATCCTGTCATGTACCTAGCTGTCCATCCATCCATTCATCCACACATCCATCCAAGAGCTATCAGCTATCTTATAAACTTGTTGTGTTAAGCATCATACTGAGTGTTAAAATACAGATATCCCAAACCAATATATATACATATATATACCTCACAGAATGTCTAGTCCAAAAGAGACCATCTTACTGCAGACTGTCATAAAAACACACAAATGAACATACACACGCATATTGCAAGAACTACTCTCAAAGCAGAGAACGGAACTCCAGACAACGAAATAACTCACAATCCTGTTGGAGTCAGACGGGATCCGTGAGTTGCAGCATCACCGGGACATTCTTAGGGTGATTGGGGAAAGTCTCCTTACAACTGAGTCGTGAAAGACAAATTAGGGTCAACCAGTGAATGAGTGAAGGGATGCTTAGGGGTCAAAGCACCAAGTGGCCAGCAGATTCCCAGGAAGAAGAGAAAGCCTTTTTCCACCAGTATTTCCTAGATGAGACTAGACTGTTCACAAGGGAGCCTGAGAACAAAGCTTTGTCAGACACAAGATAGAGGCAGGATTTGATTGCAGCTGAATAGAGGACATCATCATGGATATGAAATAATGGGACAAAGGTCATTTATGGATCCAAGAAGTGCTTACTGAGCACCTGTTATATGCTTTGCACTTTTACCGACAGGGACAGTGGTGGTCAGACCCTTTGCTCATGGACCATTACCTTCCTGTTTCAAAGAAGGATTTTGAACTCCTCAGAGTCATCAACCTGCTCAACAGGCTTGTGTAGCCTGCAGGCCCCTTCTCAGAAGACTGTTTTTAAAAATAGTTTTATTTATCTATTTGAGGGAGATCTTCCATCCACTGGCTCACTGCCCAAATAGATGCAATGACACAGGTTGGACCAGGACTAAGTCGGGAGCCAGGAGTTCCATTCAAGTCTCCTATGAAGGGGACAGGGACCCAAATGCTTGAGTCACCAACAATGGCCTCCCAGGCACACAGCAAGGAGCTGGACCGGAAGCAGAGTATAAAGCAATACAGTACTCTAACATGACAGGCTGGTGTCCCAAATAGCAGCTTAACCAGCTATGCTCCCCTGCCTGCTCCTCCCATAGAGGTGAAACCAGCTGTAGGCTACTGTGTGAATTCCACATGTACAGCTGTACTACTAGGTTGTTGGGAGAAGAGGGACAGCAAGAAATATCTGTGCATGTTTGGGACAGATGCAACCCTCTCTCCACACCCTCCTCCAAATATTTTCTAGCTGAGCATGGTTGAACGTGTGGATACTGAATTGTGGTTACTGAGGGTCAACTACACCCTTGTAAAGACACACTCGCCAGCAGTGGCTGGGGCTGAGCCAGGGTGAAGGCAGGAATCAGGCACTTAGCCACCAGAGCCGGCACAGCTGCTCCCAGCACAGGAACCACCAGCATTGGTACTGGATGTGCTATCCCAAGCTGCACCTCCACTGCTACATTTATGCCTGCTTCAACTTTGTGTTTATCACGCTGCAGGAAACAAGTGAGACCAAGGTAACTGCACTTCAGTTAGCTTTTCTTTCTGGAAGGTTCCTTGTGTTTAGTAACAAAGTTTTTGCACTGTGGCTTTCATTGTCAGCCAATGAAGCTCTGGAAGGCACACACGGTGTACAGGCGAGGAGTAGGGTGGCATCCTTGGCGCTTCCCTCTGGTTTGCCAAACACATTGAGTTCCATTTCCTTCCTGTGGTCACATTCGCTTTTACGAGCTCCAGAGAGGGGCTACACGCGTCGCCCTCCCCCATCAGGAATGCCAGGCCTCGCTTTGTTGTTGAAAGACCAGACCCGGGCTGGGGAGGTGGGGATGGGGAGGGGAAGGTGGGGATGTCTTTGGCAGGAGGTTTAATGAGTTTTCCGTCTCCAGTGTGCTGGTGGGTGCTTCCTCCCACTCCACGCCCAGGCTGTGACCAGGCGCTCTGCTGCCCCTGCCACCACCAACGCCCGGACAGCCCAAGAGAACAATCCGTCCTTTTTGGAACTCAACAGCAGTTAATAGGGGCAGGGAGGAAGTGCCCAGGAACGGGACGGGGCGCGGGGTGAGGGGGCACAGATCCTGGGGACGCCACAAAGCCTGGTGTGACAATGGCAGCCCCTCCAATGAGAGCTGAGGCTGGCGGAAGCCGGCAAAGAATGCGGCGCCATTGTGCGTGTTAGGGGCCCTCAAGTGCCCCCCACCCCACCCAGAGGAGGCTCTTGACAGCCACTTCAGACAGACCCCTGAATCCCTGGGGTTAATTAAAGGCAAGTGGAAGTGGGGGCTTGCGCACTCAGCGACAGGCTGCAGGAAAGCGCGAGGCTGCCAGACTTAAAATGAAGAATCCACAGTGTTGATTCTCAAGACACGAGGCGACTTAGCCCAAGAAGTGCTTGAACGGGGTCCAGCTGGCGGGGGACGGACTCGCTTTGTGAGAAGACTTAGTTGGTGCGTTCTGCAAGATGGTGCTTTGTGGAGGGGGTGTGTGGCAACCACGCACTGCCCACGGAAGACTGGAAGCAGAAATTTCCTAGGGTGGCAGCAATGTGGCTCAGTGAGTTAAGCTGCTGTTTGTACCAGCATCAGTCTGTCTCCCAGTACCCGTTTGAGTCCTGGCTGCTCAGCTTCAGATCCAGCTCTTTGTTAATGCGCCTGAGAGGGCAGCAGAAATAGAACCAAGTACTTGGGTGGCTGTCATCCATGTGGGGGACCAGATGAAGTTCTGGGCTCCTGGCTTCAACCTAGGCCTGTGTGTGGCAGCCATCTGGGGTGTAATCCAGTGAACTGCAGATGTCTCTGGGCAGAATGAGGAGCTGGAGACGCCACACTGGGCACGTGCCACTCCATTTGCTGCCAGGCGATGTGTGGTTGTCACCATCCCCTTTAGAAATCATGCTCTGCTTCTAGCGTACACACCTGCCAAGCTCTGGGCATAAGATGGAGCCTTCCCTGCTACCTTGGACCAGTTGTGTAATGAATCCTCCAGAAAAAAAAAATGGTTGCTTTCTCTGATTTGCGAAGGACATGGCCTTGGGGAAGGTGGCGATATCTATGCAGCTATGCAGTTGCTCAGAGTAAGTGAGAGTTGAATCCAGATACTCCTGATTCCAAAATCCTCTATGTAAATCTGTCTGCAACAGGCCTGGGCATTGTGGTGCAGCGGATTAGGCCATTGGTTGCATGACTTGCTTCCCATATCAGAGCATTCTCTCAGTCCTGGCTACTCTGCTCCCAATTCAGCTGCCTGCTAATATGCCAGGGAAGCGGTGGAGGCTAGCTCAAGTACTTGGGTTTCTATTACTTTCATGGGAGACCTGGAAGAAGTCACTGGTTTCTCACATTGGCCTTACCCAGCCCTAGCTGTTGGGAACATTTGGGGTTGCCCAATTGATGGAAGATCGCTCTCTGCCACTCTGCCTTTTGAACAAGAAACAAAAATATTTAAAGTGAATACATAGCCTTCACTTTCAATAGAATAACCAAAACATTTACTGACTGCAGAGTGTTTAACTAGGATATAATTTTTATGTCAGGCATTATACTAAACAATAATGGGAACTACTAGTATTTAATTATTATAGGAACCCTTTCATTTCCATTTTTCAGAAGGGGAGAGTGAGGATTAAAACAAATGAAAATTATTTGCCTATGATCGTGTAATAGAGAAGCAGGGAAAGGTAGAATTTGAATCCAGACCGCAATGCTTGGGTGTGATTGTGATCGCTTCACTCTGTCCTTCATCCATCCATCCACTCATCTATCCCTCCATCCGATCTCTCAGCTTTCTCTCCACTCACCCGTCTGCATTCCTCCACTTATCCACTCATTCTCTCCATTCGTCCACTTAATCCTCCATCCATTGCTTTCCTACCCATCCTTCCTTCCACTTCTGTACTCATCCATACACCTGTTCTTCACTTACCTACCCGTTTTCTCCATCCGTCCGTCCATCCATTACACATCCAGCCACCTACCCGCTTATCTACTTATCTATCCATCTGCTCATCTATCCATTCTCTCATTTTTCATTCAAGTAAATGGTCGCTGAGAATGTAACAGACTGTGACGACCGAAGTGTCATCCTTGTGGGTCCTTCTCTGAGGATTTTCTTCCTCAGCTCTTTGTGATCTCTTTCCTTCCCTGCTAAGCCCAATTATGGTTGGAAAGTGAAAAACCAGAAGGTACAATGGCGGGGAGCTGCGGTCCTTCCATGCTTCAGCAGGGTCAGTGGGGCCTGGCCCTTAGGCCATTGGGAGGTGTCTTTGCCTGCTTGCGTTGATTGTCAGGGCGTGTGGGGAGTTTGGGGGCGTTAGCTGCAGCTGACCGCCACAGAGAAGAGCCCCTCTGGCTTACATCCAGAGTTGACTGAGCCGCTCACACATTTATCATGCGTTTGCTCATCTGGTCATGCATTCAACCACTCACACAGTTATTGGTTCATTAATTCCTACCTTCACTCACCCCTTCCTTTACCGATTCACTCATTCATTCATTGACTGCCTTGCTCACTCATTAACTCAGTCACTCATGTATTTGTTCACTCATTGATCACTCCTATGATGTTGAAAAAAATGCTCTTTATCATATTATGCATTTTGGGTGATTATGTAAGATTTGTAGCTATAAATGTGATAAAGTCATTGTCCAGGTTCTAGGGGGGAGGGCAGGAGAGTAGAAATTAAGTCAAAATGAGCCTGATGGAGATGGATTAAACTAGGTGCTACTTAGGAGTAGGCCAAGAGACAGTGCAAGGGAGGGGTCAACTTGGGCAGGTGCCCTGGACCCTGGCAAGATAGCTGAATTGGCTGCTCCTTCCTTTGCAAGCGCTGGGAGCCTATGTGCTAGTTTATGTTGTGGCTACTCCACTTCCCATCCAGCTCCTTGATTGTGGCCTGGGAAATTGGCAGAGGGTGGCCCAAAGCCTTGGGACTCTGTACCTCCATGGGAAGTCCAGAGGAATCCCTGGACTTTGGATTGCCTCAGTTTTGGCCATTGTGGCCATTTGGGGAGCAAGCCAGCAAATGGAAGATCTATCTTTCTCTCTCTTTTCTCTGTAAATCTGCCTTTCCAATAAAAATAAATATATCTTAAAAAAAAAGAAAAAAGGAATGTGGTTTTGGAGGAGAAAACAAAAGACATGAATAGGAAGGGAGAGTCCCAGTCCAGCTCTCTCATCTTCTCCCTAATTTGCTATTTTGTTATTAAAATGTGGTGAGACCTCCTTGTTTTGGGTTTATCTTTAAATCAAAAGAAAGCCCTTCTAGGGCCTGGCGGCATGGCCTAGAGGCTAAAGTCCTCGCCTTGAATGCCCCAGGATCCCATATGGGCGCTGGTTCTAATCCCAGCAGCTCCACTTCCCATCCAGCTCCCTGCTTGTGGCCTGGGAAAGCAGTCAAGGACGGCCCAAAGCTTTGGGACCCTGCACCCGCATGGGAGACCCGGAAGAAGTTTCTGGTTCCTGTTTTGGATTGGCTCAACTCCAGATGTTGCGGCCACTTGGGGAGTGAATCATCGGATGGAAGATCTTCCTCTCTGTCTCTCCTCCTCTCTGTATATCTGACTTTGTAATAAAAAAAAAAAAAAAAAAAAAAAGAAAGCCCTTCTAAATGCAGCAGCACATATGAGGTACTTAGTACAGGCCCTGTCTATGTGTAGCAAAAATATTGCTTTGTCAATGGAAAGTTTTTACTATTTTAAGAACCTTTTCGTTTTTCCTGTCCGTACCCATCTCACCTCTCCCCTCCCTATGTCAAAACTTGCGAAATCTGTCACAACATTGTAATCTCTGATTCTGTCACTGAATAGACACTGAATTTGCAACATCCTTGGCTACTTTTCTGGCTCTCTAACCTCACTCACCTATGGCCCTCCATCTATGTGTCCCCTGGGATGCAGGCTACTGACTGACCTTCCAGGAGGCACCCTCACACCCACCCACAGACAATGCCTGTGAAAGTCACGTCCCCTGTCGCTCCCTGGCTCCTGCTGAGGAGGGAAGGCTGGGAGCCTTGCCTCATGGCCCCAGCCAACCTGCTGAGGAGCCCTCCATTAAGGCTAATGATTTGTCCTGTTTGGAGGTCAGTTAGACGCCGCTGGGTCGGGGAAGTCCAGCTCGCGTGGGAGACTTTCAGTTGACATTGAAATGCAACCATCTCACTTTGAAACAAGCCTGGGATGGCTTTTCAGCTACTGTGTGGATGGATGCAGCCCCGAGCCTGAGAAGACAAAAGGCTGAGACCGCTAGAGCCAGCAGCAGCTCCGCCAGAGATGTGCCGATTTATTCATGCACTGTCTCGTGCCTTCGGGAATTTTCCAAGAGGAGAAAACAAATGTTTGCTTATTCACTCTTCTTGTTTCCTGAGATCTCTCCCTAACTCGAGATTCAGCGATTGGAGGAGTGACTCAATGGACATCTTCCAACCTCACTGACGCAAAAGGATGAGTTGGTGACAAAGTGGAAATTGGGGATAAGGATCTTTTTAAAATACATATTTTGAAGACTTCAGAACATGGCCTGAGACAATGAACTCCTTCCCCTACACCCCTGACTATCATCTCGTTTCAGCAAGGATCATAATTTTGGAAACAGACTGGATCTCACACAAGTGTCAGACATTCTAGCCTTGGGGAGTCCCTCACCCCACACTTTAAAACACAGCCACATTTCAGGTAAAAGATTTCATGTGAAAGACCCAACCTTGTATTTGTAAGGGTCGAGTTGTTGGCCACTTGACATCCACCTGTGTGTGGTGGACAGAGAAGCTTTCATTCATTTTAATTTGGCTGGACCCTCCTGCAATGTCATGGAGTCTGACCAAAGGTGTTCATTGCACCCAATGACCATATCGGGTCCTACTTAGATATGCAAGGAGCTTAGGTGGGGGAAGGCAGAGGAAGAGTTATCAAACATTAAGCCCAAATCAAACTGAAAGAGACAGCCCAGGTCATACCTTGGTGCTGTTGTTGCAAATGGCAGGAAGCCCACAGAGGTGGCACCGCCTGCGCAGTCACATCAGCCAGCTGCACTGCCCTACCTGGAACTTTCGCTGTTTTGGAGGCCAGCATTGATTCCCAGGAGGTGGTCAAGGTTTGAGGAGCTACACGGAACTCACCCAGCATAGGCAGGGTCCCGACAGACTAATCTTCCACATCCAACCATCAGGATCCCATATGGGTGCCAGTTTGTGTGCTGGCTGCTCCACTTCCCATTCAGCCACCTGCTTGTTGCCTGGGAAAGCAGTAGAGGATGGTCCAAGTCTTTGGGACCCTGTACTTACATGGGAGACCAGGAGGGGGCTCTTGGCTTCTGGCTTAGGATTGGCTCAGTGCTGACTGTTGCAGCCATTTGGGGAGTGAACCAACAGATGGAGGATCTTTCTGTTTCTCCTTCTCTCTAAGTTCAAACTCTGATAGCATTCAGCGGATGGAAAGTTCTCCTGTGGTTTCTGCAGTTTTAGACTTTTGGGTTTGAAATTTTGTTTTTCCCTGACTTGTGGATACACCTGTCATTCATTCCACCTTGTTTGAATTTCAGTGTTGTCTTTGGTTAAACCAAGACCATTCGCTGGCAACTTCAATCAGCCAAAGGTTCCCATCGGGCCATATGGGCAATGCAAGAGGGAAAATTAATTTGTAATCAGCTACATCTCCCCTGAATGTTAGTTGCTTTCTCTCTCCCACCATTTTCGTAAAGGAAGGACAGACAGAGATTAGCAGGGACGGGTTGGGGGGTGATTAGACTAGAGACCTGATAGTGCCTGAGTGCCAGAAGCAGGTGGCATGGAAACACCTCAGTGGCCCATCTTCTGTCTGGAACTGAGTGTCCCATAAATTTTAGAGAAGGAGAGAGAAGAGGGAGAGAAGATGGAGAAGAGCAGGAGTGTATTTTCGGTGAAAGCAAGGATTCCTAACCTGTGGGTACCAAGGAGTGACTGGACAGCTTTGGGGTGCTTTGCAGCTTTGGCTGCTTGCATATTCCTGGGAGGAGGACAAGAAACCTTCCTGGGATCTTCCAAGTGTGTTCGACTCACAAAAACGTGAGAGTGGCCCATCAGCTGCATGGCCAAGACTCTTGGAGGTCTAGGGAAACAAGAACAGCGTGTAGTCAGAAGGACCAAGCCATTTTGACCTGGCTTGGCTCCTGCTCGGTGGCACAGGCGTCTCTAGACTTCCTAGCTGCAGTCTGTGCTTCCTGCAGGGACAATTTCCCAACAGCCCCGGAAGAGGCGCAGCTCCCACCGTCACCTGGCGCTCACGCTTCCACTTCCTCTTCCAGCCCAGCGTCATCCTAGAGCAGACAGTATCTGGAAATTCATTTACTGCTTTTCTGGTTATTACTCCATGTAAGGTGGCTCTCACGTTGCTGGATGGACCTGGCACCCCTCGTTTTAAGTGTTTTTTGGGTCAGCTCACTTGAAACTTAAAGTTATGGGGAAAGGGGTTACTTCTCTTACCCCCTGGTTCACGCCCCAAAATGCCTCAGTGGCAAAGGGCTGGGCCGGGTTGAAGCTAGGAGCCTGGAACTCCATGCAGGTCACCCATGTGAGTGCAGGAGCCCAAGAACTTGGTTTAACTTTGCTACCTTCCCTTGGCAGAGAGCTGGATCAGAGAGCTGGGATTCCAGCCTGCTCTAGTACACGGCCAGCCCTGGTCCAGCCATGTAAAGCACAAGTGATTGTGAGAATTGAGCTCCTGTAAACCCGTAATGTCCTGTAAATGTCAATGTTCCTTGAATTCCACTCTCACCCTCAGTCTGTGAGGTTGGTATTATAATCCTACCTATCTTGTAAGTGAATACAGAGCACAGAGAGGTTAAAAAATTCACCCTGGGTCACACAGCCAGCCACGAGTCAGTGAAATACTGATTGACTTCTGAACTCCGGCACGAGCTCACCTCCCACCATAGGCCAAGACTATTTGTGGTATAGCAACCCTTGCCTTTGATGTGCTAATCCCATTTGTTGGACAGAGATCACAAGGGAAGATGTGGATTTACCTGTATAGTTCTTGACTCAAATGCTCCAACCAAGCCTTCTGAGATGAAAGAGATTGCTATTTAATTTGATTGTTGGATTTGAGTTTTACACCTGCAGGTCAAGGTTCTGCTCACTCTAACTTTGCAACCCCAGACCAACACACTGAACCTTGTGTCTTGAATTTCAGTCGCCTGATCTGTAAAATGGGCACGATACAGAACCAAATTCTCCTGATTGCGGGTGTCTGCCCCTCCTCCACCCCAACCACATTCAGTCCCGACAGCTCCACTTCTCACTTTAGCCCAACTGAGAAACGGAGGATCAAGTGACCACATGCATTTGAAATCCAGAGCATTGCGCCTGGCTATGACTCGCAGCTAAGACGTCATCATTGTTTTTGCTGTTCCCATAATCAGAGCGGAAGCCATGGGCAACTCATTAGAGGACTTGCATGGATGCCGCCTGCCGACCAACTAAAGCTTCCGCCTGGGCACCTCTGAGGAGCCCACAATAAAGTCCACACGACCCCATTCTGTATTGGGAGCAGCAAAAAGAGGAGATGGTGTGCTGAGCGGTGAGACCAACCGTCGATTCTTAGGGGAGAGGGCCTGGGGCTGTGGCTAAGGGTCCACTGGAGGCCTGCATCTGGCATCTAGGAACCTGGGATCGAGTCTAAATCACTCCTCTTTGGATTCCAGCTTCCTGTTAAGGCACATCCTGGGAGGCAGCTGACAATGGTTCATGACCTGAGTCCCTGGCCCCCACGTGGGAGGCCCAGATGGAATTCTAGGCTCCTGGCTTTGGCTGGACTTGTTCCTAGGTGCTCTGGCCTTGTGAGGGAACGAGACAGAAAATGAGAGATCTCTGTTTCTCTGTGTGTCTTTACTTTTCCAAGTAAGATGAAAATAAATACTCCAGTGTCCACAAGGTGGCTCTCCTGAGAGCCCTTTTTGGGGGACGCCCTGGGGTCCACCTTCGCTGCCCGGACATGGCTTGGAAGATGCTCGGGTTCCTACTTAGCTGTCTTGATTCTACCCTCAGGACACACCCCCCCATCCCAAGCTCACCCCTGTGACGCAGTTGGCCTGAGTTTGGCTGCTGCTGCTGAGAGAGAGAGAGAGAGAGAGAGAGAGAGCGCGAGCGCGCGAGCTCCAGCGACGATGCCCCCGTGACAGCCAGAACATCAAGATAGCAGAGCCGGGAGCCAGCCAGTCATCCCCCACCTCAGGAGCCGGTTCAGCGGTGTCGGCCGAGGCACGCCTCGACTGGCCCTGCCGTAGGTGTTTCCCGCATTCCGCCGATATGGAAGGCCTCTCAGCAGCCAGGAGTTAGAGAGGGTGGAAGGTCCAGGACAAAGTGTGGGCACCCCAATCGGGCAGCGGTGACTGCCTCCAGAACCCTTGGCCTTCCTTGGGTTCTCCCCTTACCCCACTCGCCCAGCAGTGACCTTCCCAGCCAGGGCTTGTAGGGGAAGTACTCTTTGGTAGAAGATACTAAAGTTCAGACATGCGAGGAACTCACCCCAGGTTCCCTGAGCTACAGAGAAGTAGGGTGCAAACCCACAGCGCCCAGTGTTTTGTCTGATCCCCCACCCCACCCATTTCACCCCCTGCCCTGGCTGTTCTTTGTTTTTAAAAAAAAAAAAAAAATAGTGGCTGTGGGAAACCAGGACTTTCCAGAAAGACCTGTTCATCTTTTGCTGGTTCTGGAGTCAACAGGTCCCGAGCTGTTGGTGGGTGATAAGAAACTCCAGGGGCCATGTTGTGTGCAACCTCCCTGGCACAACCTGGAGAGACTCACCCTGCACGATGGAGGCTGTGCCTGGCAACCAAACGCCAGCGCTCAGCCCACTGCAGGTTCAGTAGTGACGGCAAAAACCGTCTCCAGACGCTGGCCACGTGTCCTTTCAAATGACACCCACTGCTCTATGCAGACGCCCATTCCCAAGCCACCGGGGAGAACTCCCTGGCCCTGCAGGGATGACCAGGGGTCATCTGTTCCTTTCCAGCTCTTCCACAAGCGGTGTGTCCACCCAGGCTCCCCTTTGCATTTCCTCTGGGTTGGAGGGCATTGTGTGACCTCGACTGAACCCTCACCCTCTTGGCAGGCCCCAGAGGCAAGAGCTCCATCTGGTCCTCTTTCTTCCCCGTTCTTGATCAAAGCCAAGCCCACCGGCACAGGCACGGAGAAGGCAAAGGAAGAGCCACAGGTGTGGAGCCGGGGAAGTCACCTAGGCCAAGGTGATTACAGAACACGGAGTTAACCTCTTCCACGTCCCTGGATGAGGGCACTTCAAAAAGTTCATGGAGATGGAATCGAAAGATTAGGTTTATTTTGGTGCAAAACAGTTCTGAGATCTTGGGCCTTGATGAGGTCTTTTGGAAGGCCAGGGAAAATGTGGGTCATGAGCAAGGTATGTGTGGAATTCCAAATTGTTTTGCACCAAAATGAACTTATCTTTCCCAAGAACTTTTTGAAGTTCTCTCAATTTGCATAGTCTTTGAATTAGGGGGAAAAAAACCCAACCAATGAGAACAGCTATCATTATAACATAAAAACATATCAAATACTCAGGCTGAACGTGCAGTGGATTTCTAAAAGGAATTAAAAAAAAACAACTCATGAAAAGACACTGAGAAACCAAAATGTGAAATTGCACAGGGTTGTTCCTGGTCGGGATGCATGGCTCTCTGCTGCCCCTTAGGTGTTCTGGGGGGGTGAGTTCGTGGGCCCTGCACGTGCTTTGAAATGGGGTGGGGAAGAACCTAGCCTGGCAGCCCAGCTTCATGGCTCACAGTATGTGTGACCTTGGGCCAGCAGTGTCACCCGCTGGGCTCTTTTTGCTTGTCTGTAACACGAGATCCTCCCGGAGGGACTTCTCACAGGACTGGGCTGATTCAAAGGGACCAGGGAAGCTGCAGGAGGCACTTGCTAGGGGTCCAGTCCAGAGTGGCAGGGCTCCTCCTCCGCCGACATCCACTCTTGCTTTGAATATGGGAAGAAGATAAGAACAGGGGGCTGGCACCGTGACGTCATGGGTAAAGCTGCCAGCGGCAACGCCAGCATCCCATACTGGCACCAGTGCACTTCCAATCCAGCTCCCTGCAAATGTTTCCTTGGGAAAGCAGCCTTGCCACCTATGTGAGAGACCTGTATGAAGCTCCTGGCTCCTGGCTTTTCTCGTCTTGACTTTGGTGGCCACTTGGGGAGTAAACCAGTGAATGGCACATCTCTCTGTTTCTCTCTGCCTTGGGGACTCTGCCTTCTTAATGAATTATTAAAAAAATAAAGGTAAAGAAGATGAAAGCTAATAAATGTTATTTTTTAACAGCCAAGGATAGGAAGGTTATCAGAACATACCCTTCCTCTCTTCCTCCTAGCGCACGATTATTCAAGGCCTAAGGAGAGCCGGGTGGCGCAGCACCCCAGCGAGGGCTCTAAGAAACTGTGGCTGAGGCAGAACTGGCTGGCTGCAGGCTTGGAGCTGCCCTCCCCTCAAACCTGCAGACCTCGTCACGGGAGGCCTGGATCCAGGCAGGGAAGTGGCGCTGCCTGGAGTCCCTGCACAGCCAAATGACTCAAATTTCATCTCTCGGTTTTGAGGTGCCTGTGATGACGCCGCTGGCTCAGGCTGCTGCGGCCTCTGGTGCTTCTTGTGGTTAGCACAGAAAAGCCCAGAGGCTGGACACCTGAGCAGGTGAGACAGACAGGGCAGCTTCTGCTGTCCACGTGCCCACGGTGTGGCCTAACCGACACGGCAATACGCAGAGAAGTGCCAAAGGTTACCCATCTTACAGGAAAGAAAGTCAAGGCCCAGGAAAAGGGTGTTGTACAACACTTAACCAAAGCTCCAAACCAGCATAGGATGCAGCCAGGGCCATGAGCAGGGTTTTATTTAGTTTGTCTGTATTTAGGGCACCTTCAGGATAGTTTGGTAGGGGCTGGCCCGGTGTTAACTGTGAAACTTGCTAATGCTCAACTGTGATCTGCTACCTGGAGTCGGTGAGCGTGTGGATTTGATCCTGTCTCCTGAGTGGGCAGAACTGGCTCTGCTTCAATGTCTCCGTCTGTGGCCCTGGACCAAGCTACCACACTGTCATCCGAACCAGCCCAGCAGCCTTTCGGAGCCCTTTCTTTGCCCCTTTTGAATCCATCTGACACGCCCTCCATCTCAATCCGTCAATGGCCTCCTGTTGACCGTGCCAGTCTATCCCAGGGCTGATCTTACACCCTCTATTCTCACTGGGGTACTGCTTCTTCAGGAAGGTGTTCTAGCATCTCTGATTTAACCTCTCCTGGCGCTGTGACACCTGCCTGTGCCTGCATGTCCCCTCTAGAACTATTGTGTATCTCTTATCCATACAGCTCCAACAAGCAGCACAGCCCTGACCCATGCTGAAGCCCCAGATGAGCTTATTCATTCTGCCTGCGAGAACCCTCTGACAGCTGGGCCACGAGGCTGATACTCCAGGGGACATCCGTGACTAAATGGACACTGACAAGGTCAGTGTTGATGCCCTGGGACCCCACCTAGGTCACCCGTACGGCTGGCACGGTCCCGAGCACTCGGAACATCTTCCACTGCTTTCCCAGGTGCTTGGATTGGAAGTAGAACAGCCAGGACTTGAACTGGCACCATATGGGATGCAGGTATTGCAAGAGGTGCCTGGCGTGCTGCGCCACAGTGCCAACCTTTTGATTCTGGATCAGAACCATGCTGTGTGCACTTGGGGGGGGTCTGGCTTCCTCACACCACCTCCCACTTACGCTGGGTCTTAGTTGGCATGGCAAGCTGCAGTCCATCCACGCTCCCAGCTGACTGTGATTCTAGCGTGCAGATAGGCCATCGTGGATGGGTAGAAGGGGGCTGACTTTAGCTGGTGCTATCACACAAAGGATGTGTGAGCGCGCGTGCCTTTGTGTCTGCCTCTTGGGGCACCTGTGCCTCACAGTCCCCAGGGTCAGGGAGTCAAAGCCAGGACTGCAATGGCTGGCTGGCGCCCAACCTGGGCACACCTTCCCCCTCACCAGAAACTGTGTCCCACCCTCCAGCGTGGCCCCAGGGTGGATGTTTTGGGGGGCTTTCCGGCTCTAGCCTATCTCAACCGCTCTGCAAAGGAACACAAGTGACTGAGGAGGAGAAAGCAGGATCGTGAGAAACTAGAGTTTCAGACCAGCATCTCCATGGCCCAGGGCGTTGCCTTTGACCTGCTGGGGCAGGTGGGTGTAGAGGAGCGAGCAGGAACACCAAGTCCCGCCTTTGATGCCTATCTGGGGGAGGGCTGGATGACATTGCAGTTCCTCTGGTGAATCAGCAGGCAGGAATGCTCCCAGCTGAGATCTCAGAGCCCCCTGGGGAAGCAGGGGGCCGGGGCAGGGTGTGACGGGCTGGTGGGACTCTGACGTCCATGGTGGCCCTCAGTGACCATGCGTCATGACTTCCAGGTGTTATCTGCTTATGAAGATAATTTTCCTGTCCTCAGGGGGGGAAAAGGACCATAGAATTCTGAAAAGTATTCCAAGTATCTGACAGGCATGCCAAGTATTCAAGAAACAAAATTCAGAATCTCTCTACCAAGTGTTCGATGGATCCAAAAAGTGGAAAATGGGAAATAAAGATTGTCCTTCTGATATATATGAGTGTGTATGCGTGCTGTGTGTGCACATGCTTGCCAATGTGGGTGTGTATGTGTGTGTACGCCTCACCAGGGAACCTCCAAAAGTTATGGGAATGGAGCTAGAAGATACACATTCACTATAGCGCAAAAAAAAAAAAAAATTAGAAATCTACTCATTTTGTTTCGTAACGGACATTTTCTAGGAAGCTTTAGGAAGACTTGCCCCCCTCATACATACACTTATATATTTTCTTGCACTCCAACGAATCTGTCCTTTGATTTCCTTCTCCGTGACCTTGTCTTTGTACCTGCGTGTGAGTGGGGTCGTCCGTCGCTTGTTGGCTCGGCTCGCTTGCGTTTTGTTCAGGTATAGATGGGTGCCCTCTCTGTCGGCCCGAAGGTGACCTGCAGGAGGACTGAAGGTGGCATTCGCTTTACTTCATCCCCTCCCTTTGGGTCACTGCTCCCTGCGGCTGGACATACAGTCTTCCCAGCTTTTCCTTGGTTATAGACAAGACTTTAGCACGGAGCTCTGCTGCATCTCCCTGGTCTTGAAACTTCTTAGTGAACCATGTCACAGGTGCCTAATCATTTCTGAAAAGTTGTTTACTGCTTCCAGATCCGTGGTCTCTGCCTGCAGTTCTGTAGTGTTTAACTTTGCTGCAAAGCCAGGGGGAAGGTGCCCTCGTGGGTTTTATTTAAAAGATGGATTCAGCCTTAGAAAGGTTAACGCGTTTTTTAAAGTCTCGCGGCCAGATTTGGCTGAGGTTCTTACACCTCTTTGAAAGCAAGAGGCGTCTGCCATGCCCGCATCCCAGGCAAGACTACTGCGGTCTTACCAAGCCCTGGCTGCGATTAGGGTGAGAGACGTGAGTGGGACTGGCAGGCTCCTGGAGCTCTGCCGCCCCCTGGTGGCCACGGGTTTTCACTGTGAAGATGGCTGAACGCTCGGTAGTGGCCAGGCGTCTGCAACTTTGGGATAGGAGTAACATCAGAAATGCGGCAGATTTTTTTCCAGGAATTCTCCGCTGGAAACACTAACAATACAAGCCTGGCAATATGGAAGCTATCCCCTTGCACAGAAAAGAGACTAGGGCCCACAGAGTTTAACCCCCCAGCGCACAAGCCTTCATGATACCAGAACGAGGCTTGGATTCCGGCTCTCCCTGGTGCTTTGTTAAGGAGATGACCTTCTTCTGAGGTGTGAGTGCAGAACCCCACGCAGCTTTTCCCACCTTAGGAGCGGCCAAGACGGTGGTGCCGTGGCAGAGGCTGCTAGGTGGACAGTGGAGGTGATTACGCCCTGGTTGGCAAGGAGAGATGTGGAAGGATGAAAGGGGGCATCCTATTCCCCAACAAATACAAGATGATTCCCTCACTGGTGTTTGTCCGGGGCTGAATATTTGTCCTCCCCACCCCCGCTTTTAAAAAAAAAAAAATTATCTTATCTGAAAGACTGAGAGACAGAGAGAAGGGTGGTGGTGGGGGGGAAATGTGAGCACAGGATGCTAGTACGTGAGCCACGGTCTGCTGCTCTCCTAGGTGCGCTGGCGGGGGAGCTGGAACAGAAGCAGAGCAGCCAGGACTCGACCTGGCACGCAGACAGGAACGCCCGAGTTACAAGCAGCTCCGCTTGTAAGTGCTGTGCTGCTTACAGGCCCCATTTTGATCTTTTCATTCTAGTTAGAGGCCCCATGGGTTTGTGTTCACAACGCTTTTTCGTTGAAGCTGCCTTCTTCAGTTGTCCTCCAGGAAGTCTGTCTTACAGCGACGAGGACACTAGCTTCCCAATCAGACAGGACTGATGTCAAGTTCCACCCATCTCCGCTCGTGTCCTGCAACTTGGGTCAAACCATGTACCTGTCTGAACCTCAAGGGTTCTCATCTCAGAAGGGGGTGTACTCCTGGCCCCTAAGACAGGAGGCTGGTGTAACCTGGTTGGAGTGAGTTCTCAACAAATGTTGCTGACATCTTGACTACGATTTGTCTCATGAGGCTGTCTCCTGGCGGTATCCGGGTTCAGCGGAGCAGGCTGGGGCAAAGGCTACTGCTTGTATTTTCCCATACCCAACCCTAACCTAGGGTAACAAGGGTGGATGTCAGGGGAGCTGCGTGAGCTGCTGGTTCTCCCCAGAGACGAGGACATTCCCATAGAACCTGCTGCTTGCAGGCATCTTCCCACACTTGGTGCAGTCCGTTCCCACACTCTGGGTCTTCTCCGAGGAGTTCAGCCATGGAGGGGAAGGGGCACACGGCTACCGTGGACACGCAGCACGCTCCCACTGGGGTCTTGCCTGGGAACCTAAGTCTTGACAAGGGAAACGCTCGCAGTACATCATCCATCACTGTGGGGAGCCGTGGGACCCGTCATGGCCTTGTCTTGGTACGGGATACCTTGTTCAAGCAGTGGGTTCTGCAGCCAGAGGGACGTGCGCAGGAACTCCGGCTTCTGTACTTACTGATCCTTAGGTATTTTTAAGAATGTGTTTTACTTCCCCACCCCCTTGTATGCCCTGACCTCACAGGGGACGGGCACACCAGACGAAGGGGCTCCTCTGCGTGCTCTGGGCACAGCTGCTTGTCCCTCCCTGCGCTGGGACCCATGCACCCTTGTCTGCGGCTCCCTCCTTCTCCTGATCAGTTCTCACCTACATATGTAGGGGTGGGGACTCTCAGGGCTCAAGGCACGCATCCATCAGTGCCTCAGGCTAGAATCTTGCTCTTCATTTGTTGTGTGTGTGTGTGTGTGTGTGTTTTGCAAAATTGCCAAGCGCATGCTGGCTAACACTGCAGATGCTTCCAGTGTTGCCGTGGCAACAAGCCAGGGCACGGCTTTTTGAACAGTGCCCATTCCCTGACGTCTGCAATGTCACCTGTCTTGTAGGTACCCACGTGTGTTCATGACCCAGAAAACAGGTCCTTGTTTTGCTGGAGGCGTGGAGGACAGGGGGCCAGGGCGTCTCCTCTTTCCCCTTGGGCTTGTCACTTTGGTGAACTACTGGGAAGATGGCAAGTCACTGTCAGTGTCGTGAACGCCTTGCTCTGTGGTGGCGTTGAGCTCTTGTTACACACATGATTTTGCTTCCAGTTTATGAAGAAAATCGGAGGACATCACTACAGAGAGGCAGAGGCTGAAGGATAGACACAGAAAGCAATTGTTTTCTTCAACCCTTACCCTACAGTCTCACTCCCAGAGAGCTTTCTTCTTTCACATTTAAAAAGAGATGCTATTCAACACTAACCCCATTTTCTTACAATTTTTCTGTTTTCCTGTCTTTTTTTTCAAGATATTTATTACAAGATTTATTTATTTTTATTGGTAAGGCAGATCAGATTCGCAGAGAGAAGGAGAGACAGAGAAAAGAAGAACCAGTCTTCCATCCTCTGGCGTATTCCCCAAGTGGCTGCAGTGGCTGCAGTTGAGCCGATCCAAAGCCGGGAGCCTGTTCTGGGTCTCCCAGGTCTCCCACGCGGTACGGGGTCCCAAGGCTTTGGGTCATCCTCTACTGTTCTCCCAGGCCACAAGCAGGGAGCTGCATGGGAAGTGGAGCAGTCGGGACATGGACAGGCACCCATGTGGGATCCTGGCATTTACGAGGTAGGGATTTGGCTAACTGAGCCGTTGCACTGGGCATGCTTGTTTGTTTGTTTGTTTGTCTTTTTATTTATCTGAAAGACAGTGTTGAGAGAGAGAATACAAAAGGTCTTCCATCCTGCTGGTTTACTCCTGATATGGTAGCTTCAACTGCAGCTGGGCCAGTCCACAGCCACTTCAGATCCAGCTCTCTGCTAATGTGCCTGGAAAGGCAGTGGGCAATGGTTCAAGTGTTTGGGCCTCTGTCACCCATGGAGGAGGTCTGGGTGGAGTTCCTGACTCCTGTCTTTGGCCTGATCTGCTCCTAGTTATTGTAGCTATTTGGGAAATGAACCAATGGATGACAATCTCTCTCTCTCCCCCAAATAAACAAGCAAATACATGTTTATAATTTATTCTAGAGGGCTCAGTGCAATTGTTCAGTGGCTAAATATTTGCCATGCTGGGATCCCATATGGTGCTGGTTTGTGCCCTGACTGCTCCACTTCCCATCCAGCTCCTTGCTTGTGGGAAAGCAGTCCAGGACAGCTCAAAGCCTTGGGACCCTGCACCTGCATGGGAGACCTGGGGGAGGCTCCTGGCTCCAGGTTTCAGCTCAGCTCAGCTCTGGCCGTTTAGCTACTTGAAGCAGACAGAGGATCTTCTTCTCTCCTTCTCTCTGTAAGGCTGCCTTTCTAAAAAAAAAAAAAATCTCGGGCCCGGCGGCGTGGTCTAGCGGCTAAAGTCCTCGCCTTGAAAGCCCCGGGATCCCATATGGGCGCCGGTTCTAATCCCGGTAGCTCCACTTCCCATCCAGCTCCCTGCTTGTGGCCTGGAAAAGCAGTTGAGGACAGCCCAATGCATTGGGACCCTGCACCTGTGTGGGGGACCCGGAAGAGGTTCCTGGTTCCCGGCTTCGGGTTGGCGCGCACCGGCCCGTTGCGGCTCACTTGGGGAGTGAATCATCGGATGGAAGATCTTCCTCTCTGTCTCTCCTCCTCTGTGTATATCTGGCTGTAATAAAATGAATAAATCTTTAAAAAAAAAAATCTTAAAAAAAATTATTCTAAAGGGTAATATGCATCATTTTCACATTTTTAATTTTTCTTTTCAGAAAGACGGAGCTCTCCTAGCCCCTGATTTCACCTCCCCAAACACCTGTAACACTGGATCTGGACCAGGCTGAAGCTGGGAATTGGAAACTCCATCCAGGTCTCTCTCAATGCTGACAGGGACTCGGGCATTTTAGCCATTGCCATAGCCTCACAGGAAATGCACTAACAAGGGGCTGGAATCAGAAGTAAGCCTGATTTGAACCCTGGCCTCTGATATGGGATGTGGTTATCTCAACTGGCATCTATGCCCATCCCCAATGCCTTTTCTTACCAAGGGGCTCAGAGGAGACCACCTGACACTGCACTTTCACTTGAAATGAAAAAGAATGTCAAATTGTGCTCTCTCATGTCACTGGCCCTGTTGAGCAATTCAGCTGCTGGATGCTCTCCTCACTGCAGAAGGTTCTGGCAGGTTGAAACTGCAGTAAGTATTAAGTAAGTTAAGAATGATGGCTTCTTAACTTCTCAGCGTCCTCAGACTCCATGAGAACACAGGGGTCTTCACTTGAGAGTCCTCTCTTCCATCCCCCTTCCCCCAGGTGTTTAGCTTTGTGCAATCTGACCTCCATCTACACATAGGTTGCCTTCTGTCGATTCAGCCGATGTGTAGATCTTGGCTCACCATGGCTCTCTAAGCAACACGACAACTATTTCAAAGGTGTGTAGATGGTGCTAGATGTGATGTATAACCTACACAATTTAAGGGGTACTGGATGGCAGCTATAGGTCATATACCAATAGTGTGTTGTTCTGCACAATGAACTTAGCCTTTGTGGGGTCTGGTATCCACACAGGGTAGCTGGGACTCATTCCTTGGGGGACTGAGGATGACGGAGTTTGCTTCTGAGAGGTTTACGCCTCATCTGGGGCCCCTTTAAGACCTCTTGGGATGGTTGGTGCATGTGAGCAATAGAATCTGCGCCCACAAAACCTCCCTATGAGTCTCCACATTCTCCTTCGTATTTTTTTAAAAAATATTTATTTATCTTACTTGAAAGTCAGAATTACTGAAAGAGGGAAAGAGGGGCATACAAACACATGAGAAAGAGAACGAGAGAGAGAGAGAGATCTGCCACGCACTTAGACATCTATGTCCCAAATGTTGCTAAGATCAGAGTTGAGTTGGTCCAACGCTGGCAGCCAGGAGCTCCTTTTGGGTCTTCCACATGGGTGCATGGAGCCAAGGCTTTAGGCCATCGTCTGCTGCTCTCCTAGGTCGTTAACAGGAAGCTGAATCAGAAGTGGAACAGCCAAGACTAGAACCAGCACCCTTAGGGGGTTCTGGCATCACAAGAGATTAGCCTGATGTGTCACAGTGCTGTCTTCCCCTTGTCCCCACCATGTTCTTCTTTTACTTAACAGGAATCAGAGGCCCTCGCTGACTTGTCCAAGTATGCAGAGCTCCAAGAGGCCAAAAAAGAGGCAGGAAACACAAAGATCCATTTAGATGCTGATAGACTCTTGGAGTTTTCACAGCGGGGTTATTGTGGATTTTGCGGAAACAATCAAGTTTCAGAAGTGTATTTATCTCCTCAGCAAAAAGCCTAAGCTGGGTCCAGTATGATGGCTCCACTGGCTAATCCTCCATCTGTAAGTCCCAGCAAGCCATATGGGTGCTGGTTCATGTCTTGGCAGCTCCCTGCTTATGGCCTGGAAAAGCAGTGGGCGATGACCCAAAGGTTTGGGACCCTGTACCCACATGGGAGACCTGGAAGAAGCGCCTGGTTTCAGATCAGCTCAGCCCTGGCTGTTGTGGCCATCTGGGGAGTTAATCAGTAAATGGAAGAACTTTCTGTCTCTCCTTTTCTCTGCAAATCTGCCTTTTCAATAAAAAGAAATAAATCTTAAAAAAAAAAAAAAGAATTCAATTCCTTCATCACCTTCCAAGACCACAGAGGTCTTGATGACACCTGCAATGATAGGTCATGTACCCCATTCCCCTGGGTGGCTCCATGTGCCTGACTCAAGGAAAGCGACTCCAGTTGTCCCCAGATGGCTGCGCCAAGCCCATCCCAGAACCTGCTGAAGCCTTCCGTCTCTTTTCCTTCCTGGGAATTGGGGTGGGGAGCTCCCCATTGCTCACTCCAACCAAGATCCCAGACACACAGAAGCCAAGTATGGCAGGACCCTTGGCTCCCACCTGCTCACCACTGTGGAAGCCAGTTCCTGGCCAGCCCCTCCCCCTCAACTTTGGCCTTAATGCATCTGCCCTTTTCCTTGTCTCTTTGATGCTCACAGGCCTTTTAAAAACGCCTTCATTGAAGTCCTGCTTTTGATTTGATTTCTTTCAGCTTAGTCAATTGTTTATTGTATTTTTGAAGTCTAGCAAACCAAAAGCATTTTTAGAAAATGCATTAATATGGAAAATTTCAAACAAACGCCAAATGAGAGAGGGGGAATGGTTTTATGAACCTCCACGTACCCACTGCCCATAAATGACTAACACATGGCCAAGTTCACGGTTATCTACAAGTCTTCCTTCAAGGCTTGCCTCAGCTCTAATGCAAACCTCAGCAGAAAGTAAATCTCACTCCTCCTTGGATGGAGTGTGACACTGACTGCCTTGGCCATTGGCACGGAAGGGGAGTAGCTGTTTCCACCTTTACCTGCACTCCTGGGATGCCCAGAAATACAGAAGAGGACAGCTACACTCTCCTGGGGCCAGGAACTGGTCCACGCTGGAGTGTCCACATCCGCTGATGATCTCATGTGACCTGTGGCCCCATGACAAGCAGAAACTGCAGGCCAGTGGGATCTTTGGTGTCATCAAAGGCTTTAGGGCTCCACCCGAGACAGTCCTGCGCCATAAATCACAACAAGGCCCTGGGCCTCCGTGGAGACGACTTTGTGATTCTCTTCTGCCCTGATGTTGAAATTTGTTGGTTTGCTTTGTGTTCTGACTGTGGGTGTAATTATCATCAAGGGACCAGCAATTAACCTTCTGCCCAGTGACCGTGACTCGCCGACGGAGTGTCCGGTGCGACCCAGTCCAGCGGAAGTGTCCCAGATGTCTGCGCCACGGGAGGAGGCGGTGGGCCAGAGACATGGGGGTAGGCAGGGGTCAGTGTAGCCTGCTGCTGTGGCTGGCTTCGGAGCATGGGTGGGAGGGTGTCACAGAACTTCATGAAGGGGCTATCAATGGTGCTATTTATACACTGGAGTTCCTGGGCTCCACTGGACAATGTCCTCTTCTTTTATCCCTCCTAGAAAGATCTTTGTTTACAGTTCTTGATCCAAGTCCCTCAGTGTTGCATTGGCAAGGACCCAGGAGAGGGCACGTCCTGCATAGGTAGCCACGTCACTGCGTTGTTCCAGAAACACCAGTGAGAATGTCACCTAGGAGCATCCTGGCTTGGCAACACGGCACATCGTAGGCCATTGGTGGTTCTCCACTGTGCTTGCATGATTGCCTGGGAGCTGTGCTGAAGGTCACTGTCTCACATCCCAAGAGACGAAGGGACCACATGTCACCAGCCTGGAAAGGGATCACATTCACAATCCAAAGTACAGTTTCTAATAAACACACAGCAGTTTCACACAGTGGATAAGCTGTAAGGCAAGCCATGGCAAATGGGGACAGTTTGGGTGTACTTTCAGTTGTATGTATGAATGCAAGAATGAACAGCAATTCATACACATAGAAATGTATGCACACAGGTACATAGACATATGCATATTCATACATATGCAAATGCAATTATGTAGCTGACCTTGTTTATTTAGTTGGGAGGCAGAAAGACAGACTGGCAGACAGGCAGGGAGAAACGGCTCACAAGTTCTGATTTGTTCTCCAAATGCCCACCGCAGTTGGAAGCCAGGAGCCCACGTCATCCACGTGAGTCGCAGGGACCCAATGACTTGACCCATCACTGCTTTGTCCTAGGGTCAGTCTACATGAGCAGGAAGCTGGAGTTGGAAGACAAAGTTTGGTATCAAACTTTCTGGCAGATGTGGGGGTAAACAAACACCCGCTCCTCCCTTACTGGTGAGAGTTGGCCTCTCTCTTCCCTGGATGAGGTTGTAAAATGGAAATAGGAATGGCATCCCCTCGGGGCTTCCATGGACGTCAAGCAGGATGGTACGTGTAAGGCAGAGTCCACGGCCGGCACAGGATGGATGTCAACCACATTCCTCAAGTTTCCGGTGCTCATCCATGCTTCCCTTCCTGCTGTTTGAGAAATGGGTCAGAGAGTGCTTCGGGTGGAGTGTGTGAGACCAGGCCCTGTGATAGGAAGGAAGGCCTGGGGCCATCACACTCCGTGAGAACCCAACTCAGGGCCACGGGGGACCATGATGTTCTTCCCATCATTCCTGGGACAAGGGAGGTGGGAGGTGGGAGGCTCTTCTGGTACCTGGTTTCTAGCAGAGCGGAGGGAAGTGAGGGGAGTGTGACTCAGAGCAAAAAATAAAATCTTCCTGTTTGGGCTCTCCATGCTGCCTTCTTCCTGTGTGATGCAACCTCAGGGGGCCGAAGCCTCCTCATTACAGTAAATACCCTGGGACCTGGGGTTGGGGTTGTATTACTGTGAGCTGGGTATGGCCATGAAATAGCAGGGTTTCAGTAAATAACAATCCCTTCTCTTGGCTTAAGAAGCCTCTGCAGGCATCATCAGCTCACGCCTTCCTGTGGCCTCTTTATGACCCGCTCATTTCATAATCAGAATGACCTCGAAGGGTAGGGGGAAACCAGCCCGGAGCCATTTGTGGGGCTTCAGTCACTATGTGTTCAGATCCACATAGGTTTGTGCCCCTCCTTTCCGCCTTCACGAGATCCTTGAGCATGGTCCGAACAAGCCACTGGGAAAAGCAATCGCTCTGTGTCTAAGTGACTTAACGTGTAGGGAGAAAACAACCTAGGCTTCCAGCAGGTGGGGGATAAGCTGAAATGCGACAGTACATTTGCAGGAAACAGTGAGCACAAAGCCCGGAGCTGCGCTGATCCGGAGCCAGAGCCAGGAACCTCCTCCAGGTCTCCCACATTGGTGCAGGGTCCCAAAGCATTGGGCCGTCCTTGACTGCTTTCCCAGGCCACAAGCAGGGAGCTGGATGGGAAGCTGAGCTGCCGGGTTTAGAACCTGTGCCCATATGGGATCCTGGCATGTCCAAGGTGAGGACTTTAGCCGCTAGGCCACACCGCTGGGCCCAGATGTGTTGTTTTAATAAGAATTTATAGAGCATCAATTGGGGAAGGAAGAGGAAATCATTACAACTATGGTAGCCAGTTATTTTTCCAACTCCTCAGAAAACTATAAGGAAACATAGTGACAAAGGATTGTAATAACGCAGGTTGAGCACTCATTCTACCAAATGTTTACCAACACCTTTACTGTGGTAGTTAAATTTAATTCTCTCCCAAGCCCTGGGACGTAGATGCTACTATTATCACTCTTATTGTGCAGAAAAAATTAAAACTCAGAGAGTTAAACAGACTTGCCCAAAGTCACACAGCCACGTCTTTTGGTGTCTTTTGCTCTGCCTCTATCCCCCCAGTTGACAGCCAGGAACCTGGAACATAGCAGGAGGCAGTTATCTGCTCAGTGATGGGCAAGCTGGTAGGTGTTAGGGCTGAAGCCAAAGTGATTCCATCCAATGTGGGGGATTGCTGTTAACCAGAAAACAGAAACATTGTCTTGCCAGGGTGCTCAGGATTACAAATCACCAGGGAAATGCCAAGGCCAAACCTGAAGGAGGAAGCACCTCACACACATTAGAAAGGCTACTCTAAAAAGAGAGACAGAGAGCCCGAGAGTTGCAAAGATGTGGAGGAATTAAAACCCCTGTGCAGGGTGAGTGGGGATGGAAAATAGTGTGTACACCTGCTGTGCAAATCTGTAGACATTTTCTCAACAGAAGAAACACGGAATTACCCGACGATTCAGCGGTTCCGCGGCTGGGCATCCACTGGGGAGAGCTGAAGGCAGCGAAGGGAAGGGATGTTCGCATTTCTGTGCTCACACAGCATCATTCATAGTTTCTGAAGGTGGAAGGAAGCCAGTCTCTAAATGGATATATGGAAGGTGGTCTGTGGACACAGTACAGCATCACTCAGAAAGGTGAGGGCTTCTGCGAGATAAGTCACACGTGGACAAATACTGGGTGTTTTTACTCCTACTCAGTGCCTAGATTCATTGATTCCCCAAGGACAGAGAGTAGAAGGCTGGCTGGCTGTCAGGGGTCAGAGTGGAAAGAAGCAGGGGAAATTGTTCAAAGGATTTCAAGTTCAAGTCTGAGTGCATTCAGTGTCACGGAAGTGTTGGCACGTTGGAAGTGGTGCAAGAGGGTAAACTTTGGGCCTTGCGTACCTCACCACAACTCGGGACAGAAGAAGCCGGGGTAGCAGGGGTGCGGTGGGTGGGTGGGCGGCAGGGGTGGGAGGTGACAAGAAGCAAGAGCTGTGCGGAAAAGGCCCAACAGATCCTGACAGTCGCAGAAAGTACGAAGTGTGTGTGAGGAGCAGGCGGAGATGGGGGTTGTCAGAAAATAACAAGAAGACATTTTCCGCTGCAATTTGAATCAGGAGTTTTAAAAAACATTTATTCATTTATGTGAAAGTCATTCACACACACATATTGAGATAGAGATAGAGAGAGAGAGAGAGAGAGAGAGAGAGAGAGAGAGAGAGAGAGAGAGAGAGAGAGTTTCCATCTGCTGATTCGTTCCTCAGGTGGCCAAAAGGGCCAGGGCTGCCCCAGACTAAAGCCAGAAGCCAGAAACTTCATCTGGGTCTCTCATGTGGGTAAAAGTGGTCCAAGCAATTTGGCCATCTTTTTTTTTTTCCTGTTCCTTTTCTGGGTTATTTTTAAGTGGGGAAACTGAGGCCCGAGTCACATGCTAGCAGAGTGACACGGTCCAGGCAGGGCTTGCCACTTTGGAGCTCTCTGGTTTGTGTTTATGGTCCTGTTGCTGGGTCCCTCGCTTCAGGGGCCACTGTAGTCATCTTCCCCAGACTTGAAGCTTACCTGTCAGTGGGGACCATCTGAGGCAGCAATGTGGAGCCCTTGCCAACAATGGCTGCTGTGATGGAGAGCTCTGTCATCCAGGAGGGGTGTGGTAGAGACCGTAAAAGGATGAGGGGAGTGCAAGGAGAGAGGAAGGGAGCTGAGGAGGAGGAGAAACTTTCATTTTCATACCTGAGTGGAGAAGACTCATAAGCGTCCTATGCCTTGGGTCTCATTTCCTTTCCGATGATTCTCTCAAGCTGTCTAAACTTTCTGCCTGCAAAATAAATGACTCCCCCCCTTAAAATAAACATTTACGCCACCCGTTGGCCTGTGTTCACTGTCTTGGAATGAAGCTCGCCCGTGGCTATGCCCAGGAGCTGCGTTTTCTCCATAACCCTAAACCCAACTACCTATCAAACACACACACACACACACACACACACACACACACACACAACTGTATGCACACAGTACATAATAACAGGCTTGTAGGAAAGAAGGGATTCGCTCTGATGAGGTCCGGAGCCAAGCCACCTTCCAACTGGAGAGGAGACATCTAAGAGGGAGATGAGTGGGTGTCAGCATTGTGAATATGCAGAGGCTGGGGTGGGAGCAGATGTGAACGAAGCAAGAATCACCTGCTGGTGTCTCCATTGATTCATCCATCAGGAACTTCTGATGTGTGGTAGGCCCATAGGAGATGCAGACTCATGGTTACAGTGCAACGGGAAGACGACAATTGCAGTGTTGACGTCGCCAAGGTGACACGGCTTTTCCCTACTGACAATCCTGTTAGCAGGGTTCCTCTGAGGCCACTGTAGTGGTGGTATAGTCTGTCAAGCTGCTATCTGTGACACCAATATCCCATAGGGGCATTGATTCAAGTCCTGGCTGCTTCATGTCCAATCCAGTTCCCAGATAAAGCACCTGAGAAAGCAGCAGAAGACACATCAGATGAGTGAGCCCTTGCCACCCGTGTAGGAGATCCAGATGAAACTCCTGGCTCTTGGTGTTGGTCTGGCCCAGCGCTAGCTGTTGTGGTCATTTGGGAAAAGAACCAGTGGATGGAAGATCTCTCGTGATCTCTCCCTCTCTGTAATCCTGCCTTTCAAATAAATATTTTTTTAAAAAAATTTTTGTTGGAAATGCAGATTTACAAAGAGAAGGAAGGACAGAAAGATCTTCCATCTGTCAGTTCACTTCCCAAGTGAACGAAATGGCAGGAGCTGAGCTGATCTGAAGCCAGGAGCCAGGAGCGTCTTCTGGGTCTCCCATGTCGGTGCAGGGACCCAAGGCATTGGGTCATCCTCTACTGCTTTCCCAGGCCACAAATAAAGAGTTGGATGGAATATGGAGCAGCTGGGTTATGAACCAGCACCCATATGGGATCCCAGCACATGCAAGGCAAGGATTTAGCCACTGAGCCATCATGCTTGGACCCTCAAGAAAATCTTTAAAAAGCAAAAGGATTTTCTTCCTGTGACAGCCGGCACGAATGCAGGCTGTTTCCTCAAGGCCTCTGCAGACAGTGTGACGGGCTGGTGAGTGGCTCATGGCTGCCATTCAGAGAAAAGTGGAATCTCCCGAAGTGCTCTTTAAGAATTGCTATGGCTTGACTTAGTGCCTCTGCTGAAGTATTCTCTGCTATTAAACTGTTTGCAGAAGAATCAGATTTTGTTCCTTAAAAACCAGCCTTGGGGATTTGATGCATTTATTTATTAATTCGCCCACTTATTCGACACACACCCATATGGTAAGTTTACGTATAAGCAATGGGGTTGTTACTCATCCATCCATCCAATCTTCCCTCTCCTCCTCCCTTCTCCTTCCTCCCCCCTCCTTCCCTTCCTCCTCCCTCCCCCTGTGTGTTTTACCAGCTGTGACAACACCCCTTCTTTCTTCTTGAAGATGGCGTTGCATGGCGCAGTCACCTGGATCCTAACTATTGGATGGTTTCATATTCGCCTCCAGGAGGCTGATCTGAGCTCTCAGAGGCATCTACCTCCTATTCCCACCATGACTGCCTCCTCTTCAGGACACACAGGCACCAGAGCAGCGGAGTCAAGGGGCGTGTGCAATGCTCTCTTATGTCATTGTCGACATTGACCAGACTGCCCGCCCACATGCAGGCTTGACGGTGATGTCTCTTTCACGCGGAAACATTTTTTGCTTCCCCCGCCCCTCAAATCCGAATTGTTTTGTTCTCTTTCCATCGTTTTTTGGTTCCATCTCCTCTACTGAAAGTCTGTTAGAGATGTCTTCATATGCTTGAATCCAGTTCCTTATAATAAGAGTCACTTTTATTCCTGGAAGGTTTGCAGTGTCTCGGTCACCTAAGCACGTCACAGGCACCCATTCTGTTCATCCCGTTGCCCATCCTAAACTCCTGTAAATTGAAATCTTGCCAACATCTTAGTGGGGAGAAAACTGAAAGTGAAAGAGGTGGCCAAGTTCAACCACGATGAATCCAGCAGGGGCGCAGGATTCCTCCACACTTTTTCCTTTAAGAATTCACAAAAGTTCAAGGGGATCATACGGCAAATCCAAAGCTTGAACAATTATCAACATTTTGCTGTACCTTTTAAAAATCATCTCTCCTCATTTCTGTCTTTGGCATATCTAACTCAGACATCTTGCCATCTTGCTGATCCACAGTTCTGCCCTCTTCTGGGTGCACAGTCTCCACAATTGGAGAAAAGCACAGGGTCAGGGAGCCACCCGTGCAACACAAACTCCCTCCGAGGTTCCTCCTGCTTTTGGGACGCCAACCCTGCCCTCAGTCCCTGTCCCAGCCATTGACATACACCGCCCATTTCCTGTCTTCGTAGTTTTGCCTTTCCTTGGGTGGCACACACGGAGTCATAAAGCACGCAGCCTTTCACACTTTCATTTCTACTGTGTGTTTACAAAATGGGTTCTGTGATGCCCTGATACAGGTGGTGAATCCATCTGCCCATATGCTTCAATAGCCCTTTCTGGTGTGTGTGTGTGTGTGTGTGTGTGTGTGTGTGTGTGTGTGTGTGTATGTGTGTGTAGAAGGAACACTTGAAATCTATCCTTCTAGCAAGCTTTCCCTAAACCAAATTCTATTGCTCATTCTGGTTCTCCAACTGTGCTACCTGCCTCTGGACCTACTCCTCATACAGCTGGTATCCTTGGTTCTTTTATGATTTGCTTTTATTATTTTAAAGGCAGAGTTTCAGAGGGAGAAGCAGAGACAAAAGAGATAGATATCTTCTATCTATTGATTTCACTCTCCAAATGGCTTTACCGGCCAGAGCAAAGTCGATCTGAAGCCAGGAATTGGGAGATTCTTCCGGATTTCCTGTGTGGGTGCAGGATCCCAACCCCTTGGGCTATCCTCCACTACTTTCCCAGGCCACTAGCAGGAAGTTGGATTGGAAGTGGAGCAACCGGGACTGGAACCGGTGCCCTTGTGGGCAAAGGATGAGTCTGCTGTGTTACTTCTGCAGTCTTCGTATTCATGGCTCTATGTCTCTCCGCTTCCTCCCTGCACCACAATTCTATTTCCTTTTTCTATGGATTGTTGCACTTTTTTTTTTTAAGGATTCCAACTGAGTAAGATCAGACAGTATTTTCCTTCCTGTGTCTGGTTTATTTCACTCAATGTGATGTCTTTCAGTTTCATCTATGTTTTCTCCGAGGCAGGCTCTTCTTTCTGTCTGAGTCTGAATCATACCACACTCTCCCCAGATCATCATCCATTCATCTAGCACCCACTCGGGGTACTGAACACAACGCAGAACGCAGTGGTCTCCACAGAGCACAGACATTTCTGGAAAGTGTTGATTTCATTTTCTTTGGATGCAAATCCAGAAGAGGAAACGCTGGAATAGGGAAGTAGTTCCAGTTTTAAACATTTTTTGAGAAGTTTTGTAGGATTTTCCTTGGAGGTTGATCCTCATGCCCACCAGCGGGCACAGGTGTTTGCCCGTCTCCACTAACACTTCCTCCTCTGTTTGAGCATAGTCACCCTAGGAAGTGAAGCTCACCGGACTTTCCTTGGACAGGAGCCCTTCGTCTTATGCCTGTTGGCAGTGTGTATGTCTCCCCTGGAAAAGTGCGTGTTCAGGTCCTTTATCCCTTTCAATCATCAGGCTACTTGTTACGTGGGGTTTTTATTTTGTCTTGCTTGCTACAGAGTGGTATAGGAATTCTTTATACTAGTTTGGGTCCTCACCCCCTCTTAGAAAGCAAGCGGTTGGGCCCGGCACAGTGGCCTAGCGGCCAGGATCCCGTATAGGCACTGGTTCTAGTCTTGGCAGCCCCGCTTCCCATGCAGCTCCCTGCTTGTGGCCTGGGAAAGTAGTCGAGGGTGGCCCAAAGCCTTGGGACCCTGCACCAACGTGGGAGACCCAGAAGAAGCCCTGGGCTCCTGGTTTCGGCTCAGCTTAGCTCCGATTGTTGTGGTCACTTAGGGAGTGACGGAAGATCTTCCTCTCTGTCTCTCCTCCTCTCTGTATATCTGACTTTGCAATAAGAATAAATAATTTTTTTTAAGAAAGCAAATGGTTTTTCCCAGATTGTGGGCTCCCTTTGTGTGCAGAATTTCTCAGTATGATACAGCCCCATTCTGCACCCCTTCTCCCCTTTCCCCCAGCTCCTTGAGCATTTTGTAATTTCCATGAATCATAAACTGACAGAGTCACCCAAAATCCTTACCTGTGAGCCTTACCAACTGAGTTGGACTCTCATAACAATCACTGATATTGTGTTTAGGTTTTCTGAGGAGGGGAAGATTTCCTGTCATTGTGATTAGAAATGAAAGCTGCAGAAGCAATTGAAAACAAGTCTGCAGTGTCTTTTACATCTGTAGAATCTGTCTTTTCCCATGGCATTTTTCTGGGGGCAGGTGCTGTGGCATGACCACCACCCGAGACACCAGCTTCCCAGATGGGATGCCTGGTTAATGTCCCAGCTGCTCTGCCTCAGCCCAGCCTCCTGAGAGTGTGATCTTGGAAGGCAGGCTCACATGTGATGGTCAAAGTGGTTGAGTACCGTCCACTCAAGTGGGAGATCTTGATGGAATTCCTGGCTCCTGGCACCAGCCTGGCCCATCTGAGGTTGTTGCAGGCATTTGGAGGGTGAACCAACAGATTGAAGATATTCTGTCTCTCTGACTCCACCTTTCAAATAAATAAAAATAAAGACATCTAAAAGGAGTGTTTTCTTACATAACTACAATGCATTTATTGTAACAATATACAGATAGTATGATCTTTCTGTAGTGTATTCTTATAGCTTACACATTCTCCTAATCTATTCTTCTTATTAAAAATACATATATATTTACTTTTTTGTTGGAAAGGCAGAGTTACAGAGAGAGAAAGAAAGACAGAGAGGAAAATCTTCCATCTGCTGGTTCACTCCCAAAGTGGCCGCAATAGCCGGTGCTGTGCCGATCCGAAGCCAGGAACTAGGAGCTTCCTCGGATCTCCCACACAGGTGCAGAGTCCCAAGGCTTTAGGCTTTCTTCTACTGCTTTCCCAGGTCACAAGCACGGAGCCAGCAGGGAAGTGGAGCGGCCAAGACATTAACTGGTGTTCACATGGGATCCTGGCAGGTGCATACAACATGAGGACCCTCGCTACTAGGTTACTGTGCCGGGGTCTCTCTCATTCTTCTAACCCAAAGAAGATCTTCATGGGAGCAGGTATGTCAAAATTCAAGATCTTCTGAAAGTCTTGAGAAAGTAACCCCGCTAAAACCCACAGGAAACTCCTTTGATCAGAATTGATTATGCAATTATGCAATCATTGGCTTTGGTGGGAGAGGCATGGGTCTACTCAGAATAGACAGGTAAGTGAAAACTCTAAGGACAGGGAGAGGCAGGGAAGTGACATGGACGTTGATGGATGGCTGAATGACAATGGAACGAGGCGCTCATTAAGATTCTCTGGAAGGTGTGAGCAGGAATGTGAGTAAATGACAGGGCCACAAGTGTGGCTGGGACTTGGCTCATGGCCAGCGCTGGATGCCAGTGCTACCTGATCTGTGAGGGTTCCCTTCCCACGGCCCTGTGAAGCTGAGCCACGCTCACCAGAGCCTTCAGCCAGAGCTGCCAAAGTTCTGTCTCTCGGTGGTTCCCCAGTGGCCAGAGGGGAGATTCCTGGGCAAATTGAACTCCTCCAGTGGAGAGGGAAGGGGAAGCGTCGGCACTGGGAAAGATAGGGGGTTTGTAACTGAGCTCTCATCTCTACCATGGCCTCAACAGGTGCTCAGGCATGTGGCCTTCCTTGAGTGTCATGCTCTCAGCCAGTACTAGGGGCCCCTTCTGGGGCAGCGCCCATGACGTTCTAATCCTGTGGCAGATGACCTTAATCTCTTTGTGTGCTACTTCCTCACCAGTGGTATGGCATAAGAGTATTGCCCTCCTCGGCCTGGGTTTCCTGGCCCAGGTCACTATGCCTGCCTGCATGGTGGGTGCCAGGTCTGTGAGCCCAGCTGGTGGGAAGTCCAGCAGAGCCTGGGTTGCATGACCTGGGGTAATGGGTCCACCTGCGTGGTGTGTCCGTGAGCCCCAAGAGCAGAGGTGTCATATGGGACCTGGGTCTCCTGGCTCAGGTCACTGGACCCACCTGCGTAGTGGGTACTGGGTCCGTGAGTTCCAGGGTTGAGGGGGGGGGTCATGTGGCATCTGGGTTGTCTGGCCCAGGTCCATGAACCCACTTATGAGAACTGGTCCTCCTCAGTGTAAAGAATGAGTGCTGGATGGCAGACCATGGTGTACACAGAGGACATGGTAGCGCATTGGGACCTGCAAAAGACATCTGGTATCATAGCAGAGAATGGAGCTCAGAACATATGGGCAACGAACCCAGCCAAACAATGACAGCAAATATCAGCAGCCAAATGGACATTGGAAGGGATTCCTCATCCATAGACTGGCGAGATTGACAGCATTTTAAAATTATCACCACACCTGGGCAGAACCTTCAGAACATGTGCCATTGCGATCCTGGGTTGATATTGGGTGGCCTTTCTCTATCTTTGGGTACTGGGGTGGTAGGATGGCTGGGTATGACCCTTCTCTCTCCTTTCCCCACAGAAATGGGAAGAAGAAGTAGCTTGAAAACAATGATCACACCCACTCTCCCTAACTCTAGATGCTTCCCACCCTGATCAAGTGTGTAAACATCATCTTAAATAAAGATAATAAAATAGAATGTTGCCCTCCTCATAGGGTTTTCCAAGATGTCATAGCTATGAAGAGTCATTATTTTTTTTTAAGATTCATTTATTTGTACTGGCAAGGCAGATATACACAGAGAAGGAGTGACAGAGAGGAAGATCTTCTGTCTGATGGTTCACTCCCCAAGTGGCCGCAACATCTGGAGTTGAGCCAATCCAAAACCAGGAGCCAGGAGCTTCTTCCAGGTCTCCCACACAGGTGCAGGGTCCCAAGGCTTTGGGTCATCCTCGACTGCTTTCCCAGGCCACAAGCAGGGAGCTGGATGGGAAGTGGAGCTGCCAGGATTAGAACCTGTGCTAATATGGGATCCTGGCGCATTCAAGGAGAGGACTTTAGCTGTTAGGCTACCGCACCAGACCTTGAGTTTCTTTGATGTGATTAAGTAAATTAAAATGATAAAATCTACGCCACAAGGGTCAAGTCCTTGGGGTTTGGGAAAAGAAGAAAATCCCAGGAGTGCTGGGGTGCCAACTTGTTTATCCCCTTTCTGCGTAGCTGAGCGAGTGGCATGGTGCTCCTTCCCTGGGCTGGAAGTCATCATTGCTAAATGCAAGTCCTCCTCTCGTCTGAGCTTTCCTCATGGTGCTGTGATGTTCCCCATCATTTAAAGCAACTCCTTTACGATTAAAAATATAAATAAAACCCACCCTTTTGAGGCCAGCCTTTATCACACGAAATGATATGAAATAATCCAGACATGCCACATCTTCTCCACCCACTCCTTCCCCGTGATAACATCTTGCTGATCTTGTACAATATCATAACTGAGAAGTGGGAAATGATGCAATGCACTGACTTGATTTTGGTCGCACTATTTGTAGATAAACTTAGTTCTATGCAATTTTATCGTTTCTAGATTCACCGGCCACCCCAGCCAAGACAAAACAGACACATGAGTATTTGCCGCACTTCCCGCGCCTCCCCCTCCCGTCTCCCTGGCAAACCACGAGCCTGGTCTCCGTCTCTAATTCCGTCCTTTAAAGAATATTGTACAAGTGGCATCATGCAGTGTGTAGCCTTTAGCGACTGGCTTTTTTCCCACTCTCAGCATGATTTCTTCAGAAAGAGGGCAAGGTGGTGTGGATATCAATGTTTTTTTTTTTTTTCTTTTGATTGTATCCTAGCAAATCTGGCTTTAGCTGCCACTTAGGTTGGTCTTATTTAAGAAATTTTCTTTAAAGGACAAGTTTCCTTAGTTTTAAAAGAAGACGTTCAACGAGTATTCAGTGTAAAACTTAGATTGGAAGAGTCTAAGATTTTGCTTGTGTTGGCATTCATACTTATTCCTATGTAATACTGAAGCAAATTTGAAATGAGAGAGAGTGAGAGCGAGCAAGCGAGAGAGAATATTTATTCCTGGGGCAGGTGGGGATTTGGGAGTCCCAGGTCTTTTAGACTTTTGAGAGAGAATGTCTTTGATTGTCTCTGCAAGAATACCATCTTGGCTTCCTTTCTCCTTTCATTCCATTTCCTCGTTTCTTGTGTCCCTCGTGCTGCCTCTCAAAGAAAAGTGAGCTTTTATTTATTTTGAAAGGTTTATTTATTTTTACTAGAAAGGCAGATGCACAGAGATAAGAAGAGAGAGAAAGCTCTTCCATCCTCTGGTTCATTCCCCAAGTAGCCACAGTGGCTGGAGCTGAGCCAATCTGGAGCCAGAAGCTAGGAGCTACTTCCTGGTCTCCCACACTGGTGTGGAGTCCCAAGGGTTTGGGTTGTCCTCGACTGCCTTCCCAAGCCACAGGCCACAGGCAGGGAGCTGGAGAACTCTCAAGGACTGCTGGGAAATGAGGAAAGTCAAGAGAAGACTGAGCATTTATCTGTCAAGCTTCTCCTGAAGTTTCCATCCGCAGCATTTGCTGAGCCCTCCGAGTTCTCTGTGAATTGAGAGCCAGCCTTTGAGTGTGCAGACACTGGGACTTCAAATTCCCACTTGCTAGGAGGCCCAGCGTCCCAGAAGAAAGGTAATTAATGCTCCTTCTGCCACATTTCTTAAAGCCGTGGTGACTGCTTGTTGCGACAGGAACTGTGGTTTAGATTGAGCACTGGGGAGGGAAAGATGTCCTTTCCTCCAAGATAATCTCCCAGTCTCTCAATGCCTTCCTCCAGTGCTTCAGCACACTGAAGCTACGTTTAACCCTTCCCTGTTCTTCCACCACCCTTTTCCTACTTCCAAATGTCCCCAAAGGCAAACTTGAAAGCAATTGCCAAGAGCTAAGATTTCTGTCTCCGTTTGAAGTGGTGTATCTTCTTTGAAAGAATGTTTTCTGATGGACACCTCGTTTTCTGAAAAGTAGCTATTCAGCGAGCAATGGACAAATCTTGCAAGTAGAAAAACCTAAGCCACAATTATCTTCATCTTGACAACTGCCCAGAACTTGTCGGACAAATCCAATTCTCTCTCTCTGTTTTTTAAACAGTTCTAACTAATTAAAAAGTGTACTTATGTTGCGGAAGAAATATGAACTTAAAAAACAGTTAAAAAAAAAAAAAGAGCCATCGGATGGGCATTTGAACTCGTTAAGATGCCTGAAACCCACATCGGAATACCTGGATTTAATCTCTGGTTCCAGCTTCTTGCCAATGCAGACCCTGGGAGCAAGTGTATTGAGTTCCAGCCACCCACATGGGAGAATTGTGCTGTGTTCTTGGCATCCAAATTTCTGCTTTAGTACAGGTGCACCCTTGGTGTCATGTGCCACTCAGGAAAAGACATAATTAAAGTCTAGACAGAGCAACATGGCATGCAGTGTGTGTTGAATACAGTGAGCCCTGTTGGTAGGTCAAGGTGTTTCATCGCAGGTGGGGCAAAGGAATGGAAAATGAGGTCAAGGAGTAAGACGATGGGTGTGCATGGGAGCGGCCCTGCCAAGAGCAGAGAATTGGTAGCAAAAGGAGGAGTCTGCGTGACTGTACCCCCATTCTTCAAGCTGCAGGGTTGTGTCTATGTGCCAAGTGAACTGGTACCGAGAAAGGGACTTGCCAGCCAGGCTCTGGACCTGGCAGGTAAGGTGCCTGTTAAGATGATGCTCAAAGGCCCAGTGTGATAGCCCAGTGACTAAATCCTAGTCTTAACATGCGCCGGGATCCCATATGGGCATCAGTTCATGTCCTGGCTGCTCCACTTCCCATGCAGCTCCCTGCTTGTAGTAAAGGACAGCCCAAAATGTTGGAACTCTGCACCCATGTGGGAGACCCGGAAGAAGCTCCTGGCTCCTGGCTAGAACTGGCTCCGTTCCAGCCGTTGCGGCCACTTGGGGAGTGAACCAGCAGATAGATCTGTTTCTCTGTGTCTCCTTTTCTCTACATTTCCAATAAAAATAAATACATATTTTTTATTTGACAAAAAAGATGATACTCAGATCCCATCTTGTAGCACCTGAGTTTCAAGTCCTGGTCCCACTCACGACTCCAACTTCCTGCCAGTGCAGGGTCTGGGAGACAGCAGTGATGGTAGTGCAACGGAGCTCCTGCTGCACATTGGGGAGGTCTGGATTTGTTTAGTTCCTAGTTCCAAGCTTTGCTGGGGGTGATGCGAAGACATTCCGATGATGTCTGCTCTCAGCTATTCATCAGAACATTAGCGGATGTATGAAAGAATAGGTAAAAGTTTTACAAGAAGTAGGTCCTGTTAAACCGCTGGGATTTGGAGCTTTGTCTTTTTGGAGGGGACCCCACAGCAAACACAGCTTTACGTCATGAGGATTCCTAACTCCTTGTCAAGAGAACTGTGCACATTCGGGTGGAGTAGCCGTGTAGGGGGCACGCTGTATGCATTTTAGGACATCAAGCAGCTTCCCTGGCACCCACCACTGCTCTTCCTGTGATTTCACTTTTTGTCTTAGCCAACAATGTTTCCAGACATTGGTGAATACGCTTGGGAGTCTTTGCGGAGCGTCCATTTGTTTCACTTGCAAAGAAGTCCTGCGTGAGGGTAACATCGCTGGCAAACTACTCACTATGACTAAGCTTAACTTGAGCAGAATCGGCTCAGCTCTCGATTCTCTGACGTGTGACACTCCTCCCACCCTGTCTGTCTCCAGCTAGGTCAGCTGGTTGGAGGAGCATTTCATAGTTGGTCTCCTCATTTTATCTCATCCACTTCCTCCCTGTACAGAGTGCACCTTGCCCTTGACCCACCATTGCACATACGTTCTCTAAAACACGTCACACACTAACACCCTGTGGCTATTTGATGTAGACAGTTTTTAACACACAGGATACTCTCTACATGGTATATTTTTGGTCTGTTTTAACTTTTTAAACTAAGCACATATTAATCTTTTACTCAGGAAATAATCCTAATAATGATCCTTTTTTAAAAAAAGATTTCTTTATTATTTCTATTGGGAAGTCAGACCTGCAGAGAGAAGGAGAGACAGAAAGAAAGATCTTCCATCTGCTGGCTTACTCCCCAAGTGGTTGCAACGGTCAGAGCTGAGCTGATCCAAAGCCAGGAGCCAGGAGCTTCTTTTATGGGTCCCCAACTGCTTTCCCAGGTCACAAGCAGGGAGCCGGATGGAAGGTAGATCAGCCAGGACATGAACCTGTGCCCATATGGGATCTGGCACATGCAAGGCAAGGACTCTAACTATTAGGCTCTCATGCCAGGCCCACGATCCATTTTTAAGATCAAAGAAAAATGCCCCCATTTTGACATCTCCTTGAGTCTTTAATGAGGAATGTTAAATGAGTAAACCACAGAGCTGGGAAGTAAGCAAACCATTTCTTAGCCGTGCGTGGAGGGCACTCTTTCGCATGAGGGTGTTTATACACATGCAACTCCACCCTCCAACTCAGGATTCCTGTCCACACGGCTCCTGCCAAGCGTTCTTCCAGATTCCAGACAGACTAAACAAGACCTAAGAGAGATCATAGCATCTTCACTCTAAGTGGGCCAAAGTTGAACAAGTTGTTTCACTGTAAGGAAACCTGATTTCTGAAGCAAGCAGCTGTGGCCACCAGCTGGCTGGCACGAGATATGAAAGACAGAGTCATCCTCGTGACCTTGGAAGACATCCCACATGCCAGGCACTGTGCTGGATGACTTCCGCTTCCACCCGCCATCCCCTACAACCTACAAGCTGTGATCAACTCATTTTCCAGACTTGAGTTGAGGAACTCGCCTGAGGCTGCACACCAAGGAGCTGTCAATCACAGGCAGATATGGGACTTGGGGGAAGGTCCTCCATGGGTTTCTCTTCTCCTGGCTTGGTGTCGTGACAGTGGCCTGAGACATCTGTCCCACCCTGTGTCTGAGGAGCCTCTCCAAGCCCCATGTTCTCACCTGTATGGCAGGACTTTGAGTGTCCACTTGAAACAATACACTTGGATCCAGGTTGACAGTTGCCTCTCTAGGTTGAGTAGAGGCATAAGCTCATATATGCAACTTGCCCAGCAATGCCTGATGTATCATAAACACTTGGGATTCTGTGATGATGATAACACTATTACCACTAGCAGTAATAGTAACAGTGACTGTAGTTCGGGCAGTTACGATGAATCAGCCTTATTGCAATTGCTTCATCTATGTCCTCTCAGTTTTCAGAGTAACTCTGTTAGTGAACCAGCATTCAACAGGTAGGAAAGCAGCTCAGAGACGCTCAGACCCCTGCTGAGGTCACACTGCCAGGAGGAGCTAGCAGTCCATCGTTGGGCAGCTGGGTATTGGACCAGTCCTTCTCCTTTCTATGTGAGGATTTTGTACAAACAGTTGGGGCCTGGAGGTGGCCCTGGGGCTTAGCAGGGAGTGTGACCTTGCCTGTGTCACCATCCAGCAGAAGAAGGACTATACACCCCGTGGAGGAACTTGGGAGGGATATGTGGCTTGAGACAGAACAGGCTAGTAGGTGGCTTCTTTCTTTTCTTCCTTCTATTTCTGACTTACAGTCACTGTATATGTGTGGGCTATAACTTGACATGTTAATACATATAAATGTACACACACTTTGCAATGATTAATCAAATAACATATCCATCATCTCATATACTCATCATTTTTTGAAATGAGAACATTTAAATTATGCTTCCTTAGGAATTTTGAAATATACAATATAGAAGATGGCATTGTCGTGTAGTGCCGAAAGCTGCCAGGTGCAGCATTGGCGTCCTCTATGTCCTGGCTGCTCCATTTCTGATCTAACTCCCTACTAATGGCCCAGGAAAGCAGCAGAGGGTGGCCCAAGTACTTGGGCCCTTACCGCTCAGTGGGAGACCCAGAAGAAGCTCCGACTCCTGACTTCTTCAACCTCGTCTGGCTTTGGCCATTTGGGAAGTGAACCTGTGGATGAAAAATTGCTCTCTCACTGGCTGCCACTCTTTAACTCTGCTTTTCAAAATGAATACATTAAAGTAGGGAAAAAAGGACCTAGTGGCTAAAGTCCTTGCCTTGCATGCGCCAGGATCCCATATGGGTGCTAGTTCTAATCCCGGCAGCCCCGCTTCCCATCCAGCTCCCTGTTTGTGGCCTGGGAAAGCAGTGGAGGACGGCCCAAAGCCTTGGGACCCTGCACCTGCATGGGAGACCCAAAAGAAGCTCCTGGCTCCTGGTTTCGGATGGGCTCAGCCATGGCCGCCGTGGCTGCTTGGGGAGTGAATCATCGGACGGAAGATCTCTGTCTCTCCTTCTCTCTCTGTATCCAACCTTCCAATAAAAATAAATAAATCTTTAAAAAAATAGAAACAAAGAAATATATAGTGCAGTGTTATTAACGAGAGCCACCTGCTGTGCAGTAGGTCTGCACGCCACGCCGCTGTGACTAGCATCTCCCCATTCCACAGAACTCATCGCCCTGTCCATTCTGGACGTCTTTGGCCGATTCCACATGCAAGTTAAGTTGTGCAGCATTTATCTCTGTGGCCTGGCTTCTCTCACTTCATGAAACATCCCTTGGTTTTATCCTTGTTATCACAGACGACAGAGCCTCTTTCTTCTTAAAGCCTGATGGGCTCCCACGATGTGTGCAGACCACACGTGCCTCAGCCGTGTAGCTGTGGATGGAAATCAATCTGGACGCTCCATCTTCATTATCATGCATCATGCCGCAATGGACGTGTGCATCCGTGACAGCGTGATTTCAAGGAGTTTTACAAATGTTAAGATGTTGCTTTGGGGACAAGAGGAAATCATGCGAGGCTAAAAAATTTACAGGGGAAAAACATGCAATTTGCCGTAGTTTAGTTCCCACTCAGCTGCTTGCACGGGAGGATTTGAAGTGGTTGAAAAAAGAGCATCACAAAGTCTGAAGCGCTCTGGACCAACTTGCCAAATCGCTTTTCTGAATCCTGGTGCAACTGCAGGTGAAGAATCTTTTGAAGTCCTGCCTAGCTTTGGCCACGAGGGGGCACTCACAATACATATTTATGGTCGGTGCCAGCGGCCCGGAGCTTTGGGCTTAATTCTTGTCCACTCTGCTTTACAGAAGTGCAAAGCAGGCAGAGGCCCTGAGCTGGCCCGACTCAATGGAGGTCTTTTAATAAAAGGGCCAGAGTGCTTGCTTGGATGGGCCTTCTAGCCTCCAAATTCGGAAGAATTTTTTTTCTGTGGAAAAACTCATTTCAACTTGAACGGAAAGCCTGTGGATATTAGAAGACAAAAGACAGATATTGCTCAAAACCTGCTTCTCCTCCATTTGACTTCTAAGGAAGTTTTAGTTTCCTTCGCGTTGAGGGAAATCGGACAATAGTGACAACACGAGGCGCAGTACAGCGCCGTAGAGTCAACAACCAGAGTATAATTATTAATTATTATTATTAATTATTATTCTTGCCAACATGGCTCTCATTCTCCCCAAGAGCAATGCCATATTCCCAGTGTGAGCTGAGGGGCATGGGGGCTGTTGAATGATAATGAATTCGAGAAACCAAAAGTCTTCTAATCCCCCAAGTGTCAGGCTGACTATTTATAAGGTCTGAGAACAGACCGGCGTGTCGCAGCACAACCACTGTGGATTCTGCCTCCAGGGACGGAAGATCACTTCGTAACCTTCTTTTTGGTTGTGGATTCCAGCTCCGGCTTCGCAACCAAGCCATCTGCCTGGGGAGCAGAGGGGTGGGGAACTCCTCCGTTGTCATCACATCCAAAGACGGGGGTTTGAGTTGAGATTCAGGAAACTGAGGCACACCACATTCTCAGAGCCCCCCTTGCTCAGACAACAAAATAGCAAGTGATCTCTGTTCTCTGTGGTTGCAAAGCTCTCAAGACTTCGGCTGAAGGGTCTGCTTGGCGAACTACACCTCCACGGTGGAGTCTCATTGGTTTGCAGCAGACCTCGGGCGCCTCATTGCTTTGGAAGGGGCACACTCCAACCAGAAGGCACCTGTCTTCACAGCTTTCCATTCTGGGAGAATAGCACGCTTGAGCAAAGCTCAACGCCTCTGGCTTTTCTTCAGACCTGACGCCCATCTTGGCAAAGGGAAAACCAGGAAGGTTTAGGAAGCACTGTGCGGAGGTTACACCTGTCACTCCTACAGAGGAACCTCCTGGAAAAATAACCCTGAGTTTCTTGATGGCCAATGCTTTGATTTTTTTAAATGTCCCTTTTCTTCTGTAAGAGTCATTTCTCTCAGTGCCTCTTCTGTCTCGCTTAAATGTTTATCCATCACCAGGCCTGGTCATTTAAACTCACAACACATCTCTAGTATTGTTCCTGGTTGGGTAGAGTAGAGGGGAAGTGACGGGAACCTTTTTCAGAAAATAAGCAGGGAACTCAGTTACGAGGGACCTAGCGGACCCCGTCAGGACACAAAGACAAAGAATGGCACTGGTCTGCTTCCCGCGCCCTGAATGCTTTGTTTTGTACTAAGGCTTTTACTTTCACAGTTCTGCAAACAGGAGAAGCAAACAGTCTAGGACATGAACAAAAAGTTCCTGTTTTCATTTCCGTATGGTGTTTATGTAATCACTCTGATTTTGCAGGCGAGACCTGGCCCATTCCTCACATGAACAGTGGCAGAGGCTGGACCAGAGTGTGGTCTGTGTGCTGCAAGGTCCCTGTGTGCTGTCCCCGGAGCGTGGCCTTCGGATCATCACAGAAACACCATTCCCAGGTGCTGGCCACTCAAGAGAACTTCTGAGATCCCCCTGGTGGTTTCTGTAGTTTGGGCTCCTTGGATAACCTCATTCTGAGTTTTCTTCCAAAACAGGTGTTGCTTGAACAGGGTCCTGGTGAATGCAGGCTCTAGTGTGCCTGGAAACACAGGAGCTTAAGAGTCAGGCGTGTTCTTGGCAGGGCTCCATTCTAAGGGCCCTTCTTCCTGTAGGAATCCCTGGCCAACACCCAGACAGGGGATCCCATGTTGCTCTTGAATACTGCCTTGAGAGGGAGCTATCTCAGGTCTTCTGCCTCTGGAGACATCTGTACACACCCTATTTTGCTTTGCACTGACAGGGAGAAAAAAAATCCACCCCCCCAGATATCAGAGAAGTCCACTCTTGGCACTGCTGTTCTCCAGGAGGTTTTGTTTTATTTAAGGTTTTAAGCCCAAAAGGATCACACAGACTCTAAGACCCCATGGCTGTCTGTTTAAAAAAGAAAAAAATTAAGTGAAAGATCAAAGCTGCAGAGCAGCCAGGGAAAGGGGACGGAGGACATAGGAACGGCAGAGCCTGGAGAGAAATGTCTGGTGCCTTAAAAGACAGATAAGTGTGATACCTTCTTTTATTGTTACTCCTTTTCCCCTTGTAGACTTCCAGTGTCTCCTCGTGGTTATCTTGCAGTTGCAATATTTGGAAAGCACTGTACTAACAGTTTATAAATCGCTTCAACATATATGTGTTCTCTGCCTCGCCTTTCTCTTTCTTTCCTCCCTCCTCCTTGTCTCGGCTTCTTTCTTCCCTTGTATTTGCTTATTTAATTAAAAGAGAGACAGAGACAAGGAAAAAAAATAAACCGTCATCTGTGGATTCATGCTGCGCCAGCTAGGTGGAATTGCATTCCAGGTGTCCCATGGAGGTGGCAGGAGCCTGAGTACTTGAGCCAGCCCCACTGCCTCCCAGAGGACACCTTTGTAGCAAGCTAGAAGCAGGGCCAGGACTTGAACCCTGAGCATTCAAGTATCCCAAGCAGGAGCTTAACCCTGTGGCCAAACACCTGCCCCTCCACAGTTAATTCTTCAGCCACTGCATCATTGCCTCTTCCTCATCCTGAATCAGCTATCTATAGGCAATCGTGGCCAATTTTATTTTGTTTTCTTTGTCTGTTGATCTGACCTGCTTATCTTGCCCGCTGGGAACTTGGCTTCTAACTGTGCATATTAGAAGGCTAGGGGACATTGCTGTCACGTGTTACCGCTTCGGAGAGTGTGTTGCTCCTAGGCACCGTGGCCGGCCAGCCGGTGGGTGGGGGCTCTTTCTGTCATACATCACTGCCGGCCAGCAGGCCTGTTCCATCGCTCTGATTTGCCTGGCCAGTGCCTGCCCCTGATGGGGCTGCAGATGGGAGGGGTCGGAGCCGAGCATAATTGAAAGAGGAGCCCCCTTGCGCTGCCAAAGGAAATGGCGTGTCAGCTACGTCAAAAATAGATACTGTTGCCCAGATCTATAGACAGGGAGGTGGGCGCCGCCCCTGACATCAATTACCTGGATTGCCTTTAAACGTCAAAACAAATCCTTCTCCGGTCCTTCTCCGAAACTTAAATCATTGAGAGAGACAGGGTCAGCCTCTGCTGGTGGAATGCTGCAGGAGAGGGGGTGGGGTGGGCCGCGGGGGTGGGTGGCAGAGGAGGCGGCTCTGGCCTGTGCCCCTGAGCTCTGTGGGTCACGGCCCGCGCTAAGGCGTTCCTCGCTGACTTCTGAGACATGCCTCAGCTTGGAGCCAGCTCCTGCTGCCCGCCCAGAGAGCTGCTTTTCAGTCCCAGGCAAGCTGCTCTGGATGTTGAAATCCAGAAGTGGATTTGCACAGACAAGGCCATGCATGCTATGCCCGGGTGTCAACAGCTGCTGCGAGTCTGTGTTGAGTGAGAGTGTGACAACGATACCAGCAAAGTTGGCCCTGTTGACGACAGCCATCGCGTTTCATGGAGTGAAGACCCGAGGTCCACCTCCTCTGGTGCCAGAGCAGCGTTAGGAAGCTTATGACACCTATTTTATGGAGCCTTGAAGTGAAGGTCTGTCGTTGAGTCTACACAAAACTCCCCAAGGGCAGCATGTAAAACCACGCAGTCTTGGACTCAACCTTGGGAATCTGAATGTCTACACCACAGCAACTCTCCTCCTCACCCAGAGGAGGCCTGGGCACATGTGTCACCTCTTGCCACAGCGATACCACAATCCCAACCAGCCCCAAGCTTGGGGAGCTAAACTCACACTCAGCGCTTCCCAGGCTCACGGGTTTGGAGGGGTCAGCTATGACTCAGCTGGGCCAGGGAGGGTTCCTGGCTCCCAGTAGTCTCCAGCTCTGGCCTTCTTGGACCTTGAGCCGCCAGGGCAGGCACCTGCTCCAGCTGGCCCACTCTGAAGCTTAGACTAAAAAAAAATGCAGAGGCTCCTTGGGCAGGTAACCAGAGTACAAGGCCCCCAAGGCCAAGTGCAAAAACATTCCACAAACTCCTGTTTGCATCACATCCTTGAGGTCTCCATGGCCCAAGCAACTGCCTGGCTCAGGCCAAGTCAAGTTGGGAAGCATGCTCAGCAGCCGTGATGAGGGCGTGGGTGTGCCCTTCTATCTTCAAAAGAGTGAATTGCTGGGGCAAACGCACCTACAGGAGACGTGCGGACATGCAGCAGCCTCTGCACATTAAAGCGGTGGGTTCCGACGTTGCCTGCCCTGGTGCTCAGCTCAACCCACCCCCTCCCAACGCTGTACTTCACATAACTCAGTCCCCACTGCCACAGAAGCCTTGATGAGACAAGGTATCTGGCACCGAGCAAGTTTACCTACACCTCCACGCCTCAGCTTTCTTAGTTAAAAAAAAAAATTGGGGCCTAGCTTGGTAGCCTAGTGGTCAATGTCCTTGCCTTGCACGTACCAGGATTCCATATGGGCTCTGGTTTGTGTCCTGGCTGCTCCACTACCCTTCCAGCTCCCTGCTTGTGACCTGGGAAAGCAGTCGAGGATGGCCCAAAGCTTTGGGATCCTGCAGCCATGTGGGAGACCCGGAAGAGCTCCTGGCTTCGGATCAGCTCAGCTCCGGCTGTTTCAGCCACTTGGGGAGTGAACCACCAGACAGATCTTCCTCTGTGTCTGTCTCCTTCTCTCTGTAAGTCTACCTTTCTAATAAAAAATAAATATTTAAAAGAGCCGATGACCTTTATACAGCTGATTAGGGCTCAAAGGGCCAAGGGCTAGAGGAAAGTGGGTAAGACCATCGCTCCAACATTATCTTTTTTCCTTCCTGTATCTGGAGGAGGGAGGTAATAAAGGGAGAAGCCACACCCAGCCTTCCAACCATCCAAGGTCCCCGATATGGGGCATGTTCCAAGGAAGGCAAGGACTTTAGCTACTAGGTTACCATACCGCTCCCTTGGCTGCTCCATGTTTATATCCTGGGAAAGCAGTCAGGATAGACCCAAGTCCTTGGGACCCTGCACCCAAAAGAAGCAATCTACTTGACCAGTTTCCTACTGTTGAACATTTGCATGATTCCCAGTTTCCTTCAATGGCAAATAGCACAGCAACAAGCATCTTATTTGTAAACATTGGCACAGAGTCCCAATTACCTCTGTATTTCAAGAGAGAGACCTGAATCTTCCCTGAGCTGATTCATTCCCCCCAAGTGGCTATAGCAGCTGGGGCGGGGCCAAACTGGAGCCAGGAGCTTCATCTGTCTCTCCCATGGGTGTCAGGGGCCTAAGCACTCGGGCCACCTGCTGCTGCTTTGTTAGGTGCATCAGCAGGGAGCTGGATAGGAAGTGGAGCAGCTGGGATTTGAACCAATACCCCATGGGATGTTGGTGTTCCAGCCGATGCGCCATTATGTTGTCTCCTGATGACTTCTTCAGGGTGAATTCCTAGCTATGAAATTCCTGGGGATCAAAACATGTTGTTGTATGTTTTGAGCTTTTCCTCCAGGAAGGTCTATTTGTCCTACTATCAAGTGTTTTAGCCATTTCCTAGGTTTTATGCAGTCCACGTCTGTCTGAATAGTCAGTGTTTTCTGTTAGCACTACAGCCCACCTTCTCTTCCTCCAGCAGTGGTCCATTCGTTCTATCCGTCTTCACTGAGTCCACGCTAGATGCCAGGTACTGGGGAGACAGCCATGGTTGGAAGTCTTTGTGTTGGATACACAAGCTCAAAAGAAATGGTCAGCATCAAGAGGGTGTTTTTTGGGCCCAGCATGTACCTGCATGCGTCCATTTATCTGAAGTCATGGAGCAGTCATTTTATTTCCCCCAATAAAGCCTTTCTTCTTTGTCCCATCCCTGACACCCAGAAGGACGTGGGACAAAGATCTGGATGAATCTGGATGAATGTTCTTCAGGCAAGAAGACAACCCCTCAGGGCCCCTCTTCCCTCAAAAGTCAAAGCAGAGAAAACCTGAATTCAACAACATCCGTCCAGGAGACCTCCGCAGGTACTGTGATTGCATAAACCACGCAGCCACCGTGGATGGAGTCAGAGTGATGTCAGCTGGATACTGTGACGTATTTATGACTTCAGGCCCGCAGCTCACTTTCACTTCTTCTCTTTGGATAAATGCAGCAAGGGTCCATCATGGGAGAGCCTGCAAGTGCCGGCGGAGTGGTTTATGGAGGTGCCTGAGCTGTGAGGCGTGCCTACAGGCCTGTTGGGCAGATCCCTAAGTGTGAGTCTTGGGGATGCTGGGCCCCAGGTCCCTAACCCAGGACATCACAGAACCTGCTCTCATGTCATTCAGGATCTGTCTTTCCCCTTTGCTTCTCAATCTTTTATCCTCCGTGTCAGCAGCCCCCACTCCCCTTCTCCCACCTTTTCCTTCTTGAGTAATGGACAAACACAGAAGCAAACCTCCTCATGGACCTCTCTAGGCCCCCTACCTCACACCTGCATGACACTGAGCTTGTGGCTTTGAGGGAAACTGAAAAGCAAGCATTTATGAATCCATCAACCAAACTCAACCTCTTGGACAGATCGAAGAATGGAAGGCGATGGTAGGGAGAGGGCAGGGAGGGGAGGATGCAGGGGGAGACGTGGCTGCCTCTCACTCTCAGGTGGGGTCGTCTTCCCTTTTCTGCGATCATCTTTGACTTGGGACCAAAGGAGTCCAGGCTCAGTCCTGGAGGGTTTTTTAGAAGAGAGGAAAAGATTGAGGTTTCCAGTTGACCTTCTTCAGGAGGCGTTTAGACCATCTCTGCGGCTCAGTTGTCAACACTGACAACTTGATTGCAGGTCATCCCTACCAAAGAATGCCTCCCGTTTGTCAAAGTGCTGCCATTGGGCCAAAGTCAGGGATTCTAAGGACGAGATGCAATGGGAAGCTACCCAGCTATGGTTGACATGCTATGTTGCAGAACACATGAACAGCGCCAGTGGATGCTAAGATGCACAGACATTTCAACCCAGCAATTCACCACCTGCTATGGCCCTTAGTGAAGCCCTTACAGATGTGTATGGGGAACCAGGCACAACAATATTCATGGCAATGTGGGACGAGCTACTGAAAACTTGGAGTACTCCCAGAATGGTCATCTCCAGGACACCAAAGGAATGCATGCTGGCGCATGTACTCGGTGGAATGCTCACATGTCAACATTGACCTCAAAACCCTTCTGGAGTTAACAATTTTATGTTCACATTTCACAATGCAAATGAAAATTGCACTTTCTATAACTCCACTTCTTTGTTCCAAAACAATTCTCTCTGCCTTAGGAGGCAGGTGCAAGTCTCCCTTGTGACGCGTCAGAGAAGAGTCCAAGGTACCACCATCTCCTAGTTAAGCAGAACAAAGTATACACGGTTGGTACAGAGGCCTCCCCTCTTGCCTTGTCTGCCTGCACAAGCCATGCCTGAGTCAATGGGCACCAGAATGGCCCTGGGCAGGAGGTATCATCCTAGATTGCCCAGCTGTTGCTGGCATGTGGACTCCCATTGGTGAGCTCATTTCTGCAGCAGGTCCCACAGGCATTGTCCTAGGAGGGGAGAAACCAGGATTTGGCATCCTGGAGGTGGAGAATGGGGAACTGCCTCATGGGTGTAGGTTGAGGGGGGAGCAGCTAGGAGACTGGGGATCGTCACCCCTGCAGGAGCAGAAAGTGGAGTCGCAGGTGTCTTTTTGTAAGTCATCCTAGGAGCCTGCTTTCTCCGGGGAGTCATGGGCAAGGCGTGTATCACAAAAGCCACAACGAAATGTGCATAAGTTGCCCTGCAAGCTGTTGGCCACTCCATCCCCAGACAGTGCTGCTGCTGGCCGAATTCTTACCCACCTAAAGCATCGCCCCATGCCATTGTCTGCAGGTGCCTGTTACACAGAGGCTCCAAGGGTGCACACGCACACACAAGGTGAAGGTGTGGAGATGCACGGTCCAGTTCACCATCGGGACAGTTGCTGCCCCAGGAGAGGGAGGGAAAGGAAAGCAATTAAGCAGAGCTACTTAGGAGGCGCCAACACCTGCTGAAAGTTTGACTCTTTAAGTCAGGCATTAAAGACAGGGTGTTTATTATATTATTTTCTACACTTTTATGTGCCTGAAATAGTTCAGGGCACAAATTAAAAAACACTGCTACATCCGCACATGGTGCTTTGCTGCTTGTACAAGACAGAAGTGGGGAGGCAAGCTGCACCCCCCCCACCCCAGCCAAGCCTTTTCAACTTTCTATGCAGCTTGGAGTGTGGGCAAGGGGCGCTCTCAAAACTTGGGGAAAGGCCCTGCTGGAATAAACCTCCTAAGATACAAACAAAACAAAACAAAACAAAACAAAACAAAACTTGGGGAAATACTAACAGTAGCCAATGAGGAGCTCCCCTTCTTTTTAATATTTTAAATTAACTAGTTGCTTATTTGGAATTAATTGCTTCTAATTAATTAATTATTGGACAGGCATGGACAGAGAGAGAGAGATTGTGTATTTGTGTCCTGCGAGATCAAACTCCCACGCAGCCAGGGCTGAAGCCAAGAACTTAATCTGGATCTCCCACGTGGGTGGCAGGCGCCCAATCCCTTGAGCCATCACCACTGCCTCCCAGGGTGTGTATGAGCTGGAAGCTGAAGTCAGGAATTCTGCTGTGAGATGCAGATGTCCCAAACAGTATATTAACTGCTAAACCCAACTGCCCCACTGCATGAAGCATCTCTGGGGGCAGATACGACTGTTGTCCCTATTCACGGATGCAACCGTCAAGGCTCCCAGAGGGAGCAGTTTGCAGATGTCTCGCCATCAGAGAGCACCAGGGTACCTGGATCTGAACTTACAACCCAGAACCTCTTTCCTAAGGGGGTCTAGAGGCAGGCAGTAAAAGGCTCAGCTCGGCTGCTCTGCTGCACCCCCTTGTGGCTGTGTGACCTTCAGCAGCCTTGCCTCTCTGGCCTCAGTTTGTTCATCTACAAAGTGGGGCAGAGTCTAGTAGCTTGCACCTGGGGTTGTCATGAGGGTTAAAGAAGCTGGGTGCTTGGTGTAGCAGAGGAAATGCTGACTGACACATCTGTACCAACGGAGGAGAGCCTGGTCCTTGCTCACTCCTGATTCCAAGCACCTGCTGCTGTGCACCCTGGAAGGCAGAAGGAGATGCTCAGGTGGTCAGTTCCTGGCACCCTCATGGGAGACCTGAATTGAGTTCCAGACTCCTGGCTTCGGCCTGTGTTATCCCTGGCTATGGTGTGCATGTCTCTCTCTCTTTGTGTCTCTGTTTTTCAAAGAACAAAACTTCAATACTCAGGAAAACTTGGTGCTTGGCACAAAGGTGCTCAGTACCGATGCTTCCAGCGATGCCGGAGCGTCGGACTGCTAGGGTCTCCTTGACGACACGCGGTTTGGTGCTGAATGCTGGTCAAGGATGAGAATGAGAAGATGGTCAAAGGGACAGGGCTTGTGGCTGGGCCAGCTCTGCAGCAGGACCGATGATGGATTCGGGCACCGGGCTCTGCCCGCCCTCCCGGGCTCTTTGGCGCCTCCCCATCACTCACTGACTCTATAAACAGACTTCCCAGTAATTGTTTTCCTCTCCTTTGAAGTCTCCCCATCCATTCTCTCCCCCTCTGTGAGATCACTCCCTTTGCCCTGCGAGGAGGATCTGTGTCAGCCACAGCTTCCAGCCGGACTGGGCAGAGATGTCACCCAGGGTGTTGTCCCCCCGAAAATCAGTCCTATTCAGTCGCAGACATATGAGGGACAGAGAGCCACAGAGGGAGAAGGAAGAGGTCCAACCAACTAGGTGAAACTGGGTTTTGTCACACTGCATCCTCAGAAAGCTGTCTCATGGACTGAGCCTCCAGTGTCTTCTCCATACAGTTGGATAATAACAGCATCGAATGCATCATGACCCGGAGGAGGAAGTGATAGGCCATGCCTGAAGATGGAGTCCGCTGCCAAAACCACTCAGATGCTCAGCCAATGGCAATGTCCCGTTCTTGTCATTGCCATGAGTTTGATGGAGAAAGAAAAAACATGGGAAATGGAAAAGTTTGGCCCATAGAGTGGTCGTTGGCTGAGGTGAAGTACCCTGAAGACTCCTAGGTTTGGAGGGAAGAGAATGAATTCTTCTTGGGATGTGTTGAACTTCCGGCAGCTGAGTCATTACCATGTGGAGATGTCACGGAAGCTTCTGATAAGACAGGCCTGCAGCTCTGGGGCTCTGACCGTGGACTGGGGCCCCGGCTGTCTGTTATAATGGCGGAGATACCATTTGGGCCATCACTTCCCATTTTGGAGTTTCTGGGTTCAAGTCCCAGCTCTGCTTCTAATGCCAGCTTCCTGTTAATGCCTACTGGGGGCGGGGAGGCAGTGGTGATGGGTCAACAACCTGGCTTCCTGTCACCCACATGGGAGGCCGTGTTGGAGTCCTGGCTCCTGGCTTGGGCCTGGGCACAGCTCTGGCTTTTGAAGCCATTTGAGAAGTGAGCCACAGGATGGGCAATCTCACACATCTTTGGCTCTCTGCCTTAATCAAACTAAATGAAAACAAAGTCATAGGACAGCCATAACTCCAGGCTCTCAACTCTCCCCTTCCTTGAATAGTGACCCCGAGACTTTCTGCCCCCATTCCCGGCTCTGCTCATCCATGAATACCTCTGATCCATGTCCCAGTAATTGTTGGTTCAAAAGAAAGAGAACGACCCACTAACATGCTCTCTTCACCAGAGAGAGGGGCAGCACCCCCGAGGGGTCAGGAGGATTTCATTTGGAGGGGCTCAGGGTACACCCCACAGAGAACACAGTGTGCATTGTTACGGGGTCTCTAGGTAGACCAAGGGTCTTCTTAAGCTATACAGAGGCCATGGTTGAAGGAAGCACAGTCTGGAGCCTGAGGCCTGGTCTTCAAGCAGGGACCTTGGTGTCCAAGTCTAGGAGTGAAATTGTGCAAGTGGAAGTGTGACCCAAAGTTACCATCAACTTCACGCAGAGTTTCACTAAATTACTTGGACTAAAAGAAGTTAAACTTCCCACCCAGAAAGTTTTTATCAGTCTAAAAATGGGGGAAAAATATAAGCTAAAACTCCACATTTTCTCCTCTTGGTGTTCCCCAGTAAGGTCCCCCTGTTTAAGGTCCCCCTGTTTGCCGCTTGGACTGGTTAATTCCGGACCCTGCCTCCTCACACAGCACACAGGAAAGCTGGACAGCGTGCACATAATAAACGCGAAAGCTTTTTAAAAAGCCTTCCTTCCGTCATTGAGAGAGAAGAGAAACGATTGCCTATAAATGTGGGGCCTTGAAAAATTCACAAATGAATGTTTGGCACTCGAACGTGTCACATCACAGAATTTTTTTGCACAGGGGCTCCATGTGGGGCAAAAATGTGTGTTAATTTGTGCGCCAAAGAGCGAAGGGGAGCAGACAAGGCCCGTATTCCCTGCTCGCATCCGCACACTTCACATGCACACGGCACATGTAACGCACACGTCCATTTTTTATCTCAATTGGTTCCTTACTCGCTGTCTGCTGGTAGCTGTTTGGCCCAATGGGCTCACCCAAGCCCCCGGTCTTTGTGGGACTGTTTGCTCTTTTTCTCCCCCTCCCTCTCTTTGGAGATTTTATTTATTATCTGTGGGGAAGTGTATTGTTTGGCGATTCTGGTTTTTATTTCTCCACCGGCTTTGACAGATACTCAGGGAGACGGAGGGGAGGGAGCATTTGGTTTTGTTTTATGATACGCGGTGGAGGCTCTGCTCTGTTCTCAGAGGCCTCCAGGCCTGGAGCGCCGTGCAAAGGAAAAGGCAATGGTGATGGTTTATGAGGGCTTATGGTGGGGTTCCTGAGGACAGGGAGTCAGTGTGGTCCCTGTTAGAATCCGAGGCTATGGAAATAGCAAGATGGGCTGTTTTAAGGCAGGCACTAATGGTGGCAGTGCTCATCACACAGTTGCTAGGGTCACATCGACCCCTTTCACAGGCCCCACGGACACGTTAGTATCCAGGCACTCCTTGGTCCATCTCGGAGACCAGACTGTCAGGCGTGACTCTGGGCCCTGTCACGTATCCCTCCCCCTGGGTAACTGTGGACCTGTTCCTTGGGCTTTCTGAACACCCAGTCACTTTCTACTGGGTATGAGCATAACTACTTACTTGGAGGATGGCTGTGAGAGTCATAGAAAGTCTGTGGGCCTGTCGCTGCCTGGATGCTTGGTGGATTTTCCAGCATCGTGCACCCTCTATGAAGAAGAGGCAGGAGAACCGGTCGGGTCCCTTTTCCTTGCAATGAGTGTCACGAAGCTGCCATGTAACCACGTGGTAGGAGCATGTCCCAAGGAAGCATTCAGATACCTGTTACGAGCCTAACGCATCCAAAATCAGAGTGGTTTTCTTGTTTTAAAGATGTATTTGCTTTTGTTTGGAAGACAGATTTTTATAGAAAAAGAAGGAGATCTACATGGAAAGAAGGTCTTCTATATACAAGTCCACTTCCAAATAGCCACAATGGCCAGACCTGAGCTGACCCAAACCTGGAATTCAGGCGCTTCTTCCAGGAAGGCTGTCCTCGGCTGCTTTCCCAGGCCGCAAGCAGGAAGCTAGATCGGAAGTGGAGCAGCCGGGATGTGAACCGGTGCCCACATGATATGCCAGTGCCTGGGGAGCAGGATTAGCATGCTGCATCTCTGTGCCAATCATTTTCTTGTTCTGTCCACATCAGCATTCCCCAAGGGATGCTCTGAACTTTTGGAAATCCATCAGTGATCCCCGCAGAGTCCAGCCTCACCTGACCCTTGAAGAGCTGCCTGTGCCCATCCCAAAGATCCCCATTCTTCGCCTGGTTTGGTTTAGCTTGAAGCTTAAACTTCTTCATCTTGGAAAAGCATCCCCAGGCGCCTCAGCCAAAGTTGGGAACTGATGAGGTTCTGGCTACCCAGGAGGAAAACACACTCCGTTCCCTTAGCCCCTCCCCTCTCTTGGAGAACCCTGCTATGGACACAAGCTTGACTCTGTCCACTTTCTCCCTGTGCTTAGGTTCAGTGGTTATGCTGGGCATGTTCCTCTCAGATGGATACATCATAAGCTACTCTACTGGCTCCAGCACTCACAGTGCACCCCTTGTCAACCAGCAATCCACCCACCACCCCAGTGCCCCAAGTGTTCCTTCCACGACATGCATCTCACAGCGTGGAAGCCTTTCCTGGTTTTCCCACGGCCTATGTGAATGAGTCCAGCTCCCCAGCCTTCAGGGAGAATGCCCTCCTACCTGGGCTCAGCCTGCCTTTCCAGTCTCCTCTCCCACCTCAACAAACATCCTGCTTTCCAGTCCCTTCTCTGCTCCTGCCAAGTTGGTAAACTTCTGTGTAGCCCCCAGAGTCTAAGCCTTCCTCCCGCCCCTACCATTCACCTCCCAGGCAATGTGCCTTGCTTCCTGGGGACTTCATTGCTTAATAAGATACATGCTGTAGAAAGGAAGGACAGTATGGTTTTTATTTACTGGCTCGTCTCCCCTAGTTGCCTTGGGGATTCCTCAAGTTCAAGGACTGGGTCTTATTCATCTACATGCTTGTTCATCACCCCCAGAAGCACTGGCTGAGCAGAACAAGCTGTATTTGTCTCAGATTCTATATTCCAAAGGCTGTCACAACAATATCTCCCATCCCACATCTTCTTCTCCAGCACAGTCTTGCCATACCCCCATTCAGAACTCCATTTCCTTCTTCCTGCATCTGGGCAACGATTGTATTATTTCTAACAACAGAATGAGGGCACAAAGGATGCTGTGCGGTTTCCAAAACAGAGCCCTTGAAGCTGATTCCACGTCAGGTTTGGAGCACAGAGTTTACATCTGGAAGCCTCCATGGGCAAAGTCTGACAACCTTGGGGTCACCAAGTCAAAAAGAAGTCACGCTACGTGAGGAGGCCACATGGAATGCTCTGATTGTTATGTGAGAGAGACCATGCCGGACACAAGTGTGGGATGTCAGGAGAAGCCTTTATTAGTCAAACTTGGTGACGGCAGCTCCTGCTGCACTTTAGGAACCACCACACTGCATGGCTGAAGTCAGGAGTTTTTAAGTCCCCATTGATGTGCATTACAAATCATCCAATCAGGTTAGGTGGTGGGCATTACACATCATCCAATCAGCTGTAACTTAAAACTCAGACCACACTTTAAGCCAATCAGCTAGCAAGCGTGTTTCTAGAAGCAAATAGCTTGAAACAGTTAAGGAACCAAAATGGAATTACATCTGCCCACTGCTATGGGGTGCTATCACCCCGTATCCCGTCACATAGTGACTGGCCCAGAAGAGCCCAGCTTCCAGGTGACTCTCACCTGGGCACTGGAGTTACAGGTAGAAAACCTTCCAGAAGATTCCAGCTCCAACTGTTGCTCTTCCCGTCTCTGGAACCTTCCCAGCACAAACCACAGCTGTTGTGGAGTAGCAAATGAGCCACCTTGAACATGCTCCATCTAAATTCCCAACCTGCAGAACCCATGAGCCATAAAGAAAGAGGTGCTATGTGAAGCCTAGACGTCCCAAAGTACTTTTTTTTTATGCCACAGAAGTACTACATACCTACATTATAATCACATTTTCACAATAGATTATTATAATATATGTGAAACACATCCTATTAAAGCTACACATTTGATTGGACCAGTATTGTGGCATATCAGGCTAAGCCATGGCCTGCAGTATCAGCATCCCATATGAGAATCAATTTGAGTCTTGGCCACTCTGTTTCTGATACAGCTCCTTGCTAACGCACCTGTCAAAGCCACAGAGGTAGGCTCAAGTGCTTGGGCTTCTGTACTCATGTGGGAGACTGGGAAGATCCTGGCTCCTGGCTTAGGCCTAGATCAGCTACAGCCATTGTGGCCATTTGGGAAGTGAACCAATGAATGCTAGATCTCTCTCTCTCTCGCTCTCTCTTTCTCTCTCTCCCTGCTTTCTCCCTCTCTCTCCTTCTCCCTGTCTCCCCCTCACAGCTCCCCTTCTATAACTATGCCTTTCAAATAAGTAAGTCTTTTTTTTTTTAAGTTGCATGCTTAATGTAACAATGGCTGATAAGCTCCATGAATCTCTGCTCATTGGCCATCTGTGCTGTGCACCTGAAACAGCCAGAAGAAAAGATGCAGACAAGAGCAAGGACCGACCAGAGTGTGGCAAATGCAAGATGCTCACTCAGAGCTGAAAAGAGTACGAAGCAGTTGAGCCACCTTGGAAAACAGCTGGACCGTTTTCTATAAAGTTATCACATGAGCCGACAATTCTCCCAAGTCTCTGCTCAAGACAGCCGAAAGCACATGTCCAAGGGTCCCAAACTGGAAATAGCTCAAACAGCCAGCAACCATGGAACAACCCCTACTCAGATCCGGAAAGGATCAGACTAGGGAATCCTGCCCTGAGCGATGTGATCCAAGCCAGGCACAAAAGGCTTCTACATCCGATCACAAGCAAGGCTACAAGACAGAAAGCAGACCTGGGTGGCTGGGGGATGGGAGACGAAAAAGAGCTTGACTCTGGAGAGATCCTGGGGAGCTTGGTGGATGTGCTGTGCCTCAGTGGGGGCGGGGGGATGGTAGGCCACTGAGTTCATCTGTCCAAACTCCCTGGTCACAAGGTGGGCATTTGGTGGAAAAGTTAAGCCACCACTTGGGGACACCTGTATCCTACAGCGATGCAACTTCTAGCTGATGTGCACCCTACGAGGCATGAGGTGGTGGTTCCAATGGTTGGGGTCCGGGCCCCCATGTCAGAGACCTGCTTTGAGTTTCCGGTTCCAAGCCTCCATCTGTTTCAGGCATTTGGGGAATGAAGCAGCAGATGGAAGATCTCTGTGTCTGTCTGTTTTTCTACCTTTCAAATTAAATAAGTAAATAGTTTTTAAAAACCATAAAAAAGAAGAGAATAAGAAAAGAGGAAATGAAGCTAAAAAATTACAATACAAAGAACTGTTTGTTCCGGAAGAATTTTAAAGTATGCAAATGATATCCCAATGAACGTACCTTTTAAAAAATTATTTCTTTAGAGAGAATTTCTCTGGCTCCATTTATCTATCTATCTATCTACCTATCTATCTTTTATTTGTTTTTATTTGAAAGGCAGACCAATAGAGAGAAGGAGAGACAGAAAGATCTTCCATCTGCTGCTTTATTCCACAAGTGTCCACAGGGTCGAAAGTGAGCCAATCTGAAGCCAGGAGACAAGAGCCTCTTTTGGGTCCGCTATGTGGGTGCAGAGGCCAAGGACTTAAGCCACCCTCTGCTGCTTTCCCAGGCCACATGTAGAGAGCTAGACGGGAAGTGCAGCAGCTGGAAGAACTGGTATCCATGTGGGATGTTGGAATTAGCAGGTGGAGGATTAACCTGTTGAGTCCCATTTTATTGAGATAACGTGTTCCCCCTCCACACCGTGTTACACATGCCTTTATTTTTTTCAGCATCATATTTAACAACTTCTGAAAGTTTATGCAAGTGCATGCATACCTATCTAATGATAAAAATTCATTAAGAGTCCTTCAAAGAATATGTGGGAAAATAGAAAGACTAGCTTATTTTGTTGCAAAAACTTTCTGTGAACTCATGCATATTTTTTCTGTAATAATATGCATTTCTTAAGAGTTTTTGGAAACCCTCTCATGCATGGATTTCAAAAAAATTTTTCATACCGAAATCAACATATCTTTTGGTTCCATTTTCCTACCAATGTAGCAAAGCTTTCTTGCCTGTGTACACATGGACATGCAGAATGACACATGGCTTAGCCATGAGGACACACACTCTGAAAAATGCATTGATACACGTTCTCACTGCTGTGCCAAATCAGTTTGTACCTAAACTCACTAGGTCACACCCTCACGGGACCTCTTAGAAGGTCTGAGCCAAAAGCTGATGGTGGCTTGTCTCCTCCTCTGGTAAGGTTAACTCTCAGTAGGGATTAGAGTACTCCTGTTTGCTGTCCTAGCCCTGGCTCCTGAACGTTGAGTGACACATGACCAACATGCCTTGAGCTGATAGGGAAGCCAGGGGGTGGAGCAAGCAGGTGCAGTGAGGAGACCTGCAGGAATACTTGCTTTTGAAGCCTGGATGGAGCTATTTCTGGACTTAGAGCCTTTGGCAGAGGCTCTTCCAGAGACAGGACGCAGTTGACGGACACTTCAGAGTGGCTTTGGACCAGGAGACAAAAGGAGGGCTTTCCCCGGTTAGTTCCGGGTGGAAGCCTGCCCTTGCCGCCCAGCCCGCTGCATTCTACGTGTGACTGAGCCATATGCTCCAGGCAGGCAATAAAAACCCGGTCGGGAAATTTGTGCTCTGTGGGTTCCCTTCTCTTTTATTTTGTTATTCAAGAGCAGACATGTGGCCCACAGATAATTTGGTTGCACATGAAGCTTCCTCTGGCTCCTGCAGCTGAGGACTTTAATGGGAGAGAACACAGAAGGGGGAGGACCATGTAACCATGGGGCGTGTTTGGAAAGGTTGAAAGCAGAGCCTCACTTCAAAGGTTTACTAAGGGAAGCGCTCTGGGAAAGCTGTGTTCCAACAATGCTGCCTGCATCTTCTCATTGCCGGCTTTCTTGAAGGACCTGGAGGCGGGTTGGGAATTGTAAGGGTTCTGTTTATGTTGCTTTAAAATCAGTTTTAAAAGGAAGAAACTCATGGTGGGGGAGCCAAAGTCTCAAATAGTCGTCTTGGAATGGTTGGGATAGAGCTTCAACCATAACAGGTCCCCAGGGACAATAATAGACTGGAAATGAGTCTTTTTTAAAGCACAGAGCTCTTTTATCTATTGTCTGTGCTGTCTGTGGTCCAGTTAAGTCCCCACACCAGGTATACTGCCCCCACTTAACTCTGTTCTTGCCTCTCATTATACCTTCTGGAGGACATCCCAAGACCTCCCCTGATTACAGCGGAGTTAAGAGCTTAGCCCTCAGGAGTTGGAAAAGGTAAGACAAGGTTCGAGTTCAAATGTAAAATGAGTCCTAACTACAGGTGCCTTCGTGTGTCTTGCATTCTTCATGAAATGTTAGGTTTGGCACATTCACCTCCATTATTGCAGGTGGCTGTAAATAGTCCATTCATTTTCCTGGCAGCGTAGTATTTTATTTTTTAAAAGCCGTATTGATTTATTTATTTGAAAGAGAATGACAGTGAGGAGGAGAGAAAGAATCTTCCATCTGCTGGCTCACTCTCCACAGGGTTGCAAGAGCAAGTCAAGGTGCCCAGGGAAACGTGTTTATCTGTTCCATATCTGGATGGTGAATATTATTATTGTTTTAGACTCAGATGTGCAAGAAGTCCAGCTCAGTCCCGGCCTGGCAATGGAGGCAGGGAGGGCTTCTGAGCACCCTGGGCACTTTGGTGGGAAGGAGGAAGACAGGTTTTCCTACAGCACTGCTCCTGTATGCTCAGTTTTTCCTCCTGGAACCTGGGAGGTTTTCAGACTGCCAGAGTGGGACAGGGCACTGTCCAATTCCCCAGGGCATGATCCAATTCCCCAGGGCATGGTCCAGTTCCCCAGGGCACAGTCCTAAGGCCTGTGGCGCTCACTCCCGCACAGCCGGCCATGCTCTGCTTAGGAAGGTCTGTGTTTGCACCATGGCAAGGACAAAGAAGTTGCCAAAAATGACCATAACGCGAAACACAGTAGTTTGAATTTTTGAGTTTCTTGAAGAATTTTCTCCTGGAGGAAGCTCAACAATGGCAGGACCTGGAGAGTGGTGAGGTTGTTGGGTTTTCTGTTTTGTTTGTGCTTATTCCGGATCTCTCCAAGGCAGGTGCAGGGTCCCAAGGCTTTGGACCATCCTCTTCTGCTTTCCCAGGCCCTAAGTGGGGAGTTGGATAGGAAATGGAGTACTTGGGACACAAACCAGTGCCCATATGGGATTCTGACACTTGCAAGGTGAGGATTTAGTCATTGGGCCATCATGCCAGACCCAAGTGGTGAGTTTCTGGGAGTCAGGAAAGTTACCCAGAGCAGGATGTATAAGTACAAATGGGCTCAAAGGTGTACCTTCGCCCTCAAGAGCTGGCCTTGGTCTTGGGTGGGAGCTCAGTTTTAAGGGGTCTTGCACTGGCTCTCTTCCAACTGTGGCTCTCCTAAAGGAAGTAGTCAGCAGGGGCTTATCTCCCCCAATAGTCGGTACCTCCATGCTCTTGACACCTACAAATAGACTTCTTCCCAAAGGGAGCCACGCCTGCATTCAGCCCCTATATGGTCTGTTCCCTGGGTCTGTCCCTAGAGGGCGAACCTCACCCTATCCTCACGCTCAGCCCTGAACCTGGGGCTTGGCCAAGAGGTAGCCATCTGCCAGAGGGAATGGTGACTGGGACTTGGGTTCCCAAGCAGGAGGTGCGCAGAGTCCCCCTTACGGCAAGGAGAGAGCAAAGTGGGGGGATAAGAAGAACCGCCTGTAGGCTGGGGATCACACTCCCTTGTGTCGCAAGACTTGGGGAGAAGCTCTTTGGAACTGAGGATTCCAAGTCAGCCTTGGTCTTCAGGTTTCTGGAATGGTCCACGCATCCAAGTCAGTTGCTGGAACATGTTTTTCCTCATGCTTTAACAGTCTGAATGATACAATTGGAGTGCTCAGACCAAGTGTGTGGACCTGAATTTGAGCTCTTGTGCCTGCCCTCCCCAGCCCCACAGCCCAATGCAAGAGCCAAGTCTACCAGGTAGAGCTGCCTCCCTGCAGGTCCTTCATTCTTTTCCTGGGAGGCTTGACTTAGGACATTAAAGGCAAAGAACACCCTTAAAAGTAGCTTCTGATCTCACCTGTAATTGCTGGGATGATGGGTTGCATACTCACCCAAGGCCTTGCATGGGGCCTGGGCTTATTCCTCTGTCTTTTGATAAAAATTAACGGTAAAGGGCTTAAAAGTGCAAGGTTGATTTACTCATGGTTGTCTAGGAGGTGGACCCAGGGGAAGGACCCTGAGGTTCTAAAGGTCTCCATTGGAAGGTAGATTTCCAAGGGAGGATTGGTTAGACAAGCAGAGCATGCTTTCTGCTCACCAGGGGACCCCTCCCTCCACTGCCCTCTTAGGATATCAGACCCCTGGGGCTGCCCTGTCTTGGCCTGCAGAGCTCCAAGTGTATAGGCTGAACTAAGCCTTCTGCCTCCCTTGGAAGCCCTGGCAGGTGTTTTAATGAAAGATGCCAACCTGCCAAACTCAGGTGAGTTCTGTAACCCTCCCTGTCGTGGGAACATAGCTCTTTCATCTCTGAAGGCCTGGGAGAGATGGTGGGGTTTCTGGGGGGAAGGTGAAGGAAAGGGGAGGGGCCAACAGGGAAGGGGTGTCTAGAGTACCCACATCTAGTTCTGGCTCAGCTGTTGTCTCTGATCAGAGTCTGGAAGACCAGAACCAAGGCAAAGATTCTCAGGAAAGGGATTCACCAGCAGTGAGGCAAGCAGGGAAGAAAAAGCGGAGAAAAACTGTGGTGTGGTTTCTGGGCACTAAACGTGCCATGAATTCTGGAACTTTCATTTCCATCCCTCGGGGCCCAGCATGGGGAGATTGGAAGCCCCCTTCATTTCTCAGTCCTTCCATGTGACCAGTGGCCTAAGGAGGCATCTTCCCATACCAGTTTGGGGTCTTCCCAGTTGAACACCTTGTCATAATGGAAAGGAAGATGGAGAGCCGAGAAACCCACTGCAGAGTGCCAAGTGTTGGAACCCAGACAGAAAGGACTGGGCAGGGGGCTCACGTCCTGTGTGTGACCAGGCGGACTGGGCTGGCATCAGGCCACAGGTGCACTTTCCAGCACACCTGAGCCCCCTTGTCCAAAGCCATCCCGATGCCCCTCCAGCTGGCCAGCCGTCTGCTGACTCTTGTCATCTCCAGAACGTAGCTGAATTCATCTTGTTTGTGTAGAAATATTTGGTCAGGATGACTCCAGGCAAACAGGGCTTCTCCAAAATTAAAATCACAAAATTAAAATTGGTTCCATTCCAATACAAATGGCTAAGAGTTTTACAAAATACAGTTTCAAGTTGTGCAAAAACAGTTCAACTGGAGCCTCCCTGAAACTGGATGCCAACTTTTGCATGTCCTTGGAGGGCATTTTGGCAGGAAGAGGATCTGATCGGTAGCTCAGATGTTCGGAGAGCTGCGAGGAGCCCACCAGCGCTTGCGAGAAAACTGCAAAGATTAAGGAGCATGACAAAGGCAGGTAGCCTGTTTGGTGCTCATTATTCTGCCCAACCCCTTATATTTTATCTTCTTCTCCCTTCTCCTCCTCACACCACCCTTTTTGCCTTTTCCAACTTTTCTATGACATTTCAAAGCCCCCTTCTGGTTTCCATTGGAAGCCCCCACCTCCATAGAATCGATCAATTTCAAAACCATGGATTAGAAAAGGTGGGGGTGGGAGAAGGGGTTTTTTTAGAGTCTGGAATTCAAAGTCCTTCCTCTTTGGTCAGGGTGGAGCTGGAGCCGGAGAGGAAAGGCGGACTGGCAGAAGGTTTTGCCTGGCATCTTCCCCTCCTCCTTGATTGCCTCTCCTGGCTTTTTCCTTCCCAATGGGAGTATTGAAGAAGAAGCAGGGAGCATTCCAGCACAGGGCAGTGCACACCACAGAGCGCTTGGGCAGGGGTCTAGGCTGCTGGGGAGCTCGGTCGGCCAGTGGGGCACCTGGCAGCGGGCAGCACCTGGATCTGTTCACGACCTGATGCTGCCGCCTCAGGTATTTGAAGAAGCTGTGCTGGCAGCTGCAATCGGCTGTGAGGTGGCCAAGGCCATAAACTGGAAGACAGACAAGAACCCTTGGAGCGGAGACTTGATTCCTGTTTTATTGATGAAGCAGTTTGGGAACACGGAGGGAAGTTGGCAGCTCCCATTCCGGTTCCCTTCCGCTGGTTTCAGCCCTCCAAGCCCGCAAACGCAGTTCACCCCAGCTCACCTCCGTGGGGAGGGGAAGATCGCAGCGTGGGTGGCTACGGCCATGACCAGGGGCTCTCCTGGCTACTGATCCATCTCTGATTTAAAAAAAATGGGCATTTGTCTTCTCCTGGGCTTCCTTACACAGCAGTTCTGAACTATTCAATGGCATTCATATACCATTTGTCTCCATGACTGAGACAAACGGTGGCCCATCTTAAACGGGCAGCCAAAGCCTAGTTCTGCTCCCTGCCCCCTTGGACTCTCAAACCCCAACGCCTGACTTGGAAGCCTGGCAGGTCGTAGTACCGCTGAGGACTGGAGGGCATAGGAACTGCAAGGGAAAGAGGAGAGATGTGAAGGGCATTGAGGGGTTTTGTCTAGGAATGCCTCAAGTCAGATGGAGACAAGAGAGAACTTTCACGTCCCTGGCCTTGGATGCCCCATGGCTCACAACAACATACGCAGCTGTGATGGAGAACAGGAAGGCTGGGGCATCTGTTACAGGGTCGGGGGTCTCCATCTTGTTCCTGGGAGCCCAGGTCCCACTTCTTTTGTGGCCCAGGGGCAGCTGTACAGTACCTTTGTGGGAGATTTCTTCTTCCTTTCTCAGAAAAGAATCAGAATCATCTAGAACATCTTTAGTAAAGCAGATTTCCCAAAGGCATCTCCGCTTGTGAGTGGGTCCCTTCTCACCCCAGAAATAACTCAGTTTGATGCAATGGCACCTAATTCAGGACTAAGAGACCTGCAGGGTTCATGCCAAGGCAGACACCAGCCAGCAAAGCCCTGACCTTTTGTTCCCATTTTACAGACAGGAGAACCAAGGCCTGGGAGGAACTGTCATTCATAGCCAGCAGCCGGAGCAGGTTTGTGTCAATGTTTGTGTATTTGCACTTCCAAGGCATGGAAGTACCGTGGGCACCTGGAGGTGTTCAGAGAGGTGAGGCCACTGTGCCAAATCCTCCCTCCTTTAAAGCAGCCTTCAACGCCTTGGTCACTACTGCCCTCCCACAACTCCAGCATGAACCACAGAAGCATCCAAAAACAGCTGCTCGATGGCCAGCAACAACCCAGGCATGGACTGTGTGTACCAGAGTGGGTTCCGTGTGCCACAAAAACTGCAGCCTGAGGAGATTCGGCAAGTGCAGAGCTGGGGCGGGGGCGGGGTGTGGAGAACAGGCAGAAAGCCTGAGAGGTACAACTGGGAAACAGGCAAGTCCTGAGTCTGCCTGAACTTCCAGCGAAAGGGGGTGCAGTGGATGTAAGTGCAGAGGGTACTGAAGCGGCTTTGTATGTGGGCCTGTGGTCTCTTACTCATGTCTCTGGGTTGTGACCCTACAGCTGTTACCTGTGAGAGGCAATCCTCCATCCCACAACAGCTGGGCCATGCCCAAGTTTGTGAAGCCTGAAATGCACAAGCCCTCTTGATGGGACTTCCAGCTTCTCCCACAAACTTCTTAGGGAGGTCACTTCGGGAAAGATCAGTTAGCTTACTGCTTGGGCTCAAGAAGCAAGGTCGTGAGAAATCAGACATATTCTAACGATAAAAAAAAACCATTTAAAAACAGAACTACTGAGGCTGGCAGGTGGAACTGCAGACTAAGGCACTCCTCACAGCATGGCCTCCCAGACCAGGGTGCTGGCTTCTGCTCTGTTTCCAATCCATCTTCCTACGGATGCACTTAAGAAGGCAGCAGGTGATAGCCTGAGGACCTGGATCCCTGCCACTCACGTCAGGGAAACTCAGAGGCAGCTGCTGGCTTCTGCTCGGGCCAGCTCTGGCCTATATAGTATTTAGGGAGTGAGCCAACAGATGGAAAACATCTTTCTGTCTCTCCCTCTCTCTGGCGCATTGCCTTTCTTATCAACCACTTTTTTAAACGATTTATTCATTTTTATTTGAAAGACAGAGTGACAGAGAGAAGAAGACACTCTTCCATCTGCTGGGTCACTCCCCAGATATCCCCAAAGGCTGGAGCTGAGCCCATCAAAAGCTGGGAGCCAAGAGCCTCATCTAGGCCTCCCACATGGGTGCAGGGTCCCATGGCTTTGAGTCAGCCTCTGGTGCTTTCCCAGGTATTAAACATGGAGCTGGGCTGAAAGTGTAACAGTCAGGAACTGTATAGGATGTTGGCACCACAGGCAGAGGCTTAGCCTACGACGCCATGGCGCCAGCCCCAATAGATAATTCTTGAAGTTGGATTTTTGTCCCTTGCTGCTAGTGATACTAGTAACGTTCATTCAGAGAGGGTTTGTTCTTGAAGGATGTCATTGTGTTTTCTCCTTGTGTCTCCTTTCCGCATATCTGTGTGATAGATTTGTAAGTCTCTCCTTTTCACCAAGGAGGAAACAGAAGCACAGCAAAGCCAAGTAACACCCCCCGGGTCACAGAGCGAGGATTCCAGGAAGGTGTTGTTGAACCCTCAAAACTGTGCTCCCCACCCACCGCAGGCACTTGTGGCCAGGCATAGCTGGTGCGTGGTGAACACTTGCAAAGCTGTCCAAGGAGGCTCTGAAACTCGAAATGTCAAAGAAATGCCGCAGGGGTTTGGAGCCCATTCAGCGAGTTCTCTCAGTTTTGTTCTCCCGGCCAGGATGTAGGGAGACACATGCAGGAGCTGAGACATTGCCCAGGACAGCCTGAGTGCATGCATGCCTGCAGGACGCGGGAGAGATGAGCCGAGACACCATCCCCATACCTGGATGCTATGTGAGAACTTAGTGGAGCAACTAACATTTGCTGAGGATGTGTGTGCGATGTCTACCAAGGTAAAGAGCAAACCCTTGGCAGGCAGCATCCAATTTCTCGGTTTCTAGCAGCCTAGGGAGGAATCATCAGGGAAACCACATACAGTTGCACGGGTCATGCACCACACAAAAGAAAGGGGTGGGTGACAACCACACGTTCGTTTGCTTAATTTCCGATAAGTTTTGTAACTGCGCTACAGCACTTATCCAGAAGATGGCAGTAGAGTGTCTTGCTTTCATGAAATTCAGGCATTCATGCCAGATTACCCCCCGTGGATCTGGAGGAAGCACTGTCTCTTGCTACTTGCCCACAGGCACAGCGTGAGCTAGCAGCAAACCTGGCTTTCATCATTCAGACATGGGGACGCTCAGATGCAGAACTGTGCAGTTCCTAGCTCAGGACCAGCTTGCTGCTGAGAAGGTAAGCCAGGGACTTCCTGCACTTGCAGCTTATCCTGGAGCGCCAGCTTAAGTCCCAGTTGCCCTGCTTCACACCCAGCTTCCTGCTAACACACCCAGGGAAGGCAAAGCGAGATGACCCAAGTGCGTGGGCGTCTGCCAACCCCATGCGGGAGACTCAGGTGGAGTTCCTGGCTCCTGGCCTCAGTCTGGTTCACACTTGGCTTTGGAGGCCGTTTGGGGAAACCAACCAGTGGATGAAAGATTTTTTTTTTCCCTTCCTTTCTCTCTGTCACTCTATCTTTAAAATAGATAAATGCATCTTTAAAAACCAAAAAAATAGGACTATCTAACCATAGGCTTGTTGTATTAGGAATCCCAGGTGGTTAACCCAATAAGCTGTAAAATACACAGCAGATGGTCACTTCCATGATGATCTAGTTGCCCTATTCTGGAAGGGAATGGGGAGTGTCTGGTCCAAGTGTGAGCTCCAAGCCTGGTCATGGAGGCAGCCGCAACCTGCAACTTCAGGGGTTTCTGGTGTAAAAGAAAACTCACTTTGCATTTAGTGTGTCTAGGTCGAATCCCATTGTGACCATAATTACTCCTCACCTTTTAAAAGATTTTTAATTATTTTTTATTGAAAAGACAGATTTACAGAAGTGAAGGAGAGACAGAGAAAGATCTTCTCTCCATTGGTTCACTTTCCAAGTGGCCTGAACAGTTGGAGCTGAGCCAATCCAAAGCCAGGAGCCAGGAGCCAGGAGCTTATTCCAGATCTCTCACATGGGTGCAGGGTCCCAAGGCTTTGGGTCATCCTCCACTGCTTTCCTAGACCATATCGGGAGACTGGATAGGAACTAGAACAGCTGGGGCGCTAACTGGCACCCAAATGGGATCCCGGCACTTGCAAGATGAGGATTTTAACCAATGTGTCAGGTCTCTAACCATACTCTTGTTGTATTCAAAACCTGCCTGCATTGTGCGCGGCTCTAGTCCCTGTGTCTGGCTAGAAAAGTCTTTCCATATTGCAAGGCTACAGCTTGCCCTAGTAACAGCCTCAAGAATGTGGGTGTACACTTTCCTGTAGCCCTTGACCCTTTGTGTCCTAATCAACTATGTAAAGATTATAAAAATAAAATAATTCCAAAACTAAAAAATAAAATCCAGGTTTGGTCCTCTGTTTCTCCTGCTCAAAGCTGCTGTAACCTTGGGTAGTGAGCGATTTATGCTCCCTGGGTCTCAGTCTTCATGACTGTAGGATGGGTGCCCTATCACAGGTGATAAGAGATAAGGCAACCCCTCACACGGGAACTTCCGGTGAGTGTTGTGTGACGGATGGTGTGTGATCTGCCTAGGATTGAGGCCACTTCTTTCCTATGTCTTGAATGGAAGGATTCCAGACCAAGCCCTGCTGCCCCCCAACTCCCCCGACATGCAGGGATGCTAATTATGCCTTCCGATCAGTAGAATTTCCTGGAAGGTTCCTTATTTGGGGATGATTTATCATCTCTTTCTTCAGTTCCATCTTTTTCTTCAGCGTTACGGCTACATGTGGGGAGACTACTGGGGTGGGGGGGCGTCTAGATGGCTTTTCCAGCTGGGGCTGCCTTGGTGGGGAGTGGGGTGGGAGAGACAGAAAAAGAGAGAGAAAAGGCAGAGGAAGAGATGGTCAATCTAGACATTTTCATGAAGTCCTCAATCCGTTTTGCAAATGATGACTTTAATAATCCAAGTCCGGGAAACTCAGCTGAGAAAGCTGAAGTGCCACTTCATTCGGCACCCTGGTGACATTTGGAATTTAGAACCCGGTCCTGGTCCTTCAGCTTAATGATGTCACCAGATGCGGACTATGGAATTTCCATATTCCCCACCCCGCCACCATGGCCGCCAAAATAAAGTTATTAAGTACACTGGGGAACTTAACGATTCTTAACATTTATTATATAATTGTTATGATTATTACCACTCTAATTTATTTCCCTACTTAAAAATGTTCTGGTGACTATAACTCATTTTAGGCTGATCCTCAAAAACTGGGTGACCTTGGATTATTTAGAGAGAGAGAGAGGAGAGCGAGCGTTTAGCCAGGTGCGTGAGTCTCAAATTTCTTCGAAATTGCTACAGGGCCTCGCTCAATATAGAAATAAGCAAGGAACAGTGTATGTATTATATCAATATTATGATAATGTGCACCAAATGCAGATCCTCCGTGATTAATTCAGTCATTTTCCAGGTTTACCCCTGAGGGTTTCAGTCCTCACACACCACGAATGAATCCATGCGCACGCATAACCCGATCTTCCCGGGGCTCCAAGGACAAACGACTCCATGGCAAAGAAGGGACAAGAAGCCAAGTCTGCGCCTGGAAAAGGCAGATTGCTAGCTTCAGCTTTGGTCTTGTCTCTCACCTGCGTAACAGCAGGGAGAAAGCAGAACCGGGCAGAGAGAGAGGCCTTGCATGAAAAGGGAAAAGTTCCTCCTTACATGGCATTTCAATAGTGCTTTCCAAAGACACAAATAAGATCTTAGAGACAGACATCAACATCTGAGGTTAAACAGTGCTTGCTCTGAAGGGCCTGTGCTTAGGTTAAAAAAAAACAAAACTGCATGCTTGGGCCTGGCGCGGTACCCTTGTGGCTAAAGTCCTCGCCTTGCACACATCGGGATTCCATATGGGCACCGATTCATATCCCAGCTGCTCCACTTCCTTGCAGCTCCCTGCTTACGGCCTGGGCAGTCAAGGATGGCTCAAAGCCTTGGGACCCTGCACCCGCGTGGGAGACCCAGAAGAAGCTCCTGACTCCTGGCTTCAGATTGGCTCAGCTCTGGCCATGGAAGCCACTTGGGGAGTGAACCAGCAAAGATCTTTCTCCTTTTCTCTGTGAAATATGCCTTTCCAATAAAAATAAATAAATCTTAAGAAAGAGAGAGAGAAAGAGAGAAAGAAAGCAAAGAAAGAAAGAGAGAGAGAAGCGACATGGCTTCCTGGACGGTTAAGGTGCCAGTAGATTTACATTTTTTTTAAGTTTTTTTTTTTTGAATTTGAAAGGCAGAGTTATATAGAAAGATCGTACATTGTCTGATGGACTCCCTAGATGACTACAAAGGCGGAATCAGGCTGGAGCCAGTTTTTTCGAGGTCTCATATGTGAGTGCAGGGACCCAAGGACTTGGGCCATCTTCCCGGCTTTTCTCAGCAGGTTGGATCAGAAGTGGAGCAGCCGGGACTCGAAGCAACACTCGTATAGGATGCCCACACTAGAGGCAGAGGCTTAGGCCGCTACGCCTGAACACCAGTCCTGATTTATATTCTTGAGCAAGAGAATGCTAGAAGTTCAGTTAGTGTGTTACTTGGCTATGCTGATGAGATGAGCATGAAGGAGTGTTAACAGAATGTTTAGAAAGTTGCAGGGAGTGAGACCCCTGTTTCCAACACAGAAACATACGTGGGCACCAAAATAAACAAACAAAACCAAACACCTAGCCATTAAGTTCATCATATTCGAAAGGAGTATTTTTTGAAAGTCAAAATTCATGCAAAAACTGATCTGTCCTCTTGAATATTCTTCCAACTTGAAATAGACATCAGACGATACAGGTGCAGGCCTAGGGTCCAGGTACAAGGTGATGACTTTGCTTCATTCAAAATGATGGCTGAAGAGATTTTAGAGAAATTCGATCTGTGGTGCTGGGTCACGGGGCATCTTCAGCTAGCACAGGTGCTTTTCACTGTTTCTGCAGGCTTTTATCCCAGACCGAGTCGGAGTGTGCCGCTTGCACCCACTGCTCACCTTAAGCTCACAATCTCTGCGTCGTCCGAACAGAAGATCTTCTGTGGTTAGTCTGTCCTTTCCGGGTGCAAAGTGTACACGATGACATAGACTCATTTCAGATCTTTTTCACCTGTCTCTTCTTTTTCTCCTGACATTGACTTGAAGTCAAAACAAGTCATATTGAACGTCCCAGGTTGCAGATTTGTCTTCGACCTCTTCTCATGTCATATAGTTTCCTGTAATTTTTTTCTATCGACTTCCTGATTTCCATCTTTCTATTTACCTTCTATTATGCTCTTCTTTTGCTAGCTTCCTAATGTGGGAATTTAGACCACTGATTTTGTATATTTCATCATTCTGCTACTTGCGCTCGATGTCTTAAGTTTCTCTGTAAGCATGGCCTTTGAATGCATCCTAAAATGTTGGGATTTTCATTTTCTAAAAAGACTTTATCCATCCAGCCATCCATCCATTAAAAAAGTCGAGTTACAGGGGGAGGGAGAAATAGGAAAGGAGAGATGTTTCATCTGCTGGCTCACTCCCCAGGTGATTGCAATGGCTGCGGCTGAGCCAGGCACAAGCAAGGAGCTCCTTCTAGGGCTCCTGCAGGAGGGACAGGGGCCCAAGCACTTGGGCCATTTTCTGCTGCTTCCAGGGTGCCTTAGCAGGGAACCGGACCAGAAGCAGAGCAAGCAGAACTCAAACTGGTGGCGTCCTTACGGGATACTAGTGTTAGAGCCAGCGGCTCAGCATGCCATGTGGCGACACCAGCCCCGTCATGTTTGTTTTGCTGAAGTATTTTAATACTTCTCTTGAGACTTCTTTGAGCCCTGTGTTATGTAAAAGCGTATCGTTTACTCTCCAATATTGTTGGCACTTTTCAACTGTTTTCCTATTGAGTTCTGGTTTAATTTCACTGTGGTCTGAGGGCATTTATTATGTGGTTTCTATTCTGTTAAACATATTAAGTATACTTTATTGCTCAGAATGTGGTCTGTTTTGGTGGACGTTCTGTGTACATTCGAGAAGCATGTGTGTTCAGGGAGGAGTAGGCTACACACAGCAGTTACACCCACTGGATTGATGGTGATGCTGAACTCAACTTGGTCCATTTCTGATAGACAGCTGGGGTGGGTTTTTGTTTTGTTTTGTTGGTTTTTTTAAAGATGTATTTATATTTTGGGCCAGGCAAGGTAGCCTAGTGGCTAAAGTCCTTGCCTTGCATGCACCAGGAACCCATATTCCAGCTGCTCCACTTCCCTTCCAGTACCCTGCTTGTGGCCTAGGAAAGCAGTTGGGGAAACTCAAAACCTTGGGACCCTGCACCCACATGGGATACCCAGAAGAAGCTCTTGGCTCCTGACTTTGGAACAACTCAGCTCAGGCCACTGCTGCCACTTGGGGAATGAATCAGTGAACAGAAGATCTTTCTGTTTCTCCTCTCTGTAAATCTGCCTTTCCAGTTAAAATAAATAAATCTTAAAAATAATAAACACTGAAAAAATAATAAACACTGAATAACAGAAAAATAGTATGTTTTTCTCACTCCTTTGGTTATTTCAAATTGAATCAAAGTCTCTATTTTTCCTATTTAAAATTTTTACTTATTTTAATGGGAAAATTAGCATTGTGTATATCATCTTGTACCACATGTTAAAAGGTCTCGATTGGAAATGACTAAATCGAGCTCCTTAACATATGCATTACCATGCCTATTTGCCATTCTTTGTGTGTGAAGAGAACATTTAAACTCTACTCTCCATAGTTTTCTTTTTTTAAGATGTTTCATTTCAATTGGAGAGAAAAAAAAAGAGATGAAAAGGGAAAGATCTTCCATCCAGGAGTTTTCTCCCCCAGATGGTTGCCGTGACCAGGATCAGGATAGTCTGGAGCCGGAATCCTGAAACTCCATTGAAGTTTCCCACGTCAACGGTAAGGACCCAGGTACTTTGGCCATCTTTTGGTGCTTTCCCAGGCAGGTGCATTAGCAGGGAGATGGATCAAATCAGAGTAGCTGGGACGCAAACTGGCACTATGCTTGGGGCTGCTGGAATCATAACGGCAGCTTCATTTGTTGTACCATAATGCTGGACCCACACCTCCACTTGTTTCTTTCTTTCTTTCTCTTTCTTTCTTTCTTTCTTTCTTTCTTTCTTTCTTTCTTTCTTTCTTTCTTTCTTTCTTTCTTTCTTTCTTTCTTTTTCTTTTGCCTTTTGAGAGCAGTGCAAAATTTCATGGATAGAAAGTAAAAGATCAGTTTATGTTATTGCAAATACTCATTGCATGAATACAGATTATAGTAGATGAATACAAGCAGAGAATATAGTAGAGTACTGCACACACAGAAAAGCTGGCATTTGGTTTTTAATTCGTTTATTTTGAAATTTGCAAGGCATAGTGATGCAGAGAGATCTTCCATCCATTGGTTTTCTTCCCAAATGTCTGCAACATCCAAGGCTGGACAAGACTGAACCCAAAAGCCAAGAAGGTTCCCAAGTACTTAGTGCAACCATCCTGTACTACCTCGCAGGATACACATTCACAGGAACCTGGCTGAGAAGCAGAGTAGCTGGAATTCAAATCAAGCCCAGATGGACTTGAAATTCCACAAACCCCAGGGTGATTATGGGAAATCATTGTCTGTGTCATCTTACATTTGATGGTCCCTGGTGCAGCCCCAAGCTCAGCTCCCTCTCTAAAGAAGTGTTGGAGTCCAAGGGAACTGAAGACCTTGTCTGCAGGACCCCTTGTTTGCAATTGCACCTCATAGAACCCAAGAGGGCCAGGCATTTGGGACTCATAGTTCTCTTACAGTCAATCTTACTAGGCAGGCAATGTCCTTCTCCCCACCTTACAGAGAAGGAAGTTGAGGCTCAGAGAAGGGGTCAGCCTCTGGTTGAGGCTGAGCAGCTGGGAAGTAACACAGTCTGTGCTGGAATCCCGACCTGACATCTTTTTACCTCTCTACCTCCACCTCGCCCAAGCTGGTTTCCTTACTCTGGGGATGAATTGCAATTATGCGTGGCTGAACAAAGGAGTGCATTCTGGCAGATGCCTCGTCATCCCTGGAGCTGTCCCTGGCACCTCCCAACATGCTCATCGCAGGAAGTTGGAGTTGGACATGGAGCTGGAACCCAGGTACTCCGATGTGGGATGTGGGTGTCCCAACTAGCTCCTTCCTTATCTGCTACACCCAACACCCCCACTGCTGTGCTACACATTCATATGACTAAAAGAGCAGCAGGTTTGTTTACGCCAGCATCACCATAAACACACAAGTGACCTTGTAACAGCGCAGTGGGCAATGGGAATTTTCAGTTCCATTATAATCTCAGGGAACCATCAGCTATGAGATCTGTCATTGAGCTAAGCAGCATTTTGTGATGCATGACCAGAGAGGAAAACTTTGGCTCAAATAAGCCCAGACTCAACCTGTTTCTGCACGTGAAGAGGCATGTGTTCCAGGGCTGACCAAGTCAGCAGTGGAACAATACCCTAAAACACTCATGGGCATCTTATTTGTTGTGCTATGCCATCCTAGGTGGGTGTAGATTTGGCTTTCATCTGGATCTTCCATGTCCTGTGGCTGCCTCTGAATCTGAAATGTTGAAGAAAGAAGAAGTAAGTCAGCATTCTCTCTGATTTCCCATGGTTCTTCGGGTTGCTAGGTTAGTTGGTCAGTTCCTGTCTGGGGTCTCTCATTTACCTGCAGTCAGAGGACAAGTTGGGGGTACAGCCATTTGCACCTCAGCTGAACTTCATGTCCAAGATGGTTTTCCAACTGAGGTAACCAACATGGCTAGTGGTCGGCCAGCTGTCTTTCTTTTCCCACGCACTCTCTTCTGCTGGCTAGTTTGGACTTTTTCCCAGCAACGTAACGTCAGAGCAATTGGACTTCTCACATGGTGACTGGCTCCCCCTGGAGGAAGCATGCCAGGAGATCTGGATGGGAGCTGGAATAACCTGACCCCAGAAGCCACACAGCCTCAGTGTTGCTGTATTCAATGTGCTATGAGTAGGTTCCAGGGCCAGTTCAGATCCACTGAGGGAACACAGCACAGAGGCATGTGCACAGGGAAGTCTGGTTCACTGGTGAGGGGATGTGCTTGGAAATCAGTTGGTCAGCTGCCCCCAAGTCTCTCCCTCTCTGTCATTGGCCAGAACTGGACCACAGGTCTTTGCCACACTCACATGGATGGGGAATGGGACCATAGCCCTCCTGTTGGGGAAGGTACCACTCCGAGGGAGCAGCATCACCGTATTGAGAGATGTTGCTGGGCCAACCCACCTCACTCCTCTTACACAGCTCTGAGCTCACCATGCTTGGCCGTTCCCGCCAGGGATTTCCCAGGGAATCAAAAGCTAAAGTTTTTGCCTAGATCTAAGCTGTTCCTAAATATTTGTCACACCAAGCTTTAGGCAAGCGTGACTTGGAACCCTAAGTCTATGCTATCCTCTGAGTGGCATAGAAATGCTGAATGTCAGGGACTGCCTCAATTTTTGCTTATTTTTAAACTTGAAAAAATGCTTACTTGACAGGGATGGGGATTGTGGAGAACATTCTCATTTACTGCTCCACTTTCCAACTGCCCACATCAGCCAAGGCGGGGCCCTGGACAAAGCTGGGAGCCAGGAACCCAATTCAGGTCCACCCACGTGGGTGACAAAGACCCAGCGACTAGAGCCTTCGTGGCTGCTTCCCAGAATCTGCAAAAGGCTTGGGATCAGGGGTCAGGTCCAAGAAGTGAACCCAGCCACTCTGATGGGGCATGTGTGCATCTTAACTGCTAGGCTAAATTCTTACTCCCTAAGCGGCTTTTGCTCTTATTCCGAATGACGTGGTCTGACTACCTTTGTAGGTGTGTTACTGTGCATATTTGAAAGTGCATGTGCAAACAGAATTTCTGGGAAAAGGGCATGTCCACTTGATATTTTAATAAAACTCCTGTATATTTAGTAGAAAATGCAATCAAACTATTTTGAGACCATTTCTTTGTTTCAAGTGTGCTGAGAGAGAGATACCAAATCATATTCAGTTTGGCAGAAATACAATTCTTTATGTAATGTGTCCTCAATTTTTGTATGATTAGGCTTTTTACACCGTTGTGGAATTATAAGTTATTGCAGCATAGCATCTTCTCCGTGACAAATGAGAAAGACATTTTCAACTGTGAAGTTGAAGATACAGCAGTAGAACAATGAATAAGAAATATTCAGGTATAAGGAATCAGCATTGCTTTTTGCCAGTCAATAAAGGTTTTTTTTTTTCCAGTACAGAGTCCATGTTTTAATCCATCCTGAGCAAATAAATTCTTTATAAATTGCATTCCTCTCTTTTAAAAGAAACACCATTCCTCCAGAAATGTAGATAAATAAAATGTCATCTATTTATCAAGTTGACTCTTCATGCCTAATAACCCTAGGCCCAGCTAAAGGAATTGTTATCTAACAGCTAGGTCAAAAGTGCAAGAGTCCAGACTTATTAATGCTAAGGCTGACCAGGCCATTGATTAGCCCTGCTGAGGGGAGAGTGGGAGGGGGTGGACGGGGAGCGTGTTAGTTCCCTGGATCCTCTCCCCTCTCTGGGATGATACCATTTTCGCTGGCCTCCGCCTGTGTGTTTAACAATGTTTGTGTAGCACTCAGATAAAAGGCACAGGGTGAGACTTAAGTGGTTGTTAAAATTGTCAACCCCAAAGTCATCAGAATTCCAATTGATAACCCACACTTACAGTGAGAGGAGAATTTGTTTTCTTAGGGAGACCAATTTTCCCTTTTTAATGACCTGGGAAAACTCTCCCAAGTCCACTTACACGTTGGAGCGCCTGTTCCCAAATTCTTCAGTTTCAAGAACTGGGCTTCTAGGATTCACAGGGAACAGCTTCAGCTGGAAAGTTGGGGACACGGGGGCTCAGGAATCCAGGGAAACTGAGCCAGCAGGGAGACTGAGGTGCTGAGAGCGACCCAGGGGCGAGCCAGGCAATGAACTGGTGTTGCTTCCTGGATAAAGATCCAAGTTTCTTGGCGCTTAGTGCATTGCACTCTCTGCTCATGGTTCTTTGAGTCTTCTCCTGTTCAACTCTTGTTGGACCACTCTCCAGAGTTCATCTTCCAGTTTAGCAGGTGGACAAGCTAAGTAAGAGATGGCCCCACAAAAGCTCAATTCAAACTGGAGAATGCTTCATTTTTTGGCAATTTTCATGTATTTGACTTATTACTTAAAAATCAGAGAAGCAAAGAGAGGCAGTGATTTTCCCTTCCCTGGTTCATTTTCCCAAATGTCCACAACAACTAGGGCTGAGCTGAGCCTGGCAGGAAGTAGGGAGCCTGGATTTCAAGCTAGGTCTCTCCATGTGTTAGAGCTGTTCCCTGTGCCCTCGTAAGGTGTGCGCTAGCAGAAATCTTGAATCACAAGTGGGACCAGGAATCGAACCCAGGCACTTAGATTGGGAGCACAAGGGTCCCAAGAGATGTCTTAACTACTGCCGAATGTCCACTCCTAGAAGGCAGCATTATCCCTCCTCCCTAGAAACCTCAGATACCACGTCCATATTTTACTATAGTAAAAAAAAAAAAATCGCCTGAAGTTTAAAAATGCTTTGGGGCAACATTTTCGAAATCCACACCTACAAAGAGCTTTCAAAATCCATACAATGAAAAACCTGTGTAGGAATTGCAAAATATTTTCACACCAATGTAAACTCACCTTGGACTTTTTGCAATACCCTTGTACATGACTTTGGACAAGCCCTGTTCTGATCCCTGTACATCAAGAGACAAGAATGTTGGTTAAATCCCAACTGATACCAAGGCATCATGACTTTAGCCATCTGGGTAACCTTTTAGGCTTCGGTTTCCATGACTAATTCATAGTTTTGGCATCCTATGCTCCTAAGCCCCATTTCTAGGCTTCTGGGAGTCCTTCCTGTATACTGGGTGCACTGTTGACATGAAGAAGTTGTGTTGAGAATTTAAATGAAGGTCATCTGTACCTAAGCAGTGTGTGACACAGTGGCTGTGACCAATGGAAGATGTAGCATCTATATCTAAAGGTAGCTATAGACCATCTATGGTATCACAGAGGCAAATGGTGGCACCAGCATGTGACATGAGTTGTTTCAGGATCTTGTAGGCATGAGCAGTGATGATGTTTAGGGTCACTCTGTAACTGTGAAGGCCATCATGCAGACAGCGTGGGGTGATCGCTAAAATTGTAAATGGTTCAGACTGGAGACTCTGACTCAGTGAGGTTTCTGTGGGACTTGGGAACCAACTCTAAATCTGCGATAAAGATGGGGCCATTTGACAAGAGGGCAAAACAGATGAATGAATGGTCTGAGCTGTTGATACATTGAGTAGTGGTAGAAGCCTCATGTGTGATGGGCACTGCAGGGCAGCTGACCACACAAACCCTGCAGGCGGCTCCACCTTGGGGCCTGCAGGCAGCCTTTCTGGTGACTAAGTTTTGGCTGTATACAGAAGGACAAAGACAAGCTCATGAACCAACAGGTTCTTATCATCAGCCTCAAATGCTGACATTTAGTGATGGAAGACACACCCCCAATTCCCATCTTCTGTAATCCTACATTCCAGTGTGAATGTACTGATGTTAGCATATCATCTTCTCAATGCGTTTACAGCATACACACGGAAGTACACGTGGGTAAATAACCTCACTTGAAATTAAATTTTAAGATCTAATTTTTTATTTACTTGAAATACATATTTGCTTAACACAGAGAGCCTCGTCTCCTCCTCAAAGGCTTACAACAGTCAGAGCTGGGCACACCCAAGTCAGGGCCTAGTACTCCATCTGGCTGTCAGGAACTCGAGTATTCCATCCATCATCTACTGCCTTTCAGTCACATTAGCAGGGAATAGAGTAGCAAGGAGTCAGATCTGTTCTCTGATATAAGATGTGTGCCTCTCGAGTGGAAGCTTAACCCACTGAACCACAATACTCTCTCCCACTGAACTGCAACACTTTTTCCCAAACTGAATTTTTAAAAAAGATTTACTTTTATTGGAAAGTGAGGTATACAGAGAGGAGGAGAGGCAGAGAGGAAGATCTCTGTCTGCTGATTCACTCCCCCAAGTGACTGCAACAGTTGGAGCTAAGCCGATCCGAAGACAGGAGCCAGGAGCCTCTTCCAGGTCTCCCATGCAAGTGCAGGATCTCAGAGTCTTTGGGCCGTCCTCGACTGCTTTCCCAGGCCACAAACAAGGAGCTGAATGGGAAGCGGGGCCACTGGGATTAGAGCTGGCACTCATATGGGATCCCAGCAGGTGTAAAGTGAGAACTTTAGCCTCAATGGGCTACTGTGCCAGGCCCCAAATAGAATTTTTTTTAACAGCTGCATGATATTTTATAGCTAAATAAAAACATGATTTTATTATCACCTATTTTGGACCTCTAAATTCCTGATCATGTTGCTATTTCATATTTCCCTGCCATGGGCATTGTTATAAATATCTGCCTACATTTCTGATGGGTTTTTTAAGGAAAACTTTTCCAGGAATAAGACAGCTACAAATACGCATCCAAAATTTTAAAGCACATAGTGCCCGAGCAGCTTTAGTATAAGGGTCTCAATGCATACCCCTCGTTGGCAAAGGGACTCCTTGTGCCAGTCGACATCCCGCTCTCTAAGACTCTTGAACAATGAGGGAGCTCTGTGGGAAAGAAGAGAAAAAAGATGATGAAAGAGCAGGTGGAAAAAGAAGACAGGGAGAGGCAGGAGGCCACGGGGCCAGAGGAAGAGGGACCAGGGTGAGGGAAGAGAACACGTGACGGAGGGTGCTGTGCTGCCAGGCTTCAGCGGCCACTTGAGGTGCCCACATTGTCTATCAGAGAGCTGGGTCCAGTCCCTTCTACCCTGAATGTTCAAGCCAGTTTCCTGCTGGTGGGCATCCTGGGAGGCAGCAGATGATGGCTTGAATGCTTGGGCCTCTGCCACCTGTATGGAAGACCCAGATGGCATTTTTCATTCTCACCTGCAGCCTGTTCTGGGAGGGACACTTGGGGAAGTGGGCCAGTGGTTGAAAAAAATATCTCTCTCTCTCTCTCTGCATCTTTTGACCATGACTTTCAAATAAAATACCTTTTTAAAAAAAGTGGAAATAGAGGAGCCTATGAGAAAAGGGAAGGATATTATCACCTACTGGAGAACTAACATGGAGTGCGGATGGCAGTGAGGGCACTGTTGGCAACGGGTGCTCCGGGTACTCCGAGCGAAGGTTGAGATGCTCTAGATGCAGAAACTTTTCTTTTGTTCCTGTTCTGGCCACCAGCCCCTTGTACTCCCCCAACCCCAAACCTCTCCATGGAGTCCCCCAGGTCTGGGCTGAGTTTCCCCATTTGTCCCTCAGGCCATGACCTTCCTAGGGAACTTCATGATTTAAAAAACAAAGTTGGATTTAAAACCCTTATGAATAATAATAATAATAATATAAAAACCACAAATGCCTCCATGTGAGATTCTGACATCAAAAGCTACAAAGGAAAAAAAATTCACAAAATCCAGTGGTGGCTGTGTTGAAGGCAGGCTTGAATGCAGACTGGCTGTGAGTCCTCCTCTCAGGATATGTCTTAATCCTCCCTTTACCCTGGCAGGGAGCACGGCAGGGAAAGCCAGGACCAAAATAGTCCCAGCTCATCCCCCAGCTCCTGCTGTCCAAGCGAGCCTGGTGTTGCTCAAGGTTCCACCCACAGGCGTGCCTGCTCCTCGGCACCAAACTCGGAGTGCCTATGGCTGTGGGGAGACCATTTAAGGCTTTGAAAGTCTCCTGCTTGGAAACGCAAGTTGAGTGACACCCCCAGTGCCAACAGCAGATGAGCATGTTGTGTTCCCGGGACATCTGCTATCTCTGGCTGGAATGCAACAGATGTCTGGGCTGCCTGGGGTCCTCTCTGCTCCTCTGGTTCCCTATCTCTCCCCTGCCTGTGCTGCCCCCCCCCCCTTTCTGTCCCTAAGCAACCACAATGACCCTGAGCAAAACTTGACCCCATACCATCTCTAACAAACCAATTTCACCTATGCCCACTTCTTTTGGTTCGGCCAAAACAATCTTCTCTGCCTAGGAGGTAGCAATGAGAAACCCGGGTTTTGAAAATATGTTCTAAAGTTAACCCAGTAATCAAAATGCGTGCAGTAGAGTCTGCTCTTTGGGCTTCATTTGCAACTGAGCAGAAGGGTTTGCCATACATATTTATGCAGGGGTGGGATGGAGACTTCAAAAAGTGCCTGGGGGAGATGGAATGAAAAATTCCTTTCGGTGCATAAAAATTTTGGAATGTATGCCGAGATCCTTGGAAGATGCATTTTCCACGAGTTTTTTGAAGACCCCCTCCTCATACAGAAAACACGAGCTTTGATATTAGGGCTGGGGGAGGGCGAGTGAGGAGAGTTGGGGTCAGAAGTCGTTGCAAACTCTTCCTGCTTGATTTTTTTTTCATCATGTGCATTTATCATTTTTTTTAAATCTTGTTATTGCTTTTTAAAGTTTGGTGGATCTGGTTCAAATCTTACTCCACCAGCTACTCGCTCTGGGGTTTGTAGGCACGAGACTTCAAGCAGTGTACGGTTGTCTGTATGGTTGTAAAGTGGGGCAATCCATTGCCTTCCTGCAGGGTCTCAGAGAACAGCTTAGCACAGATCCTAACACATGAGGTCAATAAATATTAGGCACCATCACCATCATCATCATCATCATCATCACCATCATCAGTACTGCTGCCTGGGGATATCGTTCTGACCCAAATAACCTGGCTGATTGTTTGTTGTTTCCCGGAAGCCAGGAAACTCTGCAAGATCACCAACGGGGCTACTCTTTGAAGTTGGGCTGCCTGCTCGACCTGGGGAGGGGAACCATGTGCACGCAGCCCCACACGCATACATCTTCCCCTGCAGATCATTAGGGGAACGCTTGTCACATTTATTTTAAGGAAGCTGGTAGGGAGAGGGTGGGTGAGGTTAATTGCTCTATGGATGCTGGGCGGCCCTGGGCTCCAGATGAGGGGAGACTTAACGAAGCTTGTGTGACCCCAGAGGCCTCTCCAAACGGAGAAGGGAGACTTGCCAAGAGGAGAGGGGGCAATCGTGCCTGGGGCCACAGTTTGGGCCTTCTGGACCCGGGGCTGAGCAATTTCCTTCTGATTCTTACCCGAACTGGGAGAGAAAAAGCATCTCACTTTGTGCCCAGAAAGTCAGGGCAGGTTCACAGCCATGCTGGCAGAATTCATAACATTGCATAGGGCAAGGAGGTCCCTTCAAGGTCTTGTGGCTTGCCCGTTGAATGGCCAGTTCTTCCCTGGACTAGCCAGAGGGGGAATCCTCTTTCTCCATGATGGGGAGTACCACAGATGGTGTCTGCAGCTGGTTAACCTGTGGGAGCGATTGGGGTGGGTGTCCCCGCATCTGTCCTAGACTGGTTATGCATCTGCTCAACTGGGAGCAAGAAGTTCCTGACTGAGAACACTCCATAAACGGCAGCTACCATCCCACGATTACCTTTTAGGCTAAAATCACCAAGGTTCACCTTCTCCTGAGAAACCATTCGTAACCCCAAAGAGCCTCATTCTCTGAAACGGAAGGAATTGGTTGTGAAAATGTAGGCTTTGGGGCTTCCAAAAAGTACTCAGAAACAAGCAGTCGACCCGGCTCAATGGGTTGGAAATTAATTGCTGGCTGATAGAGGAGGGGAGAGATACCTACTGGCGATCGTTTCTTCCCATCACCAAAAATACTCCTCTATACGGACCTGCTGGAGCGCTATAGATTAGCAGCCGCGGCCCAGCACTCATCGCCCCCATGCCGCCTGGGCTCCCCAGCCGGTCGAAGAGAAGGTGTGACTTTAGATTCAGTGGTAAGGGCGGGGGCGGAATGCAGGCCCCGTGTGTGAGGTGATTGTAACCAGAAACGCCTCGCAGGCATCTCACCGAGGTCCCGAGCCGTCGCTGGCTGGCAGCCGGGCCGGGAGCCCGGAGCGGCAGCCGGCAGCCGGAGGTGCCCTGGCTCGCTGCTGACCGCCCCTCCCTGGCCTGGACCGATAGCTTATCGGATCCACTCGGGGGGCGCCCGGTGCTACAACCGGAAACGCGGCTGGAAGCCAGTGGATGCTGGATGGAGCATCCACGGGACGCACACTCCAACGCTTAGGCTCCAAGCGGGACGGTCTTCATCCATCTTTTGGTACCCAGGTAAGACCATCATGTGGATGCGCCTCTGCCCTCCATTCGTTGGCTACGGGCGGTGAGAGGCTGATATTTCCCGGAAGCCGCCAACGTGGGAAGGAGAGTATAAGTTGAAGCCAAGGTAGGGATGCCAGGGGTCAGTGGATGGGAGAATAGTGCGAGCGCTGGAGCAAGGAGGCACCGCAAGCATGTTGGGCACCCCAAGCTGTCGCTCAGGGTCTGCCGGCGAGGCGCTCCCAACCTCCTGTGCGCGCCTTCTCCTTCCCATGCCTTGGAGTCACTTCGCTAGGGTAACGTGTCTGTGACTGCCGTGGGCTCTACTCCACCGCAGTGCCAGCAGGCGCACAAGGTAGTTTGTGGTTTGCGGCGGCCTAGGCGGACCGGTTGTAAAGCAGCTGAGAATGATGCTGCAGCTGAGAATGACAGATTGAGTCTGAGTTTGGGTCTGGTCTCTCCATTGAACCACCAACATAACCTCTCTGGACCCAGAGTCCTTACTTGGACAAATTCCCACAGCAGCTAAGTGGAGTGCTGTTTATTAAGACGGGAAATAACAAGGTCGTTCTAAAACACAAAAAGCCTTATTTGGGGCGATCAATTGGAGAATCTGGGTACCGTTTGCAGTCAGCTAGCAACTAGGCTGACTCCTGCGAGTGGCGAAGGTGGGGCCTGAGCAGGTGTCCTTGGGGGGCCCCCAGCGACTTCGGCAGGCAGCGAGAGCAGCTGGGAATCAGCGACCCAGGGTTGCAGGCGTAAAAAGGGTGCTCCCTTGAAGCTGTATCCCCAGTACCCCAGACCAACGCTTCAGGGCTGGAGCCCTGGGAAATTCTTGCCAGTCCGCATTCAGTTTCCAGTGAGTCCCCTCTAGTGAGGGACACCAGATCACCGCGCGCTCAGCTCATCTAGAATTCCCTCCAGGCAGCCAGGAACCTTGGGAGCAGGCACCAGACAGAAGGACACCCAGGTGCCAGGTGACCTTGGTGAGCTTCGGTGTCCTGCTCTCATCTCTTCTCCCACCCCGGATTTGCTGGCTTGGGTCACCTAACTTCCACAGAAGGGAACCCTTGGATAGCTGGCTCCCTTTCCCAGGGCACTGCCCAGAATGCACTCTCCAATTCTTCCCATTAAACTGGGGGCGCATTTACCTGTTCGGTGGCCAGGATCACTGCAGGCAAAATCACTTATTTCTGTGCTTTGGTTCTGAGAGGTCTTTTGCCCCTTTCTCCACCAGGAGCTACCCTGGGTGCAAGATTCCGTGCCCTGCTCCTGCTTGTACATGTAAGACCTAGGCTGTACCAGGGACCAGGCATCCCTCTAAAATGCCCCTTCCAAGAGTCTGAAGGGAAACTGAGACTCAAGCAGGAAGTGCCATTGGTTCAAGGTCAGAGGTTGAAAGTCATGCAGGGAAGGAGGAATGGGCTTTGGTCCTAGATCCAGACTCCTTAACACCCTAAGGGTATCATGCCCCCCAAAAGCTCTAAATGAAGGCTTCTGGTTGTTTTTACTCATTAGTGGCATACACCACAAGGATCTCAAAGACAGAAACTTGAGTGTGGGGGTGCAGGCTGCCATTGACGCGGAAAGGTGAATGCTCAGCTTGCCTCTTAATCAGTGAGACTTTTTGTTTGTTTGTTTGAGGTGTTTTTGGATGAAAAGGTAGCCCAAGAACTATAGACCTTCCCTGGAAGAGTCCATGGATTTCAGAAATGTAGTGGGTAGCAGACGGACTCTGGGGGTGGACATCCATGAAGTCCTGTTAAGAACCTCCGGTTGGGCCTGGTGCACCGGGATCCCATTGGCGCGCCAGATCATGCCCCAGCGGCCCCACTTCCCATCCAGCTCTCTGCTTGTGACCTGGGACAGCCCAAAGCCTGGGGACCCTGCACCCTTTTGGGAGACCCAGAAGGAGATTCTGGCTTCCTGGCTTTGGATCAGCTCGGCTCTGGCTGTTTTGGCTACTTGGGCAGTGAGCCAGTGGATGGAAGGTCTTCCTCTCTGTCTCTGCTTCTCTCTGTAAATCCACCTTTTCAATAAAAATAAATAAATCTGAAAAGAAAAAAACCCTCCCCTTGAACAACCTCGAAGTTGTAACCACGGGGAAGGGAAGACTCCAGGGAGGCTGCCCTGGTCTCTGTCTCTAGAAATGTGAGGAAGCTTTCAGCACACAGGATCCTACGGCAGATCCTACAGTACGATAGCCCAGAGACCCCCTGGCTGTGCAGTCACCACCAAAAAAAAAAAAAAAAAAAAGAGGGTAACCTGGAGAAAAGCCCAACTTGCCGCCAGAAATGGCCTTCAACACCAGCCGCCTTCTCAGACTCACTGTTTATCCATTTGAACCAGCTCTCCCCTTCCCTGGCCCGCTCCCACCCCCACCTTTCTGAGGTCAGCTATAAAAATAAACTATTTTTCCTTGTTAATAAATCTCTGACCGGCGCCCTCTTTTAAAGAACTTAAAAAAAAAAAAAAGCACTGCGCCCCTCGCGAGAGAGCAGGGAGATTAATCTTCAAGCAGGATTTATGTGGCGCGGGCATCCTCAAACAATTGGAGTCATAAAGTGGAATGAGATTCGGAGGCGCGTGGGGGAGGGGGACCCGGGAACCACAAACACGTTTGTGTAGCTAAACAATGTGGAAACTTTTAAAGTCTCCTTGCTACAGACGTCTTGGGCCAGGGCGCTTCCCTGTCAGCCCGCGGGAATGAGGGAGATATATTAACTGAAGACACAATCTAAAATTACTTATGGGTTTTAAACATGCGGGCATGGGGGGCTGGGATGCTGATAAACTGTTGTCCATATTTCTCCCATCTTGGTGTATGGTTTTCCAAGATATTCCACCCCTTTCCCAACTCCCCTTTCCTCTGCACCTCTTTTTCTCCGTGCTCCATCCTTTACATTGACTGCGGCGCGCAGCCACAGCGCTGAAGTGCGGTTTTACCCGGGGGCAGCATCCGGCTTAGTGCCCACGCACCAGAGCGTAGTTGGCAGAGCGCGGAGATGCCTCGGGGCTCAGGTCCAACACATAAGCCCCTGGGAAGGGCCTTTCTTTGCACGCTTCCTGCTGGTCCCCCTTCGACACAGCAGGAATCCCCCAGCGAGGTAGTTAAGCGCTGCTGAGGGCAGGGTCCCAGGTGAGCCACAGCCTCTCGTAAGCTAGCGCAGGAGCGCAGATGCCCAAGCCTCCCGACCTGAATTGAGAGTCTGTGACCCGTTCCTCCCAGATCTGGCCGGATGCGCGGGAAGGGGAGAAACGAAGGCTAAGTAAGGCTGCCCTTCCCTGCTCTTGGCAGGAATTGCCGGCAGAGTTGTTAAATCTGGAGAAACGGGGGCTTGGGACTCAGCGCGCCTCAGTGCGCTAGAGCCCGGCGGCACTTCCAGCGCAGGAGTGCGCCGCTGTGAATACTGGCCGGGAGGCAGGCCCTGTGTCGGAGCTCCAGTTGACACATCTGCAAAATGGAGCTGTAGAGGCCCCAGTCTGGAATGACTGGAGATTCCATGCATTTTAGGCTCATGGGAAGTTGTAGGCAGTCACTTGGAGGTTTTGGGAGTCTTCATTTATTGAGACTGAACGGTAATTCCTTGGCGGAAACACAGGACTCTTCTGTTGTTCAACGCAGTAGCCAGAAGACACTGAGCCCTGGAGATAGGGGATCCACAAAACTAGGGCTGAAAGCCTGGTTCCAGGATTCGTTCATTGATTCACGACTAGTTCTTGCGTCTCCGATTCTGGTGGGTCCTGGAACCCTGGCTGTTGGCCCGAGGGTCGTCTGCTCCTTGGAGGAGCTCCCAGCAGCCGGGCGCCTCATCAGGCCGTATTCCAGCCCGCACGCTCCCCTCTCCGGCAGTACAAACATCACTTGTCCCAGGAGATCCACCCATGGGAAGGGAGGTGGGGAGAGAGTGCAGCCAGAGGGGCAGAGATCTCCCGCTGGGGCTGCGGCTCAGCGCCTGTTAGAGATCCGCACAGCGCAGCTACGCCTGGGATGCGGGTCCTGCCACCGTGGCTCTCGCTGGGGCAGGCATCCATCTCAAAAGTCTTGGAATCCATTCCAGAGTGTGAGGCAATCCCTGCGGCCCACGCTGCGGGCGGACCCTTTCTAGAGTCGCGCTCTCGCTGGGATGCGCTCTTCAGCGCCCCACTTATGCCATCCGTTTCTGGGTGCGGGTGGGGAACGCACTCATGATTTAACCCTGCAATCAGAGTGGCCTCCTCTGTGACCCACGTCGAGCCCCCAAGGGTTTGCTTTGGGCTTTGGCAGAGAAGAGCGGGCTGCTGTCCCTGAGTGTGGCCCTGGGGAGAGTTCAGTCCCGACTTGAGGGCCTTTTGAATTAAAGTACAACGAAAAAGTCAGTCAAACTCAACTCCTTTACCGTGGTTTGGATTTGTGCTCCTGGTAGTCACACATCCTCTCATCACAGGGCTCTAGAAGTGTCTAGCTGAAATTGCCAGCTACCCAGATGTTCTATAAACTTATCCAGAATTATCCAGAATGTCCCACAACCTGCTCTGGGGAGGGTGGGGCTGGGGGGCAACTGTCCAGATGCTGTTAGCACAAAAGAAACACCCCCTCCTCCAGCTGTGGCTCCCAGGGTTCCACTCTTTCTCCTGGGCACTCCAGATCCTTCTGGCCAAATTCGCCCAAGCCCCTGAGGGAGGAGGGACGGGTGTGATGGTGAGAGTGGCAGGTGAGGAGCCCCTCCCCCTCCTCCTGGGCTCCCAGGTGCTCTCAGGGATTAAGAAGTCCAAAGGCCACCTCCCAGCAGTTTTCCCAAAGGGACTGCCTCTTGTCGCCTCCCAAGATACTTGCAGAAATGGAGAAAAAGCAGCAGCCTTCTGGGGTGTCTGGACATGGGCTCTCCAAACTGCCCCCAAATGCCCAGATCATCCGGAGGGGGAGGTGTGAGGGGAAGCTAGGCCAACATTTCCAGATCTCTCTCTCTCTCTCTCTCTCTCTCTCTCTCTCTCTCTCTCTCTCTCTCTCTCCCTCTCCTTTCTTCTGTCTCCATTCACTCATGAAAGGTGCAAATGTGGATGCTTTAGATGCAAAACAAACACACACACACCACTTCAACGCCCCAGCACAGCACGCCAAAGGCGGGAAGGAAGAGACTCTGTTCTCAGCTCTGCCCTGGTCTTAGCCGCTGTGGAACTCAGAGCACGCCGAGGTAGCCAGGCAAAATGGGACTGAAGTCTGGAAGGATTTCATGGGATATTTTAAAAGCTAAATCCTGCCAGCTGGATCTGGAGCCCGGTTGATGCAACCATCACTGCCAACCAGAACCAGTTTCTAAATTCCAGATCCTTGTGTTTCCTCTGGGCTTTAGGAGGGACACTGGGGAGAGGATCTTTCTCCCACATCACGGGACTCATGTCAGAGGTCGGGGATAGGGATGCTCTCTGTACAGAGAACCAGTGACAGCGTCTACCCAGCTCTGTACGACACACACCCCTTGGGGATTTGGGAAGAAAGCTACAGTCACCTGGAAGCTGGATAGACCAATGGGGCTGGATTCTGAGCCTCTGTCTCTCACATACTTTGATTTTGCCAGCCTAGAGTTCTGCATAAAGGTAGCAGAATCTGCTAAGAAACCCCCTTCTAGGAGTTCCTTTGTGGTTGGGTTTAGTCCTGCAGCTCCTGGAGGTTCCACGAAGGCTGCAGGGACCCCAGGCTTCTGCCACTCCAGCATCCTGTGGCAATGTCCCAGCAGGCACCCCTGGCTCTTCCTCCAGGCCCTGCAGGAAGGGCACACTGGGAAATTTGAGGCAACCTCTGCCGTCCTCTTCCAGAAAGCTGCAGTTCTACAGCCAAGTTACAGGCAGGGCCCTGCGCTCCCGTGCCAGTTCCGTGGACTTGAACCCGCACTCCAGAGCCACCTCCCTGTTAGAGAAAACAGCCAGTACTCCAGGGCCTGCCCAGGGCGTTCTTCAGTTCCAAACATTAATAAGACCCTCCCTAGAACCTTCCTTGCACCGCACTTTCCAGGGCAAGCCTCTATGAGGGGTGGTATGGGGAATGTAATGTTTCGAAATCAAAGGCTCTGGATTCTCAGTGCTGGAGCACAACTGGTTTTGGTCCTGCTTGCTGGGTGATCTCACCAAGCGTTTTGACTTTTCTGATTCTGGCGGGGCGGGGATGCAGTGGGGGTGGGGAAGCTGATAACAAATCTTTACCCCCAGAGGCAGGTTAGGAAAGATGAAATTTAATCTGAGCTGCTCCAAGGAGTTAGAGACCTGGCCACACCAGGTTCTCAGCCAGCGAGGACTGCAGCCTGGCAGCTGCCCTTCCTAGCCACAGAATGAGAAGGTAGTAAAACCAATGATACATTGTTGGTTAGGGCCACAGCAGCCAGTGTGAGGCCAAAGGTACCGTCCAGCCGCAGTGGGGCTGGAACTGCCTGTTTTTTCACCCCTAGGCTACTCCAGGGCCAAGGGTTCCCATCCAAGCCCTGCCCCTTTCTGGCTGGGCAGCTTGGGGCCACCGCCTGCCCCTCCCTGAGATTAGAACACTAGGTGGGAGAAGCGAATCCTGCCTTCCTGAAAGGGTCGCTGTGAGGATCAAACGGGGGAGTCGGTGTGGTGGTGGCCCGCACTGGGGGGACTGAGAGATACAAAACCGCCACACATCGTAACAAACGCATAAGCACAGCCTCAAGACACTCACACGCTGCTGGAAAGTAAAAGCGGTGTAATATCCGATATTACGATGTGTTATATTGTATTATAATTCTGGGCACACGTGTGCGCGCTGGGAGGGACCGACTGCCGCCCTTGCCATTTCAGTGCCCGTGGGGGGACGCATGGTCTCTCTCGTGCTTCCCACCTTTTCCCCTCCGGCTGGCCGCGGTCGGCTTCCGTCTAAGCTGCAACCCAAGCCAACGAAGCAGCAGGGCAAAATGCGCGAAGTTTCGCTTTCTCTCAGCTGCGCGGCTCCGTTGCGTCCGACCGGGGGAAGTTCTTGGAGTCTCGGGCACGGGGAGACCCTGGCAGAGTTCGGCCCTTCGAGGGAGGTGGTGAGGAGTCTACAGGGCGGCGAGGAGGAGACGAGGCGGGGGGAGTCCGGAGCGTGGCGCCTTGCTGTGCGGAAAGACGACGTGCCTGGTCTGCAGCTCGCGACCTTCACGGAGCGGGAGAGAGGATCCGACGACCCGGGTCCGTCCGTCCCCTCCCCACCCCCAACTCCTTGGCCCCCCGCCCCTTGCGTACTGTCTGCTTTGCCTTCCGTGGCGCCGGGAGAAGGCGGGCGGTCACCGCTTGGTGAGAGCGATTGGAAGCCAGGCACCGTGGAGTTTACGCGCCGCCTCCCGGGATTTCACCAAGTGCCTTAAACGCACTCGTTGACCGGCCGTAGAGAAACGGATTCTAGGGGCCTCGTTTCCGCTTCCTCCTGGCATCCCAACACAGCCACGCAAGTGGTCGCCGCGGTAGACTCTTGGGCATGCACCCTAAGTCCGTTGCACACAAGCAGTTCTGCACACAGAGGTACTTGCGAACCGCAAACGATCGGCACGTGGGCACGGACTTACCCGCACTTTGGTAATCATTCGCATTTTCAGAGCTACGGCTAATTTATGCAGGACTAATCTGAAGACACACGCCGATTTGCACACGCGCGCGGGCGATCCTTCATTTGATGCTGTACCGTGGTGGCTTCACTCTCGCGGCTACCGCGCATCCGCAAAACCCGTGGCACTCACCCACCCGCGCACACCTGGGGGTGGAGTGAAGAGCAGTTGAACTCAGTATCTGGGCTTTTGTTTGTGTGTCTAAGCTGGGGGGTTGGAGATCTGGGTGGTTTTGTGTCTTAAACAGAGGTCGAAAGTTTAGCGGTGTTCTTGCTAGGAAAGGCAGCGAAGGCAAAGGCCAGCGTGTCGCCCTGGCATGAACCCAGCGACCCGAGTGGATCCAGGGCTGTTGGTCGCCACCAGAAACACAAAGAACGCGGAGCGCGCGTGTACACAGAGCCTCAGTGCCTCCCCGGGACGGGACGGGTCAGCCAGGTGCTGCCTGGGGAGAGCCGGGCCTGGGCTCAGATGGCAGGGGAGCTGCGTGTATTTTCTAGTTATTTTTGGCCTCCCTCCACACTATTATTTGTAGTAGAGCAGAAAACTTTGGGCGAGCTGGGGCCTTGGAGGGGAGTGGGGAGTAAGGGCACCTCTCCCACGTCCCACGTCCCACGTCCTACGGATTTTATGGCGTCGGGTCACGGAGAGCAACATTACAGGCGGAATCAGAATGTGTAAATTGCAGGATTATACTGTAAAAAGACCCAAGTCCGACCGCTCAGGAGATGCGAGTTGTGGGTTGGCTTCGGGGGTGGGGAGGGTGCGGGTGAAGGGGACCGGGGCTTGGGCAGCCTGGGCGCGGAGGCGCTGGGAACGCCCGGCCAGAGACGCAGCCTAGGGCTCTGTCGCAAACGCAGTGGCCTTACTATCTGGAGAGGAAAAGGGGCCAGGCCTGGCATCCTGGCCGCCTCCGACGCAGCACTGCTGCCGGAACGCAAGGCGGGCCGTGGGAGCGGGGTCTGCCAGCCTGTCTGCTGCCTCTGGCTGCCACGGCTGGCCGCTCGCTTGCTAATTAGGTTTAATCCAAAAGTCCTTCAGATAAGAGAGCGGATTCTTTAAGGAGGTTGGATGGAAGGACGACCTCGGGGTTCGATGGAAATCATTTCGGAAACGATAGTTCAGGAAGCTCTTGTGACTTCATTTCAGGGAGCCCTGTCCGCGTTTCTCTGGTTTCATCTCCTGTAGTTTTCTGATTACCTTAGTTACTCTTTCAGCATAGTCTTCTCTGTCTCTCTCCTTCCTTTCCTCCTTCTTAAGTTGTTGCTTCTTCCCCTTCCCTCTTTCCCACTTGATGCCCGACTTATTTTTTCCTCCCGGCATGTAGGATATCACAGACCCGCATGTCTCCAGTGTCTCTGTCCCCTTTATTTACACCATTTTACACTTTATTACTTCTTTCATATCCCTCTCTTCTCTCCCCTCTTCGCTCCTTCCATTCTACTATTCGGTCTCCACTTCCAGCCCACGTTATTGCTACAATTGAACTTCAGCTGTCCTAATTACGGCCAGTCCATGGAAGGCAGATCGCATTAGCTTAGACAAGGAACGGAGAGGAGCACGCTTTGATAACCTCGTCAGGACTGCCTGCAGGGACCAAGCCACCTCTCCAGGGTTGCCTGCACTGGAGAGAAGAGGGGGCTGAAAGATTAATGAATTCTCAAATTTTCCACAGCCCGCGGCACTGTCCATTTGCAAGGGGCGAAGGGTGCAGTTATCAGCATCCTCCTAGGCTTATCACCCACGTGTGCATACCAGGGTGTGTGCATGTCAGCTGGCTGCTGGATTCCCATCTTTGTTCCGGAGCCCGGAGAAAACCCTTGCCAAGAGCTAGCAAGAATTTTTCAAAAGACAAACAAACCACCCAAGGTTAAAATTCTGCTGAGACCACCTAGCTCCCTTCCCGGATGACAAATTCCCATTTTTTTTTCTCCTTCTGAGCCCAGGTCTCCCCTTCTCAGCAGCTGTTCCTCCATTGTTATATTTATTAGGTAAATATAAACCCATAAATACATCCAAATGAAAAGCTTCGTGTTCAATAACACACTGCTGAGAGCCACCAACATCCATCTTCCTGCGTTGCACCTCTCCGGTTTGACAAAGAGGAGAGGAATTCTGCACCCCTGCCCCTTTTCCTAAGTGATGAGAATATTAACATCTGACCACTCTGCCCCCAGGAGTAGCCTCCACCCCATCCAACTTCCCAAAACTTCCTTATTAATCAGAGGTCATTTCCTCCCAGGCCTTAAGCCCAGCCTGCAATTGAGTCTAGTGAGGGGAGAGGTTGACAGGACCAGTGCCTGCTGCCGGTGTGGAAAGAAACAGGTGCTCTCGTGTGGCAATCAAGGGGATGACTCCAGGCAGGCAATCCTCGCAGCCGCTATCACAGATGATTTTTCTGAGCACATGTTCTTGAAGTCTGAATTTCTGGAAAGTTCCAAGCTGCAAGCCGCAGAACCCTGCTTTCTAGCCGTTGGTTGTCTAGCTCTTTGGAAAGCTTAGAACCAAGTAGGAAGCTTGGTGCAGATGAAAAGCTAAATGAACACATGGAACCATGAAGAGTGGGGGGAAACAGGTATTCCCACTGGGCTAAATCCATGAAGGTGACAATTTGGGAGCCCGAGCCCAGCCTTGGATGCAGTGATGTTTGGAGCAAGGTGTTCGTTCCAAGGGTTCAGCTGCACATTTGCAAAAAGCACGTGCCTTTACGGGAAGTTCCATGCTGGACTTCCAGGGCAGCTGAAATTTGGAAACAACTTGACAGATACTGGTGAATATCTGATTCAAGGAATGAAAATGGAAAGGCAGGGTAGTAGTACACAGCTGTAGAAAACATAGGAAGCTTTCTCTATAGGCAGATGGCAAAGGAGTAAGTAGGAAACAAGAAAATGAAGAGCCAGGGGGCAGATTTGTGCAGCACACAACCCTATGTGTGTGAAGACTCTCAGAAGAAGGTACAAGTCACTGTTACTCTGTCACCATGGTTACCACCCAGGCAGGGGGAAGGTCTTACCTATGCTATGACTATTTTTAAGAGTTTACTACTTGTTGGCAGAAACAGAGAGCGTGATCATTCATCCACTGGTTCACTCCTCCGATGCCTGCAAATGCCAGATGGAGGTTAGGAACCTGGAACATTATTGAAGTCTCCCGCTTGGCTGGCAGGGACTGGAGTAGTTAAAGCAGGATGCTGCTCCCTCCCACCTGCTGGATACACCAGCAGGGAACTAGATCAGGAGAGGAATCAGGACCTGAACCACCCACTCTGATATGGGATGCAGAGATCTCAAGCAGATGCCTAACCTACATACGTATTTTTAAAAAAGCGTTGAAAGTGTAATAATACATGCTTGCTGGCAGTCCTCCTTTTTGTTAGGTCATCTCCTGTGTTTTAAGAAGAGTAGCTACCAGCTGATGAATATCAGTAACAGGCAAAGGTCATGCCAACTGCTATAAAACCACTCTCCTCTCAGCTATGCAGGGGAGGCAGTCTAAGCTTCACGTGAAAGGTGTGCACTGTGACTCTCCGAAGCAAGCCTCCCCTGCAAGTTCACAGACTTACTGCCTTCAAACCAGCCTGGTCGGTTCACTGCATGGCTTCATTACAGTCTCACTGACCCCTTCTACAGCGCCCTCTCCTCTCCCCTTCCTTCCAGCACACCCAACTCCTCGTCCATCCTTCAATTTCTTTCCACGCCCAGCACCCTCTACTCCCTTTGAAAATAAAGCTTCCCAGAAGAGAACCTCTAAGTCCAGGGCGAGGCACACCGCCTGACTCCCGGGCAAACCCAGCAGAGATTGTTTGCTGAGACTCATGGGAGCAGAGCAAATTGAGAGAGGGACCCTGATGAAGACCCATGCAAGTGAGCAGCATCCCTCAGGCACCCGGGAAACCCACCCGTGGACTCAGGGCTTTAAGGGGAATGCGCCCCCAGGTCCTGTCTCTCTTCAGCTCCCACAGCAGTTCCCATAAATCCTCGCAGCTCTTCATTCCCGGAGCCAGTGCTAAGCCCTGGAAGGTAATGGGGTGTGAGAATTTGGCTTTGGAAAAAGTCTCGGTTAAGATCCGGATATGGGGCCAAGATTCCTGTGGGGAGCCCTTAAACACAGGAGCTGGGGCAGTTACCAAATTTCCTCTTATCTGGGGACTGGGCTTCTGCAGGTGAGACCTTGGAACTTCAAATGCATTCCTTGGCTTCCAGACCAAGCGCCCGGGAGAATGCCAGGGGTCCTGCTTTCTCTCTGCAGATGGCACGAACTCTAGGCCAAGTCGGCCAAAATCCTGTTCTTGTGCCTGCAGGATGTTGACATCCACGGCATTAAAATGCGTGATCCTTTCATCTATACTTCTATCTTATAAAAGCTAAATTCAAAGTCTCTTTTTAAAAGTTATGCAGTCAAATGTCTCCATCTCCACCCCTCTCCACAGCCTCTTCTGCGGCCTCTCCAACTGGGGTCCTTCCTTGTGTAATTTCTGGATGCAATTTAAGCATGATGGGTTTCTTCTTGCTGGAATTATAACCTTGTAGAGTCAAGATCTAACTGTGACCCAGTGGATAAGAGCCTAGGTACTTGGATCCACAAGCTGGTCCATTTGCATTTTATTTCTGTGATCTTGGGCACATTTTCTGCCCTCTTTGCCTTGGCCTCTCACGTGCACAGTGCGGATGATTCCAGAATCAGTCTTGAACTTTCTCCATGAGGATCATGGAATATGGCATACAAGGCATCTGGGTTGGTGTCTATCATGAAGAGAATGCTCCAGGGAAGTCAGCCATGATGCTTTTAATGAGCTGCCATCCAGGCTCCCTCACTAGTTCCTTCCTGATGGTATAGAGGTGACATTTATCTTAGATCACTGCTAGACAGCCAGGGAGTTCAGCTTCTCCCATCAGTAACGTTCAGAAAATTCTCTAATCCTGCCATCTTCCCAGCTGAGAGATTAGAAGTGGTGCTATGCAAATGGAACTAGCATTTCTCTCTCTCTCTCTCTCTCTCTCTCTCTCTCTCTCTCTCTCTCTCTCTCTCTCTCTCCAGCAGTTGGAGCAGATACTTGAACCACAGAGCCGGGCCCCTTTGTGTGTGGGCAGAATTCTATAAGGAAGGAGATTTGTATTACACTTGAAAATGTCTGTGGTCATATTTTAAAAAAGTAGAGGATCATTTACAAATTTAAGGCTATGCACAAACTGTAAACTAGGGACTTTAGAATGAATACTTCTGGATTAATAATAATAATAATATAACTCATTCCCTGAAGAGGGCCTAGTGGTTAGGATACTCACATCTTATGCTGGAGTCCCTGGGTTCAATACCCACTCCTGCCTCGTGACCCTGTGAAAGAGAGGTGATGACTCAAATTGTTGGGTTTTTTATTACACATGTGTGCCTCCCAGCTTCATCCCTCTGCAGCCTGGGTGTCGCAGGCACTTGGAGGAGTGAATCAGTACACAAAACCTCTCTGTGTGTCTGTTTCTTTGCCTTTCAAAAAAAGAAACTTAAACATTCTGAAATTTCATTCCCTTTCAGCGGTGTGCTGGAGCACTGTCCGTTTCAGTGGAATCCCTGCTCTGTATGACATTCCAAGGAGGCCCCTGGAAGAGGTCATTCTCTCTTCCTTCTTCTGTGGCCCTCTCATGCTGGGTGGGGGCGGGGTGGCGGGGAGTCCCAGGGTCAGGGTCAGGGTGTGGCTGAAGGTCTCTGTCCCTTATAGACAGAGCCATGACTTCAGGGCCCTTCCCCGGAGATGTGTTTGGAAGATGCTTTCATGTTGCTTTGCAAAGATCTGTGCACAGCTGGATAGTAAATAATATTTTTCTTGTCTTGGTTATTAGCAAATAAAAATCTATCTTTCTCCTACACCAGGCAACAAGCCAAAAAAGCGGGGTAAGGGGGAGGAATACAGGATTGTAAATAAGTTAAGTGTGAGCTTCTCATAGCAACATAAACAAACTTTGTGGGTTTTTCTCTATACTTGAAAAGTACATAGATTAAGATGTCAAATACCTATGTACTCACACTCAGAAAAAATATGTTAAAAATATTAAAATGTGGTCACATTCGCTTCAAAAAATTTTAATAACAGAGTCAAAATATTGCCAAATTGAACTGCTTTTTCCTCTTCTGACCTCATTTTCCTCTTCCTCTCTTTGGGGGAACCACAATCATACTTTGGTTAAATTATCTGTGGACCACCTTCTTATGCTTTTATAAAATATACACCGGACCATAAGTAATACAAAATGTGGCTTTGTATCTTTAGTTTTACATAAATCTTACACTGTATATAACAGTTCTACCACTTGCTTTCACTTAGCGTCCTATTTCTGAGTTCAGTTTGTGCTCCTAGGTATCCATTTCAGTTGTGAATTTTATATAAACGTATTTATTTTCATTGCTACCCAGCAATGTAGCACATAAGAATAATCATAGCAACTACACACAAAGACCGTTCTGAGGGCCAAACACCATTCTCACACTTGATTAATGAGCTCGCCTAACCATCACACATATGAGATAGTTGCTGCTGCTGTTGTCATCATTCAGATTACACATTGAGGCATGCAGAGTTGGTCATTTCTTGGATCATTCCCTTTCTTTTCTCCTAATCTCTACAAGCAATGGTATGGTGACTATCTTTGCCCTGGCATCCTCACACATGGCACTTGGTACTCTGCGTGCAAGAGCTTCTTTAGAGTGGATCTCCAAAGGTACACTTACAGGACTTGCCATGTGCACCCTGCAGACTTTACTGAATGTTTTCAAGGTCAAGGCTTGCACTGTATGATCACAGCTCCTTCCCTACCTTGCTGAACCTCAGTTTCTTCATTTGTAAAATTGGAACATGAGGGCCAGCTCCTAAAGATGGAGGAGGAAGTGTACATGGTGAACACACAGACACTAGTAGCTGTTCTAGATAGGAGCAAGAATATTTCCCTTGTATTATGCCGGGCCCTGTAAGCCACACCCGATCAAAGATACAAAGTTGAAAAATGGTCTTTAGGATCTAGTTGGATGATTCTTCTTAGTTGTTTCATTTTTTAAAAAGATTTATTCATTTTTATTACAGTCAGATATACACAGAGGAGGAGAGACAGAGAGGAAGATCTTCCGTCCGATGATTCACTCCCCAAGTGAGCCGCAATGGGCCGGTGCGCACCGATCCAAAGCCGGGAACCTGGAACCTCTTCCGAGTCTCCCACGTGGGTGCAGTGTCCCAATGCATTGGGCCGTCCTCAACTGCTTTCCCAGGCCACAAGCAGGGAGCTGGATGGGAAATGGAGCTGCTGGGATTAGAACCGGTGCCCATGTGGGATCCCGGGGCTTTCAAGGCGAGGACTTTAGCCCCTAGGCCACGCCGCCGGGCCCAGTTGTTTCATTTTTAAAGACTTGAAAATGAGCATCAGGACCTTCTATTCAATATTTTTATCAAGCAGCTGTAGTTCAAAAACAGAACTGGGCCATTCTAGGTCAACTGAGGACTGCAGGCTCCACATAGATCCCTCAGACTTTTGGGGTGCCTCATGCCCCAGATCTCAAGACGAAAACAATGATGCTTTTTCCACCTTGCAAGATAAAGCTGTTATGAAGAATTGGTTTGGGGAGCCGGGTGGATTCATTTTAATGAATAGAAAATAACAGAAATGGACTTACCGACATTATTTCCTGTTCCTTAGATTTATCCAAACATATAAAAGCTACTTTGTGTTACATTCTGACCCAAAACATTTCAGAAAGTGTATGTTAACTTTTGAAATGAGCTTACCTTAGAGAAGCAGAGAAGTGTGTTTTTCTCACTGCTGTGCCAAGCTCAGGTTCATGAAAATGTGCATGCTTTGTTTTCCCACAGAGATTTCAGTACCAGAAGGAGGGTGGAGAGAAAGGAGAATGCGCAGATTCAACTCAGACAATTGTTTTGCAAACAGTTGGTTTCTTGATGAGATCTCATTTACTGTTTTCAAAATAATTCTGCTGGACCAAAGCAACCTCATTCCTCTGTTTATCTTCCCACCCCTGCTAAGCTACTAAAACCCAAATTAGCTGTGTTTCAAATCTCTTTAATCAGTTATCAGTGAAATTCAGCTTCTTTTAATGTCAAAAATAGCTCACTGGTAGCTTGAGCAAAGCCAGTTGGCTTCCCTTCAGACTGCTTCGTCTGAGGCTCTGGCTGCAGGAAATGCCTGGGTCCTGCTCCTTGCTGCTGAGACCCTGTTGATGTCAGCTGGAGTTGGACCGTGTTCATTTGCTCATAAAGCCCCAGAGTCTGTGGTGAAGAGCGGATGAGAGATACTGGCTGGTGTCGGGTAGGCAATGCCACCGACCCTTGGGAAGAGGGAGAAATCCAGAGAGGGGACCTACCCAACACTTGGAGCTCTGCTTTCGCCACCTCACGGGAGGAAGGCTGGCTCACTTGTCCAAGGAGAGAAAGAGGTGAAATGATGACATTGGTATTTCTGTGTGTGCAATCAGAATGTCATGACTGAAGGACAAAGAGAGTTTATCTTCTCCTGTAGAGTAAGGGCTTACATGTCCTCAGTTGTGTTCAAGTGTGTGTGGGGGAGAGGGTAGTGAAATCATGTTGGGCAGAGGACTGTGTTGTTGTTTTAGCTGCAGATTAAATATCGTTTAAATAAATAAATTCTCTGTGGAGATCAGGATGACCCAAGGTGAACTGTGTTGGTTTTGTACCTTGGGGTGTTTTTGTTTGGGGGAGTTGGAGAATTCAAAGTTTATTTGGATGCAAAAACAAAATTGAAATGTATGCATGGCTTTTTCATCAGACACATTTTCCTTGATCTTTAAAATTATTCTTATTTAAAGGATAGAGACATAGAGCTTCCCAAATACCTGCACAACAGCTGGGACTGGCAGGCTAAAGCCGGGAGGTCGAAACTCCATTTTGTTTTCCCATATGGATGGCAGGGATCCCAGTACTTGAGCTACAGATATGGAATGTGAATTTTCCAAATTGAGTCTTACTGCTGAGCCCAACTCTAACTCCTGTCAAGTTGTATCTGAGAATGGGTCAGGCCCAAGAAGTTAACACCCATTTAAGAATCTGTTCTAAGCTACTCTCTCTTAGAAAATGTTATTAACCTCACAACCCTAGACCACCCACACCTTTTATCCAATCAACAGCAAGATTATGGGGAAGGCTTCATGAATTCCCAAACCATTTCTTAATTAGTGTTTCTCTATCCAATTTTCAAAAAGCTGAGAATACAGTTGGCAATGTTGTGTTATTTTTAATCCCTCATTGATAATTCAGTCCCCATGCAATCAGTGGTCAATGAATATTCATGAAGGAGAGTGAATTTGGGCTGTCCCCTTGAGGGGGTAAGAGTTTGGAAGGTAAGGAAAAGGAGGCTACTTTACGCTAGGGGGAGAGGTTGAGAAAAATAAGATGTTTGCTTGTTTGTCCATCTCTTCATGAGACCATACACCTGCTCACCAGCATGGCGCCTATAACACGGTGGCCATATAATATTATATGGCCATAATGGGCCAGACTTCTTAACTGACTTCACTCAGCACTCAGGAACATAACTCAAACTTGCTTCAACAAAACAGAATTTTTTTAAGGAAGAATTTTATTGACTCATGAAATTGAGACGTCTGAGGGGTATGTTGGCTTCAGGCATGTTTGGATCAAAGGGCCCTGCAATGCAGCTTCATCTTTTGCCTGTTTCCTTCTCTGATATTTCACCATCAGACAGAATCTGTGTCCATTGTAGTCTCTTTCGCACTCTCTTCCTTACACACACAAGGGGTCTTTAAAATGTTGAAAATCAGGGACACATGTTGGGCACAACACTTAAGTTGCTGTTTAGGACACCCCAAACTCCAGTCAGAATGCCTGGCTCGAGTTTCAGCTAATCTGCTTCCAATTCCATATTCTTGCAAATGCCAAACAAGTGGGAGATGACCCAGATGAAGTTCCAGGCTCCTGGCTGCGGCTTGCCCAGCTCTTGCAGTTGCTAACATTTGGGGAGTGAATCAGCAGATAGACACTTTTTGCCATCTGCCTCTCTGCCTTTCGAATAAAATGTAAAAAGGAAAATTAATGAAGAATTGTGCATAATGAAAACATTGTGTATAGATCTCAAAATTATTTGTATCAAAATAGCTTTGTCTTTACATTCGATTTTCCATAATCTCTTCAAGTATCCTCATATCTATTTCTGTATATATGTGCACAGGAGTAATGTTAGCTATCTAGTAATTTAGAGGTATTGTTCCTCCTCGTTTTAAATACAACAGCAAGCATTTAGTAAAGACAAGCATGTTAGGGCCCGGCGGCGTGGTCTAGCGGCTAAAGTCCTCGCCTTGAAAGCCCCGGGATCCCATATGGGCGCCGGTTCTAATCCCGGCAGCTCCACTTCCCATCCAGCTCCCTGCTTGTGGCCTGGGAAAGCAGTTGAGGACGGCCCAATGCTTTGGGACACTGCACCCGCGTGGGAGACCCGGAAGAGGTTCCAGGTTCCCGGCATCGGATCGGCGCGTATCGGCCCGTTGCGGCTCACTTGGGGAGTGAATCATCGGACGGAAGATCTTCCTCTCTGTCTCTCCTCCTCTGTGTATATCTGGCTGTAATAAAATGAATAAATCTTTAAAAAAAAAAAAAGACAAGCATGTTAGCTTATGAAATCCTAGCCCAATGACTCAAATCAGAAAATTTAAGGTTGAGTCATTCATTTCCATCAACTGCCCCAATGATGAGCTCATGGTGACCCCACCCATGTTCATCAATTCAAAACCTAATCCAGAATGATGCCTTCAGTTTGCTTGTCATATTGTTCTGTACTTCTGTTTCAATCTGGAAGCTCTCTCCCTGATTTTCCTTGTCTTTCTTGATTGTCACATTTGTGTTTTATGTAAACACTGGCAAGAATCATTAAAGGAAACTTTTGACCCATCTATTTCTCTAGTCTCTTGTCAAAAGTGACTACTGATGTTGGAATCTCAGGATCATTGATTCCATGATGTTTCTCCATGCTCTGGCCACCGTCATGATGGGCACCCATTTTGGTTGATGTGGCACAATCCTCTTGGATTACCCCAGAGTTGGGCATTTGCTGGGTGGGTGATCAGTGTTGCTTGGCCTTGCCTGACCAAGAACTTGACATTCTCATGACAAGTTGTAGTCTAGAATCCATCAACTCTGGTGACTCATTCATATCCTTTGTGGCTACCATCCTCCCTGAGTGACGAAGAGCCACAAAGATAGCTGGGGAGGGAGAGTAGACCTTGACCTCTTGGAAGAGTACAGACCAATTGCTCTGGAAAACTTCCTCGTGTTTGAATTTGCCTCCATTTTTATGCATGCATTCTTGTGGGCATCACACTTAACCCTTTGGAAGGGGGTGGCTTTCTAATTAAATCTGTGAAATGGGACTACCCCAAATTTTTGCTTCCAAGAACACCATGGAGGTGGTTTCAGAGAAAGCCCATCCAGTTTCCTGTCTGTTGGCTTGTGGTTGCAGTAAGTTCCCAGGTCAAGCTCTTAGGGGCAGCGTTAAACTTTTCAGAGCTACCTCGAGACCACTGCCAATGTCACCTTCAGCTAGATGTGCTTCGCTCATAGATTTAGTTCACTCTCTTAAGATTTATTCAAGAAGATGAAGCAGGTGTAGGTCAAGTACACAAGGCCTTGCATTCCACATTGGAGACCCCAAAGGAGTTCCTAGCTCTTGGTTTTGGCATGGCCTAGCCCCAACTGTTGCAGGGCAAACCAGTGGAGAGATCTCACTCTGCCTCTATGTCTCTTTTCCTTTCAAATAAATAAAATAACACCACCACAAAATGATTGGTATGGTTCTTTCCAGAATGGCATTTGGGAGAAAGCCAAGGATGTGTGGTGATAGTCATATCAAACCATGGCTATTTTCAGGTATACGACTGTTCTAAGCTCATTTCCTGGCACTGGATTCTTTTTTATGACACAATAATAAGAACTTATAGGTAATGGAGACCTTCCTTTGTTTTGGTGACTGCTATGATTTCAGCACCAAGAATAGTTCCAGGCATAGAGTCCATAGCCAGTACATTTATTTTATTTTTTGAGATTTATTTATTTGTGCTAGAGAGGCAAATTTACTGCGATACACTGAGGAGAGGGAAAGAGAGGAGAGGAGAGGAGAGGAGAGGAGAGGAGAGGAGAGGAGAGGAGAGGAGAGGAGAGGAGAGGAGAGGAGAGGAGAGGAGAGGAGAGAATCAATCTTCCATTGCAAATAGTTGCAATGGCCAGAATTGGGTCATTCTGAAGTCAGGAGTTTCTTCCACATCTCCCACATAGGTGCAGGGGCCCAAGGACTTGAGTCATCCTCCACAGCTATTCTAGACACATCACCAGGGAGCTGGACCAAAATGGTGCAGCTGAGACTAGAACCAGTGCTTATATGAGATGCTGCTGGGGTCAGCATGGCACTGGTCTTGCCAGTGTGCTTTTAAATGACAGGTCTCTGCCTGGTTGCCCCATAGATTGATTTTAGAAGACAGCGGGAGTAGAGAATGAAATACCTTCCATCTAAGGTACTGTTCTCTGCCCTACACTGGTAGGATGTTATCAAAGGGCCAGAATGGTTGTTGAGGAGGTGGGAGAAAGGATTGATACTGAACTTCAGGAAAAGGTGTGGAGGTTGGGGAAGTCCCTACTCAGGGCTGGTTTTTCCATGCCCACTTCATGTGTGGGCTAACCACTCTTGGTTCTAGGGCTGAACCACATAAAAGAGCAGCAGATATTCTATATCCACTAGTCCTTTGTCAGTGAGGGGTTATATACACATGTATATCTTTAATTCCCTTGCCAGTTCTAGAAGGAAGTGGCTAATGCTATCAGGTTCATTTTACATATGAGGAAACTGAGTTTCAGAGGGTCACTGACTGACCCATGGTTACCCAGGTCTGCCTGTCTATGTGCTGAGCCGTAGCACACTCATGCCAGCAATCCAGCTGCACAGCTGCCTTCAAAGTGTGCTTTTGGGGCCTGGCACAGTAGCCTAGTGGCAGACGTCCTCACTTTGCACACACCGTGATTCCATATGGGTGCCGGTTCATGTCCTGGCTGCAGCACTTCCCTTCCAGCTCCCTGCTTACGGCCTGGGAAGGCAATCAAGGATGACCCAAGGCCTTGCGATCCTGCACCCACATGAGAGACTAGGAACAAGCTCCTGGCTCCTGGCTCCTGGCTTCAGATTGGCTCAGTTCCAGCCATTGCAACCACTTGGGGAGTTACCAGCAGGTGGAAGAGCTTTCTCTCTGTAAGATCTGCCTTTCCAGTGGAGACAAATAGATCTTTTTTTTTTTTTTGAAGTGTGCTTTTGCCATGGGGGTCCTTTCTCTGGTCTCCACTACTCCTCAAAAGCAAAGAGGAGCTGGAGTTTGGGGACATGACACAGAGATTGTTAAAAAGCCTTACCATTCCTCTTCCTCTTGTCAACAAAATGGGATGTCAGACAATACTCCTGCCAGGCAATGTTGCACGATCTGATTCTCAACAAACACTCACCAGACACACGAGTGGTCACCTAAATGTGCCTTTCCAAAGAACTCTGCTAAGGGCCACTGGGAAATGGAGGCTGCCACAGCTGGTGTCAGTGGTCATCAGCTCAGCCTTCCTGCCGTGCTGCCCCACGCAGAGGACAATGACTCTCAGCCAGAGAGGGAAGTGCTTTTGTAGAGTCCCAATCCTGAAGCTCTGAGTTCCCTTCGTGAACCAGTGGAAGAGGTACCAAAAGCCAGCTCTGAGAAACATCTTGCTTTATGATTGCTTAGTAACTCTCAGGGGGCATTCTTCATCCCATACCACTTCATTTCCTTTTTTTTTTTTTTTTTTTTTTTTTTTTGTGGGTGTGCAACAGGGAAGAATGCTTTGAGAAAACTCAGTGGACACCGACATTTATGGCATAAGTTGTCTCTATGATCCATGTAGGCTGCACAAACATCTTTAAAAAATTTTTTTTTTCAATTTGAAAGAGTTACAGAGACAGAAACAGGGGTGGGGTAGGTGAGCATGCAATCTTCCATCGGCTGGTTTACACCCTTGATGGCCACAGTGGACAGTGTTGAGCCAAGCCAAAGCCAGGAGCCAGGAGCTTCTTCTGGGCCTCCGATTTGAGTTCTGGATGCCCAAATGCTTGGTTGTTCTCTGCTATCTTTCCTAGATCCAACAAGAAGCTGGGTCAGAAGTGAGGCCATGAACTGGTGCCCATATGAGATGCTACCATCGCAGGTGGCCACTTAACCTGACACGCAAGCATGTTTGATTGGCGTATAAGGGTCAAGACACATTCATCCATTGTTTCTTTGACACTTCAAGGCATGGCTACTGTGTAAGCCATGGAGTGGGGGCAAGTTGGGTTGAAGCAGGTGCATAATCATCGAGCAATGCCTGAGCTATCTCCAGGTGCTGGACCCATTTCCATTACGTTGGGGCTGCAAGGTGCTTCAGACTCTTTCCAATCTGTTTCACTCGCTGTCACGTGCTGGCATTGTTCTGGGAGGGCAACATGAACTGTTTCCAAAGACAGGTCACTCATGCTTCCCATGGAGCTGAGCAGAAAGTTCAAAAGACTCATTCTGCTCAACCGTTCTCAGCTCCAAAGATACACATCACAGCACATGTGCACTTGTCTACCAGAGCAGTTTTGAAAGTTTTTGGAAAATAGAATTCCTGGATAATTTGGGAGCAAGTGTTTGGCCCAGTGGCTAAGGTGCTTGAATCCCATATTGGAGGACCTGGGGTTAAGTCCTGACTCCTGTTTTCTGCTAATGCAGACTGGGAAAGCAGTGGGGATAACTCTGAATTGAGACACTGGTTCCTGCCTTTGAGCTTTGGGACATGAACAAGTAGATGAGAAATCTGACCCCTCTCTCTGTTTCTCAAAATTTTTTTTTAAAAAAGGAATTTTTATTTTAATGGAAAAAATTGAAATCTACTATCCATGCATCACTTGTTCCTTCCATGAAGTTCCCACGCATTATTGAAGTCCTCTTACCTTTGTTTAAATTGAGATTAGAGTAGGAGGTGGGGGCATTCGTGACGTTTATCCAGCACTTGCTATGTGCCAGGCATCATGCCCGACACATCTCATTGTCACTCAGATTCCATCTTTTGTTGGACTGTGGATGTGAAGAAACTGAGGCTGAGAAGGTGAGTTAGCCTAACAAGGTTGTTGCATCTGTGATTGCGAGTGCTGGGAGGCACTCTTCCAGGTGACTCCATTTCTTCTTCTTTGTGACTTCATTTAATTCTGGTCATACCTCCCTTTTTTGATCCAGCCCATTTATGTCCAAGGAAGCTTAAGTTCAGAGACAGGTTACTTAGGCAGTCACACAGCAGGCAGTAGATCCCAAAGCAAAGCATGAAGTTCTTGACATCCGCTCTTGTCCTGCCACATAACCACGACCATTCGGACATCCCCCTGGTCCTGCCCTGCAGCTCTCCATGATCCGGGTGCTGCCAATGTGCCCTAGGAGCAAACTCAGATGGTTCAACATCCTTATTGTGTCCACCACTGAAACTGTATGTCAAAATCCCAAACTGCTTCCTGAGACTTCAGAATGTCAACGGTTTTGATGCCTGCATTGTGGCACAGCAGATTAAGCTATTGCCTATCATACCAGCCTGTTTGAGTCATGGCTGCTCCGCTTCCAGTCCAGCTGCTTGCTGATGCATCTGGATACCTAGCACCCACCTGGGAGACCTGGATGGAGTTCCTGACTTCTGGCTTTGGCTTGGTCCAGCCTTGGTGTACTACAGTCATTTTGGGAACCAGCAGATGGAATCTCTCTCTCTTTCTCCTCTCCTTCTTCTCTGTAACTCTGCCTTTCCCATAAAATATCTGTGGCCAAAAATGATGCATGTAGTAACAAACAATAGCACTATCTTACAACAATTGGTATCTGCTTTTACATGGTCTGGGTAGGCTGTCTGGGGCCTACTCTGGTCTTTGTGCTCAGCTGCGGGGCAAGGTGGCGTTACTGATCTTGTCAACTTTCTTCCTCATTTATTCAGGGCCTGAGCTGGCACACCTGGACAGATGCTGCCAATGCTCTTGACCTCCAATCACATGGAGAAGACAGAGACAAGAAAGAAGAAACACAATAAGCTCTGAGCTTGCCCCGATCCCACTGGCCAAAGTGAGTAGCAGAGGCCAAACCAACAGCTCCAGTATAGGGCAGCATGTAAAATTGGGTCCTTAGAGGCAGCCAACCCGCCTTAGGCCTCAAATGGATTCTTTGCATTACCTACCAGGGGACAATCAGAGCCTGATCATGGCCACTTACAACTCACCAGCACTGAAGCTTGGGATTGCACAGCCAGGGGCCTGTCCTCATTCAGGCTCTCGCTCCGAGAGCCTTTCTTGATGGTTCGTGTTGCCCAGTCCCTGTCCGAGGAGAGTGGACCTCTAGCTATCTAAGTATTGAGCAGGAAGTCTGGGGGAAGCCTACTGTGGCCTGAGAGGGCTGCTGTCTCACAATAATGAGGTTGCAAAGAACAGCTCCCTCCCCCACAACTTCCACTTCTCCCATGTCCCAGATCTGGGGCCAGGAACATGAGCCTGGTCCCCCTCCTTCTGTCCCCACACCACCTCTCATTCCCCAGAAACCTAGGCCAGAGTAAGCCCAGCTTCTCCTTGAAGGGTCCCAGTGCTTTCCAGGGTCCAGTTACGCAAGGGCTGCTGAGTGCTGTTTTAAGTCAGCTGACATTCACCCCTTAGCCTGTGCTGGATGCTTTACACATGTGATCTGCATCTCTGTCCCATGCAAGGCTAATGGGCTTACGAGGCCTATGATACTGACTGCTGAACTGAGGAGGCAAGCAATGAAGAGGCTCCAATTACACAACCAGAAAGTAATAGGGCCAGGATTCAAATCCTGAGCCCTGTGCAGGAGCTTAACGGCAAGACCCGGCTTCCTCCCTCAACATGCTCCACTCTGCTTATCTGCTCCATGTACAGATCCAGTCTGCTTTTTTTTTTTTTTTTAAAAAGATTCATTTACTTTTTATTGGAAAGGCAGATTGAATTTATAGAGAGAAGGTGAGACATAAAGATCTTCTTTCCACTAGTCCATTCCCTAATGGCCACAATGGCCAGAGCTGAGCTGATCCAAAGCCAGGAGCCAGGAGCTTCTTCTGGGAATCCCAAGGCTTTCGGGTCATTCTCCTCTGCTTTCCCAGGTCACAAGCAGGGAGCTGGAAGAGAAGTGGAATAGCCGGATGCGAAGCAGTGCCCATATGGGATCCCAGGATTTAGCCAATTGAACCACCATGCCAGGCCCCACTCTGGTTTTAATTCAAGAACATTTTTCTACAGGAAGGGGAGTGGTTTGGGAAAGCTGGTCCAAGAAGGGCACCCAGATGCTCCTTTTGTGCTGGTTGTTGTCTGGGTTCCCCCCACTTCTTGTTCCAGGATCTCCCTTCTGTTCTCTGCTCCTGGGAACCCCCTGCCCAGACAGCAAGAGGTCAGCCTGAGGCGACAGACCAGCAAGATTAGCTAGAAGCAACTGTTTTTGCCGGCAACCGGTCCACACCCTGAATGCATAAATCCTTTATTTTATTTTTATTATTATTATAGCTCAGGGTCTAGTATGGGCCATAAACGGATTTAAGAGGCTGGAAGCGTATAGAATTTAATATAGTTGGCGTCATTAAATAGTGGCACAGCAAACCCGCTTGGGGACATCGGAAGCCCTTGCTCACCATGGTCTCCCTCCCCATCTCTTCTCACTTTGTCCTGGCAGTCCCCACGGAGGGGAAAGGGCAGAGGGGGAGGTGAGTAGAGGCAGGAAGCCCATCATGGGGACTCGATGCACCTTCCCCACCATGTGGAGAGTCGTTGGGCGAATAGCCAACTGGGGACACTTGAGGAGACTGGGCAGAGCTTTCTAGATAAGCAGTGGTCTTATCAGCCAGTAAAAATGCCACTTTCACTTTTCTGCTGGCTTCTTCTCCAGTCTCCTAGGGAGAGACAGAGGGTGGGCAAGTGAAAGGGCTCAGGGTGAGGGAGCGATGGGAGAGGGTGAAGGGGCACTTGTGGCAGGGGCAGAGGAAGCCACTTGGGGCAGCAAGGCCAAGAGAGCCTAAAGTGTGTTTTGGGGAGACTGATGTACATTGCACAGAAGGAAGAGTGTTCCATCATCCCATGCCCCTGATGGCTTTCTGTGTATTCTGCCTCTGTCTGCATAGCCTGGGGTAAGAGTGCGTCTGTTAACACACTATCATGGACTGCACTGAGTGCACATTTTCCTAGTGTTGATTCAACACAAAATGCTTGTCCCTGGAAGGCTAGAATCTGAAGCACAGAAAAAAAAAATAGTCATGGGGGTAAGATGATGGTGCAGTGAGTTAAGCTGCCACTTGGGATGCCCTCATCCCATACTGGAAGATTTGGTTCAAGTCTCAGTGTATACAGCTTTCTCCTGACACACCCTGGGGGCAGCAGGTGATGGCTGAGACCAGAGGGGTTGGCTTGTGTAACAGCCCCGGAGTAGGAAGCAAGGAGGAGCAGAGACAGAGGTGGAGAGAGTACAGAGGCAGAGAGGGGCACAAGGGTGTGAGAAGGAGAGGCAGGCATTGGGATGCTGTTTGGGAAGCTGGGAGTCAGGCTGCCACCTGACCTGGCACCCGGTCCCTTGCTCAGTGGCAGGGAATTCAGGCATCCTCAGGGCTGGGTGAGGCCACCAGATGGAAGGGTAGAAGGTGGTGATGGCAGTGGCAGTAGGGTTGGGGCCCAATCATCTTCAGAAGTTGCCGCCATGTGTGATTTGCACTTGAAGAAATGGATGGGATGTCAGTCTTGGTTCCCCTCTCCAAAGTCCTACCTGACACACTTGGGCAATTTTCTTCCTTACCTCCACACTTCCAGCTCTCAGCTCCTCCATCTGTAAAATCCACAAGTTGGACGGGTGCTTGCTGATAGTCTGAGGTGGGATGGGGTGGGGGATCCATTGCTCTGGGAGGGGTCTTTGCCAAAGCCTCAGGGTCTCTGTGGGATGGATAGATGGGCTCAGCAAGGGGTGGACTGAAGGCTAGAGTATCCTTTCTCCTGAATTGGTGGTGGTCCCTAGCTGGGGTTGGGGCTGTTGAGTTAAGAGGTTCTCTGTAGGTGAACCTCACTCACCATGGTTGGTCGTGCCTACCTAAACTCTGGGTGAACCCATGTGCATGGCCACATGTCAGGGTCCAAGGCCACTGTGTGGTGGAACTGGATGCAGCGACTAAAAGCAAATCCCAAGGGCTGGAAAGGAATGGGAACATGGATGCCTGCTTGCAGACCTGTGACTGGCCGGAGACTACATGTGGCTCCTTGCGGGTGGAGAAGTGCCACAGTGCACATGGCTGAGTGTGTGAGTATGAATATAAATAACTTCCACGTATGTGTGAGCAGCTGGATATGCGGTCATGTGGGCCGTACCTGGTTCTGAAGGGTGTGCTGGGCTAGGGATGTGCAGCAGCATGTGGCTGTGGAATGTGTAAAACGGGTGACTGTGAGCTTGTTTGTGCAGAGCAGGGATGTGTGCAAGGTTGGCCGGAGCCTGTGGATGGCTCTGTGGGTGGTCAGTGTACCCTCTGTGTGACAGTCGCCCAAGAGTGTGTTCAGCCCTCCATATCCACCACTAAATTGGCAGAGGACTAAAAGATGAAAAAAAAAGTGTGTGTGTGTGTGTGTGTGTGTCAGTATGGAATGATGTTTGCAGATTTTGCTTGTCATTGCTGCCTAAATGGCAAGGTCAAACAAGCGGTTCATGGCCTCTGCATTGTTCAAGATGCTGTAAGCACGGGGAAAAGACAGATGTTGGATCTAGGTGTCGGTGTAGGAGTGCCTACAATCCAGGGCTGTCTCTTCTCTCCAGTTCCCTGCTAATGTGGACTCTAGCAGTCGGGGCTCTGCCCTGCATGCAGGAGATCTGAACTGAGTTCCAGTCCTATGGCCTCTGCAGGCATCTGGGGAGGGGGGTGAGTTAGCCAATAAGAACTCACTCTTTCTTTCCAGCTTCTTCACAAAGTTGATTTGCATGGATTATAAGTATACACCGCGTTGTTTTATTTAAGCTGTGGATTTTTTCAGTGTCCCTGGGGAGTTCCAGAGGCAGTTTTCCCTGGGGACTGAGGAATGCTTGAATCTTTGTGGATGTGACTACGTCTGTGTTTGTGGGGGGGTATTTGCCTGTGGGAATCCGGCTAATAGTGTTTGTGTGTGCGTGCACACACGTGTGTGTATGTGTGTATACCTTTGGGTATGGCAACGTTCCTGTGGCTATATTATGTATGTTTGCATACACTTACGTGAATGGGTACATATGTGTGTATATGCCCATGTATACAGCAGGCATGTTTATGTGTGTGTATGTGTCATTATGCACACATGGCATACAGTCATTGTCTCAGTATCCTTGAGAGATTGGTCCAGGAGCCCTCCGGGATACCTAAATCTGCAGTCACTCAAGTTTCTCATATAAATGACACAATATTTTTGTATGCCCTATGCATATCTCCTTGATTACTTCTGACACCTAACACACTCTGGGCACCTTACATAGAGTTGTTCTCCAATATGGTTTAGAGGACAATGATATGAAAATATCATGTCTCCATGTTCATATATGGATGCAAGTTTTTAAAAAATTACTTCCACCCATGGATACAGAGGGTTGACTGCACATATGTGGACATGTATTTATACGCACAGGGATAGCACATGCTGTTATGTGAATGTGTGATGACAGAGAGAATAAGGGCTGCATGCAACAAAATCATTGCATATAAACATGGAGTGGATGATTGCCTGTGTGTGTGTGTGTGTGTGTGTGTGTGTGTGCGAGAGAGAGAGAGAGAGAGAGAGAGAAAGAGCGAGAGAGAGAAACTGCACATGTATACATGCAGTGAGTGGCTAACTCCCAAGTGGCTGGCTTTGGAACATCTAGCTGCTTGAACTTTTGCACACAGAGGGCCAGGGCAGTCACTGACCACTGCCGACAGGAAAGCCATCTTACTCACAGAACCATCAAGCCGGAGGGGTCTGAAGCCAGGAGTGGAGCTGCTGCTTTTAGCCTTGGACTGGCTTATGGACCAGCTCAACAACTGGGTGGATTCCCAGGCTAGGTTCCCAGGGCAGAGTTTGGGCAGCAGGTATCTCTAAATGTGCCTGCCCAGAGCTCTTGCCTCGGCATCCACACAGCAGCAGGGAGCAAGGCCTTCCAGAGCCCACCATGGATAAGGTTGTTAGGGGGTGTCCAGACTGGGGTAGTTGAACCTTAAGAACTAATGTCTAAGGAGTAACATGACGCGGATTCTGGGTCAAGTCCCCTGTCCTCCCAGAACCGGGGAAGGACCCAGTCGGAGTGTGCAGAGCAGCAGCCTCTGGGCAGGGAGCATGGGAGGAAGGTGGGTGGGCTGCTGTGATGCCTCACACCCTTAGCTAGCTTTGGCTGCAGAGGCCGCCACGGTGCCTCCTGTATCAGCACATGCCAGTGTGGGTGTGAATCTGCTGGTGTTTGAGCTCCACTGCATACCTTGCACCTGACTCTTGGAAACCGAGGCAGGAGGGGCTTCCCCTGAGAGCCCGAGGTGAGAATGGGGTAACCTTTACAAGCCTCCTCTTCCCAGCACACACATACACACACGCCCAGGCACCTTTTGCCCAATTCCCAGGAAGGAGCTGTGGAGTCTGTTTCCAAATAGAGATTCCGGTGGTCCAGTCTGCCACTTCCCAGCCCCTGTGGCCTCCCAGGCTGAGCTGTAACCTCATAACCGCCTTCCAGGAGGCCCAGGCCTGCAGGCTTCCACTTGGAGTTGGTGGTAAAAAAGAAAATAATAATCATAAAAGAGATCAATAAAAAAAGGAGGAGGTTGAACACTAACTAGGTTATGAGCTCAGGACACTGTGGAACCCACAGTGATGCGTGGGTGGTGGCTGACCCCCGGGCCAGCTCTCTCTGTACACCGCCCCCGCGGCCCCCACACAGTGCTTTCCACAGTGACACAGAGACCAGCACACACACATCAACAAGAGGCTGTGTACATCCAGGGCTCACAGGTGTTTTCACAGAAAAAAAAAGGGCCAGAGTACTTTAAAAACGTGTGGAAAGCAGAACAAGAGGTAAGTCGATTTCAGTGCAAACATGTTTGGAAATCATGCAGACAAGAGGATTCCAAAAAGTTCCTGGGAAATGCAAAGTATGAATTTCATAAAAGGTTTTCTTCTGAGCAGACTTGCCTTTTTACTCCAGGTTCCATGTATTTGATAATGACACCTGCACATATGTGCACACACACACACACATCTACCAGTACAGAGACACAGAGTCCCTGCTCAGAGGATACTTGGTCATATAGAAAAACTCCAGGACAATGTCACATCCAGCCATCAAATGGGGAGTCCACAAGATGGGGACTAGGAAGGGAACAGTGAGACCCCTTTAGTTGGCTCCTGAGTCCTGGGTACTTTATGGAGATTCACAGGGAGGCTGTTGGGGAGCTGGGCTAGGTAGGAAGTCTAGGAGTCACCCCAAACACTGGGTCATGTAGCTGTCTGCTAGCCTGGGGAGGCAGGACTGGGAGTCCGCAAGATGCGGCAGCCTCCGAGCAGCGTAGGGGTAGAGAAGCTCCGTCCCCAGAAGAAGGGAGCCAAAGGAAGCAGATGAAAGAGTAGGGGTCCCCTGCTCCTCAGGTTTGAGTCTCAGAGTCCCCACATCCCACCCATAAGAAGTCTTCCTTGGATTACTTCCCTTGACACAGTGTGAGCCTGACAAACACAGGGTGCAAGAGGAGGAGGAGCCTAGGAAACTGAGGAGTGAGTGAGGGGCTTGGTCAGAGAGGTTGCAGAACTGGCTCCAGCATCATCAGCTCTCCAGGATCCTGGAAGGTCTAGTGCAGTCCTGTGATGCCCCCCCACCCTCACCCCACTGGGGTCTAGAGGCAGCAAGACTGGCTGCATTGGCCCCAGAAAGCACAACAAAGATCAGGCAAGGACCAGGTTGGGAGTTCTGTCCACAAGGAGAAAGGAGTGTCTGAGGCAGGAACTTTGCCAGGAGCCAGAAGGCAGGGGTGGGCTTACTTCACTTCAGGCTTCAAGCTGGCGTGGGGTCCTTATGCAGCCAGTGTCCCCAGGTACTGGAAGAGCTGGACATTCCTTTCAGGCACTGGAGACAAATGCAAGACCAGGAGCCTGGGGCATTTCTAGCACGGGCTGTGCAACCAGGGGCCAGTCCTTACCCTCATTGAGCCCAATACTTTGTTTAAAAAAAGAGAGAGAGAGAGAAGCAGCCAGACACAGCTTGTCCTTGCCTTTCTCCTCCCTCCATCTCTGGCATCCCATCTGCCTCCCTTCCGGGGACAGGGTGTGCTGGCTTTGAGACGGTAAGACAGTAAGGCACCTAGACCAGGGTCTGGGGAGCTCAACCCTGGGGGATGGAAAGGAGAACGTGAGAGCTTTCCTGTCCCAGCCTGCAACAAGTCAGACAAGGCCCACAGCAGTTACCTTTGCAGGCCCAATGTGTTTTCAACACTTGAGGAGTGAACCTTTGCGCTTACCCAGGCCAGTTGGCCACTTCTGCAACTCCCCTGGACTTTGGAAGCAGACTGCCTGGGGTTCAAATCCCAACAGAGTATGATGACAGCCACAGACACCCTCCCCCATAAAAAAACACCTCTGTGGTAAACTTGGGGGTACAGTTGAGGAGCTCCCTTCTCTTAGAGCTGTGTGGAAGTGAATGTGTGAAGCCACCTTGCAGCGCCTCTCACCTGGTGACTATGATGCTTAGCTAGGGTGGCACAGATTCAATTTGTGAGCCTGAAGTTTCCACTTTCTCTTTGTAGTTGTGTAGATACAAGTAGGATTTTTGACACAAATAGGAATGCAAAATGCTGGCTGGGGTTCCGGAATAGAGCCTCTGAACACTGCCTGTGGGTTCTCAGCAGGGGAAGGAGTAGGTGGGGCAAAGACAGAGCCTGCCAGGAGCTCTTGGGGGACCTGAGGTGCCCTCATCAGGGACAAGAGGGAATTTTTGTCTTCTCTGATCAGTTTGTAGAGGGATGACTTTGAGTACCATAGGACAGGAAGGGCCAGTGATGGTGGGGATGGAGCTGCTCTCCTCCTGCACAGTTCAGGAGGACACAGTGACCTCTAGCCACCTGCCTTCCCAGGATGGAATCTTCTCCCCCAAGGCCCTCTTGCTTTCTGCTCTCACCCTGGCTGCTGGGCAGCACCCTGGGCTCTCTCTCTTTTTGGGCTTGCTGCCTTCACACCAAACACAGAAAATTTGGCCTATGTGGTTCACATCCCCACGTGCCCTGCAGAGTCAAGAAGAAAACGACGCAACTCAAAAATAATGCTTTAATGTTATTTCAGTGACATCCGCAATCAAATGTTTTTTCCCCTCTAATTGGAAAAAGCACAATCCCTGCCCCCACCCTGATTCCCTAAGACCTTGGGGACATCCACGCCAGTTTTCTTCCATTTAGGAGAATTTAGCTCCAGGCCTTGGATTTAGTTGAGGAAATGGCTCCCAGAGGGTGGGAGTGAGACTGGGGGGCTTATGTACCAGCCTCCTGCTGGGACGTTTCAACTTGGTGAAGGAGGATTTGTTCCATTAAAGTCTGTGTACCCTTCTCTGGGATCCATGCTGAGAGCTCAACGAGGAAAAGGGGGCATTTGCTCAAAACCAGAGCCTACCCCAGGCTAAGCAAATCCATGCTTTGCAAATCCGTGTTCTGAGAAAGCCAGGAGAAGACTTGCAGAAGCTGGAAAAGCCGAGAGCACCTTCTGCACCCTAGACCCTGCTGGTAGCCGCCACTGCTGGGCACAGGGTATGTGGGTCCTGTAGATGCCCTATTGTTGAAAGTGTTCCTCCGGGAATTCTGAGGTTGCCATGGTGACCAGGAAACCTCTTGCGAACAAGGACAAGGAACTTCCCCTACCAGAACCTGTCAGTTGCAGCCAGTGTTTTATTTTTTTCGGGTGGTTTTTAAAATATGGAGTTGGAGCACTTCTGGGGTCCCCATTTCCAAAGCTTTCTTTTGGAACTGACCCCTAAAGACCAAAAAAATCAAAATCAAAGCGTTCTAGGTGACCAGTTGGGGGACACTGGTGGCAGTAACTAAAGGGGAGGAATAATGAGAAACCATCCAAGCCACTGATGTGCTGAAGGCTTCTTCCAGTTTTATGGTCACCTGCATGGCCTGACCCTCTGCAGTCCTTGAAGGTCGCGACTGGAGTTTTCACTCCAGTTCCACGCACTGCTCCTTTCACTGGGCTCCAACCCTGGGAACCCCGAGCCTCTTCTGATTTCTTCCCGCAAAAGCTGGAGTGAAAGATGCCACCATTAGCCCTGCAGATTAAATGAGCTCCTCCAACATCAATAAAAAAGAACGCTTCTGGTTCTCTGACTGGACTTGGCCTCTGGGGTTCTGGCTCCCAAGTGCCATAGCAGGGTGGTACTGGATTGACTGAGGAGACCACGAGCTGAACTTTTCACCACGGGCAGGAGTGGGTGGCAATGTCTCTCACCCGTGCAGCTACCTCTTCGCTTTCTTTGCTGCAGGGAGTTTCGACAGATCCAACCCCCTCACCTCCACCACCATGAAATAAAGGGCTTTATGCAACTTTGGATCAAATTCTCCCCAGTGGGGATGCCCGGCTGGGTGAAGCCAGGCTGGCTGGAAAGAGGCAGGCAGCCAGAACTGGAGTCGGGGGTTTTGTCTTTGGTTTTGAATCTGGCCCTTTGAGCAAGCTTAACACGTGTGGATTTCATTTCCCTTTCTTTCTTGCTTGCTTTTCTCTCCCCCCCCCACCTCTTCACTATCCCAACCCCACCCCACCACCCCAACCCTGTGAGAGAACAAGAAAAATAGTCTGCCGTGTCGACAGCGTGACACTGTTCGGTTTGCCAAAGAAAATTTGTCTTTCCAGAGCCCTAGAAAGCGGTGGGCTCCCAAGCTTCTATCACACCCTTACACAGAGGGAGAGGGGTATCCAGACAGGCCCCCCACCCCTATCCTGCCTGCACCCCAGACCTGCCGGCAGGAACCTGAGACGCTGTCTCGCACAGAGTCCGAGCCTGGGGAGTTGGTGTGTGTTTTCCCACACCTTTGAGAGTTTGGTGGTGGTGTAGAGGACTACGCCAAGGTTTTTCAGCAGGTCCTGGGCCACGGACAGCAAGGGAGTTCTTAGCTCCATGTAGACCATGCAAGGACAAGCTAGGGATGTGGGAAGCTCTATGAACATCCTCAAACATCCTCGCTCCAGATCCTTACCCTTCTTTACTGAGAACTGCCCAAACAGGGAAGGCTGGTGTGAAGCGAAGCAGGGCTCCGTGGGCCCCAAGCTCCTTCCTCATCTGGGTTTCTGATAGGACCAACGCACCCATGTTGGTCCTTACCCCAAAGAAACAGAAAAAGCAACCATATTGGGAAAGTACAGCTTGTGCCACAGCCCGCACGTAACGGGGACAATGGGCCACAGTAACCCCGGGTGGAAACATGGTAGGGGGAGCTCATGGAATGGCTTGCTACACACAGCAGGTCACAATGGGGGAGCTAAGAAGACCTCAAGCAGGGATAGAGCGAGGTCCTGGAAAAAGCCCAGCAGGGCCAGATTTCACTGGGCAAGAGGGAAAGTAGCCCCCTGAGAAGCCAGGGAATTTCTCACCCTCCCACTCACCCTCTCCCTTGTAGACTCTTGGTCATCACTGCTATTGTCCCAAAGCTCGCGAACTTTCCCAGCCGCATCTGTAATTCCCTCTACTTTCCCACCGCAGTAGAGGCCCCGGGTGAAGCTGGGACACTGGCGAGAAATGCAAAGAAAGGGGTGCCTTCTTCAGGGGACCCTCTTTGGGGAGGAAAGCAAAGTGATCTGGGATGGGACTTTCTTAGCAGCCATTGCCCCCTTGTCTCTCTCTCACACACACTTCTAAAAAATAAGAATCCTTTGCTCTGCTATCCATGCAGGGATTTTGCAAAAGTAGGGAAGCGGGCCTGCGGAAATGTGAGCTGTGAGCGGCTTTGGAACTGCGTGGGTTCTGTCTGCCGCAACCTCTCGCTAGCTCCTCGCCCCTCACAGGGCTCGGGTCCGTTGGTGATACGGATTCCGGGGGGCCTGGGAAGCCGCCTGTAGAATTCTTCGGGAGCTGCTCCCAGCGATTGTGGTTGCTGCGGGGCGCGCATTTGCGGGGCGAGAGAAGGGCGCCAGACCAGCAGAGTCCCCCATGCTGCGGCCTAAGCCTTCGTTGCTGACCCACCCTTGCCCTTAAGGTCTCACGGGCCTCTGCTCCTCAGACTGGGGCTTGGGTCTGGGATTCCGGGTCCCTCGTTCTTGGCCGGGGGAGTGAATGCCGCAGCCAGCAGGGGCTCGGACTTGGGGAGACCTAGTTACTCCGAGACTTGAGACTTGTGGAAACGAAAATGAAGCGGCAGGGGAGCCAGCCTGGCAGACACTGGGGGCTTTGGTTTCTCCCGGCTGGAAGCAGCCTTGCAGCCTCGCTGGCCCGCGCGTCGGCAGCCCGCTGGGAGCCGCTGCCCGCCCTCCTCGCTGGCCTGACCTTGGCTCCGGCAGCTGCCGCGGCCCCACTGCGCCTCTGCACGGCCTCAGCCGCTAAGACCCTGCATGGACCGGGCCTGGAGCAGGGCCAGGCCTCAGACAGTCCTCTGGGACCCGGGGTGCGCAAAAGCAGACGTCCACTTCTAAAGCCGCGAGGAGCCAGCCTGGATTGAGGGCTCCCTCCCGGGATCCTAGGCGGGGAACTTACCCTTCCGGAAGGCCCGGGCGCTCGCTGGTTCTGTGCTGGGCAGGTCCAGCTCTCCCCCTCGGGGGGCACCAAAGGTAGCTACGTGGTTGGTTTCGCAATGGAACCTAGCGGGGTTTTCAGCTGCGCGCAAAAGCTTACGCACATCCATCGCGGCCCTGTTGTAGAAATCCCAGCCAGTGATCTGACTACAAAGAATAGCCACGATCGATCGTGCAGAGCAAAATAATGTCTTCTCTCTCGGTGCACCCTGGCGCTAAGATTTTTTTTTCTGCAGAAATCAACCTTCTCCACCCCCATGCCACCACCTACTCGCACCCCGCCCCCGCCAGGCCACTCGAAGACCACTTTCGGAATAGCCTTTCTCTTAGCTGGAAAGTTCACTGGCAGTTCTCTTCCTGCCTCCCAGTCGCTGCCTGGCTTTGCGTCAGCGATAACCCCGTCAAGGCTTCCCTACAGGTCTGTAACCGGACGTGGAGACCCCGCACCCCGGGTGCAACCAGCTGGAGAAGCGCTCCAACATATATACTCGCCCTAGTGCAGGGCATTGGGAGCAAAACAAAACAAAACCTTTTTCTTTTCTTTTTTTTTTTCTTTCTTTTCTTTTCTTTTCTTTTCTTTCTTTCTTTCTTTCTTTCTTTCTTTCTTTCTTTCTTTTTTTCTTTCCTTCTTCCTCTCTTTCTGTCTCTCATACTGGAAATATTTCAGAGAAATTAAATTTCTTTCCCAGAGGGGCTGAAGACGGGCTCCCAAGCCCACTGGGCCCTGACACACCCCCAACACATACCCGCGCGCTCCTGTCCTCCTTCGAAAATTCCATTTTGGCCGAGGGTTTCCACTCCCGTTTCCAACCCTCCCACCCCACCCCAGGGAGTGCGCAGGGGTTTGTTTATTTCTGTCTTTATTCCCCAGGGGCCACAGCGTCCAGCACAAGTAGTTGCGGAGAAGGCCGGGGAGACGGTCAGGCGCAGACCAAGAGAAATGAGCCTCCCGCTGCTGCCCCTCAGCCAAGCGTGACAGCACGGGCGCGTTGCGTGACTCGTGACGTCTCCGAGTCCTATAGGTGCAGCGCTAGTGAGATAGTCGGTATCGCCTGGTTGCCTCTTTATTTTATGGGGGTATGCCTGGTAATAAACAGTAATATTTAATTTGTCGGAGACCACAAGCCGGTTTCTAGCTGGGCGGTACGGGCTTCTCTGGACGGACGCTGAAAGAAGGCCTGGGCTAGCAGGGGTCTCTTTGGGGGGGGGGCTCCCTACCCATTTCTCCACCTGAAGCTGCTCTCCAGAGCCGAGGCTCCACTCCTGGTTCCTGCCACCCCCCAAAGCCGAGGCGGGCTTTGTGCAGGTGAGTGTTGAACCAAAGAAGGAACAGCGGATTTTTTGTTTGTTTTGTTTTGTTTTCCCTCCGCACTTTGCATTTTGCGGGTCCAAGGTCCTGGATTTCCACCTGACCCCAACCCGGCTCCTCGTCGTCTCTCCTACCCCACCTAAATGCAGTTCCGCCAACGAAATCAGTGAGCATTCTGTTGCATTTTGCGCTACTCGCAGCCAGCAATACACCTGGTCGGGATGGATCTGCCTCCGCCAGGTTTAAAACCATCCCAAGTTTGCTAGGTGACCCGGACATCGGCAATGCAGGAACTGAGCGAATCTGGCTGGGCTATAACTTGGGAGAGACCGGATTTGGCCTTCCGCAAGGGGCCCTCCGGATTATTTATGGGAATTAATTTTATCCACAAATCTCTGAGTATTTCAAGGGATTGGAGAGGTCTTTCTGGATTTCCCCCTCCTCCTTCCAGGAGATGTGGAGACTCCCTGCTCATCTCCATGCCATCCATATTTGCTGTCTGGTTTGGACCTCAGGATTTGAGGGCCCAAAAGGCCTCTCTCTAAGTGGACGCGTCTGGAAGAGTGAGGTGCTTCCATACATAAAGAATCGCATGGGCAAAAAGATGTGTGTGGAAACAAACTTGGAAGGTGAAGGAAGAAGTGGAGCAGAAGAGGATTGGTTTTGTCCCCGGTTTGGGACAGTCCCTTTGGGTTTGGTGGGCTTGGCCAGACCATAGAAAGCCCTCCAGGTTTTCCTCTGGGCACTTCTCCCTCCCTCCCTGTGTCCCTTTATCCAGATTTTGTCTTGTGGGATAACTCCCTGAACAGAACCCTCAAAGAGAAGAGGATGAAGGGGTCCCAGAGGCGAGGGTGGAAAGCAGAACTAGACTCCTGAGCTCCTGGGTTGCTCAGGCTAAGACCTTTCCAACCACGTTTAGGCATCTGGTGACCTTGTTTCCGCTCACCCTCTAAGCAATACATTTCAGAGAAAGGAAGGGCGGGTCAAGGAGCCCAATCGAAGATGAGAGGAGAACCACAGCCAGTGCCCAGTGTTCTTTGGTTACTTTTATAGAACTGGGTACTGCCCTGCAGTGTACCTCCACGTCCGGCTTGAGCCGACGGATGGGTGGCCCCATGGGCGAGGTGTGGGCGCCACAGTGCTGTCTTAGCATTTTTTATCCCAGTCTTTACTGTGGAGTTGTTGGGAGTAGGGTGATGAGTGGGGGGCGGAGGGGAGATGTCAGGGCAGCTAGCGCCGACTTGGCGGGCCCGGCAGGGTCATGCATCTCTTCATCTGAGGTCAGCTTTGGAGAGATGATGTGGGTGAGGCCGGCAGAAGCGCACAGCGTATGCACGTGCACACAAGGGGTACCATCTGTTCTCAGGACAACTAGTTGGTTTCATACCCTGCTGCCCAGGGAAAAGTTGGTCCTGTTGTTGAGGATTTCTGCAGGATTTTTTTTTCAGCCAACACTGGTGCAAAGCAGCAGAAATGGATGGGGGCTGGGGAGGAGGGGGTGGCTAGAAGGGGGTGATAGAGGGGTCTTAAATTGGAGAGTACCGTTGTGAGTTGAGTGTTTGGGAAAGCTAGTGGAATAGGTGGTGGAGGAGGGAGGAAGGGAGGGGGGGGGAGGGAGGAAGAGAGAGAGAGAGAGAGAGACAGAGAGAGAGAGAGAGAGAGAGAGAGAGAGAGAGAGAGAGAGAGAGAGAGAGAGGTGGGAGCTAGTTGGATACGCGATTTCAGTATTTTGTAAGTATTAACGCAACTCAGAGTCAGTGCTTCCAGCTAGCTGAGTTGGCTTGTGTTTCTCTCTCTCTCTTTTTGTGTGTGAGAGAGAAAGAGAGAGAGAGAGAGAGAGAGAGAGAGACTGACTTTACCTACAATTCTGGATCTTTAACCCAAAAAGCCTTGCTCAGAAAGGACTCCCGACTTGTGCTCTGATCTGCTGCTCCCTGCCTCTCAACTTTGTTTCTGCTGGGGTGCAAGGGAGGAGCCGGGGTCTTGGGATTCCGTTCTGCGGAGCTGTCTGGCGCCTGACAACTTGACTGTGCTGGAGGAGACAGCAGCGAGCGGAGGAGGTGTGTGCTGGAGGTAGACAGTCGCGCCGCGGCTGGAGGTAGACAGTCGCGCCGCGGCTGCAGCAGCGGTGGGGACTCCTTGTTAAGGCAAGCAGCGGCAACTGCTAGTAAGAGCGAGCAGCTCCCCCGCCTAAACCCAGGAGCCCACCATGCCTGCGCCCCCGCCTCGCCGCCGACTGCATTGCTAGAAGCAAGAGGGGCCTCGGTGAATGCACTGGCTTCGCGGAGCGAGGTAACCGGGCCCCCAGAAGGCTCGGGAGGGAGCCGGGGGGCTGCTGGGGCGGCGCGCATGGCGGACTCCAGCCTCGCCTTACCGGGTGCAGAGCTGCTGCTGCTGCGGCTAGCAGAGACGTTGCGCGGCCCGGAGCTCGCCGGCGAGTGGAGCCCGGGAGGCGCGGCCACGGCCAGCGGAGCCACGGAGGGGTCTGCAAGGACGCGCGGCCTGGTTCTGTCAAACCGCATTGCTCCAGCCGCGAGCTCCCGGAACCCTGGCAAGGGCACGGGGTGGGATTACCCCTGAGGCCGGCCGGTGGTGCCTGGGAGAGCTCAGGCAGGGCTCCAGCTCTGCTCTCTTTTGTTTTGAGCAGACTGCGGGGCTCCGTTCTCTGCCCCCCTCCAGACTCCAAAGGCGCAACCAAGGGAGTTGCTTGGGAGTGGGGCCTCAAGAGTGCTCCTGCTTGGCCTGTTTCTAAGTCCCCGGCCGGGCCGGCAGAGGAGAGTGGGCTCTCGCCTTCTGCTTGAGGGGTATCGAAGATTGTAGAGGACCGTCTCTCCCGCGTCTGCCTCTTCCCGGGTGTTGAGGGGGAGAGGAGAGGAGGGGAGAAGAGCCCTACTTAAGAGGACAGCAAAAACTGGAAAGAGATCCGAGACCAAGAGCCGGGGGGCGCACCCGGGCTGCAACCGTTGTGCAGCGTATTTCAACCCCTCAGGCTTGCAGAACCGGGCTGTGCAGGGCGCTGCGGCGACCTAGGACCGCCGACTCAACGTCAGCAGCCTGCTGATTCAAAAGCGGCCGGATTTGGTCAAGCCAGAGCCTGGGCCTGTAGTTTGAGCGTGGCGCGCCCGTGCGCCCGGCTGAGGCTCAGAGCGGCGACTCCGCTCGGCCCGGCCGCTCGGCCCGGGGCTGGAGTGCAGAGAACACCGGAGGGAAGCGCAGCTCTGGCTGGCTGCACTGGCACCGATAGGCAGCGCTGGCTTCTCGCTTTGTTGGGCCTATGGTTGGGGCCACTTTGTGACTTTCTAAGAGATCTTGCCTTAGTTTGGGACAGGGAGCGTCTTTTCATTTGGAAGAAATTTGTAGCGTCAGGGAGCCAACAGGCGGGTGATTTATCTTTGGAACCCGGACTCTCCACGGGCACACCTTCCTAGCCCTGCCTTTTTGGTTTTGCAAGAGGCGGGTTATATCAGGCGGTGTGCCTGTTGCAGAAAAAGTTCCCTCTGGTGAAATTTCCTAAAAAGAGCTCTGATGGCCCTTCCTGTATTTTGATGAAGACGGAAGAAAATTCTCCAAAGGACACTCGGGTTTTGTTTTGTTTTCTTTTTGGTTCATACCCAACGGCTTCCAAAAATACCCACGCCTTATCTTTATTGGCTGTTCCAGAAGTCCAGACAAACCTCACGGGCAGTGGCTTATCGGGGGAGAGCCTGCGCAGCGGAGATGGGGGCCTGGCCCTCTCTGATTCTGACACAGGTCTTTAGCAGGAGGCCGAGCGTGCTGCTCCGGCAGTAATAGTAACCATAATAACACCTTCGGTAGCCTCCTTGCCTCCTTCCGCTGGGAGCTAGGGGTGGTGGTTGGAAGCAGGGAGGCCAAACTGCACCCTCCTGGCACTACAGCTGCACTCTACAGCTCTCTCTCTCTCTCTCTCTCTCTCTCTGCTTTTCGTTCTCAGAACAGAACCTTGCTCGGGCATAGGGCCCCTGGCACACCATGGCTGACTCCGATGAGGCCTTTGGCCTGGCTCACACGCCTCTGGACCCGGACTCTAAAGATCTGCCCTGCGACGCGAAACCTGAAAGCGCCCTGGGCGCCCCCAGCAAGTCGCCATCCTCCCCGCAGGCCGCCTTCACCCAGCAGGTAAGAAGACCCCCGGGGCCATGGAGGTGTTTTGCTGAGACTGGCCACTTTTGTGCCGCAACTGCGGAGTCCGAATTAAAACCGCCCTAACGTTTTCGTTCCTTTCCTTTGAATTCTCACTGCATTCCACCTTTCTCTGTCCTCTGTCCCCAAATGCCAGCCTGTTGTGCGACCTAATTTATTGGGACGCTGATCCTGAGGGCTAGAGGCATTCTGGATGCCTGGAGGTTGTTAGAGACCTTGCAGTCATCGGGCCCTTTGAGACAACCTCCCCCAATCATTGCCTTTTTTTTTTTTTTTTTGGCTGCCGTAGGTATAGCGCTGGCCCTGTGCGCCTTATTACTGGCCAGGTCAGCGGCCGCTTCAGGCCGGCATGAGCGATGGTTTGACCTCTCTTCAGATCTTCCATAGCCTTCGCCTCCGCCCGCCTCCTCCGCGCCGCCGCCTAGACTTGGGCGCGCTGCACCATTTGTCTTGAGCTCCGAGGGCCTGCCGGGCTGGGGAGCCCTCGCCGGCCCACCACGGGGTGCTCTCGCTTGGGGCTTAGGCCGGCGAGGCCCCAGAGAGCCGCGGGCTCGCCCGGCCAGAAGCTGGGACGGAGGGAGGAGCCTGGACCGGCGCTCAGGGCCCCAAACCTCGGTAGGCGGTGCGCTCCGGGCGACCTAGAATTTTAAATGGGTGTCGAGCGGCTTGAAGCGGAGTGATTTCTCACAAGAGAGCATCTGGACGGAGCTAAAAGCCTTCCTTGGGATCTCCTGGCCCGTCCTGGCTTTTTCTTAGCCTCTCACCACGTTCAGGAAAATGTGTGTATATTCGTATACGCATGCTGATATTTCGGAGACCTCCAGAAAATGTGGCTCTTAAGAAAAAGCAAATCCACTTTTGAGACCGTTAGTTCTTTCCCAAACGAAGGCTTTGTCGGTATCGTGTACCGTTTTTGTAAAACAACTTTTAGTTAACAGCGGAAATATTAAATAGTTTCAACCGCGTTGGGTAATCAAAAGTGGACCGAGCTGGCTGCAGGGAGGTTTACTCATCCAGCCACGGAGAATTAATTTTTGTTCTGGATTGTGGAAACAGGTTAACGTAAACATTATTGCATTTAAAATTCCTCATACGATCCTATTCACACCCACCATGGTAGTGAATCAACAGGCACATAGTTGCACATCTGTTTTTATTTATTCATTTTTTGCGTGGATGTCTGAGTATCTAGATGAGAATATCCCAAATGGATTTTTTTCTGAGTTGAGGGTTTTTTTTTTTTTTAATGTTTCTGGGTTGAAATCAGCCAATGGGTCTTGTCCCCAGACGTTCTGCAGCCTGCGGCTGCTCCGCAGTCCTGCACTGTTGCTGTGTCTCAGCACTGTGGCAATGGGTGGTGGTTGGAAATTTGCTTGTCCAGGAGGGGAAAGAGGCTGTTGGGAACACCAAGGCACCAGAGGCACCCTGCAGTGGGGCCTTTGGGGATTGTTTGGGGAAGCATGTCACATGGTGGGTGACTTTTCTCTCCTTGTTGCAGGGCATGGAAGGGATCAAGGTGTTTCTCCACGAAAGAGAGCTGTGGCTGAAATTCCATGAAGTGGGCACGGAGATGATTATCACCAAGGCGGGGAGGTGAGGCACTTCACCAGCAGCAGGAACCCTGGTGCAAGAGCTGCTGTAGGGGAGACGCTGGCTGGGGAAAGGCCACAGACGTAGGGAAGAGGGTGGGGGGATTCTGATGGGGAGGGGGTCTCCAGCTATGTAGGGAAAGTCCCCAGACTGTCATCCCAGGAACTCTGCATTTCTATCAGTTCCTGGATAAAAAGAATGCCAAGTTTGTGAGGCTGAGCTCTCTGGGTGGATTTGCAATGAGAGAAAGGAGGGCAGGGGAAGGGAGAGGCGCGCGCGCGCGTGCGCGCGTACACACACACACACACACACACACACACATGCACACAGCCGAGGCTCTAAGTTGCACAGGTCCCTGACTTGATCCTGGGCCCCCACCCCCATCCCCACCCTGTCTGACCTTGGAGTGGCTCCAGCGTCCCACCCCACCCGATTGCCAAACTCAGAATTGTTGAATGTATGCGCTACCTTCTCTCACTGTTTATAGAACTCTGGCGAAGCCTTTGAAACTGAACCGGGGCTTGGGCCGGCTCTATATACAGACACCGATAAACACGGCAGCTTCGCCAAGGCATTCACCGCGGCGCTCCCCTTAGAAGCTGGCCGGAGCTTTGACTACACACGCCGGCCTCCTGGGGGAGGGGAGGGCAGCGTGGGGGCAGCTTGGGCTCTCAGCGCCTGGGGACACCTCTCCCTCTTCCTGGGTCCTGCTGCTTGGGTTATCCACGTGGATCTGCCGCAAAGAAAGGCTGGGGAAGCTAGGGAGGCCCATGCCACCGAGTGTGTGAACAGGGAGGGTGGAGCCCGCCCTCCACCGCCCTCCACCGCCCCCTGTTCTCAGACCCAAGCCTCCCGCCATAAACCGACAACAGTGACATTTATTATTATTTGAAATTAAACAAAGTTGGCTCCCCTCCTCGGCCCGAAGCCTAATTCAACCAGAGCAGCGCGTTTTGTTTATACCAACGAGCACCCGAGGTCCTCTCCCCAGTCCTGCAGTTGGGAGAGACCCCACCGTGGCCGCCTTTCCTCCGCTCCGGAGGCCGGAGAATTTCACTATAAAAGGCCTGCGAGGCCTCCCCCGCCTCCGCCTCCGGGCGCGCTCTCCTGGCGGCGGTTAAGCTCCGAGGCCTCCCGGCGGTGGCTGGAAGGCGGACGCTTTGATTTCTCGCTTCCGACCTGCGCTGTGTGAGCAGGCTCCAGCAGCTTCTTCTTGCGTCCCAGGCCCGTCCCGACCTTTGCAAGGCCTGGGACCTTGCAATGTGCCAGGCAGCAGAGAGGTGGCTGCACCGCCGCAGCACCGTGGCCTTGGCTTCCTACAGATTGGGAGTTCGGGTCCCAGTTCTGGCCGAAACTAAATCCACGCGGCTTTGGCATTTCTTTGCCGACGGCCAAGGAGTTTCGCCTCTCCACGGATTACTGCCAGGCGCCACAGGAAGAAGTTGTGGACATTTAAAATTAAACTCCTGCTTAGGGATCCTTGTTGGGGCACCAACCCGGTTAAGGTGCCAGGGATCAGCCTCCGCATCCGCTTGCCCCGCACGGTTAGAGGGAAACCCGGAATGGATCCGGGTGGGAGCGGAGTGGGGCCAGCTTTCTCTTACACTCCGCCCCCTCCCCCGGAACTTTTTTGTGCTGCTCCTGCCCTCGGCACCCTCCCTGTGGGCCCCTTCACCTTCTCCGCTCCCTTTCTTTCAGGCGGATGTTCCCCAGCTACAAAGTGAAGGTAACCGGCCTGAACCCTAAAACAAAATACATCCTTCTCATGGACATTGTCCCCGCAGATGACCACAGATATAAGTTTGCAGATAACAAATGGTAAGCTCCAGCAGGGCAGGTGGGGGAGGGCAGCGAGGAAGCAGCCGCCCTCCAGGGCCCCAGGGCAGCATTTTGCATACCTGCTGTGCACCCTAGGAGGCCCAGCTGAGTCCCTCCGGTTGCCTTCTGCTAATCACTTTGAGAAGGAAACTCTCCATTATGTCCCCATTTTATAGACTAGAAAGCTGAGGCTCAGAGGAAATGAGGTGCCCCTGTCTGTGATGGAACCGGGGGTGGTGGATTTCTAAAAGGGGTATTGTTCTTGAGCACCGGAGGTATTTCTGGAGGAGGGTGGGTAGCATAAAGCCATTTACAGTGATTTTTTTTTTTTAATGAGTGAACCTGCTTTGAGCAGCCCTTTTTTTTTTTTTTTTATGAAACTGCAAAATCGGCCCCTGGTATTGTAGTTAACGTGGCAAAAGAGGAGAGGCCCATTCTTTGGGTGGATTGCTCTGGCCGCTGCCAATAGTGCCAGGACAGGACGGGACTGGGGAAGCCCCTTTTGAAAGCCCTTAAAGGAGACAGCCAGAGCCTGCAGAGTGTTTGTGGGAGACCCTCGGTGCTCCCGTTTGGGTGGAAGGAAGTAAGAGCAGATCAGAGCGCTGGCCCCACACACTGCTCTGGGGCACCTGGCTAAGGGAGCTGGGGTGGCGTGGGGGCTGGGGGTGGGCAGGCTGCTTTCAGAGTAGTCCCAGCTCAGCCTGAACAGCCCTGATCCGGCAGGTGTGCTGTGGGGCGGTTCCTGCCGGGTCTCCGCAGGTCACGTCTCTCTCGGTGCAGGTCCGTGACCGGCAAAGCCGAGCCTGCCATGCCGGGTCGCCTGTACGTGCACCCAGACTCGCCTGCCACCGGGGCACACTGGATGCGGCAGCTTGTATCCTTCCAGAAGCTCAAGCTCACCAACAATCACCTGGACCCGTTTGGGCATGTGAGTACCTCGGCCCCTCCCTCCTTCCCACTGAGGCACCCAGTTCTGTATTTGTTCCTTGCTCCATCCCCACCCCTTTGGCGTCTTTCTTCCTCTACCTCTCCAGTCTAGATGTCATTCCGCTTTCTTGTCTCCCCGCTTTTTCCTTTTCTTCCTCTTCCTGTCTCCTTTTGCTTTCTTTTTCCGCCTGCTTCCTTCTCCTGTGCCTGATGGCCTACAGACCTCTGGTAGCCCTCCCTTCCTGCTCTGGGTCTGTCCTTCCTAGACATTTGGAGACAGTGCCTCAATCCTGCCGGCTGGGACTGGCTGGCTGGGGCTGGCTGCATCCGCTAGCGTCAACTCTGCTTTTATCCAGAGGGTAAAAGGAGAGAGGACTCAAGTTGCTTCTTTCTGGCCTGGGTACCCCACCTGGGCCCTCAATCACGCCTGTGGTTGGGACGGGGAGACTGAAGCCCAGCAGGGTTCCCAGGAGGCACCTCCCTTCCCTTCTACCTCCTGCCCAACCGGACACCTTTCTTGTGAGCTCTTCTTGTTCTGACAGATGGGGACTAGTCCACAGGGGTGAGCTCTGTCACCCTCACTTTGGGGCTGATCTGTTTATTCCCCTGGCTGGCTTTCTCCCTCCCCTCACTGTACCTCAAAGAAGCAAGCTTAGACCAGGGTCCTAAAGTCAGAGTTAGTTTGGCCCCCAAAGGGGGGCAGGCTGTGAAGTCCCTGAGACTGCATGCACTATGCTCTGTGTGCAGCTGCCGGCTGACCTAGAAAATGCATAGCTTTGGTTGAATTCTCAGTTGGGCATCGCCCATTCCTCCCAAGGAAATCACTGAATTTTGCGAAAAGTGTCCTCAACACTTCTTGTTGGGAATGGTCACTGGAAAAGGACACAGGCTCTGAATCCAGCATTAGGAACCTTCTGCATGTCAGGTTCCTCCGGTCCAGGGAAGGTCTTCAGAAAGCGATGACTTGCTCAAAGCCATACAGTCTGTATTTGCGATTAGGGGTTTCAGACCAGGTCCCTCTGGTTCCAAGAGGGATGATCCATTGATGGGTGGATGGTTGTCTGTTGCAAGACAGGCGGCTTGGATGCACTTGGTCCCCAGTTTAAGGGGAGGAAGGGTCTGGGTGAGGATAGTTTGAACAAACGAACAGTGTGCTCCTGTGAAGCTTGGAGATGAAGTCCTGAACCCAGGAACTCTGGGGCAGACAGGAAACCGCAGGACTTTAGGCTGAGGGTCCTGCTGTTCCCTGCAGAGGGGCGGTGAAGAGGGGTCCCCAGGAGGCAGTGTCCACTCCCTCCCTGGCTCTGCTACCAGGAGGTACTAGGGGGCTCCCCAAGGGAAAGGCTTCCCCACAGTCAGTATTTTTGTTAGGGTAGAAGTAAGCCTGGAGTTGGGCAGTGTTTGATAAATACCTGTCTGGCTAACACCCTTTGGTTTAAACATAAGGAAAATGAGATGGTTTGGTTCCCTGTGTGGTGTTCAATGTGACCACCTCCCTCTGCACTCCCCATGTCTGCTGCTAGATTTCCCTCTAGCTTTTCTGGAGGATGCCTGGGAAAAGCGCACAGCAAGGTGCTTGGGGCTTCCTAGGAGAGTCCTTCCCAACCAGTGAATGGGGCCCGAGGTGCTCGGAGCTGCTGCGCATTCCTACCCCCAGCTCCGGGATTTCTGGTCCAGAGCTGCTCTGAGGAAATTAGGAGCCATTAGATCGCCCTCTCGCCGTTGTCTCCCTACTGTCCCCAGCCGTCAAAGCAAATTTGGCTAAGCCGGGCCGACGGCCGCGCGGGGTAGGGGGCTGTGGCGGCCAGCGAGGCCCCGCTGCGTCTCTCTGTCGCCACCACCGCCCGGGTCGGCGTCGCTATCGGCCCCGAGGAGGCGACCGGTCTTGGCCGCCCGAGATTAGAGCTTCGCTGCCCTGCCCGGGTTCGCAGAGCCGGCCCCCACCCCCAACCTGGGAGCCGCTCGCCCCTCCTCCCAATACCCCACCGCTGTAGTCGTCCCGGGCGGACTCTGGGACTGGTTCGAGGGGCCTGCCCCGGGGCATCAATGCAAACAATCAAAGATACTGAGACGGTCCTGGCTGGCCGTGCGCGCCTGGGGACGCGCAGCTGGTACGGTGGACAGGGACCTGACCAGGCGCTTTGGTAATTAGGTGCCTCCAAAGTCAGGGGTCTGGCAGCCCAAGAACCCCAGTGTGGCAGTGTCGCTGCACTTCTCTTTGAATGCTCCAGGTTGGCAAGGGAGCAGCTGCCAGAGGTCGGCTTCCTTCCCTTCCTAATCAAACCAAGTATCTTGTTTGTAATAACAAAGTTTGGGGTTCTCCTTTGTGGAGAACGGGGGAAGAAGGGAGAACTTTCTACCCCAAAAGCAACCTCCCCTGCAACCCCACGCCTAACTCTGGTTGGTGGTGGATCCTCTTCCCCCATCCTCTCTTTCCCAGCCTCTCTTTTCGTTCACTCCCTGGACCCAGTCTGTTCATAAAGCAAATGGTCTCCATTGGCTGGTGTGGTGCTTTTTCCCTCAATTTCCAGACAACTCCTTTACATACCTCGGAGTTTTGGGGGGCACAGGCTTGGTTTATTCATGTCTAGCTCTTCACCCATAATTGTCACTCAAGGTTTCTCCCTTGCGGACCCCTCCTCACCCTCCCTCTCCAAGCCTCACCCACCGCTTACTCCAGACCTGCAAGGCTCCTGTGTCCCGATGCAGGGAGTTAATTTATTAAGCGAACTTTATTAAGAAATTCTGATTTACTGCTCTATATGCCTTGGGTAGATTCCTGGAATATTACCCTGGATTTTTCAGTTGGAAAATGTCATTTTTGAAATGTTTCTTTTTAATGAAATCACTGGCCTCTTTTCAAAAGAGGAGGGAAAAATATTTTTTGAGAGGCTTCCCAACAAGGCTACTTCAGCAGGGTCAGTGGGTGTGAGCGAGGAGCAAGGGTTTTATCTGGAAACAGAGAGAGTTTGGATTTTCTTACAATCTCGTTGTCTCTATTTTGTTTAGATTATCCTCAATTCCATGCACAAATACCAGCCCCGATTACACATCGTGAAGGCGGACGAAAATAATGGATTTGGCTCAAAAAACACCGCGTTCTGCACCCATGTCTTTCCCGAGACAGCCTTTATCGCCGTTACTTCCTACCAGAACCACAAGGTAAATCCCAAGTGCAGGAGCCAGCAGCGCCTGGGGCTGCCAGCTCCATTACACATTCACAGGGGTTTCTTCCCGTGGCACTTCAAGGGCAAGTGCATTCCTCCACCAGGCTGCTGCAGCAGCACCCACGTCTACCCTGGGCTGCAGCCTTTATTACGGGCTGCAAGTGTTTGATTGGATTCACAAGTGTGGGGTGAGCTTGAGCACATCTCTCTCTCTCTCTCTCTCTCTCTCTCTCTCACGCACACACACATCTGAGTATGCATGAATTTTGGTATTGTTTACATCCAAATAGATGTCTCTTTTGATTGCATCTTCCACAGACTGGTTTAAGTATCCCTGTGTACACACACCCATAAGAAACAAACCGGTTCATCCGTAAATGGCTATAACACTGACATGCTAGAAGAAGGCATCCTGCCAAGCCCATGGACTGTGTTCCTTTGGCTCTGGGCTCTGTGCTTGGGACCTGGGATGGCTTCTCATGGGGCCACCTTCTCTTTTGGAGTTAGGATCTGAATTTCCTCCAGGCTGTTTTTTAGAGGCATCTCAAATGGCGTTGGGGCAGGTGGCAAAGTGTGTGTGTGTGTGTGTGTGTGTGTGTGTGTGTGTGTGTGTGTAGGGGAGTGGTGGTAAGGGATCGGTGAGCACAAGCCATGTGGCAGCTGATCTGATGGATGTTGTGGGGGCAGGGAGTTCCCCTGCTGTCACAGCCCCTGTCCCTACCAGCTAAACCAGGGTGGGGAAGAGCTGTGTGGAGGACAGGGAAGGATCAGAAGCAGGCTTAGTGTCCCACAGCCTCGAGTCACCCAGGCAGGTCATTTCAGTGCAGGCTGGGTGGCAGATAAGGTCTCCACTGGGGCTGGAGCTGTTACATAATGCTGTGGGAGAACTTCGAATTCAGGTTGTCAGTGACCAGGCCACTCTGTGATGGATGGTCCCTTCCAGGCCACAAGGACTGGCCTGTCTGGGAACCCAGATCCGGAGGGAGTCTCCTTCCCTCTAGAGGAAAACTCACTCTTCCGGAAACAGGAGACTTTAGAACCAACAAGGAGGAGTAGGCAGAGTCGCGTCCCTCCTCCCACCCCTGGCCACCCCCACCTCTGCCCTCCGCTGGTGGAACCCACAAGAGCAAAATGGCGAAGAGGAATGAACGCCCTGGAAGTTATACGAACTATTTCAGGTCAATTGGAGTCTGGCTTCCAGACAGCCGTTCCCTCTGCGGCTGCTGTAAACCCGTGTTTAACTTTGTGGTGATGATCACAGGAAAAATAAATGGGGAAAAGAGCAGGGAGGAAGCTTGGATCTGTATCTGTACGTGGTGTGTGTGTGTGTGTGTGTGTGTGTGTGTGTGTGTGTGTGCTTGGAGGCTCCCAGGGTCTGCACCTGACAGAGGGAACACGACAATATGTCAGTCCCCCCTGCCAAGTTCATACAGAGAAGACAGGAAGTGGTGGATGAATGAAAATGACCTGCCAAAGAAAACACGTGGTGTCTACATCCTTGGGATCAATTTCTCTGTTTCTGGTCGCTGGGATCTTAGATACGGTGGGTGTGTTTGGGGAGAGTGAGCGCCTGCTCTCTTTTCTGCCTTGTTTATGCCTTTATGGAGGCGTCATTGTCACACAATCTTGTGCAACATTGGAAGGATATGGCCAGCACAGCCCTTCATGAATAGATCCCAGCGCCACACCCCCACCTACTCCAATTGCTGTCTTGAACATTTTTCTCCCCCCAGTGCCATACGGGTATCTGTCCAAGGAGGCCTGTGCGTGTGCTTGCTGACCGCAGGCTGGGAGGACTGTGTGTGCATGGGTGTGAAAATGTCTGTCTTCATGTGTGTATGTGGTGGCCACACATGCAGAGATTGTGTTCTGCTTTGCTGTCTGGGCCAGGGAGGCCGGTTGAGCTGAGTCTTTCTGGTCTTCCTGGAAGAGGGGCCTCATGGGAAGCCCCTTTCTGGGACTGTCCCCTGGGCGGGGCTTCCTGCCTCTTACGCAGAGGCACCTCTTTACTTTGTCAGGAGTGGGGCCAAGCAGTGCGCTTTTCCAGCCAGCCCCATGGCTCCTGCACACACTCCCAGTGTGGATATATGATGTGTGATTTAAATAAGCGTGCCAGGGTTTCCTGTGATTTGTGGACTCAGTCTCGCTACTTTATTGTCCCACCTGGACCGGCTGTTGCAACTTCTGACTTCATGGGTAAAAGCCAGCTGAATTTGTACTCCCCACTGGTTAGGGCATAGGGGTGCACTCGAGGACCGGACTGCTTGGGTTCAAACCCATTTGACTTTGGGGACACAGGATGGGACACATTCATTATCCGTAAAATGGGACTAATGGGAACATCTGCCTTATGGGATTGTTGTGACAGTTAAGTGACATAATCCATAGAAAATGTATAGTGCAGGGCCTGGTATGGAATTGGTGCCAAATGCTAGTAATGATTGATCAGACCATTGGTGGGCCACTTAGCTGATCGTTTTTCTTTTAACAAAGCGACCTAATCCGAATTGCAGACTCTGTGCCTACTCCATGTAATTTCTTGGCTGTTTAGCATCTGAAAGACTTAGATTTTAAGTCAGTTCTTATGAGTGTGGTTGGGAACTAAGGACAAATGTTAGTCTTTGTGGTTGGGTTGGCTCATTCTCTGATCATGTCGCCAATTCAAGGACTATTTGTCTAGCGTTTTACTTTGGATATATGAGCAGGGAAAGAAAAGCAGTGCCTGGGATTCAGTCACTGGCACAGTTTGGGACAAAGCAAACCACCGATGTTTTGGGCCCGAGAACTCTGTACCTTCAGAACCATCTTTTCTGCATCTGGGTGCAGGTACCTGGTGGGGGTAGCAGGCATGAGGGAACTCGTCTACATTTGCCTTCCCAGAGATGGCAGAGCTCTGAACAACCAGACACATTTTTCGCCCCAGTGCAGCTGTGATTCTCAAGCTGGATTTGGGAGTTATTTCCCCAGATGGTTGACAGCTTGAAAAAGATATTTCAAAACCCGCATCTTCCCCAGCGACAGCCGCTCTGTGAAACAGGTTTCTGTAAGGTTTTCACGGTGGTTGTCAGCAGCTCCTGGGGCAAGCCCTAGAAATATTTAGGTGTTAAAAAGCGGGCCACGTGATCGCTTCATTTCCCCGGCTCGTGCAACAATGGCCGTGTATGCGCACAGGTCTATCCCCCCAATATAACTTGCTCTGCCATTAAACGCCATTTTCCTCCTGCTTAAATCATTGTGCATGGAGCCTGTATTTATGAGGTATGAGCTTGCTGGTGGGGACCAGGAAATGAACCCTTAATGGAGAGACATAATTAAGATTTTTGGCCCTCATGAGGTTTTTTTTTTTTTAATTTTTTGTTTCAAAAGCAAGAATTCCCAACAATTATTCTCATTAATTTTTACAACCTCTGTCTCACCCCTTGGAGCTGGCATTTATATATTTGTTTCTCCCAGCTCCATCCCTCCCTCCCCTTGCCGGATATCCGGTTTTATGTTGATTTGGAGAGAGTGCATTTGTATGGCACACAGAGGTCAGACCTAGTGAAGGCTTTTGGCAGAACATGGAAGGCCAGGTGTGTATTTGCGAGAGAAGGGGTGGAGGAATTTTGTAAGTGGGAGAGAACATACACAGAATCAGACGGACATTTTCATGTGCACATAAGCCCGTATGCTAACATTTCCCAAGGGTAATAATTTTCTTAGAGACTTATTTTACTTTAAGGGCAGAGTGATACACACACTCACTCATACACGATTGTCCATTCACTGGTTTACTTCCCAGATGTCAGCAAAAGCTGGGACTGGGCCAGGCTGAAGGTGGGAGCCAGAAGCTCTATTCAGGTCTCCCCCTTGGGTAGCAGGGGCCCAAGTACTTGAGCCATCACCTGCTGCCTCCCAGGGCACATGTTAATAAGAAGCTGCTTCCAATGCAGCTTCCATCAGTTCCAGTCACTCCACTATGAAACACAGGCATCCCAGGCAATAGCTTAGCCCATACATCACAGCACCCACCCATAAAGCTATTTTAAGATAGGTTTTGACCCAAGTATCTATGTAACTGTGTCACATAATACAATGTAATTACTGAAGTTAAATAATAAATAATTTAAAAAAAAAAAAGATAGGTTTTGAAATGAGTCCTTTTGCATTCACAGCGGAATGCCGAGTGGGAAACAGAATTTGTCCCATTGCCATTCAACCCCCACAAGCAGAGCATCTCCCACCAGAAGGGATGTTCATCATACTCAGTGAACCAACACTAACACATCATTATCACATTCCACAGTTGGCGGTTGGGTTCCCTCTTGGTTTGTGCTTCTGTGGGTTTGGACGATAGGATATGACATGCAGTCTTATGCAGGTCATCTCACTGTCCTCAAAGTCCTCTGTGACTCTTCTTGTTCTCATCCTCTCCTCCAGGTGCTGGGCAACTGCGGGCTCTGTTCACTGCCTCCAGAGTTCTACCCCTTCCACAGTGCCACTTAGTTCAAATCCTGTTTTTAATTTTTTAAAAGATTGATTAAATTTTTTTTGAAAGGCAGATTGACAGAAAGAGAGGAAGAGACAGAGAGAAGAGAAATCTTCCATTTGTTTGTTCACTTCCCAGATGTCCATAATGGCCAGGACTGGGGCAGGCCAGGAGCCTGGACCTCCACTTGGGTGCACCAGGGGCCTAGCTCCTGGGCTTTTGTCCACTGCTTTCCCAGGCACATTATCAGAGAACTGGATGGGAAGTGAAACAGCCAGGATTGGAACCAGGGTTCATATGCAATGGTGACATCACAAATAGCAATGTAGCCCACTGTACCCCAATGCCAGCCCCAATATAAAGTATTTAAAGCTGTAATTATTTGAAAAACAGAGTGACAGAAAGAGAGATAAATATATCACTCTTGCATTTGCTCATTCACTTTGCAGTACCCACAACAACAGGACAGGCTACGATGATACCAGATATCTGAGTTCTTTCACGTGGGTGCAGGGACCCCAGCACTTGGACCATCTTCTGCTACTTTCCTAGGAGCATTGGCAGGGAGCAGGGATCTGAAGTAGAGCTGCTGGGATGCGAATTGCTTCTTCAATGTGGAATGCTGGCATTGTAGGCAGTGTCTTAACTTGCTGCACCACAACACCAACTCCTGAGATCACATATTTAAAAGTATTAGTGATGGAGCCAGTGTTGTAGTGTAGCATGCTAGGCTTCTGCCTATAATGCTAGCATTCGATATAATGCTTGAAACCCTTATACCTGCATGAGAGACCCAGAAGAAGCTCCTGGCTTCTGACTTCACCCCAAACCCACTCTGGCCATTGCAGACATTTGGGGAGTGAATCAGTGGATGGAAGATTTCTCTCTCTCTCTCTCTCTCTCTCTCCTCATCCCTGTAACTCTGTCTTTCAAGCAAAAATAAACTAATCTTCAAAAAATAATAGTGGGCCTGGCATGATAGACTAGTGGCTAAATTCTCTCCTTGCAAGTGCTGGGATCCTATTTGGGTACCAATTTATGTTCCAGCTGCAGTAGAGAACAGCCCAAATCCTTGGGGGACCCTGCACCCATGTGGGAGACCTGGAAGAGGCTCCTGGCTCCTGGGTTCAGATGGACTCAGCACTGGTTGTTGAGGTCACTTGGGAAGAGAACCAGCAGTTGGAAGATTTTTCTCTCTGTCTCTACTTCTCTCTGTAGATCTGCCTTTCCAATAGAAATAAATACATCTTTAAAAAATATTAGGGACATATATTTTGCTATGACTGTACATATAATGATTTTACATTTGTTATGCAGGAGTCTAAGAAGGAATCCTTACAGGTATCTCGTGAAGAAATCAGGAAATACAAGCATGCCTCAAATGCGCAAATGAGAGATAACATTCATTAGTTATCCTTGTACGGAAACTCTGAAAGTTTATTCACACTACTGAAGCAGCGAAGATGATTTTTAGGGGAACTTGAATATGGGAGTCCTACAAAGTTGTTCTCTTTTCAGTGCCAGGTCTTAGCTGAGGACTAGTTTGTGTTAAACACGCCTCTAAAAGTGCCTGCCTCTCTTTGCAGCAAAGAGAAGGTCCGCACTGTGTTTGGAGCTTTCCATGGCCATCAGAAGAAGGCATGTGTTACAACTGCTTTCTGTTTTTGTTGACTTGCAAGTGACTCTAGTTCATCACACAGCAAATTGATCTCCTATTCCTGGGTGAAATGAATTTACCTAAAAGTGGTTTGATTTGCATATGGCTGTCAGGCTGATCCTGGACAGGTGTTTGGCAGGTAGGCAATGATAAGGAAGAGCAGCCTGGAAGGACTCAAGTTTGAGTCACATTGAAATTCCTGATGCAAAAATTCAGACTCCCCCCCCCCCTCCACTTCCCTCTCGGCAGCATTTTGCAAATGCTTCTAGAACACTCCACATGCACACATTCTGTCACCTGGGCCTGCTATTCCGTATCCACACTGATACAATATGTGTCGTCTAAATTAAAAGTTTAGGCCTGTTCAATGACTCAGCTGGGTTACATGGCAATGCAAACTTCCAAGGCCATACTCTGTCTTCTTGCCTGGGTAGTTAAGGGGGCTTGGACCTATAGTTACTGTCTGCAAGGAGTCTCCCAAAAGCTCATGGTGATGCGTATTCAGGAAAAGACACACAAGACTTTCCAAACTTTGTGCACTCAAGTGAACTTCTCTTAGTTTCATTCTTTCATGAAGTTTTGAAGTACTTGTGATTGCGATCGTTCTGGTAGGTTGGGGTTTATTGATCTGCTTATAATGGATCACATAATGGACTTTCTTTACAATTCATAAATTTCATTTTATTTTACAGGGAGAGAGAGGAAAGGGTAGGGGAGAAACCGTCCACCTGCTGACACACTCCCCAAGTGCCTAAAACAGTCAGGGCTGGGCCAGGCGAAAGCCAGGCAGCCGAGACTGCATCTGAGTCTGCTACATCAGTGGCAGGGAACGCAGTAGCTGGGGCCCCACCTGCTGCCTGCCGAGATGCCATTGAGCAAGAAGCTGGGTTGAAAGTGGAGTAGTTGAGACTCCTATAATACAGGAGGCAGGTGTCCCAAGTCGTTTTTTTTTTTAAATAAATATTTATTTCTTATTGGAAAGTCAGGTTGAGAGAGAGAGAGAGAGAGAGAGAGAGATCTTCCATGTGCTGGTTCACTCCCCAGGTGGCCGCAGTAGTCACAGCTGAGCTGATCTGAAGCCATGGTCCATGAGCTTCTTCGCAAGATCCCAAGGCTTTGGATCACACTCAACTGTATTCCCAGGCCATAAGCAGGGAGCTGGAGGGAAGTGGAGCAGCCAAAATATGAACTGGAGCCCATATTGAATCCTGGAACATGCAAGGCAAGGATTTTAGCCACTAGGCTACTGCGCCAGGACCAAGTCCCTGGGGTGTATTGGCACTATTTTCCATTGGAGCTCACCAGTTCTGCCTGCGAAACCATGAAATGAGCATGCAGTGAGGCAGGGGAGAATGTTTGAAAGCAATAATTAAGTCATGCTTTCCCAGAAACACATGCTGGGGCCAGCCTCTCCACGTGGAGGTTGCCACCCTACAGCCGGATGCTCAGGAGCTGGGCCAGTGTGCGCAGGCTCCAAAGGGAGGGGGAACCAAATGTGGAGGCTCAGATCATGTTTGAAACACAAAATGCCCAAGATTAAAAACAAAAAAAGCAAAACAAACCTCTCAAAAAAACCCAGGCTGGAATGATTCAGAGTATGACTCCAATTATTGGGCAAACCAAATCCAGGTTTTTTTCCCCATTTTAAAAAGTAGTCTGATGTGGGGCATGTTTTCAAAGCCTCCTCGTGAATGAAGTGCTGGGTCCGTTGACGGGCCTGGCTTAATTTGCTGCTTTTGGCGGCTGGAGACTGCGTTTCCATGACACTTCTCATTAGCACATGTCCCGAGGTCCTTTCGTGGCAGTCCAGTGAAAACCAACTGGCCCCCTCTCCTTCCCTCAGATCACGCAACTGAAGATTGAGAACAATCCCTTCGCCAAAGGATTCCGGGGCAGTGATGACATGGAGCTGCACAGAATGTCCAGGATGCAAAGGTAGGGGCTCCCCATCCCCTCCTCTGCAAGCATCCCCCAAATTCTGCAGGTGAGCCTGCACCGTCCCCCACCCCCAGCTTCCTGCCCACAGGGCTCCAGGAATACAGACAGGCGTGGGGAAAATGAGCCTCCTGCAGTCCCACTTTCTGATGACCCTCTTGGGTGGGTGACATCATGGTGGGCCACCTGGAGGGTGAATCTTCCAGCGGGGAGAAGGTGTGAGGGGTGCAAGGGGGTTCGGGGCTCACCATCTGTCTAGGCAGCAACAACTACCGCATTCTGCTTCTCCTTTGCTGCCTTTCTGCTGTTGAAGTCTTCCCCCTTTCTTCCCATAAGTCACAGCCGATGAATGCTATTCTTTTTGGCAACAGCTCGTGGTAAATGAAAGAGAAGTTAATGACTTGATTTCCTGGGGGTGAAATACAAACTTGACACCATGTGGTGTCCAGGGCCCTGGGGGATTTGAAGCTGGCGCTAAAAATGGCTCGGTATTTTTACATCTCCTGTGGTCGCAGTTGCTGATATGACAGATAGAAGGGTTGTAGCAAATGTCCACAGTGGGAATTCAGTCTGATCGGGAAGGATTGTACAAGCATTGCCAATGTTGTCAAGCATTCTCTCTACCTCTTCATGGGCTTCCAAATAACGAACCATATGGCAAAAGAATTAAGATACATCTTGATTCCTTTGACCAAGAAGTGTTCCCGCCCTCCTCCTCCTCCTACTCTTCTCCCTGCCCCATTTTTCTTGGTTACTGTTTCAAAAATAAAGTGAGGTCATTTAGGATGAGTCTCCTTATCCATTCGGAAAGATGTGAAACTGGAGTCAGGCAAATGGACATCTTTACTCACAGAAAGTCAGAGACCTAGGCTGGAGAAAGGCTGCACTTTCGTGGTTTCAACATGGCGGTTAGAAAAACATGCCATGTCAAGTTGTTTTTTTTTTTTAGATAGTGGGTCAACCACATCCAATTATGCATGCTTCAAAAATAATTTTTTGAAAGGCACAAACACGGAAAGATTAATGTTTCACCTGTTGGTTCAGTGTCCAAATGCCCAAAACAAGCAGAGCTGGGCCAGCCCAAAGCTAGGATCTCAGAGCTTGATCCAGGTCTGCCTTGGGATCCACCACCTGCTGCCCTCCAGGGTGCCTACTAGCAGGGAGCTAGAAAGGAGAGTCCAACTGGGACCAGAACCCACACACTCCATAGTGGAATGTGGGTATCCCAAGCAGGGTCCTCACCTTGGCACCAAATGCTAACCCTAATGTTTCTTGCTTTTAACAATGAAAGAGGTTGTTGGCTTCAGGGGTGCCTGTGCATAAGATTTGTTTATTTTTATTGGAAAGGCAGATACACAGAGAGAAGGAGAGACACAGAGAAAGAACTTCCATCTGCTGGTTCACTCCCTAAGCAGCCACAATGGCCAGAGCTAAGCCGATCTGAAGCCAGGAGCTTCTTCCCATGCAGGTACAGGGTCCCAAGGCTTTGGGCCATCCTCGACTGCTTTCCCAGGTTACAGGCGGAGGGCAGGAGGGGAAGTGGAGCAGCCGGGATATGAACCCATGCACATATGGGATCCTAGCACATGCAAGGCAAAGACTTAAGCCACTAGGCTACCGCGCTGGGCCCTATTGCATGATTCTTAAAGTGGTGCTGGTAGTGTTTTTGGCTGTAAGTGTCTGCTTTTGAGATTCGGAGTTGGGTCCTATGGTGAGTGGAAAAACTGAGGACAAAATACCATCTTAGCTCGGAGGTGGTCCTTAGTTGAGCATGCCAGGATCTTGCACCTGCGGCCTTCAGACTTCCTGCCGTTCTGATGGCTCCTTGCACCAGGGCATGCTGTTGCCCAGTCACTTGCCCATCCTCCAGGGGAAAGTCTGTACTGTACAGAAGGGGCAGAGTGGGCACCACTGTGTCCAAGGACGCAATGGTAGGACTTAGCTGGCCAGGCCCTACTGATTGGCCTTCTTAGCATATCTCACATCTCACTGCATTCCTCCTGCCATGCTACCTGGATCCACCAATGCCCTCACCAACCGTGGCTTCCCAATTTATTGAGGCCCAGTCTATGTCCCTCACCAGGCTCCCCCTTGGGCACATCCCCTGGTCAGTCCCAGGTCCTGGGCTCTGGTTGCTGATTGGACAGATGATAGATGGCGAGATGGGTGGGGCGGCACAGCTGTGAGTCTTTCCAGAAGCTTCTGGGAATACAGCCTTTTGTTTAGGCAGGTGAGTCGGAGGTGTGATCTGGCTGAGCTCACCGGTTGCTCAGTATCTGCAGGTCCCCAAAAGGCAGGAAGGAGGCCGACGGTGATTGGGTGCCAGTAGGTGCCCAGTAACCTGCATGTTTGTCAGAAGTACATGTGAGAGCCTCGTGTGTCTGCAGCCCATGTTAGCAATTGTGCTGGGCCACCAAGCGGCTGAACTGCCACCCGGATCAGTAGGAGCAGGCAGGATCTGCAGCCTAGTCCTTTGGAGTTGTCCTTAGGAAAAGGGAGGCAGTGAAGCAGAGTGGCGCCTACAGAGGTTCTGAAGTTAATCCCCTCTTTGCCTCAATTACCCACATGAGGCAAGTGATTGCATCTCACAGAACCTCACTGTTCTCATCTGCTCTTTGAGGCTACAGGAGCAAGTGCCCACAGAATGGCAACGCTACGTCTGTGCGCAGCAGAACTGGGCCTCTCCCTCTTGTTCACAGAGTTTATTTGAGGCCCAGTCCCAGCCCCCTGGTTGCAGCAGGTAGTGACATACGAGGACAGTGGCTCTCCGAGTCAGTGTGATAACAGCCAGGCTCCCTGCTAATCGTGTAATGCTGTTTCCTGTTCCCCACACGCCCGGTGACAGCTGGCTCAGGGAGGAGGGCAGAGAGATGAAATTTGCTCTAATTCCAACATGCAGAAAGCGAGAGGGAGGTGGGGTAATGCAGAGTTAAGAGCATAAGTCAGTGGCCTTAAGATCCTCATCTCGTCTCTCCAGCAAGGAAATGCAGAGGCTGTCTTGGTCATTTTCCAACCTTCATTTATGGTTTTGGGTTATAGAACCAGTCACTACGTATGATAAAAATGGGAGGGCTATGGCAAAGCACAGCGAAAAAAATGAAATCATTCAAACATCCATCCTTTGAGGAAGATATGAGCCAAGGCGATTTGGAAAGGTTTATCTGGAACTTAAAAAACATCTTAGCCTGAAATTCAAGATTCTATTATTTGGTTGCCCCCAGACCAGGGCCAAAGGAGATGATTTCATGAACACATTGGACCTGTGATGTGTAAGATGAGACTCATCTCTTTTTAATTAATTAATCGAAAGGCAGAGAGTCAGAGATAGAGAGAGAAATCTTCCATCTTCTAGCACACTCTGCCTATGTCCACAACAACTGGGCCTCTGCCAAATTGAAGGCAGGAGCCAGGAGCTCCATCTGTGTCTCCCATGTGGGTGGCAGGGACCAACGGACTTGAGCCATCACTGCTGGTTCCCAGGGTGTGTATTAGTGGGAAACCAGAGTGGAGAATAGAGTCAGGACTTGAAGACAGGCCATCTGACACAAGATGCAGATGTCTCAGGCAGCTGTACCAAACGCCTAGCCCAGGAGTTGGTTTAATGGTGTGCAGGTACATAGAAAATGTGATTTCTTTTATTTTTAAAAGCGTTTTAAAAATCAATTTAAAAACCAGAGTTACAGAAAGCAGGAGAGAGAGAGAGAGAAATCTTCCATCCACTGGTTCGTTCCTTAAGTGGCCACAATGGTTGGGCCCAAATGAAGGCAGGACCCAGGCTTCATTCCGGTCTTCCACAGTGGACGCGAAGATCCAAGCACTTGGGCCATCCTCTGCTTTCCCAGCGCATTAGCAGGGAGCTTGTTTGGAAGTGAAGCCCCTGAGACTTGAACCAGCACCTACCTATATGCGATGCTGGGATTACAGGTTTAATTCATTATGTCACAAGGGCAACCATTGAACCTATGACTTCATGGATGTCATTGCTTAGAAGGAAGTTGATTTTTTATGAAACAAGGGGGAGAGAGAAACAAAAGGAGAAGGAAAAGGGAGTTAGTTTAAGGTTAATTGAAGGGGAGCATAAAGAAAATAGTACGACTGGTGTCCAGATTTGGTGAATGTAGTCAAGATAATATACAAATAACAGACATTTGAGAAATATGCATGAAAGCTTAGTTTGCAAAGAAATAGTTGGGGCTCCCTGGCTGCTGGAAATGGTTTATTCCTGGTTTGTCGTAGAATGTTTCTTTCTCTGAACTTTTTTGCTTTTGCTATTGAAAATACTGTTTTATCGGAGAATAGCCAATTTCCTAACAACTTCCCAGACTAAGACATTTAGGATAAAAATATTTATTTTATTGGAAAGGCAGATATACCAAGAGGAGAGACAAGAGAAAGATCTTTTGTCCATTGTTTCACTCCCCAAGTGGCCACACAGCCAGAGCTGAGTCTATCCAAAGCCAGCAGCCAGGAGCTTCTTTTGGGTCTCCCATGCAGGTGCAGGGTTCCAAGGCTTTGGGCCGCCCTCGACTGCTTTCCCAGGCTACAGGCAGGGAGCGGGAAGGGGAGTGGAGCAGCCAGGACATGAACTGACATATATGGGATCCTGGACGCATATATGGACATGAACACATACATGGGATCCTGGTGCATACAAGGCAAGGACTTAAGCCACTAGGCTACCATGCCGGGCACCATCCAAACCTTTAAATCCAGGCCAGCCAAAGTGGGACTGTGAGGTACTTCAGCTCTCACTGCAGTGCCTTCTCAGCTTAGTAAGGAGACAAGAAGAGGCCATTAACCTCAGTCCTCTCATAACCAATCGTGCAGGCAGCCAGTTCCCCCCAAACTCAGCCACCATGAATGCTCTATGCATATCACCTGCAGTGAAAATAACAGGCCTGGTAGGTGGCCTGTGGGTTTCGTGTGAAGGGAGAAGCACCAGGAGGCACTTCTGTTTGGCTCGTGATTTGTGGGTCAGGAATTTGGGAGGACCCACTTGGCAGTTGCTGGGACTGTAGGCAGTAGGAAGGTCAAGGCTGGATGCCCAGGATGGCCTTCTCACATGATGCAGCATGGGCCAGCTGGCTCGCTGCATGTGATCCGTGTAGTGCTGTGTCTTCAGGTACACTTAGGGGACCCTTGTGCCTACCCAGTGGTGAAAGCCAGGTGTGGTTTGCTGACTCACCTCGGGAGTCACTTTCTCTGCATCCTGTTGGCTGAACGCGACTCCCTAGGGCGTGTCCAGAGTCAAAGGATCTCTCCTTTGTCCAGACATGAGCTGGTACATTCCAAAGCTGCCCAGCAGGTGCAGAAGCACACGGCACAGCATCTGGGCTGGAACGATGCTCCATCACTGCTGTTGGGTGTTGAGACGTGGTCTGGGTTCTGGTAAGCCAAACGCCAACGGACCTGCCCAGGGTCACACGGCTGGTTCAGGTGGGACCTGGGATGTAGATGATGGAGGAGATCCCTTTCCCATAATCTCAGGCTGCAGCTTGCCTTCTGTCAGCTGCAGAACACTAACAAGCAGTAGCACGGAGCTTCCACTTTGCATTCTTCCTTGTTCTCACACACCACGTGGCTTGAGCAAGGATCCCACAGGCCGAGGATTCCTTATCTGAAGCGCTTGGGAGCAGAAAGTGTTTCAGATTTCAAAGTTTTGGGGGTTTTTGGATGATCAGCTTATGCTTATTTCCTCTACACCTTAGGCACACAGCTTGAAGGGAATTTTACTCCCTATTTTTAAAAATGTTGTACAGGAAACAAGTTTCATGCTTAAAGGCAGGTTGGCAATTTCCCACCAGTGTTGTCAAGTTGGTGGTCCAAAAGCTTTGGATTTCAGAGCATTTCCCACTGTGGATTTTGGCATTGGAGGTGCTCAGACATGTAATTTCTACAGCATTTTGAGGAGGCTGGCCGAATGTGACCGGGTCACGCTTGTTGACCTAGGTGACCTCAGAGAGGGAAGGAAGTTGCCTGTTCTTCCTGCAGCTGGTGTGCGGAGGAAGTTGGTTTGCCTGGATCCCGAACTACCCAGCCACAGAGTAAGGTGGGGGGCATTGGAGCCATGGTGGCTTGGCTGGACCAGAGCTTACCTATGACACAGTCCTGATGCCCAAACTCCAGAAGATTCCATACACCTTCGCTGGAAACCAACCATCTCGCCTGTCTCTCGGGGTACCTGCCCACACATCCCCTCCCCTTTCTTCTTCTCCCCTTGCTTCTTAATATGGGTGGAAGACTCATTTTGCAAACCCACTTAGAGCAAGAAGCCCTATAGAAAAAAAATCCCAATAAATGAAAAGGGCAACTTTTCAAAGTACTTCAGGAATTCATGGGTCTGAGACTCCTAAAAGGATAAAACTCCCTCCTTCCTGAATTGCAATTCATTCTCAGCTCCTGACCACAGATGCTCATTTTTCAACCCTGAAGCAGAGTGTCTCCCTCTCTGTGCTTGTGGTTGAAGAGAATTCTCAGGCCTGGTGAGTGGGAAGCGATTCACCAGACCACTTCTGGGGATGGCGTGAGCTGCATCCATCACTCTAGGGCTCAGCCTGGCTCCAGGGAGGCCAGTGTTTAGGGCCAGCAGGAGGCTGGCTGAGCCGGCATATGCAGAGAAACTGTGATGTTGAGTTGGTCTGAAGAAGTACCTCTCTAGTCATGGTTGTTCATCAAGCCCACAGATGCCCAGGACAGCCCTTCTCGTTCAACTGTAGCGTTAGCTGCAATCCTGTCTTCCCATGTCCACCTCACAGCGTGACCAGCAGCTCCCTTGTTCACATCATGCCACCTGTCTTTACTAAGGAAGAAGCGTTGTACAGAGTTAAGATGTACACCTGAGTGTTTAGGAACGTGTCCATCTGGTGACATGCACCTTACAATGAAACCTGTTAGTATAGTGGGTGCCTCATCTTATCCTGCAATTTCTCTCTGTTGAGAACATGTGAGAGCCGCCCTCCTAGCCAATTTCAGGCACCTGGTGCAGGGTTACTGATTGTGTTTGCATGACTCATTCATCTTGCAGAAATGAAACTTTGAACCTCTTGCCTAACTGCTCCACTCCCTCTCCTTCACAACCCTTGCCAACAACTTTTCTACTCTCTACCACTGAGTTCGACGATTTTCAGTTTTACATGCCAGCGAAGTGAGGCAGGCTTGGTCTTTCTGTGTCTGGCTTCACATCCTTCAGATTCATTCAAGTTGTTTCAATTGACAGAATTTCTTTTGTTTCATTGATTTTTTTCCAAATGTTTTATTCATTTACTTTATTTGAAAGACACACATACAATCTCTCTCTCTCTCTCTCTCTCTCTCTCTCTCTCTCTCTCTCTCACACACACACACACACACACAGATTTCTTATCTGCTAGTTTGTTCTCCCAGAAGCCTGCAGTAATGGTCTGGGCCAGGAGAAAACCAGGAGCCAGAAACTTAAACCAGGTCTCCCATGTGAGTGGCCGGGACCCATGTACTTGAGCTGTCAACCTACTGCCTCCTAGGGTGCACATTGGCAAGAAGCTGGAATTAGAAGTGAAGCTGGAACATGAACCCAGGTGGTTCAAGTGGCATCTTAACCATTGTGCCCAACCCCTGCTCCCAGAGCTGAGCCGATCTGAGGCCAGAAGCCAGGATCTTCTTCCAGGTGTCCCATGAGGGTGCAGGGTCCCAAGGCTTTGGGCTGTCCTTGACTGCTTTCCCAGGTCACAAGCAGGGAGCTGGATGGGAAGTGGGGCTGCTGGTATTAGAACCGGCACCCATATGGGATCCCAGTATGTTCAAGGCGAGGACTTTAGCTGCTGGGCCACAACGCTGGGGCCAACCTGTCGCTTTTTGACAAATACACAACCTTGTGCTCCTGTCCAAACATAGGACATAACCCCGCCCCCTGAAAATTCCCTCCTCCCCCTTTTCTAGTCACTGCCTGACTCCTCCTTCCCCTCAGACAGCTTTTGTTCATTATAGGTATTGAATTTTCTTTTTCAAAATTTCTTTTACTTCTTTGAAAGTCTGTGGGGGAGAGGTTAGGAGAGGGAGAATGAGAGAAAGAGAAAGAGAGAGAGAGAGAGAGAGAGAGAGAGAGAGAGATTGCATCTACTGTTTCACTTCCCACATTCTTACAGCAGCTGGGTCTGGTTGAAGCCAAAGCCCAGAGCCCCAACGCAGGGTCCCAAGGCTTTGGGCCGTCCTCCACTGCTTTCCCAGGCCACAAGCAGGCAGCTGAATGGGAAGCAGAGTTGCCAGAACACAAACCAGCAGCCATATGGGGTCCCAGGGCATGCAAGGCAAGGACTTTAGCTGCTAGGCTATCATGTTGGGCCCAAGATTTATTTTATTTTTATTGGAAATTCTGATATACAGAGAGGAAGAGAGACAGAAAGGAAGCTCTTCCCTCCATTGTCTCACTCCCCAAGTGGCCGCAATCGCTGGAGCTAAACCCATCCAAAGTTAGGAGCCAGGAGTTTCCTCTGGGTCTCCCACATAGGTGCAGGGTTTCAAGGCTTTGGGCCATCTTCAACTGCTTTCCCAGGCTGCAAGCAGGGAGCTGGATGGGAAACAGGGACACCAGGACACGAACAGTGCCCACATGAGATCCCTTGCATGTGAAGACTTTTAGCCCCTAGGCTACTGTGTAGCTCCTGTTTTTATGATTAATTTTTAATTGAAAGACAGATTTTATTTAAAGAGTAGGAGAGACAGAGAGATAGAGGTCTTTCATCTACTGGTTCATTGCCCAAATGGCCTCAGTGACCGGAGCTGAGGCAATCAGTAGCTGGGATCCAGGAGCCTCTTCCTGGCTTCTGACATGGGTATGATGTCCCAAGGCTTGGGGCCATCCTCTGTTGCTTTTGTGGGCCATAAGTGAATAACTGCATGGGAAATTGGGCATCTGGGGCATGAACCGGTACCCGCATGGGATGCTGGCACCAGCAGGTAGAAGATTAGCTGCTCTACCACCGCAGACTTGTGGCTTTTGTGCAAGACACCTTCAGTGTACACTAAGCCTATCCTTGCATTGTGTCGCTTTACAACCTCAGGACATATCCCAGGTATGAGATTGAAGCTTGGAGAAGGAAAGAGACTAGACTGCCAGTGGCCAAGTTCATGGCAGGGTACTGACGTAGGACTCATTCAATCAGCCCAACTGAGTCTGAAACTGAAACTACACCCTACAAGGCATTACCTGTAGATTTAGCAAGGGGCCCCAAAGCAAAGCTGTACCAAACGATGGGTGCTCAGGGTCATTGAGAAAGGTGTCATTGTGTTCCTTGGCCCCTCTCCAATCACACAACACCCATGGAATCAATGCTGGGAAATTTATATAGCCTCCTTGTTCTCCCTAGCGAGATAATACCATGGTTTTGTGCAGCTTGCTGGTGTGGTGTGAAATAAGTAATAAAATGATTAGAAAGTGCTTTGTAGACCCGATAGAGTGTGCGATTATTTATTTGCACTGGACTACATCCCATGTGGGGCATGCCCTCCAAGGCTCCCACTGTGTCCACCCAGGGTTAGATTAGAATAACTTCCCCTAGCGTATTAGAAGGTTAATAAATCAGGAACGCTCCCTAGGGGTTGGTGTGGCCACTTTGTAGATTTTAATTTGTAGATTAAAGCGCTAGTGAGGAGAGGAATTTGCTCCACACGAGCTGGATTTTCCAGTCCCTGGCTTTGCCCCAGTGCACCACTCTCCTTGTTGGGAAACGACCGCCAGGAATTGAATAAGCATCACCAGGGGAAAACAAAAGCAAACACTAAATGCCAGCACTCCAGCGCGCCTGCCACCTGCTCCTGTGAAAAGGCCGATTGAGTGGGTTGTGGTGGAAAAACGTTCTCAGGGGGGTTGCTGCTTGGCTGGCCGTGGGCTGAGGGTGCGGCCGGGCCCTGGATGTCAATATTCCCTTGTAACGTTTTACAACCAGACCTGTCAACAATGGCGTCCTTCACGGCACTCGCTCACGTGGAACCAAACAGGAGAAGGGGGCCAGGCTGGGGAGGAGCTGCTGGGCAGGCACCAAACCTCACGGAAAAGGTAGGCTGTTTTAGGATCCTGGCTTGTGCCTGATGAACTGGTCTGTGCAGCATGTAGTAGTAGGATGTGACATTGCAAGACTAAAGGTTGTGTGAGCTTGAGGCTTTGCCGGTAGATGGCTACATTGCTTGGTTCTGGCCAGTCTTGACCTCTGTCACCCATATGCTGTTTTGCATAATAGGCTGGCTGTCTTGGTGTGCAGGCAGTCACCTCCCCATTATCAAGTATACATTGGTCGGCAACAGCTTTGGAATAGGAATGACCTGGGGCAAAGCCAAGCTTTACTTCTTCTGAGCTGTGTGATCTAGGACAATATACTTAATCCCTCTTGTGCTTGCATCTTCTTACCTCTGAAGTAATTCTGATCCTGTGCATAAAGTGAATTTCTTTCCATAATCAAACAAGGGGAGGTGTTTGAGTCCACCGATTATGTGTCTGAACATAACGGATCCTGAGATGGTGAAGGATCCTGAGGGATAATGATGGAGCAGGAGGAGGCCGCAAGAGATCAGGAAGAAGAGGAGGAGGATGCGTAGCATGCCGACGAACAGCCAGCTGTCTGTTGCTATTGCACCGGTCCCTTGCGTTCTCTCATGCTCTGGCTCTGTCCCTCATGCTTGGCAGCTGTAGAGACCAATCCTTGCGTGGCTCCTCCCAGCGACTTTGGAGGTTTGTGTAAGGCGGACACTGATCAGATTCCTTTGACTGGTGCATCGAGGCACCCAGTGAAAACTGCTCCAGTGTGGCTTGGTTCTGATACTTCTCCACTTTGTCTCAGTTCTTGCAGTGCTGATTGAGAACTTCCTTCACCTGTTAACTCCCATGTCTAAACACCTGTTCGAGGGGCTTGGGGCCATGGCATTTTAGCACTAACAGAGATGTCCTTGATGGATGGTGGGGGCAATGTTTCCAGCTCTGTGGAAGGAAGCCTACGCTGTGGGGGACCAGTAGTCATCGAGCTCATGCAGCCTTCCCACTTCTGGGAGTGTCAGTAATCAAAAGCAGGATTTGGCCTTCCAGGGAGTAATTTTGCAATTTGGCAGTGCTAGAATGGAGAATTCCAGAGTCCATTGATAGGTTCTGTTGTAAATTTCCACAGCCAACATTTTTTGGGGGGGAGGGTTATTTTCTTTAATTAAAAAGAAAGAAAACACCCATCTCATTAAAAAAATGTAAAACCTAAAAGGAGTTTGCCCCTTTCCTATTGGAGCTATGAAGCCCAGTGGGCCACCTAGCAGATCTAAAGGGGCTGGAGAGCAGGATGTGACAGCTTGGGCTAATGTTTTATTATTATTCTATTTCTTCTTCTCCTTTTTCCATTACATGGCTGGAGCCACAAAGCCAGAGCCATAAAGCTAATTTCATTCCTTTTAGCCTCCCAGCCCAAGGGGGAAGATTCTCACTGGTCTGGCTGCTGAGGATGGCTCCAGCTTTGGCTCTGAGATGACACATGCCACAGGGTAGCCTGGCTAGGGGATCCCTGGGTATTATGAGGGCATCTGAAACTTCATGGAAACTTGGCAGGTGCCCTGTGTCCCCTTTCTAGCCACTCTGACATGCTCTGACAAGACAGACAAAGGCAAGAGCACAGGGTGGAGATGGTTACACCCAGGAGGGGTGGGAGATATGGGAAGGGAGACTTGAGCCTTCAGTTCTTCCTTCTTGTATTTGAAAAAAAAAATCCAAGGAAGCGAGTAGGGGACTCTAGAGAAGCGTTTAGGGGATCAGGAGTTCAGGTTGTATATTTTTTCAGCTCTGTGACCTTGGGCAACTGGCGCAATCTCCCTGGGACTCCATGTCCATGTCTATGAAATGGGGACAAAAGAATACCCACCTTGCAGGGGTACAGGCAAGGATGAAATGGGCCATTAAGACATCCTTCGACATGTGTCACATGTAGCTCTTTCTGTGCGGACATTTCCAGTGTGCTTTGCTCCAATTTTAATGACTCCATTTTTATTTCATTTCATTATAGGGACTCTAACTTATACCACAAACTTGTAATTTTTTGGATGTTTCAGATGCGTACAGGTTTTGGCCTTCTAAAACATTATTGGCCTGAAAATGATCTAAAAATGTAATGAAAACTGGATGGTTCTGAGTCAGGGCAAAAATTGCAACTGGCTCCTTTTTGGGACTTTCTGAGATGTTTCCCTCTCACCTGATGGATGCAGCAGCTGCATGACTTTTCAGAGCAATGTGGTGAAAGTGATGACGTGGAATGCACAGGTTTTAGGGAAGATAGTTATGCCAAAATGTAGGTACCTTATAAAGGATTTATTTACTTGAAAAGGAGAGAGAGAGATCAAATAAAAATAGTGTGCATAAAGGAGCTTCCATCCACTGGTTCCCTCCCTAAATACGTGCAATAGCTAGGGATGGGTTAGCCTGAAGCCAAGAGCCAGGAGCTCCAGACGGGTCTCCCACATGGGTGGAAGGAACCCAAGTACTTGAGCCATCACCTCCTGCTTCTTGGGTATATTAGCAAGAAGCTAACTTGAAAGTGAAGGCAAGACTCTGACTCAGGCATTCTGTTATATAGGCAGCACAAATGGCAGTTTATTTCTTGTAGATTTATTTTTTATTGGAAAGACAGATTCTACAGAGAGAGAAGGAGAAACAGAGAGGTCTTCCATCTGCCAGTTCACGTCCCAAATGGCTGCAATGGCCAGAGCTGAACTGGTCCGAAGCTGCAAGTTGGGAGCTTCTTCATGTTTCTCATGTGAGTGCGGGGCCCAAGGATTTGCTCCATTTTCCACTGCTTTCCAAAGGCCCATGAGCAGGGAGCTAGATCAAAAGTAAAGCAGCTGGGACATGAACTGGTGCCCACATGGGATGCCAACACTACAGATGGAGGATTAGGCTATGGCAGTTTAACCTGATGTATCACAAAATTTATCTTTTAAAATAATTTATTTGAATGCCAGAGAATGAGAAACACAGAAACAGAGACAGGCAGGGGGACAGAAAGAACTCTTCCATCTGCTGGTTTACTTCCCCAGTTCCTGTAACAGCTGGGGCTGGGCCGGACTGAAGCAAGGACACAAGCATTCATTCCAGGTCTTCCGCACACGTGGCAGGGACTTACTACATGAGTACTTGTACCGTTACCTGTTGTGCCTTCTTTCCCCTCATCCACCCGAGCACATACACATGAGCAAGGAGCTGGAATGGAGAGTGACGTGGAGATTCAAACCCAGGCACTCAGGTATGGGGTCAGCATCTCATATAGGTGCCAGTTCTAGTCCCAGCTGTTCCATTTCTGATCTAGCCCCCTGCTAATGGCTGGAGAAAGTGTCACAGGCCAGTTCAAGCCTTTGGATCCCTGAACCCATGTGGGAGATTTGAAGAAGCTGCAGGATCTTGACTTTGGACTGGCAATACATGTGCTTTATAAATGCCCCGCTCAAGGTCCCCTCCCAGCCCTGCGTGGGTATAGGATATTAACAGCTGAATCTGTTTTCCTCCTGTACATGTGGGTATTTCCATTAACTCCTATCTTTTCATTTTATCAATTAAAATGGTTTCATGGATGCATAATATTTATACATATTTATGGGATATCATTTGATGTATTCTAAAATACCTAGAAGAGCCCAAGGGTTTCATTTGCTTCTTAAAAAAGAAATGTGTGCATGCATTTTATTCAAAAAGCAGAAACAGAATGGTAGAGAGAGCTCTTCCACCTGTCGCTTCATTCCCTATATGCCTGTGACACCTGGAGCTGGACCAGATCGAACCTGGGGGCTAGGATTCACTTCAGGTCTCCCATGTGGGAGGGGGGGGACCCCAGGTTTTGAGCCATGATTCTCTGTTGTCTCCCAGGGGCACATTAGCAGGAAGCTGGAATAAGCAGAGCTGGGACTTGAACTAGGCATTCTGATAGTGGATGTGGGCATCCCCAGTGGTATCTTGACTGCTGGGCCGGATGCCTGACTCCCGCTGTCTGTTTTGTCTCTGGACTGCTCCTCCACTCACATCCTTTACTGTTGCCTCATACAACCCACCCTCCACCACCCCGTGTGTTTCCTCTGGGGTTCTTGGTACTGAATGACACCCCCACTCCCCCAGAGGAGGCTGCTGTTGAGTCTGTATGTTGGAAACCGTGCCTCAAGCCTGGGCATGGCCAATGGGAGAGCCGAAGGTCAGAGAAGGCAGAAGACTGTCCGTGAGAGTTGGGGGTTCCATATGGTGTGATGTGGCTGTATTCTTACTGTGTTCAGAGCCCATGATGTTTTCTCTCTTCCTTCTCCCTCCCCTTACTGTCTTTTTTTCCCATCCTTTCCTCCCTCCACTCTCCTAGATTGACAGTCATCACCAAGGTTACCATTTGTTATGCGCTTGCCATGTGCCGGATCTTTTCCAAATCTCATCCATGATTTTGTCCTCACAACAGTCCTTTGGCCTGAAGATGCATATGATCCCTGTGGTGGTGTGGGTAAGTTCAGGACATCACAGCTCAGCAGAGAACAGGCGCTGGCACAGGCATTCAGATTAAGGTAGCCCAGAGCACACCTGAACATTCTGGGTGGCTGGCTGCCTTTCAGTACTAATTGTGGACAAAGACTTCTGCCCTGATGTAAGAGTTTCTTCTTAAAAGTTCACAATCATCACGGCCTTTGGGGGCTATGGTGCACCATTCATTTCAGAGCAAGTAAAACATTGATTCAGGCTTCTTCCACATTCCTTTCAGTCTGTAGGCTTGGAGTGTCTTCTGTTTGTGAGATACATCCTAGGTTACTGTAGACTGTAGTCCCCCCACTACACCATTAGCACTGATTTATTTGATCCCAGTCCAATTTGACACCTGTTATCTGGCTCCTTACATCCCAACTGTCTCTCCCAGGGCCGAGTGATCACCATTCTGTGCATACTATGTTCACACTGAGGTGTTGTCTAGGTTTTTTTGTTTGTTTGTTGTTTGCTTTTTTTTGGCTTCCACACATGAGTGTGTATAGGTTATTGCTTTTAATATGATGTCCTCCAGTTCCACCCATTCTGCTACAGAAGGCAGGCTACAGATGGCAGGCTTTTATTTTTTATGGCTGAATAATATTCCACTGTATTTAAACCACCTTTTCTTTGTCCTTTCCATCTGATGATGGACACCGTGGTTGATTCCATTTCTTGGGTGTTACAAACAGTGTCAGCCTTGGCTTAAGGGTGGATATCTGAGGGTGAAGTGTGACAGCCAGTCATCTGATCTGACTTTTTGTTTTCTTTAAGATTTATTTATTCATTTGAAAATCAGAATTACACACACACACACACACACACACACATATAAAAAGAAACAGGTATTCCATCTACTGATTCACTTCCCAGATGGCTACAAGAGCCAGAGCTGGGACAGGCCAAAATCAAGAGGCAGGAGCATCATTCTCATCTCCCTTGTGGCCATCAGGCACCAAGCACTCGGCCATCATCTCCTACCTTCCCAAGCACATTTGCAGGAAGCTGGGTCAGTGGCAGCAGAGCCAGGCTTGAGCCACGAGGAGGAGAAAGAGGAGGTGTTCTGGTATGGGACATGGGCGTCCTGAGTGGTGTCTTAGCCACTGTGCCACTATGCCTGCCCTGAGGGATTGTGCGTGAGTGAGTGCCAGGATGGGGTCTCAGCTTACTAAGCCCATGCAAGGGGCAGCGGGAGCAAGGTTGCGGTGTATGTTTAGAGACTCAAGATCTCCCCTTGGTTTTGGCGTATGCCTTGAGATCTTTCTGTCTACATTGCACCTTGAGATCCCTGTGGACCCATGGAGCTGTCGAGAAGCTGAGAACCCTCCAGTTGTTTCCCTCGCCTTCAACCTCTTCTGGTAATTTAGGTACTTTCCAGTAATGTGGTCACCTCCTCCTGCCTTTTCTGGCCCATACCCATCTTGTGGTAAACTAGTGATCGTCTGTAATAAACAACTCCAGGATGCAGGTGAGTTACATATGTGGTGGTGGGCTACACAGTGCCACCTGGCAAAGTACATGGCAGTTGTACTGATTGGCTAGGCTTATAACATGTAATATGTGTTTATATCCAATAGAAGAATTGTTACTACCCTGGACCCGCCCTGTATAAGCTTGTGCTTAACTTCTAATAAATGGACAAGTTCACCATAACTGTCTCTGGTGCTTCTTTATTGAGAATGCTGTCGCTGCGCCACATTACCTGGGTGGGTGGTCCATGGCTGAGACCCTCCATAAGGAATTCTTAACCCAGGGGAGCTCATTTCCCTTTCTGCCCATGTTTAGAAACCTTCATTAACTTACTCACCTGACTGTAAGCCAGGAGACGTTGGTGCCTAGATGGACATCTACAGCATGTGATCTCCAAGAGTGGAACTGCATTTCTTTGCTCATCACTGACCACCCCCCATTGGCTTCTCATTCTGTGACTTCGCTGATAGATTTTATGACCATGGTTCAGCTCTCCAGGGTACTAATAAACACTATTTCCCATCTTCTCTCTTTCAGTAAAGAGTATCCCGTGGTTCCCAGGAGCACAGTGAGACAAAAGGTAGCCTCCAACCACAGCCCTTTCAGCAGTGAGCCTCGGGCTCTGTCCACCTCCTCCAATTTGGGGTCCCAGTACCAGTGTGAGAACGGTGTCTCCGGCCCCTCACAGGATCTTCTGCCTCCGCCCAACCCGTACCCCCTGCCCCAGGAGCACAGCCAGATCTATCACTGCACCAAGAGGAAAGGTGAGTGACACAGCCTCCTCACCAACCTCTTCCTCCCTTCCTGGCGGTGGCCCGTTGTGCACGGCAACATCTGTTGATGTGTCAGCAGCACAGACACAAGTTTCCACCATGCAGGTAAAGCTGAAGGTGCCCTTGACTCCTTTGTGTTGGTTCTAGCCCGTTTCTCAGAGGACATGTTATCTGAATTGGGCAGGACTTTGGAACAACTTGGGTGAATCCTGCTTTTGCCATTTGGAAACTTGAGGACAGAGCCAACTCACTAGCCTCGTGTTTTAAACAAACTGTGGATTTGTGGTCACAGCAGGACTTTTCTTCTAGGCTTGGCACGAAGTCGTGGAACTACGGGCGTCACATATGGGCTCAGGGCTGACTCAGTGAGTGGCAACTGTTTTACTCTAAAGGGCTTTGAAGTTAACACTAGAGGGATCAGTGCATTGCCTTTGGAAGTCTGGTGCCTAGTGCCTGAATCTTAGGAAAAAATAACAAACCAGCTTGCTCACAAGAACCATTGGCAGCATTCTTGGGGCCCCCCAAAGGAAGCAGCCGAGTTTGACATGCACCCACCTGTCTTACTTTCTGAAAAGCTGTCCTTGATCTGAGCATGGGCCTGAGGAACTGACCCCAGTGAGGCCTGACTTCCAAACTTACCTGAAGTCTATCCAAGCTCCCTGGTTCTTGAAGGCCTGAACAATATCAGCCCAACAGACCCCCCTGGCCTGACTCCCAGCACGTCCGCTGCCGGATGGGCTGGAGACCAGATGCTTGCAAACGTGTCGGCCTCCCGGCTCAGGCAAGAGGTTCAGGGCATCACATGGAGTGCAGGTCCCAGCACAGACTGTCTGTTTCATGTTGTAGTTCTTCGCTTCCACCCAGGCCTTTCCAACAAGGCCATTTACTTGGTGCTTTTCTTAACCCAGTCTATACACAGAGAAACTGAGGCTCACAAAGCATTTTTTATTTTTTTCTTATAAGAAAATGTTCCCATAGTTGTTGAGAGTGGAATTCAAATTCACATTTGCTGTTCCACAGATGCTATAGCCAGCATTTCTGAAGCCACCACTCAATTCTGCTTTTCTTCTCAGCTACACGTTCAAAATTTCACCTCCAACTGGAAAGGTGCTTTGGAGACCAGGTCATTCAGGCAGATGAAGAGCCCACCAGGTTTGAATTAGGGAGTTCTGTCGATTAAATTAATACCAGACCAAAAGCAGGGAAGGAAGAAGTTAAAAAAAAATCAAGGCACTTTTAAAAAAAGGCTTAATATTTAGAATAGCATCCTTATAAATGCATTCTGGAAGGGTGTAAGGGAAGGCTCCCAATGGGAGGTTTGGGTCAACTTCTTGGACCATATGGGTAGTTGAGTTTCACAGATCATCACATGGCCCTCAAGTGAACTTCACATCAACTTGGGGTGGCCTCTGGTGGAGCAGGAGTTGGAGGCTGGGTCATTTCAGGAAGAAGAAGCCAATGCTCTGTAGCTGTGTTGTATGGACACATTACTGCCCCTTTGCGGGTGTTGCGACCTTGTGTTCAAAGTGGGGACAGCAATGACACCTGCTTCCTAGGAATGAGATGGTAGGAAATTAGATGATAACATCTGAGGTATTCCTGGAACAGTGTTGGCAGAGGTGAGAACTGGGTGACCGCTATAGCTTTCTTGTGGATCACACCTGGTTGCAAACAAGCCAAGTGTTACCCTAACGATTGTATATATGATTGCTGTGATAGAGTTGTGATTGAATGCTATCAAGGAAATGGGCAAAGAGTGCCAACAACTACCATATTAGAGTACTGTCGATGGAGGAAGAATGGAAGCTGGGATCTGGTGATAGAAGGAGTTGGCTAGGAGGAAGGGGAGATGAGTGGGTATCAAGCATAGAGAGAAGGATGACATGACGCCCTTGGGTAAGCCAGCAGCTGTCTCCTTTCCAGAGAGCAAACAAAAGGCCAGGATTCAAGAGCCTGAGCACGAGGAAGGTGGTGGGAAAGGAAGCCAAAGACAACAGCAGGGCTAGGGCTGGCATCAACCCTTTGCACACCATTTCAATCAAGACTTCAGATTTTTCTCTCACACTAACAGACAATCTTGGAGGGGCTTATGCCCTGAAGTCACTGTTACAGGAGGGGACAAGGACTGACACCAGTGACCTCTAGAGAGGCCGAGGTGTGATGAGAAGCTGGAGACGGGGGTTGAGCCAGGACTTAGTGACTGATAGAAGATAACAAGGTGAAAAATGGCCCCTTTCTCACGGGTTCGGAAACCAAAGCGTGGGGAGGTTGGGTGCTTGCTCAGAAGTCATCCACCCAGTCATCTTAGGGCAGCCTAAGATATGCCAAGCTAAGGCCTGTGAACTCGGGGTGCATGGGATGTGCACCCTGCAGAAGTCCCTTTCCCTTTGCAGAACTCTCTGTCCTTCTCATCTCTCTCTCCACCCCTTCAAGGGGGTTCCTCAGTGACAAGGAGCATTCCAGCTGAGCTCTGTCTGTCTTGCCTGGGAGACAGCATATGGCAATTCATCATCAGTCTCCACACTGCAGAGTGATAAGGAATCGGCCAGGTTTCCTTCCAGTTTGGGATTCTCGTTAAGTGATAACTCCATGGGTGGTTTTCCCTGCTGGCCCCTGCCTGCCCTGCTATCTGACTTCCCCTCATTGTCTGTCTGCTTTCCAAGCAGCCCTCAGGCAGGCCCAGTGAAATGTCAAAGGGCCGGGCAGGCCACGGGGGCTCCCTTGTGTTTGGACCTGGCTGTCTCCAAACTATCTCTCCCAATGGATTGAGCCAAAAAAGCTGGGAAGGTCTTTTATCAATGCCACTCAATCAAACCTAGGACTCCAGGGCCTGGGAGAGCACTTGTCTGCCTTTCTTATCCCCTCCCACCCAGACTGTCACTCTCTTCCCATCAGAAACCAAATGCAACACAAAGATTGTAGCAGTACCCTTTGCTGAATCCAAAGGGAAGCTAAAGATTGAATAGAGTTGGGATTGGATATTGTGAAGGGTTTTGCAGGATGCATTTTCTTGGTGGTCGTGGTGGTGTGTGTGTGTGTGTGAGAGAGAGACAGAGAGACAGAGAGAGAGACAGAGAGACAGAGAGAGAGACAGAGAGACAGAGAGACAAAGAAAGAATATCTTCCGTTTGCTGGCTGCTTTCCCAAATGCTCATTATAGGGCTGGAGCCCAGGATCTAGAAGTCTTTCTTAGTCTCCATGTGGGTGGCAGGGACCCTGTTGTTTGTGTCAGCACTGCTGCCTCCCAAGATACGCATTGGCAGGAAGCTGGATCAGAAGCCAAGGATCCAGGCAACTCTGCACTCTTTTTTTTTTAAGATCTATTTATTTTTTTTAATTGGAAAGTCAGATATAGAGAGAGGAGGAGAGACAGAGAGGATCATTAGATCTTTCGTCTAATGATTCATTCCCCCAAGTGGCCGCAACGGTTGGAGCTGAGTCGATCTGAAGCCAGGAGTCAGGAGTTTCTTCCAGGTTTTCCACATGGGTGCAGGGTCCCCAAGACTTTGGGCTGTCCTTGACTGCTTTCCCAGGCTGCAAGCACAGAGCTGGATGAGAAGCTGGGCCACAGGGATTGGAACGGGTGCCCATATGGGATCCCAGCATGTGCAAGGCGAGGACTTTTAGCCACTACTCTGTACTCTTGTTATGGGATGTGGGCATGCCAAGTGGGGTCTTAACTACTGTGGCAAACATTCTTCCCTCTGTCTTTTTTTTTTTTAAAGCAGGCTCACACCCTTTCCTTCCCTGGATCTGCCACTCCTACTTTGCAGGGGACAAACAGAGCACTAGGAGCCTGAGCTTTAGTCAGATTACGTGGTCGACCAGAGGTAGATGTGGGATGGAGTCATCATATGAATACTCATTGTTGTGTCATGCTCATTGTGTTTGGGGCTGAGCACACACTAAAGAGTAAGGGCTGCTTACACCAGGCAAGCTGGAGATTTAGCCTGTTGAAAGATTTCATGGTTGCAGAGTGACTAAGTGAGCTTAGAGGCTAAATCCTTTGGTTCCTAGTTTAGCAGCTTCTCAGAGTCCCTAAGAATCTGGACAGGTGTAGCAACACATGCATACACATGTATATACACACACACACATACACACACGCACACACACACAGATGAGTCCACCCGTTCTTCCACCTGTCCATCCATCCATATTGGCTAAGCCATGTTGGGTACAAATAGAGGAAGAACTGTGTTTTGTGAGAGGCCTCAGTTCTGTTCCCACTTTGACCTGCTGAAGGTCACTCAGCCAGGTAAAGGCCTGTGGCCACTCTGGGTTTCAGAGTGTGTGTGTGTGTGTGTGTGTGTGTAATCTGCACTGGGTTTTCATCTGAACCAACTCCTAGCCAAAGAAAACGACCCATTTGGGAGTTGTGACAATATTTGCTCAATAGGATTAGTGATTTGCAAGCTGCTCTGTGAGCTTTCCAGCTCTGGAACCCACCCAAATACCTTCAAGTATTGGATGACCTTCAGAGAGCCATCTGTTCAGGCTTCCGAAACAGAACAGAGATAGAGAAGGGGGTGGAAGAGAAGAGAAGGACTGGGTGATTTGGACAATGAACATTTGAATCAAGAGGTAGGACTCATTAAAATCTATAGGGTTGTGGGTCTTTTTTGGTAGATTCTATTAACATTTTCTACACAGATGATCATTGGACTAAGGGATTTTTAAAAGCTCTGTGCTGATTTTATGGGTAAGGAAGATAGAAATTAGATTGCAGAGAGCATTATTTCAGTTGAATCTCACAGCAATTTAGGTATTATCCCATTTATCATCAGGAACTAAGATTACAGGATTGGGATTCATTTATGATCTCATAGCCAGTGAGCCCCAGAGCCCCAGTTCTATGCCTTCTGAGTCTGTGTCCTGAACTCATTACTCGTCACCATATCCAGTATCAAAATTCAGAAAAATCCCAGGGACCAGGGTTTCACAGTGCTACCTGTCCCTGAATGGGTCACCAGAGCCAAGGAGAGGGTCACTTATCCAAGAGCCACCACTGGGGTCAGGATCGTCAGAATGGGCTCGACAACTCTTAGCACACGATTATGACTCAAGTCAGCAAGAGACAGACACTGGACTGCTGCCCATTCACCAGCCAGGGAAGCTGGGCACGACTTGGCTGCAGACAATCCTTCTGGGGAAACAGTTATTAGACTCCCAGTAACAAGAAAGGAACCAAACCATAACCAAAATAAACAGGGAGGTTAGGTTCAGAACGTATGTCATGACTGACCTGCGATTTGGATCCCCGCTTTGGAATTTCTTTACAATGTGATAAGATCTAGAGAATCTGAGACCTGCTTTCATTACCAAGCCAGCGCTGAGTTTTTCTTAGGGCTCTGCATTAGATCTTTGGGGTATTAAAGACTGGAATGTATAATTTTACGATTTTCCAAAATGTGTTCCGGCCCTTTCCCTATTATTCTCCTTTTTACTTGTAACCAATTTGGAAGGGGATCAGAAAGTGGGGAATGGTTAGCTTGCCTTGTTTTTCTTTTTTTTTTCTCTTGCCAAGGGTACCCTGCAGCTGTACTTTCTATTATTGAAAAGGGGAACGCCCCGGTTAAATAAAAATCCCAAAGGTTATGATTCCAGCAACAATGGAAACATTCAGATTTATGGATCTGGCAGGGGAGGTGGAGTAGGAGGAAGAATGAGAGAGAAGGAACCAAGAGAGGAGGTGGCAGGGACAAAAACAAGTCCAGTGTAGTGACGGTTTTGAGACTCCAAAAGTATGCCCAGTCGAAAGGAGAATAATGTGGTTGCGTGATCATCTGGAGGGCTTCAAGCATCTGGATGGCTGGCATGCTGCAGATAGAACACCTGGAAGAGCGACTGCATGTTTCACTTTTATTTTATTATTATTATTTTTTTGTACAACATTTTGGGAGTCCTATGGGTCCCAGATGTGTTCCAGAAAGAGTGTAGCTAAAAATAAACATGCTGGCTATGTTACATGGGTAGAACCTTAACATAAATGTACTTTGGAGAAAGTTTTGACTTACCCATGGGTGTCCCGTGGACAAAGATGCGAATAGAGGTGTTTGGTGGAACCTAAGCCCAACGTACACCATCGGGGCTGTAGAGTGGCTGTAGAGGCAGTCCAGGACAAAGGATGTGCCATTCTAGAGTGCCTTTCTCATGTTCCAGGCAGCATGCAGTGGGACCTCAGGTGCAGCACAGGATCCTATCCAACCGTCCACTCCTTACCTACAGTGCCCACCCCAGTCTCTGGCACTTAGAAGGGGCTGAGTAAAGCCCTATTGGGGGACAGGGGTGGGGACATCAAACCTGAGAAATCCACAGAACTGAAAGCAGGATGAAACTGGAAATCACATCGGATTTCAGCCTCCGCTCCTTCCCAGCTGTGTGACCTTGGGCAAGTCACTCTGTGGGTTTCCATTTTTGCCTCTATAGAAGAGAAATGAGAGCAGATACTTTGAGGTTTTGCAATGGACAAGATTGGAATAAGGTTCCTTAGCAGGTACACTATATGTAATAGCTCTTTATCATTTCTTACTTATAACTTATCCTAGTGCTCTGCCCTCATGGCCCTTGGCCAGCACAGCAGTTTGCATGGATACCGCTGTTGTTTCATCTTTCTTGCTAACCACCCTAAAGGCAAGACACCATTTCTCATCATTGATTGATTAGGAAAAGATTGGGAGAGGAGTCAAGAAAGTCATCCGTATGGAGGGTAGGATGCCAGCTAAGGAATGAATCCATGTTCAGGTTTACACCTTAGTGAGTATTTCTAACTAGTGCCTCCTCTGAGGGAAACAGCTGGAAGGCGTTGTTGCAGATTAGATCTGTCATGAGATGGATGGGTGGTGTTAGCCTTGAAGTAAGAGCTGCTCTTGAGAATGATGATTGGGAGGTCTGCATGTGCGGTCTTTAGTTCTTAGCTCTCCTAGGAAATAAGTGTGATGCTACTTCAAAACCTTCATGGAAGATGGCATTTAAAAGAGGTTTGTTTTAGTACAAAAATATTTTTAAAATCATGCACATAAGGGGGTCTTGCCTATTGTGAAAATACCATGCAAGCCCAAATCCAAACATAAACTTCTTCAGCTGGAGTCTGAGTTTTAGGGCATCCTTGAACTGCTTACAGTGGCGTGCAGGACTTGAAGTGCATGTGCAGCTTTCACAGTGTGCTCTCGAGGAGGCAGCCTGACAATTTTGTTAGTTCTCAGCGGGGCCAATGGCTCTGAAGTGGTTAAAGTAGGTCTTCCTTCAGGGACAGAACTGCTTGGCATTAGAAAATCACCAGTGCACAGAGCAGGGACGTGACTGGCTCTGTCAGGAGACAGCAGCACATCATCAACAAATGCTGACTGGGTACCTGTTAGCAGTTGGTGCTAGGAAAGGATTTGGGGGTTCATTTAAAGCTCCATCCACCTGGCCATCCATCTATCCATTTGTCTATCCATCAACGTATTTGTGCATTCATGAACTGTACAAATGTTTCTCTCTTCTCCATGGAGCGGACATTGAAGAGCAAGGTCTTTATGGTTGGACTATTTGGACTCTAACTCTGGCTGCAGCAGTTAGAGCCCGGGAGGGCTTCTCAACCTCTGTGTGCTTCTTTTAATTTCATCTATGAATGAGGGCAGTGGTGGAACTCACCTCATCGGATTGTTATGAGGATCAAGTGGGTTAGTTTATGGCAAATGTTGACAACAGCGCTATGTGAAGTCAACACTGTTTTTACTGTGATTGTTGATGCTGTTATTTTGGTTAATTATTAGGTATGTACCAGGTTCAGGATCTACAGTGATGTCTAAGACAGAATTCAGGGAATTTGCCTACATGGAAGATGATAGTCACAGCTATTTATGGAGTGTTTCCTTGTGCCAGGCTTTGGACGGAATGCTTACTACAGATTTCCATATTTCATCCTCATGGTGTGGGGACACCTTTATTACCCTTTCCATTTGCACTTCAAAATTATTTATTTATTTATTAAGGCTTGGAGGGCTGGGTGTGGCAGACAGAAAAAGCGAGATGTGTCTAGTGGTTCAGTGCCCAGGTGCCTAGCGTAGCAATGTGAGTTTCTCAAGTGGCGACAGGGACTCATGTCCTTCTGTCCATCTGCCTCTCTGTCCATGCTACTGCCAGAATGTACAGTGGCAGGAGTCTGGAACTGGAAGTGGACCCAGGACATGGATTCTCAGATATGAGATATGAGTATCCCAAGGGACCTCTTCACTGTTGCCTCCCAGTTCCCTTCCATAGATGAAGACGCTCAGCATAGAATGGTCCTGTGGCTCAAGATCTTAACCATCACAGCCCTCCTGTTTTTATCAAACAGGGCTTGTAGCTAACAGTCTGCCTGACTTAGTTCTTCAGTGCCTTGGCCAGCCTGCCCTGACCTCTGGCGTGGTGGTCCTGACCTCATTGGTGTCCCTTCTTTTGTCTTAGCAGATGAAGAGTGTTCCACCACAGACCATCCATATAAAAAACCCTACATGGAGACCTCTCCCAGTGATGAGGACCCTTTTTACCGCCCCAGCTACCCTCAGCAGCAGGGCCTGAGCGCCTCCTACAGGACAGAGTCCGCCCAGCGGCAGGCCTGCATGTACGCCAGCTCTGCACCCCCTAGTGAGCCGGTGCCCAACTTGGAGGATATCAGCTGCAACACATGGCCCAGCATGCCCTCCTACAGCAGCTGCACGGTCACCACTGTGCAGCCCATGGACCGGTTGCCCTACCAGCACTTCTCCGCCCACTTCACCTCGGGGCCCCTGGTCCCTCGGCTAGCTGGCATGGCCAACCACGGTTCTGCACAGCTTGGAGAGGGAATGTTTCAGCACCAGACCTCTGTGGCCCACCAACCTGTGGTCAGGCAGTGTGGGCCCCAGACTGGCCTGCAGTCCCCAGGCAGTCTGCAGCCCCCCGAGTTCCTCTACTCTCACGGCGTGCCTAGGACCCTGTCCCCACACCAGTACCACTCTGTGCATGGAGTTGGTATGGTGCCAGAGTGGAGTGAGAACAGCTAAAGTGGAACCTGCATCACCATAGACACCTACCAGAGAGAGAGAAAGAGAAAGAAAAAGAGACAGAAGGAGAGAAACAGTGACAAAGAGAACTCCGTGGACAAGAGACTTCGTGTGCCCCCAAGACCACCTCTGCCCTTTAGGCTGTTGGACGTGGATCCAATCTGTTGCTCAAAACCACGGTTTGAACCATGTAACTTCATTGCTTTGTCTTCAAACTCAACAAGCAAATGAGATTGGATGAATCCTCCACCCACAGTGCACTCTTCCTGGGCCACCACTTACCAGCCAGGCCCAGATGCCCTCCTGGTGGCCTCCTGAGGGATCCAAACACTTTGTCTCATCAAGGGTCTCTTAGTGCATAGTTGAAGCTTCCATGTCTTGGCATTGATGTTGACTTTGTTATATAATAAATCATAATATATTTTTTTCTTTCCATTTTCTTGATGGGACCCAGTCCCTTACTGGGGAGCGCGGGGAGGGGAGGTCTTGAGGCAAGTAGGTTTCCAAATCTGTACTTGTGGGGTTCCCCTTGGTGATTGCCACCCCTCTCCCAAGAGCACCTACCTCTGCTGGGGGATGTTTCTGGAAAGGCCCCTCGCTGCCTGTTCCTCCCGTCCTGCACTCCACATCACCATGGCGCCCAGTTTTGTCCCCTCTGTTAGAGTCTGGATAACAAGGGGTTGCATCTGGTGTCCTATCTTAGCCGGCCCTATGGCTTCGGGTCTTTCCAGCTGTCTGTTGCTCCAGCGTGGCCTATAGCTTCCTGTCCGGAAAGCTTGCTTGGAACAACATAAAAGGCCCTGCTGTACATGTAGGGCCAGACTGTGATAAGTGGGGAGCAAGCTCTGTTGCTGACAAGGGCTGTGAAAAAAAAAGTCAAAACAAATATTCTTCCTGATAAAAACAAAAACAAAAACAAAGCCAGCTCCAAGCTTCCAATCTTCCACTGCCAATGACCCAGTGGGATGCAAACCCAAATCCACAGTTGCTGGAGAAAAGGCAAGACCTACCTGCTCACCGTGGATTTCTCTCCGAAGAAGTCACGCCAATACGATGCCAATGAGGACTATGCTTATCGAAAGCAGAAAACAGTATTAAAAAAAAAAAAGAAAAAAGCGTGTAAGTAAAACATTATTGTAGGATTCTTCAGATGTAATATTTTACTGGTACTATTTATTTATAAATAGGAATTCTAATTAAGTAATAATGTGGAATGCAATCCAGCATGGGAGCTGGCCAAGAGCTCTTTAATTTTATTGATACTCAAAACCAAGTTTGTGTTTTTCTTTCTTCCTTCTGAATGTGCTTTGCTTTTTTGATTATTAAAAAAAAAATTAACTGACCCTAAAAAGAGAACAGGGTAATATGTGAGGCCGAGTCTGTCCACGTACGTGTGAGTGTGAGTATGTTTGTTCGTGAGTGTCCTTACACGATTATGTCCTTTTATGTTGCTAAGGGGCGGGTGGGGGGAGGGACAGTATTAAGTACTTGTTCCTTATATTTGTGTGCCAATTAATGCCTAATAAAAACCATGTGCTGAAAAAAGTCCAAGGGACCTAAATGCCCTCTTTTTCCCCCTGCTCTTTCTGCTGACAGAAGGGTGAGGATGTTAGGTGGAGAAAAAAAGAACTGCCAGTGTTTAACCTTACGTAGCTTCCTCCCACTCAACTCAGGGCTCTGCAGGCTCCATTGCACTTGAAAGTGATGGAGCCCAATACAAGTGGCCTCCATGTCTGTGAGCCCTGCATCCACAGGTTCAACCAACCGTAGACCAAATTTACATATGTAAATTTGTACATACACACACACACACACATATATATATATATATATATATATATATATATATATATATATACAAGGATATACACAGACATGAATTTGCACCTGTACTGAACATGATGTTGCCCACTGAACGACACAGTATGGAACTGTGTACCCAGCACATGCATCATGTTAGTTATGAGAATTCATCCTGTTATTTAGGGGTGATCTCAGGTACATGGGGCATGTGTGTCGTTGCTGCAAACACCACCTTCTTAGGAGAGAGTTCAGTGCCTGACTGTTTGGGCATCTGCAGGAGAGCCTGCAAACAACCACCAGTGACCCCATGGCTTTTGTCCCTGGAATATAACTACTTATCTGAACTGAGTGTGCGTGGGCCTTGGCAAAGGAAAATGCTCTGGCAAAGCAACTGATTCACAAGTGAGGGCCCTTGTACTAGAGCACCCAGTGCTTTGTTCTCCCATGAATCTCTTTCTCTGACTCCCTTGTAAGAATGATGTGTTTGAGGGATGGCAGTGCAAACAACTAGGGCCAGGGGTTTAGGATGTATGTTCCTCCTGTGGTACACCTCTGGGTTAGCAAACGGTGAGGACATCAGTACTGCAGTTCTTCCCTTAGTTATCAAAAGCCAACCAACATACCCCTTTCCCTCGAAGCAGAGACAGTTAGCTTGTTGGTTGCAAATTATTCATCGGATTTGCATCCCTGGAGATCTTGCCTAGGCAAAGACCTCCGCAAAGTGTGAATTAATTATAAAGAAATGACAATTCAGTTGCTTTCAAGTGCAATGGAAAAACCAGGTCAGTGACCTTCCTGCCTCAAGGGATTGAATTAATGAAGTTCCATCGAATGAGTTCTGATGATACAGAAATTTAGTTTGATGGGTTTAGTTAAAAAAATAGATTGCCTTTGAAGAAATTATCTCCCAAACGGATTTTTATCAATCATGGAGTTGATTAGTTCTATTCTTTCAGAAAAACATAGTTCAAATACACATGCAGTGTCCTTATCCAAAACATCTTAATTCCACCATTGCAACATTTGTCACCACTGGGAAAAATCACAGAAACATGGGTTCACAACGGGTTCCAGACAATGGTGTGATGAATCATTTTACTGTATTGGTAGGATTAAGGATGCAATATTCAAGTGCTCATGGGGTTTTGTCATTTGGTTGGTATCAAAAGGCACAGCACACATTGCTGGATTCCTACGCTGTGTTTGGTGAGCACATGGGCTGGACATGTAAGTGACAGGGACAGACAAGACCATCATATGACCAATATAGGGCTTTTGTCTTCTTCGTGTTTGCAGCTTAATGGCAGAAACAGGCCTTGAATTTCTGCATCATCTATGGATCGCAATGGTGGCAAGAGCTATGAAGGCAACCGGCACAATATCCTAAAAGCACAAGACAGGGTTCCTTGCCTTGTCTGAGCAAGGTGACCTTTGACCTGAGCCCCAGTGCTGAGGGCTCCATGCCCAAAAAATTTAGGAGGAAAACAATTTCAGGAAGAAAAATAGCTTATGTAAAGGTCCTGAAGCAAACATTGGAATGGGTATATGAGCAATGGGTTCAGAGAGGAGTGGTCTCTCCAGCCAGTGTGTATTCATACATCGAATCCACGAGCACATATGGAGGCCCTATTGTGTGTGTGTGGTTTCTGAGGTGCCATCAGTTGTATCCAGCCCCTTTCCAGCAAGTTCCCACTGCAGTGGAGAGCCGACCCTGGAAGTGTAGACTGCAGACTTCATTGTATTTGGGGGAGATATTATAGCATCCCTCTAGCTTCCTGGTTCACTAGAGTGTGGGACTGCATGTGATGGGAGCAGAGAGAATTCTAGAACATTCCAAAAGTCAGGTCATGAGTACTCTTGAGCTCAGGGAGGTTGGGAATGTCCCCAGAGGTCCCACAGGTGGTAGCTCAGCACAGAGCTTGGGTTTGTCCAAGTCTTAGTTTCTTCCTCTGTTGAAGCAAAGTCTTCCACCTGCTGCTTAAAAGGGTTGCTGTGAGTTCCACTGAGAGAATACACTGGAGACTTTTAAAGTATTCAATCCCTCAGAGACTCCACAGACACTGGGAAAGAAAGACTTCTGTCCATGAGATGCAAGTGGAAAACAGTGTTTGTGTTCATTGATTTGGCAAATGCTTATTGTTAATGAGGAAATAGGAAACGACCTCATAAGCTGTTGATTGAAATAAAAATTAGATAATATTTTTGGGAGGAAAGTTTGGCAAACTATATAAAAGCCTTCAAAACGTGCTAATCACTTAATCAGATCATTCTGCTGTGAGCAATTGGTCCTAAGGAAATAACTAGGGCTATGTTTAAGTGTTTTCTGGGAAACCATTGTGATTTTTTTTTCTAATCACGCACAATTAGAGTTAGTATTAATGTTTACGAATATGGGATTGGTTAAAGAAATTAGAGTATGCCCGCAGGATAGACTGCCACATGGTCATTTGGAAACACGTTGGTGAAGAAGAGCAAAAGAAGATACTTGGAGTGCATTGTAAGTGCAAGAAGCAGCTGCAGGTCATTTGCAGTTTCTCAGTCTTATGAGATGTGCCCAACCTCATTCACTCACACTTAGAGGAAAGATGCTGTTAGGATGTGAGCATGATAATGACAGTCATGTCATTGGGAGTGATGTGTTCTCTTTGTGCTTTCGGGAGTTTCCATGTTGTGTGATGATGATCTTTGTAATTAGGAATAGAACTAGTCAAATAAAATTGTTTCCCATCTACTGGAACAATGTTCATGAGGAAGGAAACATTGGAGGCAGATCCTGTAATGAGTGACAACGGTCCTGTCAGTGACCAAACCAGGACCAGTGCTAGTCATCCAACTGCCCCTCAGCGCAGAAACAAGGCGAGTAGACAGGCGTTTGCCTGGGATTAAGATGCTAACTAAGGTACCCACATCCTGCACCAGAGAGCCTTACTTCATTGCCAGGCACTAGCTGCTTCTCACTCCTGCTTCGTGCTAATACAGACACTGGGAGGCAGCAGTGACGGTGCAAGTGACTGGCTTCCCGCCACCCTACGTGGGAGACCTACTCTGTGTTTGCAGGTCCTGCTTTTGCCCTTGCCCACTGCCAGTCACCATCAAGGTGTGAACAGGAATGTTCTTTGTGTGTCTCGCCAATGAAAAGAAAAAAAAAGAGGTGCCTCGGTGTTTGTGTCTGTTGTCGCTTCCTGGGGTTGCCGCTTGTTTGCAGCCTCGGTTCTTTGGATATTTGGCTGCTGTCCAAGGCTGAGCTGTCATTTCCTTGTAAAGAACTGTAACACACACACACACACACACGCTCACACACACGAATCAGGTACTGTCTTGTCTTGCCTCTGTTCCCTAACTGACCTGTTGCTTGCAGCTTCTGTAACCTTTGGTACCTTGCATTGAATCCACTGTGAAGTGAGGACTTACCCCAGGGGAGCTCTAGGCCTAGGGAGAAAGAGCTGGGTGAGACAAGGGGCTCGAAGCTCTTCACACAGAGAGCCTGGTTTGGAGAAAAGGCTCAGAAACCAGTCACTGTTCAAAAGGTTCATCATCATGTGTTATTTTCCATTCTCCTCTGTCTTCCTCCTCTTTTCCTCCCTTTCTTTTTGGGAAGCTCAGCCCTGTGATGTATTGTTTTATATCAGAACAGAGCCTGGTGGGGAGTTAGGAAGAGATTGTCGTCACCACCATCCTCATCATCTTCAACAATAAGTACAACACAGCTTTCCTGGGCCAGTAATATCTTGCATGCAATTTCAATCGCTCACTTTAAATCAGACAAGAGGTGAGAATGATGTTTATGCTCCCAAAGGCTGACTATTCAATCCCTTTTCTTTCCTGATCTCACAATGCATGTTTTTCTTCTTCAAAGAATTGCCATGCCTGCAAATTCTGCCTTTATGTGTTCATCCTCGGTCCCTGTTCCTAGAACTGTGAGCTGGACAGAGGGGAAGCAGCCTGGTGCAAGGCAAGTTTCAAGGTTTGACTGCTGTCCTACTGCCAATAGCAGGAGGGACAGGAGTTTGAGGCAATGCAATGCTGTTCTTGTTTTATTTGCTTGGATTTCCAGGGCTCCAGAGTTGATGATCCTCGTGCTACTGCACCTTGTGTGCCCCCTGCTCTGCTCCCTCTTGATTTCAGACATGATTAAGGTGGACACTTCAATGTGTGTTGACCATGTCCCGCCTCGGGCATCCACTGCCTTCCAGCTTTTCTGGAAGTGGGGACTCCCCTTACCCTAAATGTAGGCATAGCCCCTACATAACAACTCCAGGGACATCTTCCAGAGTGGGCACAAAGGCTCCAGCCCCTAGTCATTTGGAGAGGTAACAGGAAGTGCACGCTACACAATTCTTCAGAAGGTGTTGGAAGGACTTGTGCCCTGGTTGTCCGCAGTACTGATCATGTCAACCACCCATTACCTGGCCCTTCTGAACCTTCCCAACCCCCAGGTTCAGGGTGAGCCCCAAGCAAGTCTAGGTCTTGACCGTCTCTGAATAGTCTACCTTGTCAGCCTCACAGGTTTCTCTCCCTGCATTATGGATGCAGAGCTGCCTCCTTGTTCAATCCTCACAAGCTCTCATTTCTGCGTACTCCTATTCAGGGTGAGCCAGGGGTGCGAGAGAGAAGAGATTCTACTGAACAAGCAGGGATAGGAGCTGGTAAATGGATCCTCAGCCTCTTACTCCTCACTGGGACAATTTGAAGTCCCAGTGTCCCAGAGATCCCAGTAGGATTAAGCTCCTGTGGCCAATGGAAGTGACACATTTGTGAAGACATTAACACACCGGTTTCCTCTCCCTCCCACTCCATCACCCAGGCAAATAAATGCCTACACCCAAGCCTTGTCCTGAGATTTGCTTGCTGAGAGAGTGAAGCAGCTCCCTAGAGAGAGTTTCCCACAGGAGTCTTCTTGACTCCAGTCTTGAGTGCAGGAATCAAGGAGCTAGAACTCGGAGCTCATTCAATCGAGTTCCTAAAACACTTGTTTCTGTGTTCCTTCCACTTAGATCTCCAAGAGAAGCCCCTTGTTAGGATTCTTCTTTGAATTTCCTCTCAAAGTTGCCACCCTTGGTGGTCTGGTGCACAGAAGACATGACTCTGAGGCTAAGCCATCCACATGAACAGTCCACTTGATCGGTGCCTGTTAGAATTGTAGAATGTTCATGGAGGCTCTGAGTCAATATTATACTTCCAGTGTATTCCTTCCTTTCAAGTTGTACTGTAACTGCTAAGAACTTTAATGGAGGAAGCCAACTGTGACATCCTGTCTCAGTCCTCCTGCCTCAGGTAGGTGATCACCTGAGACACAGACCTGGGGTAGTAGTGCTGCAGTTGGATTTTGCCACACATTCAGGTTTTAGCTTGCTTCTGCAGAGAAGTCAAAGTAGGAAAAAGACTGGTTATCACCACATGAACTTAGGACACATTTGGCTTTGCATTTCACATGCCAATAGTGTTACAGGGAGTTCAATTTATTGTTCCTGTGACTTCAATGCATTTTAACAGCCAGCCAAAGGACGGTGTCATGATGCCCCGGTTGAACCACCACCTGGGATGTCTGCATCCTGTATCAGAGTGTTTGGCTCGAATCCTGATTGCTCTGCTCCAGTCCAGCTCCCTGCTAGTAAAGGCTTGAGCACTAGGGTCCCTGCCATTCACCTATGAGACCCAAATGAAGTTACATGTTTCTGGCTTCAGCTCGGTCCAACCCTGGCTTTTGTGGACATTTAGAGAGTGAATCAGCAGATGGAAGATCTCTCTCCAAACCCCTCTCTCTGTTGTCCACTCACTCTACCTTTCCAATGAATAAGAATAAACTCAGGACAAGTTTTTTTTTTTTTTAAGTAAAATGTAAAGATTACCAGCAAGAAGCCCAGCTATCACCAGCAGCTCTTTCCAGATGTCTGTGCCCCTGTCTCTTTGGAGAGAGATATGTGGAAGAGAGGGAAGGAAAGAAAGAAAGGAACCAAGGCACACTTTTCTGTTGCTTTAATTTCTGAAACATAAAAGCGATTCTTTTAGACTAAATCCATTTTTCCCCCTGTGGCATTAAGGATAGAGAAATTCCTAGGAAAATAATTTGTCAAGTTCCGACTGATCAAAGATACATATGAAAGGACCCCACTCTTTCTCTTTTTTCCTTCCCCAGGAAAGAACCCGCCCCCACCTAAGCTCGGAATGAATTGGTAATTCATTTACCGACTGTCAGATAAAGCAGCGCAATCCCCATCCCATCTTTCACTGGGACGGGCCCAGAAGGAAGCAATTCTGTGCCCACCGAGTGTACAAGCTGGGGGTATGTTAGTGATTAAGGGATCCTGGCCCGGGGAGGCAGAGAGATATGACTCAGCTTCGCAAATGCACCATAAATCTCCCTCTTTTATTCAAAATGTGTGTTTTATAGTCGTTTCCTGGCCAATTGCTGCCTTGAATAAATATATAACATATCTGGATTTAGCTTTCAGCCTCAGAGCCGGAGTTTGTTTGGAGGGCCAAGTATTCTTGATATTTCCAAGAGCAAGCAAAGAGCAAATATGAGGCTCTCTCTTCCTCTCAACTCACTGGCCATATCCCATCCTAAACAGAAGAGCCCAACTTGGTGCTAAGTGATCCAAGGGAAGGAAAGCAAGGCCTGGTTCTTACAGCTTGTGTCTGGTACTCTTCCCCCAAGATGCCCTTCCCGCCTTTGTCATCCAACAGCCCTCAACCATGTGCACAGCAGTGGGGCTCAGCCTCTGGGCTTGGTGACCATGAGCTGAAGACTTGGAAGATGCTTGGCCCAAACTTCTTGATTTGGGGGATCCAGGGTCTTACAAAAAGAGGGTATTTAGGGAGATCTCCACTCATGCTTCACATAGCCAACTCACAGTTCCTACCGCAAGGCCTTGAGGCTGCTGTGGCCAGAGCCATAGAGGAAAGGCCAATGACTTCACTCCCTTTGGCATCATCTCAGTCTGGGGCCCAAGACCTAGGGTGCCTCCCAAGCCTGCTTGTTGCATGTCAGGTGTTTTATGTGCTCATCATGCGTGGGCCTGGAATTTGCCTTTGAACTTTCTGGAAGCCAGAACAGAAAGAGATCCACACAGTCACGAGATTGTCAGTAAAGCTCTGTGAAGTGTACAGATGCTAGTTTTTATTAAGTTTTTCAAAACAATTTTATTTAATAGATCCGTGACCTGTTAGTTCACTCCCTGATGTCCACATTGGCTGGGGCAGGCCAAGGTGAAGCCAGGTGTCTGGAACTCAGTTCAGGTCTCCCAATGGGTGGTAGGAATCCAAATATTTGCACTATTGCAGGGAGATGAAACGAAGGTCACCGATTCAGTTCCTTCTCTTCCCACAGCAGTAACAAGACAGAACGTTGTTCAGTCGGGCTTGGAAATGTAGGGACTGCAAGTCAACACAGGCACCTCAGGGCAGTGTTTGCTCCAGTGCACCGTGCGCATCCTCCATAGCCGGGTACCTGCAACAGCCAGCGCTGGGCTGATCCAAAGCCAGGAGCTTCTTCCGCATCTCTCATGTGGGTGCAGGGGTTCAAGGCCTAGAGCCAACCTTTGCTGCTTTCACATGTCATAAGCAGCTAGCTGGATTGGAAATGGAACAGCTGGGACATGAACAGGTGCTCATATGGGATGCTGGCACCATGCCACCGTGCCAGCCCCCAGATTTTAAAAATTTTCAGATTTTTTAATTTTAAAAAAGCTTTCACACATAAAAAGTGTACATATTTTTGGAGTACCATGTTCTGATACTTGAATCAGCTGCCTAATTAAAAGTTAATAGGAAGAGAGCAGAAAAGTGGGGATCCAGGTGTGCTGAGGGCCTGGGCAGGGGCATGTTTCCTGTTCGGAGGTAGTGACTTTCCCCCCAGCCTGCCATCTCTTCGGGCACCACTGCTCTGTGCCATCTGACAGTCCCAAAGCAGTGGATAGCTGATGGAAGCGGAGGCTGACAGAAGTGCGTGCTGTGAGTGCCCTGTCCAGAGCACTTCCATTGCCAGGCCACCCCGCTTTGTTTCTTATAAGGCGGCTCCAGGCAGTGATGAAGGCTACGCTGGGGTCCTGGCTCTGCCCTGGGCTGGGAGGCTGCAAAGCTCCACTTGGACTGGTGGAGGAGGAAATGGGAAGAGCTCAAAGTTGTCAGCAATGTGGGGGATAACTCTGACTGTCCTGCATGCATCCATCCCTAGGTACTGCACACCTGCTACGGGCCATGTCCTGCTCCAAGGGATGCAGATGAGCAAGCAAGCAGGTGCAACTACCTGAGACAACCATAGGTCTATTTCACAGGTATTTATTGTGCACATAGTGTGCCAATACCTGCTAGGTACAGGGCATTGGAAGGTATTCATAATGTAATGATTAATATACTATTTGTTATATAACATGTAATGATTCATGATTCTTGATATATTATTAACAATTAACTATACATTAATATAATACTTACATATCCTATGGCAATACATGAAATTTATACATTCACTTGCTTTTAAAAAAGCCTTTAGAAAGGTTTTTTATTTTCATATTTTTGTTTGAAAGGCAGAGACAGATGGAGATTTTCCTTATTTTTAAATTTTATTTTATTTTTTTATTGGAAATGCAGATATACAGAGAGGAGAGAGAGAAAGGTCCTTCATCAAGTATCTGCAATGGCTGGAGCAGCGCTGATCTGAAGCTATGAGCCAGGAGTGTCCTCCAGGTCTCCCACGCAGGTTCAGGGTCCCAAGATTTTGACCCGTGCTCCACTGCTTTCCCAGGCCACAGGCAAGGAGCTGGATAGGAAGCAGGGCCACTGGGACATGAACCAGAGCCAACATGGGATCCTGGCAGTTACAAGGCGAGGACTTTAGCCAATAGGCTACCATGCTGGTCCCTGAGATTCTTTAAGGCTTATTTATTTTTGTTGCTACATTTTTGAAATTTTGAATTTTATGGTACAATTCCATGGTGTCTGGGATTTCTCTACCTCCTCCCCACACTCCCTTCCCCTGACTAATTTTTCCCATATTATTACAATAAGCAATCAGTCTGTTATTTAAGTGTGTTCTAATATTGCTGGTACAGACAATACCAGACAGTCCAGCATCCTATTGTCAAGATATATCCAACAGTTTCATTGGGAGTCCATCTTTGATCTGGAAGTAGGGATGCACACTGCATTGTGTCTTCACATCTGGATACGATAGTCTCTATTACGCCATCACTATGCAGTCTCTTAAATGAGAAGCCATGAAACAAAGTCAACAACAGGAATGAAGTTGAAACAAAAATTTATAGCACCATGGAATTAAGTTACATGCTACTAAATAACCAATGCATCGATGAAGAAACAAAAAGAAAATACAAAGACTTCTTGGATAAAATGATGCTACTGTGTGAAGAATTTGATAAGAAAATGGAAGAAATAAAAATAAAAAAAATATCAAAGCCAATGGGTTGCAGCAAAAAACAGTATGGAAAGGGTTATTGATCTTACAATTTGCATGCACACGAAGCTGGCTTACAGAGAGAACATACAATATTTTTCCTTTGGGGTTAACTTACTTTATTGAGCATGCTGGTCTCTAGTTGGGGGCCATCTAGTTGCAAATGGTATAATTTAAGTCTTTTTAATGGCTGAATAGTATTCCATGTAGTAGGTGTACCACACTTTCTTTGAACAGTCCTCTTTGGAAGGGTATCTTGGTGGTTTTCCATGTCTTTGCTATTGTAGATTGTGCTGCCGTGAATATATGAATACAGATCCATTTCTCATATGCAGTTTTAATTTCCTTTGGATATATTTGTAGGAGCAGGATAGCTGGGTCACATGGCAGGTTTATTTGGAGTTCTCTAAGCACCTGAGAGAGATTTTCTATCTCCTGGATCACTCCCCAAATGGCCACAATAACCAGGATTGGGTTAAATGGAAGTCAGGACCATGGAACTCAATCCAGGTCTCCTGTGTGTGCTTCAGCCGTAACTGGTCGCCTCCCAGCATGTGCATTAGCAGGAAGCAGAGTAGCTGGAATTTGAACTAGGCACTCTGATGTGGGTTGGGACATCCCAAGTAGCAGCTTAACCATGGCACCACATACCTGTCCATTTGTAATCTTCACAGCAACCTCATGAAGTAGCTTTAATTCTTACCTTTACACACAGGAGGAGAGTGAGGCACAAGGAGATTAAGGAGCCTGCTCAAAGTCACATAGCTAGCATGTGGTATAGTTGCAATTGAGCCCATGTAGCATGGTCCTAAAGCCTTTGCTTTTAATCATTCCATTTTGCTTCTGGCAACAATGAGATCCTATGTTTTGTGTTGTCATTGACATAGAGGAAATATATAGTCTTCAAAGTAGCCATGCAGATTAACTAGGCCTATAGCCCAGGTTTTGACATGTCTCAGATCTATGAGTAAAGACATTAGGTAGCAAGCAAGAAAATATCGTCATCCGTCTGTCAATCTGTCCATTCATTAATCCATCCATCAATCCATCCTTTAACCCATTCATCCATACATGCACATCTCATTCAACTATCCATTCATCTATAAATCTACTCACATACCATCCATGTCTATAATCCATGCATGCATACATGCATCCATCTGTCCATCCATCAATTCATCCATTCATCCTTCCTTCCATGTATTCATTCATGCTGCAATCCATCACTCCTTAATCCATCCATTCACCCATTCATGCAATACCATCCATCCATCCAGCCAGCCAACTAGCCGTTCCTCCATCCATCCATCCATCCTTCAACCACCCATCCATTCATTCATGAGTCCATGAGTCAATTGATCAATTCATTAGGTGAATCAGGCATTGGAACCTGTTTTTCTGGAAGCTTAAGGTTATTTTGAAGAGAACAAACAAAATCAGAGTTCCTTCAGCAAAATAGAAAAGGGGCCTACTGACTGTTGAATAGGTGTCAGTTCAGACTTTCGAGAACCAGACCCCAAGATGGAATTGAATGTACAAGAGGTTCATTGGGGGAGTGTTCTTGGGATTAACAATCATGAAAATAAGTAAAGCAAACAGACAGTGAAAGCAGTAAGGAAAAGGGCTGTGAATGTGATCTTGTTGCCAATTTCTATCTAGTAAATCACGGACTCGGCACACATTGGATCTCACAGCTTTAGAGGGCAGAAGTCTGGGTATAGCTTCACTTGTCCTCTGATTCGGGGCTTCAAAAGGAGCAATCAAGGTGTTGGTCAGGACTGGGGTGTCACTCAAGGCTCTGCCAGGGAAACAGCTTCTGCTAAGTTCTCAGTGTTGGAGGAATTCAGTGTCTTGTAACTCATAGTACCAAGGGCTTTAGATTGTTGCCTGTTAACAGGAGGCTGCACTTAACTTCTTGTCCCTGGAGCTTCCTCATCATGGCCATTTACTTAATCAAAACCAACAAGGGACAATTTGGTGGGACATAAGCACATAGCAGACATCTTTCTCCTTTTCTGTTCTATTGGCTGGAGGTAAGCACAGGTCCTAGCGAGGTTCATAAGAGGAGTAGACAAGGATATGAGAATCACATGCCCATCCTAGAGTGTGTACACCACAAACCCTGAAGCTGGAAAAGAGCAAGGAGGCCAAAGGATTTCCCCTAACTCTATCATGCATTACAGGATAAGGGCTACACTGGGAGGCGACTGTGATCTTCCAGGAGGGTTTCAGCTAATGAGTTATTTCTGACAGCTGAGGGATGTACACTAACAGTCTCTCTGCTGGGGAGTCCATCTTTCTCCCGAACACAGCCACTGCACCAGTGTGCAGCCATGAACACCTCTGCAAGGATGGATGAGGACCCCCTCTGAGGATGAGGACGTCCAAGGCCCTGCCTTGCCCAAGTCTGCACTTAGGTGTGTGATCACGCCACTTCAAACCCAAGTCTTAACCATGGCTCTCGGGTTCCCCGATGACACTGCAAGTCCAAGTGTGGAGAAAACAGTCCAATTTTGCAGTAAGTGTGACACTGACAGCTGAAGCTCATTGCCTCTGGATGGTCTGCTGCTTAAGGTTGCCGTGGTATTTGCAAGTGAAGAGGAGTGAAAGGGTAGTAGGCTGCAGTCCCACCTCACACATGGACAGCCTTTGGAGTCTGCTTGTACAGAGGGTAGGCTAGAGAATGCTGTAGCTTCAAACCCCAAACCCAACAGGTTCACACTCTTTCCATCATCATAGTCTAATGCGGGTTCTGCAGTCACCCCCAGCATTTCTCCAAATGGAGATTCCATGTTGAACACACACATCCCAAGACCATTGGGCAAAAGGCAAGGGTTTTGTGGCCAAACCTCAGAGTAGTGGACCTGCATCTGTCTGCCTTCCACTGGTCATGAGCTAGTCTACTGTTTTCATCCTAACAGGGGATATTGGGATATGAAAGATTGACATACACTTTTATGAGCATGAACTATCTCTGCCACAGATGGCCAAGTGTCTAATAAATAGAGTGGATGTGTGAGACAACAACGCTTGAAAGGAAAGTCATGTTTGCTGTGTTATTTGGAAGACCCAACACTTCCAGCTTTAAGCCTCAGCTTTGGGGCTTAGATCCTCCACGTGAAACATATGCTGGGGTGAAACTCAGGTGCTGCAGTATTTACCAAGCCTTTGAGTCTTGACAAAGACCATTGTCTCATTGCTGCCTGAGTCTGTTGGAGCCTCTCCCAGGCTTTTCAAAGCTCTCGGCAGCCTATACATTCTGGGGAGACGGGGGTGGGGTGGAGTTGGCGGGGAGGAGGCTCATGTTTGAACCAAGAGACCCCGAAAAGGAAGAGATATTATCTGGCTTTAAACTGTTCCCAGACGAGAAGGCTCTTAGCGCCTAAGCCCCGAGGGGGAGACACTCTCCTTGAGAGAGACTGTCTGAGCCAACACCTGGAAGAGATTGATTGAGAGACAGTTTCTGTGGCTGTGTGATTTATGAGGAGGAGATGGTGAAGTCAAGGTGTGTGCAGGCTGTGGGGGAAGGTAGGCTGAGCCCAGGAGATGTGAGGACCGTCCTGCAGGGGTCAGGTAATGCATGATAAGGGTCCACAGTGGGGCATGGTTTTTGAAGGGGTAGGAGAGTCTGACAGCTGGGGGTGCGGCTCCAAATGCAGTTGGAATGGGGAGCTGTGGGACATGGATTTCCCCAAGATGCTGGCTTCTAGGAATTCCATGGTTCAGGCTTGCTGCCTCCCGTTCACCACATGGATGAATGGTCCCACATGCAATCCTGCACCTCCCAGGAGCCCTCCAAGGTTGCCAGCGTCCATCACTCGGGCTTCAACTCACTCGGATCCAGCGTCCGTTTTGTGCCAAGTGCTTCATTCACACACACACATTCATCTGAACCCAGACATCTCTGGGAGGAGCAACCATCCCTTAGGCTTGTTGCTTTCTGCACCATGCCCAACTTTTATGAATTAGTGAACATATGTTGGTACAGGAGATTGGCTGATCCTCATGGCCTGTTTGAACACATTGTGACTTGTGATAAATTTCCCTGCTGCTATCCATACCTCAGGTTCTCATCTGCAAAATGGAGATAAGCTGGCCTTGGCCTTGGCTTGCAAAGCTTTGCAAAGTTGACGTGCACAGTACTAGCTTAATGCTGAAGGTCAAGGGTCTTGGAGCTGAACAGACATGAAGGTGAGCCCTGGCTGCACTTCTTGTTAGCTGTATAGCCATGTGTAGCCATAAGTTACTTAACCTCTCTGAGGGAGGCTCAGCTTACTCGTCTGTGAAAAACATCACAAATGCCTCTATTCTAAACATTTACTTATTTACTTGAAAATCAGTCAGAGAAATAGAGGGAGAGAGGGAAGAAGGGATGGAGGGAAAAAGATCACACACACACACACACACACACACACACACACACACACACACCCCTTCCATTCACTAGTTTGCTCTCTCAGTGCCTGCAAAGCTGGGAGATAGCAGCTCAGTCTGGGCCTCCCACATGAATGGCAAGGACTCAAGTACTGAAACTGTCATCTGCTGTCCTCTCAGGTGCATTAGCAGGGAACTGGGTTGGAAATGGAGTGGCCAGCCTGGAAATAGTACTCTGGTATAGAATGTGGATGTCACAAACAGAAGCTTAACCCACTGTGCCACAGTGTTGGCCCCAATATCTACCTGTCAAGGTCAACGGGAATGAACACAGTAAGGTTCTTGCCTCACGCACTGGTTCACTCCCTAAATGCCTGGGATGTTTGGGGCTGAGCCAGGCTGAAGCCAGGAACTGGAAACTCAATCCAGCTCTCCTGTGTGAAAGGCAAGAATCTGCTTACTTGAAACTTCACCTGCTGCCTTCTACACATTGGCCTAGAAACTGGAATCTGGAGCAGAGGCAGGATTTGAACCCAGTCACACCACTGTGGGATGTGGGCATGCCAAGCAGCATCTCACCTGGTGTGCCAAACCATGCCCCTAAAAATCTTTGTAGTTTTCAGCACCTGACAGGCTCTGTTTTGCTTGTTCCTTAAGTGTCTGCCTCTTGATGGATCAAGAAGAGGACAGGACTGAGAGATGGAGGGAGACAAGAACGCAAGAGGCGGCAAACAGCATGTGGATCACACAAGAACTTGAACATCCTGAGCTTCTCTGGAATGTGAAGGCAAATGCTCAGGCAGACAGTACCCATGTCCTCCATGGAGGTCTCCGAGGGCAGGGATTCTGTTCCTTTTGTTTCCTGGCCATCCCCAGTGTCCAGTCCTTCAGCCAGCACCTAGTCTAGGTGATCAGTCAACATGTGTAGATGTACCTGATCCCCGTCTTAGAGATTTTCACATTCAACCCTCGACACGGACTGTGTGGCAGGTAGATTTCCTGAGCCTCTTTCAGCGAATACTGTGAGAGAAGCTCAGAAAAGACAAATGGCAGAAGCAGGACGTAACTTCAGTCTGTGGTCAGTGCCCTTGGCCAGACTGTGAAGATAAGAATGCTCATGCTAGGTGTGGTGGTTCCCATGCCCCCTGGAACTTTCACATGAGGGTGCCTGGGCTGGAGTCCTGCCTTCAATCTTGCTTCCAGGTTTCTCCGACACAGACCTGGGAGGCGGCAGGTGATGGCTTAAAATGGTTGGCTTCCTGCCACCCGCGTGGGAGACCCAGGTGGATCTCCTGACTCCTGAATTCAGCTGGGCCCTGGTTCCTGGCATTTAGGAAGTAAACCTGCAGATGGACACCCCATGCCTCTTTGATCCTCTCTGCCTTTTAGATTTTGTATATATTTAAAAGACTGCCCATTTTAACTATTTTTGCCAGAAAAAGAATGTAAGCCCAAGAATAAAATCAGAAACAGAGACTTTGTGGTTCAAGTCTGGGAGGCCAAGTCTTCCGTTTCTAGAGGGGAAGGGAGCTGGAGTGGGGACACAACAGCGAGAAATGAAGGGATTCATGGAAAGAAATTTAATCATCAAACGTTTAAAAATAATGCATCAAAAACATTGTGACAATAGCAAGACATTTTCAACAGTCAAACCATTCATGAAATGTTTGACATGAAAACATTTCATGACAATGCATTTATAACATGAAACACTTGATAATACATTTAAAACATCTACATCACATTTAGGTGCATTAAATCACTTAGTTATTAAGCTTCATGACATCAAGACATTTAGCGATAATTATCACTATAATTGTAATTATTGAGCTGGGTCTAAATTCTACCCAGCTGTCTTGTTTAATCTTCACATGAGCCTAGGAGGGAAGTTTGCTACGAACACCCTTTACTACCAGATTTCAGAGAATAAGTCACTTGTCCAAAGTCACAGGCAAGGAAGTGATGTTTCAATCCAGACAGTCTGACATCCCAGCCCTGTTTGAGCTTAACTCTCAGTCGGCTTTGGGGACATGGCCCACAAGAAGCAATGTCTTCCTTCCCAACCACCAAATCGAGCTCAAGTTACCATCTCCTCCAAGAAATATTCCATGACCACCCAGAGTAACCTCTTTCCAGGAATGCCACAAAACACCTTCCTATTCCATTTTCACTGTGAGAAACAACTTGGTAATTTCCAGAAGCTTAGAGTGTGGTGGAGACCTAGACATTCAATAGAGACAGAAAAAGGGGCCAAGGATGGCGTGTGAGGAAGCAAGCTGAGCGCTCATGGGTTTCAAGGGTTGGCTAACTGATCACTGTCATGTTGTCTTCATCAGCCCTCCTCCTTCAACACTAAATGGCAATGGATATTGCTCATTTTCCATATTTCACTGGATCACATTCACTTGCTGGATTCACCTGTTCATTGTATGTTATTTACAGGCCAAGGCAGATAGGGACTCTGCCCTCTGGTGGTGGGGACACAGATTACTAAGCCATCAAATATCTAAACCAACAAAGTAATTTCTCCTAATGAGAAGGAAACAGATAGGGGCAGATGATGCAGTGTACCTGGATGGAGACTCCTCTAGTTCAGGCAGTCAGGGAAGACTTTCTGGGGAAGGTGGCAACTGAGCTGAGATTTGGTGGTTGAGGAGGGATATCTACAGGCAGACCTGGTAGCGAGACTGCTGGCTATAAGGCTGCTGATGAAGGGGCCAGCCTCTAACCACAGGCAGAGACACTAGGAGTGGAGACTGATGACCAGCCCAACAGCTGCCCAGGCCAACTGCTACTGGGGCAATGGGGACTCCTCTGACTCAGTGTGCAAGGCTCTGTCTGCTAGTTCTTCCAGAGCTTTCCTGGGGAGGACAGAGACATGTCCTCCTGGGACCCCCTCTTCCCTGAGCCAGTTGCTTGTTTCGGGGCATTTCCAAGCAGGCTGGGCTCCCCAATAAGCTCTATGAGCTCTTCCCTGCTTCCACATCAGAAAGCCAGCTTGCCATGTTGGTGTTTAGGAGTGGAATGAGCCTGCTCGGAACTCTGAGGGAGCGCAGGGTCCTGGAAAGGCTCCCGACTAGCTCTTGGGTGCGGCTGAACATAGCAACATGCGGCAAGCCCTGGTGACTGCTTGTTGGGGCTCTAGGGTTGGCAGTTGCTAGGGTGTTCTGATCTTACAACCAAAACAGTAGAAGGGAATTCACACTGCGTGTCACCCAAGGGTCTATGTTCTGGCCTCATGGGTTTTTCTTATTGGATTCTTGATTGCTTCAGTGACCATGGTGGCAAGTGGTGTTTTGCTAGGGTGGTTCATGCATTAGGCTGCATCTCCCATGACTTGAGCCAAGGTTCTACGGCAGTAACTTGTTTGAACCTCTGTTTCCTAATCTGAGGAGTGGGAATGATACAGATGATTTATGCCTCTTGGGATGAATTGGTAGTATGAGTGAAATACAGCCCTGGATCCTAGTCAGCCCCCAGCAACCAAACACTGCGTGACTCTTCCTATTATTATGCACGATAGCGAGCGGCCTCGTTATGAATCACCCTTCAAGACAGCAGGAGGAAAGTAAAGCATTGCACCACAAGAAAACTTGCCCCTGCCAAACCTTGCCACCTCCCATGCCAATAATGGGCTTTGCAGACCCCAATAGTGGGCTTTTCCAAGACACCCCCATAAATAAAGAAAGCAATCTCTTGGCCCTGAAAGTTACTTCCCAGCCTAGGATAAGCAAGGAAGATATTTACGACGCAGCCTCCATAGAAGGCACATTGTTCTGGGGTCTGAGGGAGCAGTGGTCAGACCACATGTAAGAGGCTTCCAATGTGGTTTTTGTTGTGTTTCTGCTATGGCCGTCTTTTCCTTAAAGAAAGACCTCATTGCCTCCAAGTGAAGTGTCTGGGATCTTTCCAGGTGAGTGGGGCTCAAGGACTCTCCCACCCCCACCCCAAGAGCGCCTTTCAGGCGAGGAAGGATTTGGGAGGGGAGCAGGATGAATTATTTACTCTCGTCCGTGAGGCAAGGAGAGGAAAGCAAGAAAATGGAATTAAGGTTAGCGAGCGAAACCAGCTAAGGGGCCTTTTGGAGAACTCGTCACGGGCATTGTATCCATCAAGGTTGGCAGCCATGAAGCACCTACTGTGTGCCCTGCTTTTGTGTGCCTCTTAGTGCACCATGCTTTTTTTGGTACCTGGCATTATCTTTTCCTTTGGGACCTTAAAATGGACTGGCAGAGATCTTTATTTCTGTCTTCCCCAGTGAGGACAAGGATGCCTGAGGGAAGAGAACCCTGGATTCCTTGGATTCAAACTCGGCTATCTCTCTCAGAGCCCACCGTCTCACTTCTGTCAACTTGGCAAATGTGGCTCAGGGACAATGACCCTCAGGACAGGGAGGCCTGCCTGTGTGGAGCTCTACACCATGGGTACAGGCCATTCTGCTGGCTCACTGGAAAAATTCTGGCCTTTGGCCTGTGCTTCCTTTCTTGGACAAGAGACACGAGCCCGGGGTTGTCCACTAGTCACACCCAAGGGTGGAGACACTTTTGAAGTCGGGGTGACACCGTGGAGGACGACAGCTTAGGGGAACTTGGGAAGAGGTGAGCATGCGGCTAGCAGATAAGCCACACAAACAGCTATGGGCGCCCTTGCAGACACAGTGAGGGGAATTTCCATGCTTGCTTGGCTTCTGCTTAGTCTAGTTTTTTTGAGCCATGAAGGCTGACATCCCCCTTGCTGCAGAGTTCATACTCCCTTTCCAGTTCTGCCTTAGCTGATGTTGGGGTCCATCCTACCCTGTCCCTCGCATCTCCAAATTGGACTTGCCCATGGATTCTTCTCCTTCCTTCTGTCCTCCTCATGGGGACTTGGGGCTCACTACATCCTGGAGGGTGCATTTCACGTAAACATGTGTTTTCCCTGAGCATAACCACAGCACACACAGTCCTTCCATTGCTCCCTTCCTAGCCAGGCTAAATGTCCACCTTCAGCAATATAATGAGAACCTATTGCAGGCAGAACCCATGTATTGAAGGCTTAGAAATCTCACTGCTACAGGAAAGGCTCTGACAAGTCATGCAGCTTTTGAAACCGCACACTTGAAAACTTGTTCTGGAAAAAGAAATTCATATTTAAAAGTTTAAGATCATTTTTGAAAAGTTCAACATGTAGCCTGTTCACATGAGAACAGGAAGTGTTCTAGATCAGGCATTGCTTACTTCCCGTCGCTTGTCTGGTGGGATGGGAGAAGCATTCAGTCGTCAATATGGAAGTCTCCCATTCCTCAGGTGCATCAGCTGCTCAGGTGTGTTCACACCTCATGTGGCCATGTGGGCACCTTGTCCTCTCGCTGCTATTCTCACACTGCGACTCTGCCAGCCACGCTTAGAAGTGTTCACACCCATCTAATTCCCTCACGCATACTCATTCACTTTAGGCACCCTGGTTCTGCTGGTTTCTCCAAGCTTTATATTCCTTCTGGTTCCAAAGAAGCCATCACAGTGCTCATGAAGGCAGAATACCTGCTTTACTGGCCACAGGATCCATGCAGACACCACCTGGGTGTTTGGCTAGAATAGCTATCAGTGAGACAAGCTCTCAGTCTCAATACCTGGCTGCTTTGTGAGAGTGGGAATTCACCTCGAGAAGCTGTTCAGGCGTGTCAAGGACAGGTCCTCTGGGCTGCTTTGTTTGATGGACATGGATAAGCCAGAGAAGCACCACAATGTGGGCTCTTCTCATCACCCTTCCTTAGTAGGGGCCAGCTGGAGATCACAGCGTTCTGCCCAGGCTGCCATCTGCTGCTTGAATGAAATCATCTTTGATGTCCTACTAGTTGTCAGAGAAGGGAGCTTAGATCAGCTCCTTCCTCTGTCAGGGCCTCACTCTCCTTACCTGTAAAATGGGTGGAATACTGTTTTGCTTGGCAGGATAAGAAAATAAATTACCTGCCACAGTGTCAGGCATATAGCACGTGCCTGATGACCGGTTTCCTGTCACAGAATGATGGTTCCAGTGTGGGAGGATGGGGGCCTGGGAATATCCAGGAAGTCCACTCCCCTCAAGTTCATGACTCATGGTTTAAGCACCGGTGACCTGTCTCTTTGGCTTCCTTCTATTGTGTGCCCAGTAAGCAGCAGGGATGACTTGGAACACCTGCATGGGGCACCTTGAGTTCAGGGGTTCTGACTTCGGCTGGTTCCAGTGTTGGCTGTTAGCCTTTGGCGAGACAGTGTCTATAAGACCTGTTTCTTTATATCTCTGCCCTTCAAATATAAGCAAATCAATATATGAATGTTTTTTTTTAAATTGAGGCTGGCACGGTGGTGTTGTATGCTAATCTGCTTTGGCACTGGCATCCCATATAGTGCTGATTCCGGCCCCAGATGCTCCACTTCTGATCCAGTACCCTGCTAATGGTCTGAGAAAGCAGCAGAGGATGGCCCAAGGCCTTGGTGGACCTGGAAGATGCTCCAAGCTCCTAACATCAACCCAGGCCAGCTCTGGCTGTTGTGGCCATTTGGGGAATGAACCAGTGGATGGAAAATTTTTCTGTCTCCCCATGTCTGTCATTCTGAACTTTCAAGTATCTTATATACACACATTTATATATCTTTGTATACTGATTTACCAATCAGATGGTAAAATGTGACCCTCACTACAGTAAATACATGACTTCCTGGGCCTGGCGGCGTGGCATAGTGGCTAAAGTCCTTGCCTTGAAAGCCCCGGGATCCCATATGGGCGCCAGTTCTAATCCCGGCAGCTCCACTTCCCATCCAGCTCCCTGCTTGTGGCCTGGGAAAGCAGTCGAGGACGGCCCAAAGCTTTGGGACCCTACACCCGCATGCGAGACCCGGAAGAGGTTCTTGGTTCCCGGCTTTGGTTTGGCGCACACCGGCCCGTTGCGGCTCACTTGGGGAGTGAATCATCGGATGGAAGATCTTCCCCTCTGTCTCTCCTCTCCTCTGTATATCTGACTTTGTAATAAAAAATAAAATCTTTTAAAAAAAATACATGACTTCCTGCTTGTCATACCGTGGTGATGTAGGACCCAAAGATGTCAATGCCTCAGTTGCTACACTCAAGACCAAGTGGAGAATCCATTTTGTGGACTGGTGCCTAACTGGCTTCAAGGTTGGCATTAATTACCAACTTTGCTCTGTGTGCCTGGTGGAGACCTGGCCAATGTTCCACGAGCTGCATGTTTGCTAAGCAACACCATAGCCGTTGCCCAAGCCTGGACTCGTCTGAACTGTAAGTTTGATAGAATGTACGCCAAGCGTGCATTTGTGCACTGGTACATGGGTGAGGGCATGGAGGAGGGAGAGTTCACCGAGGCTCTCAAGGACATGGCTGCCATGGAAAAGGATTGTGAGGCGGCAGCAGCAGACTATGCTGAAGGAGAGGATGAGGATGAGCCTATTGGCAATTGCTGGTTGCTGTACTGAGACTGTTCTATCCTGTGTTGCTGTCCATTCTGTCCCTATGTGTCAATATATATACACACATAAAACATTATAACCTTATTGAAAAGTTAGAAATGAAAAGAATGAGCCAGAAAAGAAAAATTCAAAAGAATGTTCAGGGCGCTCTGCTCCAGACCCCACGGCCTAGGTGCTTGCTACCCAGACTGTTGTCTGAACCACCAGCTGCAGCCACATTTGGAACTCCAAACCAGCCACAGTCTGGATCAATGGAATCAGAACCCGCAGGTGGCCTTCAACTTGGAGCCACTGGACCCGGGATCATGGAGAAAAGCCTTGTACTTTAGGCTTTCTGTATCTGCCTTCCTTTTCTCCATCACACTGGAGGGCAGATGAGTTCTTGCTGTCTTCAATCCAGCCAATATCGAGGGAATTAGCAGAGTTGAGGTTCTGTGAAGCCTGTCTTGGAATAGACCGCCCATGCCAAGCTCAGCGAATGGTTTCCATTTGGCTTCAATTGAGCAATGCCAGCCCCTTTGGAGAATCCTCCCAAAAGGGGCTTCCGGGCTCCGTAATTTGAAATGTGATGGCTGAACAATTCCATAAATCTGCTTCAGAAAGGCTCCAGCAATGTTTTCTCGAGGTTAAAAAAAAAAAAAGCTAACAAAACTAATCCCTGGCTGTTCCTTGAAGTGGACTCAGATGGAAATAAAATCTTTCCACAAAGTGAGCTTTGGCCCCACTTCCTCATTTCTACTCCAAAATGCCCTTCAGAGTACAGGCTAGCCAGCTCTCTAGCTGGGCCTGGGGAAGGCGGGCCTGGGGCGGAGGCGGAGAAGGCTCCGTCACCAGGGAAGCATGCTAATGGGCTAGTCTGCACAAACACTAGCTTTTTATTCTGAGGGTGGAAGCGACCATTATAGGAGTCATCAACCACCAGACGGAGAAGGGCTTGGCGCTTGGCTGCCTTGGCACTGCACAGAGTTCTGAGAGAAGTCACCTCTGGTTATTTGGGACATCGACAAAACCAAGTGGCTGATTATCAGTGGACTTCATGCACTGGATGGATAGTCGGGGGCCTCAGATTGAGCATCATAAAAAAGCCTATATGGACTTCCTGGAAGAAGCCAGAATGGCATCAGGTGAGTGCCGAGGAAGACCGTATTTTCCCCGTTTGCCTGAGGTTGTGTGTGAGGAGTTAGACTGGATAGTAGGCAATTAGGGCATTCTGGGTTCCCGAGCCATTTTCTTCTCCAAGATAAAATGGCATTTTCCCCACCATGTCTTAGATTCACCTGAGCACATTTCTTCCAAGGGACAAGGGTGACATTAATGTACCAATTCCCCACCTGAAGCATCAGTCATTGTCTCCTGCAATTGTTGGGGACAGCCTCACACTGGTCTCATCATTGAAAAGGGACCAAGGAAGTAGCATGTCTGACACCTTTCTGGCCTTTTGTCTCAAAGCCAGGTACCATGGGAATCAGGAATTTCTCTTTGGAGAAACCCCTTTGAAGTAAAGCTTTAAAAGATCCCAACCCCCCTCCCGCTCCCATGCACGGGTTCTATCTCAAAGCCCCTTTCTGTCACTAGGAGGGCAGGCTCTTTTCTCGGCTTTTCTAATAAATCTTGCTTTAAAACTAAACTGTGTTCACATGAAAATTCTTTCCTGTGAGACAAGAATTGAGGTTGCTGCCACATTTGGGGTCAAAAACCCTACAAAGTTGGACACTTCAGTCGCCATGTTGGAGGTTAACCACGGCAGAGGGGAAGTTCCTTATAGAGAGGAACCCCTCACTCCTTTTCCACCAGTGTATTGCCTTCTTTCTCCACTGTATTACCAGTCTGGCCTCTGCTCTCTTCTGTGTAGCAGATGGTTGAATCTGCAAACTACAGTTCCCAGCATCCTTTGCTTCCAGCTAGGCTCTGTTCAGGGGAGGCTCTAGAGAGGGATGCTGGAGAGAAGCATGGAATGATGGGAGATGTGAAGACTGTTCTGCCACTTTCCACAGGCTCTTACATGGGTGGGGTCTCTCTGGGAACAGTGGAGAGCCCAGTAGTGGCTGTGTTTCCTGTGTGGTTACAGTTTTATGTTCCTCCATGCCTTCTGCCCTCATGGGTGATACCCAGCTGCTGAGCTTGGGTGCACACCCAAGTTCATTCCAAATCTTTGTCAAATTTCTAGGAATTATGTACACAAAAGTTTCGATGATTTTGTAACTTTGAGAATGTATGAGTGAAGTTGAACATCTTTTCATTTGATTATGGCTTATGGCCATTGCCTATTTATTTGCACACTGGACTATGAAATTTTAATTCTCATCTGTTGAACTCTTTGATTACTGGAGCATTAAACCCTTGACTGTAATGTGAATTAGAAGTACTTTATTTCAGAAATAAATATTGAGTTAGAGAAGCATAGCATAGCATATGTTATTTTTCTGCCTGCATTTTCATTTGAAATACATGTGGCAATATTTTCATGTCTGTGAACATCCTCCCCAATACTAAAAAAAAATCATTACTTCCTTCCTTGGTCCTGCTTATTTGAGTATCACAGAAATTTCCTGCTCTGGCAAATCTGAGTTGTATCCATGCCCTGTTTGTCTTTAACACACCTCTATGGTGAGTAACTTACATTAGATCCCTTTCCTTACAGCGTTCTGTCTTTAAGGCAAGGCACTGGGTGATAATCATGTAGACGCTATAGTAGCAACTTGACTCACATCAAACGAATGTGAACTTGCATCACACCACCTGGTAACTCAGTCAAATGCAATACAAGGACATATCTTATGTTAGTGACTTAAAAGCAAAACTGACCTGTGGATCCACAGCAAATAGAAAGCTTATGGAAACTTCCAATAGTTGAGTCAACTATTGGAATATTGGGATATGAACCGGCACCCATATGAGATCTCTGTGCATGCAAGGTGAGGACTTTAGCTACTAGGCTACCGCGCCAGGCCCAAGCATTGCCTCTTCTACAAGCTCACTAGAACAGACAGAATTGACCCTCAGGCCCCTAGGGGAACCCATCATTGTGTGCAGATCTTGTACTCTGCTCAACACACTTACAGACCATTATGTGGTTTCTGTTTATCTCGCCCCACTCTCCAGCTTTCAGTTTCTCAAGGGCAGGATTCATTGACACTGAGACCAGTTCATGTAGATGCTCAGTCATTACCCAGAGGGAAAATTTGTTAAATCAACTCCACTTATACCCATTGGTCACCCACTATGCGTCAGGTTCAGTTTCAGTTGCTAGTGTTAGAGTGATGAATAGAACAGACATGGTTTCTAAGGAAGCAGGCCTGGGTATTGGGATAGTAGGGGACACAGACCAGAAGGACATCAATAGGTCTACTGGTAACCACAGGGGCTGTAAAGAGCAGGATAAACAGTGTGACAAGGGCATTCGGTGTCAAGGGTGGTCTCTGAAAGAAGGTGATATTGAGCAAGCACTCACAGAAATTCAGTGAATGAACCACATCGGCATCTGAGTCAGGACATACCAGGCCGAGTGAACAGCAAGTGCCGAGGCCCTGAGAGGGGAGCATAAGTAACATGCTAGAGGAAGAACAGAGGCCGATGTTCCTAGCATGGCATGACGTGAGTGGGGGTTGCAGGAGCAAAGTCAGCAAGAAACAGAATCCTGGATTTGACTCTGAGTTGCCAGTCATTTGAGGCTCCGGTGGGGAAAGAGATGGGGTCAGGTGTATCTTAGATCACTGAAGGTTGTGTGGAAAGCTGACTGTAGCATGCAACAAGAGCAAACCACTCCTCTCTACATCCTGCAATTCGCAGGCAGAAAATGTGTGCATATTCTCCTAGAAGGGACAAAAATGGATGTTGAAAGGTAAACACAAAGAGATTTAAGTAAAGAGTTCAAGACAAGACTGGGAGGGTCGCTGTAGGCTCATGCAGGATTTATTGCCAAGTGTAAGGGCTAAAAAGGCTTAACTCTGGGAGATTGGAGCTGGGAGCAAACATTTCATCCTGGAGAGAACTGGAAAGACATGATGAAAAAGTTGGGGGTCTAAGCAGGGTTTGAAGAATGAGGTGGACAACTTGAGTCTATGCCTTGGCAGGAATTCATAAACCCAGAGGATGCACAGAGCCAGCCAGGTCTACCCATGAAGTTTCAGAACAGTCAAGATTACTCATCTAACTATTATGGATGGCTCTTGACTATTAGCATTGACTGAGTCCATCTTCCTCCGAGGTTCT